>NC_085845.1:194688378-196038378 GCF_035594765.1 Anolis carolinensis
TCAGTAGATCGTGCCACACTTCCTGTGATGTGTGTACAGTATGAATTGAAGTCTGGGAAAATGGTGTTGTATCATTACCTCTCTTCCTCATGACTCCTTCTCTAAATATATTAGTTGCAGGCATCCAATATATTGACTGACAAGGGGTATATTTTTACTAGTCTTGGATAAGGTTGCCTCCAGATGCAAAACAAAAGCATTGTACTGTAATTCAAAGTAGTATCACCTCAACGACTTTTCTGTTTTGATGCATGAACAAGCTTTATTTGCTAATGTACATGCTAAACTGTTTTTTTCCCTCATACACCATTTAAATTGGCCAAACTTGAGGAGTGAAAAAATACATCTAAAGAAAAGGAACAGAAAAGAAATCATTGCTTTAAAATTTGCATTTGAATTAAAATACCAGCATTTTTTGTGATATTAAATGGCTAGTTGTGTATATTCATAAATGCTTGTAAATTCTTAAAAATGTTTTGTGGTACAAGAAGGATAAAGAGAATAATGAGCTCTAATTTTATTTCAGCAAAAGCAGCTTGAAATTGAAAGAACTTCAAAATGGCTGAAGATGTTGAAGAGCTGGGAGAAATATAAGAACACTGAAAAGGTAAAGTTACATGTTTTTGCAAGGCAGTTGCAATTGCTGAATGCAACAATAATGAATTGCGTACTGGAGAATCAGGCTTTCACTTTTATACATCATAGCATTTGTTAAATAGCAGATATACAAAGAATTTAGCTTTTAGAGAACTTCCAATTATTATTATTATTATTATTATTATTATTATTATTATTATTATTATTATTTTATTTCTTACCCGTCTCTACTTGTAGCTTGTGGTTCTAATGGCAAATTGGCTCCAGAAAGATAATTCTTCAGGAAATACTGATTTATAATTGTACAGTAAACATAGAATTGAAATTAAATTGAAATGATGAAAATTGTTTCATGACGACCCAGAGAAAATAAAAATACACAAAAAGGAGTGAATTTTTTAAAAAATAAATTGTTATACAGATTATATCACACAATCATTTATAAATATAACCAGATGATTGTGATAATTTCATCATACTACAGGTAGTTCCTAAATTATGAACAATATACGTTCTGTAGGTTTGTTCTTAAGTTGAATTTGTATTTAAATTGGTAACACTATTTTTGTAGAATAAAATCTAGGGAAATGAAGACAAAAATATTCAGTAAACCTCCATATACGTATTTTGCATATTACATATTTCAAAAATTTGTATAAGTGTAGCCCTGGCTGTGTCTCTTACATCTTTAAACTGTAAAATGTATGCAGAGAATGAGCACCATCAGTGAATTTGGGGCCAGCTCCTCCAACTCTTGTGTCAATCCAAGGTATGGAATTGCAGCAGCAAAGTGATGTTCCCCCAATTATGTAAAGAAATAGCCTGTTGTCCTTTACAAACGGATTTTGGCAACAGATTCTGGAATGCTTTGCAATGGGGGTACTGCAAAAATAGCCTTGTGGGGGTGCCGTCTGCCTTGCATAGCCCTGGGGCAAGGCAACCATTGGCTTAACCCCATAACATTTTTGAAAGGACAAGAACAATTCAGAATTCAAATTGCTTTGCAAATTCCAATAGCTGAATAAATAAATGGCAGAGACCGACCATTCAGCTCTTATCTCCAACCTTTAACTTGCTTCCTCCTGAGTTTTTGTTCCTCCAATAAGGTATCTCCACTTCTGTTTCTCCATATGCTGCTCGGTGTTTCTTTTGACCTGCATCTTAATTATGTTGTTCCCTGCATTGAAGTCAAGGCATATCAAACTGTCAATCACCACCAGCAGTAAAGCTTTGTTTGCCCTGTTGTGGTCATGGGATTCAGGATGCCTTGAATAAAAATGTCATTTGCTATATTCACATTCAAATGCTTTCAGCAATATGTTTCTGCCTTGCTGTTTTCCAACTATCTTGATGATAGAGCAGCTGTCTGAATTGAGAGGAGGAAGAAAGGAAGGGTAGAGGTAGATGGATCTTTTGCAGAATTTATGGAGAGTGTTGATGTCAAACTATCACTTTATGACTGCAGTATAGGAATCAATAAAAACTAATTTTAAATTCAGAAGGGAATAGTCACAAAGCTAACTTTAAAGCTAACTTTAACACTGGACCTGCCATATCCATGGATTCATGATCCGCATCTACAACCCGTTATGGAGCACTACCCAATCCACCTGAAATGCATCTGTACATTATACTTTGCCTGCTGTATTTTTGAGATTACATGCAATGAAAATGTATAATTGAGGTTCAAACTGTTTCTTGAAACTCCCACATAGTGATTTTCTCCCACTGCACCATGAGTAGCAAAACTCTTGAGGCCTGTGCCATAATGATTCCTGTATATGACATGTAATTGGTCCCAAAAAGCCAAGTGTGATTTTTTTTGTACAAAATTACGGGTTTAGAAAAACTGCATTCCTTTGTCTACTGTGGTTTCAACCAGGTTTCAATGGAACCTTAAGGTTCTGTGTGAGGTTACTAGCAATTCTGTAAGACATGACTGAAAAAACATTGAAAAGCCTACCTTTTTGTAAGCTATAAATATAATAATTTTGTTCTGAAGTTTCTTGAGACCTGAAAAATATTTCACGGGTTTGTCCAAAGGGGATAAGAAAGACTACTATGGACTCAAAGGTGTCACTTAGTATTTAACTCTTTTGTGGAAAAATGGGAATACGGGCCATAAAGTGTGTGGGCCATAAAGCATGACATTTTTAAATGAGTTATATTTATATTTCTCATTTTCCACCTTTTAAAAAAATCTACATCATCATTGTTGTTCATCTTTATGGATTTTACTTCCACTAGTGTAACCTAATTGGTTCTTTTCCTTGCGCCTTCTCAAACTGCATTTTTCAAGATACATCATCCACTCGCCCCAGTATTCTGTGGATTTATCACACTCACAGCTGGCATATTCTCCAAAGACCCAAGATCCTCCCGCCTGGAGTGCACAGCAGCTGGCATTGCAGCTGTTTTCACGGTGTATTGCCATTTCCTCCGTCTCTCTTGATCAATTATTCCATCAGACAAAGACTATTTATCTGCTCTTAAATCATCTTCATCCCATATGTACACAGTAGGAAATGCTGTTTTCTTACCTCATTCACTCTCACAACAACCACCTGTAGAGTCGTCCCATTTTGCAAAGATGGTATGCAACAGGACCAGATTTTCATTGTTTAGGTTCCAAAGCTTGCTTGAGCCAAAACAAGAGAACTGGGCACATTAGAAAGTGCTTTCTTGCGAGACCTGTTTGATATTGGAATGTGTTATAAGGACATTTCAAGAGTGGAATGGACTCACCAGAGGTTGGATAGGCATCTTTCTAAATTTCTGTCATCATATTCATCCCTGCTTCCATTTCGATAAGAATCAGATAATGTAGTTGTCCTCCAAAGATGAACAGGTACACAGGGGATTCAACCTCAATTGTACAGTTCTGGTTTCTGTGCATACACATATCCAGGTGGAAAAATCCTTATGGTAGCACTTTAAGAGCAGAACTCTGAACTATGGCCATATTCCTGCTTCAGGCATGTTGTGCATATTGCTGTAGCCATGCAGTTCTGTGTCATCCCCTGTGTAGGCAGTCTTTGGATGGTATTCAAATTTTTTTGCATGCGGCACAAGAGACTGTCCTGTAGGGAGTAGGTTAAACCTGTGGAGATCTATCTTGACCTGTCCCAAAGAGGAAGGAAATGGAAGTGTGCATCCACTTGTCCCTTTTTCTCAGAGCTCCATCATCTCAACCTCCCTCTTGCCCTGCTAAGAGAAGCAGCCGGAGAAGCAGCTGTAATCCCTTCTGAGGCCTGATAACTGGGTGTGAGGTTTGAGACCTTGTGCAGAGGGCTACACAATTGCACCTTCTGCTCCATCGAAAAATACAAGTGCATGTATATTATCCATATATATGTCATGTCATTAACAAGATCCCAGCATCCAACTCCCAGAGCTGTTATAGAACGGTAAACTGGAAGTGCCCAAACATTACTTTTTCAAGTATTCGTTGAAAAAGACCATATTTTTCCAGCTGAGCACCTGGACTGGCCCTCTGCCTAAATACATTTGAACAAGTTAATTACTATTTCTGTTGCACACAAGGTAGACAAATATCCCAGTACTCTAATTTAAATAGATGAGAGTTGGGGTGCATCTACACTGTAGAATTATTGCAGTTCAACACCACTTTAACTGCCATGACTCAATGCTATGGGATCCTGGGGGTTTTAGTTTTACATGGTCTTTAGCCTTCTCTGTCAAGTATTGCTGATGCCGCAGCATTGAGCTGTGGCAGTTCAAATGGTGTGAAACTGCATTATTTCTGCAGTGTAGACACACCCTAAGTGATAATCACATAATCATAAAAATGAATCTTCTGTATCGAACATTAATTTTCAACATTTTAGGTATCAAAATCGTCCTTGTGTTCACGGATGTAAAATATGGCATGGCTTTGAAGGATTTAATTTCCATTGCAAGGTTAAAAGGAAACAGTCACACCATGTAATGGAATTGAACCGCAGATCAAGCTTGCAAAATCTGCTACTCATCTTTTCCATGCAGTATTTGAAATGGCAGCAAAGTTTCATCACTGTGAAATTCTTAATGAATTAATTTCATTAGTAAATAATAATCCCGAGCCAGGAGATTAAGTGTCTGATCATTTATTGATTGGTTTATCCACCGCTTTTGAAAAATAACAATTTGTTTTGTGATAAGAGCTCATCTAAAATGTGTTCCCGTTGTTGTGCATTAGTATGCTTTTCAGGGTCAAATTGGATGTTACATAGGAGGCCTTTTTTCCTTGGCGATTTTTAAGAAGCAGCTACACATTGCTGCTAGCTAAAAGCAGAGAGAGTGGGACAGTTTAATCCTTTTGCTTCTATTTGAAGGCCAGAATTCAAAGGTGCATTTCTGATGACAGAAGCATCTATCTCTATGGGATCACAAGGGGGTAATCCTCTTCCTTACGTCCCCCATGAAACCTAAAATCCTTCTCTGGAGAGCTATAAACCCATCAGAATTAAGGTTCTGTGTGTTGTATAGGGGGATGTGGCAAAGAGAGCTCTGTTTCTGTCAGATATTCTTCCCTTCAGCTATTTTCCACCTATGTAGGAAAAGGGATGAGTATTTTCCCTTATTAGTAGACAAGCAAGCTTAAGGAGCTCTATTACCTGGCTGGAAAAGTAGGGTTATAAAAGGGCATTGAATAGCAGACATTTTTTCTTTGCACACTTCTATTCGCTTAGTGGTTCTCAACCTTTGGTCCTTCAGATCTTTTGGACTTCAACTCTCAGTTGCTGTGTGTCCATTGGTCAGGAATTGATTTGAGGCTCCAAACATCTGGAAAATCAAAGGTTGAGAAGAGCTGTGTTAACCAACACCACAAATATATATAGACTTGTACTGTACTCCATAAATTCCAAGTGGAATAATCACATTTTAGCCAATAGCTCAGAGATGATTATGATGACAATGACAACAATGTCAATTTATTTGTTGTGTTGTCAAAAGCTTTCATGGCCAGAATCACTGGGTTGCTGTGAGTTTTCCAGGATGTATGGCCATGCTCCAGAAGCATTCTCTCCTGACATTTCACCCACATCTATGCCAGGCATCTTCAGAGGTTGTGAGAGAATGCTTCTGGAACATGGCCATACAGCCCGGAAAACTCACAGAACCCAATTTATTTGTTACTCACCACTCCTTAAGCCTTGAGGTGAGGTAGAACAAGTTAAAATACATAGATAAAAGCAGACCACTCAAACACATATATTAAAAGACAAATGTAAGATTAAAGCACTGCACCATTTTTAATGGAAGGGAAGAATTGCTAGGAAAGATTAGACAGTAATGTAGTTTTGGCTGTGGGAAGGAATTGTATTCTGAACAGTGGAGTTGGTTCATAGTAAAGCCTATGTATAGATTGAGCTTCCACCTAATAAAGCAAGGATCCCTGTGCCCTGTCCAGCTTTAGTGGCATTCTATTGACCATTTAACTGTGTTTTACTGCATTTTGAGAGACCTCATCTACCCTTAAGGCATCAAATCCCACCTGATCTTGGAAGCTAGGAAAGGTCAGCCCTGGTTAGTTCATGCATAGGAGGCCACCAGGAAATATGGAAAGATTTTGGGAACCAACTCTTCGCATTCCACCCATTTGTCCAGTCCTATCCCTCCCTTCCTTTAAACCTGTTATACTTCTTTAAAACATAGTCACCTTTTTTACAGGTTCTCACATTGTTCCTCTCTCATTTTTATTGAATTTTTAGTGCATAGCATACCTGGTGAGTAATCTTACAAATGGGCCAAAAATATCCTCGAAACTGGTAGAAGACATTTTGACTCTCTCAAATTTCATAATGTTGTTGCTTCATTTCTCCGGTTTGGCTTTATCAGTATACAGAAGCAAAGTACTGATAAAGTTGTAGCTTTTCTGGTTGACCTTTTCTTATGTTTACTTCTCTTTTCTCAATTGTTTTTATCTAGTTCCATAGGAGAATTTATAAAGGGATTCCATTACAGCTGAGAGGTGAAATCTGGTCTTTGTTGCTCGATGTCCCCAAGATGAAAGAAGAAATGAAAGACTACTATAATGTGAGTTTCCAAGTCTGGAAGTAAATTGGGCTCCAACATCTGAAAACTTTAAGGCATCACTGACTTTTCCACAGCATAGAAAAATAACTTTTTGGACTATATATTCCAGAATTCTAGAAACTATGGCCCAAACAAATAATACTTCTGAGGTCTAGAATTGGTTGACTCTACCCGTTCTGCCACGTTGGATAGCATATTCATACTATCCTAGGATCTTAGGTATGTTTTCTCCCATATGAAAGTGGAAAGATTCATGCAGTCCGGCATAGTCTTCTGTTGTACCAAAGGCAGTCAGGTGTTACTGAAAGCATTCTTTGTGGAAGAGGTCAGCAAATAAAATTCCATGGTTATGACACCAGTTTATATCCTAGTTTGGATCTCAGAGTCACCTGTCAGGTTGCCCATTAAAAATAAATAAATGACTTTCCAGGCAAGAAATAGTCCACACATAGAACAATAACCAGCAGAGAGTCTTGCTTGATAAACACTCTCTTGAACACTTGTTATTTTGTCTTAAGCTTTCAAAACAGTTCTGAATTTAAATCTTATCAGTAGACATTGATATGTGGGGAGTTGGCTAGGAAACACAACCAGTTAGTGATTATAGATGTTCCCAAAAGACTGTATCATCTCTTTCTCCAGTGTTGGTTTCTTATTTAAATTGTCTAGTCTCCACTCCTTTTTTTGGCCTGCAGAGGAGAAAAGCAGGACTAAGCTCAACATTAACATATTCTTCCCAGCATCAGGTCTAGTAGCTTCAAATTGGGAGAGCAGAACAGGGTGAAGGATTAAATCTCTCTTCTTCTAGTGGTACAGCTCATGTCATAATAAGAATCCCCAGTGGCTGCTTTAAAATTAACATACATAGTTGCCCTCCAGTGCTTCATAGCTTAGGAGACTGCATTGTACAGATTCAATCTGTTTAGTTCAGTCTTGTCTATATCAAGGGAAATGCAGTGAATATGTGGTTCCTGCGGCTATTTTTGTGGTATCCGACCTTCCACATTCCCCAAACCACCCCCCTTTTTTGGCCCAATAAAGAATGATTCGCCTATCTGAGAAACCTCTGAGAGTTGTAGTTTTAAATAGATTACAGCTCTCCCATGTTGTTTAGCATTTAAACTACCGTTTAAAAATGAAACAAACCAGAAGTGATCTTCCAGCCAGTGCTAGGTATTTGTTCTGCTTTTTGGAATCCAGTTCACATGGCTCTAAAGGGACTCAGGGACATAAAAGTGGCCTCGGGGTTTACCAGTTTGCCATTTCCTGGCATATGCTGACAGTGACTTACTTGGCTTTTAAAAAGGATTTGTTCTCCATCTCTTCCTGGAGATGCTAAAGAGTGAAGCTGAGATCCTTTTCTAGTTCAAATATATGCTCTGTCACTTAATTGTGGCTCCTTTCCTTAAGTTGACAGATGTGCCTTGAGCCAGTGTCTTGGATTCAGCATGAACCATCAGAACTTTCATGTATTGATGCAAACACTGTTTTTCTTTTTTGGCATCCCTTAAGCCTTTCTGACAAGATTCTGTTAGGTTTCACTTAAATTCTTGACTGCTGTGTGTATTTATACACATAGGATTTCAGTGGTAGAATGGGCTGTATCTACCTTAGACTGTAGGTGGCCGTATTTGAATGTTTTTCCTTCTGTGTAACACCACCCCCTCCCCCGGTAACACCAAAACACTCCCTGTAAAAAGCAATCCAACATGGCATATAGAAATAATATTTCTTCAAGCTGTAGATTCTACTTATAGGAAATGTTTTTTTTAAAAAAAAGTAGCATTCTCCATCAGCAGGCTGAAATGACAGAATCCATGAACATAATGGACTTTAAATAAACCATCAATAATCTACCTAGCAGGAGTTTCTTTCTTTTCTTTTCTTTCTTTCTTTCTTTCTTTTTTTTTTTAAATCCCTTATGAGCACTCTTAACCAAAACTGTGAGCTAGCCCAGAAAAATCAAGCATACACAATTTTGGAGACAAGTGGATTTGTCTTCAAAGGTTATGGATGCCATCTAGTGATGTATGCTGGAAAACAGTCGAAGAAAGGAAGGCCGAGAGAGAGAGAGAGAGGGAGAGAGAGAGAGAGAGAGGGAGAGAGAGAGAGAGAGAGAGAGAGAGAGGGAGAGAGAGAGAGAGAGAGAGGGAGGGAGGGAGGGAGAAAAGAAAAGAAAGCCAACCTGCCCTACCAGGGCATACAAAAGCCAATTGTCTGTATTCTGAAATGAGGTTTAGGTTATTTTTTATCTTAAAATTGTTCAGAGAGCTGATCTGATGCTGCCAGCAATAGCATTTATAGAATTCTTGATGTGCCGCGTAATAACATTTGAAATCTAATATGAAGCATTACAAAGGCTAAAATGTTCTGTTGGAGAAAATGTGAGTGTATATGGAATACTGGAAGGGAATAGAGTTGTATGCAGAAGCCTTTTGAGATGTGCAGGTTAGAAAACTTATGCTTTTTGCAACTATCTGTGAAACCTAGCTGGGTACCATAACAGGTAAGTTTGGGCCAGGGTTCAAGACATCCATCCTTTAAGCTTGAGTGGCTTACCCGAAGGCTTAATTACCTGTGCCATTCTGTAATAAACCGTTTGAGTGGTGAATTGCAGCTTGTTGAAGAAGCCACTTTCTGTCTGGGAGACATTATTTCCTTTAGATGATGCTTTCTCCCAGTAAAATAATGCCACTGTCGGGAACAGCTTTTTTTTATTCTTGCTCTGATTCCAGTATCTTTGTCCATTCTTGGTGGAACTTACTGGAGGTGTAGTCACCAATATATGGAGATGTTCAGTGCCTCATATTAAGTCTTTTGCAACTGTCGCACTGCAGAATAGTTCACCTTGCTGTTGACACCAAGTCACACACAAAAATAGTCTTTTGTAATTTTATTAAGCTAAAGCAGAATATATATAAACAAGGCAGGCAGAAATAAAGATCCCAAAGTAGTTGCAAAAAAGAATCAGTAAATCCAATAGTCTTTAGTCAAAAAGCATGAGTCCATTTCCAAAGAAACATTAGTCCACAGGTTGCAAGGATTCAAGAACAGGAGAATTTCCAAGGCATGAAGACACATCCACTCTGATGAAACGAGAATTTGCTTTCACAAAGAATTGTCTCTAAACACACACTTTTAAAAGTAACCCAAAAATGCATGTCTCTTCCCTTCAGAGGCCTCCCGTTTTGCAGCTAATCTCAGGCTGTGCCTAGGCATTCCTTTCCATTGCAAACGATCTACTCTAGATAGCAATGGCGCTCCTTGATTGTCAAGGTCAACTAATTCCTTATCTTGCACCTGAATAGGAGCCTGAGACAAATCCAACTCATTATTTCCCATGGGAATGTCTCCCTGGTTGTTATCTATGACAGGCTGGTTCAGGAGTTCATCCACAGGCTGCGCTTCTTGCCCTTCTGAACCAGCCTCTATAACTCCATGTTTTCTTAGCCCCATGACATCATCCTGGAATTCATCTTGCATCCCATCATCTGGCTTCTGCATCTGAAACCCAAAATCCCCTTCCTCATCTTCACTCTGGTTCTGCTGCTGAGTCACAACAGCAACATTGAAAAAACCTTGGGGCAGCTAAGTCTCCCACAGCTGCCAGTGAAAGTATGAATGTCCCTCTCTCAAATTCAGAACACAGCATGAGCTCTCCTGGATCAGTCCAATGGCTCTGTATTCCCTCTTGCCCCAAATGATCAGCTAGTTGCTTAGAGGGAGATCACAAGTATGGCATAAGTGCTATAATGCCCAGCTGCTGAGAGAAGCTCTTAATCTTATTTTCTATGTGGCAAAGGGGAGGGAGAATTTGCAGGAGGAACATTTCATCACATGGGCCTGTCAGCCATATTCTGCAAAATCTCCATATGGTTTTTAATAGACAATGAGTTTATGATGGATGCACTTCTTTACGCATTTTCTTGCTTGCCTAGACCTTAAAAACCCAAGCAAGAGGGAGCTCTCCAGACATCCGACAGATTGATCTTGATGTGAATCGAACGTATCGGGATCATATCATGTTCAGAGACAGATACGGAGTTAAGTAAGTAAAATTAAAAACTCCTGTTTCTTTGGTTTCTAGTATTTCATAACTTCAGATTTTCAGAATATGAAAAGATTTAAAGTGTGACAGAGTTCTGTGTTCTTAAAACCCCTTCACCACCATTGCTGAATTCTGTAAACAGTATCAGTATCCATTTCTGTCAATATATGCAGTTTGTTGTGTCCTTAAATTCCACATGGAAAGCACTTCAACTCTCCGAAATTCCAAATAAAAGTATGGAAGTTCAAATTTTGTATTACCTTATAGAGGAAATATAAGTGGAGTATAATCTGGCAACAGATGTAAAGCTTTTTAAAGTGGTGAGATTTAAAGCAGAACAAATATATTTTCCTTGCTAATCCCTTTTCCAATTACCAGTAGGCCCTCTAGATTTTATTGGACAACATTTTCCATCATCATATGATGGCTGGGGCTGGTGAAGGTTAGAGATCAACATCTTGAGTGCCAGAGGTTTCCCACCCTTATCAAAAGAAAACACTCACCATGATGTTTTAATTGAATATCTTCATTAAATGTTGTATTCAGTATTCAGTGTTGTTGAAATGAATGGTTAATGTGAATAAGAAATGAAGAAAGAATGAATTGGAGCGCCTGACAACCACAATAGCAACATTCCATGCTGTTAGAATTTTTGGAGGTTCCAATTGTATACTAATGACGTAGATTCCTTATATAGAACTCTTCTCTAATATCTGCTTTTTATGCACAGTGAAATACCTGTAGACTCACTGGTGAAGTGCACAAACCCTGTGACCATCAAGTGTGTCTTTACAGAGTTCCTTATTATGTAAAACAGTGAAACTCAGGACCAGGTTTTCCTGTGAAGGCAAGCACAAGACTGTGCAATAAAATGCCTCATTAAGCTCATCCACCCCAGGTTATTTTAAATCAAGCATTATGTTGTAAAAGCAATCCACATGTGCAGTTAAACTGCACAGGCAACCAAACTGACCAATCTCCAGGACATGTGAAATACTATACAAGGTGCATATTAGTATCAGAAAACATGTTTTAGGGTTTAGACTTTACTTGTGCTTTTACTGTTGTATACTGTGGTCTTATTTTTAACATTAGTCTTAACATTAAATTGAAATTAGTTTAACACAATATAGGCTCCCTTAACTTTGTTTAGTTGTCTTTCCCTGTACTAAGTCAGACCAATTATCCATACTGTATTCAGCTCTGACTGCAGTGATAGTCTAGGCTTTCAGCAGAGGTTTTATAAAAAAATACCTAGTATTCCCTGGTTGTCTCCCATCTAAACCCTAGTATACATAATCTATGAAGATCGACTGGGTTCAGGGTGGTGCTAATTTAAAGTTGTGTTTTTACCAGATTTCCTCTGCTTTCTATCCCTTCTGCAGGCAGCAATCTCTATTCCATGTTTTAGCTGCATATTCTGTGTATAATACGGTAAGTCACTCTGTGTACATGAATAGATACATATGTTTACTCATTGTAATTGTATATAGGGAAGCAGAAATTCTAAAGGGTGAAAAAGGAATCTGCAACTGGGATATTTCCTATTTCACCTAGCAATTGTGAAACAAGTGGTTGCTGATTCTTGACCAAATTGCCTGAACAATTTTGGGGGGTATATTTTTGTCTGAAACAGTGAAAATTAGAATGTCGGGGTAGGCTGGAGTCACAGTATCTACAAATATTCCCTCAACCAAGAGAAGGGAGAAGGTTAGTCTGGAAAAAGAGGTACAATACTAGAATTGAAAGTTATTACAGTTGGTTCTCCACATTTACAGGTTACAGCCTTTTGTGGATTTGATTACTTTATGTCCATGAGGGGCCATTTTATAAACTAAAGGTAAACCAGAAGTGACTTTTGCTCACTTCCTGTTTTGCTGGGAGAATAGTAGTAGCAGCAGCAGCAGCAGCAGCAGCAGCAGCAGTAGTAGTAGTAGTAGTAGTAGTAGTAGTAATCTTTCTTTATAACCTCCTCTCTCTCCCTGGACCTAGAAGTATGGCAAAAATGCCCCTCTGCAGCCCCCAAAGGGCATTGGGGGACATTTGAGGCCCACCGTTGTCCACCCTAAATTTTTGAAGTCTCTCAAACTTGGAGGGTAAAAGTTTGAAACTGAGCACAGTCAGCCCTCCACATTCGCCACAATTAGGGGCACACAATCATTGCGAAAGTGAAACAGCATAAATAAAAATAGCTATTTTTTTTAACCTGAGAACACTTCCTTAGAAATCTGCAGGTCAGCATGATTCTATGGTCATGGTCCACTGAAAGCTGACCATAAAATTGCACTGGAAGACCTAGAGTTTCGTAGAAATAATATTTTAACCAAATCTATGAATAATTAAATTTGCAAAAGTCAAACTTGTAGATATGAGGAGCTAACCGTATTGTAGCTCTTCCTACAAGGATGGCATTTGCAACAACTCATTTTTTCTGTTCACTTCTCTTCTGCATTTAGGCAGCTAGAGAAGTAAAACACCATTATGCAATTCTGTAGATGATTTCTGGATTGACCACAACAGTTTCTGTTCGTGCAGGGAAGCTCAGCGTGGTCCTTTTATTTGTATGAGGTTCTTGAAAATTTCTACACTGTTTCTTCTTTGTCTATCTCTTTTTTCTCAGGAGGTTGGCTATTGTCAGGGAATGAGCCACATCACTGCATTGCTCCTTATGTATATGAATGAAGAAGATGCCTTCTGGGCCCTGGTGAAACTGCTGTCAGGACCCAAGCATGCTATGCATGGTATGCCACTTCTGAAATCTTTTTAAAAGTCCCATTTAATATTGATCTAGCTGAGTTCTACTCTTGTAGAACTGGAGTCATAGTATTTCAGATTGAGGGCTCTGCAGCAATTAATGCGATCTAAATGAATTGAATGCTCATTAAAGAAATCTGCATTAAATATTGCTTTTAAATTGTGCAACATACAGTAAATTACCCTAGTGAAGCTCTTCTTGGAGGGACGTTGTTATGATGCGAAAAGCGTGTTAAATCAGCAGATGACACCTGTATGACCAAGCCTAATGAGGGATTGCAAAAAGGGACAATTTGGGGACACATATATATAGCCAGGAAACATTAAGAGATGAGAATTTAAGTAGGGATTTAGGGCAGGAGTAACAGAAAGAAATCATAAAGTATAAGAAAGAAAATCTTTCCTCATACAGCTTGCCTCTAAAGCACACATAAGCATACACAGAGACATCATTCCTTTACAGGTCCTAGTTTGCAATAGTAGAAAATGTCTAGCTAATGTGAATAGTGTAAACTTGTCCCAACATTTTTCTGACAGCATTATTTTCAGTCCATTGTCCACATTGAACAGTGTTTGCATTTATTATTACCAATCAATGTTATTGAGCATAAGGTATGGGCAACACCCATGGCTTCTTTTCAGGCATTTTTGAGGTTTCCAGACTTTTTGCCACCAAATTTCAGCAGTATGGCAGATGCAAAACATGATTTTTGCACTAGAACAAGGCATGCAGCCTTTTGTTTTGTGAGGGAGCTATGCCCCTGGGAATCATGTTTCCCTGTAAATTGAAACCATTGTTTTTGGAATGGGAAATTGAGAAAAACCACTTCCACTTTTTGCTAAATTATAGTGACCAAGGAGGGCCAATCAGCAGTGGGATCCTAGAGGGCCTGCAAAATTAGCTCTAAAACGTTTTAAATTGTCCATCTCTGTTTAACGTTAAAAGAATGAACCGAGATATACTTATTTCCTTTTCTCCTCATGTAGAGATTAGAAATATGCATTTACAAACCATACAGCTTGCAGATTGTGGTGAAACAGCACATTATGATGCATTGGAGTTTTCTGATCTGAATTTCATACTTTCTTTATGGAAATGCCAAGCCATGGTTTAACATTTAACCAGCTTTCATGCACCCGATGAAATAGGCTCTTCTAACTCATGTTAAGTTCATTCTATAGTACATTCAATCTGTTTTACCATTTGGGATTTGGCTCATTGGAAAACTATCAAGTTCCAGATGCTCTGAGTGTATTTTGTGGGATTCTGTTGGCATTTCATTCCCCCCCCCCCTCTTCTCTCTCTCTCTCTAGGTTTTTTTATTCCTGGTTTTCCCAAGCTGTTGAGGTTTCAAGAGCATCATGAAAAAATAATGAAGAAATTTTTGTCTAAACTTAAACAGCATTTTGTAAGTATATGCTAACACATGTGAACCTGACAAATAATATTATTTGTGGGCAAATGACATTTCTGTACTAGAAATTGTGTCTTTAGTTCTCAGAGTATTTTGTATAAAGTTTAGGATATAGGGCATTGTTATTTATTGCTTTCCTTTTGGATTAGGTTGCTTTCTAGGGCACAAAATTGCAAACACGTGCCGCTTTCAAATACTATGTTTTATAAAAGCATTTTCCCCTGAAATATTTGTTAATCTCTGCTACAGATATATAGGCATTTCCCCCTGCAAGCCTTTGTTCCTTTATACTTATATCTATCTATCTATCTATCTATCTATCTATCTATCTATCTATCTACATTAATTTTATATATGAATTTTCCAGTCTTTGCAAATCCTATATACATATAGATATCTAGAGATTTCCATGTACCTGTATATCTGTATCTATGTGTATTCATTATTTTATATATGAATTTTCACCTCACATGTTTGCAAGTTTTTGCAAATCCTATACAGATATAATTATCTACCGGTATATATAGTGAGATTTCTAGATAAACAGAAATATATAGGGTTTACAAATATTGCAGGAGGGAAATGCACATATATAGAGAGAGGATTTACGAATGTTTCAGGGGGAAATGCATATGTGAAATTAGTATATATAATTATAGAACTATACCTAGTTCTGCATTGTTTATGTAGGCATTGAATGTTTACCTGTTACTATGTTGGAAGCTGGCCTGAGTCCCCATGGGGAGATAGGACAGGGTACAAATGAAGTTATTATTATTATTATTAAGTTATTTTTAATACCATTTTTTACCCTAGTTTTCCACTTACAGAGTTAGTTTACTGTTTTTCTTTGAAATACAGTAAATATTCAAAAACCTTTAATCTACTGATGCCTCAATATAATATCATTGGAATCTATTTTCATTTTAAAATTTATCAGTAGCTGCTGCATTTTTCACCCTTGGCTTATACTCAAATCAATAAGTTTCCCCAGTTTATTGTGGTAAAATTAGGTGCCTTGGCTTACATTAGGGTTGGCTTATACTCAAGTATATACAGTATACTTATATAAAAACTTGAGTTCATCTTTGTATAGATTATTTATTTATTTGAAAAAAGTAGATGCCACCCTTTAGTGGAATATCCAGGTTGGTTATGGAAAAAATTACAAGACAAATAAAGTAAAGAGTATGTAAGATATATTTGAATAGATTTAAAATCCAAAGTGTTTGATTTAAACAGATAGTTTTGAAAGCCTAAGAAAATCTATGAGATTTAAATACCTAGGTGATAGATTTCAATGGGGTTAAGTAGATTCAAAAGCCTAGGTAAGAACCAGCATAGTAGAGTGACTTGTATGTTGGAATAGGATGCCAGGAGACGAGGATTCAAATTCCTGCATAGACATGGAAACCCATTGCCCTACATATCCATAAAGATCCTTTGGGGACATTTTGACCCCTGGGGGATACTGGGTGATGGGATGAATATTTTGAAATATTTTCAAAATGGGGAAAGTGGGAGCTGTATGTGGCCCATAGGCCACACTCCTGATCTTGCAGGACCAAGTGGGATGCAGTTCTCTTTCCTAGTTTCCATTGTAGGCATCATTGTAGGATTCTCTTTCCTAGTTTCCATTGTAGGCATCACAAGTTTGGCTTATTTGTATAGACTCAGAAAAGTACAATTCCAATGAGATCAGTGTACGTTTACATTGTCCTCTAATGCCGAGTCCCCTCGGTGGAGAAAGGCGGGATAAAAAATGCTGTAAATAAATAAACCATTTCTTGGATGTCAGATGACATGAGACATCATTCCTACTTGCTGTTCATAAATTGTTTCTTCTTTGGCAGGACTCCCAGGAGATCCACACTAGCTTTTACACAATGAAGTGGTTTTTCCAGTGCTTTCTTGACCGTGTGAGTGCTCTTAGTTTGAACCCCCTCCACCCATGTCCCTCTTCAAACACACATTTAGTGGCAAAACTTGAGCAGTTTGTTTCTTATACAATCAAATTTTCTTGTTGCAGACTCCCTTTAGGTTAACCCTCAGGATCTGGGATATCTACATACTTGAAGGAGAACGGGTTCTCACTGCGATGTCTTACACCATTCTGAAATTGCACAGAAGTAAGAGCTCAACCTTGGTCTTTTAAATGCTGCATGACATCGTCGGCCATCTAATGGAAACATTTTAAAATGATTGATACTTTTCAGAAAACAATAGTGTTTTCTTTCATCTCATTTTGTCTTGAGAGACCAGGCATTCTAAAGTACTTATGTACAAGTTAAACGATTAAAGAGACAATAGAGTTGCACAGTAGAGTCTCACTTATCCAACATTCACTTATCCAACGTTCTGGATTATTCAACGCAATCTGTCTCCTGCCTGGATCCACAGCTGTTTCTCTAGGTAGCAAGGACTGAACTTTTTATGCATTTAATTTCCAACAGTGTTGTTACTGTAATTTCATTTCATTTCATATTCTATCTTTATTTGTAGTCAATTTGTTAGTAGCCAATGTTTTGTAGTCAATGTTTTAAATATATTGCAATGTTTTGGTGCTCAATTCGTAAATACAGTAATTACTACATAACATTACCATGTATTGAACTGCTTTTTCTGCCAATTTGTTGTAAAACATGATGTTTTGATGCTTAATTTGTAAAATTCGAACTTAATTTGACATTTAAGAGGCTTTTCCTTAATCCCTCCTTATTATCCAGCATTTTCACTTATTCCACTTATTCACTTATTATTCAGTTATACCACCCCATTTATGTTGGATAAGTGAGACTCCAGTGTAGTTATAATTTTTTACCAGAAAGATTCAGTTTTTGCTCCCTCCTGGAGTCATGAAACTAAATGGGCGACCTTAGGGCATTCATTTTGTGTCAACCTAACTTGCTTCTCAGATATATTGTGTAAATAAAGTGGGGATGGGTAGATAGACGCGTGCCACTTTGAGCTTACTGGAGAAAAAAGTGTGATATAGATATAGGTAATGAATATATCTGAATTAATGTCAGTATATTTTTAAAGATTAACTTTGGCTCCTTTAGAAAAAATGAATAGCCACATTATTACTTGCTTCCCTAATCTTTCTGAGGTTATATTCTCTTTTGACATCCTAGAACACCTGATGAAATTGCAAATGGAAGAACTTGTAGAATTTCTTCAGGAGACTCTTGCCAAAGATTTCTTCTTTGAAGATGACTTCGTAATAGATCAGCTCCATAGCTCCATGGCAGAGCTGAAACGAGCAAAGCTTGACCTCCCAGTAGCAGGTATGTAACATCACACAGTCTGTTTTGCCATTTTTGCCACAGAACGGTGGGCCAGACGGAGTCTCAAAGGTGACCAACTTGGTCTGATAGCTTCCAGAGCAGTCAGACCAAGCTGGCCACCTTTTGAGATTCTGTCTGGCCCTCAGTTCTGTGGCAGATATTGCAAAACTTCAATTCAGTGAATATGCAGAAGTTTCAATATGTTTGTTTCCTGCCCTCAGCAATGGTGATAATTTCCAGTTTCAAAAAGATTCTTGGAAACAGCAAGTATTATCCCCCCCCCCCCTCCTGGAACACATCTGTACGTAATGGTCAGAAGCTGACCAGGTAAATTGTGCCAACCATTCTTGAGCCACTGACTGTCCTGAGCCATTCGTTTTGTTGGCAGAAAGAAAGCCACATGCCTAAAATGTTGATAGTTTGTATCAGATATGCTCTTCTCCAGAGTTATCAATGCTTGCAGGAAGCCAGAAGAGACAAGAGGAAAGTTTCCTGAGTTGGCTCTTCTCCTTCTTATGTCCTTTGCTCATATAGGAATGTTTGTACTACTCAATGGAGAAGCTGTGCTCCACAAGCTGGGAGTGGAAATTGAATTTTACACTTCAGTTTGGTTCTCCATCATGGGATTGGTCCTTCAGTTTCTGTGTCAGTGTGGCTGAAGAGAGTAAGCAGAAATGTTAGGTACTTCCTTTGAAAGACATCAAGGAAATTTGTGCAGGGCATATGTTGGAACTGTAATAGGTTTAATGCTCTATTTATTTGGGTATTTCACAGGTGGAGGAGTATATCCAATACGTGTACTTAAGACCTCCTTTTCCCCCTTGAGTACCCAACCAATTTACACCTTATTTCTGTGACATTTTTCTCCTTAAAAGTTGCAAGTCCTTTTCAGGAATATTAAACACAATTATTCCCAGTTTGGAACCTCATGAGACTCCCCCTCCTCCCTTTTAAATTCTCATTTCCCTCCTATTTTAATTTGTTTTAACTAGCTGCCATTCTGTACAAGCACACAACTTTTATCCTCCTGACTTTGACTTTTTCTCTTGGGGACATGTGTGTGTGCGAGACTGGAATTTTGTGCATTAACCAATGCTGTGAATAAACACTTATTCACATTAGCCAGACAATTTCTACTATCACGAACTGGGACCTGTAAAGAAATGATGTCTCTGTGTATGCTTATGTATGCTTTAGGGACAAGCTGTATAAGGGAAGTTGTTCTTTCCTATCCCTTATGATTTCTTCCTGTTACTCCTGCCCTAAATCCCTACTTAACCTCTAATCTCTTAATGTTTCCTGGCTTTATATATTACTTTTTTTGTCCCCAAATTGTCTTTTTTTGCAATTCTTCATTAGGCCTGGTCATACATGTGTCCAAGGCTAGACATACCTGGAGGAGTAGTGCAGTTGTGCTCTTTACCTTCATGCAAAATTAATTTAGTGTCCAGTTTTCTTTCTATCCAAATGAGCACAAAACATGTCATCACACAACTAATCTGTTTTCTCTTCTTCTTTAGCTCAGAGAATGGATGCCTCGTTTGTTCTAGGTATGAATTTCATTAGCCCTTGAGTCCGATCTCCATCCTCCCTGATCATTCTTGCTTTTCTAATCACTATCTTCAGGCGATGCTATCTGTCAAGGAGCTCCCACTCTGTTTTTTCCAGACATTACCTCACTCTAGTGAGCCTTGTCTGTCTCCGATTCCATACAGCGCTGAGGGCCTGAAGCCTTTTCCTGGCAGGCAGAGTGTTAATCCTTTCTCAAGAGTACTCTGCCTGAAAACCAAGGCTCCCCTTTGCCCATTCGTGACAAGGTCAGTTGCTTAGCTAGTTAGGGAAAGCATCAGACTTTCTCAGTACGGAGAAGAGGGACAAAGGGTGAGAGAAGAGAGAACGGACTCTTGGGACAAGGATGCTTTTCAACCAATAATCTTCAGTGATTGCATTCCAATAACAGGCATGTTGAGTATCTTAGATACAAAAGCTATTTTGCATCCCTTCAGTTCCTCTATCTGAGAACCCACATGAGATAGGTAAAGCTCAGTGATTAGAAAAAAGTCATGTATATATTTACAAGTGTCCTGCTTATAGTTCACAGTGTATTCTAACAATTAGAGGATGGTGGCTTTGTGTAAAGAGAAGGGACAGAAGACCAGTGGCTGATCCTTGACCATAGGTCAAGGACCCTTGCTGGTGTCCTGGAAGTAGGAAAAATGCCTGATGTCCAAGGTTATCATTAGCATGTCAAAGGGCCACAGTTGGGTGGGTAATCCATGGCAGACAGTCAGTAGGAGATGCCCTGCCAATCCTGCAAGAGTCCATGATCATTGTGGAAGAATAACTTCTTATCAATTGTCTTGTAAACCCCATAGCCACTTAGACTAATTCTATGGCAAACCAGAGCTTTACATACCACCCTTGGAGAACCATTGATCCAAGTGAATGATTGAGGTTTCTCAGACCTAAGCTATAAGTTCAACTGAAAACTGTCTTATGGGACTTGAATTACAGCCATATTTGACTACAATAAAAATCTGTGTCCAAGATTTTTACAGAAGTGTTGTGGTAGGACAAGAAGAAAAGCTTATAGATTTGGATGTTCATAATTTATTTCTGCAGTGTTTTGGAAGGAAGCTAGGTTTGCAGGAACTTCAGTGCCATATCTAGAGGTGGCCTTGGCTTTGGTAGCCTACAAAGCTGTTGTAACAATAAAACATTTGAATAAAGGGTATTGTGTGTATTCCATGCCTCTACACAGAAGATGTATGTCTCCATGACTTTCTTCTATGATATACCTACCATTTTATTAAATTCTAAGCACCAAACTTACCATGTGGCACTACTCACGTTGCATCATTACACTTGAAGAATAATTAGGAAATTACACTTGAAAAACAACAGGAAACTGTCTTTGGAGGAGTAATAATTCTTGTCCCATCACAGATTGCAGCACAGGCTGACCAGGCAGTAAGTCATTTTGAACATGTTAGAATTTACTTCTGAGTAAACATATATAAAATCGCAGTGAGAGGCTACAGTTGGGGAGCAGTATCTACTTTTGCTTCATGCTCTTGTGCTAAGTTATAATGACCTCATATAGATGGTACAGCTGAAGTTTGTCTGAAAATAAAATACAGACCTAGCTTCTCTATCTTATTGATATAATTCATGCACCTTCCATCTTGAGTAAATCGGAGAGCTAATTAAACTTGGTGGTTGAAGTCTCCATCTGGCAAGCTTTGTTTAAGTTGCTTAGAATTTCCGGAGCCAATTGGGCAGACTTTGGTCTGTTATCCAAAGATGATAATTTTGCACGGCATTGAAAAAAAATACAGTCCATCTGGAAGAGAATTCATAAGGTTCTCTGTCCTGTTTTTTCTTCTAAATTCCTCTTCAGAATGAGATGAACTGAAAACGCTTATGGCTTGACTTCATTACCCGTTTGCTGAAGAGTTTTGCAGACAGGGAGGGAAACCCTTAAATTGCTTTGTTACAGCATCTGTGTTCCTAGCATTCCTGCTCGACACCCAGTGCCAGCCCAGAGAAATGGTGACATGTAGAAACAGGCTGTTAGTTTTATAAAAGAAAGACCTATAAATCTTGAAGAGCTTTCCTAGCGAGGATAAGATGTCTTCTGCTTGGCAGTTAGGGGAAGAAGAAAGGGCAAGGAGCTTCATAAATTCCCAGATTAAAGCTTTCCACTTCTCCCTGAAATTTATTGGGCCATAATGGAAACACTAGAAGGTTTTTTTTGCCCACTCCCATCATTTCTTAATCAACTTTTCTGCCTGCCCAGCTATCTTGCACAGATCCCAGACCTAAGAGTCTCTTTGAATTAAGGTCTCTTTATGATGTTTTTCATAAATAGTTTAGTCTCATCTGCTGTTTCTTCCCTTCTGTTTCTCTCTGACTGAAACAGCTATATTTTTAGTGTGAAGCATGAGATTTATTTACTTATTCGTTTTATATAATGCCTTTCTTCTAGCGTGGGACTCAAGGTGGCTCACAAAGCTAAAACAGGATCTGCTAAAAATGTGACAGGGAAAATAAAGAAGCTTATTAATGTAAAATGTCCTTTCCTTACATTTGTACCTGCTAAAATATGGCGAGACCAAACTCAGTATGTAAACAACATGCTTTATTGTGTGCTTTCACCTAAATATTTCCTTCTTTTTTCTCTTTTAGTAGGCCACATCACCTTTCAGCATTTTCAGCAACTTCAGAGTTCGGGAATTGTCTTTCTTTTTTCTGTTTTTCATAATTCTGCTCAACCTAAGCTCTGTCAATTTCTCTGTCTAACATCTTGTTTCATTTTTTAAGGAAATCAGTTCAATAAAATAGACTCAGTTCAGTGTAATTGCTCTTCCACTTTCTATATATTTTCACTTTCCTCTTTTTCCTTCCAGATGAATACGGAATTTTCCATTTATACGTTTGGAGAACCCACACGTACCTGTTTTTCTCCCTTCCAATTTTGCACTTCACTTCATTAACAGTCTAACTCTCAGATGCGTTTTCTTGTTGATGTTTTTTCTTCCCACTGATTTCTCACATGCATCTAAACGTGATGAAGTTTAAGGTTGCTATGGAATCTTTGTTTCCCTCTGGTAGTGTATATGATTTGAGCTGTATAGTCTTGTGTCATTGAGTTTCTTTACTTGCATCCTTATAGATGTAAGCACAGTGTGGCTTTTCTGACTATCCTTTAAGATCTGGTGAAATCTAGCATGGTTTGAAATTTTTTGCCTGAATTAGAGGGCTATGGTTCCTTTTTCCTGAGATATTATAAATGAATGTATGTATTTATTTGTGTAGCCCAGGAACAAGTAAATCTGCCAATTTTCTTTGTTTTAATATCCAGACATTTCTGAAAAAAACTATACAGACATGGTCTTGTAGTACTGTTTGAGTATCCCTTTTCTGAAATGCTTGAGACAACAAATGTTTTGGATTTTGAAATGCCCGTTTGTATATATACATACATAATAAGATATCTCGAAGATGGGATCCAGGTCTAAACGAGAATCTCATATATGTTTCATATATACTTTATACACATTACCTAAAGGTAATGTTACACATATTAATTTTGATCATGTAACAAAGTTTGCTTATATTGAACCATCAGAAAGTGAATGTGTCACTAACTATACCTCTAATGTAGACAATTTTAAATGTTGGTGTATTTCATATTTGGGAATTCCGTGTAAGTGATACTCAATCTGTATAGCCAAAATTTGATTTTCACAATAATTCAGACAGATTTTTTTTTTCATGTTAGGAGCGACTTTTCATGTTAGGAGTCGCTTCTGGTGTGAGAGAATTGGCCGTCTGCAAGGACATTGCCCTGGGGATGCCCGGATCTTTGATGTTTTACCATCCTTGTGGAAGGCTTCTTTCATGTCCCCACATGGGGAGCTGGAGTTGACAGAGGGGGCTCGCCTGCTCTCCCCGGATTCGAACCGCAGACCTGCCTGCACAGTGATTTAACCCACTGTGCAATGGGGGCTCATTCAGACAGATTAATACCATTTATTAGTTTTAATTGGAATTTTTATGCCATTAATCAGCCCAAGGATTCTCATGGATCAGCCTACATACAATCCATTAAAAGATTGTATTATATTCTAACAAGGCATAACAAAAAAAAAAGAAAGAAAGAAAATGAGATAGGCAGGAATGAAGAAAACCCAAAGTAGTCTTTCAACAGGGGATGATGGAATTGGTAGAGCTTTCCCTGATATTGTAATCCTTTTGTGAAGCTGGGAGAATGTTCCCATTTCCCATCTCAGCCAGACGACCTGGATGCTATCCTGAGCGCACAGATATAGCTGTTGAATGCATCAGCCACATATCTGGTGTTCCCATTCTACCATCTAATCAACCTGCCCTTTTCATTCCATAATTTTGAGTATTTTCCTACTCAACACTTGATGGCAGTAAAGAATGGGTGGGAACATAGGGAGCCATGATCTCATTACACAAGTAAAGCCTTACCAGATGTTATGTTAGTTTGGGTGAAGTTAGATGCAACAACCTTATGTCTTGGAATAGCATCCTATTTTGGCTCCATTATGTGTTTTTCACCTGAATAATGTTCGGGTCAATTCTTAAGTATAGAAGTGGGGGAAAAATACTAATTGGAAGGCTAGCTACAAATACAGTGTCATTTTTACTAACTCATTTCCCGGACACTGCCTCATCATGTATACATTCTAGTGCTGAAATAAGCTGTTTACCAAAGCAGGTACTGAAAATTGTTCACTCAAGTTGCATGTTGTTTTCGGTTTAGGGTGACTGCTTTGTCAAAGCATCTTGGAATAATTAACCCAGAAAGTTTTGCAGTTGTGATTAATTTCCACTGGGTGGTGACAAAGAACAAGGATAAATCAGTAACATTTATTTTTCCCATTTGAATTTAACCTTTCTTCTACCCAAAGAAAATCATAACAGCGTCTGTGTTTTCTTTCCCTCGGTTGTCTTTGCCAAGCAAACGTCTTAAGATATTATAACTTTAATAGTCAAACTAAGTAAAGAGAAACCCCGCTGGTGTGGAATAGCAGAAGTCACGGTAGAGTTGTCCTAAAATGCTAGTAGGAGGAATTTGAATACATTCACATAAGGACTGATTCAAGCTAGGTCTACTTAATCTGAGGTTCAACCTGTTTGGGTGACATTTTGGGTTGCTGAAAGAAAAGAAATTCATTTCATAATATATAAGTCACTTTGAAATAAAGCAATCTACTCAGGATGAAAGGGATACTTTAGCTCAAAAATGTCTTGCAAAAATTTATGGTTTGAGGTGCTTGAAGATGACAAACTGAACCTCTTCACTTAAACATTTTTGATATCATATTTCCATGGAGATTTTGAGCACATGCTTAAATCTCTCAATTGAAATCAGTAGCACTGGAAAGTGATATGACAATCATCCCAAGTAAATAGGAATTTGAATTCAACCATTGGGAGTTGAAAAAGGTTGGGAGAAGTGCCACTGACAACAGATGCACACTGAAAACAGTATCTGGACTGGGGTACTATTTGTTATTCTATCATGAATTGAGACTAGTCACCTGTGTGTTGGGGATACTATAGATATAGATTTCCTGAATGAGATAATCTGTCATGCTCCCAATTTTGTGACCTAGTGGGACATAGGAAATCTAGAGTTATATTTTGGAATTGCAAAAAATATAGGAGACAACAGTCTTATCAATAAATGGCTCGGAAAGGAGGCACTCTACTATTGTGAATGTGAGCCTGAGCTTGTAAAGTAAGTTGGTGGATTACAATTTCCAGTGACTGTTCCAGCTGGGAAGATATCTTCAGTTGTAGACCAAAAAACCATTTTCCGAGGTCTGTAGTAGCTTGCAAGAATCCTTCTCCCATATGTCCTTCTGTGTGGAGGTTGTACTTCACAATAGAGTATCCTTCAATCTTCAAAATCCACTACGGGCGATGCAGCTAGCATTGCGCTTTGATGTGTTGAACTTGTTTCAATCCATGCCACACTCTAGAATTCCCATATCTAAGGTCCCATCCACACTGTCATATAATGCAGTTTCAGGCTGAAGGTTAACTACATTGAACTGTATTATACGGCAGTGAAGATGGGGCATAAGAAGCAGAGTCTTTCAGTCCCCATCCAATTCTGTGATGGAGTTAATTATAGGAAACCAACAGTTAGGTTATCCTAGTCATTAAAACTTTTGTCATAGCTGCAAATGTAGAGGATATTAAGTTTAATCAGTACAGATAGTAGAGAAAGATATTCCAAAGCTATGGGTTTATATCCTTGGTATACTTGATATATTTCAACAAGGGCTTTTCTTTAGTGTTGAAAATCACCATGGGATGATGCAGTCAGCACTATGTGTTAGTTTCTACCTCAATATGCTTTTTCTTGTTTATCTCCACCCTCCCTGCCACTTGGATTATGATTTCAAGGCCCCCTTTTATGGTGATTGCTTTCTTTGACTGACTCTGCATGCTTGGCTGTAACTGAAATTGTGGAGAGGTTCAACTGAGTTTGTGAGAAGTTTTACTAAGATGATCAAAAATTCATTCCCTCCCTGTTTTCCTCTTTCTTGCCAGCACCCGATATCGTGGTCTTCCTGTTCGCTACTATCCCCCAAGTGTCTCCTGGTATTTTGCATCTGCCTTGTTCACAGCTTTCATGTTTGTGGTTTGAACAAGAATTGCTTTTATTTCTTAACTGGCATGGTTAATGGGCTTGTACATTTTTGCTCAGAGCAACATGTTGATAAGAAAGCCAGTGTAGCATAGTAGTTTGAGTGAACTAAGACTCTGAAGACCAAGGGTTGAATCACTGCTTAGCCGTGGAGGCCTATTGAGAGACCTTGGGCAAATCACACTTTCTTGGCCTCCGAGGAAGGCCATGTCAACTCCCCTCTGAAGAAATCATGCCAAAAAAAACTCTGTCCTGGATTTGCCTTAGGATCACCATGAGTCAGAAATGACTTAAAGGCATGCAACAATAACAAAATGTGTTGACTTTGGCAATTCATATTCTTTATTACAGCATTCTTGGCATGCCACTAACCGTTTTATACATTTCTTAGCAGAATACCAAAATATAAGCACACAGACCGATCTGCTTGGCTATCATTTCAGTGAGTGAGGCAGTGTGTGTAAGAGTTTGTTCTGTGTGCATGGAGGAGCTTTGGATTGCGGCAAGGGTGGTAGTAACCGAGTTTGAAACTGCCTTTCCTAAGAAAGAATAGTCTCCAAGTGACTAGGAGGTTTTCCTAAATGAGAAGTGTGGTGGTGGTGATAATGATGTGCACCTGTTGATGATAGTAAGTTGTTCATTCCACCCAACCTCCTGGTCATATAGTTTCCCCCCAAGAGCTGGTGTACTGCAGAGATGTTGGATTTCAGTTCCTGACATCTCTACTCTCTATGGCCATTTGGTTGATGGTAATGGAAATGGTGGGAGCTGTTCTCCAGCACATTTGGAGGGTGCCCAGTTGGAGAAAGTTGTATTAAAATAATATTTGGCAAACTCTCTCTCCAATCCCTTGTTACCTGGTTAGTGGTGGTAGCCAAATTGCTTCCATTCATTTTCCTCAGTCCTAGCAGTTAAAATAGGGTTCTTTCTGGCAGTCACAGCATATGAGGATGAAATCCAGCTGGAGTGGCTGAGGGTGATGGATCTGTCCCCTTGATTGCTAGTAGATACTTAACCTGATCATTCTTCCTTAGCAGTTTATTCCCAAATTTACTTTACCATTATAGTTGTTGTTATACTAATGTATCTGGCTTGCTTTTCTCTCTTGTTTTCACATGCTATGTATGCATGTTCCTTGTGCAGTGTGTCAGTGATTCTCATGCTTGGATTGAGAATGCTTCAAGACTGTGACCAGTGTGCTATAATAACATAAATATATAAAGGTATATTGTATACACTTATGTATAAGTCTAGAAGGTTTAGTAAAAAAATGACTCAAAAAACTTGGATTTTTCCATGGGTCAATGTCAGTACTGTATCTTAACTCTTATATTAAAAAAGAACAGTCTCTGAGTAGAGTAGCAAAAGGTAAGAGCTTTGTTCATCCCAAGAGAACCTAAAAGGAGCACTGACTGACTTTTCCCTGCTGCATCTCTGGCATTTTTGAATGTCTGTGAGGAATAATGGCTGCAATGGTGGCCAAGGGCAGCTAGATCCCTGAGTGGTGTTAGCACTTCCCACTCTCTATGGAATGACCCGTGACTTATCCACAGATCGTATCAAAGACCATAATTTTATTCCCAAAACATTCCTTCAGCTTACACATGGGGTTGGCTTATATAAAATGTATAATTGCTCTGGGGCTCACAGTTTTACAGCCAGCTGTTCAACAGACATCAAGGCCTTGAGCATACTTTTTGCACAAGTAGAATAGCTCCCCACACAAGTGAGAGAAAGGGCTTGGTGTACATATTTACAGAATGGTTAGCTGCTTTAGGGAATACACTTTCACAATCTATGAGAAAGTGCAACTGCTTGCATAACCATTTTAAAACTTGCACAATTTCCCAAAGGAGGGTTGTCTGAGGTCAGTCTCCCATGATAGGTGGATGAACATGTAGCCTTTATCCTGGCCAGATCTTGTGTAAAACATTGGACCCTTGCTGCTAGCTTTGTTCTACATGAACAGAACAGATCTGCTCCTGCCCTCCACACTTCAGGCTCCAGCTGCTCCAGGTTTCAGCTCCAGCCCTGCAGTTCAAGCATCCAGCTGGCTTGTTTTTAAAAGAAGAAGAAGAAAAGAGGAAGACCTTATGAGCATAATACGTAGCTCCTTTTTGTGTTTAAAGCAATCCTGCCGTAATTATAGGGTAGCAAATTGGGCACTTGGTATTGCACACAACACATAATGGCACAGCCTTTATGCCATAATCATAAACATATTTTCGTGGAAGGAAGCGCTATTGAATTCAAAGAGATTTCTTTCCAAACCATCCCTTTCAACTATTGAAGAGCAGACAGGGCACTGCCAAATTCATGGTGTCACACTGAATACCACCTGATAGAGATGGCGTTTAAAATTTCCTCTTCTTCTCGTGTTCACATCTGACCCTAGCCAAGGTTTTTGTAAACCAACATCATCTCAGTAATGGACAGCCAGAAAAGTTAACAACAGACTCTCCTGTATATCTCTTCTCTCTACTTTTATATAAACTGCATATCTGACCTTGGTTTGCTTTTTATGAGCTTAAGATTCAAGCATGTGGAAGTTCTTTGAAGAAGGGTTCCAGGTTGAAAGAAGGGATCTTACCCTTTTCAAATATGCTTTTGCAAGGAAGAGGCTACTTTCAATAGACAAAGTGGCTGCATCAATGTGTTCTGGCCCAAGCATCCTTTGGATTGTATAGCTGTTTTAAAATTTGGGGGGCTGAACAATTCTGGTAGATCCAAGCAAACGATGTACTTTGTGTTGTTTTGTCCTTCCTTTGCTATATGAGCCTGGTGTGAAAGTTCATCACTACTACACGGAGGCCACATGATCAGGATCTAAAGCAGTAACTTTTTTCATCCCTTCTCCTATCCATTTGCCTTTGTTGCTTATGTAGTCTGGGCCCAATTATTTCGCACATCTGCTAGAAACCCACAAGCCCTGCTTGCCACACGGCTTTAGTCTTGCGACCTTGGAAAACTTTGGTTGTTTGTATGTCTGTTAATTCTCCATTTGTCACCTGGGGCTCTCAATTGGAGAACTAGCATGGCAGCATAGGGTCATGCTAACATCATTTCCCCTCGCCTTCAAATGTTCAAAATTCAGGTGTTAGCCTACAACATCTAAACAGCTTTGAACCATACACACCAGGCCTGATGCACTCTCTCTTGCTCTGACATGTGAGGGAGAGAGATTATAGAGAGTAATCTTCAAAGCAACAAAGAATTCAATAAAAATGTCTGTAGTATTCTCACTTGGGTGTCTTGGAAGCTTAATGGTAATTAAGAGACAAGTGTGCCAAATTAAAAAGAATAAAACCTCCCTTATTAATCAAACTATGTGTATTTTCTTGGAAAAAACTATGCATTGAATCAAAATGTCTAAAAAGAGGGGAAGAGCAGTGATAATCTGGAGAACTATTAAAAGTGCTGATGGTGTTAAGGCTGGAAGCATACAGAAACACATGTCTGGCTGTAAATACAAGGAGGGAAAGACACTGGATTTTCTTCCAACAGATTAAAACAGAAACTGTTGAGCATTCTCAAAAACACGTCTCTATGTCAGTGCTCTCTAAATTCACATATGCAATGTAGAGATGTAGCTATCTAGTCAAATACAGATCAATAATTCTACGCCAGTACTTCCATAAGAGCATATGAAGAACTCTAGGAGGACAAACCAGTAGACTGCTCAGTTCAACCTATGGCTTTGAGTTTAGAAAGAGCTACTTGGAGCTCAGCAGGAGTACTTGTATTTTATATGTGGGAAGATCAAACTTTTGGCAACTTCAGATGGGGTTGGGCAGATTTGTTGGGAGCCTGTTGGTTTTCATTGGGGACCATATTGAACAAGGAGGATTGAAGCAGAGGGTTAGAGATTCACAAAGGATAAAAGGCATATTTCCCACAATGCATAAACTGGTCACATAGGAAATAGTGATCGCTACCAACTTAGAAGGCTTCAAAGGAGAAGTAGATAAACTTATGGATGATGTGGCTATCATTGGCTAGAGGTTATGATGGTTCTATGTTCTGTGTGTTTCTGTATGTCGGTTGTGGAGAACACAAGTAGAATCTTGCTATTGTCTCCAGGTAGGCAATTATAGGAAGGGAATGCGTTAAATCTGATCCAGCAAAATTCCTCTTAAATTTTTATGGACAGTAGGCTGACTTTGCATCAGAACAATGCCTGTGTTCTAAGATTTTTCTGAGCAAAAATTTAGTCTGGCCTTGTCAGGACCCAGGCTGCAGAGCACCAATAACCATACACAGAGGCCAGAATCTATCTAATATCTTTATTGAGGAAATATATAAAGTTAATAAAAGCAAGTGTAGGAAATAGTTCAGAAGTAGACCTTTCAGGAAAGGTCAAAATTAGTCCAAGAAAACAATGTCCAATATGAAATATTAAGGTCCAAAGTTGTAATCCAATAACCGAAACACTCACTTTGCCAAGCAAAGTGAAGGGAGATGACAAGGTCCTTTAGTCCATGGAGCTTAATGCAAGGCTAGGAAGCAAACTAGATTCTTGGCAAACAAGGCTTGATTCAAGGCAACAAGAAGCGAGGAGCAAGAACAGGGTCCGTGGCAAAATCCGTGGCGAGGTCCGGGGAACAAGGCAGGGCTGGAACGAGAGCAAGGTCCTGGAAACTGGAGTAGCGTAGTCCACACACAATCTACTCCCGAAGCTGACGAATTGACTCCGCAAGGAATCCTTGTGGCCAAGCATCTATATAGGATCTTGTTTTCCCGCCAAAGCAGACTTTCTCTGGGGAACAAGAACCGAAACCTAAACTGTCCAGATGCAGGACTCCTTAAACTTTCCCAAGGGAATCAGACTTAATCATCTAATTGTCTGGCAGCTATCCGGGCGCTTCGGCGAGTCGCCTCCCGCGCGTGTCTATCTTGATTATAATAAAAGCGGCGAGAAAATGGGGGAGATTTCTCCTCAAGGCTTGTTTGTGTGACTTCTTGTGGGCAAACATCCTGCAGCTGCAAGGGCTCCAAATCTGGCAAAAACGGTGGGAAACCCAAGTTTTCCTCTTCATCTGTCACAACAGTACTAGGAACGGGACTACATGGCCCATAAGTCATCACAGGCCTCGTCATTTCCTGGGGTTAGGGACACAGGACCTCTAAAAGGTGAAAAACAGTGAATAAAAATCTAACTTCTTTTACTAGAGAGAATATCTCTATAAGAATATTAATGTCCTCCATCACATCTCTGTGGTCAATGTCCACTGGAGGACCTAGAGACTCAGAGAGAAGTATTATCTCTAGGTTGCCCAATGTGACTTCAGGTGGAAGTTGGCCATAGAGATTCTTAGAGGTAACATTTTAATCAAATCCACTAACGATCAAATCTCCCAAAGTCAAACCTGAAAATGTTATAATCACAGGAAGAAAACAAGAGAAGAATGGAACAGCAATATTTATGTGAACTGGGCTATCTTCCCTCCACATTCACTCACATTCATTCCCAAACTCTGAATTATCTACAGGTTAGGCATCAGCTTAGTCGTCATCGTCTTCGTCTTCTTCTTCTTCCTCTTCTTCTTCCTCTTCTTCTTCTTCTTCTTCTTCTTCTTCTTTTCTTTTTTTTTTTTGCAGATAATAGTTGCTTATAATTGGATAGCTAGTAAGGTTGTGTTTTCCAGTAACTGTGCCAATATAATTCAGCTCACCAGACTGTGTTGAGAAGGAAGGGAAGTGGATATACATAAACCTTTTAAAAATTGAGAGTTCCTCCTCTCCCCATTGAATATCCCAAGTTACTAGTCACCTAAATCTCAGTGTTAGAATTGAATAATCTTCTAAGTGTAGTCATGCTCACCAGCTTGATTTAAATTTTCTTGTCCTTATGCTTGAGTCCATGCAGAGTCAAGAAATCAGTTTCCGCACGTGATTTCTATTTGTCTTACGATTCTTTTATGCTGAATGACTGCTTTCAATATCATACTTGCTGACCACCTTATTTCCTATTACTGTCAAAGTGTGTGTATATTGGACATAAAAGTAAATCAGTCGTAATCTTTGACTTCAGTACTGAGCTCTTAAACTCAGTTCTTTCTTTTCTGTTTTTGCATTAATGTGTGTTCTGAATGAAAATAAACTGTTAACACGCATCCTTTGCTGTTCTAGGTGTCTGTGGGGAGATATTCAGTTGCTATCTATCTGAGATGCTTACCCTTATTTATTTATTTTTTACCAGGTAAAGATGATGAACTTCCAAAGAAGTTGGAGAGAATCCAGCCTGAAACTCAGCCTGCCATGTTGAATCTTACTCATCTGGTCAATGGGCAGAGTAGCACGAACAATGCCCGGGCCAGCCAGAGAACAGGACACAAAGTGCCTGCAGAAAGAGGCGAAGAAAGCTCACCAAGAACACCTGTAGAGAGAGAGCAAGGAAGCTCACCAAACCACCGAAGAAGAAGAAATTCTCTGGAGAAGAGGCCTTCTTTGAGGCAGCAAAAGCCTGCAACACCAAATGTGCGGAGTGGATTGCCAAAGCAGGACCCTGAGAGCCACAAGAAAAAGCCTGAGGTTCAAGCAGAATCTGATTCCCAGCAGAATCATAGTGCAGCTGCTAACCAAAATTCCAATGCTATTTTAAATACAGGAAAGGAATTTGTTCCCAGGTGGATCAAACCTTCAGATATGAAAATTATTGAAAAAACTACAAAAATCACCATGGAGCTCAAGGGTCGATCTGTGAATCCTACCCGTTCAGGAACACCCCCTAGTCCTAATGGTGAGGCACAGTCTTTCAATGTAAAGCAAAAGATGAGGGTCTTGGATGTCGATGAAGGCAAGCGAGGGTCAAATGCATCACAGTATGACAATGTTCCTGGGGCAGACCTAGAGAGTGAGAACTTGGTGGATGAGGCACTGGAAAGAGCAATCCTGCAAAGTCCAAGAAACCCAGCTTACTCTAGCAGTTCAGCAAAACCGGCAGAAAAAACATCTAGTCCACCAAAAATTTCCAACAGTTATGCCTTCAGCTCACAACCAAGAGTCCCCAGATATTCCTCCCAGTCTGATGGGACAGACTTTGGACATAATTTCAAACCACCTCCACCATCTTACAGCAATCCGCCTGTTTACCATGGAAACTCTCCAAAGCACGTTACAAGCGTAGTCCATTCCAGTTTCACAGCCACTCAGTACAATCTTGGGAATCAAACCAACTCTCCCAACCGATCATACATCTCTGATTATCCAGCAGAGATGTTGCCTAATAAATCACATAGAAATTACTTTGCTGGCCACCAAAATGTTGTTGTGAAACCCTCTAGTCGGATAGAGGTTCTCCCCAGTGACACTTCTCCAAACAGTCCCAAATCATCTGCAGACATCAGATTTGTGCTTCCTCCAGCTGATTATTTACCAGATAATAGAAAGTGGCAAGATCCTGCTTATATGTATAGACAGGATGTTTATGGGCAGCCGTGGAACCAAAATGGCAGCCAAAACCATTTGGGCCACCTAAGTAAATACCCACTGTTTCAGCCAATGCCTGTTAAAGACCATAACACCCCCACCATTTCTGTGGATAGACCTATAAAATACAGGACTCCCCCAACCCCAGAAGAATTTGGCTCGCCACTCTACCAATATCCAAGGTCCTCAGGCCCCACACACCACTACAGACACCAAACAGATGGATTGTCCATGCACGAATCAGTCCTGTTGTGAGAAGCAACCTGAAAGACCAGAAGAAAAATGTGCAATGTTCACAGATCTTGAGGTGGTTGTGGCTAGCCCAAGAGTTTTAGTACTCCTCTATGTGGGACAATTCAGATAACACTATGTTGTAGCCGTGCTTAAATGTTGACAAAAGCTCAAACCAAGCATTGAATCCTACAAAAAGATTGGATTCTCATAAACATAGCAATAGCATTATACGGTCCTTGTAACTACTGTGGCAGTTGTTTGTTACATTTAAGTAGCTTACCTGGAAAACGACTTGGTCTAATGCCTGTAAGGTCTCATGCCTTTGTAAGCTGCTTGTTGACACTACAATCCATTGTGCGCTCCCTTGGGGCAAGAGAATTATAGGGTGCAAAATGGATGCATATATATTCTTGGACTCGATTCACAAAGTTCTACGTTTTATTTTAATTTTATTTTAACATAATTTATAAACTATCCATTCATTGAGGATGGGTTTTTCCTGACATTCTTTTATATCCACAGCCTCAGCTACCTAGGAACGAGAATTCCCAGTTATCCAATGCAATCTTCATGCAGGGATGCTATTAGAATGGGGCTGGTTTGGCACCCAAAGTGAAAGCACTGTCATGCAGCAAATAAATGGTGCTTTTAAAAATCAGGACTGTCTGTGCATTGTAGCATGGATCTAGGGCATCAGTAGCATTTGAGCCCTCATCCACATTCATGTATCCAAAGGCAGTTCTGAAGTGTGATAGCTTTGTTCTAAAGTCTCATATGTGCATTGATGGAATGGGATTAGAGGTATAGTTAAAGTCATAATGGGCATTTTTTACCATTTAGCAAATGTTAATGTATCTTTCCATTAGCAATTTTTGAGGGCCTTGACAGTTGAAGAGGGAAAGCATATGTTTCAGAGTGCTGAGTTTATAGTGATACAGCCCATTTTTGCTATATGTGTTGAATTGCATTGTTGCTTGTGCATACTGAACCCCAAACCACATTGAAGCCTAAATGTTTCTCCATTTTTGTGGTGTGTGTGTATAACATGGGGTTCAAGTTGATGTGGGTAGAGCTCTATGCATGTATCACCTGGTGCAAATATGAACATAGCATGTGTGTGGCAGATGGAAGTGGGCTGGAGTAGTGTTAACTTTCACTGTACATACAAACATTATGAACATCTCAACAAAGGGCTGCACACAACCCATTAAACACTGTTTTTATGATCGTGGCTTCGTATGAAGCCTTTTCATAAATATATGAAAGGTCGACACCAACTGCATGCAACAGAAGGATAAAAAGAATCTAGTGTAATTCTTATACAGGCATCTTGCTTCATCCTTGACAAAAGAAGATTTGATCCCTTTAAAAGTTTTGGTTATTTTATAGTATGAGTTTTGTGATTTTTGAAACAAATTCCAAGAAACAGAGAGATGTTTATCACTGTCCATTGCTTGCACCATTGGAGTGCCTTTTTGTCTGGATCTGCTATTTGGACAGTTGCATTTGGCATTGCTTTGAGAATAATATAAGATGTGGTTCACATCCCACTTATTTCAATGAGAGGGAGGGAAAGTGTGTCCGGTGGAATGTACAAAAGATTATACCATATACTTTGACTCACCTAGTCCAAGACAACACACACATTCTATATTGTGGCTCATCTGAGTGTGCTCCTTTCATTAACCCCACATCTGTTGCCTATGCTGCATCTTCATAAGCCAGGAAAGACAGAATGGGTATCTAAGCTTTGGTGGGTTGAGCTAAGTTGGTGAATCAGAAATCTGTGCAGGTCCACAGTGAAGCCAACACAAACCCAGCCTTTGCAACCCAAATCTCCCATGCCCAGGTCACAGCCTGGCTATGCCTTCGGTGAAGACAAATGTTGAAGGTTTTACAGATTTTTTGATTTGGGAGGCACCCACTGTACACATTCTGCCAGAATGTTTTTAATATATCTGCCTCAAAACTGCCCTGATCCCTTGCTTGATCATTCTGTTTATCTGACATCTTTCCTCACTTTCTTTGTCTGATCCCTTAATGTACTTGAGCATTTATTTTTCTTGAGACCAGTAGGCAGTTAGGCGTTTGATTGGCTAGTGCTGCTGTACTGTTTGGCCCTTCAGAGATGATTGTAGGTATAAAGCCTAATGCTGAAGTGCTCCATCATTGTAAAATGGAAACCGACAAATGCATTGCTCTGTAATCAGTGCCTGCATCCTCGGGGTGTTGTGTTTTCCTTGATCTTTTTTTTTTTTTTAATCTTGCAGGGCAAGGAGAGTTGGAAGAGTGCAGCTTAGTTAAATATCTAAGTTGTGTTCTCCTTGATTTAGGGGAATGGGGAAAGTCACTGGGAGCAGCAGTATATGTTGTTCCACAAAACTCCATTCTGCACAATTCATTCTGTATGAGCCACTTTCAGGGTCTGGGTAGCAATTCCTGGAAGGGGAGATTAAGGGAACCCTCCTTTTATAGTGGAAATGCTTAAGAGTCTGAATCAGTGATATCAGTCTAGGTTGAGTTCTGTAAGTGAAGCAGTAGATGTGATTCAGGAGATAAAGGGAACTCATTTTTGGTTCTGATTTCTCAATAGCAAGTGCACAAAATCCAGTGCACCTAAATGGATCAGGCTACCATTTTACCAATGTTTTTCTTCCTGGTTGTTAGGTAGCTTGGCTCTAGGCCTAGAGTCATGATCCTCAAACTGTATGCTGGTCCTCTGCTAGTTAACTATGGTGAGTGAAAACAAGTATACATGTATTCTTTAAGGAAGCATTGGTAAGCTGCATGTTATAAATGGAAGCAATTTTTATTGGGCATTGTGAAAAGATATTTGGCTGCTCTGATTTTGATAATAGTTTAGAATAGGAGTTATTTAGGGATAATTTAGAACAACCCCAATTTATCCCCAAATGCCCCCAGACACCCTGTTTTAGGCCTTTTCTTAAAACCAGGGGTAAATTTGTCGTGACTTCTAGTCACTTTCTGTTTTGGAAAAAGGCCTCTTCTGGACCTAAAAGGGCCTAGATGTTTCTAATAACATGGTAAAAATGACCTCAAAGCCCCTAGAAGACACTGAGTGACATTTTTTTGGGGGGGGGGTATATATGTTGATGTAGAGGGGGACAGCACCCCAAGGTCTCATCCCTAACGTAGAAGTACAGAATACATGTTTCCCACCTTCCAAACTATATTTGCACAACTCAAGACCCGTCCAGGTGAAGGCAGCCTACCAGGAGATTGCTGCCCTCCCTAACTTTGCAGGCGCAGGCAAACAGCAAAACCTGGATCTCGATCCAAGTCTCTTTGGAGCCGCTGTCTTGCATAATTGGTGGGTTCCATTTGCAAATTGCACAGTCTTGCTCCAAAAAGTGTGTTTTAGTGCCTATGCTCATGAAACGTTGGCACCATCGTGTTTTATGGTACTGAGTCCAGGCTTCTCCAACCTGGGGCATTCCAGATGTATTGGACTCCACCATAAGCTTTGGGGAGTTGTAGTACCAACACATCTGGAGGAAGCCAAGTTGGGAGATGCTGCCAAGAGTGTTTTAAAAATCAAACAAAAGCAACGTTTAGCCAACATAGTGGATGTTTTGTGTATATAATGAATCAGATGTAATTTTTAATTAACCTGGCAACTGACTTTTTAAAAAAAATGTGCAGAAGACAGTGAAGTACCTGCTTAGTATTGCTCTGAGGAGAAAGAAGAAAGCAAGAAGTGGTGAATCTGTGGCCTTCCAGGTGTTACTGTGATCCAGTTCCAATCAGCCACAACCAATATGACTAATGGTCAGGAGCAATAGAAGTGGTAGTCCAGCAACATCTGGTAGGCCCCCTTTCCCCCTGTCCCTGGTCTAAACTGACAAATTAGTACTTGATCTTTCACCTTTTAGTTCTGATTTATTAACTGCCAGATAGAGATGTATGTATATAATAATGTGGCTATGTAATAATACCAAGGTTTAAACCATGGCTTTGTGATTCATAATAAATATAATAAAAAATATAAGCTGTACAGTTTACTGGATGCTAGCATCAGAAAGACAGCTGTTCCTAAAAGTATGTATTGAGATTAGTAAATACTGTAGATTTTTATATATAAAAATATATATACATGCTATTTTTCTTACATCTTCTTCGACAGTTTTTTTTAATTGTGTTTTCCTATTTTATTGTGACTTGTTAAAATATGTTAAAAATAATGATGAAGCCTATGGGTGTTCTTGTGTGCCTGTCTGAAACCTGTCTTTTTAGCACATTGTCAAAATACACCTGAATGCAAAACTCAGCCACGTACACTTTCCCCCAAACCAGAAGATAATGCGAACGGTCACTTGGAAACATAGCATTGTACCCAGATCAAATCATCAGTGTTACCATTTTGGAGCAAGGGTTTGACTAATGTGGTAGGCTTTCAGGTTTCAGCCGGAATAATACAAATGTCTTGGCTGGTTTTTCTTCTGATATATTCAAGGGCTACTCTTCAGCATACAGGAGGGCAGCCTATTGCTTCATGGTGAGAGTTCCATATTAGCAAAATGTCGACCTGTTGACACTAGGCAGTAATCCCTTGAGAACTGCAGACTCGGGTAATGAATCATAATGAATCCTAGAGCTCAAATCAGAAACCATCCAGTCTAAATAAATAAACATAATAACAACCCCACTGTGTCACACAGGAATACACAAAGCACTCCTGGCAGATGGCCAACCAGCCTCTACTTTAAAACTGCCAAAGGAGGAGACTCCATCACATTTTATGGCATCTTATTCCACTTCCAAACAGCTCTTACCTTCAGGATGTTCTTCCTAACACTTAGATGGAATGTCTTTTACTGTTATTTAAATCTGTTGCTTTGTGTTTTAGTCTCTGGAGCATCAGAAAATAAGTTTGCTCTGTCCTCAATATGGCTTTTCAAATGTTTATATCTGACTATTATGTTCCTTCTTAACCTTTTCTACAAGTCGTTCCTCATAGAGCTTGGCTTCCAGACCTTTTACCATTTTGGTCACCCTTCTCTGGGCACATTCCAGCTTGTTGGTATATATCATTATAGATCAACCACCAGTATTACTGCATGACCTGGCAGCCCAAAACGGCTTTGTGGAACAAGCCACAGTTCCCCAATAAATATACAAAAATGTAGATAGCAGCCCTATTGAAATGAACTTCCATCCCAATACCAGAGTCATGTTGGAGGACATGTATATGGAGCCGACTCCATGGAACAGAAGTCGGAATAAGCTTACCAAATAATTTCTTTAGTGAATCATCTATTTCCTTAGTTCCAATTTGACACCTCTTTTTAAAGGAATATTTTGTAGTCTAAATACATTGTAAAAGTCTCAATGCGTTCTCGCACATTTTGTCCTGGCATTTCTACAGCTGCTGAGACTAAGCCAGCTCTGCTGTTTGCAAATGTACAGGCATCGTGTGGAGATGGTTCCAGATAGTCATAAGGTTTGGAACAATGGCTTCAGCAGTCCAAACAACAGTTGCCACATTTCTTGTGTTCCCTAAAGGGAAATCATCAATGCTTCCAAGAATTTCCTCATGAAGTCCCTTCAAGGAGAACCCACTTGTGCATTTGTGTACTTGCTCTTTTCTTGTTTTTTTTTTTAAAGTACCTTCTTAGCAATATTTCATAAAGGAGCTTACAACATTAGAAGTGTACCACAAAAGGTGTTGTCATGTATTTATATAGATAGCTCCATCAATAGGTAGGACTTGCCAATGCCTTATAGTCAAAAATATGTGTATAAATGTATACACAAGAGAGATGGAAGATTAATAAAATACAGAACTGTACAATGCTGTTATCAAACAATGCAGTTCAATACAAGGAAACCATTGGTTTCCTTGGCCGAGCTGGAATTTTAATTCTCTTTAGAGTTATAGTCCTAATGTTCAAACCAATATGTTGTCTATGCAAGATAAATATATGAATATATAATACAGAAGAGTAGAGTCAAAGAAGAAAATCTTCCCGTCACTATGCGGGGGACCCAGTCTCTTCACAGGGACAGCATGTCTTCTGTATCTCTTTCTTTGTGAGCCTTGATGGATGTATCTTCCTAGGGTGGTGGGGCTATATTTTAGTTTCTCATAATGCCTTAGAGAGCTGGTAGCTTAAGAGCAAGAGCCAACCCTTTGGCCCTGCTCAAAAGGTGGGCCAGAAAAAGACATTGTGGTCCAAGACAGATGTCAGTAATGAACTTGCCAGAAAAAGTGTGCAAGGCCTGAGCAGGTCTGTTGAGGTTAGGATGACTTGGTGGTCTCTCTTTCGTGGGATTGCCTTACAATGAAGTCAACTTGATGGCAATTAACAGTAACAGCCTTCCAATAACAGAGGCCAATCGGATAATGGAATAATGCTTTATCAGTGGAGATGGAACAGTGGAAGGAGGCCATTTTAAGGCACCAAGAACTAAATTGTGTAGCACCAGAGCTCTCTCTCTGTCCAAGACCTCATTGCTGTTCCTCCCCTTGATCTGTCACCTGAGGTGCTTGGCCTATTCTGCCTTATGATAGGACTGGTATTGGCAATAACCAGTTGGGTTTCTCTGAGTACATCTTGAATATGTCAGTTGCATTCATCACTCCACTTCAGGTTTTGTGCATGGCTTATTGGCTTGCCAGGATTCACATTCATCTCCTCCTCCCTCCAGTTCTTGCTACATCACTTTTTTCCTGAGACATTGACAAGCATATCAATAGAGCCAGAGAATCCTGCCAAGGCATGAAAGCCTTCCAATTTCCTCAGGCTCTCAGATTGGCGAACCACATGTGGTTTCATCCTTCTGCCCTTTACTTGCTTCCAACAGGAATAATGTTTTAGTTTTCAAGTCTGGGTGCATAAGTAGCTAGATGTTCTCCTTGAAAATAGCTTGTTTCCACTTAATGGGTACCTCTCCAAGCCTACGTGTTCCGGTTTGACTTGCACAATTTCTGAAGTGTTTTTGAAACTGACATTTTAAAAGAAGTCATACTTGCAAACACAAACAATGGTTAGTCTGGAAGGTTGATCAACACTTTCACACCATTCTTTTGTTCTGTACACAGGGCTGGACTTATGGCATTTTCCCGTTCAGCTTCCAAGTGGTTTCACACTAATGTCTTTGGATCTGTTAAGTACCCAATGTTCACTGGTAGCAATTACATTACTTTGTGATTTCTCCAAATGTTGGTTCCACTACCCACAACTTTCATTTAGAAATGAATTCTGTTCTAGTTCATATCCATGGGTGTGAGAGATATCTTAGGAGAAAACAACATAATTTCCCCTGTTGCTTGGATTCATGGCCCTAGTAGAATTATTTACAATAAAGGTGACATGGGAGAAGCCCATCCATCTTAGGTAGCTTTCCATATGTCTCATTAGTGCCAACTTGGAATAATAGTACTAGTTGACAGAGGCAAAAATGAACACTGAGCTGTTGTTGAACTAAAGCATTATTTTGGAAGTCTTTTGTTCCTCTGAGTTAATTTCTTCTATTTGATTTTCTTGATTGGGGAACTGTTCTCTTGGTGGCAACTAATTTAATGGCTTTGACAAAGGCCACCTCTTGACTACTGGAACATTTGGAACATTTGCTAGATCAGGGTACTTCCATTGGGAAGAAAATTACTTTAGGAAAGGTCCTTTGAGTGGGAGGCTGACCTTGGGGCTGATCTCTAGATATTTCCTGGGTTTTAGCATTTCCACACTTGCATTTAGCAGCTAAGTAGTTCTCCTGGGCTTCTAATTGCTTCTATTCATAAGTACTTCACCAAGGTTAAATCTGTTTGCTACGCCTCCGTAAGGTAGTTATGTGTTATTAGCATTTCCTTCCCTCCCTGTTTGATCTGGTTATTTAAAGTACAGCAATAGGTTTGTGCTTGAGATGTATATGTATATGTATATACATTTGCTCCTTTATTGAATAAGTTTGATCTGACCAGAGACTGGGATGCATCTACACTGTCAACGTAATGCAGCTCGACACTAGTTAAACTGCCATGGCTCGATGCTATGGAGTCATGGGATTTGTATTTTGATGAGACACCACCACTCTTTTACAGAGAAGACAAACAACAGCTCCCATGATTCCATAACATTAAGCCATTGCCATTATAGTGACATCAAGTTGCATTAATTCTACAGTGAAGATTTACTACACTGGGAGAAAGTCACATCTATGAAAGCCTTTCAAAGGTTTGGGGAGAGTTGTTATTGTATTAAATGATGTTAGATAAACACCAAGCAAAGAGTTGTCAGTCCATCCCCACTTACAGTTTCCACATCTGGCAGAATGAAGCTAACAGAGGTGTACAGAAGACCTCATGTCAGGTGGTTGCATATCTCTTCATGAGTGGAAGCCATTCATATATGTGGAAGAAAGTGACAATCCCCAGATGGATGGAGGAGAATTAAAACTGCAGACCTCATAAGGTTTGGGAAGAAAAAGAGCAAACATGTTCCAAATTTTGACCCCAACTTGTCACATAAAATCAAAGAATTGCTAACAATTCTCAGTAGCTCTGGACAGAACAGCAATGAGATGTACTGGGAATTGTAATCCAAGAAAACCTGGCGAGTTGCATGTGTTCTTCCTCACTACATCTTATCCTCTGCTTTAAACACGAGGAGAGCAGAGACCAACTTCATACCCATTTTGGGCTCTGTGTTTTTGCAACACTAGAAGGTAACAGGAATGTTTGGAAGGCAGAATCAAATACAGTTGCCCCTTATCATTTGCAGGTTTAACTTTTGCAGATTTGATTACCCACAGATTTGATAACACATTTACTCTAAAAATCTCAAGGTCTGCCAGTATGACTAGAGGCTGGCTATAGAGTCACAGTAGAGGACCTAGAGATTCCTAGAGAAAACACTTTTCTAGTAATCTCTTGGACCTCCAGCACAATTCTGTGGCAAAGACAGAGTAGTCATTGCTAGTGTATTGTTGTCCTATTGCATACCCTCCAACATTCTACGTATAGAAACCAGGACACGTGTTGCAAAGCACCATCATAGTGTGGCCAAGAAATACATTTATTAATGAGGAAGCACATACAAACTGGGAGAGGATGCAGGAATTGGCTTTTGACCGAGCCTCCTGGGCTCATCCATTCCCTCCTCTGGCTGAGTGAATTGAATGCAAATGATTTTTACCCATTGAACTGAGTTTGCAGCCCATGCCAAATGAGGACAGTTGGATTGACTATAGTGATGTAACACAGATTCTTGTGTCTCTGCCCTTGGTTATATGTGTTTTGCCATTCTGCTATTTTCCCAGCTGGAAAAAGAAAGAAATGACCCTACATGCTTTACAGCCTTTCTAACCTAGCAGTTCCCGGTTCGGAGCAAATAAGTCAGAGTACCCCAGAAATGCATTGTGACCAAAACGTACAAAATTGCATTGTGACCAAAATGGAGTGTATCTCCCTTCCTCCCTCCTTCTCTCTCTCCTTCTTTAAATAAGCACCATTTTGAAGAATTGGGCTGGGGGCCGAAATAGAATGATTTGCAAAAGAAGGATATTGTCAATTCCGCGGGAGTCTTAGAGGACTCTCGCAGCCTTGACATCTGAAGCCTTCCAGAACGAGTTAAGTGGGTCCTGCATTTGAAGTGGCAATACAATGCTGATTGTAGCAGAAGGGAAAAATGAATTGCATTAATTCCAGCCAACTTCAAGAAACTTACAGCTCTGAAAAGTTCCGTTCAGCTTTCGGTTCAGAGGTTGCCGACGATAAAGAAGCGTCAAAAATCAAGGATAAAGATTCAGACAAAGACTGATGGAAGACGGCAGCCTTTTCAGCCCCCCTCCCAAAAAACTCTCTTGAATGAATAGTGAATGCTTTCAGCTTCCATTTCAATTGATTTTATTCACATCCATATATATATATATCTTTTTTGAAATCACCACTAGTAAAAAGCTGAAAAGGAGAACAAGAGGAACGCTGCACTTAAACCTCCATTCCAGTATAAGATCTTCATTGGTAATTGCCTCTGAAAACGGGCAATTCTTATCCCCACTACAGTCCCAATGTCCAAGGACAATGGCTTTATTGAATGTGGTGTTGCTTGTGTGTCTATGCAGAAGGCATTGTGTGTATGTGTATGTATTACCAGGCCAGACATTGGATGCTATTCAACACAGAATGATGTGCCTGGATTTTACTCAAAGGAACTCCAGGTTGTTTCCAGGCTTCTAACAAAACAACTGTTGTATTCAAATTCTTCTCTTGGTTCGTATATAGCTCTGAGGAAACAGAGAGCAGTAGGATCAATGTTCAGTGGCAATGGCCATTGCCTCAGATATGTGCATTCTTTCTGGTGAACATCACTAAAGCCTACAATCATTTCCAAGCCAAATGCAAAAATGCATGGCGGCGAAGCCAACCTGCTGTCACTCACTCCTAAAAGATCCATTCATTCTCTTTCCCCTCTCCTCCCATTTCCATCTTCTCCTCTCCTGTCCCATCTTTCTCAAGGCATCCTCATTTCTTGTTGTAGTTCCCATGTTAGTAAGGTGGCACATCCAAGCTATCCAAGGTGCTGAGCCTATTTCAGGGTTGAGTTCAGTTCTTTGAAAGTTCAATACAAAATTTGGGGCAGATCATCTGTTCGATTGAAAGGGAAGCCATGAACCATTACTGCAGAGCCACCTTTCTTTCTAAATATTCCACACCCTAAGCCATTTGTGTAACCTCTCAGCATTGCAAAAACAACATAGAAATGAGTGGATTTTTAGTTACCTGAAGGGACATGTTTCATGGTATCAGTCTTCCTGCCTGTTCCATTCACTTTCTCTTAAAAGTCCTTAACTTGATTATGTGTATCTACTTTATGTGACCTTAAAAACAACACAAATAGTACAAAGTACAGATCATAGTGATGCATGCGGGCACTGTACTAGAGGCTGCGATCGTTTTAACAGTAAGCTTGATACTTCTTAACCTCCAGTCGAGCCTCCGTTACCCCAATGTTTTTAATTTAGCTCCCGCCACCTTAGCACATAGCACTTTAACATTTGGGAGACTAGAAGGGAGAAAGTTACAAAGCCTTCTGGCATATAAGACCTGCGCTGCCCCCAAGGTGAAGGAGAAGGGGAAGGAAAGAATTTTAATTAACCTGAAAGGAGGGAGAGGTACGACGCAGCAAATACTAGATCTGTGCCCTGATTTAAAAGCTGATATTAACATAATGATGGACCATGTGGCGAGAGGGTGGTCATCTAACAGCCGAGGAGTCCCCATAGAAGTAATTCAGGGGAGGGGGAGATACGGGAAAGGGAGGCATAAATTAATTCGGCCTAGGGCAAAAAAAAAAAGAGTTCTTATAGATTTAAAACGGCCTCCTGATATGGTAAACTTGGGTGCCCAGGCTGGCGGTCTCTCCAGGTTAAAGGTGGTGCTGTTGAACGCCAGGTCTGACAATGGAAAAACTGCTATCATCCAGGATCTTATCCTGGATGAACAGGCAGACCTGGCGTGCATAACGGAGACCTGGCTGAATGAGGTTGGGGGTGTCAACTTCACCCAGCTTTGTCCACCAGGTTACACCATGCAGCACCAACCAAGATCTGGAGGGAGGGGAGGTGGTGTCGCAGTAATCTAGAAGGAGTCCATCCCCCTGACCAGGTGCCCCATCCCACAGTCAAGCTTGTTCGAATGTGTCCACCTGAGGGTAAGTGACCGGGACAGACTGGGGATTCTGCTAGTGTACCGACCACCCCGCTGCACTACAGTCTCCCTGCCTGAGCTAGCGGGGGTGGTCTCTGGCCTGGCATTGGAGTCTCAACAGCTCATTGTGCTGGGGGACTTCAATGTCCATGCCGAGACCAACCTTTCAGGCGTGGCTCAGGACTTCATGGCCTCCATGGCAACCATGGGGCTGTCCCAACGAGTATCTGGTCCCACCCACAGAGCTGGACACACGCTTGACCTGGTTTTCTGTCAGGGATGGGAGGAAAATGGAGGTGTGGAGGAGCTTACCATCGCTCCGTTGCCATGGACCGACCATCACCTGATCAGGTTTAGACTTGCTGCGCCCCCTAACCTCCGCAGGGGTGGAGGACCCATTAAAATGGTCCGCCCCAGGAGGCTCATGGATCCGGACGGTTTCCTGATGGCTCTTGGGGAGTTTCCCGCCACCTCGGCTGGTGATTCTGTCAATGCCCTTGTCGCTCTCTGGAATCGGGAGATGACTAGGGCAATAGACACGATCGCTCCGGAACGTCCCCTCTCGAGTACCCGAGCTAAACCATCTCCTTGGTTTACTGAGGAGTTGGCAGCGATGAAGCGAAAGAAGAGGGGACTAGAGCGCGTGTGGCGTTCAAAACCGAACGAGTCAAACCGAACCCGGCTGGGCTCTTATCTTAAGGCTTATGCCGCGGCAATAGACGCTGCAAAGAACTCTTTCTTTGCAGCTAATATTGCGTCCGCACAGAACCGTCCGGTGGAGCTGTTCCGAGTTGTCAGAGGTTTGTTATATCCCGTCCCTCAAGACGGGATCCCTGACAACTCGGCAGCCCGCTGTGAAGCATTTGCTCAGTTCTTTGCGGACAAAGTCGCTTTGATCCGCTCTGGATTTGACACCATATTAACGGAAGGCTCCGAGGATGTAACAAGTGCACCTGCTTGTCCTATTTTGATGGATTCGTTTCAATTGGTTCAGCCCGAGGACGTGGACAAGGTGCTTGGAGAGGTGAGGGCTACCACATGCATCCTAGACCCCTGCCCATCCTGGCTGGTGAGAGAAGCCAGAGGGGGTTTGGCCGAGTGGGTGAAGGTGGTGGTGAATGCCTCCCTTCGGGAAGGCATTGTTCCAGCGAGCCTTAAATTGGCTGTGATCAAACCGCTGTTGAAGAAGCCATCACTGGACCCCACTCAATTGGATAACTATCGGCCTATTTCCAATCTCCCCTTTTTGGGCAAGGTCGTGGAACGTGTGGTGGCTGCACAACTCCAGGCATTCTTGGTAGATACTGATTTTCTGGATCCAGCGCAGTCTGGCTTCAGGCCGGGACATGGTACCGAGACAGCCTTGGTCGCCTTAGTCGATGATCTACGCCGGGAACTGGACAGGGGGAGTGTGTCCCTGCTGGTTCTGCTGGACCTCTCAGCGGCCTTCGATACCGTTGATCACGGTATCCTTCTGGGGCGCCTTGCCGGGATGGGTCTCGGGGGTACTGTTCTTCAGTGGCTCCGTTCCTTCCTGGAGGGTCGTTCCCAGATGGTGTCATTGGGGGACACCTGCTCGGCCCCACAACCATTGACTTGTGGGGTCCCGCAGGGGTCAATACTGTCCCCTATGTTGTTTAACATATACATGAAGCCGCTGGGAGAGATCATCCGGAGTTTCGGGGTGAGGTGTCATCTGTAAGCAGATGATGTCCAGCTCTGTCACTCCTTCCCACCTGTCACTAAGGAGGCTGTTCAGGTCCTGAACCGGTGTCTGGCCGCTGTGTCGGACTGGATGAGGGCGAACAAATTGAAACTTAATCCAGACAAGACAGAGGTCCTCCTGGTCAGTCGCAGGGCTGAACAGGGAATAGGGTTACAGCCTGTGTTGGATGGGGTCGCACTCCCCTTGAAGACACAGGTTCGCAGTCTGGGTGTGATCCTGGACTCATCGCTGAGCCTGGAGCCCCAGGTCTCGGCGGTGGCCAGGGGAGCCTTTGCACAACTCCGCCTTGTGCGCCAGCTGCGCCCGTTCCTTGGGAGGTCTGACTTGGCCACGGTGGTCCACGCTCTGGTTACAGCTCGTTTGGACTACTGCAACGCGCTCTACGTGGGGCTGCCTTTGAAGACGGCTCGGAAGCTCCAACTAGTACAACGGGCGGCAGCCAGACTAATAACAGGAGCGGCTTACAGGGAGCGTACTACTCCCATGCTGAGCCAGCTCCACTGGCTGCCGATATGCTACCGAGCCCAATTCAAAGTGCTGGTTTTGACCTACAAAGCCCTAAATGGTTCTGGCCCATCTTACCTGTCCGAACGTATTTCCCCGTATGAGCCTTCTAGAACTCTTAGATCATCGGGGGAGGCCCTGCTCTCGGTCCCACCAGCCTCGCAGGTAAGGCTGGTGGGAACGAGGGACAGGGCCTTCTCGGTGGTGGCTCCTCGGCTGTGGAACACCCTCCCCAGCAACATACGGCAGATACCAACTCTCCTAGGCTTCAGGAAAGCCTTAAAGACATGGCTGTGCACACAAGCTTTTAATGAATAAGAACATGGACTTTACATGACCTGTACGAAGAATCGAGGATTCTGGATGAATGGATTTTAATCTTGGACATTCTTAAAATTTTATATAATGTGATTTTGTTTTGTAATGGTACTTGTTTTATATGAACTGTTGTTTTGTAGATTGTTTTATATGAATTGTTGTTTTTACATAGTTTTTAGGCATTGAATTTTTGCCTGTTTACTGTAAGCCGCTTTGAGTCTCCTCGGAGAGAAAGGCGGGGTAAAAGTGATGTAAATAAATAAATAAATAAATAAATATTTCTGCTGGCTGGCTCTAACCATCTCTCCTCTTAAGCTGCAAAACATGCTATTCATTACATTATCCATCTCTAAGTTCTCACAAAATTCAGTTTATAGATCTTTATTTATAAAGTCAGATTTATAGCTGTTTTGGCTTTATTTTTTGGTCCTCCATGCGGGTGCAAGCCTTAAAGTGCCACGGTTACACACCCCTCTGTAGACAGTCAAGCTCTGCATATCTCATTTACGCTGGTATCTTAAGGATAAGCTTCTTGTCTGTAGGAAAATGGAGCAAACCTACTGACTAATATTAGAGTCATAAAATGAAAGTTTCAGATGGCATATCACTGCAAAGTCGGGTCTGGAGAGGAGTATCCTTGGTGTTGTCTTCATGCCCTCTTTATCAGCTTCTCAGAAACATCTTCATGGTCATCAAGGATAGAGAATGCAAAGTAAATCAATGGTTCTCAGCCTTTGGTAATTGTCTATGCTCTGTGTATTGTAAAACCTTCTAAAAATGTACCAGACAATATCCCTATTTTTGTTTGTTGATTTGTTTGCTGCTTTCTTTAGAAGCTACAAGGTCGGAAGGGGAGGGGGTATTTGAAAACTTCATTTTAAGGGCTACAGGAGATGAAGTGAAGCTTCCAGATGAGCATATTAAGCTCTTTTGGATACACAACATTGGGACTAAATTATCACTGCTGTTCAGCCCATGTTTGTTGCATTTCAGAACAGCAGGAGGGAAGCTTATCTCTCTTTGCTTGAGTCTGAATTATTGCATCTATCATAATGTGGGGGGAAAGCACATTTGGAGCATGATATTGCATCTCCTCCTCTTCCTCCTTCTCTCTCTTTCTTTTTAAATTTCTATCATAGGCAGGTGGTCAAAGGTATTTTCAGGAATCCAGAATTTTTCCAGGGCTAGAGCTACTAATCATATGATGGTAGTGCTCAGCTAAAGATATACTGGTTATCCTACGTCAGTGTGCATTAGCAGAAACTCTAGCTATAAATCACTTGATACATTAATTTTTCTATGGATTTTGACATGAGTAACTTTTTAATGAATTGACAGCATCCATTGAAATATGTTTATCAAGATGACAAACAATATAATATTCTCACATGCCAAGAACCGGGAGCAAGCTGACATTTTACTGAGGACACATAAAAATGTTGGCCTTGTTATGCTTAAAAGAGGTTCAGGATGTACTACTAAGCCCATGTGAATCAGCAGACAACCTGCCAATATGTCATTTAATACATTCAATTTTTTTGGCTTTTGATTCCAAAGTGTCAATAAATGGAATGAATATATAGATATGTGTCAATCAAATACTTAAAGATTGTAGTACTATAGCACACTTGAAGACTGGAGATGCTTGGTATTTTACTGAACAAGTGGAGAGATTTTGCTTACAATCATAGCCTCAGACTTTGATGATGGGGCAACGGGGAAGACGGCACGTAAGGAATCTAATAAGAAGTGAAAGAGAAAGTTGCCTGCCTAGTGCTGTATTCAAAAACTGAAGGTAGCTGTTTATTTCATGACACAATGTTGGTCCAGATGTCAGCAATCAATTTGCACAATCAGGCAATGAACCAAAAATACACCTCACAATTTATAGCAATTTTGGAACTTCTACCTAATAATAATAATAATATCCCCAGCTTCACCAACTGGGTGCGATCCCTCAGGAAGGAGCGGAGCCACTGCAGAGCAGTGCCCCCAAGACCCATTCCTGAGAGTCGCCCCAGAAGGATACCATGGTCGATGGTATTGAAAGCCGCTGAGATGTCCAAGAGAACTAGTAGGAATACACTCCCTCTGTCTAGCTCTCTACGGAGGTCATCCACCAAGGTGACCAAAGCCGTCTCGGTCCCATGGACAGGCCTGAAACCAGACTGTGATGACTTCAGATAATCGGTCTCATCCAAGAATTTCTGGAGCTGAAAGGCACACCACCCTCTCCAGAACCTTGCCCAAGAATGGGAGGTTGGAGATTGGTCGGTTGTTGTTCAATTGTGCTAAATCCAGAGTTTCCCTCTTCAAAATGGGTCTAACAATTGCTTTTTTGAGGCAAGATGGTATATGCCCCTGTTGGAGAGAGGCATCTATAATTCCCGTAAACCAATCCGCCAACCCCCCACTGGCGAGTTTAATAAGCTAGGAAGGGCAAGGCTCTAGAGCGCACATGATTGCCCTCACCGCTCCAAGAACCTTGTCAATGTCATCAGGCTGAACAAATTGAAACAAATCCAACAAAACCTGACAGACAGGTGCCTTTGTTACATCCCTTGGTTCTGCGCTAACACCGGCGTCTTAGTCAGAGTGCATTTGGGTGACTTTATCTGCAACAGCATACAACAATATACAGCCGCACATAGGAGGATTTTTTGTGGTGGTAGTGTGCATTCAAGTAATTTCTGACATCTGTTGACCTTTATGCAAGTCATAGGATTTTCTTAACATGAGTTGTTTGGAGGAGACTGGGCATTGTGTTCCTCTTAGGCTAAGAAAGAGCGACTTGCCCAAAGTCACTCAGTGTCTGAGCGGAGATTTGAACCCTGTTGTCCCAGTGTCTTAGTTCAACACTTGAACCTCATTGGCTCCTGAAAGGAGGGCAATGACAATGTAATACCAATCATGAAATCAACATTGAAAACTAACAAACATACCAAACAAGAACCAAGTGAAAACTACTCATGATGACTCTTTTCCTAATATTGCTGATTATTGTTGTTATTAGTAATAGAAAGTGCTAGTAATGGCCAGAACATTCTGGTAAGCACTGCTTTTCCTTGAGATGTCTTTCCTAAGAATGTAATTACTCTGTAGCTTCCATTTTCCCACTTGATTCAGAATGCTTTCCTTTTAGCATGATTGCCATCTAAGAACCAGCATGGCATAGTTGACTACAACTCTGAAAATAGAGTTCAAATGCCATTGGAGACTTGGCTGACTCCATCCTTGCTCTCCTTCTGCCAGCAGTTAGAAACCTTAACCAGAATCCTATATCACAGTCTACTTTATGTCACTTAGCTACAAAGCAGATGAACTTTAGTAGTAAATTATAAAGATGCAGAAGGGGACACAAGCAAAAGTGTAGCTATGCACATTGGGGGTCTACCAATGAACACTGGCATTCTCAAGTTGTGTCCTGATGCACAACGGCCCTGTTGTGCATCAATTTCATTTTCCATTGGTCCTATTGTGTATCAGTCAGTTTGCCGGTTTCCCTGCATAGTAACATAACAGCAGCCATTTACTAAACATGAATGTTACGGAACTGCCCAATTCTAATTGCTAGAGATACTAGTCAACTTACAAAGGGGTAATAAAGTCTCTAATAGGCTCCCAGACCTTTTATTGGTGACTAACTGGTTATGCAGTAAGTCTTTTAAAATTTAAGGTTTTTAAAATTCTCAGTTGCTTTTCAATTGTTTATCATTAGGTTTTTAGATGCCTTTTTGATTCACGAGTTTGGAAAGTTACTGTTATTGGAATACAGCTCTCAGAACTATACAGCCAGCATGTCAAAAAGAGAGTATATTTTTCAAGTTTTGATCAGGCCATATGTCCATCCAGCTCTGTGTTATCCCAAATGGTAAGCAATCGTTCACTAGCACCCTGACTTTCCTGGATTTACCAGGGAATGATCTTGGGACTTTTGGCTTGAAGTCATCATTTCTATTTTAAAGCAGCTATGGAAATTGCGATCCCTTCCTGGCAGTGGTATGGTGAATCTGCGTTGTACTTTATTCCAGGCTTTAAGCAGCAATTCAAAGTGCTGAACCCATTTCAAAGGTAGGCTGCAGCGCACTGGATGGATGCTTTAAGGCCTGGAATAAAACCTGGAGCAGTTTCCTTGCATCTCTGAGGTAGGATCCATTGGTCCCCATCTGATCTGCCATTCCCAAATCCTGGCTCTCTCTTCTCAGCTCTGTCAGCCATACTTATCATGGAACAGATTGCCTTGTTTTCAGATATCTTTGAAATGACTCCATTCTGAATTCAGTGAATTTCAAGGAGAATAAACGATGGAGGCTGTGAGCAGCTCTACCTCAGCAGGAGATCAATTATACTCGGTGTTGGCTGATGAGGGTATGGAAGGCTTGTCAGGATTTCATTGCTGAAGGCTGACAAATGTAGAAATCAAGCAAGTGGAAAGCAATTTTATTCTTAAGGGGACCTGCAACAAAACAGGATCTGTTGGTTAATCAAAGTCAAGCAAGTTTTGTTTTATCTTTCCTTTGTCTTAAGAAAGGGAATGGAGATCACAAAACACTCCAGATGCTGTTGGATCTCCAGCACTCCTCCAGATTGGCCGCTCTGGCTCATGTTGCTGGGACTTGCAATGCAGCAGCACCTGGAGAGCTGTGTGCCTTCACAGAGTAAGATGGGGCCACAAGAGCCATCTAGCTCATGCAGAAATACACAATGAAGGCACACCTGAAAGATGTTCTCCCAATCTTTGCTCAAAGATCTCCAAAGATGGAGAGCCCATCACCACCTGAGCAGTCTATTGTGAGAAGCTCTTACTCTCATGAAGTCCTTTTAACATTTAGGTATAATCTAAAACTGAATTTTAGTGAAGAGTAGAGACATCACACTGGCAACAAAGGTCTGCATAATTAAAGCAATGATATTCCCCGAATTAACCGATGAATGCAAGAGCTGGACCATAAGGCAGGCTGCACAAAGGAAGAGAGATGCTTTTGAACTGTGGTGCAGGAGGAAAATCCTGAGAGTGCCCTGGACCACAAGAAGATCCAACCAGTCCATCCTCCAGGAAATAATGCCCGGCTGCTCACTGGAGAGAAGGATATTACAGGCAAAGATGAAGTGCTTTGACCACATAATGAGAAGACAGGAAAGCTTGGAGAAAGGAATGTTGCTGGGGAAAATGGAAGTAAAAAGGAAGAGGGGCCAACCAAGGGCAAGATGGATGGATAGTATCTTTGAAGTGACTGACTTATTTATTTATTTACAGTATTTATATTCTTCGCTTCTCACCCCGAAGGGGACTCAGGGAGGATCACATTACACATATAAGGCAAACATTCAATGCCTTAACATAGAACAAAGACAGAGACAAACGCAGGCTCCGAGCTGGCCTCGAACTCATGACCTCTTGGTCAGAGTGATTTGTTGCAGCTGGCTGCAGCTGGCTGCAGCTGGCTGCTCACCAGCCTGCGCCACAGCCCGGGACTTGACCTTGAAGTAGCTGGGGGTGGCAACAGCCGACAGGGAGCTCTGGCGTGAATGAATAAACAACAACAACAAACTGAATTTTATTTTATAAGAAAGAAAAACATGTGTGGCATTTTCTGCACTATTGGGTTACACCCATCTCTATGAATCTCTCTTATTAAAAATGTTTAATTTATTGTAAGGAATATATATCTGCTTGCAAACATAAGCAGGATTATCTGACTCAGTTCAAGCATTTCCGGTAACAATAACATGAAATGTGAATTCTTAACACAAGTGTTCTTAAATATCTTAATTGCAAGCATTTACGATCTTCATACCATCCCTGTTTCATCTGAAGCCAGCATTCTAATAAAATAAAAGGCTAGGATGGGTGGCGATGATCCTGAAACAAAATCTTAACAGCAGCAGCGATGATGTTTTCAAAGATGAAACATGCAAGCTGTTTCCTCCTCCCATCAGAGCCAGGGATGGAGACAGCCAAGAAGCTGGAGGAGAAGCCAAACCAAAATCCAGATGCTGTTGTCGGAGAAGTGGGGACCCCATCCCCATCTTCTTCTCCGAAGCTTTGTCATTTGGATTTTGGCAGCCAAAGTGTGACTGAGCCTGCAGACCGGCGATGCTCCTGAAGCAGAAAGATAAAGAGCTTGGAAGGGGACTGCTTGCCACACAGCAATTAACAAGGAGAGATGGCACCGAGCAAATATTTCAATTGCTTGCACAGGGGGTTGCCAACCGGCCTTTGCCATTTTGCACTCATGCTCTGGAACTGCCTGCGGCATCCTTGCGAGGGAGGGTCTCTGTTTGGTTGGCATTTCCATCACAAGCCCGCTTGCTGAAAGGGCTTTCAAGGCTGGGCGTTTTAATTAACAAGGGGATTGCTCTTGGCAACGCAGCTGCCAAGGCAGAAATCTTGCCGCCCTCCTCCTTTTAGAGAAATATATGAGGTTGGGTTTTTTCCCATCGCTTGTCCTGAAACACATATGTTTCACTACAGTGAAACCTCAGGATTCAGTTTATGACCTTTAAAGCCCCAAATGGCTTGAGTCTGGACTATCTAAAAGATGATAGTTCTCTATGCAGATCCTAATCTGCTTTCAGGATCGATCTATCTATCTATCTATCTATCTATCTATCTATCTATCTATCTATCTATCTATCTATCTATCTATCTATCTGTTAGTTTCTCTTCTTCCAGTTGTGCTGTGGGTAAGTCTTCTCCAGAAGAAAGCACCAAGACACACGCCGGGTAGATTCAAACAGGTTTTATTGTATGGAATACCAGAATCTTCTCTGTAGCCCATTTATATAGGGGCTCTCACATACCAGAGGGTAATTGAGGTTTTATGGCTGGCCGGTTTTATGGCTGGCATCTGTTCTTTGTCAGCGCTTGCTCTGTTTCCGGAGATGTCATAAGATCGGAGATCATGACACTATCTATCTATCTATCTATCTATCTATCTATCTATCTATCTATCTTTCTATAATAAGAAATACAACATCTAGTGTTCCCACTAGATTCATGATGGAAGAAGTTGTCCTTTTATACCTATGAGATTTCACATTGGTTGGGGCACTTCTAAATAAATGGTCAAGCAGCACCTGAGGTTGCAATAAGACTAAAGGAGAGGTGGGTGTCAGTCCTTCTAGATGTTGTACTGTAACTCCCATTATTCCTTACCATTTGAAGATGATGGGATTTGGAATTCAACCAGATCTGTAAGATTTTATGATCCCCACTCTGCATGTATGGATCTGATCAGGGACGTAGCTCTGCAGGAATGTGAAATCAGGACATTCCCCAAGTATGAATTTTGTCCCTATGCCATGGAATTTTTCTGTGGTCCCTAAATTTCTGACATTTCCAATATACTAGAGCTTCAGTTGAAAATTTGGAAATACAATTTAGATACCTGGGAGTACAAACAATGCAAATTGAAGAATTCCAGGCATGAAGGATTTTGAATGTCTACCTCTTTATGATGCTTGAAATTCCACCTAAACATTAGGATACTGTTTGATACTGGAATACGGTGCTTTGGAGTGCGGTGGAGTCTTCTTCTTTGGAGGTTTTCAAACAGCATGGATGGGCCATCTGTTTGGATTGCTTTCGTCGTGTACTCATGCATGACAGGAAGTTGGACTGGCTGCCCGTTGTGGTCTGTTCCAATGTTATGTTTCTGTGATTCTATGAGACAAGTTTCAGGACAGGCATTTTCTTGGATGAGGTCGAGGGATTTTAGCATTGACAAGAACAGGTTTAGGAGCAGGCAACCTAGTTTACCACCAACAGCACCAAGTTTGGATGGTGCCAGATGCTTGTCAAGGGCTATCTTAATCAGCTCTCCACTCATCTGCTGAAATAAATAGTACAGATTGTTCAGCTTTGCTTGTAAAGTTGGCAACAGCGGACTGCATAATGGAAGCGACACTCACTATTATCATGTTGAAATGTCTAGTGGCATGTCAGGCACAGGCGGCACATGGTAATTATGCATCAAAGTTGTAAGATGGGGTTACAAATGGATTTTCTTTTTTAAAATGTTGATCAAATATTATCAAAAGCTATTAATTCCTCTTTTTTGCTTTACACCATTTGTTTTAAAGCTAACCCACTTCACTATCACTTTCCCCCTATAGATTTCATCTAAATTTTTAGATACTTGAAGTAATGCTGAAGAAGACCAGCTGCCTCATTCTGCCCAATGAGAGGACTGGGTTGGCTTTGCTGAGTGGTAGATAAAGACTACCATCTCATCACGGTTAGGTGGCAGGTGGAGGACTAAACACTTTGGTTCCTTATTTTCCCACTCTGGAAAATAGCTGGGTATGATCTTCTTGCCTTTTTCACTTTCCCCTTGCTTTGGGTTTATTTTTTCCAGATATATTAGCCTCTTCTGCCACTTAAACAATAAACACAGCATTCCTACGCATTCAACCACCACTCTTCCATGGGTTTGTCATAAGATGACACGGCTACCTCTGCAATTTGTATGAGTGCTTTGTCTGTTTCAATCCACTCACAAAGTCTGGGTGAGCATATCAAATGATATTTATGTTTTCCGATGACATATTCGTGTGATATTTTGTTCACAGTAAATAATTCTTACCAAGAAAACTGTGTGATAGGTTTGCTTGAGGATAGTCATAACTTAGAAACAATTCAAAGGCACACAAGAATAACAACAACTGAGTGTTCAGCTCTTCTGCTGGGCAATGATTCACTGTTGACATTCCTTTGTTTCCAAGGATCTCTGGTGATGACTATGTCTGGGGAGTCTTGGAGACATAGTTCCATAGAGTAAGTTTTCCAGACTCTCAACATTGTACTGATTTAAAACGGTTAGCACCATCTGTAGCTTTGAGGTAAAGGTTTCCCCTGACGTTAAGTCCAGTCATGTCTGACTCTGAGGGTTGGTGCTCATCTCCATTTCTAAGCCGAAGAACCAGCGTTGTCCGTAGACACCTCCAAGGTCATGTGGCCAGCATGGAGTGCCGTTACCTTCCCGCCGGAGCAGTACCTATTGATCTACTCACATTGGCATGTTTTTGAACTGCTAGGTTGGTAGAAGCTGGAGCTAACAGTGGGTGCTCACTCTGCTCCCGGGATTTGAACCTGCAACCCTTCGGTCTGCAAGTTCAGCAGCTCAGTGCTTTAACACACTTCTCCACCGGTGCTTTAACACACTTTGCCACAATTGGGCAAGTCACACATTCTTAGCTTCAGAAAGGAGCCTCTGGTGGCCTAGGGGATAAAAGTCTTGTGACTTGAAGGTTGGGTTGCTGACCTGAAGGCTGCCAGGTTTGAATCCCACCCGGAGAGAGCACGGATGAGCTCCTTCTATCAGCTCCAGCTCCATGCAGGGACATGAGAGAAGCCTCCCACAAGGATGGTAAAACATCAAAACATCCGGGCATCCCCTGGGCAATGTCCTTGCAGACGGCCAATTCTCTCACTCCAGAAGCAACTCCGGTTGCTCCTGACACGAAAAAAAAAGCTTCAGAAAGCCCATGATAGCTTCAATTTAGTGTGACTGCAAATCAGGATTGACTTGAAGGCACACAACAACAAAATACCATTTGGAATTCAACAAGCAGGATATCTAGTAGTCACATATAGGCTTGTGATGTAAATCAGCAGGAATAGCACAGTATAGGCTGCAATTTTGTGTATATCTATTCCAAAGTAAGTTCTCTGCCAATGGATCTCTGTCAATGGAAAAAGGGACAGGCTGGGCATAAAAAGATGTGTAAAAGTTAGCTTCTTTGCTAACTGATATATGCCAGTATTTTGCCTTTCGCCCAAAACAGGGACTTTTCCAACTCTTTGCTGACTGCATCTCTACCCCTCCTGATTGGAGTTGCTAAAGGATGGCAATTTCCCTCTTTAGTACTGCTTTCATCTAACCTTCTTTGCATTCCGCTTCCTGCATTCTCCCACATACCACAGCTAATAGTAGGTTCAGAGAGGGCAATTTACATCAGAATTGAGCCCCCTCCCATGGCTGGAAATAATATAGCAAAAGGCACCCTTGCAGATCTCCCATACAATGGATAGTTTGGTCCATAAATATCGCTGAACTCATGGTCTCATTGAAAGACTTTACAAGTAAAATAAATGGAAAATATTGAATAGAGCCTGATGTAAAAAGAACAAATGGTTTCAGCATGCAAAGAAGGAAACTTTATTCCTAAAAAAAGAAACCCAACAATGCTGTACCTCTACCTCTGAATACAACCAGTTGCCATTTGTTAGATTTCAAGACATGTCTTTCAAAAACCTTGCAGGTTGGTTTTCAAACAGGACGTGTGTGCCCAGAGAACATTGGAGTGAAGTCAAGATGGCAAAAGGCATCACACTAGCCAGGGGATGCTGCAGTGGTTGGATTTGCCTGAGTTTCCTGGGAAGGGGAAGGAGTCCACTCCTCCTCTCTTTTCTCCCCAGCTGAGTAAATGTAGTGTAAACTTCTTTTGAACTTTGAAGTCAGTTTGTGGTAAGTAAAATAAACCAAGGATAAAAGAATGCTAAAGTGAAGATGTGTAGTGGAGGAGTATAGTAGACACTCCTTCTTTGGAGGCTTTTAAACAGAGGCTGGATGTCCATCTGTCAGGATTATTTTGAATGTGCTTTTCCTAAATGACAGGGTGTAGTGAACCTTACCTATTAGGCCGGGAACGAAGCCTGGGTAACAGTGAGTGAGGCAGGCCTCCATTTTGTAGAGGGATGCCAGGCAGCCATCTTGAGTGTGGTTATAAAGAGGGAGGAGCTTAGAGAGAGAATCCTAGGATTGGCCAGAGCAGATGGAAGGAGTCAAATCTTAGAGTGCAGGAAAAAAAGAGCTCAGAGGCAGTTTGGTTTTGGGGTTTGGAGAGGAAAGAGCAGTTTGGAGTTTGGAGGGTGTGTGTGAGAAAGAACTGAGAGCTGTGAAACTGACAGGCTAAGTCAGGCAGTTTGGATCTCTTGGGGGGAGTTAACTCAAGGGACTGACTCTCACTACTGGGCTGGTTAATAGAAGAACTCTAGGTAAGAGTTAGTTAACAACCCAGGGGAACTAGTGACTATTCTTAGCAAATAGAGCGAGGGTTTTTGTGACCAATAGATAGATTGGTTGGTTGGAATTGTTTGAAACTAAGTGAAGTAATCTGAAACAGACAACTAAGTTAAGCTGAAGAATTTCTGTAACCGTTTACGCTTATGTACCTCTCTGAAGTAATAATTTGCCTGTTTTAAGAAAATAAATTTTTATTCTATTTTCAACTTTCAAAAGCCTCCACAGTGTATCTTTCCATCAAGAAGCCTTTATAATAGTTCCAGCAATACAACCATTGAATACCACAAAAAAGCCTCATAGTGAACATCAGTTTGGGAGCCAGGAGTGGAAACAGTGTGGGCAGGGAATGGGAGAAGCTTGCCTCAGACACACTGAACAACAAAATTCCTAAAGACATTTTAGGTTGGTGGCAGCTACCATTGTAAAAGAAAATCTAAGATCAAACGGTATATCCTTGCCTCTCACATACATGTGCTTGCGTGTTAGCGTGTGTAAAGTGGGGTTGTAGTACGTTATAATCGGTGGCAGCGCCGTGATATATTTGGTGTCTGCGTGATCTGTTATATTTGGTGTCCGCTCTATGTTATATAATTGGAGGCAGCAGTGGGATAAAAAAGATTCCCCCCTGCCTGAAGGAGCCTCCGCTTTTTGTTATATTTGGTGCCTTCCGCTCTTTGTTATACAGGGGTTGGGCTAGAACCGTAGTGCTCCATCTGTGAGTCCCCAGATGTTTTGGCCTTCAACTCCCAGAAATCCAAATAGCTGGCAAACTGGCTGGGGTTTCTGGTCCATGCAGTCTCTTTCAACACTATGATTCTATTATTCTAAGATTGTCCATGTCAGGGGTCCCCAAACTAAGGCCCGGGGGCCGGATGTGGCCCTCCAAGGTATTTACCTGGCCCCCGCCCTCAGTTTTATAATATAATATTTTATATCATTTTATATAATATAATATATTGTATATACATATAATATTGATAATATTATAATGTTATACAATATAATATTAATAATACCATATAATAATATTAATTATATATTACATATAATATTACAGCATAGTGGTATAGCTCAATATAGCATTATATAATGCTAATATTGTGCTATGCTAATAATATATTATATTGTATGTACATACAGTCGCTCTGAGTCCCCTTCGGGGTGAGAAGGGCGGCATATAAATGTAATACATGTAGTAAATGAATAAATAAATAATTTTAGACTTAGGCTTGCCCAAAGTCTAAAATGACTTGAAGGCACACAACAACAACAACAACAACAACAACAACAACAACAATCCTAATTAACTTGACTATCTCATTAGCCAGAAGCAGGCCCACACTTCCCATTGAAATCCTGATAGGTTTATGTTGGTTACAATTGTTTTCATTTTTAAATATTGAATTGTTCTTTCATTATTGTTGTTGTTTTGCACTACAAATAAGACATGTGCAGTGTGCATAGGAATTTGTTCTTTTTTTAAAAAATAATTATTATTATAATTCGGCCCCTCCATAGTCTGAAGAATTGTGGACCGGCCCTCTGCTTTAAAAGTTTGAGGACCCCTGGTCCATGCTATTGTGTTCCTTATTTCTATGTATGGTTGTGAAAGTTGAATATGAAAAAAACTGATAGGGAAAAAACCCACTCATTTGAAATGTGGTGCTACAAATATTTCTTTTTTTAATGTTTTTATTAAGTGTTTCTGTACATAGAAAGAGTGAGAATAATAGTGGGTATAGGAAAGATAGAAGAAAGGGGAAAAAAGAAAAAGAAGAAAAAAAATTGAGAGGCAGCAAAAAAAAAGAAGAAAAAAAAGAAGAAAAAAAAGAAGAAAAATATATTTTTAAAAAAGTATTTGCCTTCCAATTCATTCCTTTCAGGCATGTTTCATAACATCTTATATGGTTCCCGCCTTCTGTCTTTTATGTTTATAAGTATCATTATCTTACTGATTTCTCATATTGATTCTATAATTAATGGTGTTTGTTGCTTCTCTAGAAAGTCCTTGACTCTTGACCAATCTGTTATTTTATGTCCTAATTTAATTCTTTCTGTCAGAATGTCCATTTGCATGATCTCAAGTACTTTAGTAGTCCATTCATGCATGTCTGGTATCGCTTCTCAGCCTTTTGGCTAAGATCAAGTGTAGTATCTGTTCTTATCAGTGCTACAAATATTTCTGAGGATACCATGGATTGCTAAAAAGATAAATGAATGGGTTCTAAAGCAAATTGAGCCTGAACTCTCTCTAGAGGTTGAGATGACTAAACTGAGGCTATTGTATTTTGGCCATATCACAAGAAGAGGGGCCAATGTTTGCTAAAGTGGAAAACAGTAGGAAAAGGCCTCATTCTGGATAGATAGACTCAAGTCGGGAAGCCATGGCCACATGTCTGCAAGGGATGTGGGGATAAGGTGACTTGGACGTCTCTCATTCAAGAAGTCACTTTAGGTCAAAGTCAGTTTGAAGACAGTTAACAACGTCAATGTTATTTTTTCAAGCTGTTCTTACTGTTCCCTAATACAGAACCTCCACACATCACAACTTCCGACATTGTGTTGCCATATTGACATTTACATCTAGAAGTCCATAGAAGACAGTTAAAAAAAGAACCAGAGGATGGGATGCTGCTAATTAAGCATATTTTCATTAATGTCCAGAATCTCCAGGCCATACCTTGGTTGCCAGGCTTCATGTTTCTGGCATCACAAAAGTTTGGCTTTTGTGTTCTGCAGTGCATCAGTTGCCAGAGCTTGGCAGCAGTGATGGCCATGGGACCTAGGGGTTTCTATGCCATAAGCCACTAAGTTTTGACTTGTTCATTATCCAGCCATGCTTTCCTGGAGGGGAAAAATAAAGGCATTAAACTTCACTCTCTGGTAAACCAATATTAGTAGGAGGACACGTTTTTGGCCATTAATTTGCTGAAGAACAGAGCTAGTTGGCGGAGGCGCTGCACTGTCACAGTTCAAGTTACTTTAATTATGCTTCTTCAGGAAGTGAACCCAGTAATTATATAGCCTCACCAACAGGACAGTTGTAATTACCTCCTTTATAAATGGGCACCATGAGGAAAAGATGAGAAAAGAAATAGTTTTGCTGCACAATCTTGAGCATGTTTACAGATTCTCCTTCACCACTTTAGGAACAAGAGAACCGTTGAAAACTGGAAATTATCAAAATGTGGAACCCAACTTTTTTGAAGTTTACAATTGCATTTGGGCTGCTGAAAAACATAAATTACACACTACATATCACTTGCAAATGTGTGCAAACATCAGATGGGAGAAAATGTAGAACATGAGTGTAGAAACCTATGGAAGGTTGTGGAAACATGAAATAATAGGCTGAAAGAGTGGACCATGAATAGAATATATGGGTTTCAGTTATAATTAAAAAGGATTGGAAGAGCGGATCATCGAAAAGCAGGTGATACTTATACCTGAATGTACATATTCAATGGACTTTAACCCACAGCAAGTAGGTTTATGACTCCAGCCTCACCTCATTAATTAATCAATTTATTATTTATTTATTTCCCTCATTTATACCCCACCCTTCTCACCCGAGGGGACTCAGGGCAGCTTACAACATCTTGTGAAATAGTTCTTATTTTTTTAATGTTAGTAAAGGTCAAGTTCTAAATCCAATTCTGAACTTCAGTTAGAGAAGACCCGTTGAACTACTGAGGCTTGTTGTTGTTGTTGTTGCTGTTGTTATCTGACTTCAAGTTATGGTGATCTCATGAATGAGAGACCTGTGTGTCATCTAATCCTCGACTGTCCTGCTCAAGTTTTACAGATTCAAGGTTGTGTCTCCTTAATTTATTCTATTCACATGTAATGCAATCTTCCTTCTATCCTAATGCTGTCTAATTTGCAAGCATTCTTGTCTTTTCTGTTTTCTTTTGATATGGTCAAAGTCTGTCAGTTCCACTTTCGGTTTCTAGGAAGAGGTCCGACTTGATTTGCTCTAGGGCCCATTTACTTGCCTTTTTAACACTCTACAGTCGGATTCTTCTCCAGCTTTACATTTCAACGGAGTTGCTTTTCTTCCTATCAGCCTTGTGCCCTGTCCAGCTTTTGAATACCTTAAAGGCACCAGGATCCCATCTGATCTTGGAAGCTAAGTATGATTAGCCCTGGTTAGGATTTGCATGGAAAATAGCCTGTGAATATTAAGTGCTATAGGCTGTATCTCAGTGGAACCTCCTCTGAGTAGTCCTCACCTGCAAAAAACCCTATGGGGTCTCCATAAGTCGAGATGGACTTGAAGGCACACACAAAGACACACACATACAAGTGTTGATTTACCATTAAGTATCTGATTCAGTGGATCTGAGTACAGATTAGCTATTAGATCTAAGTCCCATGTTTTTAAGGACCACCTTCTTCTCTAACCCCATCCCATGTGGAAATACACAACTTAATCATTCCTAAAATGTGCATCCAACAAGACTCCAAAGAAGAATTCATCATATTCAAAGGCACTTTTATCAATTTTTGAATATTTCTTGCAGAATGTTAAGTTTTTCCTAATGGTTAGGTGGAATCTCTTTTCTTGTCCTGCTCGCTCTAAATGAGCCCATTGTCTCAGATGTAGTGGGAGACATAATTCCATCATCATGGTTCAGTTATCCTTCCATTTATATTCTGTATATGGATAAGGGAAGGATGTCTCATTCTTTGCTGTGCACAAGAAAATGCCTTAGTCTAGACCAGTGGTTCTCAACCTGTGGTCCCCAGATGTTTTGGCCTTCAACTCCTGGAAATCCTAACAGCTGGTAAGATGGCTGGGATTTTTGGGAGTTGTAGGCCAAAACACGTGGGGACCCACTATTTGAGACCCACTGGTCTAGACTGCGTATGTAATATGCCTTCATGTCATTTCTGACTGATGGTGACCCTATTGTCAAATGTCCTTGGCAAAGTTTGTGCACAGAGTTTTGCTGTTATGTTCTTCTGAGACGGAGAGAGCATGATGTGTGCAAGGTCACCCCACAGTTCCCATGGCTGAGCAGGAATTTGAATTCTCTCCAAGAGTCTCAGTCCTATGCTCACACTGGCCAGCCCAGCTGAAAGGCAAAATCCAAGCTCAGAAATACATAAATTTTATCAGAACAAAGATGTACCATCCAGAAGGCCATGGATATTGAAACAACTGGCCTCAATTGAAGTTGTAAAGGGAGATGGACGAAAGAGATCTCAAGCTATTTTCTGCTCAATAGTGGAAGAGCACCAATAAACACAAAAGGAAAGGTCAGCCGACAGCTTTCCGTTTCCCCTCCTTTGGTCTGCTAGATAGGCGAACAAAGTTCAGTGGAGAAAATCTGGAAGGCATTATGCAGGAAAAGATGAAAGAGAGGATAGATGGAGGGGAAAGGGTTGAAAATCACATTTAAGAAATGGGGAGAGAAGAGATAAAATAAATGGGTCAAAGTGGCACCTGCAGAGAAATCTTTGGATGGATGGATGGAGGAGGGGGGAAATCAAAAGAAGAGAAAGCCAATTAGTCAATCAAAGGAGAAGGCGCCCAGTTCTGAGATATCGGGCAGCAGAAAGAAGCCTCGCCTTTAAAGGGCAACCAGGAGAGAGGGCGAAAGGAAGAAGAGGAGAGCATGGCAGAAAGGAGAGAAATTATGTAAGATCTGCCTCCTCCACCAAGGTCACTGTTAACATGACAGGTCATTTCCTTCCACATTTTTGCTTCTAATCTCCAAACCATCCCTGTTTTGGCTTTTTGAAGCCTTCACAAATTCCTAATGAGGTTCCCCCTCTATTCCACACTATGAGAACCTGGCTCAGGTTTTTAAGTTTAAACTAAATATGTTGGCAATGTAACTACTTTATAGATTTGTGCCTTCAACCCAATTCAAACTTATCATGGGGCTGAGAGTGTGCAACTTGCCCAAGATCACCCAGTAGGGTTCCATGGTCAAGTGGAGACTCAAACCCTGTTCTCCAGAGTCATAGTCCAATGTTCATACTATGCTGGATCTCTCTAGAGGATAAAGGAGATGTGTTCCTGGATATTACTACTTTAACGTTGGTACCAGAGTGAGAAATAACATGGAAAGAATAGGGATAGGTTCCTGTATCACCAAAGAAGAACAGCAGATCAACAGAGGCAACAAACTTAATTCAGAACTAAACATATGCTTTCAGAAATGAAACAGCTACGCCAGGTAAGCATTATTGCGCCAAATTGCTATGTGTGTGTGTAAAGAACTCCTTGCAAAGTTGCTTGCAAAAGATCTCTGCAAAAAGGGAGCTGAGCTCTTGTAGAGGCAAGCCACGCCTCAAACAATGTATCTGTTTGCTGGCAGATAGCTGGGTTGGTCAGTTGGGAATCTGAGCTTGCAGGGAGAGCACAGAATAGACAGGCTCTCTAGCTACGGTCCAGTAGCAGTTTAAATATGCTATGCTGGATATATTGAATGCTGATTGATTAGTTATTGATCCTATGCAACTACAAGGACATTGTACGATTGCTGAACTGTTTACTTAACTTCAACTCAACAAGTAAAGTTCCTTTGTTCTTTCAATTCCTCTGCCTGGTCTGAGTCTTTTGCACATGGTGTTAACTGGACGCTGCTGGTTCCGCTATACACACTCGCTAACAAGCATTGTGTAAGTAAGCAAAATCATTTTGAATGTTCCAAAAGATCATTTTTTAAAACTTTTTTTGACCTCCACTTTATGTATGCTTTTGATGGCCAATCATATGGTCTCGAGAAATCTCTGGGTTCTCCAGCATGAAGAAGTTGGTCATACAACAACAACAACAACAACAACAACAACAACAACAACAACTTTATTCTTATAACGTGCCTTCATCTCCCCAAAGGGACTCGGGGCGACTTACATGGGGACCAATCCCAGAAAATTCTGGAAGCCTAAACAATAAATAAATTAGGACTGGACAGTGATGGTTATGAGCTGATCCGTTATTTAAAGGCACATTGAAACATTCATGTTTTCAAGTCTTTATGGAATGTGGACAGGGTAGGGGCTAATCTGATCTCCCTGGGAGAGAGTTCCAGAGCTGGGGGGCCACCACTGAGAAGGTCCTCTCTCTCATCCCCACCAACCATGTTTGTGACGGAGGCAAGAGCAAGAGAAGGGCCTCCCTGGCAGATCTTAGAGCTCGCACTTGTTTGTAGGGGAAGATACTGTTACTAAGGTAAGAAGGACCCGAACCGTTTAGGGCTTTATAGGTCATAACCTGCACATTGAATTGGGACTAGAAAGTTAGTAGCAACCAGCAGGACTGCTTCAGTAGAGGCATTGTGCACTCTCTGTAGCTAGCTCCTGTTAGCAACCTAGCTGCTGACCTTTGCATCAATTGCATTTTCCGGGCAGTCTTCAAAAGCAGCCCCACGTAGAGTGCATTGCAGTAGTCCAGTCTTGATGTAACCAATGCACGGACCAGTGTGACTAAGTCAGACTTCTCGAGGTACAGTCACAAATTTTAACTGTGCAAAGGCTTTCCCAGCCATCGCCGACATCTGAGCCTCAAGCGTCAGTGCTGAATCCAGGAGGACTCCCAGACTTCAGACCTGTGTCCTCAGGTGGAGTGTAATCCTGTCAAGCACAGGGAGCCACCCTATACCCCAATCGATCCCACGACTGACCAGGAGGACCTCTGTCTTGTCTGGATTAAGCTTCAGCTTGTTAGCCCTCATCCAGTCCATCACAACAGTCAGACACTAGCCCAGGATCTGGGAAACTTGGAATTAGGTGGAAAAGAGTAATAGAGTTGCATGTCATCTGCACAGAGTAAGCCTCCAGTGGCTCAGTGTGTTAAAGCGCTGAGCTGCTGAACTTGCAGATCAAAAGATCCCAAGTTCAAATCCAGAGAGCGGAGTGAGCGCCCGCTGTTAGCTCCAGCTTATGCCAACCTAGTAGTTCGAAAACATGCCAATGTGAGTAGATCAATAGGTACCGCTCTGGCGGGAAGTTAATGGCGTTCCATGCAGTCATGCCAGCCACATGACCTTGGAGGTGTCTATGGACAATGCCGGCTGTTCGGCTTAGAAATGGAGATGAGCACCAACCTCCAGAGTTGGACATGACTAGACTTAACGTCAGGGGAAACCTTTACCTAAGGATGTATCTATGCTGTAGAATTAATGCAGTTTGTCCCCACTTTAACTGCTATGGCTCAATGTTATTGAATCATGGGAGTTGTAGTTTGATAAGTCACCCTCAGTCTTTGGTAGGGAAAAATGAAGGCATTTAACTAATTTATGGCTTGGAATAAGGAAGTGCCGTCAGAGTGGAAGATGAAGCAGCTCCCCCCCCCCCCCCCGGTGGCCAGAATCGAATATCCCCTCAGGAGAAGGTTAAATTGCCTCTGCGTCTGTCTGTCTCTGTTGGATGTGTTTATGGGCATTGAATGTTTGCCCTATGTGTGTATAATGTGATCCACCCTGAGTCCCCTTTGGGTGGGGACTCAGTTGAAGTAGGGTCATCCTGTATTAATTCTGCAGTGTAACTGCATCCCTCGGGATTTAGAGAGAACATTTTAAACCAAATCTGCGAATAATATATTCGACAAAAGTCAAGACCATAAATGTAGAGGGACACCTGTAGTCTGAAATAACTTTCCTCTAACAAATGGAAAGAAAATAAATTATATGTGTGTGTAAAAGTCTTTTCAAAGATTTTGGGTTGAGTCTGCTGGGGCAAATGGAGAAGTAAAGAAAAGCATACAGCGACTTGGGTCTCTGCATTTAGGATTTCCAAATGGGGATTGGATAAACTAACCTTAATTATAAGGTTGGCAAAGTACAAGAGATGGGGGGCCAGCTGGTAACCTTGGCAACCAAGGCCCGGGGTGTGTTGGCTGATGCAAACGATTAAGGTCTGAAACCTGGGCTCTTGCTGAGGAGAATAATACTCGGTTGAAGCAATGTGTAAGATATGCGTTACCATTAAGGCCCCTTCATTGAATAAGTGTTGCGCAAAGGTTAAAAGAAGAAACTAACACAGCATGCCCTGTGGGTTCAATGTTAGTGGTTGGTTGCTGCGGAGGACAAAATAACTTGTAATGGAAAACTCTGCTGAGACCCAAGAGAGCAGATTACAGATAATCAGCAATACTGAACTGCATTCAAATACAGCTTTAACCAAACTGCTTAGCCAAGAGTCCTGAGGGCTTTGTGGCCACAAATGATGGCTAAAGGATCGTTTGAAAGCTCCAAAAGGGTGATTTTCTCCATCCATAGTTGTATACTTAGGTCCCTTCTACAATACCATATAAAATCCAGATTGTCTGCTTTGAACTGGATTATATGGCAATGTGGACTCATATAATCCAGTTCAAAGCATATAATGTGGATTATCTGATTTGATAATCTGGATTACATGGCAGTGTAGAAGGGGCCTTGGAGTGTTAGCCTTCCTTTCCAAAGAGTGATAATGCCCCACCAAACTACGGCTCTACATTCCCACAGCATTGAGTCCTAGTAGATCAAGTGGTGCCAAACTGCATTCGTTCTACAGTGTAGATCAGGCATGGACAAACTTTGGCCCTCCAGGTGTTTTGGACTTCAGCTCCCACAATTCTTAATTCCTTGGCTGTTAGAAATTGTGGAAGTTGAAGTCCAAAACACCTGGAGAGCTAAAATTTGCCCATGCCTGGTGTAGATGCCTTTTCAGTGGTAGCTCCACATTTGTACTCTGAAGAACATTGTGTCTCAACTAAGAGCGAAAAACAAGGTATAAATCATCATCATTATCATCATCATCACCATCATCCTTCTCTTGCAGCCTTCAAACAAGCACGAAATGGCTATCTATCTATGTAAGGTGAAGGTAAAGGTTTTCCCCTGACATTAAGTCTAGTCATATCTGACTCTGAGGGTTGGCGCTCACCTCCATTTCTAATCCAAAGAGCCGGCGTTGTCCGTAGACACGGCCAAGGTCATGTATCCAGCATGACTGCATGGAGCACCATTACCTTACCGCTGGAGCAGTACCTATTGATCTACTCACATCTGAATGTTTTCGAAATGCAAGTTTGGCAGAAGCTGGGGCTAACAGTGGGCACTTACTCCGCTCCCCGGGTTCGAACCTTTCAGTCAGCAAGTTCAACAGCTCAGTGATTTAACCCACTGCACCATTGGGGGTTCCAGCTATCTATGAATCTTTATTTATATATCATACTAGCTGTGCCCGGCCACACGTTGCTGTGGCATTGTCTGGTGGTGTTGGTGAGAAATTGTTGAGGTAATGGTGGTATTGAATGTCTGTTGTATGGTTGTCTTTATGTTTAGTATGCATTTGGTTGTTTGTGTACTGTGAAAGTGGTGAGGGTAGAGGGGGTCTATGTCCCTGTGTAGTATTGTATAGTATTTATACGTTGTCCATGTGTTGTGAATGCTTGGATTGTGTCCTGCTGCATAGTAGAAAGGGTTGGGCTGGATGGCCCTTAGGGGTCTCTCCAAACTCTTGTGCCTGTCCCCTGGGCTGAGTAGGTTGCTAGGAAACCAAGTGGGCGGAACTTACCCTTGTAACTGGCAGCAATTGGATAAAAACAATTATTCCTCTCCCTCTAATTAGGACTTTATTTTTCTTTCCTTTTTGTTGTATCAACCTAGAGCCGTGGATGATGAGTTGTGTTGTCAAATTTCAAGGTTGGGGAGCCTGTAGTTTTGTTGTTTTGTCCGCTGCCCTGATGCCATCACTCTTTTATATATATAGATATCCCCATATTTGTAGAGCAGAAGCTTTCCTTTGATTTTACTGCTGTCACCTTTTACATTTTTACCTGCAGCCATTGATTTAATGGCAGTGTTATTCTGCATCATTTCACAAATCTACTTGCCTTGTGTGATATTCCCGCTTTTAAAAAGTGTGAATCTGGCTAACTTACACAATGCATGCATGGGCTCTTTCCTTAGGCCTTGGAATGAATACATATTGCCTCCAGCTGTCGCTGCCCAACAGCTTCATTTGGCTCACAAGTGTCACCTGCAGCTCTCCCCGCTCTCCTCCGTTTCTCAAATATTCCCACTTGCCACGCGTGACCCAATGCGTGACTCCATACAAAGCCTGCTTGAAAAGAAATGTTGCCATGGGGTGGATCAAATACAGCCCTGTCCTTTAAAATAAGACATCTGGAACCCCAGCTGGAGGTAACTGAAAACCATTTACCTGCGGTCTATTGAGCTAAATCTTTTCTAGCTACATGACCGCTGTTGTCTAGGCACCTTTGCTGCATTTGTATGAAATTGGTGCTTCTGCCTTTCAGATGTTGATTATAATGTAAATTGTTTTGCAGCGGGAACTGCAGCGCTAGGATTTATTTATTTTGGATTCCCCTCCCACCCCAAAAAGTCACTCAGACACAAAAATTGATACTATATTCTATCACTCCATGAGATTTTTCTGCCTCTAACGAGTGTTTTTATGCAAGAGCAAAAACACAAAGGTGGAACAAATGAACAGAGACACTCAATTGTTGGGGTGAGACGATTCCCCCTCCTCGTCCAACTCTACTTCTATTCACGATTCTACAATAACTATTGTAATTATGTTTAAAGATGTACTCCTAGTGTATTCTCCAGTACTTATTATGTCTTGAGATAAATATTGCCTGTCCGAGAAACAATACGAGCAAGCCTTCTTGGTAAGTCTTTCAAAATCTACAAATGACATTATTTTAAAGGGAGACTTTCTTCTTTGTTGATTTTCCTCTTATTCAAAGCAAAGATAATAATTTTTTCAGTTTAATTCATTAGCTTGCACACTATTCATTTAGAATTTCCTGAAGTCGAAAGCTTTTAAAACTGAATGTTAGCCGTAGGGGTGATTATGACAGCTTGGCTCTTCTTCTGCCATCATTTCATATTGCTTTGATCACCTGAGTGGCCATTTTCCTTCTTTTAAAAAATACTTCTGCTAATATGGGGATATATATACATTTGAATCTCAATGAGATCTGGAACAGAACGTTAATTACTATAATAGTTGTTCTTTGGTGGCAGACATTTAATTGCCTGATGATTAAAATGGCAAAGGAAGAAGGGCCGAAGGACATGATGGGGGAATGCCTCATCCGTCTCCTTTATATTTGTCATAGAAGTTCTATGTTCAGATCACAGCTTGCAAAAATTATTGTTTTGGACTACAGTGTCCAGAATCCTCCTATCAGCATGTTTAATGGCCATGCTAACTGGGATATACTGGGAATGATAACTGTGGGCTGTGGCGCAGGCGGGAGAGCAAGCCAGCTGCAATTAACTGCAATGAATCACTCTGACCAGGAGGTCATGAGTTCGAGGCCCGCTCGGAGCCTATGTTTGTTTGTCTTTGTTCTATGTTAAAAAGGCATTGAATGTTTGCCTATATGTGTAATGTGATCCGCCCTGAGTCCCCTTCAGAGTGAGAAGGGCGGAATATAAATGCTGTAAATAAATAAATAAATAAATCCCCCCCCCCCGGTGGTGCAGCGGGTTAAACCGCTGAGTTGCTGAACTTGCGGACCAAAAGGTCAGCTGTTCGAATCCAGGGAGTGGGGTGAGTTCCCACTATTAGGCCCAGCTTCTGCCAGCCTAGCATTTTGAAAACATGCAAATGTGAGTAGATCAATAGGTACTACTCCAGTGGGAAGGTAATGGCGCTCCATGCAGTCATGCCGGCCACATGACCTTGGAGGTGTCTACGGACAATGCTGTCTCTTCGGCTTAGAAATGGAGTTGAGCACCACCCCCCAGAGTCAGACACGACTAGACTTAATGTCAGGGGAAAATCTTTACCTTTCAAATAACTTTTTCAGTTCAAATTCAGACTGCATCAGTTTGGCAGACCTCAGTAGTTTGCAGCCACAAAACAAAAAGTCAAAAAATGACTGGGCTGCCAAAAAAGTCTGTCTGATAGGAAGATAATACAGTTGACCTTTCACATTCGTGGCCTTAACTTTTGGGGATTTGATTAACATGTTATCTCTAGGAATTTCTAGGTCCTCCATCAGAACTCCATTGTGATCTTCCAGTGGGCATTGATCATTGACTTGTGCTGGGTGACGGAGAGGTTCCTTGAAATAATGTATTTGTAGGTCCTCTAACTCAATGCTATACTGTAATCAGTTTCTGGTGGAACTTGAGCTGGAAGACCTAGAGATCCCCAGAGAATTGTTCTCTCAGGTACTAAATAACATTTAAAAAAATCCTTTGCCCCTAACCTTAACAAATGTGGATGGCTTCTTAATATGGAAGCTATGGATAGATAGGATGCTGACAAGTCTTGGGCATTGTCATTGTTCTCAAGGCATACATACAGATCTCAGGAAAAGTTATTCTAAATGAGGAAAAAGTTCTGACTTTTCTATGTGAGGTGGGTTTAGAGCCTGGATACCGATCTCCCTCCTTTACTTGCTGGCACCAGAGTTTTTTTGTTCAGCACAAAAGTATTTGTCCAGTGGGGCCATGGTATCTGCTGTGTTTCGTACTAGGATCCTTGTGGTTATCAAAATCTGTGAATGCTCCAGTTCCACTATATTCAATTGTGCAGCAAAACATTGTCCTTTAGATAAAATACCAAAATCAAGGTTTACTTTATTTTTATTTAACCTTGTACCTTTTATTTAAGACTTGCATCCAAAGCTGCTACTAAGCAGATAATACTAAACAGTTCTGGCACTTTAGAGCATTGTATATTTAATAGATAATTAACTTGGACCTTCATTGTGGCTTGTTTGCAATATTCATTTATGTGTGCCACCATAAAACTCAGAAAGGAGAACATTGGCATATCTGAGTCTTACACAAACCTGTGTCCAATTTGGTGTTCTTGTTTTCCTGAGTGTTTCAAATGGCCCCCATAACAGCTACTAGGGAGTAACTAATCAACAAGACTCCCATCCTATCCCATCGTTTTGTTTTTTGCTTGGAGGCTTAAAATGTCCAATTAGTCATATTCAGCCATTAGATGCATTTACACATTTAATCTTTCCATCAGGGAACTTGAGGTAATTAATTGAATTTGTCATAACCATTAAGGTAATGACAACAATATTTAGTATTGTAAAAATGTTTCGGTTTCTCATTTTAGAAAAGAACAGAACAGTGAGCTTCAAATCTGTTTTGAAAATGGGTCCCATCTATAAGGTAAAGGTTTCCCCTGATGTTAAGTCCGGTCATGTCTGACTCTGGGGGTTGGTGCTCATCTCCATTTCTAAGCCGAAGAGCAGGTGTTGTCCATAGACACCTCCAAGGTCATGTGGCCGGCATGACTGCATGGAGCGCCGTTACCTTGCCGCTGGAGCGGTACCTATTGATCTGCTCACATTTGCATGTTTTCAAACTGCTAGGTTGGCAGAAGCTGGGGCAACAGCAGGTGCTCACTCCGCTCCCGGGATTTGAACCTGGGACCTTTCGGTCTGCAAGTTCAGCAGCTCAGCGCTTTAACACACTTCGCCACCGGGGCTCCATCTATATGGCCACCTAAATCCTGAGGATTCCTGGTTTGGAATCAGCTTAGATTCCACAGATGTGTTCACATACTCTTGTCTTGGACTGCAACAATGGTGGGTCCCAACTCTGTAGTTGGGCCAAATCCGGTTGAGATCCATTGGATGGTCATCCTTGTCTTTGCTGTTGTTTGTTGCTGCAGTCATGGTTTGAGAGCTCTGGGGAGGTCCTGGAAGTATTTTGGACTTCAGCTCCAAAAAATCCCAGCCACCTTACCAGCTGTTAGGAATTGTGAGAGCTGAAGTCCAACCTCTGAGGATGCCTGCCATAGATGTGGGCGAAACGTCAGGAGAGAATACTTCTGGAACATGGCCATACAGCCCGGAAAACACACAACAATCCTGAAGTCCAAAACATCTGGAGGAGCACAGTTTGAGAAACTCTGCTCTGGAGCATTCTCCGACTTCTACTACCATGTGGTAAAATTGGGTTAACCCTGCATTAGGGGCTGGAAGTTCCCAAATGTCCTGTGGATGTCCAGGCATTTGTAGTTCATGTAGGCATGTGCTAATTTTTTCCCAAAGCCATGCCACAAAGCTTTTGTTGCTATTAAAATACAGTAGAATCTCACTTATCCAACCTTCACTTATCCAACATTCTGTATTATCCAACGCAGTCTGCCTTTTACTAGTCAATGTTTTTGTAGTCAATGTTTTGTGATGTTTTGGTGCTAAATTCGTAAATACAGTAGTTAGTACAAAACGTTATCGTGTATTGAACTGCTTTTTCTGTCAATTTGTTGTAAAACATGATGTTTTGGTGCTTAATTTGTAAAATCATAACATAATTTGATGTTTAATAGGCTTTTCCTTAATCCCTTCTTATTATCCAACATTTTCACTTATTCAACGATCTGCCGGCCCGTTTATGTTGGATAAGCGAGACTCTACTGTAGTTTAAATAGACGGCCCTCCACTTACATATGAGGACAACTTATACAGTACATGAATACAGTAGAGTCTCACTTATCCAACACTCGCTTATCTAACGTTCTGGATTATCCAACGCATTTTTGAAGGCAATGTTTTCAATACATCATGATATTTTGGTGCTAAATTCGTAAATACAGTAATTACTACATAGCATTACCATGTATTGAAGTACTTTTTCTGTCAAATTTGTTGTCTAACATGATGTTTTGGTGCTTAATTTGTAAAATCGTAACCTAATTTGATGTTTAATAGGCTTTTCCTTAATCCCTCCTTATTATTGGGGCTGGACTGTGGCGCAGGCTGGTAAGCTGCTGCTGCAATAAATCACTCTGACCATGAGGTCATGAGTTCGAGACCAGCCCATGGCGGGGTGAGCACCCGTCAATTAAAAATAAAATATAGCCCCTGCTTGTTGCTGACCTAGCAACCCAAAAGATAGTTGCATCTATCAAGTAGAAAATAAGGTACCACATATAAAAAGTGGGGAGGCAAGTTTAACTAATTTACAACATTGGAATGAGGAAGTGAGGAAGTGCCATCAGAGTGGATGATGAAGCAGCTACTCCCACCTGTGGCCAGAATCGAACATCCCCCTCAGGAGAAAGTTAAATTGCCTCTGTGTCTGTCTATCTGTCTGTCTGTCTGTCTGTCTGTCTCTGTTTGACGTGTTAATGGGCATTGAATGTTTGCCTTATATGTACATAATGTGATCCGCCCTGAGTCCCCTTCGCGGTGAGAAGGGCAGAATATAAATACTGTAAATAAATAAATAAATAAATAAAATTATCCAACATTTTCGCTTATTCAACGATCTGCCGGCCCGTTTATGTTGGATAAGCAAGACTCTACTGTAGTTTAAATAGATGGTCCTCCACTTACATATGAGGACAACTTATACAGTACATGAATACAGTAGAGTCTCACTTATCCAAGACTCGCTTATCCAACGTTCTGGATTATCCAACGCATTTTTGTAGGCAATGTTTTCAATATATCATGATATTTTGGTGCTAAATTCGTAAATACAGTAATTACTACATAGCATTACCATTTATTGAAGTACTTTTTCTGTCAGATTTGTTGTATAACATGATGTTTTGGTGCTTAATTTGTAAAATCATAACCTAATTTGATGTTTAATAGGCTTTTTCTTAATCCCTCTTTATTATCCAACATATTCGCTTATCCAACATTCTTCTGGCCCGTTTATGTTGGATAAGTGAGACTCTACTGTATATAGAGTAATTTCAATGTTTGCTCTCTTTTTGAGTAGAAGACTGTATATTAAGCTATGTGGCCATCCCACTATTGATCCCAATGGCTTAACATTGCATTGCTTCCAAACTCAGATGACATGGTGTCCATGCATAATTTCCATGAAGCCTCTGATAGTGGGACTGTCATTACATTAGGAGTTTAACAGTTTCCTCATTATATCTGCATATGAATAATATACTACTTCTGAAGAAGAGCATTCATTTCTCTTTTCAGGTGATTCACATGCATCTCACAGCAGGTGACACCTGAGGCCAGTCATCGCTTCCTCCATGTGCGAAACAATAGTGCCAGCCAGCTTTTGAGATGACACTTGTGAGAACCTTTATTAGAAATAATTAACAATTCAAAAAAGAAAACCTGTGCCCTGTTCCGTTCACAAATTTTAGACCTGGTTCATTGTTTAATCTAATTTTCCATACAATGGTGCCCGGCCTATAAGGCTGATTATCCTGTGTTCATTTGAGAAAGGATGTCTTCATCTGTAGCCAATTGTAGTAGATCATTTGAACACATAAATCTCCTCCGCTCTTATTGTTTTACCTATGTTACTCCAAGCTGTAGTCATGTTTCTATAGAGCCTGACATTTCATAACATTGTTTTGCAGTTTAGGTCATTGTGTTCCACAAATAAATGGTTGGCAGTTACCATAGGGATAAAAAGGACTTAAGAGTCTCTGTGAGCAATAGCATTTTTAAAAAAAGCATGCAAGCTCTTGTTTTGGCATGTGTTTGCAGTGGAATAGTCACTGTGGGTTCTGGCGCTTAATTTCAAGGATAATACAGGGGTCAAGGACTAGCTCATTCCCATTTTCTTCCAGATTCTGTTAAAGGGACAAAGAAAACCCACCTGCTGACACAGCAATGAAAAGGTATTTTTTACAGATTGAAAACATTGCTGTGGAATACATATAGTACCAATCATCATATTATGTCCAAAGCATTTTTCCTTTTATTTGTTTTTGTTTTAGTTGTCTTCTATCTTTATTCTAAGATGCTTTTGATAGCTTTATCAATTGACTGGTTCTCCTTAGATTAGATTTTGGTGTTTGTTTCAGCTACAAAATGTTAATGCAAGGAAAGTGAACTATATTTAAATGTGCTAAGGGAAATTGCAGATGAAATCTCTATTTGGGAATTCTTGGCAAACACAGAAAGTTCCAGGAATAGTGAGATGAGCAAATGATTCTCATCTTCTGCAATGGAGGGAACTAAAAAGCGAACAATTTGGGATCGTTTGGTTTAATGCTGATACCAGAAATGATTTTAGAACAAATTATTAAATAACACAACCCAACAAAAAATAATCTTGGTGTCTTGGTTTTTATGCTTGTTTCTGCGGTTCTTTGAAGCAATGATTCAGAAAATTGCATTGGATAGACTGCATCAGCTCTAGTTTCTTAGATATATGGTTATCGTTTTCTATGGGCAAACAGATGAAGGTATATGGGATATGTTCTGTATCTCAAAAACTAGAGTAGGTAGGGGCAAATGGGTAGCATTTTTGGAATCAGCAGGTCAAATACCCCAAAACAGGTCTAAAATCGAGGCACCAAAATGTGTGTTGACCAGTTGGTCTTTGAATATTTAGAAAAGAACACGGTGATGATAATATGCAGCATGGATTCTGAAAAACATACTTGACTAATGATTTTTCTCTCTCTCTTTCATAAAAGGAACAAGTTTGGTAGGTCTGAGGAATGCTGTGAATTTAGTGTATCTCGATTTTAATACGGTTTTCAGCAGGATTTCATCACTATGTTGTTCATTGGGGAGAAACTGGTGAAATGTGCTAGATCTGATCAGTGTTACTCAAAAGGAATCTATCCTGGTCCATGAACCATTCACTACTCACTACTCATCTGTGGTAATTTTCCCTGGGTAACTTTTTAAACCCTTATAGTTGATAAACAAAATTGAGTACCAAATTCTGGTATGTTGTGAAAAATTAATAGCGACCCTCCATATGAAATAACTTTAGGAAAGCTGGGTTTGACAATGCGACTATTAGGTGGATTTATAACTTCTTGATAAATCATACCCAAAATATCTTGAAAACCAATGATTTGTTGTCATCCTAGAAAAATTGATGTGGGTGCTGCCTTAGGCCCAAAGTTGTTCATTTTACAAATGGCCTGGACACAAGAGTAGGGAGTATGCCTTGCCTATTGAATTTATTGAAGGTGAAACCAAACTGGAACAGGTAGCAAATACCCCAGAAGACAAAATTAATGCCCAAGATGACTTTAGGAGAGTGGAAAGCTGGGCCAAAACAAAATAATATCAACAGGAATAAATGCAAAGATCTAGATTTGGACAAGAAAAATCAGGGTTTCAGGGCAGAAATGTAAGTGAACAGGACCTGGGATCATGGTAGACCACAAGGTGATCATGAGTCAACACTATAATGGAGTAATGAAATAAACAGCAATTCTGTTGAAGCATCACAACAATGCCCATGTCAAAGGGCTTCTCCATTTTGCTTTGGCCATACCTCATCTGGAATACTGTGGACACCACAGTCTAAGAAAGAAAATAATAAACTGGAATGACTTCAGACAAGAGTGATTAAGATGGTAAAAAAGTGTAGAGAACAGATGAAGGAGTTGTGTATGCTTAGCTTGGAGAACAGAAGATAGAGATGAGAGTTGTCTTCAAAAACGTGCAGGGCAGTTGTGTGGAAGATGGAGCAAGCTTGTTTTCAGCTTCTTTATAACCAGTGGTTCTCAACCTGTGGGTCCCCAGAGTTTGGCCTTCAATTCCCAGAAATCCCAACAGCTGGTAAACTGGCAGGGATTTCTGGGAATTGTAGGCAAAAACATCTGGGGAACCACAGGTTGAGAACCACTGGTCTAAACCAATGGATATGAATTACGTGAAAGGAAACATTACTCTAAACATTAGGTCAGTATGAGCTGCTTGAAAGTAGATTCATTGTACAATCTCCTACATTGGAGGATTTTAGAGGCTGGGTAGGATTTCTCAAGGATGTTTTAGTTATGGGATTTCTAAAGCATGATTTCCTTGTATGGGATTTTGTGGGGAATATGACATTTTGGGGTCCCTTCCAACTCTGTAATTACACAATTCTTTGGCTATGCAAGACCATGCTGAGGACACGCAGTGAATGAAGGTTATACATTTGGATTATAGCTATGGCTTGGACAAGTCAGTTCATTGTATCAGTGATAATTAATTAATGAATTGCATCAGATGGCCATAAAATACACATAATTCAAAAGTATGAAAGAAAAACAAATATCCTCTCCTTGTTATTAAATGTACACAGTCTGACAAGTGCCAATTTAGAAGTGGCACTTTGCCCGGGCAAGAATGAAATGCCTCTTCTAAAATGGCACCTGTCATCATTGGTTTTTATAATTATTTATGTTACAAATAATTAGTATGTTTAAAGTGTTGCCCTATTAATCCGAGCTATCAGTTTGGTTAGTTTTTAAACTTTGAACAATCTCAGTGGATAATTAACTAAAGGTTGCAACCTGTATTTGGAGAAAATGAAACAATAGCTACAACATATATTAGGGTCTTGACCATCACAGCAAATATTTAAAAGGAATTCCGGCATGTAAACATGTCCAGGTATCCATGGCACCTGTTTATTAGCTATGAAGTGACACATTTGAAGCCCTTTTTAGGTGGTGTGTATAAATCTATATGTGACGTGTAAACAATCCCCAACACTGAAGGAGTGTCAGCTTGGACTTGTAGCAGCTCTTAAAGATAGTAGACATACGTGTAGCAGACAGCTGAGTTCATCCATATTCACAACAAACTGGGTTTAACAGTTTTCGTCAGGAGCAGTTGATAATTTAATGAAGTTATCTTAATAACTTAATGGAGTTATTTTTACATTCCTTTCATATTAGCCATGGTAGACACAACACTATGTTGATATTGACCAAAATCTATTGCTCCACTTACTGTGAGAATTGCAGCTAAACTCAGATGAGAATAGAGGTGAGGATGAAGATCTCAGTGTCTTGACCCTGCAAGCCCTGTCTTCATGGCACCAAAGGTCCTATTCTTCCTCATCCTCTCATGACCACAAATATAGTAGTGGTTCAAGAACCAGAAAAAGGTTTGGTGTATGAGTGCCTGTGCAGGAAAGTACTTAATGAATTCATGTCTAAGTCTAAAAATTGATTCAAATAACCAAGGACAACTAATCTACAGGTCGATGTTAAGTACTGTATCTTAATTCTTATGAAAAGGGAACATCTCTTTTTCTGAGTAGACTGGAGAAAGGTGAGAGCTAAGTCCATCCTGGGAGAATGGAAAAGAACTGACTACTTCTGGACTTTTTGAATGCCTGGGTGGGGAATTGATGGCAGCAGCAAAGGACACCTTATGCATGAAGTTGATTTCTAAAGGATAATGCTGTTTGTTGTAACATCCCTATTTTTTTTTGATGTTTGGCTTTGAGTTGAGGATGTCTTTGGAGCCAAAGAGTGATGCAAGTATGGGCACAAGTGATTGTTCAAAGATATTCCTCCCATTGTGGTTGGACTTTATGCCCTCCGTACCTAGCTCTATAAGGCAGACATTGAAGAAACAGCATTTTCTTCTTGCTACTTTTTCTTTTTTCCTCGCTGCTCTTGATATCTCTTTTCTTCTCATCTTTGCTGTCTCTATGAGCATCCCTGTACCAGGATAGGTATAGACGCAGGGATACATTATGTATAGGAAACTCTGGGCCGGGCTGTAGCGCAGTTGGCTAGTAACCAGCTGCAATAAATCACTACTGACCAAGAGGTCATGAGTTCGAAGCCCGGGTCGGGTTAAGCCCCTGACCATTAAATAGCCCGGCTTGCTGTTGACCTATGCAGCCCTGAAAGACAGTTGCATCTGTCAAGTAGGGAAATTTAGATACGCTTTATGCGGGGAGGGTAATTTAACTAATTTACAACACCATAAAACTGCCAGCAAAACACGAGGAAAGGAATGAGGAAGTACAGCCACTAGTGGACAGTGAAGCAACAGCTCCCCCTGTGGCCGAAATTGTGAAGCTGGAAAAATGTTAAATGCCTCTGTGTCTGTCTCTACTGTATGTTGTTTGTCTGTTGGCATTGAATGTTTGCCATATATGTGTTCATTGTAATCCGCCCTGAGTCCCCTTCGGGGTGAGAAGGGCGGAAGATAAATACTGTAAGTAAATAAATAAATAAATAAATATTAAACACTTGGCAGAATCCCTTGTAACTGTGCTGTGGATGTCAAAGTATGATCTTTGGATTGTATAATAGCAAGTCCAAATGCCTATTGTAATAGTGATGAACTGAAAGCTATGCTCTGTGTCTCCTGTGATGTTGCATAAGAGACTGGGATGCAGTTCTTTCCTTGGTTACCACTACAGTATCTTAAGCCTGAGGCTTCCTTTTCCAGTTGCAAAAATTCAGGCACACTTGGAGGTATCAAAATATTTTAGAGTGCTATGCTCCTAATGCAAGTCTTATATCATGGCTGAAGGCAATGGTGGTGCAGCAGGAAACAAAAACCTTGCAAGACCCGAAAGAGGATATGACTGACTGGGGTATGAGATTAAAACTAAATCATTTTGTTATAGATTTACAGGGAGCACATTGGCAAAGAGTCTGTTTATTGAAGAAAATAAAAATAGCAGAAAAGCAAGTGAAAGGCTTTGTTGAGAGCCAATGACCCTCTAAGTGAGCAAAAGAGCAAGCAGGCAAAGGCAAAGGCTGAATGGCAGGAACTACTTATATTGCTATGAATCAGCCTTGTTGAAACTACCTGCATGTACAGAAATGTTCCATCATCTAGATACAGAAAATTCCAAGAAAGATGGTGAGCTTTTTTAAAAATCACAAGGCAGCATTAAAAGCTTAATTGGGCATTTTCATGGCAAAATAACCTCTATTTCACCCCCCGTCCCCTTTGACTGCAATACACTTGTTTGAGTTAATGCACTTACCCAGTTAGAAAGCATCTATGAATGGCAGTTGCCATTTGCTTGAGTATCCTGAGCTGCAATTTGATCCAGGTAACAAAAAAACCTATGGTGCAAATACAGTAGAGTCTCACTTATCCAACATTCACTTATCCAACATTCTGGATTATCCAACGCAATATTGTAGTCAATGTTTTCAATACATTGTGATATTTTGGTGCTAAATTCGTAAATACAGTAATTACTACATAGCATTACTGCGTATTGAACTACTTTTTCTGCCAAATTTGTTGTCTAACATGATGTTTTGGTGCTTAATTTGTAAAATCATAACCAAATTTGTTGTCTAACATGATGTTTTGGTGCTTAATTTGTAAAATCATAACCTAATTTGATGTTTAATAGGCTTCTTCTAAATCTCTCCTTATTATCCAACATGTTCGCTTATCCAACGTTCTGCCGGCCCGTTTATGTTGGATAAGTGAGACTCTACTGTACCTGGATTCCATTTTAGTGACCTGGTCTAGATCATCCAAAATGATCTCACAGGTAAGAAAGAGGAAACCAATCTTAATTAACCATTCATTCTCCTTTTCCCATGTTTGCTCTTCCTCTCTGCTTCAGCTTCTGTTTGAATTGCTTTGTAATAATGCTGTACCAAGGCATCTTCCCCAGGGTGTTTACTTTTCCAGTGTGTTCTTATTTGTGAGGCTATCATTGCCAGATACATTCAGAAGATATGCATAACTGCAATAGCAAATATAATGATGGAGGGAAATGACTGGAAGATTAGCGCAGAATGTGTAGAGCAGGGAACTGTTGAAAAAAACATCTTGTAGCTATTCGGTCAAAGAATGATCTCCTGTATCTGTTGGACCAATATCTGCGGTTTCATGCCTGATTTAGCGTGTCCTCTAAGCATTATGTGTGAAAAAGATTTTGGACTCCTTGTGGACAACAAGTTAAACATGAGCCAACAATGTGATGCGGTGGGATTTTGGCCTGCATTAATAGTATACTGTCTAGATCCAGGGAAATCATGCTATTCTTCTATTCTGTCTTAGTCAGGCCACCCCTGGAATGCTGTGTCCAATTCTGGGCACTGCAATTGAAGGGAGATGTTGTCATGCTGGAAGGTGTCCAGAGGAGGGTGACTAAAATGATCAAGGGTCTGGAGAACAAGCCCTATGAGGAGCGGCTTAAAGAACTGAGCATGATTAGCCTGCAGAAGAGAAGGCTGAGAGGAGACATGATTTCCAATGTGAGGGGAAATCATAGGGAGAAGGGAGCAAGCTTGTTTTTCTGCTGCCCCGGAGACTAGAACATGGAACAATGGCTTTAAACTACAGGAAAGGAGATTCCACCTGAACATTAGGAAGAACTTCCTAACTGTGAGATCTGTTCAGCAGTGGAACTCTCTGCCCCAGAGTGTGGTGGCGGCTCCTTCTTTGGAGGCTTTTAAGCAGAGACTGGATGGCCATCTGTTGGGGGTGCTTTGAATGCGGTCTTCCTGCTTCTTACCAGGGGGTTGGACTGGATGGCTCACGAGGTCTCTATGATTCTATTATTTTCTGGGTGCTCAATGCAACTCTACAGTATTCTTGGCCTCAAAGCCTCTCATTTCCGTAGGGTTTGCTATTATCCATGGTTTCACATATCCATGCAAAGTTCAGGAATATATTATTTATTTATTATTATTTATTAGCGACATTTTATATCCCACTCTTCTCACCCAGAAGGGGACTCAGGGCGGTTACAAGTATATATATACATACAATATATTATATTATTGTATGTATATATACTTGCAAACTGCCCTGAGTCCCCATGGATACAGGGGCTGTACTGTCCATGCGTATTTTCATTAGAGTTTGAGGTTGAAAAGAGAGGGATCTTTTCATTTTATGTTCCTCATAATTTTAAGATGTCATTCCGATAAATTCATTCTTCAAAATTAAAAAAAGACTTTAAGCAGGACGATTAAACAATAAAAATCAATTCAAAAGGTCCTGATCTAATCATGACTATATTGTTGTCTCCATTGACTTATGTATTTTCATAGAATCATAGAGTTGGAAGAGACCCCACGGGCCATCCAGTCCAACCCTTTTTCTGCCAAGAAGCAGGAAAATTGCCTTCAAAACACCCCAATAGATGGGCATTCAGCCTTTGCTTAAAAGCCTCCAAAGAAGGAGCCTCCACCATACTTCAGAGCAGAGAGTTCCACTGCTGAACAGCTCTCACATTTAGGAAGTTCTTCCTAATGTTCAGGTGGAATCTCCTTTCCTGTAGTTTGAAGCCATTATTCTGAATTCCATAGCAGCAGAAAACAAGCTTGTTCCCTCCTCACTATGACTTTTCCGCAGATATTTATACATGGCCATCATGTATAAATCTTTTCTCACTTTTTTTTTCTGTAGATACATTGCAGTTGACAAGTGTGCATGCTATTAAATCTTTCTCCAAAGATACTACAATCTGTCAAGCCATGAAAGGTAGGCATTTTCAATGTGTAATCTATAGTAAGACACAAACAAAAGGTTTAGACACATAATAAGTTTATTATGGTATATGGCAAACATCAGACACTTTAAACCGTTCTCTGGTGTCCAAAATGGCTTCATATTTAGTAAGAAAAATAATCTTTCTCCTCAATATAGCCTTTACATTGTAAAAGGAACATGTTTGACAACAATCTTGGCTTTCAGGAAATTTTTGCTCTGTGAATACCCACCTCCCATCTTCCCTATAAATCCATTTCTTTTCCAAGTTCCACGAATAGATTAAAATACCATACAAAAAGAAGCATTTGGCATGGAGGAATTTAAGACTTTGTATCATCATTCCCTTTTCAGTTCAACAAAAATAAAGCCCGGAACCCTAGAAACTCTTTGCTTTTTAATCCCTCAGAAAAGTTTTACAGACAAAAAAGAATCCTTTCAGTAGCTTCATTTTAAGAAATCACTCACTGAATAGATATAAGACACATCCGAGATTGTGTTCCTGATAGCAAGTGCATAGATTTTGATAAGATTTTTTTTTGTTCCCCGCTTTGAGAGCATGTTTCATGGTCAAAAGAAGGGAGACTTCCCAGTGATTGTGCTAGAGCATTTGAAAGAGAGAGAAAGAGAGAGAAAGAGGGAGCGGGAAAGAGGGAGAAAGAGAGAAAGATTGAGAGAGAAGGAAGGGAGAAAGAAAGGGAGACCGGGAAAGAGAGAGAGAGGAAGAAAAGGGGGCAAGAAAAAAAAAGAAACGAACAGGACACAGCAAAGTTGTGAAAGTACAACAGAGAATGAAGAACAAAAACAGGCAAACCAGCAGTACAGTCGATTCCTGATAAGTGAATAACCTCATTGCTTCTCCACAATACTTTATTCACTTATCAGGAATGAAACACAGTACACTGTTTTTCTTTCCTTTTCATAGCCTGATACCTACGGACCATCTAATTTGGATTAACTATGTTGCACTCACTCCAACAATTTTTGGAACATAGAAAATAAAGCTCCTATGATAAGAGACTGGAGCCGTCGTCCTTTGCTGCTAATGTCACAAAGGGATTGCTACTGATCTAGGTTCGATTGCGAGCTACTTCCTATGTTAAAAACAATCACATTGAAATTGAGGTGGCAATGTGAAATATGCACTGTAATAGGCATGAAAGATATATTTTTTATCACCATACAGAAAAGGTTGTCCTCCTTAGATGAGTACCTGTACCTTGAGCATTAAACTGCGTGGCTTGTCTTTTGCCATTTTGACCAATCTTGTGTAACAGCTTAGCTTTCCTCGACAGATATGTCTATATATCTGTCATATTTCTTCAACTTAGAATTATATCCTGGCTGATCTCATGATGTAGGAGTGCCCCAAAAACATCCATGAATTTGTGTTGTCGAAGACTTTCATGGCTGGAATCACTGGGTTGCTGTGAGTTTTCCAGGCTGTATGGCCATGTTCCAGAAGCATTCTCTCCTGATGTTTTGGCCACATCTATGGCAGGCATAGACCTCACAATGTCTGAGGATGCCTGCCACAGATGTGGGTGAAATTTCAGGAGAGAATGCTTCTGGAGTATGGCCATACAGCCTGGAAATCTCACAGCAATCCATGAATTTTTTCTCATCTGAAAAATGAATTCTGTTATTTCTCACAGATAAAGAATTTTTAGATAATGACACCTAAATTTTGGACATATGTGAATAGGCCCTTAATGGGATGTTGTGAGTGGTTAAGCAAAAAATGGAAATAATGCCAAAATGCAAAGGTTAGCACCCCAGAATGAATTGCAGAGTGTTCATTAACACAATGGCAATAAAAACAGGAATGTAGTTAGTACATTGGCCCTTTGGATTGGCAGGATCCAGATTTTCATCAACCATGGATTGTCATGAGCCACACTGGTAAATGGTGGTGATGTGAACATGGTGGTGACATTCATGTCACCATCATTTAATAATATGGGCATGATCTTTTTTTTTTTTTTGTATCCATGATGGATTCCAAAACCAAACTGCTGTGGATACAATGCAAAACTATAAACATACTTATGGTTCTGCAAACAATTTTACATACGAGGGTGTTGGAAACTTTTGAAGTTGCAGTTCATTAATCTAGGTGTGCATGCATGTCACAAAAGAGTTGTGGAGCATTAAAAAAATGTTTTCCTTGCAAGTAAAATTCGCGGATGCAAAGATGAATCCATGGGAGAATGTATGGGTGTGACGGGAGCACTTAACTCTTCTTCTTTTGCTCCTTACAGATCTGCTCCCAAGCCATTTAAAATACTATTTTCCCAAGCTGAGCTCCAAATTTGACCACATTAAGTCTGCTTAGGGGTAAAACTAGCCGATGAGTAATTTTGAGTGGAGAACTGGTGTTGTTCTCATTTGTTATCTTAGCAAATGTGGTGCATTTGCTGAGATGATGTTTTTGAATATGTATTTGCAACCCTCTTCCTTTAGGTTGTAACCTACTTAGAAGATGCCCATGTTGGCTGAGTCAACAAAAGTGGGCAAATAAAGACCACCTGCTAGGTGATGGCCAAAAGTGTGTTTTTTTTTTTCAACTTGCTGAGGACACCTTTATGAAAACGAGCCAGTTGTCGGCTCTCTGACAAGCCACAAATATATTGCTGGCGGGCTGCATTCAGGTTGTCGACTCACATGTTGTGCAGTGTAGCTGAAAAGTCATGCTTTTTGAGCATTGTCTTGCTTCCCTTTGAGACATGAGAACTTGCTCTCAGTCAAGCATGCTGGATAACTATCCTGACTACTTCGCCATATCAGTGTTTCTTAAGGAAAGAGATAAACCATGGTGGTATTGTTTACACATTCACTTATCCTGGGATAATAGCAAGGCACATTTTTTTGTAAAGACACTTTGAATGTCCTTTGGCAAGCAATGTAAATTAGAAATAAATAATAATTGAAAGTCCCTGACATTCTGTAAGGTTGGTGACCCTCAATTCATTTCAAACTCTGCTTCTCCATTTGAATATATCAGTAAGATTTTGACATGACCTCAGCAGATGTATATACCAGGATATATCACTGTGTAAACTGGCCCATGCAGTTTATTTTATAATTCATAAATCACAAATGTAATATGCAGCTGAGAAACAATGAATGCCTTGGCCACAAACCACTTAATAGTTACGGTGGGATTTGGACCCATAATGCCCCATGCGTGTCTGCCACTCTATTAATTCTGAATGATATTGTTTCCAATTCTGTTCTGAGCTTTTGGTTGCACTAGTTGGCTGAAAAAGTTTATCAAGCAGATTTGGTTTTCCTTTCTTTTAAAAGAAATCCCTTGCAATTTTTACGTTGCAGTAAAATGTCAGCACTTGTCACAATTAAGGCTCATGCAGTCTTCCTGGGAAGGTGATCTCATTCCCAGTTTTTCTTTTCCTTTCTGTTTTGTAACGAGAGGGTCTACATTTTTATGACATAGCAGGCACACAGTTGCATCACGGGATGCGGCCACATGATGCAGCTGCACTGATGAGGTACTTGGAAAACATATACCAGGGAGTGGGATTGCGGGAGGCAGGCACCGGCAAAGCCACATAACAGGCATCAAGAACAGGCCCAAAGGAAAGGAGGACGGCAATTGGCACCATCTTGGAAACCCACAGACAGAAGCTTGGGACGCAAGCTCTGTAAATGGAGGAAAAGTAAAACCAGGTCCCCACGTGGACTGCCCAAAAATAGTTGCCGCAACGCCCGGGGTGCAATGCTTCCTATCTGAAAAGGCTACCAGAGCACTTCCTAGCAGGGGAAAGGAAAAAAAAAAGCAGGAAATCTGTGGACTCCATTTTGTAAGAGCACTTTTGAGTGGGCTTTGATTCCTGAGTTGGAACAAAGGGATGGATGTATGGCTTGAGTCCCAGAGAACATGGGGGTCGAACTTCCTCTCTCTGCATAGCCCCTCCTCCTCCTGACGGATTGACAAACTTGATGTATCGATTCAACAGTAACAAGATCAATCCCACCACAGTCAAGGGTTGAGGAAGGGATGATAGAATTTGTAAGAGTTTTGGGCAGAATGTTAGTTTTCTTTGATAAAAAAAGAGGGAGCTAAACAGTAAAGCACTGGAGGCCCTCCATTATTGTGGTGGTTAGAGGTGTAGATCTTCTCCTGGAAGTCAACTTGAAGGACTTAGAGCAGTGGTTCTCAACCTGTGAGTCACCAGGTGTTTTGGCCTACAACTCCCAGAAACCCCAGCCAGTTTACCAGCTGTTAGGATTTCTGGGAGTTGAAGGCCAAAACATCTGGGGACCCACAGGCTGAGAACCACCAACTTAGAGATTCCTAGTGAAAACATATCAAAGCTGTGAATAATCAAATCCACAGAGTTTAAACCTGTAGTTGTGGAAGGCAAACTGTACTCGCCTTTCCTCCTTAGAAATCTGTATTTTTTAAATTTCCCATCATTGAAATATTTCTGCCTCATGTGCTAAGATCAAAACATTCCAGTTGAGCAACTGTAGTATTGCTGTTCTTACTTTAAAATAGCTTACACTAGAATCAATCATTTAAAGTTCTCCCTGAGCTCACACAACTAGAACGAGGTTGTTCACTGGGTGGGTTTGGGATCAATCCCACCGATAGTTAAGACCATGAGTTCAAGGACCTCATTACACTAGAGCTTGGATTCACTTTAAATCCAATCAGTCAGGTCCTGGGCCTCATCAAACTACAAAGCCCAGAATTCTGAAGGCAGAACGTGGATTTAAGGTGGATTCACACTCTAGTGTGATGAGAACTGGAGATCTAGTTCCAAATCCTGTCAGAGCACTGAGTAGTTCCGAAGTAACACCAACATTTTCCTCTCTCTGATCCCATCGAAATACTTAAAATGCCCCTGCAAAGCAATTGCACATAGCTTTAGGGACATTGATCGGAGTAAATTATTTACTTGTGATTTATCTTTTAAGAAAATGTGTATGTGTTTTTTTTCTTCAAAAAAGGGGGATCTCCAAATATGATTGTGTGCTAGTAATTAAAAATGACCACTTGCTTATATCATGAAAATGTTCAAAAAGGCAGCTAGCGTGGGGAGGGTGAGGAAAGGGGAGGCAAAATAGACGAAGGATTTCTACAAATCTGCATTCACTCTCCAATCAGAGGTTCACTTAGTTGGAATCGACTGTATCTTTGTACACAACAGATAGAAAAAAAATCAACAGGGACGTGAAACAGTGAGGTGTGCAGATGTATTACCAACACGGAATGACCACCAACATTACAACACACAGAGAGAAAGAGAGACAAGTATTAGGAAAATGGTTTAATATTGGAGACAGAAGCAAAAAACTGCATCACACAATAACATACGTTACAAAAATAAGTTTGACTGTTTCAACTACACGGTTATGTTCACAATGAAGACAGAAGAATCAGAAAAAACTTTTTGATCTAAACAGCAAAAAAGCAAACCCCTATTTTAACTAATACATTTATCCACGTAAAGTGACTGTGTACTCCTAAATTCTAATTTATTTTTTTAATATTGTGTAACTGCACAATACAGAATAAAAAGTAAAACTTACCGCTTGTTTTAAAGACAAAATTCTAAACACTAAATATAAGCAAAGGGAAAGAATTAAACCAAGCCAAAGTTTGTTTCTTTGTTTGTTTGTTTTTAAACTCTCTAAACAAAACCAACGTTTCTTCCTACCAACTGGAAATCAAACGTGAAAATCAGCCACGACCTGGGGGCTCACAAGAGGAAGCCACCATTATTTTTTTCCATTTTTTAAAATCTCCAGTATAAAAAATTCCACTGGTACAAAATGCATAAGTACAATCAAGTTTTAGAAATAGGAAAGCCTGTGGGTTTCTTTTTTTGTGTTTTGTGTTTTGTTTTTTTTGGCTCAAATTCCATCAAACAGCAAAATCCAAATGCATCAACAAAACAGAAACAATACTCAAATGGTCTTACAGTTTTCCACTACATTGCAGTAACTTTGGCTTTTCTCTGACAAAACTTTAAAAAGTTACAAAAACTTAGGGCAACGTCCATTTCACCCATGGGTTTGGGATCCATATCTGGAGGATTCACATGGTCTTCAAGTCAACCCTATTACTCCAGTCACCAGGTTTTTTGCAGCACATATAAAGTGAACATACATCCCATATGCCAATAAAACCTTTTTCCTGGCATAAGTTACTTGTGCATAAGTAATTTCCATTGGGCAAAAATGCAGGACTGGAATGGCATATGGGAAACAAGAGTCTATAGACCAGCCATGGGCAAACTTGGTCCCTCCAGGTGTTTTGGACTTCAACTTCCACAATTCCTAACAGCCGGTAGGCTGTTAGGAATTGTGGAAGTTGAAGTCCAAAACACCTGGAGGGACCAAGTTTGCCCATGGCTGGTCTATAGGGAGTGAAATAGAGCTCAATTGAGTCAATGGGAATCCTCTGCACATGGAGTTTCCACCCAAAGCATGAGTGGCTCATGCCCTATGTTTTTGACATTCTCAACTAAAAGAGAATTCTTATTAATCTACAAACAACAATTTCTCACACCACAAATACCCCACTCCCACCCCTGCCCAGGTACACAGGGTTATTTTGTTGTTGTTATTGTTATGACATTGATCAGAAAGGTAATGAAACTACAGGTTTTTTGTTTTATTTATTTTTTCTTTTAAAAAAACTCCTCTCTTTTGTTAATTAGCACTTAAGTTAATCAGAACAGAAACAGTGAAATGATTCCAGAGAGTAGCAAAAGCCAAGGAATAATTATTAACCCCTATGGTGAAAGAAAGATGAACTTGTTACTCCTTTTGAAGATGGCCATTTTGTTGATGTGAGCCAATTTGGTTGGGAAAACTACTACTATATTTTGTGCTTTTGGAGTTGAATTTTGATAAGCAAATTCACCTTGTTTATTTCTTCCCCCCTCTTCCTCTGTTCTTAAGCCCTTTGTATTCTTGCAGCTTTCCCCCACCCCTAGTATTCGATATTCCATAACCTAGTGGATGATAAATTATCTGAATTTTATTTTTTAAAGTTGTGCAGGCAAGCGAGTTCAGTGCATTAGTAAAGAAAATCCCTATTTTGTGAGACTGTAACCACCTGCAAAAGATGGTTCCTAATGCCATGTCAGCTACTCTCTTAGCAGGGTGAACTGAGAAAGGCAACTATCTGGCAAAGCTTCAGCTTTACTGATTTCCCCATATGCATTTCCCTTATTTGGATCCCTGATTTTATTCCTAAGGACTGAGATAGTTGATTTTCATTTATTTATTTATTTATTTTAAAGTCAAACTTGAACAAGAAGAAAAGGGATACCTGGTGCAATTGTTAAGGGTTTCTAAGAATAAGGAATTTAGCGCCAGCTGTTGGCATGAATTACAGTCCACCCTCCATATTCACTTGGGTTGGGAGGCCTAGGACACCCTATGAAAGCAAAAAAACACGAATAAAGGAATTGCTAGGTCTTCTGGCACAATTCTAAGGCCAACTTCTGGTGGAAGCTGACTACAAAATTGCATTAGACAAACCAGAGATTCCCTTTAGGACAGTGGTTCTCAACCTGTGGGTCCCCAGATGTTTTGGCCTTCAACTTGCAGAAATCCTAACAGTTGGTAAACTGACTGGGATTTCTGGGAATTGTAGGCCAAAATACCTGGGGACCCACAGGTCGAGAACCACTAATCTAGAAACATCGAGGTCCTCTAGAATGGTAGGAGGATGTGGACTATAGAGTCATACTGGTGGACCTAGAGATCCCTAGAGATAATATTTTAGTCCAATCCATAAATAATAAAACCCACAAAAATCAAAACTGCAAATGTGGAGGGAGGACTGTACTCTACATCGGTGTAATCAATCATACATTGCTGCTGTTTTGGAGGGCTCACATGGGGCTCCAAAGCAGGCTATATATATGCGAGCAGAACAGTTGATGTCCTCCTATATCACACATGATCTCAGGTTGGGTTTTCTTGTCTATTGGGGGGTTTTTTTGGAAATTTAAGCAACAAACAAGAATACGTCTCGGGGGGAAAAACCCATAATGATGGTCTCCTATCATGTATCTGTGCATGTAATAATTCTGTAGGCAAAAGAATTGCTGCAAGAAGTACAAAATAGCCCTCAAAAGGTTCAGGAAGGCCCCAGCAGTAGTAAAAACACGAGAGTAATACAGAACATTTTACCTACACTGTGAGTGTGTGTGCTATAAGAAACCTTTTTTAAAAATTTTATATATTTTTTTACATCATTTGGATTCTAGTCCTTTCCACCCCAGGGCTTCTCTAGAAAGCAATCTTTTTAAAGCAAGGGAGGGGGTATGAAGATCATCTGTAATTTAAACAGATAATTTACGAGGGGGATTAAAGGGAAGGAAAAAGTTTGGAGGTGTTTTGAATGAAACCAAAGAGGAATAGACACAAGGGAGTGACTTTTTATCAGAAGCATAAAAGGCTGCTGAAATGTATTGGCTTGGAAAGGGTTTTACTTGCCAGTACAGATGGCCCAAATTTGGTTTCTGAGTAAGAATGCTATCCAATCCAACTTTTAGAAAAGGCAGTGAAGGGTTATCTCTTTCTCTTTCTTTCTCTCTTCTGTTTTCTCGGATATGTTCTGCAAACACTGAGGATTCATAGAATCCTTCTGTGTCGAGGTGGCAATCACCCAGCCTTGTTGGACTACAGTTCCCATCTGATCTAGATAGCAAAGTCAAGAGAGAGTTGCAGTCAAAAAACCTCTAAGTGGGCTGTGTAATTGCCACCCATCCCTTGCAAAACACATTTTCCATGGTAAACATTTGAAGGCCTGTACCCTTAATATTGTCACAATAGAGAATCAGAGACATGAAATAGATAAGGCGATACCTTTGGATTAAATGACTTTCTGTTGAGGGAACATGCGAGTTTCTGAGTTGTGCCAAAAATATCTGTCTAATGTCTAGCAAATGGAAATCTGTTGCTATTGATTAAGTGAACAACAGTGCCAAATGGATTGTGAATGTATTGTTTTCGTTGTTACAGAGAGCTAGATCAGATATCCACTTCACAAAGAGGTCGCAATCTGCTTTTGCTACATCACCAATTCCATGGCAAATTTATTAAAATATATGAATGGCAGGTGTGGATCTCTGAACATTAAAGCACACAAGCCAGGTAGGCCCTGATTAATGGCAGTTCCCTGATACATAGATTTTGCATGTTTAGGAAAGTGTTATCTGTCCTTCACATTTTCTATATCTACTGCAAGGAAAACACAAACAGTATGTCCAAAGTCAAAAGGGTATGACAGGCAGTGTTTTTAAATGACTGCAACCCTATGGCACATTAAGAACATGTCTCCAAAATGACAGCATAATAACACTGAACTGCATTGACCCAAACATCTAGAAAGGGTGTTGTTCAGACATTCCCGGTGGCGTTTATTTGTCCAGTAAGACACTTTGTGCTTCTTTCTTTGAGCAGCTTTCCCTCCACACCATGATTTTAAATGCCAAGGGCACAATTTTCTTTATTAAAAAAACGAATCACATAAACTGCCTGTTTGTGGAGGTCTGTTGTCAAAATAATTCCAGAACTACTGCTGAAGTTCAATGGAATTTGCTACATTCAGATGAAAGTGTATTTTTCCTCTATATTGCTTGCTCTGGGTGATTTCTGCTGAGTTTGTTCTGCCCTACAGATACTGTACATACTCATGTATAAGTTGACTTCATTTATAGGTCAAGGGCAGAACCCATTGATCGGTTGAAGGTTGTTCTTCAGGCAGAGGAAGGTGCCAGTCCTGCCTTGGAGCCAGCCGCTCTTGGGCAGTGCTACTCCCATTTTACTAGTTAGACATCCAAAAAGGCCTTTTGCCCCTCTACTCACAGAAGGGGATGATTCCATTTTAGATAATAGTTAAGGTATGGTATTTACGTAGGTCCCAGGTTCAAACCCCGGGATCGGCATGAGCGGCCACTGCTAGCTCCAGCTCCTGCCAACCTAGCAGTTCGAAAACATGCCAATGTGAGTAGATCAATAGGTACTGCTCCGGTGGGAAGGTAACGGCACTCCATGCAGTCATGCCGGCCACATGACACTGGAGGTGTCTACGGACAATGCCGGCTCTTCGGCTTGGAAATGGAGATGAGCACCAACCCCCAGAGTCGGAAACGACTGGACTTAACATCAGGGGAAAACCTTTACCTTTACCTATTTACGTATCTCAAGCTCATGTAGTAGCTGAAGGTAGGTTTTAGTGCCAAAATTAAAGGCTTTGATATGATAAATTGGGGGCCATTCTGCAAAGAGAGGAAAGTACCAATGTCACCTCTGGATGCTTGCTGCCATTAGCTACCATTTCACCTATTCAAAAATGCATGAAAAGGTTGACAAGGTTGAGATTTTCCTGCTTCTTGCAGGGGGTTGGACTGGATGGCCCACGAGGTCTCTTCCAACTCTACGATTCTATGATTCTATGACAAGGTCGGTGATGCTTTTAGGCTTGCCTGGGATGGACTTAGCGAATTAAGGTACTCCACTAACAGTGACCCATGGATAAGTCTACTTGAGTTTTTGGTGCTGCCTTTTTTACTAAAATTCCTAGACTTATATATGAACATACAGGTAACTCTTATCAGAAAAGGAACCATTTGCTTCTTTGAGTAGAGTGGTGAAAGGTAACAGCTTTGTCCATGTCAGGAAAACCTAAAGGAAGCACTGATCCTTTTTATTATCTCAGCACCTCATTTGTGAGGAAGCAACAAGGACCCACTGCCACCATTTTCCCACCTAAGCATTCAAAAAAAGTCCGTAAGAAGCATCACAGAAGAAAGAGTCAAGTGGGTTGGTGCTTCTTTTAGGTTCTTCTGGATTGGGCAAAGCTCCCATCTTTTGCCCCTTCTCAGAGAAGGGGATGGTTTCTCCTTTTTGGTAATAGTTCAGGTACAATATTTACATTGACCAATGGATAAGTCAACCAGGTTTTGGGAGTTGATTTTTTGACTAAAATGTCTAGACTTATACATGAGTATATACAGTAGATCTTCCAAGCCTTTGCTTCCCCAGGGTCTACTGCTGCTTGGCCTAAATAGCTCATCCACCGGGACATTGAAGCCCTTTCTCCAGGAAAGGTGCCTAGTTTATGTCTGCCTTATTGGCATCCAAGCTAGGTAATCTAACTGCATTCCCTTTTTTTTGCCTTTCCAAGAATTTGCTGCAATTCAAAAGTCTGCATGTTCCCTTATCAACAGAAATCAGGTTAACAAAAGATATTGCCACACCTACTTTTAAATATCTATTAGTGCTGGATCAATATATTACAGGTAACGGCAGATAACACATCAAAGCATACGACATGTGTAAACCTCATCCATAAAACATAGTTTTAACTGCAGTGCACAATAAAGTTTCATCCAGGAAGTTCTAGTGCATTGGATTTTAAGCAAAAGTTCATTTTATTTCGTTACAAAAATATTTTTTTTCCTCAATGGATTTCAAATCGTGGGTTTACCTCTCCTGTCTAGGAGTGGTCGTACAATACATAATTAAAGAATTATTATTTTATTTTATTAATACTGAATAGCATTTTCCCAGCAGCATATTAAAAGCTCTTTTTAAGAAAAGACAAAAAAACCAAAGACCTAAAAAGGAGATCTACAATTACTAATTTAAATATTTTTTTTAAGTTATAGATACAGAAGAAATTTAGACAGCAGTAAAATATTTTTTTTTTGTCCTTCAGGTCGGCCCTGTGCATTTTTCTGATTTCAACCATGTATTAAATAAACCACAAAAATTAAGTATATATATATTTATAGCTATAGATATATATATATGTATATATAAAAATAAACAGCAAAATGGTGAATGTATAAAAGTATTAACACTCAAGACAGCTCTGGGTGGAAAGGGTTAAAAGTTCAAAACTTTCTCACCTTAGAGGTTTCCATACATTATGAAGAAATTACATTGTGAGGTTTGCTTTCACAGCGCGGATGTGCAGAGTGGTTAGAAAAGTGAAACATGGGCACTTGTACAATGTTTTACAAAAAACATCCAAGAGAAATAACAAACAACAACAATTTCAGGCAACAAGACCACAGGATAGCAAGTTAACAAACTGTTTTAACCTCTTTTCCTTTAAATATTAGGGATTTATACAAAACACATAGTAAAATACCCATGTTATCAAATTACTTCACACAAGAAACACACTGAAACTCTAGGAAGAAGAAAAAAAGTACCTTTGAAGTTTGGCACTAAGATTTTTTTCCCACTGATTTCTTTTTTATTATTATTTCTTTAAAAGAAAAGAAAAACTGATCACATTTTGCTGAACACAAACACTTCTAAATTGTCCACAATAAGAATTGGAAAGAAAAATCGACACCAATGCGTCACGGAAGCCAACACAAACTTAGTCTGGAATAGTTTTTATTTTTCACATGAAACCCTTCTTATTTATTTATTTTTTTAAATTTTAAGCAAACTTCTTTTTTTGTTTTTTGAAATTCGTTTTTTTGTTTGTTCTGTTGTCGATGTTCAAGTAAAAACCAATTTCAAACCTCTTTGTTTATAAACACAGAACACTTAAAGACCAAAGGACCCAGGATGAAACCACAACTGAATTCACAGAAGCACCAATGGAACGACAGCTTACAGTAACCTTTCTCCTGTACATTGAAACAGTATAAAATATAGGTAATTTTCATGTGCATTAATTCATGGATTGTCTAACTTGTGAGTCAGTTCAGCAAAAGGTGACACAAATAGGTAGCATTTGCCCTAAAACAGGGTAAATTTATTTTATTTTATTTATTTTTTCTCGTTATACTAATCTACAAAAAAGTGGTTCTATATATATATTCTTAATGAGAAAGTGAGCCACCTAAAATGGCCTTATCAAAAAACTTTACACTGCCTGAAAAATGTAAAAACTATTACAGACCTCTAGAGACTTAAAATCAGACAGTTCTTCATTTCAAACTGTTTTGGAAGTAGTCTGGTAGAAACCAACATTCTGTGCCTCTGGACACATATTGCTATTGTCATCAGTGACCAGCCAGAATGCCAATCTCTGTATAATACTTTCAAGTCTGTTTTATATATTTTTTCAAAACACAAAAAAAACGAAAAAGGAAACAAAATAATAAAACAAGGAAAAGGAACAAATAAAAGCCCTAACAAAACATTTTGCCACAGGTTGTGTGTGTGTGTGTGTGTTTAATAACCCTATCCTTAATTTTTGACTACTAATAAATTTCAACCTTGCATAAATGCAGCAATGCTTTTCACATTGACTTCCCAGAATTCGTATAGCTAGATGAGGTCACATGCAAAATTTCGAAAGGTTCAAACTATAAGATCAAAGGTCAGTAGGAGAACCAAATTATGATGTGAGGTCAGAAAGACATCAGAAACAATGACGGGACGATGAAACTTTTTTTTAAGACGCCACAGGGACATGCTAGGCAAACGATGAGCTAACGGGCATGAAGATGTCTAGGGAAAAACAAGGAAGAGGAAAAAAAGTTACGGAGAATCTATGCAGCAGAAAACAAAAATCACTTTTTAATGGGTGCAGGAGAAAAACTAATGCAAATCTTTCATCATTAGACTCTCAGCCATTTGCGCAATTTGCATTAACTGTACACTTGGTCGACAACGACGGCACAATGAGGGGACCCCAAAAAAGGAATCCATCCATAAGGAGTTAGAGAAGATGGATTTCTGTTTCATTTGGGGAGGAAAAGTCGGGGACGGAGGGGAAAGGTTTCAACAAATGGAACAAAAGGAAAACGTTGTGGCGTAGGGGAGAGTTGGGAAGGGTAGCGGGAAAGAGAAAGGATAGTCCAAGACGACTCAACTTTAAACTAGATAATGGAAATTACAAACAAAGTCAACCAGACAAAACTACAAACAGGAGGATATAAAAGTATGAACCATAAAAGATGTAGGATTCAACAGTGAAAAAGCACCCATTCTTGGCACATATACTCTCGAGACTACTTCAAAAGGATCTAGCTAGCGGAAAGAGTTGCTCTTTAGTTATCCAATAAGTTAACAATAGGCAATAAATAACTTCCATTATTTCTGAGGCAGTAAAAATTTTTGTATAAAAATAGAAATGCTTTTTACAAATAAAATTTACAGGCCTGTGGCTTTCTTTTGTTATCTATTATTATTATTTATTATTTATTATTATTATCGTTATTATTATTATTATTATTAAATGTATATCTCTCAAGAAACATCAAGTATTGTCACTCTTTTGATTTATTTTAAACCCTGTAGCTTTAGAAACAGATGTCTTTTTTGTTTTTACACTAGCTCTGAAAATAAAAAAAAACCTCCTAAGAACATAAAAAATAAATCGGAAATAAAAAATAAAACCAACAGGTGAAATATATCAAGACGACCAGTGTTTAACAGGATAATATAACATAACGTCAATCTGAAACCCTAAGAACAAAAAAAAATTATTCAAGCCCCTTAATAAGAAACAAACTGAATGAAAAAGAATTGGTATCATTTCTTAATGAATTCCTTTCCTGGCCCAGGGCCACTGTATTATCCTATAAATTGCTGGTGCCATTTGGATAAGTCTAGGTCCAGACGTCCAACTGCTTTCATTATCCCCATTTTATTTTCTTGACAATTTCATTTAATAATATTTCAGGGAAATGTGCAGATTTTCTTTTGAAGGACAATTAATCTTTTTAGAAAAAAAATGAAGACAAATATCGAAAGTACATAATTTGGTACTTATTCGGTTGGGGTCACCAAATTTCCTTTATTGGCTGTTGGGGAAAATGGAAGCAGTCTTGTCAAAACAGCGGTCTTTTGGCGGTGGTCGGCAATGTGTTGTTACGGTCTTTTTCTCAAGGCCCCCCACCACGACAAAGGGAAGGTGGGTTCGCTCAAGGGACTTACCCTAAGAAATCTAAATTAATAGCAGTAAGCTTCTGGGGGTAAGGATCAGTAAGGTTTGCTGTCATTTTTGGAGCGCTTCAGTTGAACTTTCAAGCGTTTCATGCCAATCTGAAAGCCATTCATCGCCTGTATAGCAGCTTGTGCAGAGACAGGATTGTCGTAGCTAACAAAACCTATAACACACAAAATTGGGGTTGGGTAGAAACAAAAAAAAAGGAGAGGAAAGCATTAGATTCAATAAAAAAATATAATACTTTGCACTGTTCTTTTACTACATAGAGAATAAGGATTTGCATATATAGTAAACTCTCAGTTAATACATGGGGATTGGTAAATGCTGGATAAATGTAATTTCTGGTTGCTTGAGAGTTACTATTAAAAAAGGTCTAATGAATACTGTACCCCATACTGTACTATACATTCAGCATTGACTTGATATTAATATTGAAATACAGTAATTAAAAGCAAATTAAGACAAATAATTTAACACAGTTTTAGTAAAGGTAAATGTTTCCCCTGACGTTAAGTCTAGTCATGTCTGTTTCTGGGGGTTGGTGCTCATCTCCATTTCTAAGCCGAAGAGCCGGCGTTGTCCGTAGACACCTCCAAGGTCATGTGGCCGGAATGACTGCATGGAGCACCGTTACCTTCCCACCGAAGCGGTACCTATTGATCTACTCACATTAGCATGTTTTCGAACTGCTAGGTTGGCAGGAGCTGGGGCTAACAGCGGGCGCTCATTCAGCTCCCAGGATTTGAACCTGGGACCTTTCGGTCTGCAAATTCAGCAGCTTAGCGCTTTAACACACTGTGCCACGAGGGGTATATATATATATATATATATATATATATATATATATATATATAATAATAAAAACAGCTTTGTAAATACAGTAATGCAATTTTACTTAAATGGCATTTAAACTTGATTTAATTTCATATTCTTTTAAAGTATTTTCACCGGTTATTTGAAAGTTCAGTTTGTCCAAGTTCTGATTAGCTAAGAGTCTACTCTATATGGTTCAATTTCTAGCAGACACGTTCCTTTTCTGTTCAGTTTACTATTGTTAGCTCATTTAATATCAATTTTTTTTGCTACCCTTTTGTTCATCTCTCAATTCCTATTCATTTCTGCTCTGATTACAATGGAGGTTCAGTCTGTCTGCTAATGTCTATAACATTGGTGTTTTCTGTTCCAATGCCCTATTTCTCATATTTTCATATTGCTCCCTTGAGACACAACTGCCAATTTTTCAGATAGATTGGACATACAACTTCCTTTATATGAGCCGTTAAAAGAGGTGATATTCCCTATGCTTCCCACTAGTTCATGCTTCAGATATCCCAAATGTAACCAACCTGAGGGCATTCCTGTCATATATCCGTCTCTAAAGCAATGGCAATTTCATTATTTATGTATATATGCTTATATCCTGTCTTTCAAACAAAAAACCCAGATGACTAACAAAGAAGTAAAATATCGATAAAAATATGTTTTCAAATGCTAACCAAAGACAGCAAAGCAATAAAACATAATTACTTTAAAAGAAGAATCAAAGAAGAAGCAATATAAAGCCATAATAACAACCAATAAAACCCAGTAGAGAAAATTCATTGAAACGACAACAGGAAGATATTCATAGCCCTATTCTATCCATTATATACATTTCCAACCTACAACATTTATTGTTTTTTTATTTGTTTATATCCTGCCTTTTCTCCAGCAGTGGAACACAAGGCAGCTAAAAATATATTTGAAAAACAATATAAATTAAAACTGTACAAAGTAATTAATTAAAGTATAAATACAGCCAGCTTTCTATGCTTACTGGGATTAGGGGCATAGGTTTCCAGTGAAAGTTAAAAAAAGGCCAATAAAGAAATAGCTAATGTCTTTATGTGAAAGAACACATTTCTAGGAATATCTGGGTCTTCCAATATGACTTTATGGTTGACATCTGCTGGAGGTCGAGTGCAGAACAGCACTTGAGGATCTAGAGCAGTATTTCTCAAGCTGTGCTCCTCCAAGTGTTTAGGACTTCAGCTCCCAGAAATCCCAGCAAGTTTACCACCTGATATGAATTGTGGGAGCTGAAGTCCAAAACATCTGGAGGAGCAGAGTTTGAGAACCACTGATTCTCCCTAGAAATCCTGGTCCACCAGCATGACCAGGAGAAGTCAAACATTCCTTGAGTCCCCTCGGGTGAGAAAGGTGGATAAAAATGTTGTAAATAAAATAAATAGAGAGAATATTTAAACCAAATTCACGGATATCCAAATCTGAAAAACTCAAAACCTCACACATGGAGGAACAATGATATAGGGGTCAATTGAAAAACGATTAAACAATTTATAAAGACATTAAACACTGAAAACATTAAATTTCATTAAAGGAACATATAAAAACCTTAAAAACAGCACCACACAGCATTAAAACCCCACCCCAGTAAATCTTTAGAGATGTGGCATAGAACTGTTTTGACTTGTTGATGGAAGTTGAGCAAAAATGAGGCCATCATCTAGGGAGGGAGTTCCAAGGGTTGGGAGCATCCACCAAAGAGACCTCTCCCTTCCAGTAAACAAGCCTAGAAGCTGGTGGGACAAGGAGAAGGCCTCTCCAGATAATTGTAAAGCATTAATGGATTCATAAAAGTAGTTACGTTCCTTCTATTGATCTGGTTCCAAGCTTTATACGTCAAAACCAACATTTTGAATTGTGCCTGGAAACGACAACTGATTTATGCATTTCATATAGTTTAAGGTTTGTATACTATGTGTTTTAATGCTTAATGTAAATAGTTTTTAATTGCTTTATGTTTTATTGGATTGTATTGTTGTCAGGGGCAGCTGAAGCTATACTCGAAGTACACAATTGCAGGTGGTGCCAAATCACTAGGGGTGCTGTTGAGGCGCCTGGAAGGGAAGAGGGAGGAGCTGCTTGAATGACTGGCGGCGGCAGCAGCTCCCTCCTCCTACACCTTCGTTGATGGGTGCTGCCCAAAGGAGAAGGGAAAGGCACAGGCATTTCCCTCCTTCTCCTTCCTCATCCGGTACTGCATGGAGGAGAAGGGAAAGGCTCGCACAGCACCTTCTTCTTCCTTGGCAGGTGCTGCATGAAGGAGAAGGAGAAGGTGCTGCTCGTGCCTATCCCTTCTCCTTCTCCTTCCTCGGTGGGTGCTGCATGAAGGAGAAGAGAAAGGCGTGTGCAGCACCTTTTCCTTCTCCTTCCTGCAGCACCCATGGAGGCCCAGGCTGGAGTCTGTGAGGGAAAGGAAAGGGAAGGGGGGAGGGCTCTGTGATTTAATTGGCACCGGTTCATGGGCGGGCTCACACGCTCTAGCCCAAGACTCTGGGGAGCTCTATGGTCCCAATGGCATGTGCATCCGTGGCAGGGCCTAGGCCACGCTCCTGGCAATGGCACCTGGTTCCTGAGGCGAGTGAGTGGGCAGACATGCCCTCACCTCCTCTGCCTTTGTGGGTGGTTTATTTCTGTTGCTGAGGCCAAAGCTCTGAGCACGACTGAAGGGAGGCCTAGTAGCTAAAACAGGCACCGACCAACTTGGGCACCCCTCTCTCTTCCTTTTCCTCCTCGGCACTGTTTTGTGTGGCTTTTAAATATATACACATTGAGTGCAAGAGAAAAGCACATGTTGATTCCATGCACAAAATTATTTAATTATGAGGATCATATCTTGGGTCCCAAGATATGGTATATATAAAGATATGGTATATGTGTGTGTGTGTGTGTGTGTGTGTGTGTGTGTGTGTGTGTGTGTGTGTATATATATATATATATATATATATATATATATATATATATATAGTGTGTGTGTGTGTGTGTGTGTGTGTGTGTGTGTGTGTTTGGTATATATAAAGTGATTTTTCAGTGATTGCTTGAGGGGTGGGGTGCGCCAAAATACTGTTTACTTACACTTGAAAATTACCTAGGGCCAGCCCTGATTGTTGCTTATTGGCATTGATTTTTTGCCAGGTTTGTAAGCCGCCTTGAGTCCCTTCGGGTGAGAAAGGCGGGGTAGAAATGGTATAAATACAGAGCCGGTCCAACAATGAGGCGAATTAAGCGGTTGCTTGGGGAGCAAAACATACGGGGGTGCAGTCAAGACTGCTTTTTCTGTTGATTTGTTGTAAAACATGATGTTTTGGTGCTTAATTTGTAAAATCTTAATGTAATTTGATGTTTAATAGGGTTTCCTTAATCCCTCCTTATTATCCAACATTTTCACTTATCCAACGCTTTTATTTTTCAGTGATTGGTTTGGGGGGGGGATGCGCCAAAATTCTGTTCGCCTGCACTTGAAAAATACCTAGGGCTGGCTCTGCATAAATAAATAAATAGTTGCAATAAGGGAGTTGTGCAGTTGTGGTATATTCATGTGGACATTACATTGGCATTGCAAAGAATCATCATATATAAAGTATTCTATGACCTTTTTGTGAGCAAGCAGAAAAAGAAGGGGGTACAAATCTAAATGCATAGTTGGTTTTTCCTAATCTAGGAGAAAGAGAGAGTTTAATGCAATTTGCAAGTAATGAGTTAAACATAGAGAGTTTTCTTACACAAAAGAGAATAATTAGGTGTTTGAAACAAGGAAGCTTGAGTGCATAATAAATGGCATTCCACTACAAAGGATGAAATTAGTTTCATATGGTGACACTTTTTGCTGTGCACATTTGAAAGGTTTTATGCTTTAATTTTTGCATTTTTAACAATTTGTATGGATGTTCTTACACTTCTTGGGAGATGCACCAACAGCAATGGTATCTCCAAGAATTGTAAGAACATCCAATGAATCCAATGAATATTGGATAGTGAATAGTGCCTTGTGTAGGCATGATGCCATAATCACGTAAAAATTTCCATTGCTAACTTAGATGCCAAATGCATAAATATTTCTTACGATAGTTGATCCTGGTTGGATATATTAGTTGATGTTAAACCAAGTACACACAAGGCAATGATTCTGTTGTGCATTATATCAGATAAATGATTGTTCTCAATGGGCAATGTGATGATCAGTCATCCAACTGCAGTTAAATAAACAATGAATTCTAAATGCTATTTTGAAAATGGCACCTGACTTGCCAGTATGTAGGAAGGGGGAATTAAAAATAATCAGATTTTAAATATCGCTCTTGTCTTTTCGTATTAAGCACTACATACCAAAACATTTGCTCAGATTGGTCTGTTTGTCAATGAAGACCTTAGCAGAGATAACATTCCCAAAAGGCATGAACATCTGCAGAATGTCCTGGTCTCCAAACTCCTGCGGGAGGTGATAAATGAAAAGGTTGGCTCCTTCTGGACCTTTAAGAAAAGAGAGACCAGATTACATACATAAATTGTATTGACAGCCATGTAAGGTCATTTACGATTCTTACTACTACATCACTTCTCATGATAGGTTGTGCACCCCTTATCTGAGATTCCAAAATTCGAAATATTTCAGCATTGTGACTGAGACGTACACTTTGCTTTCTAATGAGTGTAGACTTTGTTCCTTCACAGCTTTATTTCAAAATATTGTATAAAATTATCTTCAGGCTATGTCAATAAAGTATATATGAAACCTAAATGAATTTTGTTTTTAGACTTGGTTCTCATCTCCAAGATATCACATTATGTACGTATATGCAAATACAAGTATTCCAGAAATTCAGAAAATATATATCCAAAATCCAAAATGCTTCTGGTACTAAGCATTTTGGATCAGGAATACTCAACCTGTATTGTAACTTTATGAATGTTCAGCTTTTGCAATCTGAATGGCCACCAAATACATTTACTGTGTTGGATTCAGAGAAGCATTGGTGGAATTAGACTTTCCTGACCCCTCTCCCAAAGCAGCCCGAAAAAGCTACATCTGGTTTCAAGAAAACCCTTTGTTGCCACTGGATGTGTAGACACATGGAAGAGATAACTGTCATAACTAGAACAAGTAGTAACTTTTGCATGCAGAATTACCTTCTGCTTAAGCAATGGAAACTCCAGTTTCCCGACATTATTTCACTGTATTTGCATAGCCCCAACAAGACTTCTGTGATATTTATATGGCCCACTGCTTCTTTTAAACCAATATACAGTTCCCTACTGTATATCCACTTGATACTTGCTAGTCTAAACTCAACTATAAATTATGCAAATAGTAACCATACCCCCAATAAAACTAGAAAACTCCTTTGAGAGCAGGGAACTCAAAATTCCTTCAAGAACAGAGAAAGGAAAAAGGAAGGGATTGAGGCTGGGTGGTGGGGAAAGCTTTCCACTTACCGTGTATAATTAGTCTTAATTTATTCTCAGTGTTAACTTACTGGGGTTTATTGTGCTTTAGTGGCACTGAGCAAGAAACAATCAATCATTTATTTGCTTCCTGTCAAGACCCACAATTAAATAAAAAACTCTCTAAGGTGATGGCAACACATCTTGTCAATAACCGTCTAGCTACAAAAGCTACACGTTTGCGGTACCGTGTTTCCCCGAAAATAAGACAGTATCTTATATTAATTTTTGCTTCAAAAGATGTGCTAGGTCTTATTTTCAGGGGATGTCTTATTTTTCCATGAAGAAGAATTCACATTTATTGTTGAAAAAAATGAACATTTATTATATACTGTACAGTAGTTGTCATCACAAACCAGAATAACCAGACAAACTGTGAATCCTATGAAGAATTTCTTGTTACTACCATTATTTCCATTTACAATAATTCTATAGTACATATATTTGCCAATCCTGCATGCTCTGATGTTCTGTCTGTTGGGCATGCTTCCAAACAAAAACTTTGCTAGGTCTTACTTTCGGGGGAAGCCTTATATTTAGCAATTCAGCAAAATCACTACTAGGTCTTATTTTCTGGGGATGTCTTATTTTAGGGGAAACAGGGTATATGAGGAACCCAGACAGGCATCTCCTTCCACATGAGAAATACATTTCTCAAGCAAGCATGCTCTGTGGATTTTTTCAGAAAACACATTTTAAAAATCCAAGACAAAACCTTTGCAGGAATTTTCAGGTCCTCCAGCATGACTCTGTGGCCAGTGTCTACAAAAGGCTAACCATAGAATAACACTGGAGGATCCAGAGATTCATAAAGAGAACGTTTCCATCAAATCCATGAATAATCAAATCCACAAAAGTAAAAACTGCAAATGTGGAAGGTGGGCTGTATTTTTAACTTTATTAATTGATACTAATGACCAAGACAACATAATACATTTGGAGTGAGGCTCCATTTCAAGCCTGTTGATGTTGGCCTTGTATCATTGAACTTCTCCTTCCCTTCTACTTTTCACTTCTGAATTACCTAATCTCTCTTACCTTCTTTCTGGCTGCCTGCAGCACTTTGTTGTTGTAACAAACTTTGACTGTACAGCGTCGGCAGTGCCGCAGCGGCGTACTGCTGGATTCCTGAGTAGGCTTGGGTGAGGGCATCCATTGTGCCAGCTGTACCATTCGTCAAGCCTGTCGCACCAAGTCCTCCGTTCAGGGCGGCCATACCTGAGAGCATTTGAGCAACTTTACAAAAAACCCAACAATAGAGAAAAGAAATTGCACTTATTCATTAGTGCTTTCCAGACGTAGTTGGCATTAATATGACACCAATGACAATGGTTGCTCATGCAAAAGTCTGGACACTTCACCAGATGGCACGGAGAGACCAACAGCAGCAACAGCAACGACATCACACCAAAAAGAAGAAAAAACTGAGCACACAGAGACTTTGGTTAAGAATGACTTTTAGCACCAACTCAGCTTCACATGCAAGATGCTCCTGGTCACTACTAAGGACAGCTGGATAGCTCTACCACAAAAAACATAACCTACAGCTATGTCCTCACAGATGTGGAAAATTTGTGATTGATCAGACAGCTGGTGAAATTCCACATGACTGAAAATTAGCATGTCAATGAGAGAGAGATTCCAGTGTGACTTTCTTCTTGCTAGTTTAGGATTTTTTTAATATGGAAAAACTGTCTGAGAATGAAATGAGATCCAAGTTTAGCTATGGAAGATCACAACACAACAGTAGAGCATAGACTTTATATGTAGAAGATTCAAGGTTCAATCTTTGGGAGCTCTAGTTAAAAGAATGGAAGCACTGAGTGATCTGAAGGACATTTCTGTGCCCGAGGCATTTGAGAGATACATGTCCTGACTCTAATGTCAATGTGCTTATGGTCTTCTTTTCTCTAGCTTGTGTTATGTGTCCAATTTTACATTCTTAAATGCTAGTATCTATTAAAGGCTTGTGTTAAGTTATGAAATGATATATTCTCCAACTCTGTCGAAGATATCTCATTTGACATATTGGATCCACACTGGTAGTGGCTGTTACTCTGTCTTTTATATAGGTTAATTTTGTGGCTAATTAAATATTAAAAACAAAATGTAATTGCTTTGCTTCCCACTTTAAATGTTCAGCATACCTTTTTGGTCCCGTGCATAAAGACTTCTAACAAGATCTGGGATGGCAGGAAGAACAACATGTATATGCATGCCGCTGTACTGGAGAATTAATGAAATTAGGCACCTCTTTAACAGCCATGGCTCAATGCTATGGAGTCCTGGAGTTTGAAGTTTGGTGAGGGATCAGCACTCTTTGGCAGAGAAGGTTAAAGACCTGGTAAAACTACAACCCCTACGGTTTCATACCATTGAGCCATGGCAGTTCAAGTGGTGTCAATCTGCATGAATTCTGCAGTGGGGATGCACCCTAGGATTTCTGAGTCAATTCTAGCATGCAGACTCAGTCAATAGATCTCCTGTTAAAGCCGCTCAAGACAGGAGGGCTATGCAATATCATTGTGAATCTATAATGTATTGTCAGTTGGGGTCAACACGGCTCTTTTAGAGGGATGAATGGCCTGATTCAATTAAATATAAAGAAGCTTCCTGCTATCATCTTAAAAGCTACAAAAGTGAGGAAAGTATTCAGTTCACATGCAAATGTACAAAAAAATTCACTTGACCCAGCATGCCAACTGGACCACATGATCCTGCAGTAAGTAGAGAAATATGCATACAACAAAATACAGATTGAGGAAAGTGTGCACCTAAGAGTAGAAGAATTTGAACCATAATGTACACATTTTCATGTGGACTCTAGAAATAGTATTTTGGAAGTGAATGTTATCTGTCTGCAGTGATACATTTCCATATAGGAATGGAGCAAAATCAATGGGAAGTTGGAAAAACCAGACTGCGAGTGAAATTGGACTGGACAGAAGTTAGTATTTCCATTATAAAGATTCCCTCTTGCTGAGTGGAGAGACAATAAAAGACTAGATAAACTAAGCATCTGACCAATTACAAGGCAGCCTCACATATTCACCAAGGCTTCTGAATATTATCAAGTGCCAGCTATGTTGGAAGTGATCTTAGGGGCAATAATTCAATGATTGTTTAAGAAAATGCCTAGGGCAATAGTGTTAAGATATGTTTCTATCTCTCTCCTTCTCTCCCACTTAAAAAAAAGGATTGAGAATGGTTACAAAACTAATTTAAAACAGGACTGGTGGCCGACAACAAATACTTGGGACCAACCCTAACAGACAGAGATGAAATAAGATGATCTAATACTTCTCCTCCCACATTGACTAAACAACACATAATCTAGGACAGTGAATATTTTACAATTATCTGATAGTCAGGACATCCTGGCAAGACTTTTCTTTTGTATTTAACATAGTATTAACCAATTGAGAGTGTTTCAGTACATACATTGTAATTTTTAAAATAAGTATCATTTGGACAGTGTTATCACACGTTAGAAATCTGATATTCCACACCTTTTCTTTAAAAAAAATGTCTTGCATCTGATATTCGCGGGGCTAGGTTGGAAAAGAAATGGTGCTGTACTTGACAATACTAACACATAATGCAAACAAGAGGGAACAAGTAAGGAAAAAGAACATATTTTGTGCCCACCGCCTTGTGGGAACTATTAATTAAAAAGTAACAACTTTACAAGAGCTAATTAGAGAACATTTAGAAGCGGTGACTTGAGGAATCTGTAAAGCAACTAGAAGTTTATCTCTAGAGAAATTATATGTAGCAGTCAGAAGCATTTCTTTCTCATTCATATAGTGACAAAGTGCGATATCAGCAGTTATATTCCCACTCTTGACTTCTCCAAGTCTTCAAATACACTTCAGATACAGTCAACCTTCCACATTTGCTGGGGTTGGGGCACAGGTCCACAGTGAAGTGAGAAACCATAAGTAACACAATTGATAATTTTTTAAACCAGAGAGAACATATTTCTAAGAATGTCTAGGTCTTCCAGCATGACTCTATGATCACCTTCTTCTGGAAGTTGACCACAGCACTGAGCGGGAGAACCTAGAGATTCCTAGAGAGGTGTTCTCTCTAAAAAAATTTTGGCCCTCTAGCATGATCAGAGGAAGTTGACTACAAAATCACACTGAGGGACCTAGAAGATAATATTTTAATCAAATCTGTGAATAATCAAATCTGAAAAGGTCAAAGCCACAAATACAGAGGGATGACTGTAGATCAGTGGTTCTCAACCTGTGGGTCCCCAGATGTTTTGGCCTTCAACTCCCAGAAATCCTAACAGCTTGTAAACTGAGTGGGATTTCTGGGAGTTGTAGACCAAAACCTGGGGGCCCATTGGTTGAGAACTACTGCTGTAGATGCATAACAGCTAACCTGGATTTAATCTCCTAAAATGGATTTGGCTACAGTAGCAAATGAAGCACTGAGATCCATAATCAACGTGGCATTCTCCAATGTCTCTATGCATGTCTCCCTAAAGCGTAAGTTTGACCTCATCTGTCAAAGCCTTACCATTCCCCAGCCTCTGTTGTTCTGGGAGGTATATTGTCGTCCTCGGCCTACAGTGGCCCAGATTTTGAGTTCCACATGCAACTGGGAAGGTTAGGGATGAAGAGACAGAAGGAAATGAGATCCTATGAGGCAGAGAAAGCATGTATTCCAACATGGAACATTTAAGGGTATCAAAGCCTTTGTTGGTGAGAAACCCAGCAGTTGAACTTCAATTCTATCTCAACTAGGCTTCCCAGATAAAACCGAACTTTCTGTCTCTCTCATTATTTATGACCAGCAATGAAAGAGGATGCCATAAAATGGACACATGCTTTCTGTAACATTTGTTCAAATGAGGAAAGGCAAAATTGCTAGTCTTTTTTTTATGATACCTGAGCACTGTATGTCTGGTTTTTAATGTTGTAAAGTTTTAAAGTTTAATACTCGTGGTCTGTGACCATAACAAGAAAATTCATTCATTCATATGTTGATAGTACTTGCCTCTTCCTAGGAAACCATGGGAAATGTAATTAAGTGAAAGATGTCCACAAATATTTTATCACAGAATTCTTTACAAAGGGGAGTGCTTTGAATATAATTTCCTGCTTTTTGGCAGGGGGTTGGACTGGATGACCCATGAGGTCTCATCCAACTCTATTATTCTATGATTCTATGAAACGACATTCCCCAGAGTTTTGGGGGGGAGAAGAGGGCAGATTTTCACCATAAGCAAATTTGGAGGCTTCAGGATTAAGGGGCCCTCTGGTATATTGCCTCCTCAACTAGTAGACAGAAATGTTGGGATAAGTTGGTTGGATCTCACCCACCATTTAATGTATTTTTACTATCTCCAGTGCAGAAACTTCAGTGTCTGAAACCTAGTGGACCCATGGCAACTACCAGCACAATGATGGGTTCATTTAGTAGGGCAACCCCCTTATTGTGGGTGCCTCAAGGTACTTGGGTGTTGATGCTCAACTGGGGATAACTCAAGCATGGTGAAAATCATTTGTAAAATAACAACTGGAGCAAAGAAGCAAGAAAAAAACATTAAAATACACTATTTTTCATTACTTTTGCTATACTACGCTTGGAGTTTTCACACGCAATTTTGTGAAAAATCTTTGGAGTCCTTCTTTGCTAGAAGTAAAATCTTTCAATACAAAGATCCATTCAACTTCCCATTGTTTTTTTAGAGACACACAGTAGGTCTTTTCTACCCTTCTCCAAAGTCTTCACAACAAAGTCTTAAAGGACAAGACAAAACAATACAGGGACAGAGGGACAGATAACAAAGACAAGAAAACTGTCATGCAGAGAACTGAAGCAAGCAAGTTATACTGAGGAGGACATCCATTCCTCTGGATACACCGTGATAGATTATAAAGACTTGTGATGGCCAGATACTTTCCTTGCATTGCAGGAAGAAATGCAAGGGACAACAGCAGCTAGAAGTTACAAAGGAAATGGGAAAATCAACCAAATCACCCCTAACTGCAGTCTTTGGATAACAAGTGGCAGATTTGCTTTTTGCTGGTTAAGAGCTTTGATCGCTGTCAGGTTCAATGGAAAAGAATAATGAAGACTGTTCTGCTTGCCTGCAGGCATAGTCGGTACTGCACTGGCCAGAGCAACTCAACAGACTATCAAAAAGTGGCTTGTTTCTCCACTATAGAATAGAACAGTATAGTATTAATCCATGAGACATGTTTGGTCTAATTTTCTACAACAATAGAATCCAAGATTTAGAGTTTGGCTGAATGTTCGACCAAGGCACACATTATAGTCAGCCCTCCATGTTTGCAAGTTCAACTTTTGGAGATTTAATTATTTGTGGAATTGTTGATTATGCTATCTCTAGGGATCTCTAGATCTTTTAGGGTGGCCCCATGGTCAACTTCTGTCAAAGTCTGACCACAGGGGTGTGCTAGAGGTAGGACAGTCTATTTTTGGTATCTGAATTTCATTGGGTACTCAAATCCTGCTTTCAAGAGCCTCCCGAAAATTGGCTAATGGGAAAATCTGTTTTCAGCTAGACAGCCAAAAGATCCGGGAAGATCCAGCCAATTGGCAGGAATGGGGAACTTATGAGGCTCCCCTTTCTATTCCTGGGACCCTTTCCTTTCTTACTTTCAAGGGAGTCTGGGTTTGAGCAACAAGGTTAAGGATATACCCCTCCTGGGACTTTTCCTATCTTCCTTTCAAGTGAGTCTGGGTTTGGAGAACAGGGTTAAGGAAGCACTCCCCATGGAACACTTTCCTTTTTCCTTTCAAGGGAGTCTGGGTTTGAGCAACAGAGTTAAGGAAGCACACACCGCATGCTCCTGAATATAAGGGAAGAAGCGCACCCAGCAGCCACGTGGGATGTTTTGGGCAAAAAAATAAAAAATAAAAAAATAAAATGGTGTCTCAGCCCTTACTGTTACAGCTATCTGAACAAGCCAAACAAGCTAAACTGGCCAAAGGGAACCGACCAATCCGAATCCATACAAGCCTACCTCCAACACAATTCTATGGTCAGTCTAACAGAGATTGGCCCTAGAGTATACCTGGAAGATCTAAAGATTTTGAGAGAGGTGCTATCTCAAGTTAAAAATCACATTATTTTAATTTTTTTTTCAAATTTTGTAGGGGCCTTGCACCCCTAACTTCCACAAAAGTGGAGGGCCTACCGTAGGTAATATTTCATACACGGGAGCAAGGTCATTTGGAGAAACAAGCCACCTTTTGATTGTATGAAATAACTTCAAGGCCTCTGCTATGTCTTAAACACAAAGATAGATAACCAACTTCTTTTGTTAAAGAATAACCACCTTGTGAGAGGGAAGTGTGGAGTGGAGAAACAGCAGGAAAGAGGGAAGGGGCAAGGATTTACATTTTCTCTGCAGTTGCTTTTCAATTTCATACTGTTGTTTCCCAAGTTCTCCCAAGCCATTTTCCATTGAGTGGTATTTGAAAAACGTATCTTGTGGAGAAAGCAACTTTAGGGAGAAAATGATCAAAAATGGCCTTCCAGAAAGGCAGACCTGGAAAAAAAATAACCCTTCTCTTCCAAGATTTAACCCTTGCATTAATAAAAGCAACCATGGGAGGGATTGCTCATGCAAGTTTGCACAGAGTTGAGCCCCAAGGCTATATGACAGTCTCAAATGCTCAGTATAATTTTTCAATAATGGATTTGATCCACACTTGGAGTAGAAGCACTCTCGCATGAGTCAGGATTATCTTAAATCTCATTTAATTAAATCAATCCCATTCTAGTTATTTTGAGATTATGCATAAGATAAAGGGTGGGAAATGGGCCTTAGGATCACATACCCTCCATATCCGTGATGCAACAAATAAATAATATAAAGTATGAACCAATATCCACACACATTTGTTTCTCATTTACAAGGGCAAGGATTAAGCAACTCTTAATTTCTTGGCAAAGCTCTTCATTGCCAACATCTTAAATCAGAGGCATGAAACAAACTGAGAAGTTGGTAAGTATATAGACACGTGAATTGAGGTTCCACAGAAGATGTGGGGTAAAAACCAGCAAACAAAGTGAGAATTAAATTGAATGGGAACACATATTTTTTCTCAGTTGTGAAACACAAAACAAGACTCAGACTGTTGACATTAAATTAAACATGGATACCACACAATCACATGTGAATACAATGAAAGAACATTTTTGGGAACCTTAGTTAGAAATGCAGTTGTTTAATGTTGCCTTTCACGTCTGTATATACTCTACTACCAACATAGCCTACTTCATGCATCTGACAATACACACTTCCAATGATCAGCTAATCCTTAAAACAATATTTCAGACAGTATTAAGCCCACCAACACCCAATACACCATGGAACTGATAGCCATTCATAATTATATAGCATGTGTATGTATGTGTGTATAATTTTCCTTTAATTAACTGGAAATTGCAGGGGAATTGTACTTAGAATACAGCTCACAGGGAGACAAAGCTTATCTCTTTCTAAAGTTTGATGTGTAGTTTTTGCCTTAGTGGAAAGTTACAATGTAAGGACCTTGATTGACTTGATGGAGTCCTGGGGATCACACTGAGCGTAAAACAGGGTTCTGAACACAGGGCTTTAAGCCAAATACACTAGTAAATCACTGAAACAATATACAGATATTCATTGCTAAGAATTAATAGGGTTAATTTCTGGAAAGTAGTTGCAAAACAACACTTATGCTTCACTGTAGACTCCCAACAAGAGGTGAAGGGGCCTTAGACTATTGTAGAATAGTTTTCCACATATGGTAGGGGCCCAGTGTAAACCCATAATCTGAAATATCTTTCTCTACTTAAGGAGGATGAACTTATTACAGTTGCTGGCATCATTTTCTAATTTTGGATGCAGAGGGAGAATTACACTAATGCCTGCCTAGTCATATTGGGTTATGGAAAGGTGTGCTAGACTGGTAACTGTTATGAACAAGTAAATACATGCTTTTTCATTCAGGTCTTGATAGTACCAGATTGTTTTAGGACATTTGGTGTGCTTGGATTTATAAGTCTTGTCTTATTAATGTAGTATGGGGTCTCAAAGTATGGCCTATGGACTGTGTGTAGACCTTGTGGTCCCTGAAGCTCACTAAAGTACTGCAGAATGTGGGTTAATGAAGTTTCAAGCACTTTGCCCAAATACTGAAAACACAACTAAGCGTAAGGCTTTTCCGATATTCCAATGTACTCCCCCCCCAAGAAAAAAGTTTGAACATCAGCTAAATCAAAACTGGAACTTCAGTGACATTACTATCACTTAAGTATGCTGAGGTAGCCTTCTGTAGAAGGCACAGGGACAAAAACTGGTTCCCACATCTTCATATTCTCTTATATTATGGGAGCAGAAATTAATTTTATATTGGTTGTATTGTGTGTTTGATATTATTGTTACCGTCTATATTATGTAAAGTAACTCACTGTTTTGGCTTTCTGTGAATGTTCTTGCTATGCTCCAAATCTCTGCTTACAGTGACCTCTAGTTTTTACTTCCAACAGACTATGACCAGAATACCGCCAGTTGTTCCCACTAGAATAGATCTTATGGGATCAACTGTTGAACGCTGAATCAACACACATTGTTGATGTGTAGCTTGAAGTCATTAGTAACATATGGTGACCCTAAGGCAAACCCTACCCATAGGTAACTCCAGGCAAGATTTATTAAGAGGGGGTTTGCCTTTGTCTTCCTCTAAGGCAGTGGTTCTCAACCTGGGGTCCCCAGATATTTTTTGCCCACAACTCCCAGAAATCCCAGCCAGTTTACCAGCTGTTAGGATTTCTGGGAGTTGAATGCCAAAAACATCTGGGGACCCCAAGTTGAGAACCACTGCTCTAAGGTCTAGTGAGTGTCACTCGGTGGGTTTCCATAGCTAGAAAAGGATTTCATCCCTATTCTGAATCCAATGCTCAAACTAAACCATGCTGGCTCTTGAGTCAACATCCAGACCAATCAAATTCATTCACTAAGCCTAATTTATTTATAGATATCAATAACATGTATGACCATATATTTGGTTTGATCTAAAATAGCACTCATCACTTCTGTTGGCCACCTTGTGTCCCAATTTTGGAACAAAGATGGTATACATTACTAATGCTACTACAAAAAAACATTTATTATGGTGTGACTGGTTAGATAATCATAGGTATAGTGGCAGGGCTATCTCTCTATATCATGAGCTATATTTAACCTGGTTGTAGCATAAAAAGTTCACTATGGGCTTATTTTTCAAACACCCAGTGCATGTCCATGGCTTCCAGGAACAAGAAATGTTTCATATTTCATGCGTAACATCTTATGTAATTATTTTCTTAAATCCATAAATAAGACTACCAGCACTAGCAGGGGCATTTTTCATATCTCCTGGACTAATCAAATGTTTATTGTAATATAATGCTACTGTTGCTATTGCTAGAATGAATTACCACTAGTAGTACCTACTACTAGTTACTATTGCTAGTATCTACTAGCAGTAGCAACAGCAGGAGCCCTTCTTAGTATCTCATCAACATAAAGCTATATCTGCCTTCATGAGTTCTTGAACCAGAAGAAAATTCTTGGGATGTTCTTGAGAATCAATCAGTCTACTCAAGTAAGGCCTAACAAAATGCACAGATGGCACAAAAAGAAGAAATATTAGCATTTGTGTTTGAAGGCATTATGATCCTTTTTTTTTAAAAAATGACCTGTTCAGGTCTTTTACGTCAATTTTAACAAAGAGTTTTGTATGTGTGTGTGTTTTTTTTACAATAACATTCACTATATTATAGCGGAGCGGTTAGTGTTCCTACGGTGATTACAGGGAAATTGCTGGAGTGTCCACCACAGCAATAAATACTCACTGTTTACGGTACCTGCTAGTGCATTAATATTATTCAATCCAACAGTGGCTCCTGCCAGTCCTTGGAGAGTCCCCAGAGAAGTCAAAGAATTCATGGCTGCCCCAGCTGTGGAATTTGCCGTTGATGCAGCCACTAAAGGAGGCAAGAAAAAGACCAGTAAATGGACTGTTGCACCAGAAATGTCACAAACGGCTGGTGAGAAAATGCATTAATTTGACCCAACAATTTGATGAAAAATAACTTTATTTTATTTTCACTCATTCATTTGGTTTTTTAATAAGAACATGTACTTGGAAGTAAAACCAAGTGAACTGTGGGTGCATAGGTGAACTTTGGCCCACTAGTGTTTTGGACTTCAACTCCAATAAATCCCAGCCAGCTTACCTGTAATTCTGCAATTGCTCTTATTAGGTATTATATTGTTTTAAAATGTTGGAATTTTAAAGATGTTTGTTAATTAATGTTATATTGGTTTCTTATATTTTGTGTTATGTATATGTATTGATTGTTTTTACGATGTGTAAGCCGCTCTGAGTCCTTATCGGAGATAGAGCGGTATATAAATAAAGTTTTTTGGGTTTTGTTGTTGTACCTACCAGCTGTTAGGAATTGTGGGAGTTGAAATTCAAAACACCTGGAGGGCCAACATTTGCCTGTTTCTGATCTATACTGTAGAATTAATGCAGCTTGACATCACTTTCATGGCGCAATGTTATGGAATCATGGCAGATGTATTTTTGCAAAATCTTCAGCCTTCTTTGCCAAAGAGTGTTGGTGCCTCACCATACTATAACTTCCAGAATTTCATAGCATTGTGCCATGGCAGTTAAAGTGGTGTTAAGCTCTACTGACAGTGTGGACAGTATAGATACCCTTACTCTTACTTTTTGGAGCATTTGTGATTTCAGATTTCCAGATAAATGCTATCAAAAGCATACAGTCGAAATTAAGGATTAAATCACATGAAAGGCAAATGGACTTTTAATATACATATAAGTGCACAGTATTTACATACCAACCCTCCAAGACTGAAGAAAAGAAAGTAGCAAAGAATATGTTGACTAAGGACTTTACCAAACTAGTAAATTTTCCTGTTGTATGACCCTTGCACCACAATTCAGAGATGGAGCCTGCTGGATCCCATCAAATGATGTACATCTACTTCCAGCAGGGTTCTGTCACTGAACTGTGGTGAAAGTGTCTGTTGTAAGAGGGAGAGACAAGAAAATGGGAGGCTTCCTGTTGTGACTCAGCCTCAGAGTGACTCTGATGAGGATTTTGGGATACAGGTTCAAGATGAAGGGATTCAGGTTCAGGATGAGTTTCAAGATTACTCTGATGGGAATTATGGGTTTCAGCTGCAGGGTGTTCCTGCTGTAGGAGATTGGGAACAGGGAGGCTTTCCCACAGGAGGAAATGGTGTTGTTGATGCTGATGTTTCACAGGCGCAAGAAGCAGGAAGGGAGCCTGATAACACTAACGAGCAGTTTGGCCTTGACGGTGCAGATGATGCAGCATTTCTGGACCGGGCCAGCCGCTTGGAATTTAGGGGAGTTCGCAGAAGTCTTAGAATAGCAAATAACAGAGAGGTCAAAGGGCAAAGGAATGCCTTCATGTTATGCTATTAAAACAGTCTGCTGAGAGAGGAATCTTTGTCAAAGCAATGTCTCTTTGAATCGAGAAGCAAGTTCTGCTTTCATGGGTTGTCTTGTAGCCTTGATGTATTCTTGCTCATGGGACTTTGTCATGTACTCAAAGGACTTCGTTTCATGCCAAGTGTTTCTTTGGATTATTTCTTGCAGCCTTGTTTTGCAACTATCTTTTGGAACTGAACGTTTGCCTTTTAAGAACTATCTGTTTTTTTTTCTATTTCCAATAAACTACAAAAGACTATATCCTGTGTATTGCCTGGTGTATTTTAGCAAGGTGAAGCTAACCTGAGGTGGGACACTTCCCATGTTCTCATTGCCTACAATGTGGTGAGTGCCAGGGGAAGCAGGGCAGCAGTGTTTTCCCCCATGGGATGGAGAAGGCGTCACTGCAGGCGATGCAGGGCACAGGGCAATGAATTCCCCTGCTGCCCATCCGATTCATCACAATAACTGGTGAATCACCCCACTGTCTCCCACATTGGGTGACTGAATGTGATGAGGTCCTAAATCACTTGTTGAAGACTTCATCTGAATTGTATTATGGACCAGCAGCAATGTGATGTTAGGCGGGTGTGGGCAGATAAAAGATGAAGCAGTTTCTTGATTCTAACTAGTATATTGGAAGAAAAGATAGCTTCTTCACAATTTAACAACTAGCATCTATGCATTAGATAAAAAATTAGTAAAATGTTGTCTCAACATGAGAGACTGAAACGGAACATAAAAGCCAAGAAATAAAGCACACAAACACAGAAAATGAGCATGTTAGCTATAGAATGATAATATATTGTGACAACTGATCATTCAGAACAAAATAAAGAGAAAAGAAGTATTGGAAGAAGACTTGGCTGAAAAATTAGCTTAGTATGCAAGGAAACTGCTAAAATAAACCTCATTGGCTAAAAAGCTCTTACTGCTCACTTCCATGCAAATATTGGTCAATTTAGAGATGATAGGCAACTAAAAAAGCCGATTGTGCTTGGAAGACAATGGTGGCAGGTTCCAAAATGCTGAAATAAAAATAGGGAGGAAATCAAATGTCCAATATAAGCTGCTCTGTCCCTTGGAATGACCAATACCTGATAGTTCACTAACCTATCTGAAGATTACATTGTAATGACGAGTATAAGAGTGGCTGATAGTCATTCTTTTGTGTTCGCTGTTCATTTATGATCATTTTTAAAACCAGGCAGCATCTCTTGCCTTTACAACATTTGACATTAAATTGGCTCCAGGTGTCAGATTGCACCTTAAATGAAAAAGCACTTCTCTCTTTTAAATTTGTCTTTGGACATTCTACATATAGTTAGAAACATGCTGCTAACCTTGTTGGGCAGATTCCCTCAGGTTCTCAGCTGTCCTTATTATAAATAACATTACAGTGCTGCCTTTTCCTAAGTACTTAGATAATTAGCATTTGATGGATTAGATTGCCTTTAATATGGCACGAAACATCTCGGCCCACAAAAAAGGTAAAAAATCTCCTCTTCCTCCCTCCTTCCTTTTTTCTTCTGGCTGAATGCCAACAAATCAAGAGAACTGTGAACGCCCGGCACTTGTGGCTGCAATGAGCCACTTAATATTAACACTCCTTGAGGTGTGCATTTGCATTTTATTAAGGTTTAAATTAATTTTGACGATTCAGAGCTCACATTTTGCTCCTGGTCAGTGCGTTTCTAAATGAGTGAAGTTGAACCTGTGTGCAGCACTTGCGAACTCCATTGCAGAAAATAAACTAAGCAATAAAGCAATACAGTTGTGATAAAGTTGGAACATGGAATCATTGATTAGAGTGATTCTTTGGGCTCAGTAAAGCCGTTAACCTAGCATGACTATTGGTTAGGCTAGTAAAAGTCACTAAGAGAATTCCAGCTTCCACATTCCTTATGGGAGTCCTGATACAGAGGGAGCATGCTAGATAGAGCTGAATCAGATATCAGAATATAGTTAGGATTATGACCTATAGAGTACTATATGGCTCAAGTCCAGGTTATTTGAAGGACTATATTTTTTCCATATGAACAGATCTGTGTTTTAAGATCTCTGTTTAAATGGAAACATGGGAAAGGGCCTGCTCCCAGGCTCTGGAATCTAGCACCAGCTGCAATAAATCTTACCATTTGAAAGACTGGCAGTTCGAAGCCTGGGCCGGGGGTGAGCACCCAACCTTCAGCCCAGCTCACTGCCCACCTAGCAGATTAAAATTTACTTGTTTTTAACTGTAAATGCTATTTTAATTGTATGTGTTTGGCATCTAATGCTTGCCTGTTGTGACGCTGCCGAGTCCCCCTTTGAGAGTGAGAAGGATGGGATATAAATGTTTGAAATAAATACTAATAAATAAAACAGTTGTGAGTAGATAAATAGGTACCGCTTAAGCTGGGAGGTATTTTAATGGCACATAAGTAAATACCAGAAAAAAGGAAGAAGTCTGTAAACAGGACTCTTCAACATGAAGGATAGAGTGACAGCACTCCCTCTTCCATGGTCAGAATTGAGCACAACTTCCAGGATGCCAAAGATGGGAAATGCCTATATACCTATATCTGTACTGTTGCCTGTTTTGTCTGTGCATAACGGCATTGAATGTTTGCCATATATGTGTTCTCTGATCCGCCCTGAGTCCCCTTCAGGGTGAGAAGGGCAGAATATAAATACTGTAAATAAATAAGTAAACTCCCTCCCCAAAGAGATAAGACTTGTATCCTCCTTACTAACTTTACACGTCCATAAGGGGATCCTCTTAATCTGGCTGAATGATGAGAATTCATTTTGTAGAGGAAATGAGCCAATATAATGTTCGGTATTTCGATAGAATTATGGAGTTGGAAAAGTTTTGATAGACTATCATGTACAATCCTCACCCAACACACTTTTAGGCTGTTGTTTTTATTGGTTTTGCTTTTAACTGATTTTAATATTCATTTTTAAAACACCTTAATTATTTTTTAATTTTTGTATGTTGTGAATTTTAATTATTCTTTGTTTTATTCATAGTAAGCCACTATGGAGAGATCTTGAACAAAGAATTGTTAACTGAGTGACTTTGGATGACACAAGGAGAAACTTATTTGAAGGTTCACAACAATGTTTAACTTAGCAGTTGATGTATAATGCTAGATGATGAGGATTATAGTGATGATGATGAGTTTTGGCAGAGATTTTCTGTTATGGAATATAAAGTTCCATCAGTGTACTTAAGGAAGAGAGCTCTGATATAAACAGATATAGCTTGATATAGACAGAAACATTGTTAATAAACAATTTTCAGGTATCTTTGTACAGTGGCCCTTAGTATCCACAAGTTTGGTTCCAGGATCCCTTTGGATATCAAAATCAGTGGATGCCCAGGTCTCATACAACAGCATAATAAAGTGGTATCCCAAATACCAAAATCAGAGTTTGCTTTTGAGATTTTTTTTTGGGCGGTGGGCATTTTCAAGTTGTGGATGATTGAATCCCTGGAAGAGGGATGTCTGTATAACAAAATAAATGAATACGTTACTTACACAGTCAAATAAATTGTGGCTAACTACTGGAATAAAATGCAGGACTTTCCAAGTTTTCAAAATGAACCATCTACATTAATTGATTCAAAATACTGTCATAAAGATAAAGCTATTTTTAGACCATTTTTGGAAGTGAATGATAGATGGCACAGTGGGTATAGTAATCTATGACAAAATGTCACCAGAGAAGCCTTGAACTGTCTATTGGAGACATGTACATTGTGGTGAAGCGCACAAGCAGACAAAGAGCCTTTAAAGGATGCTGGGCACAGACATTCTGTAATTCTTCGCTGCTGAAGCATCTAAAATTTTCTATAAAAAATGTCCTCGGTTTCCAACAATTGAGTTCGAAACATGAATGCTTTTACCTAACAAAGGCAACCTTTTGTAGTATTGATAGCATAATGAATAACCTATAAATCATTTAGCTGTATCCCTAGGATACAGAGCAGAGCTTTTATCTTTGCAAATAGATTTCTGAACTGACAAACTGGTCAAGAATGCCAGAGACAATCCTCTGCGTTTTTCTGGGAGATCAAGTAAATTAATTGTAGCAAAACAGGCAATGGCTGCTTTTATTAACAGTGCACAAAGCATGAAAGAATAGTTGCAAATCAGATAAGGTATTTTAAAAAAGGGAAAAAGAAAAACGTTCTGTGAATTTATGCTGGGATGGTACCTGTAACCCTCAGAATGACTAGAAGGCAATGGGCATTTCCCTGGTAGTATGGAGCCCCTGGTGGCACAGCGGGTTAAACCACTGAGCTGCTGAACTTGCTGAAAAAAAGGTCAGTGGCTGGAATCCGGGGAGTGGGGTGAGCTCCCACTGCTAGCCCAAGCTTCTGCCAACCTAGCAGTTTGAAAACATGCATATCAATAGGCACTGCTCTGGCGGGAAGGTAATGGTGCTCCATGCAGTCATGCCAGCCACATGACCTTGGAGGCGTCTACGGACAATGCCAGCTCTACAGTATAGAAATGGAGATGAGCACTAGAGTCGGACACAACTGGACTTAATGTCAGGGGAAAACCTTTACCTTTACCTATGACTGACTCATACTATCTCTGGCAATACCCCATCTTCCAGTTGCAGTCATTGATGTCTATAACATTTTGTGGCCCGAGGCAGAAAATCCAAAATGCCTCTTTCCAGGTATTGCTTTGGGACATCTTCCATTAGGACATTTTGCTGCCCATTTCAACGAGCAGGCACTTTGTACACATGCAGCTGGCAAGCAAGAAATGTGTCTTGTTGATTATGCCTCATTACATTTATGTGTCTCCTTATCTTCCATCTCTCAGGGCTTCCAGAGTCCGCCAATGGATGTGTCCTTTTACATGCTGCTTATAGGACTTGACAAGGAAGTCAATGCCCTTAGTTTCAGGGAAAGAGCAGTGGTGGACAATTGTGACTTGCCCACCAGAAACTCTCTTTTTCCTTCTACTACCCCCAGTGTTCAGTATCGACTTCAAGTTTTTCTCAAGCATAAATGACCCTCTTTCTTGCCACTCTCATCTTCCTCATAGACAACCCTGTCTTTTCTGTTCCTTCTCAACCAAATTCCAACAGTTGCTCAGAGGGGAAGGGAAAAGAAAAAGTGAAAAAGTTGTTCAGAATTGCAAAAGGAGAGAAAAGGAGAGAACTAATGTGTGGGAATCACCAGCAACACGGGCATCTACAACAATGCAATTCCCTTCAAATTGCTCCAAGTTGGCAGGAAAAGTTTCAATTAATCCTCTGCAATCCCACATTTTAACTGCTTTTAAAATGTCCCACTTTTACTCTTTTCTTTTCACTTTCCCTCTTTGTCATCAGCTTACTTCAATTGCAGCATACTAAGTTAGTTTGCGCTCAGTTAATTTAGCAGGGTGGAGAGGAGAAGAGGAGACAGAATCTTGTTATTTCCTGCAGACTCAAGCAAAAGCAGATTGCTTCAACCTCTCCTAACTTCGGTGAGTTCTACTTCATTGAGGTTTTCCATTTTGACCACCCTTGGTTTCGACTAGGCACATATGTCCCGATGTTGGAGGGTATCTGAGGAACTCTGAAGGAAAGAATGTTGCTCAGCTAAATGCAATCCGGACAGCAGTGCAAAGAAAGTTTTGCAGGACTATCTTGCTTTGTCAGAAGCTAGGTTCCTCACGTGCCCAACTTTACAAAGGATATTCATCGATTTGAAGGGTTTTTTGAAGCTATCTTTTGAAAGGGATGCAAGAGGATAATCCTCTGTTTGTAGGGTTGATGGCAACTTCAAGGAGTTTGGCTTGCTTTTTTATAACTCTTGGTCAGCCAACATGGTCGTGGCTTTGGATAAAGGGACTCTGCAGCAGCAAGGGCTGGTGGCTTTCATGTGCTCTGCATTTTGATCTGAATTTATAAGGAACTCTTCAAGGTGCTGAAAATAATGTTAAAGTGGACTGTGCTTTGTATTTCTTGTCACTGAATGATGGCTATTTCTAAATGTGTATCTATTAGCACGTTTAAATGTTATGCAGTGTTTGGGTAATAGTATCTGCATTTGTTTTTTTTCTTTTGGGGTGGGGCAGGATAATACTTAAGTGGCCACTCTACCAAAAACTAGTGATCATCAGATTGATTACTACAACATTGTGTGTGTACACACACACACACACACACACACACACACACACACACACACACATATATATATATATATATATAGAGAGAGAGAGAGAGAGAGAGAGTATGGTAGGCTTACACTGCTTGCTTTAAGTTGTCTATTTGAGCTCTAGGATGGTAGTCAAACGAGACATTTTCAGTTTTGTTTCCACCATGCCTTCTACCCATTTCCAGGTTAGAAGTATATTCGTCAGCATATGTTCATACGTTTAAAAGACTAATTTTAGTTTAGGAAAAGAGAAGGGTGAATAGGTGACAATGAGTAAGAAATTAATGTCCTAATATTAGCTAGGATGCAAAGTGCTGCAGGGCAAGCCCCACCATTGGTTACATTGTTTTCCTTTTCTTTCATAATAATAATAATAATAATAATAGGAATAGGTTTAAACACCATGTTATTTGCTATAAAGGTAAAGGTAAAGGTTTTCCTTGACGTTAAGTCCTGTCATGTCTGACTCTGGGGGTTGGTGCTCATCTCCATTTCTAAGCCAAAGAGCCGGCGCTGTCCGTAGACACCTACAAGGTCATGTGGCCAGCATGACTGCATGGAGCACCATTACCTTCCCGCCGGAGAGGCACCTATTGATCTACTCACATTGGCATGTTTTCGAACTGCTAGGTTGGCAGGAGCTGGGGTTAACAGTTGGCGCTCATTCCGCTCCCGGGATTTGAACCTGGGACCTTTTGGTCCTCAAGTTCAACAGCTCAGCGCTTTAACACACTGTGCCACCAGGGGCCCCGTTAATTGCTATAGTGCCCCAAAAATAATTGATGGAAATGACTGTACAAGAACTGTAGGGTCAGAGCATTCTGGGAAATTAAGATGGTCATATTATCTACTGCATCTATTTCATTCATCATTTCTTCATCTATCTGCTTCATTTAAGCAAATTTGAAGGCTGTTCACAAAACCTGGTGTAAGATTAAGGATGAAGTTCTTGAAGAAGAAAGAGTTGTGTACGGAACCCATTTTCATCTGTTCTTTTGCTACTTTCGTATCTTTGGGTGGATGTAACGGGAAGCCCCCTCTCACAATAACCTGCTTGACATGAAAGCAAGCAGGAGCCGATCATTGACTCCCTCCTGCTTTTGTGAGCACATGGTGCTTCATGCCTCCTTGCCTTGGAAAGAGAGAGTGCGCGTGTGGCATGCAGGCCCAGTGCATGTGCCTGCCTGCAGCCGAGTGCCTCCTCTAGAGTAAGAAAGTCAGAACTTGCCTCCTTGCCTTGAGAGAGTGCATTTTTGGTGTGCAGGCCCAAGCACCTCCTCTAGAGTAGAAACAGGCAAGAAGCCTGCAGCTGAGCAATTCTCCTCTAGAGTAAAACAGCTTAAATACCTAAAATGATGGGAAGTGGAGCCTGGAAAGTCCCCCCCCCCCCCATAATAGGCTAATAGAAAATTCATCTTTCGGCACCCCAGAGCAAAAACAGATTATCTGCCCTCCCGATTTTGTGAGGCTCCCAAAAATGGATCAGGGCCCCTACTGAAAGCCAGGACACGAAACGTGTCAAGGTTTACCCTAAAAGTATAACTCTAGAAGGAAGGGCTTCATCCCCACTTTCATTTCCAGTAAAATCCCAATATCCACATGGAATACATTCCCCGCCAAATCATGGTTACCCGAAGCTGTGGATATGAATTAATACAATTGAATTATCCAACTTCTGCTCATAGGGTAGTTCTGGAGGTATGGTAACATCAATGAGAAACATACCATATAATTACTTAGAAGATTCAGAAAATTCCTAGAGATAGTGGATATGGGTTCCTTGTTTATGAGGGTCTTATATATAAACTAGCTATGCCCGGCCACGTGTTGCTGTGGCGTTGTCTGGTGGTGTTGGTGAGAACTTGTTGAGGTAGTGGTGGTATTGAATGTCTGTTGTATGGTTGTCCTTATGTTTAGTATGCATTTGGTTGTTTGTGTACTGTGAAAGTGGTGAGGGTAGAGGGGGGTCTATGTCCCTGTGTAGTATTGTATAGTATTTATACATTGTCCATGTGTTGTGAATGCTTGGATTGTGTTCTGTTGGGCTGGATGGCCCTTAGGGATCTCTCCAAACTCTTGTGCCTGTCCCCTGGGCTGAGTGGGTTGCTAGGAGACCAACTTAGCTTTGTAACTGGCAGCAATTGGATTAAAACAATTATTCCTCTCCCTCTAATTAGGACTTTATTTTTCTTTTCTTTTTCTTGTATCAACCTAGAGCCGTGGATGATGGGTTGTGTTTTCAAATTTTGAGCTTGGGGGGCCTGTAGTTTTGTTGTTTTGTCCGCTGCCCTGATGCCATCACTCTTTTATATATATAGATATGTTGATCATTATTATTTAAATGTTTGTTGTTGTATATAAATATGCTAACTGAACATTTGAAACTGTTTCTATTTCTTTAAAAGCAAAAAAAAAACTGTTTCAGAAAAGCTAGAAAACAAAAGATTGTGGAATGAATTTGGCACACAAAGGTGCTTAAAGTAAATAAAATAATACCACCAGCAAATAAAAAAGAATACTAATGACTGTACAAGGCTTTTGATGATCAGTGAGGAAATCATGAAAGAAATATGTTCCTGTTTGGTTCATTCTGTTATGATTTCTGTTTGTACTTTTATTCAGTGCCATCTGATGTGTTAAAAACGGTTCCAGCCATGAGCAATATTAATCTCTTTCCCCCCAATCCTTCAACATGCAAAACAAAAGGAACTATTTCTAAACCTACTTGGGGAATTTAAAAGGGGAAAAATGTGATTATATTCTTGGTGTTATAAAAATAATTATTCTTTGTAGAAAGATGTCAACAGCTATGCAAATTAAAACACATTTAAATAGAAAAATAGTAGAGGTATTGTATCATCTCAAAGGCTTCTGATGTAAAAAAGCTGAAATCCTGGGAAATGAACCTGTTTGCTGAAAAGCACTTTCTGATCTAGAAGAAAATGGGCACTTCGACAAGCAAGACATTTTCATTCTCTTCCTCTTCTGTAAAATTCCTTTTTTTTAACAATCCCTGACATGACATGTTTCAAAATGAGGAATGGGGAAAAGGAGAAGAGAAGATCTTATCTCTTTTCTCTGTCCAGTATTTGAAGTCTATCTGCAGCAAATCAAATCTGAGGAATCAAGATACGGGGAGAGTTTTACCAATACCTCATCGTCTTCCACTCAGCATTTTGAAGTGCCAAGCCAATCTCATCCTTCATTAGTTTGTTGTAGCCATTTCAAATGTATGGTGAACATATCACAGGGTCTTCTGGAGCTAAAAGTGTGTGGCTTTCTCTGGGTCACCAAGTGAGTTTTCACATATAAGCAAGAAATCAAAGATATTTCCAGAGCCGTAGTCCAACACTCAAACCACTACACCACACTGGCATTAGTACTCATGCTTAGTAACTAGAATTGTATTAATGTAAATATGGTTTTACATATATATATATTAATGTAAATATGGGTTATAGGAGCCTCCGGTGGCTCAGTGTGTTAAAGCGCTGAGCTGCTGAACTTGCAGACCGAAAGGTCCCAGGTTCAAACCCTGGGAGCAGAGTGAGTGCCCGCTGTTAGCTCCAGCTTCTGCCAACCTAGCAGTTCGAAAACATGCCAATGTGAGTAGATCAATAGGTACCGCTCCAGCGGGAAGGTAATGGCATTCCATGCAGTCATGCCGGCCACATGACCTTGGAGGTGTCTACGGACAATGCCAGCTCTTCGGCTTAGAAATGGGGATGAGCACCAACCCCCAGAGTCAGACATGACTGGACTTAACATCAGGGGAAACCTTTACCTTTACCTTAAATATGGGTTACATGTGTATATTTATTCATTATTTATTTTTATTTATTAAACTTATATACCACTAGTCCCAATTTGGCTCGGAGCGGTTTACAAAAATAGATTAAAACAATACACTTGGCTTTAAAATAACAATAAAACAATAAAAACAACAATAAAAGTAACAATAAAACAGACATAGCCCCAAGTTTTTCACCCATTGAAAAACTCATATATCTCTTTATGGATGAGATGTAGGGTGTTACTTGCTTGTTCTTTGTACCCTACCCAAAACCTACTCCTTGGCTGCTAACTGATGGGAAAGGAAGAAACTCAGAATAGGAAGAAGATGCTGGTCTGGGATCCAAGGGGAAGGATAATGATATCACTCTCATTTCTTTCTCAATTGTAGCTGAGACCAATGGCTTATTTTTCCTTCCAGATACCATCCCTCCTTTCTCATAAGCAAAAGAAATAGCAGGACACTTCTCCAAGGCTTAGAAGTTGCTGGAATGAGGGAAGGACCTGAACATTTGTGGAGTAATGCACCTCACATGCTCAACTATACCACTGGGCAGAGATAGAAACCTGTGAAAACTCAGTCTGGTTGGGTTTGATAGGATGTTCTGGTTGTGCTAGGTAGGATGTTCCTCATTTCTTTGAGTACTTGGACTGAGGAGAAAATATAGGCAAGAAAGGAAAGTCATCCCACCAGAACCTCATTTTATGGCATTCAGAGAAGGAACTCAACTGACAGAAAGAGCAATAGCATTCATTTCATCCCTGGCTCAGTATCCAGGCACCAAGTCTGAGAACTTAAAGATCTTCCATAATGTATTAATCAATAGTCCTAAAGAGCTGCTTCTCACCCTACTTTCTGCTTCCTTCTCACCTGATAATCAGTTCTTGTTTCCTTCCCATCCTTAACAGGTCTGCCGTATCTCATGAAACAAAGGAAAGGTTCTCCATGGATCAATTCAATACCAGTACCAGAGTTTCCTTGGGTAATATCTAGGAAAAGTGGAAATGTTCTTCCACTGTCATGATATTGGACCTACGAAGTCCTTTTAACTCCTCTCTTCTTGGAACTGCTGTTCAAATGACATTTTTACATCTCTGGGTCCAAATTTCTATGGAGGATTGAGTCAGCTAATTTGGAGAACTGGGGTTAGGGAATCATGACTATAAAATAAAGGTTGGGTATCCCTTATCTGGAATTCCAAAATACTTCAAAATCCAAAATTATCCATTTGGGGCACTGAGCTTGTGATGCTTCCTGATGCTTCAATGCACAAAATTATAAAAATTATAAAAATACTGTGTATAATATTACCTTCAGGTTATGCACATAAAGTACCACATATATGATGCATAAATGAAATTCATGTTTAGTCTCGGATCCCATCTCATTATATGTAGGCAAGCATTTCAATGTTTACTCTCCCAAATCAAAATAGAAGACATTTATGGTCCCAATCGTTTTAGATAAGGGATAAAAGGTAAAGGTAAAGGCTTCCCCTTGACATTAAGTTTAATCGAGTCCAACTCTGAGTGGTGGTGCTCATCTCTATTTTTAAGCTGAAGAGCCAGTGTTGTCCATAGACATCTCCTGCGTCATGTGGCTGGCATGACTGCATGGAGCGCAATTACCTTCCCGCTGGTGCAGTACCTATTGATCTACTCACATTTGCATGTTTTCAAACTGCTAAGTTGGCAGAAGCTGGGGTTAATAACGGGAGCTCACCCTGCTCCACGTATTTGAACTGCCAACTTTCAGTCAGCAAGTTCAGCAACTCAGTGGTTTAACTTGCTTCGCCACTGCAGCCCATAAGATAAGGGATACTCTACTTATAATGGCAGTTTTTACTTTTGTTTCTCTGCACTGCTATGAGTTTGGAATATTTATAAGCACCCAGATGCCAAAAGTGCCAAATCCCTTTATGCCTGTTGTCTTGCTTGCTAGATATGTTTCTTATGGGGTTCTGCTACCATCACCCATATGTTTAAATAAATCTTGTAAAACATCATTTTAATCTTATCGCCATGCTAATCATAGTTCATTTTATCATATCAGATTAGATAGCCAGGAAGGCCTCCCCCTTCATATGAACTGCCACTTTTGTAATAATGTAAGAAAAGGAATTTTCTCTAGAGGCAAGATAACGCAATCTTAAACAATTCAATATAAAAAAAATCTCTCATGACTGAAAGAAAAAGCCAACTTAAATAAATAAATAAACAAGGACACCCCACACACACCCATTGCTGAAAGGCAAATATAAATGTTCAATTATGGTTCAAGTTTAAAGAGAAATGCTTTTGAGACGGTACATGTGACTTGAGAGAACAAAATGCTTTCCACGGAGCGGAGCGCAACAAGGAAAAGCTTTTATTCAGGTTTACAAAGTATTTAATGGAGTGGAAAATGCAGCGCTAGGTAAGAAAGTTGGAATCAAAGCACATCTTAACAAGGGTTGTTTCTGGGTTAGTTGTAAAGTTTTATAAGGAGGAATGAGGCCATTAAATTGATGTTTTAGCTTGATAACAACATTAAAGAGAGGGAAATGCTGCTGGTATTTCAGAGGAAAGAAATGGCAAAACCACCTTACCGAAGAAAACCCTATGAAATTAATGAGATCGTCATAGGTTGATAAGAGAATTGAAGGTACATACAGATTCTGTAGCATTAATGCAGTTTGATGCCACTTTAACTGCAATGAGTCAATACTATGGAATCCTGGGAGTTGTAGTTTGGTGGGGCAGCAACTCTCTTTGACAGAGAGGAGTAAAGACCTCGTGAAACTAAAATTCCCAGGACAACTCAAATCAATTTTGAGTCAATCCAAACTATATGAGCCCCTGGTGGTGCAGTGAATTAAAACCGCTTAGCTGCTGGTTCGAATCCAGGGAGTGGCTGAGCTCCCGCTGTTAGCCCCAGTTCTACCAACCTAGCAGTTCGAAAACATGCAAACATGAGTAGATCAATAGGTACCGCTCTGGTGTGAAGGTAACAGTACTCCATGCAGTCATGCCAGTCACATGACCTAGGAGGTGTCTATGGACAATGCCGGCTCTTCGGCTTAGAAATGGAGATGAACACCAACTCATAGAGTTGGACACGACTAGGCTTAATGTCAGGGGAAAACCTAACCAACCAAACTATATTTTTGATCCTCTGCGTCTTCTTACAATCTGCCTACTTATTACACTTATGTTTGCATTCACTCCTATGGCAGTGCGCTCTTTTTCAGCACCGCAGCTCGTTTACGTTCTAATTTTACAGCTGATTTATGGAAGTTAATAACCCCAGGCTTCTATATAAATTTACAATGATGCTCTAGGGCTGTTCTCTAGCCATTAAGCACATTTCCAAAGTTTAATAATGCTTAGTACATGTTCATCAAGGGCAGCTTCATTAAAGTCAAGCAAGCTGGTGTTGCTCTTGTATACAGTTTTCACATTAAGGAAGAATGCTAAATTAACCAGAACAGAAGCAGCTGAATTTCAGGACCGCAAAAAGACTTGGGATTTTCTTTGAATGTACGAGGGGTTATTTTTATAAGTGAACCATGCTGAAAATACATACTGAGGACTGTGCTTGTTTAGGAACAATGGTTATTGTGTCATGCTGGCCAAGACATTATCTTCTTTAAACAAGCAAGCAAGCAAATAAACAGGATGCCTATATTCAAGGAATAGATCACTTAATTATAAATTATTAACAACGAGGTTTCTGGAAACTATGCACTCAGTAAGGTTCTAATTGCTGTGCAATTGGAACTGTTTAAATATTTTGCCTCTGGTTGTTGTTGTTGTTGTTGTTGTTGTTGTTGTTGTTGTTGTGTGCCTTCAAGTCATTTCTGACCTCATCTACACTTCCGTATAATCCAATTTAACAGCATTTCCTAGATGCAATTTAACAGCATTGAAATTGCATGCATTATATGAATCCACCTGATCATATAATGCAGTTCAATGCAGTCAAACATCATTATGAAACTGCTTTATATGGCTGTGTAGATGGAGCTTTTGTTTTAGGTTTCTCTAGATCAACACACAGTTATGACATCTGTTTTTTTAGCTGCTTGAGGATCTCTGATATAATAATATATGTTATCGCTATATTTTCATGTTCCTTGACCAATCTAATTTTTATCTTCTAGATTTCTGCCTATTTTGTCCTAAACACCACCAGCTACTTTTCTTCCCTGAATGCCTTCAACTTGCATTCTGTTTCCAGTTCCTGCTCTAGATCCAAACATAGCCTGCTATATATTTTTTGGCATCAGAATTAGAGTCCGGTTCACCAGATATCATTAAATTTTGAGATGGAAGCCAAGAAACTGCCAGAAATCCAGTCAGTCAAGGCAGACGAGGGCAGAAAAGTACGTCTCAAAACTGGGCATTTGAAATCTGCAAACACCAAGCTCCACTGGTCATTGAGCATTCGTCCAGCTCTGGAGCAAAGAGATAAGGGAAAATGTTGTTAGCTGAGTTGAAAGAAAGTGACTAGGAAGAATTTCCGTCTTCCGGTGACTACCGGGACCCACTTGAGACAGGCTCCTTTGTCTTGCCATTGTGACAGGACTATGGCAGCAGTATGTATTCTCATTCCCCCAAAGAAAAAGAAACAGACACAAGTTTTCTGCAAGACTGCCGTGAATCATACATTTTCACAACTGGGCTGAAGTCCGGTGCCATAAAAATAAACAATGACAGGAAGGGAACTGGCTGTAGATCATCCTAAAAATATAACTCTATTGTCAAGAATAAAAGTTAAGGGGCAGTCTGTTATTGCATCCAGAAGCTCCCATATGATCCGCTTGAAACATTAATTGTATCTAAGGTAGGGTAACATTGTGTCTGAGAGTGCGATGGAGTATATAAACTGAAGGATCTATGTTTGTCATGTTTCCAAGACGAATCACATGGTGGCTTAAAAACAGGAAGCAAGATGGATACCAAACCAAGACAATATGGCACTTAATACAAATGCCATTTCCATTCAATGGTTGCATGCATTCTGGGAGCAATTGTACAAAGACCATTGAATATTGAGATTTCTGACTGTTTGTGATTGAGAGATCACTTTATTAGGATAAAAGTAGGCCTTTACTTTCTTCCTCCCCAAACAACAAGAAAGATGAATGATCGTGCACGGAGGTGGTTTGGCTTAAAGATTACAAAATGTTGATCAGGCCTTCCTTCCTTCACTTGTTAGTATATATAGGTTGGCACCTGGTGGGAAGAATAGGTGTAAGTCAACCTTATGCCTGTCATGCTCTTTGGATGTTAATGAAGTTGGTCTTCCCTCCTCTCACCACAATGGACAAGTCTCACCTGATTTGCTATAGAGGTATGGTCTTGCTCTCCTTCCATCCTGCCTAATGCAGAGTAGGCTGGAGGATTACAAGTACATAAGTATCTTCTCATGACCAGAAGCAAAGTGATGGCATCCTTTACTGCAAGCCTACACAATCTTTGGCCTCCCAGTTTGTCCAATGGTCAGGACTTTTGGGAGCTAAGGTCCAAAAACACCTGGAGGGCCACAGGTTGTGTAGACCTGATCTACTGAGACCTCCAGAGAACCAGAGCAGACCTCAGAAGACGGTGTAAGCATAATAGAATGGTGTTGAATTGGATGCCTCTTGTACTCTCTTCCAACTCTATGATTCAATGACACCCCTCCTTCACTTTCCACAGACATGCAGTGGTTATGAGAGGTCTGCAATGGCTCTAAAATAAGTCTGGGGGTTGGTGAATGTCCAGGTACTATATACAGTAGAGTCTCACTTATGCAACACTCACTTATCCAACGTTCTGGATTATCCAATGCATTTTTGTAGTCAATGTTTTCAATGTAATCACTACATAGCATTAATGTGTAATGACATGATATTTTGGTGCTTAATTTGTAAAATCATAACCTATTTTGATGTTTAATAGGCTTTTCCTTAATCTCTCCTTATTATTCAACATATTCACTTATCCAACGTTCTGCCGGCCCGTTTATGTTGGATAAGTGAGACTTTCTGTAGTTCTGCACATAGAACTACTACAGCATGCAGACCCATAAAGAATTCCAATCTATGGCTATGAGATACATACTACAGAACAAAATCAAATTCTTGTTAATTGCCATCAAGTCAACTTTGTCTTATGGAGATCCTATGAATGAGACACCACCAGGTCACTGTGTAATCAACAGCCCTTGCCAGGTTTTGCAGATTCATTAAAATGGCTTTCTTGATTTATCATCTGAAATGTATACAGCTGTAATGTAAACATGAATTCTTATAACTTAGAATTTGCCTTTAAATTAGAAATACATTAACCTTCCAGTTTTGTGGAGATTAGAGATACAGGACTTCGCTTTAGGTCAGTGGTTCTCAACCTGGGCCCCCCAGATGTTTTTGGCCTTCAACTCCCAGAAATCCTAACAGTTGGTAAACTGGCTGGGACTTCTGGGATTTGTAGGTCAAAAACATCTGGGGACCCCAGATTGAGAACCACTGCTCTTGGTACTCTCTAGGTCAACAGTTACTGGACATCGACTATCAGATTGGACTGGATAGTGTAGACAAATGTTCTCCTCAGGAATCTCTCAGTTCTCCATCATGAATGGTGAGTCAATGTATAGATAAATCCGATTAATCAAATGGATTTATTCTATAGTCAGGGTTAACAGGATTTTGGCCAATATTTGTTGAGTACAGTAGATGTAGAAGATAGTGCTTATATATTATTTGATTTTCTGATCAGCCAAAATGTATCTCTTTGAGAGCAGAGCTAGCAGCTGTTCTAAGCACACTACCTCATAGTCCTAATGAGCCTCTTAGAAATCATAGAATCAGATTAAAATCTGGAAGGCCCCCATATAAAACCCCCAACAAAGTTAACCTAAAGCCACAAAGAAAAACATTAGCGGCTGCACTCAGTCTTAGCACAGACATCTGGTTTTATGCCAATGAGAGACACTAACCCAATTTTCTTCTCAGCAATTTTAAAAACCACTTCTCTCCCCTCTTCCCTAAAGATATCTTTTCAGAAAGACGTGTCAAGAAGGAAGCAGGAGGGGGAAAACAAGTCAGACCAAGAATGAAGAAACGTAAAGAAATCACACTGCAAAAACAGTCATAACAAGAGGGAAATTGTGTGGTTTGATGGGACAGTGGGAATTATGGACCTGACTAAACAAACAAAGTTCATTTTTCATTCTTCTGAATGCAGTGCTTTGAAATTTTATTTCATGGGTGAAGATCTGCTTTGGTTACTACTAGACAGGCAAAGAAAAAGGCAGAGAAGAATATTTAATACATTTTTCCCCATGCTGTGACTACCAGATGTGTTGGATTCCATATTTTAACAGTTATAGACAGAATGGTAATGGATGTTGGGATTTGTAGAACAATACATCTGGAAGGCACAACTGTTTGGGAGGCAGTTTTTAAAGGTGGAGTAATTTTTCAAAAAACTTTCTAACATGATATTTATGACAGCACTTTAAAAAACAGACTCACAACACGTTTATCAAGACCACATCTGGGATGTTGCTATGGGTGTGATGTCCATCTCGTAGCTTCTCTCCTTAATGGAAGAAACGACAAACAAGACAAGAAGCCAACTTGGTCCTACCTGGACTCGTGAGGGCACCGAGGGCACCGGTTGTTGTGGTGAGAGGGTTGGCATTGGTGGTGGTAGCTGAGGTCTGGGCGGCGGCAGCAGCAGCTGCTAGGGTTGCCAGATTCTGTAACTGTAAAGCATTCATTCCTGCAGAGGAAACACAAAGGGGAACTGCAGCTGTGAGCTGATTAGAAAACTCAAGGCCTTTCTTTTAACTGAAATGAACCACAGTCAGAGGAGTCCTCATCCTAGTTTCTGGTTGAATGCCTTAAGTGGAGTCTAATTATGGAATGTAACATGAATGGAGACATGGGAGGAGCAAATTGGGTCATTGCCCCCCATAGGAATTCTTCCCACCTCAAATATTTTTTCCTTTACTCCTTAAATTTCTATCAGTACAGTACAATACAATCCATCCACAGAACCAACAAACTCAGTTTTACTTATTCACAGAATTACCTAAGGCCTTGTACAAGCAACTATCAGTACTTCCATCAATTGTTCCACTGAAAACAATAGGATTTGCTAGTGTCCGCAATTTCATTTATCCATAATAAGTCTGGTAAACGTCTCCCACAAAATATGGGGGGCTGTACTACAATGTATAACTTCAGTCAAACATTTAAAAATAGAATTCAGGCAGCCAAAGAAAAGGTCCAGTCGAACTTACCAGGAGTTTGCAAAAAACTGAAGTAAAGAAAAGTGTTCAAAGTATAGAGAGTTGCAATTTTTCACTCACTGAAAGATTATGAATTTGGGGAGTGGAAGAAAAATTCACTTGGCTAGGCAGAAATTCTATTTAAAGGGGCAATGCATTCATTTTGACCCATAGTTACATAGGTAGACTCCGGTCAAACCTTGAAAACAACTTCTCACTCAGTTCCCACAAGGGTTTTGAAACATTTTTCCACCTAGCCAAGCTGTCTCATACTACTGTTTTGTAGCATCATCTCTCTGAGTTTTGAACAGGGATGGACCATCTATTCACAGCCTGTGCCATTTTCTCATACAAATCTGTCATATGCTCTCTCTGTGTGTCTCATGCATCCACATACACAAGGTGCTTTTGTTATGAACTAAATCAGAATTAATTCCATCAGCAAATGACAGGCAATGACAGCACTAACTATGGTGAACGTGTTCAGCAATGCTTGATGGAAGAGTCTATTGCAGGGAAAACATATCTCAGAAAGATCCCTGAGACTTATTTTGAAAAGACTTGGGCACTGGGGGGAGCCAAACCCTTTCTGTAATGTTTTGGCTTGAGTTCTTAAGCTACTTATGAGAAGAGAATTTTAATGAAAACCTGGAGGAAAATTAGAGGATGGAGATCTCACAGTGCAGTTTCAATAACCGGGGCAAGAATGGAGACAACATGAAAGAGTCTTGGAGTTTTGATGTGCAATGCCATGGACCTGACAATGAAAACTGGAAAGCACACAAATTGGACTTGATTTCAGTCCAACATTAATTTCTAGCCATCGTGATGTATTTTTACACCTTTATTTTAGTGAAATAGTTTTCAAGTAGTAAGTTGGTTCATGTATTTGATGATGACCTTAAAAGCACATTTATAGAAGACCTTCTGAGAGCAATGTGTTCAGTTAGGAATGATGGCTGTAGTGGTGCTGCTGGTAGTGATGGTGTTGGTGAAACAGTATGGCCAAAGGATTGCTTGCCTCCCATATTCTTTTAAAACAAGATGTTCAACAGAGGCGTTTCCTTGGGTGCTTTTGTACAAGTAGTGACAAAGCAAAGGTTCTAATCAGGTTTGGCATCTTAACAATCTCTCTAGGGAGGTTTTCTTAGCATACTGAAACCTGTAGATGTTGTTGGATCCTTCCAGACCATCCTTAATTATTGGATGTCTTCACTAGGAGTGAAGGCAGTGTTGTACTCCAATAACATCTGGAGAAGTGGTTTTCAACCTTGAGTCCCTAGATGTTTTGGCCTACAACTCCCAGAAATCCCAGCCATTTTACTAGCTGTTAGGATTTCTGGGAGTTGAAGGCCAAAAACATCTGGGGATCCCAGGTTGAGAACCACTGATCTGAAGGATCATAGTTTTCCCGAACTTTGGCCTGCCAACTGCTGTGATATTTTTTAACATAGAATCATAGAATGATAGACAGAAGGTGCTTCATGGCCAATTGAGTCCAACTACCTGCTCAACACAGGATCTCCAGCTAAAGCAGTGGTTCTCAACCTGGGGTCTCTAGATGTTTTGGCCTTCAATTCCCAGAAATCCTAACAGCTGGTAAACTGGCTGGGATTTCTGGGAGGTGTAGGCCAAAACACCTGGGGGCCCACATGTTGAGAACCACTGAGCTAAAGCATGAGCCCTGTTTTAAAGATGTCCACAAGAAGATCTTTTTAATCTCCCAAGTCTGCTCCAAGATGGTTTTTCTTAATTCTACCAGTCTTTCTCATGCTATTCTTTTATAATGTGGTATTAATGTTCTCGTTTTAATGTTTGTTTTATTATAAAGTTACCCCTTGCTGTCCCAAGATCCTGCTGAATTGTGGGTTATAAAAGGAACTGAACTGAAATAAAATATTCATAAGTAAGAGTTGTCAAAATCTGGCTCTTTAGAAGAAAATGACTACAAGAGAAATTTCCATTGATGCATGGAGGTCCAAAGCAAGATTAGTTCATTTCACACCTGGACAGTTCTACAAACGCTTAGCATCCATCTGTCCCAGACAATCTTGTAACACCAGAGGATGCTGGCACATGACTTCCAGATCAGCTTCTTTCAATCAATCTGTGCACCTCCTCAGTGAAGGAGACCACAAAGTTTTCTCTCTCTGCTGCTGGAATGCAAATCTTTCCACCTTCTTCTCAAATGTTTGACTTGCCCACCCTTGGCCTTATCTTGCCTTGAATGCCTGATAGGACCAGAATCAGGAATTAATATTCTAAGAAGGCTCCTGATAAGACAGAGCAGCAGGGACCCCCATGACCAGCTGAGATTTCCTCAGTGCTGCCACGAACCTCTTGCTGTTGCTGCCATTTCACGTGTCTTCTCTGCATGAATGAACAGCTGGGATCTGCCCACCCCATGATAATTTCTAAAATGGGAGAGGTCTCAGCATTGGCACGCAGCATGTTATCAATTTTTCTTATATTCAGGTGTTTGCAGGGAGAGGACACATTAGTTTTCCCCATGCATTACCATTTAGATGTCCTTAAACAAGAACACCCTTACAAGCACAACAGATATGTAGAAATGGCTCTATACAATCAGTTTAGCTTGTTCTTGCTGTGTGTTTTCAAGCTGTTTATGACCTATGGAGACCCGAAGGTGACTCTATTATAAGTTTTCTAGGCAAGATTTCTTTCCTCTGAGATGCAAATTGTGTGACTTGCCAAAGCCAACTCTGTGGGTTTCACGACTGAGCAACGATCTGAACCCTGCTCTCCATCATTGTAGCCCCATGCTCAAACCACTGCACCACACTGGTTCCTTCCTAAATAATTCTGCACAAGACAGATTGCAGGCAGCTGCTATTATTCTTGGCAGGACTCAACAATAATCATTGTCAAATTATTTCTCAGTGCTTGCTCATAATAGTGGCTGATGAAGCTCAATTACACAGCTCAAATTTTGCCAGATCATTTTTGAGGGAGGTGATCAGGTCTCCTAGTCTGGTCTTGTGGGGGGCTTAACTTCCCTGTTCTGGGTCTTTAGGGTGTTGGAGAAATGGGAAGGGCAAGTTTCCACTATCTCTTCTCTCCTGGTAAGTGGCTGCATAGAATGGTAAGGAACAACAGGAGAGAAAAAGGATTCACTTATATAAGAGCCTCTGCTCTGAACAGTCTACCTGAAAGGTCCATAGGATGACCTTCCTGTATCAACCATCAAGAAAGAATAAAAAACTTTGGAAGAAATTTCTTTTTAGCAGTAAATATCAATATGAAATACTATAGATTGGGTCTGGCTTGATGGTGTTTTATTATCAGAATCTCTTCCATCTGGAATGCCTGCAGCTCTGCTGTGCACTGAATCTGGTTGGCCAACAGTAAAAGCAAAAGTAGTTTGTGCCCAGTTAAGATACCTCAAGCGAATTGCTACTCTTCATAATGAACGTCTCCCAGCATTGTGCTTCAAGGAATTGTTGATGGGAAGCTTCCCACTGGAGTGGAAATCATCTATCGGACAGATGGTAAGCTATTTAACCTCAGCAGACTGAAAGCCAAAACCAAGGTCACCACAACATCTGTTATGGAACTCCAATATGCTGATGACAACGTAGTCTGTGCTCACTCAGAAGAAGATCTACAAGCCACTCTAAACACCTTCGCAGAAGCATACGAGAAGCTCTCCCTCTCACTGAACATCGAGAAAACCAAAGTGCTCTTCCAACAGGCACCAGCTAATCCCTCTGCAAAGCCAGGAATACAGCTTAACGGTGTAACATTAGAAAACGTTGACCATTTCCGCTACCTTGGCAAGCCACCTCTCCACAAAAGTCAACATTGACACTGAAATACAACACCGCCTGAGCTCTGCGAGTGCAGCATTTTTCCGTATGAAGCAGAGAGCGTTTGATGACCGGGACATCCGTAGAGATACCAAGGTGCTTGTTTACAAAGCCATTGTCCTCCCAACCCTGCTCTATGCCTGTGAAACGTGGACTGTCTACAGACGTCACACCAAACTTCTGGAGCGTTTCCATCAGCGTTGCCTCAGGAAAATCCTGCAAATCTCCTGGGAAGACAGGCGGACAAATGTCAGCGTGCTGGAAGAAGCAAAGACCACCAGCATTGAAGCGATGCTCCTATGCCATCAACTCCGCTGGACTGGCCACGTTGTCCGAATGCCCGATCACCGTCTCCCAAAGCAGTTACTCTACTCCGAACTCAAGAACGGGAAACAGAATGTTGGTGGGCAGGAAAAGAGATTTAAAGATGGGCTTAAAGCCAACCTTAAAAACTGTGGCATAGACACTGAGAACTGGGAAGCCCTGGCCCTTGAGCGCTCTAATTGGAGGTCAGCTGTAACCAGCAGTGCTGCGGAGTTCGAAGAGGCACAAACGAAGGGCTTAAGGGAGAAACGTGCCAAGAGGAAGGAGCGTCAAGCTAACCCCGACCGGGACCGCCTTCCACCTGGAAACCGATGTCCTCACTGTGGGAGAATATGCGGGTCAAGAATAGGTCTCTTCAGCCACCTAAGAACCCACCCCCAAGACACCAGGGATGGAAGACAATCGTCCTTGAGCTACGAGGGGTCGCCTAAGTAAGTAAAGTAAGTAAGTAAGTAAGTAAGCTTCGAGGAAATGAGGAACTGGAAATTTGGCCTAGAAAACCTCCTACTCAACTACAATCTTCCTGAATTGAATTTTGCCCTGGACATGAATAAGAGGCAACTAAGAGACTGGCTATTTTGGATTGATTCAAGAAGGACTTTGCAATCAACCAGGAATTCAAAATTCTCCTCATGGTTCCCTTTTTAAAAAACCGAACATTTCAGAGCCAGATATCTGATTAAGCTCAAGCCACTGTCCTTAAGAATTGCCTTTACTGAGCTGCGATTCCAAGTAATGCCTACCGCAGTGTTAGATGGTCGCTATCATAATGTGCCATGGGAAAATAGACTATATATCTGCGGCCAAAGTCAGGCAGAAGACATTGTGCGTTACATGTTAGTTTGTCCATTGTATAGTGCCCCAAGAGAAAGATACCTGGAACCCCTGTTGACTCATGGTAAAGGGAATTGCTTAGCAGAAACTGTGCATTTTCTGCTGAGTGATACAAACAACTATGTAACTCACAAAGTAGCCCTGTTTGCTCTATCTGCAAAAAGATCAGTAAGATAGAATTAGATAAAATTGCCATCAACTGCCGAAGAAACTCAAAGGATTAAGTGGACTCACAATATGCATCTGTATGTGAACTCTTTTGCAATATTTTTTTTAATTACTGTTAACTGGCATTGTTTTAGCTCCTTGCGGGAGCATGATTATGGCTTCTGCTCAGTATCTTTGGAGTCTATTGCTCCGAGGGTACTATTGTGTGCTTGCATTGCTTTTTGTCATGGCTTTGGGCCCGTACAATAAACTATTTTGGATTTGGAAATAAGAGCCTCTGCTCTGAACAGTCTATCCCAAAGGTTCATAGGATGACCTTCCTGTATCAACCATCAAGAAAGCATAAAAAACTTTGGAAGAAATTTCTTTTTAGCAGTAAATATCAATATGAAATACTATAGATTGGGTCTGGCTTGATGGTGTTTTATGATCAGAATCCTGAAATTGGAAGTGGTTTTATGATCCAAGTCCAACCCCTTGCTCAGTGCAGGACCTCCAGCCAAAACATCCCCAGCTTCTTTAATGGTATGTATTGCCAGTTTTAAAAGTTACTTACAGAATAGCATTATGTTTTTGAAAGACACTCTCAATCTGGTTAGACCACTGAGCTGCTGAACTTGCTGACCGAAAGGTCGGCAGTTTGAATCTGGAGAGTGGGGTGAGCTCCCACAGTTAGCCCCAGCTTCTGCCAATTTAGCAGTTCGAAAACATGCAAATGTGAGTAGATCAATAGGTACCACTCCGGTGGGAAGGTAACGATCCTCCATGCAGTCATGCCAGCCACATGACCTTGGAGATGTCTACGGACAACACCAGCTCTTTGGCTAAAAACTGAGATGAGCACCAACCCCCAGAGTCAGACACTAGTAGACTTAATGTCAAGGGAAAACTTTTACCTGTACCTCAATATGCCACAGGGATTAACTCTTCTTTTCATTACAAAACCCACAGTATGGCAAATGATTGTTCAGTGCTGCTATCTACACTTATTTCATATTGTTTTATAAAATTTTTTAGATAGCATAATATTTAGCAAACCTAATTGCTAGAGGGGAAAAAATATGGCCTTCGTATTTGACTGAAAATTTAGAGCCGATTAAACAAGGGATTAAAAATGCCATTTTATAATTTCTTACGCACTGTAATTCTTCCCAGATCTTTGCAATTGATATCACTGTATTCTCGCCAGCTTTGCTCGCTGTCTGTCACCATTTCTGAATCTTACACTTTTCACATTGCACAGGATTGTTATTGTTGTTTGCTGTTGCTGTTTCTCTCTCTTCTACATCCCACAGCAGACCCGGACAGAAAATAATTTGATCATCGTCCTTTGAAACTGTTGAACATTCTGCAAACGCAACTCTCTCTGAAGAAATGCAAATCACTTTAAACTCTAAAGCACAGCCTGATAGACAGAGTGGCAGTAAAAAAGGAGAAGAAAGAATCCCGCCGGAAAAAATATATCGCTCTGCCGAGAAAGAGCTGCTGGAAACGAAATAACTCTTAATCTTTATGATGGAGAAAAACGTTGTGAATAAAAGTGGAATTTGACTCTGCCTTTTTGGTAATCTGTATATACCAGTCAACTATCAGACTTGGCTAATATTCTGGACAGCAAGAATCCCAACTTTGATTTCTCTGCTTGGTAGATTAAAAATACAATTAAATTATGTTCATAACAGATGCTTGAAAACTTAGAATATATATAGAGAGAGTGAGGAACATATTTAGGAGGAGAGAGGCCATGAAAATTTAATTTAATGTTCACCTTAGGTAATTTCATGTCTTATTGTTCAGAGCAATTACCATAAATCTACATATCAATAAGCAGGAACAGATGTCAGTTGTTACATCCGCTTGCCAATCAGGCCTGTTAAAAACGAGCAGATGGATGGTTACAGAACCCTCTCGTAAGGCCTATTAGCACATTCACGGGAAACCCATGTAGTATCACCGCACCGTCACACGTGTGGGCCTGTTGAAACAGACTTAGATTGGAGATCTGAGATTTCCATCTCACAGCATGATGTGTTAAAGCCTTCAGGGCAGAACCATCCTGTAGTAAGAACGTTTGCCCAGTTTGAAGCCATCAATCATTCTCTCCCAAAGACAGCCCTTAGCAAGGGATTGACCAGTTACCAGTTGGGAAAGCATGCTGTCTAATCACAGAATATTTCTCAAGTAATTGTCATTAAAAGTGCCTTTTTGGAAAATGCAACTATACTGAGACAAGGAAAGAGACCAATGGTTCCTTATTTTTCAGAAATTATTGAAAAACACACATAGAATGATGTGTGTATGTGTTCATTACATTTTAATTTAAAAGTGACTGGCATCCAACCAGAGCAGACCCAGTTCAATTAATTATTGAATGGGAATGCAAACGACAGGTAAATCCTATTGATTTAATTATCCATTATAATCAGAACTAACAATAGAAATTTCTTTTGGAATACAGTAGAGTCTCACTTATCCAACGTTCTGGATTATCCAACGCATTTTTGTAGTCAATGTTTTCAATACATAGTGATATTTTGGTGCTAAATTCATAAATACAATAATTACTACATAGCATTACTGCGTATTGAACTACTTTTTCTGTCATATTTGTTGTCTAACATGATGTTTTGGTGCTTAATTTGTAAAATCATAACCTAATTTGATGTTTAATAGGCTTTTCTTTAATCTCTCCTTATTATCCAACATATTCGCTTATCCAACGTTTAGCCGGCCCGATTACGTTGGATAAGCGAGACTCTACTGTAGTAATAAATTGTTCTTCATCCACATGGATTCCAGGATGATGTAAACAAACACCTTAGATCTCTTTAGACAATTATCCTTAGTATCAGTTGTAGTTTTTTGTTGTATAATGGGTTTAATGAAGTTCTCTGAGCCACAAGAAGTACTTGAAGTAACTAAATAAATAGTATCCCACCTAAATTAATTGTTGTTGTTATCTGTGGGCATGTCAAGCTTAGACTTATGAATGACAGACCTCCAAAAACCGCTCTGCTCAGATCCTGCAAACTCAGGAGTGTGGCTTCCTTCCTTGAGACAATTTACTTCTAATGTAATTGTCATACTGCCTTCCATATCACTAAGCAAACTGTTAACTTCTAATGATTTCTAACAGCAAGTAAAAAAAAACCAAATACAAATACACTTCACAAAAGGCAATGATAAGACTTCTCTCAGAATGGAATGAGATTTTAAGATTACTGTATATACTTGAGTATAAGCCTAGTTTTTCAGCCCCTTTTTTAAGACTGAAAAAGCCCCCCTCGGCTTATACTCGGGTGAGGGTCTTGGTTGGCTTGTATTTGGGTCACCTTATACTCTAAAATATATGGTAGATTTATTATTTTTCTCTATTATTATTGGTATTATTACATTTATTATTTTTCTCTATTATTGTTGCTACTATTACATTTATTTTACTCTATTATTATTATTATTATTATTATTATTATTATTATTATTATTATTATATTATTATTAATACATTTATTATTTCACTCTGATCTTCTTCTTCTTCTTCTTCTTCTTCTTCTTATTATTATTATTATTGCATTTATTATTTTACTCTATTATTACATGTATTATTTTCCTGTATTCATTATTATCCTTTTTATTATTATTATTATTTGTATTATTTTTATTATTATTAAAAGGATACATAAGCACATTTACATTGAAGAAGATTAGAGTGATGACTTAACCAGAGTTGGACTGTCTTATCTTAAATTACAGTTTTGTGTAAATATTCAAAAACATTTAACCTACCGATGCCTCAATTAATGTAATTTTATTGGTATCTATTTTTATTTCTGAAATTTACCACCCTCGGCTTATACTCGAGTCAATGTTTTCCCAGTTTTTTTGTGGTAAAATTAGGTGCCTCGGCTTATATTCGGGTTTGCTTATACTCGAGTATATATGGTAAATAGGAAATATTTTCAAGTTTCTACTTTGTATGCTTGACACCGGATATAACAAATGCAGAATGAGCATTCCAAATATGGTGAAATCACATTTTTTTAAAAAGCAACAACAATGATGGCTGGTCATTTAAGATGAAAACCACCTCAATTTGGGTAGCTGATTGGACCTCAGCACATATCAGCTTTCTTCTACGCCAATTGGAATATATGTAACAGGTAAATGGAGCCGCGGTAGCGCAGTGGGTTAAACTGCTAGCTGCAGGAAAATCTGCTAACTGGAGGGTTGGCAGTTCAAAGCTGCGAGTTGGGGTGAGCTCCTGCTGTCAGCCCTAGCTTTTGCCAAACTAGCAGATCAAAAGCATGCAATGCTAGTAGATCAATTTGTTCCACCTCAGTGGGAAGGTAAAAGAGCGCCCCATGTAGACATGCCGGCAACATGATTGGAGATGTCTATGGACAACAGGCTCCTTGGCATGGAAAGATGGAACAAGAGCACGTCCCCATGGCTGGAGTTGAGCATTGCCTCCAGATGCCAGAGATGAAAAGGGGAAGGCCATTACTTTTGTCTGCGTAAAAGGTATTGAATATTTGTCTTATATGTATATATTGTAATTCGCTCTGAGTCCCTCCGGGGAGATAAAGTGGAATATAAATAAATTATTATTATTATTATTATTATTATTATTATTATTATTATTATTATTATTAAATGGTCACCAATGTATCTATGTTTCTGTCAAATCATTATGGAGGAGAAAACTATCCATGGATGTTCATGACGATAAAATGCATCTTATTTCCACTAAATTGGCTTTTTAAAAGCTGGAAAGGAACTATCATGTTACAATTGTTAACTCTCTGATTATCGTGGTACATGCAAACACAGAAAATTAAAAAGAATATACAGCTTGGAAACACAGTTAAAACAAAGCAACTCTTATTCTAGGCTATTAAGTGCCTTGCAGTTACCCTGATTCTTCTCATACAGACCCTCTATGTTTCAGTTTTCTGCATCTCTCTCATATCCCACCTCCGCTCCAAAGCAATGAGAAAAATGGGGTGAAGGCCAAAGAGAATCATAGGGAAGGAAAAAGATGAAAGGAAGTTTTATATAAATAATAAAAAGAGCCCTATACTATAGCATGGTGTTGAACATTAGAAATTTAATTCTTCAAAAAATTTTTTTTCTTGAAAGTAGTAGTAAGTAATTTCAGTATTTTTCTTCCCAGAAAGAAAATTGAGGAAGTCCTGGAAAAACCGTACCATTTTCGAACACTATGTGCAATTCAGCGCAAAATTCACATGTGGCCATTTTGCACAGAAACCACTGTTTTCTAGACAAAACAAGACTCTTGTAACTCCAGGATTCTTCTTGCCAGTGTTTCTCAGCATGAGTTTTGATCATTTTAAAAATATTTTCAAAATACTTTCCAACCCCACTGAGCATGGGTTCTGAGATCATAACAATTGCGCTATACTTGCATATAGGGCAATGGAAATGTGAACTGAACTCCAGTCAATCGAACTTTAATTATGAGTCAATGATAAGTGTGGTTTTAGCTCACTTCCAAGAGATCAGACACAGTTTATTTGTGGATATTGCAGTAGGGTAGGAAATTGGGCTGGGGGGGGGGGGCAGGCCCCATACGGTATGGATATTGAGGATGGATGGGAACAGGCCCCAGCTGTCACATCAACGTACTACAGTTCTGACAACTGAAGACAGCTGAGTTCAGTTGTATAGAAGAGGCTTTCAACACATTTTCCCTCCGGTCTCTTCATTCATCTTGTAGAGATAACCAAAGTAGAATATTATGAGCAGCCGTTAAAACTCAAAGCCTGCTCCCCCCTAAAAAAAATGCCAACTGTGAAAATCTTGTTTATCACATTAAGATATATTTTTGATGAGGGGGGAGAAATTTTCTGCGAGATTATGAGCATAGCATAATAGAAGCACCAACCGCTTGCCAACAGATCTGAGCCAGGGAAAATAACTCAGAGAGATTGTCATCCGTGGGCCAATTTATATTGTCAGGCAGCAGATTCTGCATTAGTCTCTGGTGCCTGGGCAACAATGGCATATTGTAAGGATGAAGCACATGGTGTCTATGGGCCCATCTCTTTTTCATAGGCGTACTTCAAGATCCATTCAAAAGCTTAGCATTAATAAAAAGGAGGAGGAGGAGGAAACACAAAGACAACGTATTTGCAGCCGAAACCCTTTTGTGTTGCAAGCCTGGAGAAAAGCACCACTAATTTGCTGATTTAGTGGGAGTGTAATTAAATATAAACTAACATGCCAATTTGATGATAATGGGGGGTAGGCAGGATCAAGGGGGTGGACTTTTATGAGTAATTTTTAAAATCAAGCATGGGAGCGGGATATGCATTTAACAGTTGTAAGCAAAAGGCTGGTATAGTGTACATGGCCAGGTTTGCCGCCTTCTCTCACATTGTGTTAAGTTAGGATCTAGGAATAGTACATTATGCAGCAGGAATGACCTTTTATTAATTACTATACATTAGATACTACTGGTATGCCTCTCATTATTGAAGAGTTGTACAATGAACTGCCTTTCAAAGGCACATTCCCCCCTTTTGCTTTTGTCTTCCTTACTTTGAAAATTCCTTCTTCCACGTTGTTCCCTGCTCCAATGTCCCCTGCCAGCGTTGGAACAAGTGACTATATATTTTAAAGCAAAAACAAAAGCCCGCTTTGTAATATTGTCAGTTAAGTTTCTCTGAAGCCAAAAAGGCAGTCAATTAGGGTCCAGTGAATATAAAAGGAAACTAATGCACCATATCTAAAGGCAGTTCCTGTAATCACAGGTGTTCATACGAACATTGTGACATTTTATGGGTAATACTTATTAGTTGAAAATACCTGAGGACTGCCATTAATTTGATTGCATGGTACACACAGGCAGCCATTTATCACCGGAGATTTGAAATGGCATTTCACTTCTGGTCTGCTGCAAATTTGCATTAATGGGGTTAGGAAAGAGCTAGATGGATAAATAGAGCTTTATGGCCAGTAGCAAATGTGGACAAGAGGTTAGCCAAAGAAAAGTATGTTATGGCCTCTACTTTTTAACACCAATAAAGTATCTTAAATGGACCTTTAAAAACAAGAAATTCAAATACAACAAACACACATGAAATATGAAAAGTTTTGTTTTATCATGTCAGAAGCGACTTGAGAACATACTGCAAGTCGCTTCTGGTGTGAGAGAATTGGCTGGGTACAGAGACGTTGCTCAGGGGATGCTTGGATGTGTTACCATCCTGCTGGGAGGCTTCTCTCATGTTCCCGCAAGCTAGAGCTGACAGATGGGAGCTGACCCTGTCTCATGGATTCAGCAACCCAACATTCAAGTCAGCAGTTCAGCCAGCTCAAGGGTTTAACCCATTGTGCCACCATGGCTCCTGTATATGGGAAAGTATAATCTGGCCAATGAGAGTTTGTCTATTTCTAATTTGCAAAGTGATCCTATAGGCTCCGCATCTTAAAAAGAGGGATGTCAGACCAAAATCCTTTGTAAATTCCAAATTCCACCTAAAGCTATGACACTTGGAGCGAAGTTTAACTGGATTCACATATGAGTTTTCTGAGACCAAAAGTGCATGACTTGCCTTTCTCTGAGAGTGTGACCTGTCCAAAATCACCCCATGGATTTCATGACCAAATGCGGATTCAAACCCTCTGCCTTCAGAGTTGTAGTCCACCGCTCAAACCACTACACTACACTGATTCATCAAGCCTATAAAAGGTTACTATAACTTAGCAGTCAATAAAACAAGGAGTCTGCCCTAACAAATTCTCAGGAATCTCAGTTTAAAAACAATTTCTGAAAAAGTCCCCTTTTAGAGTGAACCTCTGAGACATCTTTGCTGCCATGTTCGGCCGGTATTCTCACATTCTACCTTGTCATTTGTCCTTTATGTCCATTCACCATAAAAATATCACTAACACACTGCCATTAAAACCCACTTGCTGCCAGGCAATTCAAATATAAGAAAAAGATGCCTTGGTTTTCTTACAGGAGCCACTGGTCAAAGAGCTCACAGTTTACAGTACCTGCCAGATCACAAATCTCAGGGCCATTAGGCAGTCAGAAAGAACACAAAGTGGAAAATGAAAAATATCACAAGGAGGGATAAAGAGGTAGATCATAAATTTGGCCAGGAACAGGGATGTTCTTGGTAGGATGACCATTTGAGAAGAATTATGTGCAGTGGAAACTAGCAACAATCCACACATACTTCTAATCCCTCCTAGTAAATTTCATCATACTTATCAGGACTTGATGGAGGAACAGATTTGGAGATATTCAGTAGCCAATTCTCTTTCGAAGCAGGAAAGTTTCCAAAGGTTCTGCAGTACTCGTACATTTATGTATTTGATTATCTATTTGTTTTATGTCTCACTCTTATCCCAAATCCGAGACTCAAAACAGCATGATGTTCTACTGTTTGAAGAAAGGAAGGGAGCTGAGATATCCCATAGGGAATGACCAAGCTTTAGCCTTGTCTAAAGCCACTTTTTGAATCCAGCCAATATCTTTATCAGATCTGTCAGTATAAAAGTCTGGAGGATATTAGGCTGATTTCTAATAAAAGCTAAGGGACTTCTCCCACTGGAATCTTATGAGAAGATGTCATCAAGGCTATCACCTGATATGGCTTAATGGATTAGAGAAGAGATTCATGAGAATCTGCTAGAAGTGCAGGCTGAGAGAAATGTGGGAAATGAATGTGTGTCCAGATCAAGGTGCTTGGAACTTTGGAGGCAGAGCGTACAACAGAGAGAGTTGTTTTTCCCAGAGGCTTAGAGATAAGTAGAGCAAAAGCAGGTGTGTGAGGAATGATGTCATGGGAGAGTTTGAGGCCTTTTAAGTGGTTTTCTGCTGGTACAAACCTTTGTGAGGGCAATGATGTATTCAGGTGAAGAGCTCTCGGGTCTTGTGTATTCATTTGTGTATTCAAGATTCCAAGTTTGTTCCTGGTTCTAGTATCATTTGTGGCATAGGTTGACTGCTGAATTCATGCTTTCATGTTTATGAATATATCTGGCGATTGACTCTTCAGACTATATTTGAAAGGATTTTGGAATTTTGGCTGTCTTGGGAATAACTGTTTGAATTTGGATTCTCCTTTTTAGATTTGCTTATTTTTTATATACACTTCTCATAATAAACATTTGGCCATGTTGGTCTGCATGGATCTCCACTTACATGCTGCAGGGTTCTCCTTATCCATTTAGTAGTGCATGCTAAGCATCATAGAGTCATAGAGTTGGAAGAGACTGCCAGAGCCATTCAGTCCAACTTCATTCTGCTATTCAGGAGTATAAAATCAAAGCACACCTGACAGATGGCCATCTAGCTTCTGTTTAAAACCCTCCAGAGAAGAGACTCCACCAACATTAGTTCTTAAAAAAAATTCAGTAATCTGAATCCTTTACTTTGTGTCCTACTCTCTGTAGCAGCAGAAAACAAGCTGGTTCCACCATCAATGTGACATCATTTCAAATATTTAAACAAGGCTATCATGTCCCTTCGTAACATCCTCTTATCCCAGCTAAACATATCTAGCTCCCTAGGATGCTCCTCATAGGGATTCATGATTTCCTTTGGTCACCCTTCTTTGGACACGTTCCTTCTTGAATTCTGGTACCCAGACCTGGACACAGTACTCCAGGTGAGGTATGCCCAAAGCAGAATAGACTGGCACTATGACATCTCTTGATCTAGGTATATACTTCTATTGATGCAGTCCAGAATTCATTGGAAGTATTGGCTTTTTTGACTGTTGCACAAACCATTGAAAACATTCCAGTGGAATGTTTAACAGTTTGATTCAAAAAAAGACCCAGGATGTGCTTTTTTAAAAAATAAATAAAATAAATAAAACATTTCCTCAGGCATTAAAACCTCATGCTTGAATTAAATGGCTTGATGTCGTTCAAAGCCTTATGAAGACAGAGCGCAAGCGGCAGAAACAGATTGTCACCAAAGAAACCAGAACTCACCAGCCATTTGTTGAATGCCGCTGAAGGCACCCAAGTTGCTGGAGGAGGTCGCTTGCTGCAGAAGCTGCAAATTAACAACAATAACAACATTTAATGAGGTTAATAACGCAACAAGTTCAGATTAAAGCAAATTTATCTGAATCAAATTAAATTTGGGATACTTATAGTTTCCTTTACATTTATACAGTCTCTTGCTTCTGCCTGGTGTTGGAATGAAGGTCCCCAGAGTCGATGCTGTAAATCCATATTAATGTCTAATCTCTATTAAGAAACACACAGACACTGGGGAAACTCAATAACATTGCTGCTTTAAAACAATTAATCAATTTACTCTTTTTAACAGCCAGGTGTTAAATCTATTTCAGCCCAACATAGCGTGACTAATCATTGCCCTCTGCAGTCTAGCAGTTACCATAACTTATCTCTGTCAATCACAACCTAGTTTCCACCTTCCCACTTAAAAACAGAGGCTTTGCCTCCTCCCTTTGGCCTCACTCTCATTGTATGTTCAGATGAATACAAAACGGTGCATTCTCAGGGTGCCTTCTGGCAATGTTGAGTCAAAGGGCAGGAGGGGCCCTTGTGCTAAATCATGTCTGCAACTTCTCAACCCCAAAACCATTCTGTTTCCACCCATAGCTGCATTTATCCAGGCCCAACAAAGGAACCATATAGGGGAGCTGAGCTCACGCATGCCTGTTCATTACTTGAGGATTTACAGCACCAAACGGGTGATTTGATTTGCATGTGGGAATGGGCTATTGCAAATGGGAAACATCATAGATCAATCGCATCAGTATTAAACCCATTACTTTTCAATAGAGGCAGTTCATATACTTAGTTGCCAGTTATTCACCAGGGATGTAATTTTTCGCTATTTTTCTTCCTGGAGAAGGCAATTTTAGCCACTTTCTTCTTGCAATAGAATCATCTTGGGAAATTGCACAGTTTTCAAAGAATATTCACTGCTGGGGATTTCTGCTATGCAAAATTTGAATGCAGTTGTTTTGCATAGAAAGCCGCATTTTTCTGCACAGAAAAATTGAGTTTTCTTTGCCAAATTTTGTTTGGAAAAAGTCTTAGACTGGGAAGATCATGGGTCTTCTCATCAGGGGTTCTTGACACTTAGATGAACATGATTTTCAACCATTTTTCAAATATTTTGAATATTCTTCCCATCCCTATTATCTACTTTGCAATCATCAAATGATGTCTTGGCATGTTTGAGTCAGGCGTTGGTCATGCAAACATATAGATATCCATACCATTAGTTTTGTACCATGTATTCAATACTGTTTGGCTGTGTTATAGTAAACAGTCTACTGTTCCTCACAAATATGTGCATAGCACACAGCATCATATGAAAAGGATACAGACTGAAGATGAAACATTGGGTCAATGTTTTGCAACAGCAAAACATAATTTTTCATCTAGTTGCCTCCTAAAGCAAAATTGATCCTCTACAACAGGCATAGGCAAACCTCGACCTTCCAGGTATTTTGGACCCCAACTCCCGGTAGGCTGTTAGGAATTGTGGGTGTTGAAGTCCAAAACACCTGGAGGGTCAAAATTTTCCCATGCCTGCTCTACAATAATGTTTCTGAAACTCTGATCCTCTTGGTGTTTTGGACTTCAGCTCCCAGATCATTAGCCAAGGCAGCTGAGCCTTCTGGGAGTCCAAAACACCCAGAGGACTAGTATCACTGCCCTGCAGAGATAGAACTAAATTGTTCCACTTCATTTCTACTGTAGCTATCTTGACATGATAAAGAGACATCTGGCACAATCGGTACCTGAGGGGAAAGTGAAGCAATCCTATCTCTAGAATAAATTATGATTTGAAAATTCTGATTTCTGTTTCATATGCTGGATAATCTACTTGGAGAGAATGAACATATTGAAAAGACTACATGTTAACTGGACAAACAAGCTATCACGTAGATGTTTCTTTTGATCTTTTATAGCTTTAGCAAAAAGACTGAAAATGTGAATATATGTCTTTATATCTCCAAGTCTTCCACACAACTTTATGGTCAATTTCCATGAGGCATTGACCATAGAGATGTGTTGAAGGACCTAGGGTCCTTCTACACTGCTATATAAAATCCAGGCTATCTGCGTTGAACTGGATTATATGGCAGCATAGACTCATATAATCCAGTTCAAAGCAGATAATGTGAATTTTCTTCTTTGATAATCCGGATTAAATGGAAGTGTAGAAAGGGCCCTAGAAAGACCTTATTAATCAAATCCACTAATAATCCTATCCACAAAAACTATATCTACAAATGTAGAGGGCCAACTAGACTCAAGAATGGATCATCTTCTGTCCTGTGCAATTGATGTCCAGTAAAGTAAGTTGTGCAGGGAAGAGTTACGATCATGGCAAGAGTGTTCATGAATATAGAACAATGACTTAGATTTATTCAAGTGTAACTGTTCCATATACAGTAGAGTCTCACTTATCCAACATAAACGGACCAGCAGAATGTTGGATAAGTGAATATGTTGGATAATAAGGAGGCATTAAGGAAAAGCCTATTAAGCATCAAATTAGGTTATGATTTTACAAATTAAGCACCAAAACATCATGTTATACAACAAATTTGACAGAAAAAGTAGTTCAATGTGCAGTAATGCTATGTAGGAATTACTATATTTATGAATATAGCACCAAAATATCATGATGTATTGAAAACATTAACTACAAAAATGCATTGGATAATCCAGAACGTTGGATAAGCAAGTGTTGGATCAGTGAGACTCTACTGTATATGATCACTACTCAGTCACAATTTTGATACTATTGCCACAATTACATTACTCAAGACTGCTTTAGTGGATATCAGCTACATGATGAGAAGAGGTCCATTTTGCTATTGGCCAGAATATGACAGTTCCAGTAGAATTTGGGAGGATCACACCAGGAGAGGTTGCTTTACTAAGTAGCTGAAATACATATTATTTTTAACAGAGGTGTCTCTGCAGAGTTGGCTAAAATAAATTCATCTGGTAATCCCATAAATATTTGCAAAACATGAAAAGCTACTTTTTTGATTATAGATGCCAAAATCCTGGAAAGAGTTGTGTCCCTCAGAAACAAATTTCCCAAGCACTGCATTTTGAGCACATGCAAACACTTCACCAAAAAAACCTGATCAGTTATTCAGAAGTTAATTGATGAAAAGACATGTGACCTCTGGATGTAGAAATGTGATGGTGTAAATTGTGAGGAAACGAGAGAGTGTGGCTAGTTTGCATTTCACTTCAGTCCTTGCCTTTTTATTCAATCTTACTGTTACTAAGAAGCACCCTTAACTCACTGTGGAAATTTGCATGGCATTTTAATGAAAGACATGTTCCCTGCTAAGCTTAACGCATATTCTTTTAAGATAAGTATCATACATTTCCTCTGAAAGTGCTTGTAATCAAATTTGATGAATACTTACAGCCAGGTACTGTGGCGTAAGTCCTCCAAGACCTGTAAGATTCCCCCAGGTGGCAGTGTTGAGCTGTTGCATTTGTTGTGCCAACTGCTGTTGTAAACGTCTCTGCTCCTTGTCCTTTTGGGTGTCAGCAAACTTCACGACTATTGGTGAAGAACAACCCTGCGATTGGACAGATTGGTGGGGGAAAAGTCATTCTAGCACACCTTTACATGAGTCTTGTCCACCCCTGAGGATTTCCCAGCATCACAACCACTGGAAATGTTTTTTGCAATTGATCATATGACTCATGTAAAGGTGTTTATGGATTGGGGTATCTTGGCAGCTCAGCGGATGAAATTATTCCTCATCTTTTGTTATTACTCCACCCTACCCTCACAACAAATATTCAATAGGACAGAAACTACTTATAAAATATCATTAGCCTTTTCATGTTTTTTATTTCAAGAAGGACAATCCTGTGAAAGAGAGAAGGAATGAAAGGAAGACAGAAAGCAAAAGAAAGAAAGCATGCAAAAGAAAGAGGAAGAAAAGTCAGAGAATAGTATCTCTTTTACATTAATAGACTAAATGCATTTTCAAAGCAACCACAGTTGCCTATAACATAAACTCACAAAAGGGAGGATTCTCGTTAGCTATAGCTTGGATCAAGATTTAGGCAAGTATACTATATCAGCTACTTAGGACCTTTTCATACAGTCAGCGAAAGGAAAGGTGCATGGGGTAGCTCATGGCGCTCTGTACACCTTCTTTTCCTCGTCATATGGTGGGGACAGGACAGGGTGTGTTGACATCCCATCCCTGTCCTAATCAGATGGGAGAAAGGGTGGCAATGCATGTTGTCCCGCCACCCTTTCCCTGATTAAACTGGGAAAAGGGGAAAAAAAGTGCAGGTCGCTCTGTTGAAGCTATCCAAAACATACGTTCCTCCCCATGGTGGTGTAGGAAACCCCTTCCGGCACTTTCTCTACACTTTGGGAGGAATGTGGGTGTGGCCTGTTGAGTGCCAACTGATGACACTAGGCAGTCCCCATTGAGGCCTGGCCAGGAGTGGCAAAACGGGGCTGTTTTTGCCCTGTGTGAAGAGGTCCTCAGTTTACATACACAGGGCAATTTAGCCTTGTGTCAATGTGCCTTGGAATGGTGTGCATCTCACCTTCTCTGGGTCACTGCTGCTGCCACTCCTGGTTGACCTCAGAGCTCTGTGAACTTATGGGCATTGTAGGTGGCCTTGTCAACATCAGAACGGGGCACCCATGAGACCAGCATGAAAGAGAATATGATCTTTGTCATGCAGGTGCCCTATTTTGATGTCAGCAGAGGCACTCATATGACAAGGAAGGAGGGGAGATCATAACATCATGTGAGGTCCTCTATCGATGTCAGATGTTGAGTGATGCCTTGATGGTCAGAAGCTTGCATAAAGCTCCATGGCCAGCTGGGAGTCATAGTGGCAATCATGGCCACAATCCATCCCCTTTCTCTGAGCTGATGACCAGGGATAGGGTGATGGCACCAGTGTCCTATTTGGGCAGTTTCCTGCCTAGCTACCCAGCCTGTCATGAAGCTGTGGGAGAACTTTTCTGGAAACTTTGGAGGATCTCCAAACTTTTCTTCAAATAAAAAATCCTAGAATACTCATCTGAAGTAAATGTATGTCATGAAGATAGACAGCCATCTGGGATAATAAGTTTAGTATACCTGACTAAGTAACCTCTCTTGGCCCAACCACCCCCAACAAAAAGCCATTCACATGGACTTCCTTCTCCCCATACAGCTGATTCCCGATAAAGTCAATTGGAGGAGGCAGTTATGGTCATATCAACAATATCACAACTGTGTCTAAGCATAAATCATGAATAATGAACAGTTGTTACCCAGATTTACTCATCTGTAACTGTGTTTTCACTATCATTGTTTAGTCATTATTGTGACACTATTACCACATACCCAAGCATTTTTCCTGGGGTATTTCTCCTACTGAAGTTATTTTTATATTGGGGGGCTAAGCAGTAGATTGGTGTACCAAATTTCTATTATTTTCTAAATAAAATTAAAATAACAGAAACAAGAAACAAAATTATGCAACATTTCTTTCTGAAATGTTCCATAGTAGCACACTAATAGTGTTCTGTTCTTATAGTGCAATTTTGGAATCTCTTCCAAATTGTGATAACAATCTGTATTGTGTGGGGTATGCTGGCTTTCAATAACAGTGATTAAAAATTGATAATACGGGGATTCCACTTCACATTGGATTCCGAAAGGTAACACTTGCTGATTTAAATGGGTTTACTCTCATCTTTATTATTGTGTTTCCCTATTATTTGCTTGTTTAATTTGTTGTTTTAGGGGTGTGTGTGTGTGTGTGTGTGTGTGTGTGTGTTCTTCCATAGTTAGGTGTTGTGCTTATAGATCTATGGACAGAGCTGGTAGAGGGATTATCTACATTACTTTATCATAGCATCATTATTATTTGCCACGAAGAATTTCAGTGCAAAATACTCCCTCCTTCTTATGCTCTATTAAGACTTAAGTGGCCTACCACTCCCAGTTTAAATAAAGAAAAGGCAATGTGGCAAGCTTTTGAATCTGCTTCATGGGATTTATGGAGACAAGTATAGCAGTTTACAGCATACTTCCAACACACACTTGAAGATGTATCTATGTGTGTCTATTGTATATTTATATATGTGTGTGTGTTCCTATACCCTTCATAGCTTATAATTCTAAACTTTTTGGGTTTTTTTTTTTTACAAAAATGTATATACCAGTGGTTCTCCAGTGGTTCTCCAGGTGTTTTGGCCTACAACTTCCAGAAATCCCAGCCAGTTTACCAGCTGTTAAGATTTCTGGGAGTTGAAGGCCAAAAACATCTGGGGACCCACAGGTTGAGAACCATTGGTATATACCCTTAACAAGATTAAAGATTCAAATAGTAGAGAATTGACGTGAAATGACAATATACATTTTAAGTGACATTTGCAACACTATGCTTTGACAATGCAAGCAGTGCATTATTATATATTCTTCAATATAAATACATTTACTTAGCATTCAAATAATCAACACAGCTACTATATCTGTTAAAGGGTCTGTAAATTTTATGGACACAGTGGGTTGATAGGTCTATCACAGTGGTTCTCAACCTGTGGTTCCCCAGATATTTTGGCCTTCAACTCCCAGGAATCCTAAACTGGCTGGGATTTCTGGGAGTTGTAGGCCAAAACCCCTGGGACCCCAGGTTGAGAACCACTGGTCGGTCAGTCGGTCTATCTATCATCTATCTATCTATCTATCTATCTATCTATCTATCTATCTATCTATCTATCTATCTATCGCTGTTGGGTACCTTCAAGTTGTTTTAAACTTATTGTGACCCAAAAGGAAGCCTATTGTGAGGGTTTCTTGGCAAGATTTGGTCAAAGAAAGGCTTTTCTTTGCCTTCCTCTGAATCTGAGAAAATGTGACTTACTCAAGGTCACCCAGTGGGTTTCCATGGCTGAGTGGGGATTTGAACTCTGTTCTCCAGAGTTGTAGTCCACACACAAACCACTATACCGCACTGGCTCTCATATCCAAAACAGCAGAAATAAATGTCAAGGACAAGGCTGTGAGATAACAGATCCAGCCTTGCAAATCTGAGCTCCACAAGGCAGCCAATATTGTATTTATGAATGCTTAACTGGCAGTAAATTGTATAAAACAATATTGCAGCATTTTATGAATCTATAATTCTCTTCCCTCCCCTTACCCCCCATCTGCTTCATATTTCATCAGGGCAGCAATTTCAAGAGAGCAAACATCACAAAGATTGAAATCATACATATCAAAGTAGCTTCGTATCCGAAAAGGTCTGTTATTGTTGCAACTAATTTGTTCCACAGTAAAAAAAGAAAAGAAAATTAGTGTCTCAGTTTGACACAGTTGCTTGAGCTTAACCTCGAATATATGAGAGAGGCTAAAATGTGATGGTGAGCACAGGTCTCGAAAACATGTGGGTAGAAAGCATATGAGTGGAAAACAGCAATCTAAGAACCCATTAATTTTAGGAGATATTTATTCTTCTGGACACTTCCTTTCTCATCTTTTTAGATTTTGTGATCATCTTGGAAAAAAGTATATGTCATTCTGTTAAGTGCTGAAGGAGTGAAAATAATGAAATCAAGGACAGAAAGTAACGTCACTGTTTCCGCTGAAGCCTGATTGCATAATATATAATCTTCCATTTGCAAAGAAATTTTCTTTGCATTAAACATGAAATCAGAGTGCCCAGGGGCATTATAGTTTCTGGTTGAATGTCCAGATTTAATATTAGCTGTTGAAAGTCAACTCTTTACCATAATAGCATTGACATTAATAACAATGGAGAAGGAAACATGAGAGTATATTGACCTAAACCAATATACTCTTCCTTTTCTCTCCCTATCCCAATTTGCTATCTTAAGATGAGCAGGCATTCTCCTCTCTCATAATTCTATGTTTTTCAGCTGTCTCAGTTTCGTTAATTCTTTCGCTCTGTGAAATCCAGCCTTTGTGCTTTTTTTTCTTTTCAGTAGCACACCAAAGCCACTTCTGAGGGTCCTTTTTGGAGAGAATGGAGTAATCTCAGAACACAACCATGTCTGAAGGTAAGTTGGGAAGCAACGTTAGCATGATGACAGAATGGAATACCATTTGAAGAAAAGGTGGTTCAGAATATATGTCATTCATTAAACAAAACAATACAGCCGGTCCTCCATATTTGTGGGTTTCCTTTTATATATTGGGCTATTTATGGATTTTATTAATGCATTTTCTCTAGGAATCTTCCATTAGAAGTTGGCCATAGAGTTGCACTGCAGAACCAAGAGACTGCTACAGTCATTTGTAGGCCCTCCTATGGGCAGCTTCCCCATAGAGTCACATCAGAAGATATAGATTCCTAGAGAAGCATTCTCTCAGGTTAAAAGGAAGCATTTATTTAATTAACCCCAGCAAATGTGGAGAACTGACTGTATACAAGAGCCAACCCTATATTTACAAGTTATGCTTCAGCCAGGTTTCTCCAGGCTTGATAGAAACCTTCAGTACTATCAGAAAACTTTTCATCTATTCCTGTTTTTTGTGTCCCTGGTTTGTAATGTAGCAATGTAAGAGGAACTTGCACTATTTCCCTGCAATATTTTCGAAGTTTCTTTTGAGTGTCAATTAAAATATGGACAAACATTTCTGAAGATGCATCAAATACTCCCTTGTTCCAAGCTGTAATGTAGGGTTGGGCAAGTCTAGAGAGAGGGACACATGCAGGGCTTAAGTTGCAAAAAGGTGGGTTGCAGTTCAAGAATCGTGAGCAATTTTGCCAAAAATATCAAACATATGAGCAATTTGTCAATGCAACCACTCTTGGGGATACTCAAGCTCTTGATGGCCTTCATGTTCACAGAGGTGGTCCTACTATTCCATTATACTTTGATTCTTCCTGATTTAATGTTTTTCCATCAAATGTGTAACTATCTTCAAATCAAGGAGCTGCTTGTCTTTAAGTCTGAAGGTTTCTTGATCCAAGAGATTAATTTTCTAGAAATGCAATCTTTGTATGGTTCTATCTTTAGAACACCCAAAGATGAGTGTGAATGGAAAACCATATGATCAAAATTTTGGAACCAAAATTTTGGGGTAAATTCAAAGAAGCCTGGCCAAAGTAAAACATTGGAACATTCCTATTGATATTTCTCTTTAAGATATCAGAAATGGTTTTTGGTCACATAGATAGTGGTTAATCTGTACTATCACCTACACCTGGATTGTTCACAATGTCCTCATCAGTATTGATGACATTCTCCACCTCCATGTATATCAGAAGACCAGTTTAAGGGAAACAGCCTTCTGAGGAATTACATGCACTTGAATTTGAATATACCTACAAGAGTTCTTAACTGACATTGATGAAGTTATGGACCTTGGCATTGTCAAATGTAACAAAGATACATATTGAACAGGTAATGTTGTAAGATACGTGCTGCTTAGGAAGTTGTAGATGGCCTACAAATGAGCTGAGTATGGTTCATTGGTTTCATTACTCACAGCAAAGCTTCATTAATTAGGCCAATGGTTCCCACATGTTGGTCCTCCAGGTTTTTGGACTTCAGTTCCCAGAATCCCTGACCATTGGATGAGGTGGCTAGGGCTCCTGGGAGTTGAAGTCCAAAACAACTGGAGGACCAAAGTCTGGGAATCACTAAATTAATCCCTAATGATGTTCTCTTTACCATTTTGGCTCAAACTTCAAGAGGCAGGAGCGATCCTAAACTATAGCAACCTTGCCACATAATGCATTCTGAATTTTAGCAAAGGTAGAATCATCAGAGGATTCTAAAATAGCTATCCTACCTCTGAAGTCCTAATATGGTATGGAAATAAAAATATATATTCCCTTCCCTTTTTATCTTGAGTCATCAAATACACTTTCAATATTATAAAAGGGAGCCACAGAGATAAAGAGCAGAAGTATGTGTGTGAATAGAGAGACATATTTCTATTTCAATGTTCATTTAATGGTGAACGTAATTTTGATTCCTTTCTCTGGCCCACTTTGAAACACATCTAACAACGTGCCTAAAAATGGATAGCACTGAAAAGAAAAACACATTGATTATAAAGTATCAAAATAATCTCAACTAAAGGTAGGAAAGATTGGAGAGACAATAGACTTTCCAATGCCAATATCAATATTTCTGGATAATACAGGAGATGGTGACATTTTCATGCACTTTAAAAAAATTTTTTTGCTCATTACACAAAGCAGTTCAATGACAAAGACACAATAATGTTGGGTTTTATTTGATTTTTTAGTACCCAGCATGCTTTGGGAGATTAGAGCATTGCAAAAGGAGGAAACAATATTATTCCAGAAAGTGGAACGATCCTCATTTTAAAATAAAATAAAATACAGGGGGGAGAAAAAAATAAAAAGCAAGAAACAAGTGCACATTGCATCAAAATGCTGCTTCAGAAGGAATAACCAATACACAGATACAATATACATAATACAATATAACATGCACTCTCAAATTGTTAAACCAGAAGATCCAGATTAAGACATAGTTGACTTGTGAGGCTTTTTTGTGCAAAATTCTGAAAGACCATGTCAAAAATCACAGACTGGGAAGAGAAAAAAAATCACTCTTATTTACATATGTAAATTTAAATGTTTGGGTTCATTCACAAATACAAGCCAAAGATGTAATTGAATTTCACTCTCTCCCAGACAGACAAGCATAATTTTTTTTAAATTACGGGTTGTTTGGAATAATCGATACTGCTTTGCAGGTTAGGGAAAAAATGAAAACCATCTGCCTTTCTCCGTGTGGCTTGTCCACTTTGAATTTATGAATGGTAGCCTGCAGAGCTCAAATTGTTTCAGCAACATTGAAAAAAAAGTAGGAGGGGGAGACAATTCAACATGCCAAATGTACATTTCACCAGACGGCAAGGTGGCATTTCAATGAACTACGTCTTTCATTTTCTGCTGAATGCCACCATATTATGAAATAAAAACAGAGAGATCATCCTGTGTTCTCAGACAATTAAGGGAAGTAAATGTCACAGAGATGGAGAAACAAAAAAGAGAGAGAGAGAGAGAGAGAAAGCGAGAGAGAGAAAGGAAGAAAAAGAGAGAGTGTGGGTGGGGAATGGGAAGAAGTTTAAATCTGTGATTGTCATGCATCTGATCTTCTCCAGGAGAGCATGGCTTTACATTCTCAATCATTTGCACAAAGAAAACACAAAGAAAGGGCAGATGATACAGTACTGTACCTCCATGGTCTGAGACTGGTGCATGGCTTTGATTGCATTCTGTGCCATTGCCCTTGTCGAAAACGTGACAAACGCACAGCCTGTGGGAACAAGGGGACAGGGAGCAGGAAAGACAAAAAAACAACAAGACAAAAGGGTTGGACGCTTGTTAAACCAACACAGTCTACGAGAACGGCCACAAGACGACACTGTTCTCCGTAGTACATAAAATAATCAAAAAAAGAAAACAAAACCAAAAAAGTAAAAAAAGAAACCAAAATAACCCACTTCCCTAATTTAGCGGGCTCGGCAGAAGCCGCTTTTGCTAATCGGACCACAGATTGTGGGTGAGAAGGGAAGAGAGAGAAAGGGAAGAAAGGATAAAAACTGAGCTTGGGTTGATGAGGGATTACAAAAAGAATACACTACATAGTTAGCATATACATCCCATTCTTCTAAACCAATGGGCTTGAAAACTCTCTTCGATTTATCTTCCAATCCCTCTGCCCTTGCTAACTGCTTCTTTTTCTTGATGTTCAGGTATTTTAAGGATATTTATATAAAATGACAGTAAAAAACTGGCGTGCTTGCTTCATTACCTAATAATATGTGGGCTAATGTTTTAAGTTAAATCAAATTAAACCTCAGTCGATGGTGCAGCAAAATCTACAGAATAAGTAAATTGAGAAATCAAGTGGTAAAGCAGAAAGGCCTCTGCAAAAATCCATGGGAGTTGGGCAAAGGCAGCCCAGGGCTGCGGCATGGCTAAACAAAACTCTACCAAGGTAGTGTCTGTTTGGTATGACTTAAATGTGACTTTGGATGCTACTGAATATGGGCAACCAAAAATATGGAGCCGTAGTTTTTATATTTAGTTGCTGACACCACCTCTAATGTCAATAGGAGAGAAAGTGCTCATTTCTCCTCCCACTAGTTAGGGATAGTGGGATGATAGTGAAGAAGATGTTAAAATTAGATGGTATTGGTTGCTGCATTTATTATGTCTTTTCCAAAGAGTTGGGTCTGTGGATCTGTTTTCTACTACTGCTTTGAATATTGCTACTCATCTTGAAAGAAAATGTTGGCTTCAAATCATTCCCCCCCCCTAAACAGTTGTGAGATCAATGATTTGGAATTGTGGCAAGAATCCAATCATGTATTTCTGTTGGAGCCTGTCCTTTCTATTAGAATTAGCCATCCATCTTCTCTTCTTTAACCTTCTCCTTCCTTGTGAGTCTTAAGAACTTGCTTCAAAAGCCTCAGTATTGCTGCCCAGAAGGTTTTTGGTGCCACCACCTTTTGGATCGACAGTCCTAAATGTACTGGTATTGGATATGGAAGAACATCATTGACTTAAGCAAGGATCTACACTTAAATAAATATATTGCAGTACATGTGATCCAGGCATATCCCATGCTCATGGATGCATATAATTTTTTTGCATGAATATGCTGGCTAATCCAGCATATGGGAGCAGACTGGTCTGCTGAAGCATAATATGAAGATGTTTATCGTTTCATTGTAAGTGAATAGTGAAATTGTGAAGGGGCAGATGACATAGAATTAGGGTTGTGTGGTCAATAAAATTGGCAGGAATCTGGGACATTTGCATGACTGCCCAGAATTTTTATGATATTCAAGGGGATTATTTTACTGGCTAACCATTTCAAGAAGTCATCTATGGTTTGATAACATAATGCTCAAGAACAAGACTGCCACATGTTTTGGGAAGAAGGACACTAGAGTGAAAAGAATTACTGCCTGATGTTTGAATAATGTTGCTAGGGGATTGGTATCTTTCCGCCCAGGCAGTGCCTTGGTAATAATGCTCTTGAAATTGAGACAAAGGACACAAGTTGTCCACCTCTGCCCTATCTCTCTGCCCACACTGCCTTGGCTGTGGCTGCCCACTCTGCCACCAACTTCATCAGTATGCCACACTGTGATACTGTCAAAGATATCATGATGCTAACATCTCGTGTGATGATTTCACAAAGACATGGAAACACACTTACATTGGTTTGCAAAGACAATTGGGTTAAATGACAGTGTTGTCGAATGAAGTTGAAGACAGCAAAAGCACAATGGTAGAAAGAAAAAAGTGTTGAGAACCAGCAGCCAAAGGAATGAGAAAGTGTCAAACCACACTGAGTCAGTTGGGGATACACATTAAACTCCCATGGATTGAAAGCATACATGAGGGGTATACGCCTGCTAGGATGGAAATAATATTGGCTGTTATTCGTTTCCTGGGTGAAAAATGGCTACGTTGCTCACTTGACACTGAATCATGCTAGTGAATTGTGATGGTAGACAACAGGGCACTGTATAAGATGTCCCATTGCAGAAGAGGGGCTCCTGTTGCTCAAGAAGGTTATCCATTGCACAACAGGACATGTTTTACAATGGAACATGTATGTCAGGACACATTGTGAATCAAGACACATTGCTCATCAGGACACTTTGTGCATTGGGACATGTTGTGTAATGACCATGCTGATGGCTGGGTTTGTGCAATGGTCCTGATAGGATAGCTGTATCTCCACTCCACTCCTGGGAATACCAATGCTGCATGTTGGGTACTAGTGTTGCACTCCACATGAAATGACAGTGTGCGCATGAAAGAAATACAATGCATTCTAGGTTTGGGATGGAAAAGGCAACAGCTAAATGACCCAAGGCTTGGTGTGGAAGGAGGTGAACTTGCACTTTTTAGATTAGATGTTGATGAGTAGTTAAGACTAGAGCTGCGCTGTCTCCTTTTAACAGATATTGAAAATATCCTTTCAAATTTCATTGAATAATAAAAGAGACCACAAGAGCCAACCAGTCCAACCTTCTGCCATCCAGGAATACTCATTCAAACCATTCCTGACAGATGGCCATCCACCTTGTTTAAAACCTCCAAAGATGAAGACTCCATCACATTCCAAGGAAGACATTCCACTTTTGAACAGCTCTCACCATGAGGTTCTTCCTAATGCTTAGATGAAACATCTTTACCTGTAATTTGAATCAGTTGCAGTAGAAAAAAACTGGCTCCATCTTCTATTTTGACAGCTTTTCAAAGGTTTAAGCATGGCCATCATTTATTTATTTATATATTTATTTATTTAATTTATATACCGCTCTTCTCCCCCAGGGGGACCTAGAGCGGTCTTACATAATGGCAAGATTAATGCCCCATATAATACAAAATATAGTAAAACAAACGATCGTAAAAACACACTTAAAAACCAATATTATACCCCATTTAAAACAGTAAGCACTGTGTGGCCATTACAACAGGGCCAGTAGCATTGGGCCAAAAGTCAGAGCCAGTCTGTATTCAATTACACATTAATCCAGCGAATCATGTCACTACGTAACCCTCATTTTGTAGGCTAAACATATTATCCAGCCGATTACCATTTTGTTCACCTTCTCTGGACAAGTTCCTGAATTGTGGTTCCAAGAATGCTTTAAAGGCTGTGAAGTTATGTTGGCTCACAATTTCCCAGCAATACTCAAACAAAGCTTAGCTATCACAATTTACAATGCAATCCCATAAATGTCTATTGAGAAGTAAATGCCATTGAATTCAATGGGCCTTCCACCCAAGTAAGTGAATGTGGAATTTTAGCCTTATCCCCATTTTGCTGGTGATTTCTAAATACATTAAAAGTGAATCTATTTTTTACCCTGACAATGTTTGAAATTAAGTTTTATATTTAAAAAATAACAGCTAAAATAGCAGCATGTTCCACTCAATTTGTCCCAGACATCATTATTATGATTGGTATGATTTTTAAAAGGTTTCCAAATGGTGCAGATCTAAATACAGAAGCTGAACACATTGTCATTATAGAATGAAAGCATGAAACTTTGCAGCAAGCCCAGTTTAATTTTTCTTAACGTTTCAATATCTTTGCCCCTGTGGTCAATGAGCAAAACGATAAATACGTTTTCCAGCCAGATTGTTTGTTTTATGGAAATCATTGTGTGAATCTGAAAGACCACTTTGTTTTTATTTTCCCCAATGCTTACCTGGTAAGAATATCAAGTCAGGAATGCATTAACATTTTAATTGCATGACAGAAGGGCCTGGTAGAAACACAACACAACTTTCCTCCAACACCACAGTTCAAATGTGTCTATCTTCCTTCACTCAGCCTTCCTTATGGTCCAGCTCTCACATCCATAGGTTACTACAGGGAATACCATTGCTTTAACTATGCAGACCTTCGTTGCCAGTGTGATGTCTCTACTCTTCATGATTTTATCGAGATTGGTCATTGCTCTCCTCCCAAGAAGTAAACATCTTCTGATTTCCTGTCTGCAGTCTGCATCTACAGTGATCTTCATGCCTAGAAATCTTGTCTGTCACTGCCTCCACGTTTTCTCCCTCTATTTGCCAGTTATCAATCAGTCTGGTTGCCATAATCTTGGTTTTCTTGATGTTTCTTAACTGCAACCCCGTTTTTGCACTTTCTTCTTTCACCTTGGTTATAAGGCTCCTCAGCTCCTCCTCGCTTTCAGCCATCAAAGTGGTATCATCTGCATATCTAAGGTTAATGTTTCTTCCAGCAATTTTAACTTCATCTTGGATTCATCAAGATGAAGTTCCTAGAGCAGTTTACCAGTTGTTAGGACTTCTGGGAGTTGAAGGCCAAAACATCTGGGGACCCACAGGTTGAGAACCACTGTCCTAGAGGGAGCTCTAGGACTCTGCTTACCAGCAGTTCAAGACAACTGACTGGCTTTGAAAGTGGATTTCAGGGATCTATCTTGTCAATAACAACAACATGCAAAAATATGAAACAGTTATGATGTCTTAAGACTCATATATGCTATTGCTTGGATTCAAGCTCCAGGAAAAGATGTTCTACCTAAACATTAGGAAGGAACTTTTAGTGGAAATGGCTGTCCAATAATGGAAGTGTTGTGGGCTTCATCACTGCAGGTTTTTAAACAACGGTTGGATGGTGGTTGGATGGCCATCTGTGTTGAACTGGATGGCCCTTGTGGTCATTTCCAACTCTACATTTCTATGATGCTGTGATTGTAACTGACTAACAATATGTTAGCCAATGTTTTAAAACTATTTTCTTTTGCAGCACTTAGGTTGTCCTTGTGGATAGTGGAAAATTAACCAATAGTTATCATAAACAAGTAACACATAATTCAAAACCAGCCTTAAGAATGAGAACTCCCCTTTGTATTCACTGGAGTAGATTTTTCACACTTTTCACCAATTCTAATCAAAGTTCTTGATTGGGGTTCCCCTTCACCCCAAAACCATTTCTACCATTGATTTTATATTCTGATAAAGAAGGGATCCCTTCTACCATGGCACTAAGACAGGAGGAAGGAGTGGGTTTAAGCTACAAAGGGAAAAGAGGCATGCATTACAAAGAAGTTCAAATTTGTAAATAATGCTTGCACTGAATTGAGGAGAAAGCATTGTCTACCTGAACACAGAGCTAAAGTTACATTGGCTCATTAAAAATATATCAATGCATTTTGACATCACACAGAGCTTTTTATCATAGGTTGAGTATCCCTTATTCAAAATGCTTGGGGTCAGAAGTGTTCCATATTTTGAATTTCAGAAAACTTGCATTTATATAATAAGGTATTTTGGAGATGGGACCATAGTTGAAGTATAAAATTCAGTTACATTTAATATATACCTTATATACATACAGTAATGTTAATAATTGTGTATGCAAAACAAACTTTGTGTACACTAAACAACTTGAAATAAAACACGTTGCTATCTCAGCCAACCAGTTTGGACAATCTTGGATTTTAGTCTTTTGGATGTTGGGATTCCAGATAAAGGATACTCAACCTGTATCAATATAACAGTCTTCAATACCAAAGAAACCAATCTTTTAGAAGAAACATACATGACTTAATTGGACAGTTTACTACTATCAATAATATTGAAAGTCAAAATTATTTCTTAAGCTGATGTTTTGTTATTTTCTTAGACCCAACAACTGCTGATATTTTAACTGATTCAACACATTGATAGATTTCTGCAGCCATAATCCAAGAAACATTTCTTTTGGGACAATGAAAAAGAAATATTCAAAGCAAAGCAAAAAACATTCTACAAGTCATTCTAGACAAATAGGTGTAGTAGTAAAATGGTAAATGGTCTACAGTACCTCTGCTAGACTCCATATTGAGGCTGGGCACTAAAATTAAAGAGGGCCAAATTTACCATCAGTCTCAAAGTCATCTATCTTTAAAACATTACTCATTCTAAGCAGATAAACAAGGATTACCAGATTTTATTCTCTCCTCTGCAGTAAAGGAGACACTCCCATTACACAAGGTAAATGTTTTGATACAACAGTTTTCATGTTGTCTCAATAAACTGGCCACTTTCCTCCCACTTGCCCAACCCTTTCCACCCCTATTTCCCTTGACATCAGTTCAACTACTACACTCTGCAGTAGCCACCCAAAGCCAGTGCCTTCTAAATACACTGGCCTCATGATCTCCAGTCACTTTGGGGGTAATGGAGGGTTTAGTCCAACATATCCGAAAGGTGCCAGGTTGGAGAAGGGTTGGAAGTCCTAAAACCTTTTGGACCTCTCTCTTTGTTCCTCTCTGGAAACAAGTACAAGTGTGCTTGAGTCTCATAGAGTGATAGTGCTAAACAATGGAATCAGTACTTTTGATGATCAGGTTAAATCCGCCATCAGTGGAACTTGAGAAGCAACAGCAAAATATGGTAGCCCTAGTTGATATCCTGTCTGTTACATCTGTAGCTCCACTTCCTATTTTTCTAACAGTCAAAATGAGTAAATAATCTTGAAATCAGAATGCTACGGAGAACAGAGAGATCATTTTTCCATTACTGATGGAACTGATGGAGGATAGATATGTGCAGAGAAGAAGTGGTATATCTGAAGACAGTAACAGCAGTTAGACATGTCTGTGGCTGGTGGAGGAGGAAATGTAGACATGACCACCCTCTCCTCTAAGGAAAGAGATGCAAAGTGTGCAATGGAAAAAATAAATTAATTGGTTTAATGTAATGAGAGTGTCAAAACCAGCACATTGGCCAAATCAGGCAACGTACGAGGCTTGCGTTACATACTCTAACAGCCTTATTCTGTCTGTGTGAAGCAACCCCACACAGTGGTCATAACAAATAGAATGGTTCACAGCACAGACTATCACCATCATGGAGAGAATGATCATACTCTCAGCAGACATTGCTGGTGAATTATTTGTGACTAATGCATACAGAAAGCAGAAACTGCAATGGCATTTTGTAACATCGAACCCAAACCTGCAAGAAAGCATGCTCAGTCTTTAAAAACCACACTGTATTTTCATCATCACCACTGAACTATGAAGGAGAGATTGATAGGTATTAGCTGTGAGCCTGATATCTGCTTGGACATCTCCATCCTATATTGCAATTGTAACTGTGGGAGTCCTAGGAATGAAATTCGCAATGTGGGAAACAGCTTCAAAGGAAGGAGCATTTGGGAGATACAGATATGGGAATAATTTCTCTTGCTACTTGGAACCATTTTTGGTCATGAAAATTTAAAAGTAGCTAATAGCCTTACCAACACAGTTGTGTTTCTATGTAACCAATACTTTGATTGTTTCTGTTCATATACATTTTAATGAGGGAAAATGTAAACTCTCTTAACAACATTTGATGGCCTAGAGCTTAGTGGTACAGCACATGCTTTGTTTGTGAAAGGTTTCAGATTTGATTGGGGGAATATAAGGTAGGACTGGAAAGAGCTTTATTTTAAACTCTGGGAAGATGTCACAGATAGTACTGGTTCAGAGGGACCAATGGTCTGACTTGTTCTATCAAGTGGTTTCAGATAGTTGCTGGAATCTTCTATCATGGTGTATGTTACATAACTTCAAGCATACTTAGCTAGGTAGAAGATGCTAAGAGATCTTGGCCCATGGAACCCAATGAGATCATTCTCCATTACTTTAACTCTTATGGAAACCAGCACTGATCCATGGATAAGTCACATGTGAGTGGCTCAAACAAGCTTACACAGGCAATTTGGCTATTCCTCCTCCAGAGTGAATGCAAAGAAAGATCTATATCTGCTGGGAGTTATTTCACATGGTTTCCCTTTGTTTCATCCTTAACAAACTTGTGCCAACTTTTTAATTTCTGTGTAAACACTACTGATGCCACCTTCTAAAATGGTAAGAGGACCTGGGTTAGAGAAGAATTTTAGGCTTACAAGCATGGGGTGCTTTTGAAACACTGGAAGCTTCCCAGAGCCTCCAAAATAGGTTGTAAATCAGTGATTCTCAACCTGGGATCCCCAGATATTTTTGGCCTACAACTCCCAGAAATTCCAGCCAGTTTACCAGCTGTTAGGATTTCTGGGAGTTGAAGGCCAAAAACATCTGGGGATCCCAGGTTGAGAACCACTATTGTAAATGTAAGTAGCAAGAGTGTGGAACACTCATTTCAGATAGAGAAGGCAGTCTGACAGCTTTATGGACATTAATAATGTTGATAATTATGCACACTGAAATAGGACGAATCTAATCTCAGCCTTTCAAGAATAAATTGCAAGAATTAAGAAGACTTAACAATCTCAAATGAGAAAAATATGGTTTTCAGTGCATCCAGAACCAGTCCAGAAGCATGTGCTGCATGCATTCAGAATTACTTTATCTCTCCTTGCTTGTATATTTATTTACTACGTGTGTGCACCACCAATCAATTTCTAAATGATGTTCTGCTTGCTGCCAGATGTGACATCTTCGATCCACAGCCATAGAAGTCTGTATGGTTTCTGGGCTTTCATGTTTAACCCAATATGCTCCCTATATCTATTTCTGTGTTCAATCAAAAATTTGATCTTAGCTCTGCAGAGAGGAGGGTCCAAAGTAATAACTGTCATCTGACCAAGGCCCTGTGTTGCTACACTTCATCAGTTTGTGGCTCATTGTGTGATTGCAATCTCAGGATGAATCAACACATGCACCCAAGTCCCATCATTTGTCAATGGCTCACTGTGTCAGGGACTTGTTCGTGACTTGAAACAACACATGCCCAACCAGTGAATAAACCCAAAATGGTGTTTGCTTTTATTGCATAGGGAAGACTCAACTCTTCCAGGAGTGAAAGTATTTGACTTGCCATTAGCTACAACGAATGTTTGACTAATTGCTGAGATACCTGCACTCATCAGTTTCTAGCTTGCAAAGTTAATCCTATTGATCCCATTAAGATGGAAAATCAAAATGTTTAATTTGCCTGGCTGTACTCGGGCTACAATATCGTTTGTACTACAAGTGTAAAAAATGAAGGCCAAGATCCTACATCATAGTCTATGCTTTCAAACTTGATGAATCCATAGCTATCTTGCAGAAAAACAATGAAACCCTATTATTAGTGAATTATGAAGATATACATATGCAATTTGTTAATAATACTGCTGCAATGTACACCAGGCACTTCTGATGCACATTGGGCACTTCTAATGTGCATGAAGAACTTATCACGGACATTGTGCATCTTTCATGCATATCAGCCATTTTGGTTGTGTTCTAGTAATTCCTAAACAAGGTCTAAATGCACATCAGGAAGTGGCCAAATGAGCACCAGGGCCCACTTCATGAGCTATCTTCACACATTGAAGCCCTTATGTGGTAACATGCATTTCCAGCTTGCAGTATGCTGACACATTTAGCTTTACGTCTCCATGGTGTAGATGCTGCAATGTGTTGGATGAAATTCAGTCCTGATAGAACAAAGTGCTCTCTGTGGACTGGTGGTTACCAGATGTAGGAAATGGGTAAATACATCCTCTTCTGGACAAGGATACATCTGTGCTTGGTTCCAGGATAGACTGGTGTGATACCTATGGCCTTTCTTGGAGAGAGATAACTAGCCAAAGCAGTCCATGTAGTGGTAATCTCTCAACTAGACAATGTGTGGCTACCTTTGAAGAAGACTTGGAAGCTGCAGCTATTGCAAAATGCAGCAGGTTGACCACTGACAGGAGTATCATACAGAAAGAATATAATGCTAGTCTTAAAAGAATTGCACTTGCTGCCAATACATTTTCAGTTTGAATTCAAGATGTGTCTGATGGCATTCAAATCCTTAAACAACTTGGGACCTTGATTGGGAAGTGCCTCTTTGCATATGTACCTCTCCATTTCAATATGGAAATCTAATTCAGATCCAAATCAGAACAGGTTCAAGTTTGTAGAACTGGATATCAATACAACGGTCTAGGGGCACAATCCTACTGGAATTATGTTGCATAGCTCCTTGTCTTTCCTATTCCTTTTTGCCCACAGTGCAGAGATTTCCAGATTCAACCCCAGATTCAGATTTTCCAAGCTCTGGCTCATAATTTAGATTTATTATTGGCTCTTCAAATTGGAAGGTTTAATCTTAGTGGATTTAATTACACTAGAGTCTCACTTAACCAAGACTCGCTTATCCAAGGTTCTGGATTATCCAAGGCATTTTTGTAGTCAATGTTTTCAATATATCATGATATTTTGGTGCTAAATTTGTAAATACAGTAATTACAACATAACATTACTGTGTATTGAACTACTGTTTCTGTCAAATTTGTTGTATAATGTGATGTTTTGGTGCTTAATTTGTAAAATCATAACCTAATTTGATGTTTAATAGGCTTTTCCTTCATCCCTCCTTATTATCCAAGATATTCACTTATCCAAGGTTCTGCTGGCCCGTTTAGCTTGGATAAGTGAGACTCTACTGTATTTTCAGATTTTATTAATACAGTATTCCTAGGTATTTATAGGTCCTCTAGTGTGATTCTATCATCAATGTCCTCTGTACCATAGAGTTGCGCTATATATCCCAACTTTTCAGTTTAAAATAGTTTTTATTCTTTTTTTCTCTTTTCACAGGGATTCTGCACCTATAGCCTCTGCAGAAGTGGAGGGTCTCCTGTATATCTTGCTTTGAACAGCTCCTGCAAACCCTATGATCACCCTCAAAGGCAAGAAGCTCTTAATTGCATCAGGACTTTGATCTTTGACACATTCCTTGATCAAATTTAGAAGAGATTGGTATGAGACAGTACAGCAAAAACGAAAGGCTCATCCCAGTCTGCCTCTAGGAAACTTCTTTTCAGACCAGCCTTGTGAGCAAGTCCCCTTGTTGGAGGGTTATGTCTGATTGTATTCTGATTTCCTCTAAGCTTGTTAACTGCTCTTGCCTACCGATTGTTCAAGGGGCAAGTACAACTTGAGCATTAATTAATCAGTCTGTTTTATTTCTGGTTAAGACCTTGGCCCACTGCCTGGACTACAAGCACCACTCCTGCTGTGTTGCTTCAAAAGAGTTCACTCACTTCCTTTTTTTCATCTTTGCAACATGGCTTTAGGTTATCTGAAAGATCATATTGCTCTATATGTGTCAATCTGAGTATTTTGATTTTCAGGGGAGGGTCTTCTGTGGGTCCCACCATCTTTGCAGGTACAGCTTATAAGCACCTAGGAGAGAGCCTTCTTGTTGGCTATGGACTTATCTGTCAAGGGAGGCTTCTTTGTCCTTCTTCTACTCCCCTTTCATCAGTCGTCTAAGACCTCTCTGTTTAAAAAGTTTTTAACTGGCTGAGGTAGTGCAATAGTTTTAATTTATTGTTGAAGGCTTTCATGGGCAGAATCGCTGGGCTACTGTGAGTTTTTCGGGCTATATGCTCATGTTCCAGTAGTATTATCTCCTGATGTTTCAACTCAATCTGTGACTGCCCTCTTCAGAGGTTCTGAAAAACTCACAGCACCCCCATTTTAACATGTTTAATGGTCTTAAACTGACACACAAAAAATCAGTGGGTCTAAGAACAAAGCATGAATAAATTCTCTCTAAAAGCCAAAATGACTAAATGGAGACCACTGTACTTTGGACATACCACGAGAAAGAATGATAATGAATGAAAAGACAATAATGCTTGGTAAACTGGAAGGCAATAGTAAATGAGGAAGGCTGCATTGCAGGTGGATCAATTAAATCAAGGAAGCCACGGTCCTGAATTTGCTTGCTATTAGCAGGGCTGTTGATAACAGATAGACTAGAAGGTCTCTCTTAGTCTTCATGTTATCTCAAATTCAGCCTGACATGTATTTGCCAACAGGAAGGCTTCATGTAGCCAATGGCCCTTTCAAGACCTTGAAGACAGGGCTGTATTGACATTGGGATGTATGGAGATGACAGGAGTCTCTCCGGGTGGCAAATGGTATGTGTGTTCATGTGTTAGTCTTTTCAATATTTTACGATTTAAATCAGTGGTTCTCAACCTGTGGGTCCCCAGATATTTTGGCCTTCAACTTCCAGAAATCCTAACAGCTGGTAAACTGGCTGGGATTTCTGGGAGTTGTAGGCCAAAACACCTGGGGACCCACAGGTTGAGAACCATTGATTTAAATAGACTGAAATTCATACATTTATACTTCATTGTTGTGTTTATTGCTTACACACTGCTGGGTAATTCTGTTACCTACACTGTCATTGCATTATCTCTTGGCTACTTTCTCTAACTTTCCATTCTGTTTTCTACTGCTCTCCACTTGAGTGGGTCACACATTTTGAGCAGTATAGTAAGGTCGGAGACAATAATTTGAACACAAAAGCTCAGCTAGATAAACCCATACCTTTCCATGTGGCTATTCAGAATGAGTTCCATTCAGTTAATGGGGCTTGCTCCCAGGTAATTGGGTATACGATTGATGATCAATTTTTAGTAAATCCATGTTTTTTATGTTAGAAGAGGGGAAAGTTTTGCTTTGAGTCTCATTTAAGAAAGAAAAGTGGGATATACACAAATATAATTATAATAATTCCTTCCTGAAATTTTGTTACAAAAGATTTCAAATGTGTCAGGTGAAATGAGCAGCAATTTCATAGAATCATAGAATCATAGAATAGTAGAGTTGGAAGAGACCCCATGGGCCATCCAGTCCAACCCCCTGCTAAGAAGCAGGAAATCGCATTCAAAGCACCCCCGACAGATGGCCATCCAGCCTCTGCTTAAAAGCCTCCAAAGAAGGAGCCTCCACCACGGCCCCGGGGAGAGAGTTCCACTGTCGAACAGCCCTCACAGTGAGGAAGTTCTTCCTGATGTTCAGGTGAGGAAGTTCTTCCTGATGTTCAATCAATTTGATTGAATAGAAACATTTCTTTATCTAATTAGTACCACATTACAAGGACAAGAGATTTAAACATTTATAAAGTTTAGAGAGGGTCAGAGATGAGTGGGATTGTTTGATATTTGATCATTTAAACTAGACTGGACTTGGGATCCTTGGCTTCTGGATACAAAACATGTGCTCTACCACCAAGCTTTACAAAATATGCTTCTTCCTTGACTGTAGAGAGACAGAAATGTGTTGGTTCGGTTGTTCAGAAAATATTTACCAGCCATTCAAATTATTTCTGATCAAGAATTCTGCACTGCTGATTCACTGACTGATCTTTGTAGGCAGCCATTTATTGCTACACTTGCAGTGGATCAGTGTTGCCTACTTGAAATGAATGCATTATCAGGGATGCAGTTCTTCATTAAATTCTTCTTCAAGGTCGCAATGAGTTCAGCTATTCTCCAACTGTGATAAAGTCTTTGATTAAAACCACATGTTTTGAAGTCTATTAGCAATTCTGCTTATTCTGTCAGAAATGTGTACATAGCTATTTTGTAAAGAAAACAAAACTTTTGGGGCAGGAAACAGAATTCTTTGCATAGTATTTCATTGCAAAATATTAATTTATGAAAGTAGATGCTGGCGCTATGTAGAAAAATACAATTTTCTGCGCAGAAAAGTGGTTTTCCATGAAGAGTTACTCTGTGTGAATTTTAAGCAAAATAAATTTCCACTTATATTTCTGGCACATAAAACAGCACTTTCTGCACAAAAATGTATATTTCTGTGTTTAAATGTTATTTTCCATGCAGAAAATGCTGTTATCTGCACATAAAATGTAGTTTTCTGAGTTGAAACTGTGTATGAATTTTTTGTAGAATAAGTCCCAAACTGCGAAGATTCTTACGAGAGTTCTTCTTGTCACGGCTTCTCAAATAATTTTGAATATCCATTCCAGTAATACTTTCTAAGCTCTAACATAGTTCCTTATTAACTCTAACTAATAAACCGTTTGAAGGATGAATGAAAGAGTGTATGTTGGTTGAGGGAAAAGAAATGAAGAGGTAGCTCAAAAACACTGCTTGACTGAACAAGTTATGAGATGAAAGCACATACTTTGGCACATTTCCCAACCTGATATTTTTCAGATATGTTGGATTTCCACCATTCAAATGCAATAACTGTATTATGGGATATACAGTCCATCTAGAGAGAAAAAAATCAAGATTGAAATCTAGAGAGTGGCTCTCAACCATTAATGGTTGTATAGAGGAGGGAATGTCAGCAGGTACTGCTTATTATAAAACCATCAGAAAATCTCTGTTTTACACAACCATTAAAGATAGAGGAGCCATTCCTAATTTTTACTCTGGCAATCCTAATTTTGTCTGACACATAACTTTGACATGTAGATTTGATTATTTCAGAATTTAGATACATTAAATCTCCTTAGTTTATAAATAAAGCAGGGATCTTCTTTCCAGCCTTGTGGGATGAGGATGGACACTTCTGCTGGGTAGGGCTGAAGCATCAGAAAGTGGGACCAGTACAAAAACAAAGAAGACATATCTCACATTCTCCTACTTTATTTTCCTACCTGCCTGTCTACCTCATAGCTTTTCATAAAGGTCTCAACTCATTGTTTGCAGAAAGCCTTTGAAATCAGGATAAATCCATTTGTAGTACTAGGTGTGTAATTAATGGACTAGATGCCAACATTAATCAATACATGTCAGGATATCCTTCATGCATTCTTAACACCCGTAAATGTCAACAATCACAATAACTATAATATGTATATTTACAGGAACTATTTCCAAAATAGGGAAGACTACATAGTAGAACACATGGGATTGACGTACAATCCTATACATTATCTGGAAGTAAGCTTCAGTGAACTCAATAGCATTTTTGCCTAAGCAGATATGCACCAGACTGTGTTATTTCTCATTCATGCCCAACAATAGCCATATATCATACTGCAGTTGAACAATTTTATTGTTGCCCATTTCCCCCTAATTGTGCACTATTATATCTTACCCTGCAAGCAATATATTTTAAAATATGCAGTAGGGACACACCTATTTTGCCCAAAATTCCTTTTAACAATGACCAACTGCAACATATTTATGCAGTGCTACAAATCTATAGAGTTTGGGAATGCTGCATTACAAGTAATGGTGTTATCTGTTGTCTATTACTTTTTATGGTGGTGAAGTGACAACACTGTTCCCTCTGAAAGCAAATAATAGATATGTGTGTATGGTGTTGCATGAATATATATATACATATACATATATATATATATATATATATATATATATATATATATATATACATATATATATATACATATATATATATATATTCATTCAACTAATAGCACTCATTTACCTATTGCTTTTTGGATGAATGTTAGGGAGCCTAAAATTTGACAATGGCTTTTATTTTAAAAAAGGACAAAACCATAAGCAATATGGATATTGGATGAATGGACTTTAACCATATGTTTTATATTTTTATATTGTTTTAAGTGTTGTAATTGGATTTTATTCATTGCTCTGTTTTAAATGTGTGTAGGCATCGAATTGTTGACAATTGTGTATGCCGCCCTGAGTCCCTTCGGGTGAGAAGAGTGGGATATAACTGTTGTAAATAAGTAAATAAATAAATAAATGGTTGTGGCTATGTTTCCACAAATATAAATGTCCCCTATATCCCACCTTAAACTCCAGGGATCTGCTCCAAGTAATGGAGTATATGTCTGCTGGTTTTCAGGGCTCAGCAGGATAATTTCCAGCTCCATCTCATCAGCCATCTCTGGCGTGACAATCAGAATTGGACCCCATTGTAAGTTTCCATCATACCAGAGAATTCTGCACTTGAGCAAGAACAAACGTCCATGGCTCAGTGTAGCTGCTGGCTGTCAAAGTAGGTTTGTTAGGTCAGGTCGGGAGATGATCCTAGTTACACATTCATAACTAAGTCATTGATGTAGGATCTTGGCCCTCAATAAATTCACTGAAAATCAGCAAAAAAAAACAGCTGGATAGAATATTCTACGTATTATACTGCAGTGTCATCAAGAACCAAAATGCAGATGAAGAAGTGCTTTTGTGAAGGCAGGGTCAAGCTTGATGCTGAAATATCAGGATCAAATGGAAGGAGAAAATTCGATTGTGTCTAAGTGTGCCATCATATTCTCTACAGTGTAACTACTACCCTATATATTTGTGTTTTAGTTGACCTCATGTATAAATCGGGAGGGTGTTTTGGGGTCAAAATTATGGATTTTGATATGACTCGTGGTTTAGTTGAGGGTTATTCTGCAGAGAGAGGAAAATGCCAGTGTCCTTTGCCCCTATACTCAAAATCCTTGTGTGATAAGAGGCTTTTTGGGTTGGTTTTTAAAACTAAAATCTCTAGACCTATACATTACATACAGTAATTCGTTGCTATACACTCTTATAGAGCAAAACTTGGGGAACTAAATGGACAATACTGGCAAACATTTCACAGGGGGAGCAATGTGTTGCGACACATATTGCCTCCTGCCAGGGCCTGTGAACTATGAAAGAAAGGACCCAGTGGACATTAATTATTACACTGACATAGAAAACCCTTTAAATTAAAAGGTGCTATTTTCATTATATATATATATATATATATATATATATATATATATATATATATATATATATCTCTGAGAACAGGGTTATGCCTGTCACGTGGCATGTCTTCAAGCACAGCCCTGAGCTGGCGACGGACCATAGCTCCATTCTTCCCTGCCCTGCTGCATCTCCCAGCTCCAATTAGCACTTAAAAAGAAGAGGGTTTAATAGACTGCTCCACTCACCTCTGCTCAGCCCATCTGGTCCCCGGAGGATTCGGCATTCTTCTATCTGGCCAAACGGAGAAAACATCACCCTGATATCGTTCTCATTACACTTCTTCGAAACCATGCCTATGAACAATTTTCTGTCTTCCACGGCTAGGAGATAAAAAATAATGAATGAGCAAAGGGTAGCTCATCTCTCTCTTTTTCTCTCTCTCACACACTCCCTTTCTCGACCCCCCTTTCCCCCACATCTCTGATCAATGCTTCATTACCACATCAAACCGAGCATCAATCTTGCAACGATGGCATTGTAACTGATGACAAGTACGAGGGAAAACACTACATACATACACCTTCCCCATCACTTTGAATGAGCCTGCCTTTCTCATGCCTCGAGGTTGTTCCTTAATTTGTCTCTCCCAATATCCTTCCCCATTCCTTCTAGAGATGTTGGCTGTCTGAGTAACACAAAGATCGGAAGATCTTGCTTTGTCCCTGCCAATGCTTCCCCCAATTTTACTATCTTTAGAAGTAGGGGGGAAAAAACCCCAGATAAGCAAGAATCAGTGTTGGTGAACTGAAACAGGCAGTGTCTGTAGATTCCAATTTAGATAAAATCCCATCCATCCCAGCTGCTAATATGTGAAAGAGAAATGAGAGCAGACACCGAGACAAACTATGTGAAGTGAAATGGGTGAATGGAGAAAACCTACTGAATGAAGGCTTACAAGACATGGCAATACCCCAAAGCCAATTTCAACTGTCTGTAGCGAACGGAGCTCACAAAACAAATGGCATCAATAGCTCCTATGGAAGAATATTAACACAGAATTCCCTTTTTATTCACCTACAATAATACAGCAATTCACACTCCAAGCAGAGCCAGCTAGTGAGAATTTCCCTTCTAGGGCAGCCTTTCAATGAAAGGCATTTTATAAGATTACTTTGGGAAAACCAAATCCGCAGTGGACTTGTAATGTTGGGCTTGCAAACATTTTTTTTTTAAAAAAGGAGGTGGCTTCAAGTTACTGCTAGATGATTCCCTTTACTATATAGGCACACACAAAGTAGGTCAAGTCAGCCGCCGTATTCATCGGATTGAGTTTAAGCAAGCTCACGTTCAGACGCTTTAAATATACAGTGCCTGGAAATGGCTAGAAATGAGGGTTAGAGGAATTTGCCCGCAAATATGATACTGTCTAGAGTTTGGACTCAACAAACACTGGGAGAACGGCCTGCACACCGCAGAAAGTTAATTGTTCCACTTGATAGGTTCATGTTATCTTGCAATGCTAATTTACCACCAGCTGGGATCAGGTCAAGCTGAAACTGATGGGGTCTTTTATTCATTTGTGCACCAGTCAGACATGTGACACAGTTGCTGCTATTTCTTGTATTGTCTTGCACCCCTCGCTCAGTCCGTATCTTTGAACTCATCTGTGTATATACACCTAGTAAGTTAGGAAATCAGTATGTGCACCAGATTGAATTAAGCTCCTGTCTACAATAGCTCATGCCACACTGTATGTCTGTGTAATAGCACTCTTTGTTGTTTATTTGCTACAGCAGAGGATCCCTTTGGAATCTGATAAAACCATGCCTCTGAATTTATTTATTCATTTATTTAATCCAACTCTGAAGACACCAGGTCCTGTCCAATCTTGGAAGCTAAGCAGGGCCAGGCCTGGTTAGTACTTGGCTAGGAGACTGTCAACAAATACCATCTTGTTGTCAAAGGCTTTCATGGCCGGGATCACAGGGTTGCTGTGTTTTCCGGGCTGTATGGCCATGTTCCAGAAGTATTCTCTCCTGACGTTTTGCCCACATCTATGACAGGCATCCTCAGAGGTATACCTCACAACCTCTGAGGATGCCTGACATAGATGTGGTCGAAACGTCATGAGAGAATACTTCTGGAACATGGCCATACAGCCTGGAAAACATACAATAACCAAATACCATGTTCCGAAAGTTTACAGAACTCTAAGTTCTGTATTTTGAAGGAAGACAGTGGCAACACCTCTGAGTATACCTTGTCAAAACACATCACTGTGAAATTAATGAGGTCACTACAAGTTGACAGGCAATTTGAAGACATGCACACAAACACTGTGGAGTTCCAGAGTAGGCAACTAATGAAACAAACTAGTATAAATAAAAGACAGTGATGTGTTAGTCTGCATTAGTATGCACACCCAGCTTGAGGATCTCTGTCTGATGAGGTTCTAAGGATTCATCTTAGCATTAATGCATTTTGGCACCACTTTAACTGCCATGGCTTCATGGTATGGACTCATGGGAGTGGTAATTTTATCAACTCTATAGACTTCTCTGCCAAAAAGTGCTGGTGCCTCACAAAAGTACAATAGTCAGTATTAACCATGATTTTTAATCTTGCATCTTGTGTTCACTATAGTTTAAAATTTGTTCTGTGCATTTTAATATATGTATTTTGTAGGAATACATTTTAATATCTGTATTTTTATACTGTTTATGAAGACTATGTGCTTTAGCTATATTGTAACTCACCACAAGGAGAGGTGGGTTAAAATCATCATCACCACCACCACCACACCTTTCACGGTTCCATATTATCAAACCATGCAATTAAAATGGTGTCAAACTTCATTAATTCTACAATGTAGATCTACCCTTAGTTTACAAGATCTTATGGTACCAAAGCTGATGCTTATGCTGAAAGATTATATGTGCCCTGCTATATCAGGAGTGGGCAACTGTGGAAAGCTAGGAGGCTATCTCAAGGGATGCTGGAGAACTACATCTCCCACTACATTTGCCTTCAAATGCCCACCATAACCACCATCTGGCAATATGAAGCCAAAAGAGACTTTTTAAAAATCAGAGTTAAGCACAAGATCACACTAGGATTTTAGAACAGAGACTTTTGTTTCCCTATCACCTTGTTTGCTCCTGCAGAATTCTGAGAAATGTCGTTTAGGTGGGGCCTTTGGAATTCTTAGCTAGAGAGGTCCTGACTTCTCTAAACTACATTTCCAAGAATCCTGAAGGAGCAAACTGGGTGACAGGGAGTAAAAAGCCTCCGTTTTATAACACTAATGTGATCTTGTCATTACAGAACGTCAGTTCATGTTTACTTCCAGTTTTCTAAAAAGGCTATATTGACCTAAAAAGGCCTAGTGAGTATATGGAGACTCTGGGGATTATTTTTGACCCCTAGGGCCCATGAAAACAGGACCATACTGAGAGAAAGAGGAACTTAGCTAGATAGTTTTACACTGCTCCTCTGTTCTCCATTGGCTGATAAATGGCCAGTGGAGAGCAGAACTGTGAGACCTGGTAGACCTGGTCATACTTGCCCCTGGGCCATTCCACAATCTTGTCCAATATAAACATCTTGGAGAAGATTGTGGAATGGCCCAGGGACAGGTATGACCAGGTCTACCAAGTCTCACAGTTCTGCTCTCCACTGGCCATTTATCAGCAAGATGTGGACTTAAAGATATGTGCAGTAAGACCTCTATGGCTGCATAACCCATATCCATGGTTTCACTTATCCACACACAGTGAAAAGGCACATCTAGGATTTTCTAGGTCCACTAGGTGATTCTATGATATGGTTATATGGTTATGATTCCCCAATGTATATGAACATCCTATGGAGTTCCAGAGATAACTGAACTGCAGACCCCATTGTCCATGACTAATCACTATAATGTCTGAGGCTGATGGAAACTGAAGCCCAGTAACAACAGTTTGTTCAGCTTTGGAGCAATAACATGGTGTTGTTTCCCAGCAAATAGGTTGTTGTAAAAAAGTATTCCTTGGAGTAGAATGCTTGAAAATCACAGGTCTGGTCATTTTCTTCTTCCTTTGACATCACATGAAGACTAGGGGAAACTGATCTTGAATGAAAGGGGACAGGCGTGACATAAGGGACATTCAGAATTGGACCTACACATCATGCTAACTCTTCAAAGGATACCAGTCAGTGCCTCTCTTCCTGCAATAAACCTTGAGTTCTTATTATTATACACAAGGTACCATGCTCCTTCCATGGCTCTGGAAATGGCATGCAAATTCAATTCGCTGTTAATGAGCACACAGCCAGAGAAAGTAGGGAAGCACATAGAAATGGTTACTCCAGAGAATCTGCCGTGCAGTTATTTATTTCTATTATTGTGCAAATTATTTTAGTAATGAAGGAGTCCTTTTGTCTCGTTCTACCGGGGCTTGGGGGCTGAGGAGCGGAAAAAAGTGAAAACATTCCCTCAGCCTCCTTACCTTCACCCCACCCTGGATCACACGTAGTCTGGCAATTGTAGTAATGACACAGAGAAAAAACAGTTCAGTCTTATTGCTTCGATACCTTTAGCACCTCTAGTATGACCTCAACATTTGTATGTGTATGTGTGGAAGGCAGGGTAACGGTGATTGTCAAGCTTGGCTCCTTATTGATCCCAGGACTGCCATCTGTCTGGAAAATTTTGCTTGCCTTCTTCATGCATGGCTAGCAAAGGCATTTTGCTATTTTATATTAGCTGATGCAAAGAAAACATTTCCAGGTTTTTGTTGCTGCTGAAAATGAACCTTATGTGCCGTATGGTCCACCAGGAGCTTCTCCCCAACCAAATGTCCCAATTTCATATTGTGCTCAGCTTGTCTTCGTTTCTTTGGGAATTGTATTTCAGAAAAAGCAGTTTTGGACTTCAAAGCTGGGCTTTAAATAATGTTAAGTCCCAGTTTCAGTGAATAGCCACAAAAAAACTGAAGCGTGTGTATTTGGGAGACACCAGAAGCATACACCTTCATGATGCATACCAAAACTTCCATGTCCTCTTGCTATCTTGCTGCACCTTTTCTCTCCAATAACAGCCAATGACATGAAGGGTGGATAGGGAAACACAACAAATGATACCATCTACATAATGCAGTGATATTGATATTGAAAGATTAGATCTCTGCACATTGTTGTTCCTCTTTGTTTCTGACTTCGGCTTATGGTGGCCTTCTAAGAGACTTCCAAGAGCCCTACTCATCTTCTGCTTGGATCTTGCAGGACTGTAGCTTCCTTGACTGAATCAATTCAGATTTCCTGTGGCCCCCCCCCCCCCAGTTTTTCTACTGTCTTCTACTTGACAGAGTACTACCCTCTTTTCCAATGTTGATGCAATTTCGTGAATTGTCCAATGTATGACAGCTTCAGTTTAATCGTCTTGATTTCTAGTGAGTGTTCAGGACCTATTGGCTGTAATGGTAATATATATGTCTTTTTAGACATCTGTAGTATCTGTTGATTTTCTTCCTGTTAGTTTTTGTCACTGTCCAGTTTTCATGACCATACATAGAAACTGGAAATACTATATGAACAATTCTGACTGTGTTGACTAATGATATATCTTTACATTTGAGGATCTTATCTAGTTCCTTCAGAGCTATAGATCCAAATCACAAGGTGTTTGAGACCACTTTAACTGCCATGGGTCAAAGCCATGGAATTTTGGAAGTTGTAATTTGGTGAGGCACAAGTGCAATTTGATACAGAAGGCTTAACTAAAACCTGAATGATTCCATAGCACTGACCCATGGCAGTTAAAATGTATCAAACTGCACTAATTCTACAGTGAAGATGCTTCCTCAGTTTTATTACAAATGATTTCCAGTTTTCTCTATGCTGCAGGGAAAAAGCACAAATATTTCTGCTTATTGTCCTCTAGTATTTGCATATCCCAAAGTAATCCAGGAAATTATTTTGTGAAGAAATACACGCAGATTTTTTTGCTATGTTTGGTGCACAATAAATATAATTAATGATGACTCCTGGCCTAACTTTGCCAACCAATTTACAAGGATGCTCCAAATGATGGAGATTTATACTACTGGCAATCAGGGGACAGCAGGACATTTCTACCTCTCTGCAACCAGGAATTACATTGAGATCCTGGTTCTGATTGTCACAACCTTGCTTACTGATAGGAAGGGTCTGGAAATGTCATCTTGCTGCACCTGATCACCAGAAAAACAGATTTTCATCTCTCCAGAAAGGCGTCACATGTTAAAGTTAATTTGGGAGGACATTCACAACCGTGGCAATAGGGCCACGATTCTGACTCCATGGTGTTAGCAATGGAGAAACAGTTATGGATCTGTAACTCTAGATTAGGAATCTGCAACTGTACTACTGTAGAGAATATCAGTCACTTTTTCTAGACAGCCACGTGTTTGTTTGTTTGTGGGTATGAGCAAGATTGCTGTTTTCTATGCAAAACCCTAGTAATCTTAGGCAGCAAAAATCTTACCCTCTCGAAAGAATCAGTATTTTTTAATCATTGATTTCACTCCCCAGCCCAGTGAAAATGGTGAAATAACAACAACAACGACTTGGTTTTTAATTTTCCAAACTACTGCCGATGACAGATTCCCTATTGGTTTGTTCAGGTTTGGCTGGTAAACTGATAAATAGGGCAAATTAGCTAAAACGATTTAACAGGTTTTCAGCTGGAGGCTGATTTTATAGTAAATTAAACATCCAGAGAACTGACTCAGAGATAAAATAAAACAACATCAAACTAATACGTAACCGTACAGATCAGCTCTCCTGTTTTGCAACCGCTGCTATTCTAATCTCTAGAAGCAACCGGTAGTAATTGGGAGCAAGCAAATAATATCAGCAAGCAAAGGAACTGGAATCCACCAAGCTCTGCTCTTAACAGTAGTAATAACCATGAACAGCTAGCAATGCTATTTGCAGATTTGAAATTTCAGCTAGAGAAGGTTCTCATTCACTACAAACAGTAGTTTCACAGTTTTCCTATGTGCTTAGCCTATCTTCTACTAACGCAGCTTTGGCTGCTTAAACGGAGCACAGCATCATAGAGCTGGAAGATACTACAAGGGCCATCCAAACCAACCCCACTAGCCATTCAGGAATACACAACCAAAGCACTCCTGACAGATGGCCATCCAGCCTCTGCTTAAAAACCTCCAGAGAAGGAGACTCCACCTGAGAGTAAGAATGGAATAAATTGTCTGGGAGTGGGGTGGAGTCTCCTTTTCTGGAAGTTTTTAAACCAGGCTGGATGGTCATCTGTCAGAAGTGCGTTGATTATATATTCCTGCATGGCAGGGGGTTGGCGTGGATGGTCCTTGTGGTCTCCTTTATAATTCTATGATTCTAAGGAAGTTCCCAATATTCAGATGGGATCTCTTTTTTGCTCAAATGTCTGGACACTAGGGTTGTGCGCGAATTTCGTTTTCGCAGTTTCCTCCGTTTTTTTCAGTACCTTCACTACTTCAGGAGCTCGTAACGGTAAGGGCCCTTCCGATATGAAAATTCGCCCGACACTAAAACAAATGGAAACCAATCTCGGCTCTTCCTCTCCTATTCAGAATCACAGTTGAATCTTTTTGATTTTCCTTAATTTTCCTGATTCTTTTGATTTAGTGGGACTGATTGGGAATCTGAGGGATGGTAGATGGGGTGTGCACAACATTTGGGGGCTTGGAGATGGAGAGTCACCCTTTTACCTTCTTTTTCTCCTTCCATTCCTCTCCTTCAGAAAATACTTCTCAAAGATAATAATTACTAATAATAGTAATCCCAGCAAACAAAAAGAGAAGCCTACATCTCCTCTAGAGTAGAAGTAGAAGCAGCTTTAAGGAAGTAAAACAGGCAAGAAGAAAGGAGATTGCAGGCACTGAAAACAGGGGATTTTTAAGGTAGTCCAGGGAGGATATCTCAGTAACTGAGTTACAGGTCATAGCTCTTCCTTCCCTGGGCCTCCTTAAAATGTCTCTCAGAAAACTGTAGTGGTGTGCTGGTGTCAGTGAGAGAAAGCGTGTTCCCAAAAATGGATTGGGGCCCCCACCAAAAGCCTGGACACAAAACAGCTCGCAGTTTACTCATATTGCACAAGTCTACTGGACACATTCTAGTTGTACAGACCTTTGGCCCTTGGGGTCTCTTCCAACTCTATGATTTTAGCCCGACACAGTAAAAACACCTTTCAATCATTTCTTGTCTTTCAGCAAACTTGAAGAAAAAGGTTTGAAATTGTGGAAGAAACTAAGTACTGAACTAGAAGTAATAATTGCATGCCATATGTTAGCACTAACACCCAGTGAAAAAAGTTGCTAATTAATTCAGGCAGCCTCAGATTCAGGTGTGACAAGGACAGATTGCATACTAGGTTTTTTTTGCAACCTTACAGAAGGATTAAAAAGTTCTTTTCCCCCCTTTGCCCTCACACGTTTCATCTCCAAATACATTTTTAGAAAACACGTGTTTTCATTTATATGACAGCAGTTAACTCTTTCTTTGTAAGTGTAAATAACTGACCCTCATACTCACATTCACAAATATAATCAAAGCTCTGCCTAATTGATTGAAAAACAAACAAACAAACAAACAGGGAAACAAATGGCAAATGTAAAAACTGCAGTGTTTTAGTTACATAACTTTTATCCCACCCTGTCACCTGCCCCAGGTCTATACGCAGCTCATGAAAGGAGGAAAAGCATTAAAATATAATACATTTTCAAATAACATTAAGAACAATTAAGAGTTTGAATGGCAAATACAATATCAACAGAATCAACACTAGGGATGGAACTATACATTAGTAGTTCAAAACAAAGGCATCTTTCCAACTTGGTATTTGCCAATGTAATCATTTTCACAATTGCTCTTTTTGCATTAAAAAGCAACTTCTTGGCATCAGGATACAGAGAGTGGGGAGTTCTGTCTCAAGGGAGTTATGAATCCATTTTAGTTGGTAATCTAAACTTTAAATGAACTATTCAATTGCCTGAACCTTGGGTTCTTCCACTCAAAAGCACTATGATTCCACCATAACTGCTATGGATGAATCCTACAGATCCCTGGGATTTGACATTTGACAGGAAGGCATTAGAGTTCTCTGGCTGAGAATGAGAAATACTACTTCCTAAACTACTAATTCCAGGATTCCATAGATGAAATAATGATGATGATGCAGGTGGAGCAGATGTATGTTGGATTTCAAATTTCTTGAGATTTACATATTCTTACAAAATTAGGTATCTTGGAAATGAGACTTAAGTCTAAACACAAAGGGTAAAGGTAAAGGTTTTTCCCTGACATTAAGTCTACCCATGTCTGACTCTGGGAGTTGGTGCTCATCTCCATTTCTAAGCCAAAGAGCCGGCATTGTCCATAGACACCTCCAAGGTCACGTGTCCGGCATGACTGCATAGAACACTGTCACTTTCCCGCCAGAGCAGTACCTATTGATCTACTAACATTTGCATGTTTTCAAACTGCTAGGTTGGCAGAAGCTGGGACTGACAGAGGAAACTCACTCTGCTCCCCGGATTTGAACCACCAACCCTTCGGTCAGTAAGTTCAGCAGCTCAGCAGATTAACCTGCTGTGCCACTGAGGGCTCCCTAAACACAAAATCAATGTATTTTTCATATATGCCTTATACACATAGCCTGGGGGGAAATTTATATAGTATTTTTAATCATTTTGAACATAAAAACAAGGTTTGTGTTTATTAAACCATCCGAAAGCAATAGTGTCAGTTCTCAGCCATCCATTTTGGATTTTGGAGTGTTTTGGAAGTCCAGAGAAAGGATGAGCAACCTATAATAATAACTTAGAGTGCATCTACACTGTAGAATGAATGCAGTTTGACACCACTTTAACTTCCATGGCTCAAAGTTATGGATTCCTGGCAACAGTGATTTGGTAAGGCACAAGCACTCTTTGGAGGAGAAGGCTAAAGACCTTGTAGAACTACAAGTCCCCTTTGGATCTCCTAATGGAGAGAAAAAGCTGGATATAAATAGACATAACAACTGGCCTGCTGCGGGTTTTCTGGGCTGTATGGACATATTCCAGAAGTATTCTCTCCTGACGTTTCACCCACATCGATGGCAGACATCCTCAGAGGTTGTGTGATCTGGTGGAAACTAGCAAAGTGGGGTTTATATATCTGTGGAATAATGTACAGGGTGGGAGAAAGAACTCTTGTCTGCCTGAGGCAAGTGGAGTGGGATTTGTATATCTGTGGAATGCCCAGATATATGTTTTGAGGCAAGTGTGAATGCTGCAATTGGCTAGCTTGTTTAGCATTGAATGGCCTTGCAGCTTCAAAGCCTGTTGAAATTGTCCACATGCTTGTAAATAAAGAACAACATTCAAAAAACAAGGGAATTCTAGAGAAGAAACAATCAGGACCAGCTAACACCTCCCAACAAAGGATCCCCTCAGGCAGGAAGCAGCCAGGCTTTGAAGCTGTAAGGCCATTCAATGCTAATCAAGCTGGCCAACTGCAACATTCACACTTGCCTCAAAACATATATATGGGCAGTCCACAGATATACAAATCCCACTTTCCTAGTTTCCAACAGAACTCACAACCTCTGAGGATGACTGCCATAGATGTGAGCAAAACATCAGGAGAGAATGCTTCTGGAACATGGTCATACAGCCTTGAAAACTGAAAGACAAGAGTTTTTTCTCCCACCCTGGGAATTCCACAGATACATAAACCCCACTTCCCTAGTTTCCAACGGCCCTCACAACCTCTGAGAATGCCTGCCATAGATGTGGGCGAAACATGAGGAGAGAATACTTCTGGAACATGGCCATACAGCCTGGAAAATTCACAACAACCCAGTAATTCTGGCCATGAAAGCTATCTGGGATGCTGATACAGTAATTCTGGCCATGAAAGCCTTTCGACAACACATTAAACCTGACGACAATAACAACAACTCTTGTCAACAAAAACCTGTGGTAGGCTCAACAGAAGTCAGAAATGATTTGAAAGCAAACAACAATTGCATGATTGATTTTAATCTGCATTGGTTTTAAATGATGTCATGTGTTTAATCTGCCATTATTCCGCCCTTCAATCCAGAAGGAGAGATAGGTAAGACTATTTTTATTGTTGCTTTTGGTTTTATTTCTACTTCCAGGGAACTCCAGGCAACCACTATGGCAGGCATAGGCAAACTTCGGACCTCTGGGGGTTTTGGACTTCAACTCCCACCATTCCTAACAGCCTCAGGCCCTTTCCTTTTCCCCCTCAGCCGCTTAAGCGGCTGAGGGGGAAAAGGAAGGGGCCTGAGGCTGTTAGGAATGGTGGGAGTTGAAGTCCAAAACATCTGGAGAGCTGAAGTTTGTCCATACCTGCTCTATGGATAGGCTGATGAGATAGGTAAACAAGGCTATTGTGAGTGCTTTGGGTTCAACAGCCAGTTGAATACATTTGACCAGACAGTGGATCCATGTCAAAAAGCATAGTAGCACCAAGCTGGTTAGAAAACAAATCATTCTGGTTTTATTGTTCTTGTTTCTTTTTGAGCTCCAGAGGTTTCTACAAAAGGACGAAAACACAAGGTTTTCCTTCTCCTCTTGAGTTCTGCAGCATCCAGGGGGAAAGGAGAAACAGAATGCACAAAGGGAAGAAGGAAAAAAAAGAAGAGAGAGCGAACAAAAGGAAAGAAAGCCCTTCTAGCGCCGTGGAGAGATTTGGGGCTCCGTCGTCATTTACATCTGCAGGTATTAAAATCTCAAAGTGTGTGGCTTCTGCCCTGATTACTAATTAATGAGGAGCAAATATGCCTGCTGGAAGGAAGGCGCTGTGATTCTTCAGGCCAGGTGGGAAAAGCAAAGTTCTCGCCATCGAAGAAAGCAGATTTTCTCTGACAGGCCTCTTAGCAAATTATGTGAATCAAACGGCCATTCAGGACTCGATTAAAAACCAAACATGGCAATTGAGCCTCCCCTTGCAAAGACCTGCTTGGCACAAATCAAGGCCATTTAAGCTTCCTGCATGTCACAGAACTGCCTCTGAATCAATACAGCTGTCTCTGGAAAATAGCAAGTGTTCCAATGTCTGTCCAACTGAAAAAAGCAAAAAGGAGCTGAGTTATCCATCCACACAAACAAAGCCATAAATTCATTCATTCATAGTATTACATACTCTCCGTGTGCAAACTGAATTACATACTCTCCGTGTGCAAACTGATTGTGTTGTCTCGCTTTTTTGTCTGTCTTTAAAGTATCCTAGTTTCTTTCTCCTCCTTATTTCACCCTATTCTCTCAACCTACTTCAACTGCTGCATATTGAATTGTTATGAAAAAGATTTTGCACTCAATTGAGCAGTGAGGAGAGAACAGAGGTCCCATCTACACTGCCCAATAATCCAGTTAGAAACTGCATCATATAATCAGTATAGAATCATTTTATGACAATACAGATGGGACCATTGCTCTTCCCAATAGACCAGTGGTTCCCAACCTATGGTCCGTGGAGCAGCAGTAGTCCCCAAGAACTAAAATATGGACCACGGCCTCACCATTATTATCCCGTTGCAACAAGGGCAACTGGTCTCGTGAAACTCTTTTATAGTGCCAAGACAACAGGGATGTTGGGAGAGGAGAGGCTGACTACTCACGAACGGCATGACAACAAGCCTCCTGACTGCTGCTTCTCCTCCTCCTCCCTCCCACTGAGCGGAGCCATTCCATGTCTAGAAGTGGGAGCACCTTGGTGTCTTTGTTTTTAGGCCTGTTCCTGGGGTTATTTGGAGTGCTGATTCAGAAAATTGCATTGGGTAGACTACATCAGCTCTAGATTATTAAATACGATTTTCTGTGGGTGAGCAGATGGCGACTACTGGATGGCATATGTTTTGTCTCAGAGCTGATGTGGTCTATCCAATGCAGTTTTCTGAATCAGCATCCCAAATAACCAACCAAATCTAAAGTAGACCAAAAACCGATTCGCAACTCTTTTGGTACTAATGTTGGAGAGTGGTTCCTGGTCAAAATGGTCCTTGGTCAAAGTGGTCTCTTGTCAAAGTAGTCCCTGGTTAAAGTGGTCCCTGCAATAGACTCCGGCAAAAGCAAACTGTTTCAGTCTCTCGCAGCTCATGTGTTCTTCCCCACTTTCTCTACCGGTTGCTCTTTGGCCAGATTTTTTTTTCGTGTCAGGAGCAACCGGAGTTGCTTCTGGAGTGAGAGAATTGGCTGTCTGCAAGGACGTTGCCCAGGGGACGCCCAGATGTTTTGATGTTTTACCATCCTTGTGGGAAGCTTCTCTCGTGTCCCTGCATGGAGCTGGAGCTGATAGAGGGAGCTCATCTGCGCTCTCCCTTGGTGGGATTCGAACATAGCAGCCTTCAGGTCAGCAATCCAACCTTCAAGTCACAAGGCTTTTATCCCTAGGCCACCGGAGGCCAGATGTGTTCCAGGTTTCATCTGTGAAATGCTGGAAGCAGGTATGGTTTTTCTGCATTTTGTTCAATATAGCACTGGGACAACTGCATCAAGGTGAGTCTGCAAGAGAGTTCAGCAAAGGGAATGCTCCTTTCGAAGTCAGAACCAAGAAATGGGCCAAGCTTCATAGTTCCTGCTGTGTTCAGTCTGCTCCCATCTCTTTGATGATATCCCATAGACATCTGTGTAGTTCTTTTTTTCTTTTTTTTGAGGTTTGGCTGCAGATATAATAAGTGCAAGCCTGAACTAACTTGCCACATAAGACAGCAAAGTTTGGGTATTCTGAAGAACAAAAGACAATTCTTGACAAGTAACTTTTTAGTGTGTCAGAAGCAACTTGGGAACATACTGCAAGTTGCTTCTGGTGTGAGAGAATTGGCAGTCTACAGAGACGTTGCCCTGGGGATACTCAGATGTGTTACCATCCTGCTGGGAGATCCGTTTCATGTCCCCCCAAGCTAGAGCTGACAGATGCGAGCTCACCCCATCTCGCGGATTTGAACCGGTACCATTCAGATCAGCAACCCAACGTTCAGGTCAGCAGTTCAGCCGGCACAAGAGTTTAACCCATTGTGCCACACGGCTCCCTCGACAAGTAACCGCCCCGGTGTCTACACTTGTGAAGGCTTTGTTTCCCAGTAAGAAACTAAATCTAGATATCATTGACTGTGTAGATCACAAGTAACTGGCATCTACGGAGTCAATGATCTCTAGATTTAGGTTCTTACTGGGAGAAAATGTCCCAACAGGGAGCCCATTTCTCCCCTACTCCAACACTTTGACCTTATGTACCACTCATTTGTCAGAGTCAATATGGTGTAGTGACCGAGTGTTGAAATACAACTCTGGAGACCAGAGTTTGAATCCCTGTAAGCCAGTGGTTCTCAACCTGTGGGTCCCCAGATGTTTTGGCCTTCAACTCTCAGAAATCCTAACAGCTGGTAAACTGGCTGGGATTTCTGGGAGTTGTAGGCCAAAACACCTGGGGACCCGCAGGTTAAGAATCACTGCTATAAGCTCTGGAAACCCATTAGTCAAAAGAATGCAAAAGCAAAAACCCTCTGAACAAACCTCACCAAGAAAACTCCATAATAGGGTCTCCATAAGTCAGAAATGACATGAAGGCACACAACTCAATGCCCTAATTTAGAATGATTTAACAAAAAAAACAAAAACAAAACAAAAAAACAACAACACGAAGCCACTGACAATTCAGGAAAGCTTTGCAAGAGATGAGCTGCTAAAGCTAAACTGCAACAGCTTATAAATGCATTGCTGTGCTGCTAGCGGATCATCCACTAAGTGCTCAAAGAATAGATTACAGGCATGCACAAGAAAATAGGAAGGCACAAAATGATTGTGTTTTGAGGGTACACCTAAGCATTTTGATTTAAATATTCATTATATACCTGATCCCTGTCTTCATCTGTATCATCAGGGATACATGCATGCTACCAATTTAAAATATTGTTATTTATTTTGATGGTCATGGCAGCACCTGGAGGTGAGGTTTGGTGAGGCACCAGGGCTCTCTAAACACCCCTTATGAAAGTATGTATCCCAGGATTTCAAAGACTCCTGCTATGGAAGTTAGAGTGCAATCACAGCAATATAACTGAGTAATGTGAAAGGGTCCAGATTCTACCCCAGCTCTCCTGCAAGTCATCAGAGTTTCTTCCTGTTCATGCAATGAAAAGTTCATAAATGAAGCACTTGAACCAGAAATCCCTTTGTCTGGTCGCCCACATTCTACTATGTTGTCAATATCCAGTTCCATAGATTTATCTTGACCTCTAATGGAGCCCATTAATAAAATGCTATTGTGCCGGCACTACACTTTTCCACGTGGCCACGGTCTCTAATTCATCACCCAGAGGATAATTTCTCTGACTCTATTCTCCTCCTGTGTATAAGATAAATGGTAGTTCATCAAAGGTCAGTGTTTTCCCTAGATCTGCCACAGCAGCATCAGAGTCCAACAAGAGTGGAAGGAGACAAAAAAAAGCATAAGTGGCATTTTGTTGTTTGCTTTCAAACATTAAAAGAGAATGGTATTGAAAGTATGAAGCTGGTTTACCACCTACCGTTGGACTTTTCACTATCTGCAGGTTTCATCTGAATGGGATGATGCATCTATAAACAACAAACAACAAGAAGAGAAAAGACAGTAAAGAGGGTTGGAATGATACAAGGCAAGCACAGTTCATGGATTTCATTTGCTTTGCACATATTGTACCCTTTGGTAGGCGACATGTTCAGTATTTAGTTGGGAAGGATTGCAATTCACTGGCAAAATATTTACTTTATTTGTGCAACTAACCTTCATCTAAACCCTCTTAAGAACTTGGATGTGCAGGAACAGGACTGAAGGGAAAAAAAATCTTTCCAAGTCTGTAAAGAGCTTTTGCCCATCAGTGTACATTTTATTTACTTGGGTGGCCCATAGGTTAAATCAACATTAAACCTATATTATTTAACAAACCAGCATTCTAAAAACAACATTAGTTCCTCAAACCAGCAGCTTTTCAGCTATCAAACAAGCTTAACAGATTGGCCTTACAGCTAGCATGCTTTTTGAAAACCCAAATTATCATGCCCATAGGACTCATCCGAACAAATCACTTTTCAATATTCTTCTTATTGTTATTACTACACACTGAGGGTCAATACTGGGTCTGTTTCCACAAGGAAATTGGCATATTAGGAATGCAGATGGGAAGCTGGACAGATTTCAGCATGTATCTGAACAGCTTTGTGATTCATTATTTCATCACCCGCCTGGCAATCCAATGGCTACTTTGGTAGCTATCTTTTGCAGATGTTTTATAGGAGTCCTGTTTGGGAAAGAAAGGAAATATAACATCATTCTAACTTGCATCTTTGCCTTTGCTTTCTTCTGACTCTGAGAGAGTATGACTTGCTTAAGGTCACCCAGTGTTAACCCTATATATAAGTTGTAAATAGGCACAGGCACAGGTTCTGCCTGCAACATAATGTGCAAACGCTGCCTAAGCATGGATTGATGCAAGACTGAGAAACCCAAATGTACCACTGGCTGATGGAAGCTCTTTTCTGAATAAGGATTTTTAGAAATCTATGCTCTGCACAGTTGGCGTCATTCCTAAATTTGCCCTCTATTTCTTTACATAAGAGGATTCACATTACAAGCTCCCTTAACCTTCTCAATCACCAATTGATAAGTTAACTGCCTTTAACATTGGATTCAATAAAACATGTGCCATTGAGAATCCAAAGTAGATTTCTTTTTCTTTCTTTTTTTACAGAGTCACTGGTTCACATCCTATTATTAAACCCACCACGGATGACCTCTGGAGACTGCAACCATGACAGTACATATTCTAAGTACGCTGCCAATAAAATATTTAAGAGCGCGAAACATGGGGACAGGCAGCGAAGAGAAAAAGAGGGTCAGAAGAATCGAAGAAAGGTGTGCAATGAATAAGAAAATTAACAGGGCAGAGTGCAGAGGGGGCGAGTCCTTGCTTTCCTTGCGCCGTGCACTAAGCAATGGGGAAATAACCCAAGCGTTTTATATCGTTCCTGTCTTACTGTAGGCTATAAAATAATAAAATAGTCTACTCCCTTTCCCCTGATCCTCCAAAAGCGATTACAGATGATATAAAACTAGCTCTCAGATTAGATGCCACCAACCAGAAGCGTGTCACCGAGATATCGTGTCTTATCAAAAAAAGCAGTTATTGTAGTTCTACATCATAAAGCAATACACTTATAGTTTATCTCTCCAGGTAAGTGATTTTTCAATATGCGATACTGTCATGCTAAAAAAAATAAATACCCAGCCAAGGATGGGTTCTCCCCACCCAAGCACTGCTTGCCAAATGCTGTCTTGGAGAAGCAGACAACGCTGTCTTGCATTGAACAGGAAAGGCCTGTGAATGTCAAGGCAGGTTCTCTAGGATATTCTTGGGATATGCTTTGATCCTTTTATAAAAGCAAGAGGTGATGGAAAATGGAGTTGCATAAGTCAGCCAGAGAAGCCCAACCAGGCCGGGCTGTGGCGCAGGCTGGTTAACAGCCAGCTGCAACAAATCACTCTGACCAAGAGGTCATGAGTTCGAGGCCAGCCCGTGCCTGCGTCTGTCTCTGTTCTATTATGGCATTGAATGTTTGCCTTATATGTGCAATGTGATCCACCCTGAGTCCCCTTCGGGGTGAGAAGGGTGGAATATAAATACAGTAGAGTCTCATTTATCCAACATAAACAGGCCGGCAGAACATTGGATAAGTGAATACGTTGGATAACAAGAAGAGATTAAGGAGAAGCCTATTAAACATCAAATTAGGTTATGATTTTACAAATTAAGCACCAAAACATCATGTTATACAACAAATTTGACGGAAAAAGTAGTTCAATATGCAGTACTGCTACACAGTAATTACTGTATATACGTATGTAGCACCAAAATAGCATGCTGTATTGAAAACATTGACTACAAAAATGCATTGGATAATCCAGAACATTGGATAAGTGAATGTTGGATAAGTGAGACTCTACTGTACTGCAAATAAATAAATAAATAAATAAATCATGTCTAGAAGTTGTTTCTGGCTGGTGCTAACCCAAGCCTTCTGGCAGTGTTTTCTGGGCTACAAGTGTGTGACTTGCCCAAGGTGGACTTCCATGGCTGAGTAAGGCAATGAACTCGGTTCTGCAAAGTCAAAGTACAATGCTGAAACCACTATACCATTACATCCTTGCAATATTAAATACACTCTATGTAGGGCTGCCTTTGGAAACTGTTCAGAAAATGCTATGGCCAGAATGCTGATTGGGGCTTGTCATGGGAAGTTATTACTTCCTTGTTAAAACAACTTTATCTGTTACCAGATTATTTCTGGTCTAGTTCAAAGTGCTGGTTGGTTATGTCTCATAAAGCCCTATACAGCTTAGGTCCAGACGAGCTAAAAGACCACCATGAACCTGCTGAAGTTTTAAGATACATAGGAAAGGGCTTTCTTTCAGTCACAGGCTCTTTTGGTGATGATATGAGAGACAGACAGCCTTTTCAGTGGGTTTCCCATTTTGTCCAGAACTTCCTCCCCACGAAACTAGGCTGATCCCACTCTATGTTCTTGTTTCACCAGCACCTTTTTCTTTAAGCCAGTGTTTCTTAACCTGTGGGTCCCCAGATATTTTGGCCTTCAACTCCCAGAAATCCTAACAGCTGGTAAACTGGCTGGGATTTCTGAGAGTTGTAGCCGAAAACACCTGGAGACCCACAGGTTGAGAAATACTGCTTTAAGCAGTCTTTCCACATATAATTGTTTACAGGGAGGCTTCTTATGCAGTGGTGTGGTTTGTTTGTTGTGTGTCTTAAAGTTGTTTCTGACTTATGACAACCCTAAGGGAGTTTCTTGGCAAGATTTGTAGAGTGGGGTTGCCTTTGCCTTCTTCTGAGAGTGTGTGACTCTAAGGCCACTAAGCCGAGTTCTACCACTGACATGGGATTCGAATCCCAGTTTCTGGGGTCATATAGTCCAATGCTCAAATCACTATACTGTGCTGGCTATGATGGGGAATTGTCCTTCATTTGAAACTTTTGTATGCCTTTTAATGATTTTCTGCTCTTTTAATATGATTATTTTGCCTTTAAAAGTTTATTGCTAGATTTTAGATGATTCTTTTGGTGAATTGCCTTAGTTCCCATTCTGGAAGAAAACGTTTGAACTCTGGTTTTTAGAGTCATTATCCAACACTCAAACAATTATACCACTTTGGCTACTTTTCCTACTATTCTCCAGAGATTCCATATTATGATTTCTCACAATATGTCTAAAGCTACATTAGACTGCCTTTAAAGTTCAGAACACAGTCAGAAGTGGATTCATCACCACACTGGAAGTCACCAGCTGCTGCAGTCTATGAATTAACTGAAAATAGATGACTTCCTTCTACTCATTTTCTCTTCATGTGGAAGCAGATTTAGCACCCCTTAAAACATGATACTGCCTTCATATAGAAGTCTCTAAATTAGGGCAGAAGAGTAAGATGTAGTGGTCTGAGTATTGGAACAGAATTTTGGAAGACTGTGGTTCAAATCCCTGCTCAGTCATGGAAACCCACTGGGTAAACCCAGGCAAGTCATGTTCTCTCAAGAGCAGTGGCTCTCAACCTGTGGGTCCCCAGATCTTTTGGCCTACAACTTCCAGAAATCCTAACAGCTGGTAAACTGGCTGGGATTTCTGGGACTTGAAGGCCAAAAGACCTGGGGACCCACAGATTGAGAACCAGTGCTCAAGATAAAGATAATAGTCCACCTCCACTAATGAAATCTTGCCAAGAAAACCTTATGACACCAAAAGTTGGAGTTGATTTGAAGTCATATAACAACTAAGTACGGCATATGGCCACCATGGACAATGAGTAAGAAAGCACTTCGTGTCACTGATTGTTTCATGGGCTATATGTGAGTCTTTTAAAGTTGCAAAGCACTCATTAGATCATCAACAACTTTACCTACAAGTGATGTTAATGCAAGGAAATCATATTGTACACTGGAAACAAGACAAGAAAGGTTAGCCATTTTTTTCAGGAACATATGCACACACAGAGAGAAAGAAATATGGCAGGAAAATTAGATTAACCTGGTGGAATTCTATCTGGGAATTTGGAACCTGTTGTGGTGATTAAGTCATCATTTCCATCAGATTACTCTAATCAGCTGTCAAACAACATTCTGCAACCCCATCTGTAACTTGGCATCAAGATATTCAGTGTTCTGTATATAAAATGAATGCCACACACAGAGGTCTGCAGGCAGCCCTGACATTTATCAGTGTCATTAGATTTGATCATCTTCTGCCTTTCCACAGGGTGCCGAAAGGAGAACTCTGGAGCTTCTTTTCCCATTTCATACCATCCCTGGCCTTAGCCAAAGAGATCTTTGGAAACACAAAATGTCAATTTCAGGTGAGTAATCCAAAAGCATAGGTGTTCTTTGTTTGGAAAACATCCATATGAGAAGCGCAAGAACCACCACAAAAAGGTTGCTGCGACTTGCCAGTTTCTGCCAATGTTGAAAATGTGGAAAAAGTGGGAATGATTTGCCCCAAGTCAATAGCAGGTGGTGAAGAAGGATATTTGGCTAGAAAGAGAAATGATAAAATCTTGCATCTTATAAACAACTGCTTTAAACCCAAGAAAAAAATAGGTAGAGTCCAGGTCCAACCCAATCTGTCCCCATATAAAATGCTCATTCAGCATTGGGGAGTATTATTGAGAATTGCCAACAACAGGGAAGTCTCTTACTGTAGGATTCTGTAGAAGAAACATGTTTCAGAATGCTCAAAGGATGGTTATTTTATTAGTAAATGCATTTTGTAACTTTAAGGCCCTCTTCAGGGATTATTTAATTTCAAAAATTATCTGGATCAGGAATTGGAAATAGTTTGAGAGTTCTTGATCCATGCCACCTAACAATTCACCAATAACAACTAGGATACCTGAGAACAAGTAACATCTGGCAATGGTTAAGATGGCAAAATATTAATGAGGAAGGATGTTTAAGCAAGGAGATGCTGCAGCAGTTTACTTTTGCATAAGCCTACTGAGATGAAAAAGACTTTTCTGTCCTCCTCCTTCCTCTCTCCTCCTCAACTATGCACCACTCTTGCCCCAATGTTGTAGATACATTTGACAAAATCAAGGACTATTAAAATTCAGCAGCAATGAAAACAACAATGCATGTTGGTAGCACATGCCGATGAAACCAAATGATTCAAAACATCATTGTAATTCAGTAACAATGACAGCTCTGATCAGAGTTCATACATTTCATCTAAAACACTGCTCAAAAATGTATAGGCAGTCATTTTGGTGTCACTCTAACAGTTCCCACCTTCCACACTCCCCTAGTGAAGCCACTGTAATGTATCTGCTGAAAACAAGTGTTGTAGGTACTTCGTGATTAATAATTTTTGTCTTCTTTTTGACTGGCAGTGGCCACATCCTTCTGACTTGTTCCATTTAACATCAATAAACATTTCTACATCGATTTGGGTTTTTTGGTGTACAGTTTGTTCTGTTTCAATGTCCCACTTAGCAAGGTACCCCAGTGGTTCTCTGGACAAAGGAACTCAACATGTTTTTGTTTGTTTATCAGCCTCAACCCTGCCAAGAGGGTGGCTCAAGCTCCAGGCATTATTAAGTACCAGGCTTTGTCACACTAGAGAACGTCATTTTTTTCCATCCAGAACGAGTTTGCAGTACAATTAGACAAGGTGCTTCTTTTAGAGGGATGGGGAGATGGTAGCGGGAGAACGGGAGGAAGAAAAAAAATGCTTCTGAAAATGTAAAGGCTTTTGGAGACACTCCAAACCTGCCAATTGCCTCACGTAGCATTTCCATTTGGTTCTAATTTGAATTAAATCGAACATTAACTTGACTGACTTAAAAACAACACTCTGCGTACATGGCATCACAATGCCTTACTTTAAAATAAAGTGGCTATCGCATTCAAATGCAGATTTAGCAGTAAACATCATGCTTCGCTCCTCACCTGTTTATTGACATTTCCAATTTGATAAACAACCCTGCTGTCTCATTAAGCACCTTGTTATGCTTTTTGGGAAGTATATTAAAACTGGTGACGCTGATGCAGTATTAGACCTAATACCAGCCTACGGCCTCAAAAGGATTTGTCCTATGGCTGATTTGTTGGTCATCACAGGGAATTTTTTGAAGGTAGGCAGAACTGGAAGACAAAGCCCTCAGTGCTGGACATACCCCAAAAAACCATTTGCCCTAAAAGATGAATATTTAAAATGCTTACAACAAAGAAACATAAATTCTGTGATCATAAAAGCTAGATTATATCTGCTATATCCAATTTTACTATTTTGCATGCTTTGCATTGTGACCCTTGACCTTTCTGTTCAATAAAATCCTTATTCAGAAATGCCTCCAGCTAATGTTTTCATTAATATGTTTGCAATCAACAAGGTCTAATATAACATACTCTCCAACTATCTAGATCTGATAGAATCTGTCCAAATTATTCCACTCTCAGGCTGGATCTACATTACCCTATATCCTAGATTATCTGATTTGAACTGGATTATATGAGTCTACGCTGCCAGATAATCTGGGATAAGCAGATAATCTGGAATCAGGTCCTAGAATATAGGGCAGTGTAGATTCAGCCCCAGTGATCTACTGGCTCTATGCTTCCCCTCTTTTTTCCTACCATGGTAGAGAATCATGGCACAATGCACACAGCTGTGCAAATCTTTTGCAAACCAGAGAAGCAAGCACTACAAAGAGGCTTGAGTAACAAATCTATGCAGTTGTTCCACTTGGCCCTTGATTTAGCCACTGATCCATCACATTTTTATCTTCTTCTACTGGCTAATGGTTTTCTAAAGGCTATCGTGCAATCAGATATTTAAATGGTAGCACTTCTAAGACCATAGTCAGGGCTTATTTTCACAGGGAGGTTATCACCAGGGAGTTTTTCCTCTTGCCCATTTGCTTGTTATCTAGGTTGGGGAACAAGCAGAGGACAATGGGAAAGCAGCAAACAAAAGTTAACTAAATGTTCAGCAAGCTCTTGTCTCCAGACTCATAAGTGGCAATAAGCACAGTGACTGGGCTTATGTAGCAGGGACATAAACATGGTGATCCTCGACAGGCTGAGTAATTAGCTCCACAAGTCTTGGTTATGTCTAATGGAAACATACCAACAGGCAACCATGACTGCCCTAAGCAGAGGAATCCTGCCATAAATCAGTTGGTCAGATTGGAGAGACAAAGTAGAAGATCAGGCATAGGAGTCTCTTCAGTATGACATGATTAGAGCACTTTGATACTACAGTAGAGTCTCACTTATCCAACATAAACGGGCCGGCAGAATGTTGGATAAGTGAATATGTTAGATAATAAGGAGGGATTAAGGAAAAGCCTATTAAACATCAAATTAGGTTATGATTTTACAAATTAAGCACCAAAACATCATGTTATACAACAAATTTGACAGAAAAAGTAGTTCAATACGCAGTAATGCTATGTTGTAATTACTGTATTTGCGAATTTAGCACCAAAATATCATGATGTTTTGAAAACATTGACTACAAAAATGCGTTGGATAATCCAGAACGTTGGATAAGCGAGTGTTGGATAAGTGAGACTCTACTGTACTTTAAGTGCCATGGCTATAGGCTACAGAATCTTGTGTTTTGTCTTTGATGAGGCACTGGAGCTCTCTGGTAGAGAATTCTAAATTATCATGAAGTTACAAAGTTACATGAAGGGGGTTGGCCTAGATGGCCCATGAGGTCTCTTCCAACTCTACTATTCTATGATTCTATGATCCTAAGGTGCCATAAAATGGATACATGACAGTTGCAGAGCTATCTGGGTACGGCTTGACTATCCCCTTCTGGAAGCGGTTGGGACCAGTAATGATTGAGCTGCTGCTCAAGCAAACTTCAGATCAATGGCACTTGTTCATTACTACTCAGCACTTTGGCTTTCTTTACAAGCGATAAAGACTTTCATTTTAAAAATAATGATAATAATAATAGAAAAAAATGAGAAATGACAACCTCATTTAATGATTTACACTGCTCTATTAAGCAAACATATTTGAGGCATTTAATCTCCTCTTTCCCTCCAACCAAACAGTTTTGGCTCTAGGGCAAAGGCAGGTCAGGTACAAGAGAAGTGTGGATGTGAAGGAAGATATTGCGACTGAAATTCCCCACTTCACGTTCATGTGTAAACACCCATGATTAACTATCACTTCTTCAAACAAATGAGCCTTTACAAAATTCATTTAATCCTAAAATAGATATTCAGTCGGATTCTACAATCTCACTGGAAACAATGCCTCCGGGCTATTTCATATTATCCATGCAAAATATAAAGCCATTTAAAACAAGTCAGCTAAACACAGTAATACCAATTCATCTCATCCACAGTGGCAGTAACTTTTGACAATATTCCACTTGTTTTATTAGAACTTCTTCCCCATACAGCCAATTGAAGGTATTTTGGTACCTCCAGCATAGAATATGACATCCCATCTATATAGATAAAAGAGTGATGGTATCACGGCAGTGGACAAAACAACAAAAGAAAACACCCCATAACCTCAAAAATTGACAGCACAACCCCTCATCTATGCCTCTAGGTTGATACAACAAAAAGAAAAGAAAAAATAAAGTCCTAATTAGAGGGAGAGGAATAATTGTTTTTATCCAGTTGCTGCCAGTTAGAAGGCTAAGCTCCGCTCACTTGGTCTCCTAGCAACCCACTCAGCCCAGGGGACCCTTTACCTTAACTATTACCAATTCCTCAATACTTTATTTTCCATACCACCCTACTTCACCACAGCAACGCGTGGCCGGGCACAGCTAGTCTCATATAATTTACAAATCCATCCAGATTATCAGATTTCACCCCTTTTATACTGGGAATCTTTTCCTATCTTGATTCCTTACTTCAAGACCTTGCCATCTACATCCAGCCCTCAGAATGAGGGTTTCAAATCTCAGGAAAATAGTATTGCATTTAAAAAGACATATCATTAAAATTGTTGGCTGAGGTCTTTTATCGCACATGTAGCTACAGCCTTGATCTGAGAAGTTACACATGTTGCTATGATGCCATGGCTATGATCTGTCTCATGATCCGAACCCACTGCCCAGTCTACCTTAAAACCCAAGCAGACACGAAGAGTGCAGAGATCTGCAATCCCAGCAATGGGAATTAGGGTTTCATTGCAACTCTTCCTCACACTATGGATCCTTGGCTGGAAGGGGCTGGATTCCTCACTGTTCGGTGTCCCACTTCCTGCACTGCAGAACTCGATTCCTAGGCATAGCTGCCTCATTTTAAGGTGGGTTCATTGATAACATCATACATTTATGGTCCCCGACACTATTGCTGTGACTGCGAATGCTCCCTAAAACTCATTTTAAAAGCCAGGCAATCAAAGTGGTTCTGTGATGCTGAGGAGCAGGGCACTGAAAGATGACGTATCCAGATCAGCCTTGCCAGGAAGCCAAGCATGGCCCTGGATCTTTTTGCTGCACCATGGCTCACTTGCAGAGAGATGTGTACATGTCCTTCTTTAATGTCTTGCTTGCCTGTGCTACCTGTTTTTAAGGTGTGCAACCTGTTTTTTATGGTAGACTGTAGTGGCTAGGATTTGGAGATGGATTTTAACGTCATTATTTATTTATTTACAGTATTTATATTCCGCCCATCTCACCCCGAAGGGGACTCAGGGCGGATCACATTATGTACATATAGGGCAAACATTCAATGCCCATAAACACCGAGACAGAGACAACAGACAGACAGACGCAGATGCAATTTAACTTTCTCCTGAGGGGATGTTCGATTCTGGCCACAGAGGGGAGCAGCTGCTTCATCATCCACTCTGATAGCACTTCCTCACTTTCTCATTCCAACTTTGTAAATTAGTTAAATTGCCTCCCTACTTTTATATGTGGCACCTTATTTCCTACTTGATAGATGCAACTATATTTCGGGTTATTAGGTCAGCAACGAGAAGGGGCTATATTTTATTTTTAATTGACAGGTGCTCACCCCGCCATGGGCTGGCCTCAAACTCATGACCTCATGGTCAGAGTGATTTATTGCAGCAGCTGTTTACCAGCCTGTGCCACAGCCCGGCCCCACATTGGGTGTGTGACTTATAATGCCTCCAAGAATTTGATAGGGTTTTAAGCAAGAAATCCATAGAGGTATTTTTGTTATTTTCTTCCTTTGAAATACAGCCTACAGCACCTGGCATTCCAAGTACTAACTAGGAATGAACTTCCTTAGCTTCCAAGATCAGATGGGATCTGGTTCCTTTAAGGTATTGTACATGCTCAATGTCAGATCTCTTTTGCTTGTTTTAAAGAAAATGTATAGAGCCAGTGTGGTATAGTGGTTTGAGTTGTACCAGGACTGGAAGACCAGGATTCAAATCTTTGCTCATCTGCGGAGACTCACTCTGCGACTTGCACAACTCATCTTCTCACAAGCCTAAGAGGAAGGTATGGCAAACCTCGTCCAAAAAAATCTTGCCAAGAAAACCCCAAGAGAGGGTTTCCACCAGACACAGTTGACTTGAAGGCACATAACCATAACTCAAAAGGCTTTGCTGACTACCTCCTTTCATATACATCCACATGTATGAAAAGTCCGACATTATTTTAAAAATATTTATTTATTTACTGAATATGTAACCCGCCTTTTAAAATGTCTTAAGTGCTTTTAATGTTTTCTTTTTAACTTCTTAAACCATTGCCTATATTTTTAGCATTTTAAAATCATATTGTTATTGGCATGGTTTTCAATGGACCACGTTGCTTTCATGGGATATTGTCCAGAGATGTTTAGATAAGTTTGTTAAATATTTTAACAAACAAGCAAAATAGCATGCTGGACCTTTAGATATTTTTCCTATAAGTTCCATCCACATTAGTCGTCTTAGTAAATTGTGAGTTCTTAATAGAGTTGTAGTTCAAAATCTGAAATGCCACAGTTGGGCAATCCTGATCCTTGTCCATTTACATTGAAATCCCATTCATGCTCTCAGGTGAATGAGGACAAGATTGTAGTTTAATGTTGGAACAGTCAAATCACAGACCCTGAGGCTTATAGAGAAAAGCTTCAGAGAAGTCCAGTTTTGGTGACCTCTTCTTTCTGCTATATTCCACAGTGGAGTGTACAAAATTAGCTGGTGGAAGTTTGACGCTTTCACTCTCTGTTGATATCTCTGATAATGAGTAAACTTGTTTATAAAAAAACTTTTAAAAAGAGTTTTGTAACCAAACAGTAACATTCCCTCAAAAGTGCACACCGGCTGTGAGCTTTTGCTCTCTCTGTATAGTAAATAACTTGTCTAACACATGCTGGACTATGCACCATGACCTACTATGACAAGCTTTTTTTTGAAAGCCATCTGGCTATACATACAAGAAATAAGAACCTCTGTGGAACTCACTCTTGCATATCTTTCCACCAATATATAAATATTCTTTGGATACATTTTCTCTTACTTAAAAAATGAGAGCAGATGAATGGTGTCACAAGGGCATGGGATCATTCGTGTGTATAAGAGAAACCAAGTTCTAGTTGATTTCTCCTTGACTTAAGCCCTTTCTAAATAAAAAAAAGCTCACTTTAGTTTGATCATCTTCCGTTGGGGCTTTTTATGCACTGACAGACATTTGTTCACCTTTCCAGCATATTTTTCTGCTTGATGCACTTCTCACAAAGAAAGATAACCTTGGACGACTGATTCATGCAGTCTGTTCTTTGTGAACAAAGGGTTATGCTCATATACGCATTCCAGGCTTTCTCTCCTCCTGTGACTCTAACTCTTTATGATTTTTGTTGGAATTGTAAAAAATGCAGTAAGACTCCCATAACCTCAGAACCCATAGTAAAGGTTTTCCCCTGACGTTAAGTCCAGTCATGTCTGACTCTGGAGGTTGGTGCTCATCTCCATTTCTAAGCCGAAGAGCTGGTGTTATCCGTAGACACCTCCAAGGTCATGTGGCCAGCATGACTGCATGGAGTGCCGTTACCTTCCTGCCAGAATGGTACCTATTGATCTAGTCACATTGGCATGTTTTCGAACTGCTAATTTGGCAGGAGCTGGAGCTAACAGCGGGCGCTCACTCCGCTCCCGGGATTTGCACTTGGGACCTTTCGGTCTGCAAGTTCAGCAGCTTCAGTGCTTTAACCCATATCCATGGTTTATTTTACCCATACCCAGGGGGAAATGGTCTTGCTATGTTTCCCCTGGAAATTACATAGAGTCACCCAGAAGGACCTAGAAAGTTCTGACATGCTGGAGCCAAAGTCCAATAATTTAATGACATTCGATTATATGCATGGTCTGGCTGCGAATGTTTCTCATGTGGATATTGAGGAGGATGTTGTCTCACTGTATTTGCACTGGGTTGCTGTAAGTTTTCTGGGATGTATGGCCATGTTCCAGAAGCATTTTCTCTGGATGTTTTGCCCACATCTATAGCAGGCATCCACACAGGTTGTGAGGTCTGTTAGAAACTAGGCAAGTGGCATTTATATGTTTGTGGATTGTCCAAAGCGGGAGAAATTGGAGCATTCACACTTGCCTCCAACAGACAAAAGTTTTTTCTTCCATCCTGGACAATCCACAGATATATAAACTTCATTTGCCTAGTTTCTAACAGACCTCACAACCTCTGTGGATGCCTGCTATAGATATGGCTGAAATGTCAAGAGAGAATGCTTCTGGAACATGGCCATACAGCCTGGAAAACTCACAGCAACCCAGTGATTCCGGCCATAAAAGCCTTCGACATGTATTGACACTGTTATATCATAGCAAACAGTATCAAAAATATGAGAGGCATGTCATCAACGTAAGTTGATAAATAATGACATCCAGACCACATTGTTATTTGCCATCAAGTTAACTTTGACTTATGGAGAACTTATGAATCAGAGATCTCCAAGATAATCTGTAACCAACTCAGGACTTACAAACCCAAGATCATAGTTTCCTTGACTATAGTCTATCCATTTGATTTGTGGTCTCCTCTTTTCCTACTGTCTTCTGCTTTACCAGGTATTGTCATCTGTTCCAATGCGTCACATCATCTCACAATATGTCAAAACTATGGCAGTTTGTACTGTTTGATATGGTCAATGTAGAAGTATACAATGCAGTTCAAATTGCATTGTGTATATCCATCTCATGTTTTATCATGTTCAATTCTAGTGAAAGTTCAGGCGTTGGCAGTCCATGGTATCCCTATAAACCCTTCTCCAACATGACATTCCAAAATGTACCTTTTCAAATATAAGTCAATAGGAAGAATGATGGAAAATGGTCATTTGCCGAGGCTGTGTCAGATAATCTATGCAAGAACTGCAGGATTAAATTTCAGAAAGTTACAAAATGTACATTGCATTGTCCTTGCAACAGTGAAGGTGTAGGGGAACACAACCATCTTTCTTGGGCATTGGACTTCTGGATATTTATACTTCAATCCCAAACATTCCAGCCAATATAGTAATAGTAAGCATTCTGGGAACAGAAGTACCAAACACCTGAAGAATTTCAACACCACCGGGATTGAGCATATTCAAGGAAGATAATTGTCACAATGGGAGATTAATATACAGCTTCTGTAAAAAGTCAGCTTGGCTAAAGATAAGCCAAATATGATATGCCAGGAAATATTAAAGTAACCGAAAAAGGAATAAGTCCCCAATGGATCAACAGGAAATCTAAAACTAAAGAGAAAATGAAATTAAATATAATGTGAAATGCAACAAATCTGGCCATTTCTTTTTTAAAAGTAAATCAAAATGGATAAAAATGATAATGAGAAATGACCCCTGAGGCAGAAACTACATCACACTGGGAAATAATTCATTAATTGAGTCTTAGCATATTGTATTATATTAAATGAATACAGAATCAGCTTGCCAACAAGGACTGCTAGAGCTCATTATCCAATGGATATAAATAATCAACATGGGGTCATCAAACAGAGAGTATGAATTAAAGTAATTCCAGGGTGAACCAAAAAAAATATACTGATTTGAGTCCTAATGTTTTTTGTGCTTATTGATGTCAACAGAGCTTGAAAAAAAATTATTCTTCCTGAACTGATTCTGACCCAAATTCAAAGCGGGGTTATGTTTGTCTTGTGTGGCAGGTTCTTTTATCACAGCAGACATCTTTTACTACCTTTGAAATTTTTTTGTCCAGTTTGCAACAGGATGAAAAAGAATTGTGTTAAGTTGCAAACCTCGTGCTAGAGAGAGATCTCACTCATTTTGCTGTGAATCCATCGATGCCTTGCAAAGATGTGGAGGGTGGGACTGACTAATGGAAACTGATCCTAAAATAATAATAACAATAGTAGTGGTAGTAGTAGTAGTAATAGAAGAAGAAGAAGAAGAAGAAGAAGAAGAAGAAGAAGAGGGACCTAAGTAAGGATTGAAGCAGCCTCTTCTTTTACCCCCTTGCTGCCTGTATATTATAATCTTGGGGAAATTTGTTTCCTTCCATTGCTATTTCTTGAAGGAGAGAAGTAATTGTTTGTTTGTTTATTTATTTATTTACATCATTTTTACTCCCGCCTTTCTCCCTGGGGGGACTCAAGGCGGCTTACATTGTTGGCATCAATGGCAATTTCTTTCCTAGGATGAATAAGCAGCATTAGGTTGCATCACTGGAATTGTGACATGGAGTAAAAATGGTTAACATGATACAATTACGTCTGATATTTTTGGTAGTTTGGACTGCTTTGATAGATAATTTTGAAAACAGGAAGGAAACGCCAAATAAAGAGCATCTATACCATGGATCTCCTGCCAACCTAGCAGTTCGAAAACATGCCAATGTGAGTAGATCAATAGGTACCGCTCCGGCGGGAAGGTAACGGCGCTCCATGCAGTCATGCTGGCCACATGACCTTGGAGGTGTCTACGGAAAACGCCGGCTCTTCGGCTTAGAAATGGAGATGAGCACCAACCCCCAGAGTCAGACATGACTGGACTTAACGTCAGGGAAAACCTTTACCTTTACCTTTTATACCATGGATGTATCCTATAGAACTAAAGAATTAAAATTATCTTCTAATTGGAGCTCCCAATGGTGTAGTGGACAAAAGCCTCGTGACTTGAAGGTTGGGTTGCTGACCTGAAAGCTGCCAGGTTCGAATCCCACCCGGGGAGAGCGTGGATGAGCTCCCTCTATCAGCTCCAGCTCCATGCGGGGACATGAGAGAAGCCTCCCACAAGGACGGTAAAAACATCAAAACATCTGGGTGTCCCCTGGGCAATGTCCTTGCAGACGGCCAATTTTCTCATTCTAGAAGCAACTCAAGTTGCTCCTGACACGAAAAAAAAACTTCTAATTACAACTGGGCCATTGCCAAACCTAACTATATTGCCTCGCGTCAAGCCCAAATTCCTTGCTTTTCTTCTTTCTGATGTCATTTTGAGAGAAACTGAAGGTATTGGGGAGTAGCATGAGATTCGGAGATACTTGTAGAGGAGGATATATTTATGGGCTTTCATGTATTCACAGAACTTTTGCTGTTGTTCAGGGACAAAAAATGATGGAAACTCATCCATATAACAAAAGGAAGTGGGTTTTGGGGAGGAGTATTGGTTAACTGGTGGTTGTCCCCCCAAAAGTGGGGTCCAAGTCTGGACTGAAATAATATTTGTCTACAGAGAAGTTTCAGCAAACTACACATCCCAGAGTTCCAAAGGCTGGAGCCATAAGAGGTATGAAACTGATATAACTGTGCAGTGTATCTCTATCAAAACAAGAGATTAAAGATGTGCCATGCTTAATTTGGCCCCTGTTCTTCTGCTTCCGGAGCCCTTTGCTGACAGTTTACAAGGGACTTAATCATTGCATCCGACTTCTTTTATGTCTGAAAGTAGGGGAGGCCAATCCGTTTTGCTCCAATCCAATGGAAATGACAGAGGCCGATCTGTTTGTGAGATGCTTTGACAAATTGTTTGTGCCACACAGACATCCTTTTCCTAGGAAGGGGAGGAAGAAAAACCACTGTCACCAGGACAATAATGCAGGGTTTTCTCTTTCTTGCTTCCTTACAATTCGTGTTAGCCCGTCTCCCAGATACAATAGGATCAACAGTGGAGGATTGATTGCTGGTATGTTTAATGCCATCCTTAATGACAGCTTGTGAAGATTAGCAAGTTGTTGGAATCAGATATCAGTAAAGGCTTGGGATTGCTTTGTGGAGCCAGTCTGAATTAATTAATGGGGAGCTTTCCTTTGATATTGCTTTGATATCCAGCTCGATGTCGGTTTACACTCAAATACAAAGGAAACTTCACTTTGTTTATACTCCTTTCTTCGGTTTTTAGCCTGAAGTTTTCTGTCTGGTGGTCTTTGTGTTTCTCCCCCCGCTCTGTCCCTTTTAACTCTGCCTAGCTGGTACGTTTTACAAGATGCTTTAAAAAACTGGAGCAAAGGAGTGACATGGTTTTAATGATTGCCCTGTTCAAAATAATCACAAGCTAGATTCCTCTGGGGGACATTGTTAGTAGCTCGCTGCCATTTAGCCAAGTTTCAAAAGAAAGAGTTTGATCACCAGACAGTTGCTTTCTTCAAAGTTTCCACAAGCATGGAATGGACACTATAATAGCTATTCCTGGCCTCCCTGCATCCAAGTCCTTCTTCCATAACACTTTATCCCATTCCACTCTCTGTCTGTCATCACAATATACGCCTGCTTCTGAGACTATGATGGCATACCCTCCAACTGTCCTGATTTGGTAGGGAAAGCCTCAATTAATTATCCATTATGACACTTTTTCAACTGCTTTTAAAATGTCCCAGCTTTCCCCTCCCATTTTCTGCTTTTGTCTTCAACTTACTTCAATTTAAAGTGAGTTCAAAATGCAAAAGTAGTTTGTAATGAATTAGCTCAGCGGGAGGATTAGAAGAGAAAGGGCTGGAATCTTGCCTTCCCGGAAGGTTCAGGCAAAATCAAACTGCTCCTATCTTGCTCCTTAATAATGTTTACCATCTTAATCACATTCTGATGAACAAGCCCTATGAGGAGCAGCTTAAAGAGCTGGGCATGTTTAGCCTGCAGAAGAGAAGGCTGAGAGGAGACCTGATGGGGGCCCTATACCCATTAAAGACTACATGGCATAGTAGGATATGCCATTTTTGGAAAAACTGGAAGTGAGACCTGCATCTTAGACACACCAGAGAAGAAAAGGATGCAGAAAATAATTACCCCAAATAGAATTTATAGCAGTAGTCTGGGATTAACACCTCTGCCCTTTCAAAAAGCACTAGGGGATCTCAAACGCTGACTAACAAATGAACACAGAGAAAAGACTCTATTCCTCATCCAGAGCATGGCATCTCCGGCAGCATACTGTTTCCGCACACCATGCTGTGGCACCGGTTCATTGCCGACGCATATGGCAGTGTGCCAGCTCCTAATTCAACTCCTGCTGCAGCAAGCGGTAGTCTGGTTTGCACTTCTAAACCTCCTGTCCAAGCAGCAATTATATTTTTGGTTTTTGCACTTTTGCAGATCTGGGGAAGATCTGAGGACAAGCAATGCAACAAGTAAAGATTGCACAGAGTAGACTTTTGTAGGTTGGGCAGAGAGAGCCAACATGGCTAAACTGCATAGTGAGTGATAGTGACGGAATATTGTTACCTGAATGGAAGGTTTCCAACTTTCCCTGATTTGAAACTTATTGCTTGAAAGTGGTCATCATCATGGGCTGCTGTTGACATGGATAATGGTAGTAGTAGTCATCATCATAATCATCATCACCATCATCTTGGTTTCACAATCTGCCAGATGTTTTGGACCATCACTGATTTGGAAGCTGTCCAAGACTCTAGGAATCACTCCGGTATCGTCAGATAATGAGGTCTGTTTCCACTTTCTGTAATTGTGATTTTGTGAGTCTATCTATTGCAATTTCATTCTGATGTTTTGTCAGTCCACTTGAAATTGCTCCCAGGGCACCTCTAACATGAGAACCACAGCTGTTTTCTTCCTCCAGAAGTGCTGAATCTCTCTTTGTATATCTCAATATTTCATAATCTTTCCCTTCTCTTTGTCTTCAGTTTTACTGTCCTCAAGGACAGTACAGATGGCCTTCCACATTGCAGGTTTAACCACTGAGGATTTGATAATAAACTGATTTGATTAATATGTTATTTGCAGGAATTCTTAGGTCCTCACCCTGGAGGACCTAGAGTTTCCTAGAGAGATGTTCCTTCAGGTTAAAAAAATCATATTTAATTCATATTTTTTTCCACTTTTGGAAACACCTGTGCATCTGACTCAAATGAAAGTGGAAGATCTATTGTAACTTTATACCACTAACTGGTCAACTTACAATACAATTAGTTTAGGCAACTTTAAGCTGAAAGCAGTAAGAACATTCAAAAACGTACCAAACTTATTACTGAAATACTGAACAATTTTGGAAAGGTGAAAAGAGTCTGAAACTCCTGGATATACAACCAGCCCTCCACATTCAATGGGACTAGGAGCCCAGAACCCGCATGAAAGTGTAAAAACTATGAATAAAAAATACTATATTTTTTCTGAAAGGACACCCACCAGAAGCTGACAATTGAGTCGCACTAGATATTCTTAAAGTAAAGGTAAATGTTTCCCCTGACATTAAGTCCAGTTGTGACCGACTCTGGGGGTTGGTGCTCATCTCCATTTCTTAGCCGAAGAGCCGGTGTTGTCTTTAGACACCTCCAAGGTCATGTGGCCGGCATGACTGCATGGAGCGCAGTTACCTTCCCACCGGAGCGGTACCTATTGATCTACTCACATTTGCAAGTTTTCAAACTGCAGGTTGGCAGGAGCTGGGGCTAACAGTGGGCACTCACTTCGCTACCCAGATTCGAACCTGTGGCCTTTTGGTCCGCAAGTTCAGCAGCTCAGCGCTTTAACAAAACCAATGTGCCACCAGAGGCCCCACAGATATTCTTAGAGAAACCATATTAATCAAATCTATGAATAATCAAATCTATGAAAGTCAAACCCGCAAATGTGCAGGTCTGACTTGTACAAGTGACGAAAATAATTTGGCTTCAAAGACTGAAAACAACAACCATAAATAATGTTTTCACTCCCCTCCAACCCCTGGAGGACCCACAAGTGTTTTGAAGGATGCAGAACGCTCTACATCTAGTTACAAATGTTGCAAAATACTTCTGACCCCTGGGGGGAGGCAGCGCCTCTCAAAATAGTAAAAATGCTCTCCAGTAAAGCTATGGGTGATGAGGTAAGTTACAATTATAGAATTGGGACTATAGACAAACCTGTGTACAATTCCAAACTAAACCAAATGATGTATGTGCATATTCTTCTGGTGTCTACATACCAGTGTAACTGAAGTCCTGTATCTGATATTCCTAATCTGATATTTTCTCTATGAAGCTTGACCATATAATCACCCTGAGCATGTCTTCTCCTCTGATATTGGAAACTCAGTGCAGGGGTGTGGATAATATTTGGATGGGGAATGAGCAGCAAATACCAGGGATTTCCAAGTAGGGATAGCAAACAAGCCTACTATAAACTGTGCATAGCCCCTGCCAGGCTTGGCAACACTAAGTGAGATGGATCATTAATTTGACTCAGCACAAGATAAAGTTCTCTGTCCATAAGAGAACTACAGTAGAGTCTCACTTATCCAACATAAACAGGCTGGTAGAATGTTGGATAAGCGAACATGTTGGATAATAAGGAGGGGTTAAGGAAAAGCTTATTAAACATCAAATTATGTTATGATTTTACAAATTAAGAATCAAAACATCATGTTTTACAAAATTTGATAGAAAAAGCAGTTCAATACACGGTAATGTTATGTAGTAATTACAGTAGAGTCTCACTTATCCAACATAAACGGGCCGGCAGAACGTTGGATAAGTGAATATGTTGGATGATAAGGAGGGATTAAGGAAAAGCCTATTAAACATCAAATTAGGTTATGATTTTACAAATTAAGCACCAAAACATCATGTTATACAACAAATTTGACAGAAAAAGTAGTTCAATACGCAGTAATGCTATGTAGTAATTACTGTATTTATGAATTTAGCACCAAAATATCACGATGTTTTGAAAACATTGACTACAAAAATGCGTTGGATAATGCAGAACGTTGGATAAGTGAGACTCTACTGTGCTTTATTTATGAATTTAGCACCAAAACATTGCAATGTACTGAAAACATTGACTACAAAAACTTTGGCTAAAAACAAATTGACTACAAATAATGATAGAATTGCATAAAATGAATTTACAGTAACAACATTGTCAAAAGTTAAATCTGTAAAAAGTTCAATCCTTGCTACCTAGAGAAACAGCTGTGGATTTGGGTAGGAGGCAGAGTGCATTGGATAATCCAGAACATTGGATAAGCGAATGTTGGATAAGTCAGACTCTACTGTGTATTCAACAAAGCTCATGTTTTTATAACAACATTGGCCTTTAACATATCACAGGACTCTGGATTATTTTTATTGAAGTGCTCTGTAACCTTTGCCCACATTCTCATATTGCTGTTTGGAAAAGTGACCTTTTGGACAAAACCTCCCAGAATCTCTTGGCCAGCAATGGCATTGATCTTATTAGATGCAGGATTCTGGGAATTCTAGTCCTGGCAGTAATGCGGTCAAGCTCTGGTCAAGCCTTATCTCCTGGTGCCAGTATCAAATATTGGTCTTATGTGGATCGGAGATATAGTTTGACTGTGACCACCAGACCAAAATACAAACCATAAAACAGCCTTCCTTTCCCTTCTCTGTTTCATATCAGAGCTTGTGGCTTGGAAGCATCTGTCTACGAGACATATAAATACACTTGTAAAGCATTTTTATGAGATGTTTATAGCTCCCGGCTGCCACTAACACCCGTCATGCCTCTTGTCATTAAATCCTTCTCAAAAATTGCATTGGCAGCCTAGTATAGGTTTTTCCATACTGTAATTTGTGGAAGGCATAATTAAATAAGGCAAGTGTCATGTGAGGGCAGTTCCTATCTCTGCTTCCATTTCAGATGCCGGCAATGTTATTTACCATTTGCCTTCCTAATCTCATTGATGTTGCAAAGGCATGCGAAGCTGCATCAAGGGTGGCTGTCTCAAATACCCGCTCATTAGCCGAACACTTTTAATGGTGTGTGCCATCATGCTAATGAGCCCACTGCAAAAGTTCGGCATTTACCTGCTTTGGATCACAACCTGGCTGATACAAGCAGCAGGGCAAAAGACATAGTTATGGACATCGCCAATTTACTCCTGTTGGATAAACATCTTGAGAGCATAAGGACAAACCTCCGAATGGTTCCACTGCTAGACCCCCATGGAGGTAGTTGTACATGTTTTATACTCTTATTGTAAGAGGCATATTGTTGGCTACAAGAAAACATGGTGCTTTAGAGACTAGAACATGAATCAGTGGATTAAATCACAAGAAAAGAGATTCGACTTACAATCAATGGAGCCTTGGTTTGGTTCCAAGACTCCCATAGTTACCCAAATCCATGTGTGCTTATGTTCTATTATATACAATGGTGTAGTAAAGTGGTGAAATCAAGCTTTGATTTTTGGATATATATATCCATACACATACTAGCTGTGCCCGGCCACGCGTTGCTGTGGCGCTGTCTGGTGGTGTTGGTGAGAACTTGTTGAGGTAGTGGTGGTATTGAATGTCTGTTGTATGGTTGTCTTTATGTTTAGTATGCATTTGGTTATTTGTGTACTGTGAAAGTGGTGAGGATAGAGGGGGTCTTATGTCCCTGTGTAGTATTGTATAAGGAGCCCCGGTGGCGAAGTGCGTTAAAGCACTGAGCTGGAGACCAAAAGGTCCCAGGTTCAAACCCCGGGAGCGGCGTGAGCGGCCGCTGTTAGCTCCAGCTCCTGCCAACCTAACAGTTCAAAAACATGCAAATGTGAGTAGATTAATAGGTACCACTCCGGTGGGAAAGTAAGGGCGCTCCATGCAGTCATGCCGGCCACATGACCTTAGAGGTGTCTACGGACAATGCCGGCTCTTCGGCTTAGAAATGGAGATGAGCACCAGGTCCCGGAGTCAGACATGACTGGACTTAACGTCAGGGGGAAACCTTTACCTTTACCTTTAGTATTGTATAGTATTTATACGTTGTCCATGTGTTATGAAAGCTTGGGTTGTGTCCAGGTGCATAGTAGAAAGGGTTGGGCTGGATGGCCCCTAGGAGTCTCTCCAAACTCTTGGATTCTATGCTTCTATTATTATAATTATTATTATTATTGTTATCATCTTCTTCATCATCATTATTATGTAGAGGCTGGATGGCCATCTGTCAGGAGCGCTTGGATTGTGTCCTCCTGCATGGTAGAAGGAAGTTGATCTGGATGACCCTTAGGGGTAACTCCAAACCTTAGGATTGTATGATGTTGTTATTATTATTATTAGTAGTAGTATTAGTATTGAGAGGCTGGGTGGCCATCTGTTGGGAGTGCTTGGATTGTGTCTTCCATGGCAGAGTTGAGTTGGAGTGGATGGCCTTTAGGTGTGTCTCCTAACTGTCTGATGCTATGATTCGATGTGTGTTATTATTGTGCAGATATTGAATGGCCATCTGTCAGGAGTGGTTGGATTTGTCCTCCTGCGTGATATAAGGAAGTTGAACTGGATGATCCTTAGGGGTATCTGCTAACCTTAGGATTGTACGATATTCTTATTCTTATTATTATTGAGAGGCTGGGTGGCCATCTGTTGGGCGTGCTTGGATTGTGTCCTCCATGGCAGAATTGGGTTGTTCTGGATTACCACAGTAATTATTTCATATTACAGTAGAATCTCACTTATCCAACATTTGCTTATCCAAAGTTCTGGATTATCCAACGCAGTCTGCCTTTTAGTAGTCAATGTTTTGTAGTCAGTGTTTTCAATACATCGTGATATTTTGGTGCTAAATTTGTAAATACAGTAATTACAACATAGCATTACTGAGTATTGAACTACATTTTCTGTCAGATTTGTTGTATAACATGATATTTGGTGCTTAATTTGTATAATCATTACGTAATTTGATGTTTAATAGGCTTTTTCTGAATCTCTTCTTATTATCCAACATATTCACTTATCCAACGTTCTTCCGGCCTGTTTATGTTGGATAAGTGAGACTCTGCTGTATATTTATAATCTTATATCTGCTTAGAACTGGATTATATGAGGTCCCTTCTACACAGCTGTATAAAATGCACACTGAAGTGAATTATCTGGCAGTGTGGACTCAAGATAATCCAGTTCAAAGCAGATAATATAAGATTGGGGCCGGGCTGTGGCGCAGCTGTTGAGCAGCTGCCTTAAATCACTCTGACCATGAGGTCATGAGTTCGAGGCCAGCCCGTGGCGGGGTGAGCACCCGTCAATTAAAAATAAAAAATAGCCCCTGCTCGTTGCTGACCTAGCAACCTGAAAGATAGTTGCATCTATCAAGTAGGAAATAAGGTACCACTTATAAAGTGGGGAGGCAAGATTAACTAATTTACGACCTGGAATGAGGAAGTGCCGTCAGTGTGGATGATGAAGCAGCTGCTCCCCCTTGTGGCCAGAATCGAACATCCCCTCAGAAGAAGGTTAACTTGCCTCTGCGTGTCTCTCTCTGTCTCTGTTTGATGTGTTTATGGGCATTGAATGTTTGCCCTATATGTATATAATGTGATCCGCCCTGAGTCCCCTTCGGGGTGAGAAGGGCGGAATATAAATACTGTAAATAAATAAATAAATAAATTATAAATGGGTAATATAGCTGTGTGGAAGGGCCTTGAGTCTACACTGCCATTTAATCCAGTTAAAATCAGATAATCTATGGAAAATGCCTAAGTGAGGCCTAACTGTGCCTGTCCCGTGAGCTGAGTAGGTTGCTAGGAAACCAAGTGGGTGGAGCTTAGCACTCTAACTGGCAACAATTGGATAAAAACAATTATTACTCTCTCTCTAATTAGGACTTTATTTTTCTTTTCTTTTTGTTGTATCAACCTAGTGCCGTGGATGATGGGTTGTGTTGTCAAATTTTGAGGTTGGGGGGCCTGTACTTTTGTTGTTTTGTCCACTGCCCTGATGCCATTACTCTTATATATATATATATAAAAGCTGTGCCCGGCCACGCGTTGCTGTGGCGAAGTATGGTGGTATGGGAAATAAAGTATTGAGGAATTGGTGGTAGTTAAGGTAAAGGGTAAAGGTTTTCTCCTGACATTAAGCCCCCTTCTATGAGCCCCCTTCTACACAACTGGATAAAATGCACACTGAAGTGGATTATATGGCAGTGTGGAGTCAAGATAATCCAGCTGAAAGCAGATAATATAAAATTATAAATGGGTTATATAGCTGTGTGGAAGAGCCTTGAGTCTACACTGCCATATAATCCAGTTCAAATCAGATAATCTGTATTTTATAGGTAGTGTGGAAGAGGCCTAAGTGAGGCCTAACTCTGCCTGTCCCCTGGGCTGAGTGGGTTGCTAGGAGACCAAGTGGGCGGAGCTTAGCCTTCTAACTGGCAGCAATTGGATGAAAGCAATTATTCCTCTCCCTCTAATTAGGACTTTATTTTTCTTTTCTTTTTGTTGTATGAACGTAGAGGCATGGATGAGGGGTTGTGCTGCCAAGTTTAGTGTTTCTGGGATGTGTAGTTTTGTTGTTTTGTCCTAGGCCGAAATTTCATTACCCTTTTATATATATAGATATATATGTTCAAGTCATAGATGGCTGAATCTGTGGATATGGAGGGCTGACTGTATTAGGATGACCTTATTTCATATAAGAGCTGATCAATAGTGGAATAGATTATCTTTGAAGGTGATGGACTCTCCATCATTGGAGGTTCTAATAAAGGTTGGATGTGCATCTAACCGGACTTCTTCAGTTACGTATTCCTGAATGGCAGAAGGATGTGGGGGTGAGCATTAAACTAGATAGCCCTTGCACTTCATTTTGGTTCTCAGATTCTATGCTATCCCGATGGCACCTAGTTCTAGAGGTCATCTTTGACTGAGACCTCATCCTGTCCAGCATCCATAGGAAGTTGCCACAAAAGTCAGACCTGCAAATATGGAGGACTGAAGTCTCCATGGTTGTTGTCGTGCTCTGTGAATAGAGATGCCTTTTATAAAGGAAGGCCCAATTTCTCTCTGTGTTTGATGATAAAAACATAGCTATGCTCATGGCACTTTTCATGCCAAACAGCGTCTCTGTTCCAGACTCATTACAACCATATTCTACATTGTAGTTCACATCCTTCCTGAGCATCCTTTGTTCCTGTCAATACCTTATTCCCTTTATTATTTTTTATTGCTTCTCTCCTTTGGTCATTGCTCCTTGGTCACAGTAGCAGCATGTTCTGATTGCCCACACTTTAAAATACACTGTCCTATATCATTTTTACAGCCGTCCTATAAAGGGACATTGGTGAATATGATATCCAAAATACCACCTTCAGTCACAGGAAGACTAGAAGGAGACTCTAGAAAATAGCTGTTAAAAAAGCATTGCTGGAGCAGCTGATTCATGAAGTGATATTAAAAGAATTCATCATCTTTGTTGGTCATCCAAATATTGCCTGTGGCGCCAACCAAAAAAGGTTTGAGAAGTAAAGGGAAGCCACATTCTATGGACTTGATTTTTCCAGCCTTGTATCACAGGAAAAATAAAAGCTGCAATACGATCTCTGTATTTGCAGGACATACATTCTTGGCTGAACTGCAGTTATGTGAAACTATTGATATGACAAAATGTCATTAAGTATCTTCACTTCTGATTCCATAGAGCCGTGTTGTAGGTCCTAGAGATTCCTAGAGAGCTGTCCTCTTAGGAATTTGTTAGGTTCTCCATCAGGCTCTCAAAGTCTTGCTAAAACAAATGTTCTTCGCTTATCCATGAGAAAATAGAAAGGAGAGCACCAGTCTAATCTCTTTAGGGAGGGAGTTCTAGACCCTGGGACCAGCCATGGAGAAAGTCTTATCCCATGTTCTGACCAGATGTTTCTATGAGGGTGGTGGGATGGAGAGAAGGACTTTCTCAGAAGATCTGAAGACACAAGCAGGCTCAAATAGGGGGATATAATCCTTCTGATAACTTGAAGCTGTGCTATATATAGGTCTTCATGGGTCATAACCAGCACTTTGAGTTGTGCCCATAAATTGACCAATGGAACTGTTGCAAGCGGGTCATGTGATCCTTGTAGCCTATCTAAAAGATACATTCCTGAAAACTTACAGAGAAGTCAGTCCATAAAAAGATTGGTTGAGGGAATTTGGAGGGCTCAAGGGTCACAAAATATGTGGTCCAAGGGATACACCTCTACTACTCTTGTCCTAGATGATATGGAACCTACAATGATTTTGCCTTTGAGGCTTAGGTAGGTTCATATATGCAAGGATAAGACCTTGTAGGATATCCTGTGTGATTGAAACTTTCTCTCAATTGGCCCTGCAGTTCCAACTCTACTTCATTCTAGGTCAGTGGTTCACAAACTTTGGCCTTTCCGGTATTTTAGACTTCAACTTCCAAGAGCTCCACCTGGCTTGGGCATCATTTAGGAATTTTGGGAGTCAAAATTCAAAACATTTGGAAGACTACAGTTTGGGAAACACCATTCAAGGTTACATCTTTTCCCCTGTCAACCCCCCCCCCCCCCCAGGTTTCCTAACTGGCCTTCATTCTGTTCCTGTTTAACTGTCTCTCTGAACCTACCCGGCACTTTTATAGACAGGTTTCTAGTCACCTTCCAGGTGTCTTGGACTTCAACTCCCAGGAGCCCCAGCTAGTTTGCCCATCTTTTAGGATTTTGGGGGGCCAAAGTCCAAAAATTCTGGAGGACCAAAATTTGGGAAGCATTGCTCCAGTTTATATCTTTCCACTAGTGACAGTTGTCTGGCTCTACTGAGGTTACCTGGCTTCTTGCTTCATACCTCGCTTCCCCACCACTGTTTAAAATTGAATACTCTGATCAAATATTCCCCCAGAAAGCAATTCCTTTTCTAAGTGAGTATAAAATCTATTTAATAAAAAAACTCACAGTAATACTTTCATTAAGAAAACCAGAGTTAGTGCACAGGAGAAGGAGAGGGAAGAGGTAGCAGGAAAGGACAGGTGAAAAAAAGAAATAAAGCCATGTTCACAGATGACATCTGGCAGAAAGAGGCTATTAATATTTTACAAGACATTAGGATTCTGCCCGTTTCCCCCCTTTTTTGCTGTTAAAGTTTTAAGAGCTTTCCGAACACTATACTTCTCCATTATTACACCCTTAATTAAATGGATTCACATAGGGAATTCCCCAATGAGAATGGCTCCGGAGTCAGAAGGCCTCAGTCGAATCTGTATTTAGAACCCTGGATCACAGCAATAAATGGAGTTCGCCTGGCAGAGAAGACCTGGCACAGTGAAAATGAGGCACTGTTTAACAGAGGATTAAACCCAGCATTTGGCCGTATAAGCTCATAAAAGTAAAAGACTAATAGCCATTATCACGTTACATTTACTTAGCATTAACCAGCCCTAGGAATCCCAGTAGGGCGCTTGAGAGCAAGTCAATCTGACATAAAATAAAAATTAGGTACCATTTAAGAGCAATATCTAAGATATTTTATTTTACTGGACCACATTATGTTAATGGCACTTTGAACTTCCAAGCGTTACGGAGCTTTGGGGCCCAGAGAGTAGGAGAAGAAGGCTGAATTCCAATCAGCTGACATGAATATAAGGAATTGGGGGATCAGATTAGGTATGGCTTAAAAGACAGGGTCTCGACTTTCGAAGGGAACAAAAAAAAGTTATGATCAAGAGAAAAAAGAGAACCATAGTGTTTGAAAGGATTCTAAGCACCAAGTAGTCCAACTCCATACCAGTATAAAAATGTACTACTAAAGCACCCCTGAAAGTTGTGCCTTATACATTCTGGGCCCTTTCACAATAGACAATTATAGGAGTATGGTTCCACTTTAATTGTCATGGTCCCACCCTGTTAAATCATGGGATTTGTGGTTTAGGGAGGGGTATTCAAAATTTTCAGCAAGGAAGCTCTAGGGCAGTGGTTCTCAACCTGTGGGTCCCCAGATGTTTTGGTCTTCAACTTCCAGAAATCCTAACAGCTCGTAAACTGGCTGGGATTTCTGGGAGTTGTAGACCAAAACACCTAGGGACCTACAGGTTGAGAACCACTGCCTAGGGTTTCACCAAATGATAAATCCTTGGATTCCAAGCAGAGACAGCACAGTGTGAAACCCAACCAGCCCACAGCCCAGCAACGGCAGTAAATGGTGCTTTTGGGTGCAGTCCTCCCCTTATATACTCTCCCTGCCCCCCTTGCCCACTTCAACTGTTGAGAAATGCCCGCACTTTGTCCTTTTGCCCTGAAGCACTTTAAAATTACATTATTTCACTTTAGTTTTTATGGCCCCTCCACGCCATTCCTTTCCTTCAATTTGGTGGTCCATTTTATCTTATTCATTTTATGCTCCAATTTAGTTTTTATTGTTATCGTATAGCTCACGCACAATGTTGATTTTACTGCATTTTACTTATTGGAATATTTTTTTATCTGTTGTACTTGTTTTATTGCTTTCGGGCTTTTGCCCTGTGTTAGCCGCCTCAAGTCCCTACAGGAAGATGGTGGCGGGATAGAAAAATAAAATATTATTATACAGTACAGTCTCACTTATCCAACATTTGCTTATCCAACGTTCTGGATTATCCAATGCATTTTTGTAGTCAATGTTTTCAATACATCGTGATATTTTGGTGCTAAATTCGTAAATATAGTACAGTAGAGTCTCACTTATCCAACATAAATGGGCCGGCAGGACGTTGGATAAGCGAATATGTTGGATAATAAGGAGGGAATAAGAAAAAGCTTATTACACATCAAATTAAGTTATGATTATACAAATTAAGCACCAAAACATCATGTTTAACAACAAATTTTACAGAAAAAGTAGTTCAATACGCAGTAATACTATGTAGTAATTACTGTATTTACAAATTTAGCACCAAAATATCACAATGTATTGAAAACATTGACTACAAAAATGTGTTGGATAATCCAGAACATTGGATAAGTGAGTGTTGGATAAGTGAGACTCTACTGTAATTACCACGTAGCATTACTGCGTATTGAACTACTTTTTCTGTCAAATTTGTTGTATAACATGATGTTTTTTGGTGCTTAATTTGTAAAATCATAACCTAATTTGATGTTTAATAGGCTTCTCCTTAATCTCTCCTCATTATCCAACATATTCGCTTATCCAACGTTCTGCCAGCCAGTTTATGTTGGATAAGTGAGACTCTACTGTAATATAATTATTATTATAGTTAACATACACACAAATATATATGGTATGAATCCAGAGTTTTAAAAAGGCATTTTTTTAAATTACAGAATCCGCATTTTGGGGAAGGATGGTGATGGGAGGATGCTTTATGAAGCTTATTATCGAAGGAAGCATACCAAATCAAGGGCCTATTTCCACTGCATAAATATAGCACTATAATTCCACTTTACAAATCATAACTGACTCCTATGGAATCCTGTATTTTGGCTAGACTCTAGAGAGGCTCCCTGTCTGATAATTCTTCATATTCCTTCCCAAACCCAGGATTCGATAGGCTGGAACCTATGGCATTTAAAGTGGAATCGCAGTGCTATAGATTGTGTAGTGTGAAAGGGCCCCAGTTCTCCATAATCTTTAATTTCAGACAGATGGTTAAAATAATTTGCTGAGATGAGGGAAGGCTCAGATTGATGAGCCGATTAACTACAGGGTGGGGGGTGCTCCTCAGTTATTTTTATTTCTGTCGTTGTAATGTTACTATAACGGTAGCAACAGCTGCAACACCGCATGAATAGAAATAGTCTCTGCAAAAGAAACAATCATAAAGCCCCTGCCTAGAGATTAGGGTGAAATGAATTTGAGATATGCTGTATATACATTTCATCAGACTTTTGATGATACCGAAAAAGCCAATCAGATCAAACTATATTAGGAAACCGAAAAATCAATTTTCTAGCATATAGGACTAGAAATCACAGTGAAAATGTTCCTATGGAGAAACAGACAATTTTGACTGTACAACTTTTAAAACAAATAACATCTCTGTTTCACAGGAAGTTATAGATTTTACTTATCAGTAAGTATCTGGAAATGGTTATCTCTTTTTAATATGCCATGAATGAAATATGGAACGGTTATGATTCCTAACAAAAGCTTTCGGCCATAATCCAGTCACTGATCTCAGCTAGAGGAGACCATTAAACCAATTACTAATAAGTCAACACTTAAGTAAACTCCATCAGTTCCACAGGTCTATTTTGGACTAACCATTAGAAGCAAGATCTTAAAAAATCAAACGTTAATGACTTTTTTGGATTTGGTTTACTTTTATTAGTTTTATATTCAGCTTGGAAAAGTTGTTGGACTAGAAGAAATTCCTAGAGAGAACAACTTGCAGTGGAAGTTAACCATACATGTTCTGGAGGACCTAGATTTTCCTAGAGATGTGTTCTCTCATGTAAAATTTAACTAATTTACGATATCATAAACCTGCCAGCAGTGAGTGGAAAGGAATGAGGAAGTACTACCATCAAGGACTCGGTGTCACAAGTGGACAATGAAGCGGCAGCTCCACCTGTGGTTAGAATCAAGCATATCCTCATGAAGTCGGAAGCTGGAAAAAATGTTAAATTGCCTCTGTGTCTGTCTATATGTTGTATGTCTAATGGCATTGAATGTTTGCCATGTATATGTGCATTGTAATCCGCCCTGAGTCCCCTTTGGGGTGAAAAGGGTGAAATATAAATACTGTAAATAAAAAAAAATATATATAACTATTTTTATTTTTTACTTTTTGCTTTTGTGGGGAGTCCTGTGACCGTAACACTTATGAATGTGGAGGGCTGATATCCCTCACTCATAATGTCAATGTAAGTTAAAGTTGACTTCATGTCAAAACAACAACAATAATCTCTTTCCATATGTTTGCTCTAATCTAGGAAGCAATCTGCCTGTGGCCTGCCTGCTTTTCTCTGCAAGTGATAGGGCCAATTATTCTTTTATCGCCCTCTCCTTGAAAAGTTTCCAGGAAAAGTATTGCCAAATGCACCATTAACTTCTTATTAATTTCATAGCAGATACACACACAGAAATTGACAACTTTCTTAAAATAGTGGTGCTGCAACTTTAAATTACAGAACCAGCTCACTGTTTAATGAGAGATTTAACACAGCAGGGTTTCTGTTAAATTAAGTTGTGCCTTCACATCACAGTGGGAAAACAGGTGTATATTGGTTTAGAATTATGGAAATGTTGACTAATTCCAAGGCTTGTAATCAAACAGCAAGGCATCCAAGCAATATTTCCTTCCAAAAGGCTACATTAATCATTCATGCCTTAGCAACATATTCTTCATGGCCACCAAAAAATAAAAATAAAATAGGATGAAACTCAAAGGAACAGAGAGGATGTCCATGTATTTGAATCTCATTTAGGAAGTATTTGGGGGTGGGGGGGGGGGGGATTTGGTAGAATTATATGCTAGAGTCATATTTAAAAGCATGCATGGATAGCTGCTTCATTTGCAATTGTAAACGCAACAGAAAGAACACAACTGAGAAAGAAATGAGGCTAACAAAGCCTTTCTGGATTCTGACTTTTGACTGAGGACATAAATCATTGACTATTTCATACCAAGATATGAGGGAAATGATCCCCATTGTTTCCTCTCTGCAAATACCTTAATGCAATTTTTTTGCCCTGGATTTGCACATCTCAAAGTTTTACAGGAAATAATTTTGTAGGAGAAATATACTTTTCTTTGCATGGCAAGTGTAGCCTTTGGGGCAAAGTCTTTACAATTGGCAGGCAAGAGCCCAACACAGGCGAAAATCTGAATTTTCATCCAATACATTTGGGAAACAGGGTTTTCATAGAAGAAAAACAGCTATCCTGGAAAAACACATTTCTCTGTGTTGAAAACATCTACCATGTTTTAATGTAAAACACTAATTCTGTGTGAAAAAGTGTGTTTATGGAAATAGTTTTGTGCATGAAAAATCATGCAAAGATTTCACTTCTGTGCTGTTCTTTCCATTTGGGTTTCCTGAGTGATAGGGAAGCAGTTTTTCAGCAAGGAAACAAATAATTGCAATTATTTATACCATCCCCAACTCCAGGCCCTTTGTTGGGGGAATAAAATCAGTGAAAAACAAGTCATGTGCCAGCATTTTCCAGGAATACACATTCCTGATGGGTTGCTGTGAGTTTTGTGGGCTGTATGGCCATGTTCCAGAAGCATTCTTTCCTGACGTTTCACCCACATCTATGGCAGGCATCCTCAGAGGTTTTGAGGTCTGTTGGAAACTAGGTAATCAGGGCCAGTCAACACCTCCCAACAAAGGGTTACCCCAGGCAGGAAGCAGGCAGGCTTTGAAGCTGCAAGACTATTAAATGCTAATCAAGGTGGCCAATTGCAACACTCACATTTGCCTCAAACAGACAATTTTCTTTTTCCCACCCTGGACATTCCACAGATATATAAAACCCGTTCGACTAGTTTCTAACAGACCTCACAACCTCTGAGGATGCCTGCCATAGATGTGGGTGAAACATCAGGAGAGAATGGTTCTAGAAGATGGCCATACAGGCCAAAAAACTCACATCAACCCAGTGATTCTGGCCATGAAAGCCTTTGACAACACACATTCCTGATGATTGAATAGATTTTTCGAGACATCTACACTGTAGAATTAATGCAGTTTGACATTGCTTTAACTATCATGGTTCAATGCTATGGAATTCTGGGATTTGTAGTTTGGTGAGACACCAAAAGTCGTGTTTTAGCAGAGCATGTTAACGAGCTTGTAAAACTACAACTCCCATTGTTCCATAGCATTGAGCCATGCCAGTTAAAGTGTTGCCTTCTATAGAATAGATGCATTCTTACAGCACAAATCCTGCACTTGAAAAACAAAAACCTAAACTAAAAGAGGTTAGAAGGTAAGACTTCCCTGAAAGATTTCTGTTGGGCCCAGATGCCACCTGCCCCTCTCATGGAAATTGCAATCTATAATTAATGGTAAAGGTAAAGGTTTCCCCTGACGTTAAGTCCAGTCGTGTCCAACTCTGGGCGTTGGTGCTCATCTCCATTTCTAAGCCGAAGAGCCGGCGTTGTCCGTAGACTCCTCCAAGGTCATGTGGCCAGCATGACTGCATGGAGTGCTGTTACCTTCCCACCGGAGTGGTACCTATTGATCTACTCACATTTGCATGTTTTCAAACTGCTAGGTTGGCAGAAGCTGGAGCTAACAGCGGGCGCTCACTTCGCTCCCCGGATTCCAACCTGCGACCTTTCAGTCTGCAAGTTCAGCAGCTCAGCGCTTTAGCACACTGTGCCACCGGGGGCTCCATTCATTAATTCTATAATTACAAGGCTAATATTTCTTTGCAGGGAAATAGGAGAGAAGAATCCGCAGTGAGTTAATATTATGGAAAATGTCATCAGTAAAAAACAACATATTTGACAATTCGGTTTGCATGGTTGTGTACAATAAGACTCCATAACTGCAGAACACATACTTACTTCAACTTACTCAGTCTAGACAATTCTATGGTATACTTTCCTCCAGAAGTCTGTCTTAAATCATTCCTTGCTTTCATCCACCTGGATCAAGGTCAACTCTATAGACCATAACAGCAATATAGGACACTTTCTGTACTCCCCGCCAAGGTCCCATGGCCTTTGTTAATCTGTGTTTTGATTTCTTCCTGCCTTTGCTTTGACACATGATTTCAGAAGAGTAAAAATGCCACTTCCTCCCTGTGTTTCTTATGATATGATTATTATTCTTCTGCTGCATATATATTTCTTCCCGGCTCACTAATTCTGCACAATATGTGTTATAAACAATTCATTATCTCCACCTTGTAATTATCCTTGCCTAATGGACCACGTTTCTTTCTTCTATCTCTCCACTCCCCACCCTTTAAGGATTATTGTCTGACCTTCGTTGGTGATGGCATTTCCAAGTTTTTTTAAAAAAAAAAAAACTATGCAAATATTAATTTTATTAGCATCAATATATTTCTATCCTTAAGCTTGAAACATTACCTTTTTAAAAAGCTAATCCATTACTTGTCATGCTGAGAGAGAGACTTGTTAATATTACTCATTATTTAAAGAGTAACACATTCATAATTCAGAAGCAGTGCATCTCAGGAAATGGACTGAGAGCCACAAAAGCTCTTGCTAAAATAAATCAGACTTCAAGGAGCTATTAGATGCCTTCTCCTTTTTTTATACATTTATAACATGTCACAAATGAATTACTTCTTAGTTCCTCTTTAATTTTTTTAAACATGCACCAGGAAGTACAAAAATGTCCCCAAGCCTGCCCAAAAAAGCAATATTTTAAGAGTAAACATTAATCATTGCATTTCAAATAGAAATGGTATTACCAATCATTACATTGTTTCACAAAAGGATTAGGAATATCTCTAGTTCCTCTACTGTAACTCTAACATCATCTGGAAGCCTAGAGATTCCTGGATGGTTGTTCTCTCGAGAAATCTCTTGTTCTTCCAACATGACTTTATGGTCAACTTTTGGCAGGACCTAGACAAATTCCTAGTCAGATCATTTTGATAAAAATCTGTGAATAATAAAATCTTCAAATGTCAAATCTGAAACTGTGAAGGGCTAATAGTACTTGTTAAACTTCAATTTGAGATCAGATTGATCTATAGAGGAAGTTGAGGTATCCTGTATCAGGAAATACCAAAAATCCAAATTTATTTAATAATTAGACCATAGATCTTTTGCATGCAAGACAAACAAACAAATACACAAAAGCCAGACCATCAAATACAATATAAAACATGCCATTAAAACCCTATATAAATCATTAAAACATTAAAATGCTGCAAATATCAATGTCAGGATATACCCTTCAGATACTACATATTTCATGGATTAGCACCAACATTATTAAAAACAAGATAAACCAAATAAGTACAGCATTATTAAAACCCAAGCAGGGAACATGATGATCAGGAAATACCAGAAATGCCAGCGATCAAAAGAAAGGAGGAAGTCTGTGATCACGGCTCTTCGACATGGAGAATGGAGTGACAGCAACCCCCTGAAGCCGGAATCGAGCGCAACCTCTGGGACACCGAAGATGGGAAAATGCCTATATATCTAACTTTATCTGTTGTCTGTCCTGTCTGTATAACAACACTGAATGTTTGCTGTATATGTGTTCTGTGATCCACCATGAGTTCCCTATAATATAAATGCTTTAAGTAAATAAATAAGTACGTGTCAGTGTGCTAAAGATTGGTATATCAGAGTGTGTGTACTCAATTGTTTCTTCCAGGAAATTCCAAGGCAGCTGGTAGCTGAATGCTGGTGGGCCAGCACCAGTCTATGAACTACTCTTTGAATAGCACTGGTATGCATAATCTGTCTCTAGCAGCACCCTAGTGCAATTCTTAACCCCTGTCTCCACAGTGTTACTCTTTTATACCCTTTTAAACCCTAATTCAGGCATGGGCAAACTTCAGCCCTCCAGGTGTTTTGGAGTCCAACTCCCACAATTCCTAACAGCTGGTAGGCTGTTAGGAATCGTGGGAGCTGAAGTCCAAAACACTTGGAGGAGTGTAGTTTGCCCATGCCTGCCCTAACCATTATACCATGATAATGTTGAAGTTAGCTCTGCAGCCCAAATCCTCTTGTGGCTTTTTGCTGGCACAAACACCATGGCATAACAGGTTGTACAGCTCTATGATCTCCTACTTTGATGTAGCTACACTTGCACACGTTTATGATACAGAATAGATGGATAGGGTCCTGGCCATAATCTAGAAAAGACCTCAGAAAAGTGGTTCTCAACCTGTGGGTCCCCAGGTGTTTTGTCCTACAATTTCCAGAAATCCCAGCAAGTTTACTAGCTGTTAGGATTTCTGGGAGTTGAAGGCCAAAACATCTGGGGACCCACAGGTTGAGAACCACTGCTCCAAAAGCTTAGTAGAAAAAATGGCCATGCAGCAAAGATTTTAAATTCCTATACAAGTACCTCTGAACATAGTTGAAAAGGGTATTTCATGAGAAATGTTGGCCCACAGGTCTTTAGAGACAACTTTCGTTAGTGATTCTTCAGTAAGGATCAAAAGGGAAGCAAAAGAATGCATCATACAGATACATCTATGCTTCCTCTCCTTCCTAAAAAGTAAAACAAAACACATTCAAGGGTGTTTAGGAAGTGGATAGCATGCCCCATGTCAAAGTAGCCAACCAGATCTGGATACCTCTTGATATCAATAAAGTAAAAATTAATTAATTAATTGCTTTTGAATTAATTAAAGTGGCATTTTTTGTCTTCAGTGGGGGTTTATCAGCTAAAAATCGGAACGGGCATATGATGGCACTTGGTCCCAAAAGGAGGAAGGTCTTGGAATGCAAAAAAAGAAAAGAAAAGAAAACAGTAAAAGGGAAATGTCACCGAAATAAGGGCTGATAGGAGCAACACAATGTTTCCTAACTGGTAGGAATGAATTAAATATTCTTTGGAGGGGTGGGGATTGGGGCAGAGGCAGCATGTTCCTTAAATCTCCTTTCATACCAAAAAATGTTTAGCATGAAATATCTTGTTCAGCCCCAGGGCAGTCTTGCCACAAACCAAGATATAGCATGCATAGTTTATTCCTCCTTTTAATGACACAATGAAAAGAAGCCTAGGCAACAAAAGATACAACTGCTGGAAAGCTATAATCTGAGAAAACAGGGGCTCACTCACACTACAGAATTATAGTGCTGTTATTCTACTTTGACTGCCATGGTTATAACCTGTGGAAATTTGGGATTGGCAGTTTAGGTATTGAAAACTCTCAGCCAGTGCTTCACAAAACTACAAACACCAAGATTCTGTAAGATGGAATCAAGGCAGTTAAAGTGGAATTATAGCACTATAATTGTGTGAATGGACCCTGGTTTACTATGATTCATGGTTCATGGTTACAGATTCAAATCTGCTACATTTTGAACGACTTGGTTCTCTGTTGGCCACCAGTTAGCATTACCAATGATGTTAATTAAAAAACACATTGCAGTTGTGGAATATCTTCATGAGAGTTCCAATGTATTGTGCTTAGGGATAGGTCTGATTGTTTATTCTTGCAGATCAGGGAGGTGAACTGAATGGCTCTTGTGATCTCTTCCAATGCTATACCTCTATGATTCCGTAATACATGCATCTTGTATCTCTTGACCACAATGAGAATCCCAATATTCCCACAATCAGTGCAAATTTACCATTGTGCTAAGAAGTGCTTAAGCACAGGACTCCATTGGCCCGGATCTTCCTGCTCCCCAAACGTTTCTATGATGGATTTTGCTTATGTGGTGCAATTCTAATTTGAAAGCGTTCTGTTTTGGAGCAATTCTAGACATAATGATAGGGCTGATAGTATATGGGAGTGTGCCACAAACCAGGCTGTGTAGGGCTACTGTGCCTAAGTCTTTCAGGCCCCAAGTAAGGGGCCTCATAACTTAACTAGCACAGGGTCTCATTTGTCCTAAATCCGGCACTGCCTGAAATGAGGCTAATGAAAGAAAATACAAACAGAATATGACACTATAGTTTTGCTACATCATAGTTCACTGAAAAATGGTACAGGACATTTTTTGTAAATTACACTGACTGAGCCAAAAGGAACCTCAGTTAAACAAACAAAAAATACCATTAGATTTGTGGGCTATTTTAAAAAGAAGCATCTGTATAAGGCAAGTGACTTATGGAGTAATTGCTCGCAACAGTCCAGATGGCAATTATGTAGAATTAATACCACTGCAAGTCTAGTTTGATATCGATTCTGTAAGAGAACATCTGCAATGCCTTAGTTACATCGAGAATGGACTACTGTAATGCACTCTATGTAGGACTGCCTTTGAAGACGACTCAGAAAATACAGTTAATGCAAAGGTTGGCAGACAGATTACTAACTGGGGAGAGCTTTAGGGAGCATACAACATCCCTTTTAAAGTAGCTCTACTTTTATACATCGTTTTCATCTCCCCGAAGGGCTCGGGGCGGCTTACACAGGGCCAAGCCCAGGTGGTTACAAACATTGTAATAAATCATATAAAAAGCCCAGATAAATAAACATAATAACATCACATTAAAATTTAAAACCTGGTTTGATGCCAGCTTTTGACCCTGTGTAGTCTATGGTTGGCTCAATGATCCACCGTTTGTGTCACTTCACACTTTGATTGTTGCTGCAGAGAGCCAGCTTTACTTTCAGGTTTTACTGCGGCTAGGAAATGTTATAATTTTTTTTACCATTTTTACAACTTTATTAATTGGAATTTTATGTGTGTTGTTGTTTTTATACTTATGTCATTATGTTTATTCTTATGTATTGTTGTTCATATGCGGCACTTGTAGTGCTTCTATATGCTGCCCCAAGTTCCTTTGGGGAGATGGTGGCGAGGTATAAATAAAAATTTATTATTAGATTTATAATACATCTGATAAAGTACTTTGAAATCCAGCAAATTTCATGCTAAGTTTTTTAAAGACTTAATTAGGAATGAAATTCTTTTCTAATTTTGTTCTCAGAGGTAGCCTTCTGTAATTTTAGCATTTTTCCAGTGTGAGAAAAAGTTTAAAAACAGCTAATTTTTCAAAGACTATGTACAGTTTCAGGCTTATTCTGAATAAAATTCACAAGAAAATTCTGCTTCAAAATACTACTCCAAAAAAAGTCCATGTGAAATTTTTTACAGAAGACATTACAAGCTACAAAGATTCTAATTAGTCCAGCATTCCCCCGACACCCGAAAAACATGTTTTCCTAAAAATTGATTTTTTAAACATTTATTCTTAAAGGTGTAGCTAGGTTCCTTCCTCTCCACCCATTTTATTTATTTATGTATTTATTTACTGCATTTCTATACCACTCTCTCTTACACCGAGGGGGACTCCTTTTTGCACTGTAACAAGTTGGCTATGGGACATTAAAATTTCCTGTCCTCGTGCAAGAAGGTTGAATGATTCATTTCCCCCCCCCCCCTGTCGATTTTAACATTTGTTGAAAAATCATAATGCTAACGCCCTGTGCCAATTCACATCAGCTGCCACAAAATGCTCAGAGTCGTTTTTCAGCCGTCCTAACAAGATCACCGCTGGGCCGTCCGTTTGGCAAGGTTCACTGACATTGCACCATAAGCTCAGTAAACCTCCTTTCAAAGCACCAAAGCTGTTGTGCACTAAGATCTTGTAAGCAGCACCTTCTCCAAAGTGGGTTATTTCTTTTCTTTCTCCTTCTCTCTCCCCCTGCCCGAACACACACCTTTTCTCCTAGCTCCAAAAAATGATTATCACAAAAGAAAGTAAATGTACTCACCCCAGGTAAAGTTTTAATATTGTGCAGTGCATTCTGTGCCTCAAGTGCAGCTTTTCTTGTATAAAATGTTACGAAACAACAACCTACAGAGAGAAATTGAAAAGCTTTCAGAAATTACCGAGAAGGGTTGGCTCAGCTGTAAAAAGAAAACAAAAGACCGTTGCAGGGTAGGAGGTGGGGAGGAGATGATTGAGGAACATTATTATAAGCAGGCTGAACATGTGAATTATAATGAGCGGCAGGAATAAAAGGCATGCTTTTATTGTTTAAAAGGGAGTTGAGGGGAAAGGGAGAGATTAACACCCCCATCAAACACACAAACACACATTGTATCCGGTAGCACACCTACAGCTTCCACAAACTGTTACTGCTTGGAAATTAAGTTAACCAAAAGTTCAATTGGCACCACAGCGTAAACAATGGGGTATCTCTATTTCACAAGGTGCTATTGTGCAAAGTTAGCCGTGGTGTGATGCAGCTGAAACCTACCAAAATAAGCCACTTAAGAAACAATAAATCTGGTTTATGACTCATGAGCTGGGAAGAAGCATTCAAGGCACGCAACAGCATATGAATATGGTGGCAATGGGTTCAGGTTCTAGGCCAATATTAAAAAAATGGGAAGTCATAGGATCTCATCCCATTGACGTCCAAAAGGCAGGCTATAGTGGGGGGATTCGCCATGTAGAGTGGCAAATCCAGCAAGCAGCAGGGGAAACTGTCACCCTGCGCTACACATTGCCGCTTTCCCCATCCCACAGGTAAAGTGTTGACACCTGACTTACCTCCGTACTAGCCCCACTTTTGTCAATGCCCTAGGATGCTGCCAGGATGCTGGGAGACCTGCCGGAAGAAGCTGTGTGTCATCTGATGGGATCCAGCAGGCTTCATCCTCCCAACATCCTGGAAGCATCCTAGGATTCTGAAAAAATCTAATGTCAAGAGGTCCCTAGAGAAAGCAGGGTATGCGGAGGGGCACACTGGCCTCCTCCCAGGTCCCAGGAAATCTGTACTCCTCCATTTACATACTACTTCCAACTTGTCAAGTTTCAATACCAATTCCAAACTTTTGATGCAGAACATGACTGACAATATTGCCCCCTTCCTAGACTCTTAAACCCCTAGATCTGTATTGGTCATTGTTCAAAATCTGGATGCTATTGGAGAGTCCTGTTTTGAAAGGATGGTCTGGGGATGTTCTAAGACAGGTCATGGAAGGATAGGTGTTGGGTAAAATGCCCTTAGGAGAGGGACTGTATTGGTCATTTTCATGGCAGAATCAGTTGGGAATTTTCAAGAGGGCTGTAAAAACAACACTGCAGATGGGACATGCTTTGCTCAGCCTTCCCATAATACTTGGAGAATGAGCTTTGAGTTCCTGGAAACATCTGTGAAAGCCATTTTTAATACCTACACTTTCTGGAGAATACAGTCTTATCCAATTCACTGCCCTCTAGCCACTTCATCACATTGAGATGGGAAAGCATGGGTGATTGGGGGGAGAATAGCCCCTTTAAGGGAGAGAATCGACCCATTGGGAGTTCTGCCTCCCCACATGTGGAAATGTAAGAGCTGGCAATACATTCATCTTACATTAATCACAAGGTCAGTAATTGGGAGAATCAATAGCACCCCAAAACCAAGGGATCCCTTGCCCTGCCCAATGCCCCTTATATTCAAGGGACACTCATTTAAAAACAATTATTTCCATGGGATCCTATTGTTCTGCACCAAACATAATAGGGTACAAGAGACAGTGCTCCAGATTGAAACCATTGCTTTCTATTGGATCCTATTGTTCTGTATCAAACCCCATAGGATAGATGAGACGGTGTTACAGGTTAAAACTATTGCTTTCCATTGGATCCTATTGTTCTGCACCAAACTCCATAGGGTACAATAGGTAGTGCTCCAGGTTAAAACCATTTCTTTTCATGGGATCGTATGGTTCTGAATCAAAGCCCAAAGGATAAATCAGACTGCTGATGGGCAATGTAACAGGACAGGAAACTCTTGATGGTTCCCATCCCACCTGTTTTTCAGTTGTAAAGAAGGGAGTAAAGTATGATAAGAGGTAGGATATCTGAACATGATTGCTGGTCCACGTTCAGAGTTCCCTCCTTTCAAGACATTTCAGTCTCTTTTCAACCCTGGAACATGTGATGAGCTCCGTGCCTCTCCATGCTCAAAAAGAGGCTGAGGTGTCCTACGAGGGGGAAATTTCTCAATATGATGAGGTTGACTGCCCTTCTTTCAGACATTTCTGCCTCTTTTCAACCATGGAGGGCTATACATGACTGACAGAAGTAGTTTAACTCATGTGATTAACTCAGTGCCTCTCCATCTTTGAAAAGAAGCTGAAATGTCCTACGACTGGGAAATTTCTCAAGGCCAAAAGGTGGTAAATTTGCTGGACTTTTTATGGGCTGAAAAGAGTTAAATACCCCTCCTCCCATGATAACTTGCAAACTTTCCACTCCAAGTAATTTTTACCACAACTTTGACATTAGGACAAAACTCAGGGTTTGGAGCCAGTTTTGGGAAAATGCAATTGTACCTCAATTGGGCAGGTAACATTGCTTTGCCCCAGCCAACCTGCTGGCCTTTACACTCAACTGCCTGTGCAGCCATGAGGGTCTGGAACATAATTATCTACAAAAGCTTTGGCATAACAATACTGACTGCCTTTCTCTTTCTAATGCAAACAGCTACAGCCATGTTATTGCTGCTGTAATACACAGAGAAGCATTATGCATATTACAAATGAGCAATATGCCAATATATCCATATGCTTTGCTAAGCAGTTGTCAGGAAAAAAGGTCTTGAACTAATGAGTGCAAACAGATGCACCCTTAAATTTTCAGTTGACAAGAGAGACCATTGGACAATTGTTTTACCCTTTTAAGAATCATTACCAGTATCTGTAAAGCATCATTAAATCAGCCAGGGATGGCATTTCCCGAATGGAGTTTTGCTTTTAGCTCTTTTTAAACGAACTCCTCCAGTATACTCACACTTTCTCTGATGTTAATCTTTGTGATTTTAAGTTAAGGGTGAATTTATATAGGAGAGTAGACCTGAATTCATTCACCCAAGTCAGAGTGGGTGAATCCATTCTAGATTTTAATCTTTACTTTTGGGGCCAAGGTTGAGCACATTGGATAGAGTCCATGTTCAGGATGCAACCCCAGAGCAGATCCACTCCTCCAACAAAACTGAAGCCAACAACTACTTCTACCTGAGGTGGTTCCCTAAAGACAGATCTCCTGGAAGGAGCTGATGTTGCTTTTCAAGGTTCAGAGAATTCCCCATTTGGCAGGGAGAATCCTAATTAATCCTCTTATTCACTATGTTAGAAAACACCCCAGTATTTTTCCCCTCCTTTCACTTTCTCCCTTTGTTCTCAGCTTATTCAAATTGTTGAAGATTGAGTTCAATCTGAAAACATAGGCAGCACTCTATTAACTCAGCAGGGAGAAGAGGAGAAGCCTGAAACTTGTCCTTCCCAGTAGCCTCATGCAAAAGTAAACAGATGCAGCCTATCCCAAGTTGTGCATTCTTTCCTATTAACAACTTTTACCATTTGACCACACTCTGATGTTGCTTAGCCACGCCTGTCATGGATTTCACCAATTAAACATTGGAGAGCATGTCAGAATTGCATTATTTTGGTAATTTGGACTGCCTGTGAAAGGTGCTTTGGGTATTCCTGGACAAAACTCCATTGCAACTGGAGACACCAGAAACTGAATGGAAACATTCTCTGAGCTGTGCTTCCTCTCACTACATGGATGGACTCATCAAAAAGATTGGTGGTTCCTCACTGTTGAATATATGTTCTGAGTCAAGCCTTGAATTTTCTATTATGAGATATGTGGAACAGTCTTGCATTATGCGCCACTAGCCCATTGATGGGCTTAAAATGAGAGGTTTTGAAATCAGAAAGACCGGAAGTTTAGAAACAACAAGCAAAACTCTTCATTCTAGGAGCATGCAAACCACATATCCCCAGTCAATTTTATTCCCCACCTGCTTATTTTGGCTTTGCAATGCCTTTAAACAGGGATGAACTGTTTGCAGGAAATCTCGGCTGCAGTTTTTCGTCCCAGAAGCAGGGAGTTATCCAAGCCACAGCTCTCCTGTTCCTCTTTCATGATGCAAACACACCAACTTTTACCAAAACACAATCCCTTTACTTTATTTCTTCCCTCCCTCCCTTTGCATTGGCAAGTTGCTTCCCTCTTAAAGCAGAGATGTGGCCATGTGTTTTTGCTCCTCCTTCCCAGTTCATTGAAAGGGCAGTGAGAATCCTTTTGGACCAGAGAAAATGCTTGGCACCGTGACTGCTTGTTGTAGGATTAACAGAGGAAGAGTGGCATGCTCGGGGCATTAAAAACTCTCTGCTACCTATGGGATATTTCAGTACTAAAGGATATCCCCCTTTTTGTTGAATCTCCTTCAAAAGAAACAAGTACAGTAGAGTCTCACTTATCCAACATAAACGGGCTGGCAGAATGTTGGATAAGAAAATATGTTGGATAATAATGAGGGATTAAGGAAAAGCCTATTAAACATCAAATTAAGTTATGATTTTACAAATTAAGCACCAAAACATCATGTTATACAACAAATTTGACAGAAAAAGTAGTTCAACAGGCTGTAATGTTATGTTGTAATTACTGTATTTACGAATTTAGCACCAAAATATCACGATGTATTGAAAACATTGACTACAAAAATGGCTTGGATTATCCAGGGGCTTGGATAAGCAAGGCTTTGATAAGTGAGACTCTACTGTATTGAGTTTTTTTAAAAAATGTTCCAAGTATGGATTGTATGGATTGTATCCACAGATGCAGAATCCAAAGATTTGGGTAATCGGCTGTTTAAAGGTCTTTCCCTTCTAGCAAACAGAAAGTGGTGAGGCTTCTGTTGAAGGTTATTCCAGAGTCTGGGAACATCCATTGAGAAGGCTGTCTCCAGTGTCCTCACCAAATGTAGCTACATTGAAGAAAGCCTCTGTCAAAGACCTTAAAAGCCCTGCAGGCTCATAGCAGCAGAGATACACTAATAAAGCCCATTAACATCTCCACTGTCAGTTCTTCTAAGGCCTTCCGGCAGGACTGTCTCTTTACTTTAAAGCCAACAGGACTACCATGCAACTTAAAGATATTTCCTTACATTATTCGCACTGATGATTTTATTTCAATGAAATCATGTTTGATCTTCATCTCCCTAAAAAGAGTTTAGGCAACGTTTGTAGCCTAAAGTGCTTGCTATTCATTGGAGGTCTTCTGTCCAAGAACTAACCCTGCTTAGCTTCCAAGATCTTGATGGGATCTGGGTTCTTTAGGGCCCTGCATCTACAAATATACAAATGGATTTACTTGGTTTTTTTTTTTTTGACATTTCAGTAAACTGACAGCATCTCGTGAAATATTTCTTGCTAGTATCTCATATGCAGGGGTTCTCAAACTTTTTCAGCCATGGAGCCCTTTTTGAAGCAAAAGTTTTTTGTAGAGCCCTAACAAATGTTATTATTATATTATATTATATTATATTATATTATATTATATTATATTATATTATGTCATATCATATTATATTATATATTGTATATATATCAGGTATGGACCTGCATTTTGACACATTATGATTTAAAAATTTGACACAGGGACCAGGCCAGTGGCAGATGGATGGTGAGTGTTTGTGTGAACTAATTGAAGTTTAAGTGAACTTCTGCTATCCAGGAAAAACACAATCAAAGCACCTCTTGAGTAGTGAGAGGGAAACAGGGTTTTGGAAGCAAGGAAGGTGAGGGAAAAAGGATCTGGGTGGTGAGGAAGATGACAAAAAAGGCCTTTGGCATAAAGAGAGGTGAAGAAAAAGCTTTTGGTAACAAGGGGGAAGGGGGAGGAGCAGGAAAGGAGGGAAATCTTGGAGGAAGAGGGAAGCACAGAGCCCTAGGGGGTCTGCAAAATACATTTTAAGAACCATTGTCATATGGTGTGCCTTTATTAGAGATGCTAGCACAATGTATCCTATACCCTCTCTGATGGCTAAAGATGTTCTTATTAGTGTTGCTAGATCTCAGGGTCTGATCCCGAGTCATTTATAGGCAGGAAGCAAGGGCTGAAAGTATTTATTTTTGGTAGACTCGGCTTCAGGCAAGAAAGAAGGCTGTGTGCAAATTTCCAGAAGATTAACAGTTTGCTTAAATTTACAGTTTCTTTGATTTCTTGCTTCAATGTTCTTCTGTGACTGTGTGTATAGTGAAACCTTCATATCCATGGAGGATATGTTCCAATATTCCCATGGACACTTGAATCTATTAATAATAGCAAATCCCATATTTTGACTATACATTTAGAAGTTTAACTTTTGTAGATTTGATTATTCTCAGCTTTGATTAATATGCCCTCTCTAGGAATCTCTAAGTCCTCCAGCATGATTCTATGGTCAACCTGTGCTGGGGAAACAAGTTTTCTATACAGAACACTTCTCTCTACATTTGCAGATCTCTCAGCATAATTCAGTGGTCAGTGTCCAGCAGCTATTTATTTATTTATTTGCGACATTTATATCCCGCCCTTCTCACCCCGAAGGGGGCTCAGGGCGGTTTACAAATATATATACACACAATATATTGTATTATACAACTATATTGCAATATTATTAGTAATATTGCATGTAATATAAATATACAATTATAATAGTGAATTATAATTATTACTACATTGTATTACATCATAATAGTATTATTATTACTATTGTGCTGGAGGACCTAGGGATCTCTCAAGAGCAATTCTTTCAGGTGAAAAAGTGATTTTGTTTTGTTTTGCAGGGGTACTGCACTCCTTACACCAGTGAATGAGAAGGATTGACTTACTTGGTATGGAAGCACAAACACTTCCAGGAGGAATATTCTTTGGAGCATGGATAAGTATAACTGTGGATTCTGAGTCTGTGGATGAAGGGGTTCTACTGTAATGACTTCCACATTCCCTTCAAGTCATTATGTAACCAGGGTTTACCCTCTGCTCTTCATTGACTTACTGTTTTGAAGCAAGTAGGCTAGATTAAATATTGCTTAGCCCACCTCCCCAAGTAAGTGAGGAGAAATAATTCCCCCTCCTTTCACCATGATCTGGGAAAACCCTCTCAGCAAAGATTTATGTCTCACTTTTCAAACATCTGTTCTCTCTGTGTGACTATTTGAAGGACAAGGTTCAAGCAACTGTGGTTGATACTCAATGGCAGTGCCTGAGATTCAGGTTTTAGTATGACACCCTTAGGACCTGGGACAATCCTGAACTGGCAATCCAGGTACACATTTATCCCTTGACAGCTGCAAATGGCAACTGATTATTTGCATGCACAAAATATGGGCCATCATAGATAGAACATTTTAGGTCACCTCCAATGCAGAATTTTTCAATGGAGCCCATTCAGACATTTGGCTGCCAGTTGTCAACTGTAAAGCCAGGCAACTGGAACAAAAAGCATGTGATGTGCACAAGCCGATCATAGCTGCAAACCTCCATTGGAGAAGACCTCCAGCTGGGGCAGCTGATGTGCTTGTTATACTGGATTGAACAGATTAAGACAGCTGCTATAGTAAATTCTGATTTGTAGGAGAAGGGAGCAGAACGCCTATCAAGAATGTGGTTTCGAGAGATATAAATAGTCTCAGGCAGGATCTTTTTTTCCTCCCCTATAAAAATCTCCAGAGTCCAAGATTCTTACATTTATCTTGGAAACTTTCCCCATTATTCTAATTCTACAGTTCTCAAATGTGTGAGTCAAGTGTCTCTGGAGTGATACGGGCAATGGGTAATAAGAGAGCCGTGAGCGATCGCTTTACATGGAATTTTTATTTGAGTCTTGATTAGCTGAGAAAACAGAAATGGGAACGCAGCCATATGCTTATCGCAGCAATTGGTCACATTGGTCTGTAGCTGGGCAATATCCTTAAGGGCTAAAAAAAGGCAGCTGCATGCACATTTCATGCACAGACTTACTGGTTCCTTTAACCCTGACTGGAAAACAATGGAGTACAGAGTCCCAGGAAGGGAAGAAATCCTGTTTGGCTGCTTCCCAAGGCCTGGTCCATTTCTTGATGATTGCAACATTACAGAAAGGTTTGTATCTCTTGCCTGAAGCCCTGGTTTGACTCTTCCTCCCCAGCTGTGACAATGATACAGCCCTAGCACCTGTTGTACACAGGTGGCTTCATACATTCATCTACACCAGTGGTTCTCAACCTGTGGGTCCCCAGATGTTTTGGTCTTCAGCTCCCAAAAATCCTAACAGCTGGTAAACTGGGCGGGATTTCTGGGAGTTGTAGGTCAAAACACCTGGGGACCCACAGGTTGAGAACTACTGATCTACACTATAGAATGAATGCAGTTTGATACCACTTTTTAGTGCCATGGCTTGATGCTATGGAATCCCGGGAGTTGTAATTTTGGTAAGACTCCAGCACTTGTTGGCAGAGAAGGCTAGAGATTCCATAGCATTGAGCCATGGCTGTCAAAGTGATGTGTCAAGCTGCATTAATTTTACAGTTCAAATGCATCCTAAGCAAATGACCTGATGCATGAATGGATCATGGTAGGTGTAAAGCTAGAGGCTACGGCTGGCCTTCTGTTGGTGATTTACAATGACATTAGTTAGCATTGCAACTCACCTTTTTGCTTGTTGTAGAGGACAGAATTCAGTATTTCTCATACAGTGAGCAAAATCCTTCCCCAGCCTGCTATGTCTAACTACCATGGCCGGCCCCACCATAAAGGCCAGTGACGCCGCCGCCTCGGGCGCAGGTCCCGGGGGGCGCCGTCAGGCTGGGAGGGAGGCGGGGCACCGCTCTGACGGTGCCCCGCCGCCCGACCAGTGCGCCCTGGCCTTGTGGCTCCCTCTTTCGCCGCCCGGGGAGGTGAGGAGGGATCGGCTCCTTCCCTCCCCGGGCGGCGAAGCCTGCTTCTTTCGCCGCCCGGGGAGGGGAGGAGGGATCGGCTCCTTCCCTCCCCGGGCGGCGAAGCCTGCTTCTTTCGCCGCCCGGGGAGGGGAGGAGGCGATCCCTCCTTCCCTCCCCGGGCGGCGAAGCCTGCTTCTTTCGCCGCCCGGGGAGGGGAGGAGGCGATCCCTCCTTCCCTCCCCGGGCGGTGAAGCCTCCCTCTTTCCAACCCTGGCCGCGCCTCCCACGCTGCGTGGGAGGCGGGGCCAGGGCGAATAGCATGGGAGGCGGGGCCAACCCTGGCCCCGCCTTCCACCCAGCGTGCCCTGGCCCCGCCTCCCACGCAGCGCGGGAGGCGGGGCCAGGGCACGCTGGTTGGGAGGCGGGGCCAGGGCGCAGGAGGCGGGGCCGGCGGGGGGCGCTTTTCAGCGCCCCCGCTTAATATTTAAATTTATCTCCGACCGGCCCTGCTAACTACAGCCTCCAAAACTCATGCATTTCCTGATCAATAGAGAACAGATGGGGTGGCAGAGAAGTATCTAGCAATTGTTCTGTAGTTACTCACAGAGCAATGAAATAATCTTCAGAGAACCACAGGGGATCCATAGAGGTCTCTGTGGATATGAAAATGGCTGGACACTTGTTTGATTCTCTCCTGCTCTCCACTGACCAGAAGATGCCTGTACCACTCCTTAAGGGATTCAATGTTTCCAGACCTTTGGTTGTTTTGATTGCCCTCTCCTGAACACGTTCCAGCTTGTCAATATTCTTCTTGAATTGTGGTGCCCAGAACTGGACAGAGTATTCCAGATGAGGTTAGACCAAAGTGGAATAGAGTAACATTGGTATTTTCCTCTATCTACACACTATATTCCTATTTATGCAGTCTTAAATCATATTGGCTTTTTTAGCTGCCACGTCACATTTTTGACCCATGGTTAGATTATGGGCTACCATGACTCTTACATCCCTTTTACACATAGACATACTCAAGCTAGATGTCACCATATATGTGTACTCCATTTTTTCCCCTAAGTATAGTACTTTACATTTCTCCCTTTTGAAATTCATTTTGTTAGTTTTGGCCCAGCTGTCTATAATCTGTTAAAGCCATTTTGGATTCTGATCCTGTCCTCTGGGATAACAGCTACTCTGCCTATTTGGGTGTCATCTGCAAATTTGATAAGCATGCCACTGTTCCACCATTCAAGTCATTGATAAAAATGTCTAATAAGTAGTAGTAGACAGAAGTAGACAAAATTCTGTGGCACCCCACTGGTCACTTCTCTCCAGGATGAAGAGGAGCCCTTGGTACACTATTGGGTCTGTCTGTTCAATGAAATAATAATAAAATAATAATAATAATAATAATAATAATAATAATAATAATAATAATAATATACTTTATTTATATTCCGCATTATCTCCCAGAGGGGACTCAGAGTGGATTACAGGGTACAAATGAGGGTTATTTAGAAAGTAGATTACGTTTTGGAATTAAAAATGAACAAAGTATAGGAGAAAACATTTACCATATGCAGTTGAAAGCCAGATGAATGAGCTTGGCAACTCCTTCCCCACCGCAATCTGCAGAGTTTTGTGGGGAAGGAGTTGCCAAGCTCATTCATTGCTATGATAAGTGCCTAGATTTGAATGGTGACTATGTTGAGAAGTGGTATTTGGGTGTGGCTTTCAACTGCATATGGTAAATGTTTTCTCCTATACTTTGATCATTTTAAATTCCAAAATGTAATCTACTTTCTGGATAATCCTCGTATATGGTAAACATTCAGTGCCATTATACAATTGACAACAAAGACAGACAGTACATAAACAGAGGCAAGGCTTCCCTTTTTTTTCATCTCTGGCATCTGGATGCTGTGCTCGACTCAGCCATGGAGAGGTGCTGTTGTTTCATTTTTCTATGCTGAGGAGCCTGTTGTCCATGGAAGCCTTCTTGATCGAAATGCTGGCATGTATTTAGGGGTACCTTTTACCTCCCCATCAAAGCAGTACCTATTTATATACTCATATTGCTAGGTAAGCAGAAGCTAGAGCTAACGGCAGGAGCTCACCCCGACCCGAGGTTTGAACTGCCAGCCTTCCGGTCGGCAAGATCCTCTGTAGCTGTGCTAGGCTTGTTGTGAAAACAAGGACTGGTGATAAAGCTTCAGTGAAAATACCTTTTCCCCATGATAACTCTTCCAGGAGTTAATTTCCCTTCCAAGAGGTAAATTTCCTCTCACTTCTCTTGTGTCACCTCCATTCATAACTATGAATTGGATGATTACAAATCTATCTAAGAGTAGCATTGCTTAGCCCACATTTTACTTGGCAAAAGTATCATGAAGGACCTTGTCAAAGACTTTACTAAACTCAAGATACATTATAAATCTTATTATAGGAATGGAAAGAAATAATCTGCTTTCTATCCCTATAGTAGAGTGATATGCAGTTTATAAACCATCTGAGGTCTTTTTTTGTATTTGTGGTGGAGAAAGATTTTAGTCCAACAAGCTTCTGGGAAGTTAAAAATATCAGCAGCTGCAACATTTGCTTCCTAATCTCTCAACATCTGTCCCTTTCAGCCCCTCTGCCGACGTTACAAAAAGAGTTTGGGGCTTGCAGAAGTTGCGCATCTATGCCTGCTTTTGGCATGGAAACCTCAACAACATGGGAGCAGACTGACAAGATATCATCTCTGCAAATGTTCAAACGCTACCAACATTTTCAAAAAGAAAAGTGTACGGAATCATCGTTTTGCTTCCAGCCTAATAAAAGATCAGGAGCAAAATAACCCAATTCCTATGGAAAAAAAAGCTGCTATAAAAAAACCCGGAGTAGACTTTAATGATTATCTGATGATGGAGCTCTTGCTATTCTTTGAGCGAAAGAAAGAAAAAAAAAACCACAGAATCCTAGTTGGCAAATTCAATTCAAGTTACATTCACATTCAGGACGTCAACAGAGTCATCATGTTGTGAATTGAAAATTCTTTTAAAGGCTGCCTTTGAATTCTGAGGGGCTGACACATCAAGGAACACAAGGCCCTGGAAGGGTAAATGAGTGAAGTTCTGTATTTGCGTTCCCCTCCCTCCCCTTACCGCCACTTTCTTTCCCTGAATGAAGCTCTCTTTCCTATCCTCATTTGCAAACAGAACAGGTACTCGTTTTACACAAGCCTGGAATCTCAACTACATGGGTTTTGAGAGTGAGGGCATCGCCGCTTGCCAATGTGACTGCATCCGGACGTTTTTTAGGCCCAGGTATTAGGCATCTTTCCGCACCTGCTATGCCATTGCGACTTTATAGGATGGGTATTTATCACGGCATCTCATGCCACAGAACCATGAGGACATTTGTGAAGTATGAGCCATTTGGGAGAACCGCATGGAGAACCTTTGAACGCAACTTCCCAAAAAAAGTAAGTTTGTTTTGCTGGGTGCAAGGCAAATGCCAGGTGCAAACCAGGACATTTGGGAAGGTTACATTGCTGCCCTCCCTTAAGGTCTCTGCTTTTAATTCCTACAAAAGCAATTAAGCTTTTTTTCTTTCCATTTTTTTCCATGCAAATAAACTGCCAAGAGGACTATTTGGGACATTTAATTTAGGAATGCACTTGGGGAATTGGCATTCTGGGGCAATCGCAGTTATGGTATGACCCTCTTATTCATGGTTTCATTTATATGTCCTTTTAAGGCATTGTCTGGAGCCCCCAATGGTGCAGTGTGTTAAAGCGCTGAGCTGCTGAACTTGTGGACTCAAAGGTTGCAAGTTCGAATCCAGGAAGTGGAGTGAGCGCCCGCTGTTAGCCCCAGCTTCTGCCAACCTAGCAGTTCGAAAACATGCAAATGTGAGTAGATCAATAGGCACTGCTCTGGCAGGAAGGTAATGGCACTCCATGCAGTCATGCTGGCCACATGACCTTGTAGGTGCCTAAGGACAATGCCAGCTCTTCGGCTTAGAAATGGAGATGAGGACCAATCCCCAGAGTTGAACACGACTGGACTTAATGCCAGGGGAAAACCTTTACCTTTACTTAAGGCATTGTCTAGGTCCTCCAGCATGACACAATGCCATTCTATGGCCAGAAGGCCTTCATTTCAATAGCGTGCACCTACACTGTAGAATCAATGCACTTTTGACACCACTTTAATAGCCATAGCTCAGTGCTATGGAATCATGGGTTATAGCTTGGTGAGGCACTGTTACTCTTAGGTAGAGAAAGCTAAATACCTTATTAGACTATTTATTTCAGCAGTGCTTCCAGAGTAGTTAGCATTCAAAACAAAAGTACTGTTTTGCCCCCAAAAGATGTAGAACCATTTACTGTATGTGTGCATGTATTTATGTATTTGTTTCTTGTCTGCCAGAGCTCCCAAAGGGATCTACAGCAAACAAAAGCAGATAGAACATGTAAACCCATTATTTTAAAACAAACTTTGTAAAACGCACACATATAACTAAAACAATCAGAAAAGCATACCCTCCAACAATTCTAGGTTATTTCTAGGTAATAAAGCATTATTCTATGGTATTCTTGAATTGGAAGTCCTTCATTTCAATTGTGTTCACTATTATTTGGGTTGTTGCATATTTATATGTAGTCTGGGATCTTGTCGCTTGTAGATATGGGTGTCATACTGTACTTCTAAACAAAAAAATGAATTAATGTTCTGAAGGAAAAAGAGGAATAAGTGTCTTGCAACTCATTTTACACTTCCTTTCTTGTCTGCAGCTGCACCTTGATTCAAAGAATCTGATGCCTTATACCAGTGGTTCTCAACCTGTGGGTCCCCAGATGTTTTGGCCTTCAACGCCCAGAAATCCTAACAGCTGGTATTCTAGCTGGGATTTCTGGGAGTTGTAGGCCAAAAATATCCGGAGACCCACAGGTTGAGAACCACGGCCTTACACCAAGTTCATGTTAAGAGATTATGTACAACAGCTGAACACCATTTGGAGGTGGTCCATTGCAACCAGTCAAAGCCATAATAAAGGGTGTTTGAAAAAGAACTCCCTATTCACCTTTTAATTTAAATGGTGAATTGGGAGTTCTTTTTCAAACACCCTGTACTTTGGGGAGGTGACCCTTAGCTTTAGTTGTTCTGCCTCTCTCCTTTGAACTTCACTTCCTACTAAGCACCACCTCTTTGCACAGTAGAAAATACCGAAGAATCTCCAAGTCAAGAAACTCACAATTATAGTAGACCCTCTAATCCAGTGGTTCCCAAACTTATTTGGCCTACCACCCCCTTTCCAGAAAAAATATTACTCAGTGCCCTGGAAATTAATTTTTAAAAATTTTAATAGCAATTAAACAGAAAGACATATGTATCTGTGGCCATCACCGCTCCCCTGTATTGCTGCTGCACCCACCAGGGGGCGGTAGTGCTCACTTTGGGAATCACTGCTCTAATCAATCAAATAAAATCATTTATTTCGGTCATAGACCAGCACGTGGAAATAAAGGTAACAGTTTCATACAAACTTGGTATGTTTAGTACATTTAAAGTGTAAAAATAGATACTGAAGCACAATACGGGGGGCGGGGGGGGGGAGCAGAAGGGGAAACAGGATAAAAACATACAATGCACAGGTCTATCAGCAAATTATAGAATCAAGGGAGATGATTACTGAACACATAGTTAACTTTTGGGACCCTCTAATCCAATCTGTGAATAATCAAATACACAAGAGTAAAAACTAAATATAGAGAGCCACCTGTAAAATAAATTACAAACAAAAATATAATAAAAGATTGTACTGTATTATTTATTTCACTTACACTAGGGCCTTTATATTCATTGGGTATAGGTGCCAAACCCTCTGTGGATACCCGATAATGCCATAGATAATAGCAAACCCTATATTTATACTATACTTGGGTCGGATTCATACCAGAAAATATGAACCTAGGAAGCCCACAAACACATTTGAGAGGGAGCGTGGTCTAAGTGGAACTGGGAATACTGAGACTATGGATAAGGGACTTGTACTATATATCTCCCCTTTCTTGCAGCAAAAGAATCAAGGGGACTTAGAACCATAAAAAATACACCCAAAGTCCTATTGATGCAAAAGTTTCAAGTTGGTATAGGATTGTGTTTTGCTCTGTATTCAGGTTATGTCGGCATTTCTGCTAATTGGCCCGAACTCGCTGTTTCTTGTCAGCCTTTCATTTCACAGGGGAATGTCTTCAAAGGAACCGTAATCTGTCATTCCCAGACCCTTGCGGATAGCGGCACGCACTAGAAATGCCCTCTGCGTGGCAAACTGCGGCCTCTTCTCTACCCCTTCCCACCCTCCACTCCCCATTTGACCTAGATTAAATCTGCTGCGTTTCCAAACCTTTTGGGGGGAACAGCGAAGAACTAATGCGCACTGGTTTCTATGTGCCACAACACTCATTCTTCACCCATTATTATGTAAATTCCGACTAAAGTGCTACACATGGAATCGGGAGGAGGGAGACTATCAAGGCCAAAATTGCTAGAATCTGCTTCTCCTCCTTTCTGAAATAAGCTACTTACATTAAACAATTTGAAATGCCTAATAGCATAGTATGTGGTTTTTTTTAATATAAAGGTATCTGAGGAATTTTAATGCACATTTCTTTTCTCATATAGGACAATCGGTGCTTTCAGTGGGCTCTGCTGAGGGTTGAATACATAATCAGTGGGAAGTTCATGGTTAATCGGCTTGTATGGCAACGGACTGGGGGTTATGAGCATGGAACGAAAGGGCACATCCCATCAGATCTGCTTCTGCCCAATGTCATTTGTCACAAACTAGAAAGACCTTCATGGAACTCAAAGAACACAGAGTTTCACAGTGGCCAGCCAAGTTGCCTTGTTGTTTTTTCCTTGTGTGCTCTCACCCCGCTCCTGGTTAGGTTTGCCAGGTCCAAATCTGTTGTGGTAATCTCTGAGCGGTTAGACTCAATTTAACCCTCTCTGGGGGAGATTCCACCAAAATTCAGCAGAGTAGCAAAAGCAAAAGCTTTCAAATGCAACAGTTATTTACACGGGGCGAGCAAAGGGAAGCCTTTCAACTTAGGATGGCAATGGATTGCAGAGTCTCAGTAAAAGTTCAAAAAGTATTTATTCAGGTAAAAAGAATTCCATTGTAGACAGAAAGGCTTGGGAGCTGTCTAGTCTACTCTAGACTGGTTTCTAAGGAAAAATAAGAAAGGAAAAATAACAAACATCTAAATAGTTACATCTTGCCAGGAGAGATGGCGAGACGTGTTGTTAGCTAGGAGAACAAAGGGAGAAGAGAGAACCAAAATGGTTCCAACCTCATGGTCCAGTTTATTGGGGCCATGAAAGACATTCTGACCAATGAGAAGTTAGTGTCCCTGGAGATTCACATTTCTACTAACTTCAAAGTAAGGGATGTGACGTAAACAGGATAGAGTGAAACACAGTAAAGCCTATCTAGGCATGCTTTGGAAACAGGGAAAGGATTCCCTCAATCTCTATCATCTATCTAACTACATTTAGACTTGAGTAGTCCAGGGTGATTCCCAGCAAAATCATCCTAGGCTCTGAGGTTTCTGGGCCAAAGCATGATACTAGGTGATGTCCTTGTGTTATTCATTAAGGAACAAGTACAGTTGCTCTTGCTTGGAACTTAAGAGAGAAATCTCAGTGAAAGATGATGGGATTCCTTCTTGGTTCTTTAGGGAGAACCAGGATAAATAACATTTAATCTAGCCTACTTACTTCTATGCAGAAGGTGGATGCAGAGCACCACAACTGAGAGAGGAGGAGGAAGCTAACTAAAGAAATACTACAAGAGAGTGCTGTCGAAGGCTTTCATGGCCAGGATCACAGGGTTGTTGTATGTTTTCTGAGCTGTGTGGCCATGTTCCAGAAAAATTATCTGCTGACGTTTCACCCACATCTATGGCAGGCATCCTCAGAGGTTGTGAGGTAACCTCTGAGGATGCCTGCCATAGATGTGGGTGAAATGTCAGGAGATGATACTTCTAGAACATGGTCATACAGCCTGGAAAACATACAACAACACTACAAGAGAGTCTTTTCGAATTATAAATGAATTGTAGTTTACATATCATAGCAAGTTGTTGCTGTGTTAGCTGAGTTGGAAACTAGTTCACACAACTTTTTCTTCCTGCCTGGAGCTAAGGCCACTAAAACTGGAGAATTTTCTTTCACTCTCTGTGGAAAGGCCCTTGAGCTATCTAGGGTTATATCAAAATGTACCAACGATGCCATGGATTTTGAAGAGGCATGAAGATAGAGCAAAAGTAAGAAATGTGCCAAGAGGAAGGTACAGGAAGCAAATCCTTTTTCTGACCACCTTTCACCTGGAAATCTATTACTTCAATGTGAAAGATTATGTAGATCTGAAATAGGTCTTCACTGCCAAGACTACCTCTGAAAGACAATCATACTCAGCCATGAGTCATTACCTATAGGATAGCATATCAAAATCTGTAATTTTGTTCCCAAAACTTGCCCTTGACTTACATGTGAGGCTGACTTACACATGAGTATATATGGTGTATCTCTTCTCTCCTCTTGAGAATATGAGCATTGCACAACAACGGAATTCAACTATGTGTGTTCATAAGTCAGTTTAGGATGATGTAAATAGTACCAACAGTTTTTTTCCAACTGTTCTCCACTGATTTTAGTATACACTAGAAGTTCTCAAACCTTTTCAGCTGTGGGGCCCTTTTTGGAGCAAAAGTTGTTCACGGAGCCCCATGAAATGTTTATATATTATATTGTGTGTGTGTATGTATGTATGTGTCTATATATATATATATATCTCAAGCATATAAATATATATATCTCAAGCATATAAATATATATATCTCAAGCACAATCAAAGCACCCCCCTCCCAGCCTTTGTAATAATAATAATAATAATAATAATAATAATAATAATAATAATAATAATAATAATAGCATCCCCAGGGGCCACCCAGTCCAAGCCCTTTCTGTCACACAGGAAAAGTATAATCAAAGCACTTTTCCATTCAAACCCTATAGGGCTGGACTAGATGGCCCTTGGAGGTCTCTTTTCCCATTCAAACTCTATAGGGATGGACTAGATGGCCCTTGGAGGTCCCTTTCCCCATTCAAACCCTATAGGGCTGGACTAGATGGCCCTTGGAGGTCCCTTTTCCCATTCAAACTCTATAGGGCTGGACTAGATGGCCAGGGGTATTGGGTGGCAACCTGTGCTGGACGGGGTTGCACTCCCCCTGAAGTCACAGGTCCGCAGTTTGGGGGTCCTCCTGGATTCAGCATTGACACTTGAAGCACAGGTGTCGGCGGTGGCCGGGAGGGCTTTCGCACAACTCAAACTTGTGCGCCAACTGCGACCATACCTCGTGAAGTCTGATTTGACCACGGTGGTCCATGCCTTAGTTACCTCTAGACTGGACTACTGTAATGCGCTCTACGTGGGGCTTCCCTTGAAGACGGCCCGGAAATTACAATTGGTCCAACGCTCGGCAGCCAGATTAATAACGGGGGCGAGTTACAGTGAGAGATCCACTCCCCTGTTTAAGGAGCTCCACTGGCTGCCGTTCATTTTCCGGTCCCAATTCAAGGTGCAGACTATCATCTATAAAGCCCTAAACGGTTTGGGACCCACCTACCTCCGTGACCGTATTTCCTTTCATAAACCTGCCCGATCTTTACGATCATCCGGGGAGGCCCTTTTAGCACCACTGTCTTTATCCCAGGCCCGCCTTGTGAGTACAAGGGAGAGGGCCTTTTCTGCTGTGGCCCCCCGATTGTGGAACTCACTACCTACTGAAATTAGGCAAGCTCCCACGCTGTTAGCTTTTAGGGAAGACTTGAAAACATGGCTCTTCCGCTGTGCCTTTGGTGAGTAACTTCTGTTATTTCTGTGTTACTCCCACCCCGAACATCCATCCTCTAGATTACCCCACTTCCATATGTCCCTGCCCGCAGTGGAGTACCCCTATGTCCCTCTCACACCAGGTTTTATCTTTGTGTTCACGTGGCCTGCCCTTGTTTTACTGTTTTTTTGATTTCTTGATGTTGATGCATTTATTGTATTTTTAATGGTGCTATGTTATGTTGTTTTATTTTGTTATATTGTATTGCTCTGGGCATGGCCCCGTTGGGGAGATGGTGGCGGGGTATAAATAAAGTTTTATTATTATTATTATTATTGGAGGTCCCTATTCCCATTCAAACCCTATAGGGCTGGACTAGATGGCCCTTGGAGGTCCCTTTTCCCATTCAAACCCTATAGGGCTGGACTAGATGGCCCTTGGAGGTCTCTTTTTCCATTCAAACCCTATAGGGATGGACTAGATGGCCCTTGGAGGTCCCTTTCCCCATTCAAACCCTATAGGGCTGGACTAGATGGCCCTTGGAGGTCCCTATTCCCATTCAATCCCTATAGGGCTGGACTAGATGGCCCTTGGAGGTCCCTTTTCCCATTCAAACCCTATAGGGCTGGACTAGATGGCCCTTGGAGGTCTCTTTTCCCATTCAAACCCTATAGGGCTGGACTAGATGGCCCTTGGAGGTCTCTTTTCCCATTCAAACCCTATAGGGATGGACTAGATGGCCCTTGGAGATCCCTTTACCCATTCAAACCCTATAGGGCTGGACTAGATGGCCCTTGGAGGTCCCTATTCCCATTCAATCCCTATAGGGCTGGACTAGATGGCCCTTGGAGGTCCCTTTTCCCATTCAAACTCTATAGGCCTGGACTAGATGGCCCTTGGAGGTCCCTATTCCCATTCAAACCCTATAGGGCTGGACTAGATCGCCCTTGGAGGTCACTTTTCCATTCAAACCCTATAGGACTGGACTAGATGGTCCTTGGAGGTCCCTATTCCCATTCAAACCCTATAGGGCTGGACTAGATGGCCCTTGGAGGTCTCTTTTCCCATTCAAACCCTATAGGGCTGGACTAGATGGCCCTTGGACTTCCCTTTTTCCATCCAAACTTTGTCATAATAATAACAGTAATAATAACAGATGGCCATTGCAAAGCCCCATAGTATGCTTCGCAGAGCCCCAAGGGCTTTTTGGAGCACACTTTGAGAACCACTGGTGTACACAATCCTGAGATCCTCAGATATGTTTATGTATTCATAACAATATCTGCATTTGGAGATATTTATTTACATATTTATATTTAAAGGCAGAGAGGAAAACTTGGCAAAGGATATAAAAAGCCATTGGCAGGTACAGCTTATTGGAGGGCACCTGCTTTCGTTAAAAGGTCTCCAGAAGCTGGGAGACCGAGATGGAAATGTAAAACTGTATCCCCTGCATCAAGCTGTGGCAAACTCCTCCACGACGACCTGCTGGTTTGGAGACATTCAGAGTTTTTGTTCCAGGAGGGTTGCTGCGTATGTCACATCTAGTTCATGTTACATACATCTTCAAGCAGCGTTTGATCTACGAAGCTTCATTTTTTCTCCCTCTCGCCTTGTTAATGGCAGCATGTCGTTCCTTTAAAAAGCTTTTTCCTCTCTTTTCTTTCTTTCTTTCTTTCTTTTTTTTTTTTTTGCTTTAAAAAAAGCACAGGGATTAAAGAAATGCTTTTTTAAAAGGAAGAAATGAAGGAAGAAAAAGAGACCTTGCTTCTAATGCCGGAATCCTTCTTCTCGGTAGAAACAATTCTATGCAGATGGAGACATTAAACCCTGCAGGACTTTGAACTTTAAGGACTGCCCTTTAGTTTGCTTTGAATTGATGACAGAACCTAAATCCTTGAAAAACTTTGCTCTTTCTTTGGAAGCTTCAGACCAAGAGCAAAACCTCACGCACATACACATTATGTCTCAGGGGGGAGGAGGCGATCTTGCAGGCCACTGAAGGTTGCTGTTTTTCTAATCTTCATTCTTATTGCTTATTATAGTTGGTAAAGGGAGTGGGACAAAGAAACACAGGGCACCATTGAACCAGAGTATGTGGCACTCTAAAAACCTAATTAATTGTTGAGATGCGAGCAAAAATAAATGAATGCAGCCACGCAAAAGACAAACAAAACACTTTGGCAATAAAGCCGCATGTTGGAACAAAAATTAATGATGGCTCCTAATGAGAAATGTGGGGTGGGGGTGGGGAACCTACACCATCTGATGCAGGAACAAACTGTACTCAAAACTTTCAGTGGGCTCTGAGTATGTTTATTTTGCTTGCCTGAACGTGCTGGATGAGCTTCCATGAAAAAACTTCATGAAACCTGCTTTAATGGAATCATAGTAAAAAATGATAGAATGGTATGTTTGTAGCCTTTTCACAAATTGAATGGACTAGGTAAAGGTAAAGGTGAAGGTTTTCCCCTGTCATTAAGTCCAGTTGTGTCTGACTCTGGGGGTTGGTGCTCATCTCCATTTCTAAGCCGAAGAGCCGGCGTTGTCCGTAGACACCTCCAAGGTCATGTGGCCAACATGATGGTATGGAGTGCCGTTACCTACCCGCCAAAGCGGCACCTATTGATCTAATCACATTTGCATGTTTTCGAACTGCTAGGTTGGCAGAAGCTGGGGCTAATAGTGGGAGCTCACCCCACTCCCCAGATTCAAATCTAGCAACCTTTCGGTCAGCAAGTTCAGCAGCTCAATGGTTTAACCCGCTGTGCCATCGGGGGACTAGAAATGGACTAGGAATGCCATATTTTGGAAGTAATCATAGAATTGCATTGAAGCCCTTGAAAATTCCAAGAGAGGTTTTCTCCTCAAGAATTTCCCAGTGTGACTCTTTGGTGCAGGCATGGGCAAATTTCGGCTGGTAGGCTGTTAGGAATTATGGGAGCTGAAGTCCAAAACATCTGGAGGGCCGAAGTTTGCCCATGCCTGATTTGGTGACTTCTGGCAGAAACATATCATATAATCATTTGGTGGACTTGGCCACGGTGGTCTACGCTCTGGTTACATCTCGTATAGACTACTGCAACGTGCTCTACGTCAGGTAACCTTTGAAGACTTCCTGGAATGTTTTTATATTGTGGAATGATATTTTAAATTGTAAGTCGCTCGGAGCACTCTGGTGGAGAGCGACTAATTAAGAAATAAAGTGAAGTGAAGTGAAGTGAAGTGAAGAAGCTTCAAGTAGTAAATGGGCAGCAGCCAGGTTCCTTACTGGAGCACACAACTCTCCTGTTGTGTCAGTTCCACTGGCTGCCAGTCTGCTACCGAGCATAATTCAAAGTGCTGGCTTTGGTTTAAGTATTTTTATTGTACTGTTTTAAATGTATTTATTGTATTATGCTAAATTGATTGTTTTAATTGCTTATGTTTTATCCTTTGTACTGTATACCGGCATTGAATTTTGCCAGATTGTGAGCCGCCCTGAGTTCCTCCGGGTGAGAAGGGTGGCATAGAAATGATAGAAATAAATAAATAATAAATTTGGCCTATAAACCCCTGAATGGCTTTGGCCCAGCTTACCTGTCTGAATGCATCTCCCTCTATGAGCCAGTTAGAACATTAAGATCAGCTGGGGAGACCCTGCTCTCAGTCCTGCCGTCTTCGCAAGCGTAACTGGTGGGGACGAGAAACAGGGCCTTCTTGGTGGTGGCCCCAGGCTGTGGTGGAATTCCCTTCACAATGAAATTAGATCGGCCCCCTCCCTCCTGGCATTTAGAAAACAACTTAAAACCTGGCTATTCTAGCAAGTATTCGGTGAGTGACAGCAGCAACAAAGCAGTGAAATAATATGATTCAATTGTTTAATGTTTATGTTTCAATGTTTTATGTCTTTATGTTTAATGTCTATGATCAATGTTTTATAGTTTTAAAGGTTTTAATTTACAATTATATGCTATTTTAGATATGTGTTGTATTTTTATGTATGTGAGGCACTGAAATTGCCATTCACCATGCTGTAAACCGCTTTGAGTTCCCCCCCCCCCCTTAGGGGTGAGAAAAGCAGTCTAGAAAGGCAATACAGTGCTCCCTCACTACTTCACGGTTCACTTTTCGAGGATTCGCTGGTTTGCGGTTTTTCAATAAGCACTAAAAGACTATTATAAATCATAAAAATTTCAATTTACAGCCTAAGGAAGGGAGGAAGGAGAAGTCGAAGGGAGAGAAAAGGAGCCCAAGTGGCAACAGGAGGAGAAAGAAGCGATTTATCAACACACAATTGGTTGATAAATAATAATAATAATAATAATAATAATAATAATAATAACTTTATTTTTATATCCCGCTCCCATCTCCCCAGAGGGGACTCGGGGCGGCTCACATGGGGACAAGCCCAGTTCCAAAATACAATAAAATACATCATAATTAAACCAATGTAAAACAGGTAAAATAGTATAATCTTGTACTTCAAGGAAGTAGACTGAACTGCAATTGAGTGTGCTGATTTTTGAGTATGGAATGGGTATTTTAATTATTTTAATTTAAAAGGTTTTAAAAGGATTACACTTAAAATAGTGTATAACTACTAAAATAATGTATAAATACTAAAATATAGTGTCCCTACTTTGCGGATTTTCACTTATTGCGGGTGATCCTGGACTCTAACCCCCACAATAAGTGAGAGAACACTGTAACCAAACAAACAAACAAACAAACAAATCTAGACAATTCCTAGAAATGACATATTTTGTCAAATGAAGATAAGTGAAACTGCAGAACAGTAAATCTGTTGCATGACTGTTTTGCAAGTGCAACTTGCATTTTAAAAGCGTTTTCCCAAACACAATATCACATTTAAGCCGTTTTAGTTAAGGTATATGCAAATCAAAACTGAACTCTCATTTCTGCAAAAGTTCGGAAGGTCCTAATATATATATTTTAAAAAAGAATATTCTCACAATGACAACACCTTCCAAGGTGAAGGCTAACATATTTGTCATTTTGGGTGACAGACCTGACACATCTCAGCTGTTTTTACAACATTTAAGGTGTTAAAGCTCGCTGTAACAATAAACAACACCAAAGACATATTAGTGCCATAAAAACCTATCCTGCTTTATTGTGACAACAAATTGCCTGCTTCTCACTGGATTGTTCAGAAAAGGTGAGAAAGTTGCTGTGGCCAGACAGCAGTTAAATCCAAATCATGTTTTCCCTGCTCCAGCTTTATGGAGCAAGCAGTTATCAAAGAGGTACTTTTGAATCTCAGAACCTGGGACCTCTAAGTAAAAGTCAAGAGGGTTCAATTTAATAAAGCTGACATTTTCAACCTAGTGCCCTACAGAAGGATTAGATACAGATCTCATCATCCCCAGCTAACATATTAGCCCTGCTGGCTGTGGACACAGTGGGTGTATTACCCCAACACATCTTGAAGGTGTCACATTAGGAAAGGTGGCAAATGATCGTGGCAAGAAGCTATCCTAGGTTAGACAGTTGCATTTTCCACCCTATGGAAAGATACACTGCTCCTCCTTTTGAATGTTTTTGTCCTTTTCGTGTTGATTTTGCCCTTCTCTGGTCACAAATATGGCACAGCATAGCCAGGGTGGCAGGAAAGGGTTGGTTGTGGAGAATTCCTGTCCCCCTGACCCCAATTTCTAAGGGGTGTTTGGGGACAAAATATTTGTTAAAATATCATGCATTGAGAACCATAAAAACTGATCATGCAATTCATGGGTTGCCCTTTCTTTGCTCCTGGAATGGACAGCATAGGCAGTTGCCCAGAGAAACAGAATCACTGAGACTCATTCAGAAAGTCCTCTATGGATGCCTCTTCTGCAATATAGAATTAATTTAGTTTAACCCTATTTTAACTGCCATGGCTCAATGCTAGTCTCAATACTAGGGATTCATGGGAATTATAGTTTTATAAGGCCTTCACCCTTCTCTGCCAATGTGTGTTGGTGCCTCACCAAAGTCACATTTAAGGATTTCAAAGTACTGAGCCATGTCAAGAACAGTTGTTACTGAGAGCATACAAGTAACATTATTAGGTCTCATTACAAAAAAGGTAATTGATTAAAGGTAACCTCTCTACGTGCAAGTGTTTTAACTACTATGCTTTGTTTAGCACTTGGTGCGCAAGAAGATTAATGGGATTAATTCTTAACCAACCACCATTCCTTGCATTTAATGGGTGAGAGGGGGCCAAGAGATAAATAGACCTGACAGACCCAGTTCTCTGTGCCTGAAGGTGCATGTGACCCCTTTCAGGTCAAATCCCTCCCTGTGCTATGACCACCATGGTTATGGGCTGAAAATGCTTGTGAGCTCAGCTGCATTTTCAGCATCAACTAACCTTGGCTGAAGATTTGGTCTGAACTGCCACAGCTCCAACTGAGCTCACAGTTGGATGTGCCAAACAGGGGAAGATGTCTAAATAAATAAGAACTCTATTGGAATTACAAGAAGATAAGCACGTACTGACAATGCAGCTTCCTTTTTGCTGTTGTTGTTAACACCTATATTGTTGGTGTAGCACGGACCTTCAATTTTCTTAACCAAAACTCTATCAACCTTGATCAGAACAGCTGAGTGGGACAATTGCATAAGCTGACCCATTGATTCATGTGAGACAGAAATCAGGTGTATGATGAGACAGAAAGAGGAATGTGATTAGAATATATACACTTTCAAAAGCTTAGCACATTATCTATGTTCTGAGTTTACAACCTATAATGTGCACTTTGCTAATCTACTATTACAACCTCACTGTTTTTAAATTCTATGTTTTTAATAAGTGTGTTTTTATTCTTTATGGTTAATGTGCAAATATTACAATTGGTGCATGTTATTGTTTATTGATGTATTTGTTGTATATTGTTATTGTTTTGTATTTGATATTTCTGTGAGCTGCCCTGAGTCCCCTCCGAGGGAGATGGTGGCGGGATACAAATAAACTTATTATTTTATTGTATGACACAGCAAACAAGATAGATATGCTGGATTTCGTATCACAAAATTACAAGTCGAACACTTTCCAAGTGTCTAGGACTGTGTGATGTATTTTTGGATGATGTGCGCAGATCCCAGCAGGGTGGCCTTTTGCAGTTGGCAGATCGTAATTTTGTCAATGTCTATTGTTTCCAAATGCCAGCTGAGACCTTTGGCACGGCACCCAGTGTGCCCATCACCACCGGGACCACTTGCACTCGTTTCTGCCATAGTCTTTGAAGTTCAATCTTGAGGTCCTGATAGCGGCTGAGTTTTTCCTGTTGTTTTTCGTCAATGCGAGTGTCACCTGGGATGGCGACATCAATGATCCAAACCTTTTTGTTTTCCACAACTGTGATGTCTGGTGTGTTGTGTTCCAGAACTTTGTCAGTCTGGATTCTGAAGTCCCACAGTATCTTTGCATGTTCATTTTCCAAGCAACTTATTATTATTATTATTATTATTATTATTATTATTATTATTATCCTAAATATTTGTTGTTGTGATTTGACTTCTAGTTATGTCTGACTTATGGTGACCCTAAAGCAAACCAATCACAAGGTTTTCTGAGGCTAAGAGTGACTTATCCAAGGTCACCTGTTATGTTTCATGGTTGAGTGGGGATTCAAATCCTGTTCTTCAGAGTTGTGGTTCAAGGAACAAACAACAACACCATGCTGGCCCCCTCTCCCTTACCCACTTTTACCTTCAGGATGAGCCTGTATCTCAAATTTAGCCTAAGTCTAGATGTCTTTAGCAAGGTGTGATTATTTTGGGACAGTTCCATCAACCCAGGCGAATGTAGGCAAGGGTAAGGAGTGCTGGAAGTTGCAGCTCAGTAAGATTTGGAGAACTGCACAACTCCAACCTCAGGTATACTTATGTACCTTGGTATGCTGAGCTGTCCAAAATCCAAGAGCTGCTAGAAGTCTGGACTCATGTAAATGTTTTTTCTGAATGCCCCTTAATTTACTCAATGAGGGTCTTTTATACAATCTACACTCTTTGCTCAGTTCATCATTCATGCCATTGAAAATCGCAGGCTTCACTATTATCTGCAATTTCCCATATCGATGTGAGGTCCAGAAATGTATACCCCACAGATACAGGGGTTGTACTGTAGTAGAAAGTACTTGAAAGCCCATATCTTACCCATGTAATCTTGCTTGAATCTTACAGTCTTTAAGACAGAGCTTTTTCTCCATCCCAGTACCTTCCCAGGCTTCATATTGTTTTAGAGAAAAACTCTATTAGTCCTCACCTCTGTTTTACCAGCTGCAGACGAATTGACAACATTCCTCATTGATGATATTTTCCCCTGGCAGTAAGAGGATGGAAGGGATATAGGCAGGTGTATATCTGAATCATTATTTTTTCCAAATGTCATAACGAGAGGCTTTCTTGATATTGGATATCCTAAGCTCTGATCCACCAAGCTGATGCAAATGAGCCCACATCATCATTTTTCTAATTTCATCAGTCTTAAAAGAAAATAAGCTTTCTGTGTGCAACAGCAGGTTCCAGATTAGTTCTGCTGAGCTCACTGCCATGGAACTAAATATCTATCAAGCCCAGTATAAAGTCACAAACCACTTATGAATGTCAACAACATTCTGATATTACAAAGGCAAACATGACCATTTATATAATGCTGCCGATGTGCAAAATATTTTCCAGTCTTTTACCCAGTGCATCACCAGAAGCAAACTCTAAGGCAGATTTCTTCTTGTTTCTCATTTCCAGTGGGACCTGTGGGATTTGGAAGCACCTTCCAAAGCCCTGCTGAAATTCATGGAGGATGATAAACTGATGATCATACAGACAGATGTCATAAATGCAAAGACCTATGCAGTCATCCCTCCACTTTCATGGGGGTAATGGGTGCAATACCCAGTAAAGATGGAAAAATGTTAACATCTCAGGGAATATGTGCTTTGTTCAGTCAAATGAAGGAAGATTCCAAGCAGAACAGAATACAGTAGAGTCTCACTTATCCAACGTTCTGGATTATCCAATGCATTTTTGTAGTCAATGTTTTCAATGCATTGTGATATTTTGGTGCTAAATTCGTAAATACAGCAATTACTACATAGCATTAATGAACTACTTTTTCTGTCAAATTTGTTGTATAACATGATGTTTTGGTGCTTAATTTGTAAAATCATAACCTATTTTGATGTTTAATTGGCTTTTTCTTAATCTCTGCTTATTATCCAACATATTCGCTTATCCAACATTCTGCCGGCCTGTTTATGTTGGATAAGTGAGACTGTACTGTATATGAAAAATAGGAGGAAATGGCCTCATGTGCATCCTCAATGGCAGATCTAGTTTCTCTTTCTTTTCCTGTGTGCCATGTGTTTCTTTCCCCCATAACTCCCTTTTTCTACCTAAGTAAAAACGATATTCATGGCACAGAAAAAGATGAGAATAAGCTGGATTCATGCAGTATATGGTACACAGCGACAGATCTTACTCTTCCTTATGAGCTGCAAGTGTTTTTGTTTTTGTTTTTACTTTATACTTGACTATTATAGACCTGTTTGTGCATATCTATCGGCTTTTGTTGACTCCGTGAATTTTTTGGGCAAGAAATACTTGGAGGGATTTGCTGCTGGATGGAGCCTATGGAGCCTGGTATTTCCTGGTGGCTTCCTTTCCTGGTACTAACCAGTCCTGATCACAGGTTGCCTTATAAGATCAGACAGGATCTATTACCATCAGAGTATTGCATTTTTGCTTCTTCTCCTTTTAAAAAATGCTCTCTTCCAGGAAGATATACTTAGTTCCCTCCACATCTTATTCTCAGGTATTGTAGGCTGTAGGATACAAAGAAGTCCCATGTTTGCCTAAATGCCTGGGGTGGGAACAAGAATTTCTGAAAAAAATGGAAGTGAATTGTTTGTGTTGAGCAGTTGTGTAAACCACAGCACCAATAAGAAATAATCAAATGTGATAAACCCAGCCTTGAAAATGTACAAATTCACTCCATGATCAACACAATACATTCTCAAAATTTTGACAGCAAGGAGTGTTTTCTAGCCTTTTGCACACAAAATTTACATGCCTGTTTTGAAACCATTAACGCTTTTAAGCACTAGCTCTGTGCATTAGTGAGTGGAGGATAGACTCTCAGAGGCAACTTTCATGGCACCTGCTTCATCCATTGTCAAAATAAGCTGTCTGATTAAACTCTTTCTCAAGGCCAGAGAAAGGAGAGGCCAGGGACCTTAGCTTTCCAAAGATGTTCTATCAATGACAGCCAGGTTCACTTCTGTACATATAATTACAGCAGTAAAGTAACACCTTGCTCTTTGCACCAGGTAGCAAAATTTCTTGAACCAGTCCTGGATGGCAGCAGTGTATTCCTGGACCAAAGCTCAGAAACTATTGCTCCAAAGTTCAAGATATTAATGTCTATAAATCCAGTACTTCATAAACTAGCATGCTAGGGGCAGCATGTAGGAGGATAATAAGGGAAACAGTAAGAACCTAAATTTTTACCCAAGCAAATGAACCAAGATTAATGTGGAAGCATGTGGAACCAATAGGTCCAGGAGGAGGTGGAATTGTGCCATGGTGATGTGTAAATAAGCTATAATTGTCAATTTCCCTTCCTTTCTACACTGTATTCAAGAACAACATATATTTGGGGTCACCATTATGCAGAGGAGAAGATATCTGACCAAGCTCCTGGCTGACTCTGCAAGCTACAATGCTAGCTAGGAACTGACTGCAAGAGCTTTCAATAATGTAGCAATAATGATTTGTTTTTTTGGGGGGGAGCTTTTGATTTTTTAATGATTTATTTTCAATATTAGTTGCATCTTAACAACAAAATTTGTCTATTTTAACTTATGTGCTTTTAATCTGTACAACAGGCCTTCTACTTTCACAGGATCAGGGGCACAGGGCCCTTGTAAAAGAATCATACTGGATGTGTTCTCTCTAGGAATTACTAGGTCTCCAGCCTGACTATATCGTCAATGTCTGGTCGAAGTGGACAACACTAGAAGACCTAGAGGTTCTTAGAGAGAATAAAAGGTAAAGGTTTCCCCTGACGTTAAGTCCAGTCATGTCTGACTCTGGGGGTTGGTGCTCATCTCCATTTCTAAGCCGAAGAGCCGGCGTTGTCTGTAGATACCGCCAAGGTCATGTGGCCGGCATGACTGCATGGAGCGCCGTTACCTTCCCGCCGGAGCAGTACCTATTGGTCTACTCACATTGGCATGTTTTCCAACTGCTAGGTTGGCAGGAGCTGGAGCTAACAGTGGCCGCTCCCGTCGCTCCCGGGATTTGAACCTGGGACCTTTCGGTCTGCAGGTTCAGCAGCTCAGCGCTTTAACACACTTCGCCACCAGGGCTCCTTCTTTGAGAGAATATATTGCCAATAATCAAATCTCAAACTTAAACCCATAAATGTAGAGGGTTAACTATAATAATATTAGTTTGTAATCCTAGCATGAATGACAATGTCAGACATAAGTGAACAATAAATATCTATCCATCTGCTACTTTGTGTAATAAAGTAATTCCTTCTGGAGCAACCCCCTTCAAGCCCACCTTAAGAGCTACCTGTCAGATCATGTGAAGGAGGTACATTGCATTTCCAACTGGGGCAAAAAGAACACAAGGTTTCCATACCCCTCCTCCCAGTGATCAAGGTTGTGACAACAACCACCTTTAACAAGGGTCTTTCTTTTGAATGTTGCTTCCTGGGGAAAGAGTGGGGGAAATCTCATATTGTGTACACCCTGATAGGAAACCTTGAAGACACCAGCTCCTTCTGATCTTGGAAACTAAGCAGGGTCTGGTTGAGACACAGCCAATGAATACCAGGTACTAAAGGTAATATTTCAGAGGAAGGGACTATCAAAACCAGCTCTAAGTCTCTTTTGCATAAAAAAACTCTATGAAATTCATTGGGCCACCATAAGTTGAGAAGTGACCTGAAGTCATGTAAACACCCAGAAAGCTGAAGACACATATCATGTGGCAAATTAATCATTTTTCCATCAAGTCTGTACAGAATATTGTTTTATTCTCTGATGTCAAGTAAATATTTACCATCAAGACTCCTTGGGCTTTATGTCGTACTTTTACCCAGCTTGTTTTTATCTTTTTACTTGGGTGCAAAATCTACGTCTTAATATGCTTTTAACATGATTAATAGTTCTTTTGTTTTTTTTGGAATGTTGGATTTTAATAACTGTGTTTGTATTTTGATGTTTCTCTATGTTTTATTGTTTTATCTGGGCTTGGCCCCATGTAAGCTGCCCCAAGTCCTTTCGGGGAGATGGAGGGGGGGGGGTATAAAAAGAAATTATTATTATTATTATTATTATTATTATTATTATTATTATTATTATGACACAGCAAACAAGATAGATATGCTGGATTTCATATCACAAAACCACAAGTCGAACACTTCCCAAGTGTCTAGGACTGTGTGATGTATTTTAGATGATGCGTGCAGATCCCAGCAGGGTGGCCTTTTGCAGTTGGCAGATCGTAATTTTGTCAATGTCTATTGTTTCCAAATGCCGGCTGAGATCTTTTGGCACGGCACCCAGTGTGCCCATCACCACTGGGACCACCTGCACTGGTTTCTGCCAGAGTCTTTGAAGTTCAATCTTGAGGTCCTGATAGCGGCTGAGTTTTTCCTGTTGTTTTTCGTCAATGCGACTGTCACCTGGGATGGCAACATCAATGATCCAAACCTTTTTCTTTTCCACAGCTGTGATGTCTGGTGTGTTGTGTTCCAGAACTTTGTCAGTCTGGATTCGGAAGTCCCACAGTATCTTTGCATGTTCATTTTCCAATACTTTTGCAGGTTTGTGATCCCACCAGTTCTTTGCTGCTGGAAGGTGGTACTTGAGGCATAAGTTCCAATGAATCATTTGGGCCACATAGTTGTGCCTCTGTTTGTATTATTATTATTATTATTATTATTATTATTATTATTATTTATTGACACAACGACGTTGTATGACACAGCAAACAAGATAGATATGCTGGATTTCATTTCACAAAACCACAAGTTGAACACTTCCCAAGTGTCTAGGACTGTGTGATGTATTTTCGGATGATGCGTGCAGATCCCAGCAGGGTGGCCTTTTGCAGTTGGCAGATCGTAATTTTGTCAATGTCTATTATTATTATTATTATTATTATTATTATTATTATTATTATTATTATTATTATTATTTGCCTTCCATTTTCATTCACCAGATTTTCTTGGCTGTGATTCTTCAATTAGAGTGAATCACTATTCCCTTTTTCTTTTTATCCATTGACAAACAAAAATGTGTTCCCAATTTTGGACTTATCAAATATTTTTCATCTTTTCCCCTTATATGTGTTAGTATTGATTTGAATCCAACATCTTGATGCATGGACCTAAGGGCCAAAGCTTAGAAGACATGAAATTATGAACCCCGTCCAAAGGCTGAAATTATTAGATTTGAAAATAGATTTGAAGTGGAGATGCAGCCAAATGTGCAAAGTTAAATGCAGAATCTTTCCCACAAATGTTAATTCCTTCCAGCAGGGGCCTGCTTCTGCAATGTGCGCGGACAATTGCATTTTTCTTCTTTAAAAAAAGGACTGACTGTTTTTTGTCATACTTAAAGTCCTTAAAGTATTTAGTCTGACTGCATCTGTGAATGAAGACATTAAAAAACCCATTATGTTTTCAACCTCGGTTAATAATAAGGCCATTTTTCCACCCACTTCCTAGCCCAGCTGTAATGTTTTTGGCCTCAAGTGGGAGGCAATGTGGAACAAGGATTAGGAAGATAAATGATATACAACATACAGTGCCAGTTCACATAAAATATTAGCAGATTGGAAATGACTGTTTACTGTCTCACTGACTGCATGATGACTTGTGCGTCTCCCAGAGAACATACAGAAAGCTGTCTTTCTCTCTGCCAATACAGCAGGACAGATTGCATCTGAATAATGGCAAATTAATTTTTGAGCTAAACCTGTGAGAGGTGTGTGTGTTTGTGCACATACATGTGTATTCAGATCTACGGGATAAGCTATTCAGTGGAATTCCCCTTTGCTCTGGACTATTTTAACGTGACACAAATGCAGAACCTTTCATTCATTAACATTAGTGGAAATTATCTTGAATTGCTGAGGGTTTTTGTGGGGAGGGGTGTCTTAACAGGACAAATTTAGGAAATCAGCATGGTTGGTCCAAATGTGGTTATACAAAAGGGGTTTTGAGGTAGACTTTTCTCCATGGCATCTTCCCATGGAGAAAAGACCCAGTTGGAAAAAGACCCATAGACCCAGTTGTCCCGACATAGTGGCATTCTTCTGCCTGGGCTGGAGAGTTTCCTGGTCTGGAGAGTTTCCATTACATAATTGAATACTACAGAAATGCACTTGGGCAGAACTGGAGCTTGAAAGCAAGTGTTTAGAATTCTACTTTTCACACTACTACAAATATTGGAGGGAGACAAACTGTGGATGTGTGGCTTTTGAAATGTCCTACAATACATCCCAATTCTCATTGTGAGCAGAAAATGCTCCAGATTACAATTACTATATTTCAGATACAGTGGGCCCTCTCGATCTCTTGGATCCTGTCCACAGCTTCAATAGGCCATATCACAATCATAGCTGTATATCACACCTCGTACCTAAAATGGTGGTGACTTACATGCATCAATGTTGATGCATCACATCACATCACGACCACTGAATAACATGGAGTGAAACCATGCCTGTTTTTGCAATCCACTGGGATTCCCAGAACCAAACCCCATGCGTTGTGACGGCCCACGGTTTGCAGATGATGTTGCATTAATATCAGAGAATAGCAAGAACTTGGAATGACTATTGATACAAGTAATAGGAAAAAAAGTGTCCATGTGAGGCTACAGATAAATTCTAAGGAAACAAAGATCACAGATTATTCATATAACTGCAGCATGGATGATGAGATTTGTTTATACTCTTGTTCAATCATACATAAAAATGGAGGTAATACTCAAGAAATCAGAAGAAAACTAGCACTTGAGAGGAATTAGATAAGACCTAATAATAATAATAATAAATAATTTATTCATTTCTATCTTGCTTTTCTCCCATGGGTGGAATTCAAAGTGGCATACAACATATAACATTCATACAAATACATCATACAAAATGTAAAGATAATTCAATTACCAAGTTAGGATCATTCCATGACACTTACATATATGCCAGAGTGTAAAAACTGGATGATGAAGAAAACTGACAGAAAGTAACTCATTTAAAATGTGGTGCTGGAGGAGAATTTATGGACCATGAACTGAGCAAATCAATCCTGAACTCTCCCTAGAAGCTAAAATGTCTAAACTAAGGCTATTTTGCTTTAGATACATCATGAGATGGTGTGACACACTGCAAAAGATGACAATTCTTGGTAAAGTGGAAATCAGTAGAAAAGGAGGGACACTACATTACAGTTTGATAGACTCATTCATGGAAGCTACCGCCCTGAGTTTGCAAGTTCTGAGCAGGGCTATTAATAACAAAGTATCTTGAAAGTCTCTTATTCATGCCGACAGTGACATATCAACCTACCAAGATGAAGGATTAAATAGAAGAGAAGACATAATGTGTAGTGGATAAGTAAGATAGCTAAAAGATCACAAAGGGAGATGCCCTAGGGACTATCATGGCAAAGAATCACCTTCAGGACATGAAAGCCACCAGAAATATGGGCAATTCAAATTAGGACATTTTTCTACTGGAGAGATTTCTTATACAATAAGCTGTAGCCCATCTCACAGTCCAATGCAAAGTTCTCAAACTACAGAAAGGAGTAAGACAAGAGAGAAAATCCTTATTGCCAAGCTCATGTAAACTGGCATGACCTTACCTGCAGATCAGTGTGTGTGTAATCTGACTTATTTAGTAATTCTCCTAAGCCTGAATAATTTCCATGCAGGTTTCACCTGGCATCCTTCCAGGGTTCCAGGTTTACCAGTTATAGTGATTTCAGATCTCATGAGCATCTGAGTGTTCTGGGAATATATCACCTTTACCCTTAGTTGACAATGAAGCTGTCATCCTAAAAGAAGGCATAATTTGAAACAGATACTCCACAGCACACATTATTCTTCCTTCTAGGAAGCTGTTAAAAATACCCTCCAACTCTCTAGATTTTAAAAGCAAGAAAGCAGGATTGATTCCAGATGAAGCAACACCCGTCTGTTTCCCATGCTCCCTTCTCCATAAGTTTTTCCCCCACAATTTAAGTTGTCTATATTCTTTTTCTCAGCTTCAGTACCTTGTCCAGACCCTATGTATGTTTTGCTGTTACTGCATCTAAAAGTTCTAGATGTTTCAAAAACATGGGTCATATACGAACACGTATTCACATGTACATTTTATTTACAGTATTTATATTCCACCCTTTTCACCCCAAAGGGGACTCAGGGCAGATCACATTATATACATATAGGGCAAACATTCAATGCCCATATACACATAGAACCAAGACAGAGACAGACACAGAGGCAATTTAACCTTCTCCTGAGGGAATGCTCAATTCTGGCCACAGGAGGGAGCAGCTGCTTCATCATCCACCGTGAAGGCACTTCCTCATTCCAAAGTCGTAAATTAGTTAAATTTGCCTCCCCACTTTATAAGTGAAACCTTATTTCTGTCACGACCCAGGCGGCAGAGGCACCAATAACCATACACAGAGGCCAGAATCTATCTAATATCTTTATTGAAGGAATATATAAAGTTAATAAAAGCAAATGTAAAAGATAGTCCAGAAGCAGACCTTTCAGGAAAGGTCAAAATTAGTCCAAGGAATTAATGTCCAATATGAAATATTAAGGTCCAAAGTTGTAATCCAATAACCGAAACACTCACTTTGCCAAGCAAAGTGAGGGGAGATGACAAGGTCCTTTAGTCCATAAACTTGAACGTGGCTAGGAAATAACTTGATACTTGAAACAAGGCTTGAACGTGGAACAAGGTAACTAAGAACAAGAACAAGGTCCGTGGAATAACTTGGTAAAATCCGTGAAACAAGGCAAGGATTGGTCCTGGGAAACAAGGCAAGGTCCGCAGGTAAACAAGGCTGGGAAGCAAGGCGAAGGCTGGATAGCAAGGCAAGGCTTGAGCAAGAGCGAGGCTTGAATCGGAGCGCGCTGTCCAGACACAACTCGCTCCGTAGGCTGACGAATTGACTCCGCGAAGTTGCTACGCGGGCAAAACACCTATATAGAGTCCAACTTTCTCACCAGAGCGGTTCTCTGGGAATCAGAAACGAAAGCTAAACTCTGAGACCAGATGTTAAACTCCTTAAAGATTCTCACGAGAACCAATGTTAATTGGCAACATTCTTAGCTGCTATCCTCGCACTCCTGCGCGAAGCTGAATCCAAACTTCTCTGTTGTTTACAAAACTCCCGGCGCAAGAACACGGGAGAAGTAGGCTCTGGGGTTGTTTGACATACTTCTGGGGCACAACTTTCTTGCAGGTGCAAGGTTTCCAGATCTGCCTGGGAAGGGTCTGGCTGAGAGGAATCCAGTTCAGACTGGGAAGGTAAAAAACCCAAGTTTTCATCTTCATCAGGAATTACAATGTCCTGAGCAGGACTACAAGGCCCATGGTTCATCACACTATCCCCCTCCTCAGGGCCCCTCCCAAACTGGGGTCCTCTCCCCGAGGCGCGAGGTCGCGGTTTGGTGGGATAGGTCAGATGGAAGCGACGGGTTAGATCAGGAGCATGGACTGTGGAGGCGTCTTCCCAAGAGCGTTCCTCAGGGCCAAAACCCACCCAGTCAATGAGATATTGTAGGCGGCGGCGATGAAAGCGAGAATCCAAAATGTCCTCAACCTCGAACTCCTCCTCCCCATTCATCAAAACAGGAGGGGGGGCCGGTTGGTCTGTATCAGGACGCACACCATCCGCCGGAAGGAGCAGGGAACGGTGAAACACTGGGTGAATGCGCATTGAACGCGGAAGTTGGAGTTTGAAAGTCACGGGGTTTAATTGCGCCACCACTGGATAGGGGCCAATGAAGCGGGCATCTAACTTCCGGCATGGGCGGTGGGAGGGCAGAAAGCGAGTGGACAGAAAAACCCGATCTCCTACCTTGATTTCGGGGCCCGGCTGGCGGTGTTTGTCAGCGTGGCGTTTATAGTCCTCCTTGGCTTGGTCCAGTTGCTGGAGCAAAAGTTGTTGCACCGCTGTGAGTTCCTGCAGCCAATCCTCTGCTGCGGGAACTTCTGAAGTTTCAATGACAGGGGGAAAGAAACGTGGATGAAAGCCGTAGTTTGCAAAGAACGGCGTTTCTTTTGTAGAAGCTTGAACTCCATTATTGTAGGCAAACTCAGACAGTGGTAACAGAGAAGCCCAATTGTCCTGTTGGTAGTTTACATAACAGCGAAGATACTGCTCCAAAGTGGCATTGGTGCGCTCCGTTTGCCCATCTGTTTGGGGATGATGAGCTGAAGATAAGCGAGAGTCTATGCCCAGTAGTTTTTGTAGTGCCTTCCAAAAACGAGAGGTGAATTGAGATCCACGGTCTGTGACTAAACTCTTGGGCAATCCATGTAGTCTGAAAACATGCTGAAGAAATAGATCCGCAGTTTCTTTGGCCGTGGGGAGGCCTTCGCAGGGAATGAAATGGGCTAACTTGGTGAATAGGTCCACCACCACTAAGATCGTGGTGAATCCACAGGAAGGTGGTAGGTCAGTGATGAAATCCGCGGAAATTATTTCCCATGGGCGAGATGGGGTAGGAAGGGGGTGTAAAAGCCCTGAGGGCTTCTCCCTTCGTATCTTGGAGCGCTGGCATACTGGGCAGGTGTTGACATATTTTTCCACATCCTTGCGGATCTTGGGCCACCAAAAATCTCTTAGGATCAAATGCATGGTTTTAAATAGTCCGAAGTGTCCTGCTGGTTTGCAGTCATGACACAGACGAAGCGCTTTTTCCCTGCCCGGTCCGGGTGGGATATAAACATGATTTCTATAGCAGAGCAGCCCATCTTTAAGCGAAAAGGGAAAATGCAGACCTTGGCGAAGTTGGTCCTGCGCCCAGGCATCTGCTTGCTGACTAGCCCTGATTTCTTGAGCACAGATGGGTCCTGGAGTAGGGGAAGTTGAACCAATGGGACTGGATTTGGTGTTCCCCACTGTGAGCGTGGCAAAGTTCTCAGGTTGTAGCAGTTGGGATTCAAAGGTCTCCTTGCGTCCTGCAGCGTATTCCGGTTTACGTGACAGGGCGTCTGCTTGCTTGGTTTGAGCTGGGGTCACATAATGGATCTGGAAGTTGAAACGTTCAAAGAATAAAGCCCAACGTTGCTGCCTCTGATTTAGTTTGCGGGCAGTTCTTAGATGTTCTAGATTACGATGATCAGTGTGGACTTCAATGGGGAATTTGGCCCCTTCTAGCCAATGTCTCCAAGTTTCAAAGGCTGCCTTTATGGCCAGTAGTTCTTTTTCCCAAATGGTGTAATTCCTCTCTGGTGTGGTTAGTTGACGAGAATAAAAGGCACAGGGGTGGAGGTGATCTCCCACCGGTTGTAAGAGTACAGCCCCAATTGCCACATCAGAGGCGTCCGCTTGCACCACAAAAGGGGTTCCAGGATTTGGGTGCTGTAGAATTGGCTGGGAGGTGAATAGTTTCTTCAGTTGCTGGAACCCTTTCTCTGCTTGATCAGTCCAGCGGAAAGGCTGCTTTCCACGGATGCAGCTAGTGATGGGGTCGGACCAGCGGGCAAAATCTGGAATGAACTTGCGGTAGTAGTTCGCGAACCCCAAGAAACGCTGCACCTCTTTCTTGTTAGTTGGCGCCCGCCATTCCAATACTGCTGAAACTTTGGCTGGATCCATGGAAAGCCCTAGAGGCGAGATGCGGTAGCCAAGGAAATCTACCTCTTGTAGATCAAAAGCGCATTTTTCTAGCTTGGCATAAAGTCCATGATCCCGCAATCGTTGCAACACCATTTTGACGTGGTTCTCATGTTCTGATTGTGATCTGGAAAACACCAAAAAATCGTCCAGGTAGATTATCAAGAATCTGTCTAGATAGTCCTGAAAAATATCGTTGACAAAATGCTGGAACGTTGCGGGAGCTCCGCATAAACCGAAATTCATAACTCGGGACTCGAATAATCCGAATTTAGTCTGGAAGGCGGTCTTCCACTCGTCCCCTTCTCTGATGCGAACTAGATTATAAGCCCCCCGAAGATCCAGCTTGGTGTAGACCTTGGCTCCTCGAAGTCGGTCCAGTAGATCCGAGATTAAGGGCAGGGGATAGCTGTTCCGCTTGGTGATATTGTTCAATGCTCTGTAGTCCACCACCAAGCGTAATTCCCCTGACTTCTTCTTCACAAACATCACTGGGGAGGCGGCTGGGGATTGAGAGGGTCTGATGAACCCCTTGCGAAGGTTTGTCTCTAAGAATTCCCTGAGAGCTTCTTGCTCTGGTTCAGTCAGGGAGTAGAGATGCCCTCGCGGGATCGGGGCCCCCTCCACCAAGTCAATGGCACAGTCATAAGGTCTATGTGGGGGTAATTTTTCGGCTTCTTTCTCATTGAATACATCCCAATACTCGGAGTACTTCTTTGGCAAGGTGATGATGGGCTCGGAGTCTGTGGCATGGCATACCTTGGCTACGAGGCAATGGTTTTGGCAGTACGGTGAAGCAAACTGCAGTTCTCTGTTGGACCAGGAGATGTTAGGGTCGTGGAGTGTCAGCCATGGAATTCCCAAAATCACAGGGAAATGGGGAACCTCGGTAACAAAGAAGGAAATCTCTTCCATATGTTCCCTTATCCACATCCTGGTGGGTTCCGACCACTGGCTTACGGGGCCCGTCTTGAGGGGACGGCCGTCTATGGCTTGCACCACACGGGCATTCTTGAAATCATGATATTGTAATCCCAGAGAGTCGGCATACTCTCTATCGATGAAATTGTTGGTAGCTCCAGAGTCTATCATGGCGTGGATCATGACGGGCCCCCTTTTTGCTGACCATAATGTGACCACGAGAAGGAACAGGACCCCGGTTGGCGGCTCTTGGATGGATTTTTTGACCGGGTTGGCGAGCCTCTCTACACCCGGTCGTTGGCTTCCCCCGCCGGCTGTGTGCCAGTCGGCTCAGACGCCTTCGACTCCGTGGAGGACGCCGCCGCAAGACGGGCGGCAGGCTTCCCTTTGGCTGGGCACTCTCTGGCGAAGTGGCCCCCGTTCCCGCAGTACCAGCAGAGGTTCAAGCGTTGACGACGGGCCTTCTCGGCGGCATCTAGTCTGGGACGCACATTGCCCAACTGCATCGGCACCTCCTCGCCTCCTCTGGGGTATGGGGTTGGCGGCGGGGGTCTCCACACCGGACGTGGCTGAACACTGGCGGGAGCGGGGGGTTTTGCCCCGGCTCTACCGCCCTGGCCTCGAACCCATTGTTTCCTGTTGGCAATCATGACTTCAGCCCGTAAACATTGATCAATGAGTGCCTCGAGGGTCTGGGGAGGATCCACCTTGGAGATTTCTTCCAGCATTTCAATGTTGAGACCCTCCCGAAATTGTCCTCTGAGGGCTACATCGTTCCAGCCGGTGTTGTGGGCCAGCACGCGGAACTCGGCTATGTACTGAGACATGGGTCTGTCTCCTTGAAGGAGGCGCCGGAGTTTGTGACCGGCTGCCTCCAAATTGTCCTCGATTCCCCAGGTCTCCTTAAGGTGATCCAAGAAGCGTTGTGCTGAACTCAGGTGGGGGGAGGCTTGATCAAACAGGGCCGTCGCCCAGCTAGCCGCTGGTCCGTCTAGAAGACTGTAGACCCACGCCACCTTGATGTCTTCTTGGGGAAACTCGGCATCACGGGCCTCTAGATAAGCTTGACATTGGCGGCGGAAAACATGAACCTTAGCAGCTTCTCCAGAAAACTTGGTAGGCAACGCCATGGCCGGGAGGCGAACTCCGCGCTCCCTCAACCCTTTTATTTCTCCATCCTGCGCGTTGAGTCTGTCACGGATGCGGTCCACTTCGTCCTTGCTGATGGTGTAGCTGAGCGGCTGTCCAGCCGGCGCGGCTCCGGTAGACATCCTGGCCTCGGTTAGTTGGTGCTTATGGGTGGCGGAGTCAAACTGTCACGACCCAGGCGGCAGAGGCACCAATAACCATACACAGAGGCCAGAATCTATCTAATATCTTTATTGAAGGAATATATAAAGTTAATAAAAGCAAATGTAAAAGATAGTCCAGAAGCAGACCTTTCAGGAAAGGTCAAAATTAGTCCAAGGAATTAATGTCCAATATGAAATATTAAGGTCCAAAGTTGTAATCCAATAACCGAAACACTCACTTTGCCAAGCAAAGTGAGGGGAGATGACAAGGTCCTTTAGTCCATAAACTTGAACGTGGCTAGGAAATAACTTGATACTTGAAACAAGGCTTGAACGTGGAACAAGGTAACTAAGAACAAGAACAAGGTCCGTGGAATAACTTGGTAAAATCCGTGAAACAAGGCAAGGATTGGTCCTGGGAAACAAGGCAAGGTCCGCAGGTAAACAAGGCTGGGAAGCAAGGCGAAGGCTGGATAGCAAGGCAAGGCTTGAGCAAGAGCGAGGCTTGAATCGGAGCGCGCTGTCCAGACACAACTCGCTCCGTAGGCTGACGAATTGACTCCGCGAAGTTGCTACGCGGGCAAAACACCTATATAGAGTCCAACTTTCTCACCAGAGCGGTTCTCTGGGAATCAGAAACGAAAGCTAAACTCTGAGACCAGATGTTAAACTCCTTAAAGATTCTCACGAGAACCAATGTTAATTGGCAACATTCTTAGCTGCTATCCTCGCACTCCTGCGCGAAGCTGAATCCAAACTTCTCTGTTGTTTACAAAACTCCCGGCGCAAGAACACGGGAGAAGTAGGCTCTGGGGTTGTTTGACATACTTCTGGGGCACAACTTTCTTGCAGGTGCAAGGTTTCCAGATCTGCCTGGGAAGGGTCTGGCTGAGAGGAATCCAGTTCAGACTGGGAAGGTAAAAAACCCAAGTTTTCATCTTCATCAGGAATTACAATGTCCTGAGCAGGACTACAAGGCCCATGGTTCATCACAATTTCCTACTTGATAGATGCAACTATATTTCGGATTGCTAGGTCAGCAACGAGCAGGGGCTATTTTTTATTTTTTTATTGACAGGTGCTCACCCCACCACGGGCTGGCCTCGAACTCATGACCTCATGGTCAGAGTGATTTATTGCAGCAGGCTGCTCACCAGCTTGCGCCACAGCTCGGCATGAACACACAAAAAGAAATCCAATAATATATCTGAATTATGGATAGGAGCTGTAACTAAGTGGTGGTAGATCATATGCTTCATATGTAGCAGATCCCAAGTTCAATCCCTGGCATATTGAGCAAAAACAAGAATGGAGACCAGATGAATATTCAGGTATTATTGGATGGAAATATATGTCATCATTTCTCACTGGCTATGTTGCTTGGCTGGATAGTAGTTGTATTATTACAACCTTTGTATAGTCTTCTAAGCTAAAAGGAAAAAGCTTCTGCCAGTGACTCTGGAAAACCATTTTCTATCAGTAGACAATAATGGGCCAGATGGACCAATGATCTGATCATACATAAATGCAGTTCCTTACATTTCAAAATCAGAAAAGCTGGACACAGAAGTATGAGAGAAATGTTTATGGAATCTACATAATAAAAGATCTGAACCAAGTACAGTGAGTGATCATAGTCCACATGACCATTTGTGTACATATTGGAACACTGGCCTATTCTTTATAGCAGTGAATTGAGAACATGCCAAATGTATATGAGCGTATTTTGGAGCCCCTGGTGGTGCAGCGGATTAAACTGCTGAGCTGCTGAACTTCTTGACCAAAAGGTTGGTGGTTCGAATCCGGGAAGTGGAGTAAGCTCTTGATGTTAGCCCCAGCTTCTGCCAACTTAGCAGTTCGAAAACATACAAATGTGCGTAGATCAATAAGTACAGCTCTGGCAGAAAGGTAACAGCGGTCCATGCAGTCATGCCCTTGGAGGTGTCTACGGACAATACCGGCTCTTCATCTTAGAAATGGAGATGAGCACCAACCCCCAGAGTCAGACACGACTAGACTTAATGTCAGGAGACAACCTTTACGTTTACCTTATGTTGTAAACCAGGAAAATGCTGTGTGTGTGTATGTGTATCAACCATCCTTCAGTTTATTCTATTAATAGCCTCAATTTATTTTAACTTCTGTAAGGTGTCATGCACATTTACATTTAAATAAGGTGGGATCCACTTCTGTTTAAATAAGACATAGCAGTGAGCTCTGATAAATGTTCATATATAATATGTGTCAGAGTTCAATGCATTGTCTGAAGTCATATAAACATTAGTAAGGTTGGTATATATATATATATATATATATATATATATATATATATACATATTTTTACTGTATTTATATGGAGAGAGAGAGAGAGGAGAGAGGGGGAGGGAGGGAAGAAACGGTGCAATAATATGAACTGGATGTCTGGTGTGCATAACAACAGGCTGTATTTTACAGAGAATATGCATATAAGCTGCTTAAAGAAAAGGAAACTCTGCACATTTCCCAGCCATTATGCATAATCTCCAAGAGAATTTGAGCACTGATTTGCTGAACTTGCAGACTGAAAAGACGCAGGTTTGAATCCAGGGAGTGGAGTGAGCACCTGCTGTTAGCTCCAGCTTCTGCCCATCTAGCAGTTCAAAAACATGCAAATGTGAGTAGATCAATAGAGTAGATCCAGTGGGAAGGTAACAGCACTCCATGCACTCATGCCGGCCACATGACCTAGGAGGTGTCTATGGACAATGCCGGCTCTTCGGCTTAGAAATGGAGATGAGCACCAACCCCCAGAGTCGGACACGACTGGACTTAATGTCAGGGGAAACCTTTACCTAACATATAATCTGGCATTCTCAAGTAAACTGTTTCTAAAGAGTTTTACCATTGCTCCTTATAAATCTATAAAAAATTATAAGCCATGATGAGGGAACCTTAGTAGCTAATTGGAGAGCATTAAAACGTTACACATCTACGATTAAAGCAACTTTCGAAATGGCATTCAGCTAAGAAGAAAGTAAAAGCAGTATCCAAACTGTTTCAAAGCTTCGGAACTTCAAGGATAGTTAGCATCCATATGAAAAAAAAGCTTTGGTTAAATAATATTTTCTCTTTACATCTGTGTTCTCTCCTTCTTGATCCTCAGAAAATACAACTTTTAATTACAACAGATAGGGGAAAGCAAGCAGCATTATTCATGCAGTAACTGAACATTGGGCTTGAAAGGCAACAAATACAGTATCCGTTGTGCAAAATTTGGTGAGTAAGGTTATCTTCCAATCTTCGAGAAATTGTAAAGGTAAAGGTTTCCCCCGACATTAAGTCTAGTCATGTCCAACATGGTGCTCATCTCCATTTCTAAGCTGAAGAGCTGGCGTTGTTTGTAGATACCTCCAAGGTCAGTGACTGGCATGACCGCATGGAGCGCTGTTACCTTCCCACTGAGGGAGTACCTATTGATCTACTCACATTTGCATGTTTTTGAACTGCTAGGTTGGCAGAAGCTGGGGCTAACAACGGGAGCTCACCCTGTTTCCAGATTTGAACCACCAACCTTTTGGTCAGCAAGTTCAGCAGCTCAGAGGTTTAATCCGCTGCACCACTGGGGACTCCATATGGTAACTGTATATAAAAGATAGTCATGAAATAACCTGCTAGATTTGGATCTCAATATCCAGTATGGTGTGGGGGTTTGAGTATTGGACTATAACTCTGAAGATGAGAGCTCAAATCCTCATTTGACTATATTATCCACTTTAGGCAAGTCCCACTCCTTCAACCTTGGAGGAAGAAAATGGCAAATGTCTTCTGAACAAACCTTGCCACTAAAATCCCATGATAGGTTGGCTTTAGGTTGTTATTTGAAGGCGGACCATGCAATAACATTTTACAATTGGAAAATGTTAGCCTAAATCCTGTTAGGCCTGATTGGAATAAATCCATTGACTTGATGAAATTTGCTTATGTTTGGACTCATCATTCAGCAATTGAATTGAACGTATCTACCTCAACCGGGACGAATCAATAGTATGACAACCATTATAAGATTTTTTTTACACATTACAATTTTTGCATTGGAAAATTTCAAAATATAGGACTGCATTTTGAGGTGTGGGAGAATTGAGAAAAGTACCCCCGCCCCAATGTTTAACCTCCTAGAAAAATCTGTAAAGCATGCACTACTTGACAGGCATTCCCTTGTAAACATGTACATATGATGGAATCTCCAAAATACCAGTTTAACAGCCAGCATTAGGTAGTTGCCCAAGTATGGGATTTATCTGATGTGAAACATAAATTTACGGAGGATTGGAATTTTATTCTCCCATAATCCCATTGTAATGGCAGTGGCACAGATGGGCAGCGAACACTCAGCAGACACAATACAGTTAGATATGTCAGAGAGCTCCAGAATATTTTCCCCACAGAAATTTCGTAGCCTTTTCAAAGACATTGTAAGACTCAAAACAATGAATGATCACAATGTAGAGCTACGGAACAACAGCATAATCAGTGTGTCCTTGCATAAAGGATCTGCTTTGTTTCTCCTTAAGAAAGTGGAAACCGCAGCATAATTCTCAGCCGGCGCAGCAATCTACAGGCAGTGGGATGGGATGAAGAAAGAGCAAAATCAGACAACCCAGTCTGGAAAAAAAGGCTTTAAAATGTAACTCCTACAACATTCAAGGAGAGTATGAGAATTAAAGAAATTTGCCTCAGTTCTATATAGGAAAGGGTGTAAAGGGGTATAGATCTTGGAAGAGGCAACATGGCCAATTGCATTCCAAACTAGTAATTTTTCAAAGCTACATAACAAGATTCAGTGTGGTGTCATGGTTTGTGTATTGAACTAGGAGATTGGGGCTGGATCTACATTGCCCTGTAATCCAGATCAATGCAGTTAATCCTCATTCTGAACCTGGATTAGAGGGCAGTGTAGATCTAGCCTGGGAGACCAAGGTTTGGATCCCCAGTTGGCCTCGGAGACCTCCCATCTACACTGCCATGTAATCCAGTTTGAACAGCAACATAATGGTCAGTGTAGACTCATATATTGCAGATTGAACTGAACTGACAGCATTATATGAGTCTATACTGCCATATAATAAAGATTGAACTGTTATAACAGTTAGTGTAGACTCATATAATGCAGATTGAATGACATTGACCTGGATTATAAGAATGTACACTTAAATATATTCAAGTTCAATGCAGTTAATCTGAATTCTGAAACTGGATAATATGACATTGTAGATGGGGCCCTACTGCAGTCTCTCAACATTAGAGGAAGACAAAAATACCCCCCAACAAATTCTGCCACAAAAACTCAGTGATAGGTTCATGTTATATCTGCTGTATATCAGAAACAGCACATCACAACAGCAACATTCGGGGGGGGGGGGGAGGGGGGAATAGACAACTCTCAAGCAGTACTCAGGTAAAATTCACCAATAGCAGGTTGATTTTTTAAAAAAACCCCAAAAAATCTGTATGATTGAGCTGCAATGAGCTCTCTAACAGCTCATATTCTGGTATTGGAAGAGCCAGCTCTACGATGTGTTGATGCCTAGCTTGCACAACAATTCATAAAACATCTATGCACACACACAAGCCAACAAGGGCAGGAGAACATTATGTGATTGTGAGACACACATTGGCATAAAGAGGTCTGAGTGGAAAATTCCAGTTCCCTACTCTTTAACATCGCACCTTCTAAATCAAGAATGGACAATTGTGGAAGGCTTTCTTGTTGGGTGCCTTCAACTCATTTCAAAATTATGGTGACCCTAAGATGCTTCTTGGGAAGATTTGTTCAGAAGGGATTTGCCTTTGCCTTCCTCTGAGACTAAATGTAACTTGTTCAAAGTCACTCATTGGGTTTCCATGGCCAAGTAGGAGCTTTGGTCTCCAGAATTATAGTCCTGTGCTCAAACCACTGCACCATGCTGGCTCTACTATGGAAGGCTATGGAACCACATTAGTGCCTCTGGAGACTTTGGAGAGCTGTCTTCGGAACAATAAAATGTTTATGACCCTAAACACTCTCTAGGACACAAGAAGGTGTTGTAATAATGTTTGGGGGGCTTTTAGGGCCATTTTAGGCCCAGATGAGGCTTTAAAAACCAGAACTGTTTGGGAGTCATCAAAAAAATTCTGCCCTCTCCTTCTCTTGAGAATTGAACTTAACTCCCAAAAATCCTGACCACATTAGCAAGGCTGATGGTGGCTGTACTTCAGAGCATCTGGATGACCCCGTGTTGGGGAAGGCTTTTTTCATCTGAACAAGTAGAAGTCCTGCTATTTCCGATCACATACAGCCATCATTGCCCCCTCCCCTTTTACTGGATGAGGGGAGGGTAAATTTCTCTCGGTAGATACATTCTCACACATGGAAGCAAAGTGGATTAAAACTGGCACCGTTTTGGGGTGGCGAGGGAGAGGTATGTAATTGAACCAGAAATAACACATAACATTGCTACAGAAACCGAGAACCCCAGTGGAATTGCTCAGGTTAGTACTATCCAACCTAAAATAACAATAATTTTTTATTTCTCATGATCTGCAAACAGAACAAATGAAAGCTTCTGTTTAAACATCCTGATATTAAGTGAAGAGGAAACTGCAAGGAACAAGGGGGAGAGGATACTAGAAAAAGAAGGCAGCATACTGCTGTTCCTTTTATCGCATACTGTGCATGCAATGTGGATGTTTCTGCCAAGATAAAAAGGGAGAATAAATATGAGAATCATGCTACTACTCCACAGATACCTTGGCAAATATTTTCTGCTAAGTAATACATGCAATTGACCCTTCACATCTAAAACTTTTGAGGATTTGATTATTTATGGATTTGATTAAAATGTTCTCCCTATGAATGTCTAGGTTCTCCACTGCGATTCTTTGATCAACCTTCGCTGGAAGCTGACTACACAGTTGTGCTAGAGGGCTTAGAAATTCCTAGAGAGAGATTCTCTGGGTTAAAAATGACCATTTTCAATGAGCAATTCTTCACTATCACATGATTTGTAATTGGGATTTATTTCATGCAAAATTCACATACAATTGGCTTGCATGGAAAACAACAATTTCTGCACAGAAAATAGCATCTTCTGTGCATGAAAATATAGTTCTGCATAGAAACAACATCAATATTTATTTATAAGACCCTTTCCACCAAAGGGAATAACATCACACATATACTATCAAATTCAACACTACAAATATAAATTTTCTGTGCAGAAAAAGCTGTTTCCTCTGCAAAACAACCATGTGTGAATTTTGCACAGAATAAGTCCTGGATTGCAAATAGGCTTTAAAAAAGTGCATGTTTTTCAGAATCTTGTCCATAGTGGAAACAAATTGTCAAAATTACCAAGAATTAAATCTCTGTAGTGAACAATGCAGAATGAATCTACACTGTAGAATTAATGTAGCTTGGCATTAAGTTAACTGCCCTGGTTCGATGCTATGGCATCATGTGAGTTATAGTCTGGTGAGGCACGAGCACCTTTTGGCAGAGAAGGCTAAAGAACTTGTAAAACTGCAACTTCCATGATTCCATGGTATTGTGCCCAACAGTTAAAGTGGTGTCCAACTGCATTAATTCTACAGCGTAGCTTCACCTTTCATAAAAAGGTTAGCAGATGGAGTTGCAGTTTCTTCTAAGGAAAAGTTCCAGTGAAAAGTTTAAATAGATGTTTTCTTTTTAAATTATTATTATCACAGCACTACTCAGGAGAAGTGATTTGCCACTCCCTTCCAAGGCAACTTCCATCCTGTAGTGTGTTTTGGTTCAACTCTCCAGTTCATTGGCTGATTCCATGACAGGTGTGTGTAACATTTGGACGGTGCTTTGGTTAATTTTTTTCATTTAAAATTCTTGTCCAAAGGAGGCAATGGTTATGTTCTTTGGGGTTCTCTCCCCCTCACCAATAGGTCTGGCTGTTTGTTTTAAATTACCATGTGCAATTGTTTGCATCCCTGCTTTATGGCTTAAAAGTAATTAAAAGTTTAATCATAGATCTATGGTATCTGTCCCAGAGATCACTAATTGGGTGGGCTCATTAAGAGCAATGCAACTGAAACACGGCAGCCTGAATTTTTCCAATACTATTTACAGTTCATTTATTCTTTCAAATACAAGTCACTCAGTGTTAATTCTGCTAAGACACAGCCTATTATACAAACAAATACCCGTCTCTTTATAGTCATTTTTACTCTTCCATGAGACACAGCTCCACTTGCAGAACATCCGCTAGTTAAAATCAAAGCTAAAATATATGAGATAGTAAATTCTCCTCCTCTGTTTCTCTCTCCTTTTCACATAATCATACATTTATGCACCACTGAGTTTAATCTACGATGTCAAAGACTGACACATCCCACTTAAAACTCCACACTCATGGGCATAGATTAAGCAATAATGAGGTGCAAGGGGAAAGCTGGAACAACTAATGGAAATGTTCTGTTTTAATTCGTGCACTCTTTTCCCTCCAAGAACTCTTTGTTATAATATGACCCAGTTCCGTGATGAACACTGTATTCAGTGTCCAGCATGATTTAAGCATTGGGAAGAAAAATCTCTCCCCCTGCCCAAGCTTACCCATCTTGAACAAAGATGGAAGTTCACATGGCACAGCAGACACCTAGGATGACTTAGGACACATCTACATGGGTCAGTTACCGTGGTGCTAGTCCAGAATGGCAGTACTCTGGTCTGGCTCAAAGGGTAGCACATTGCCTATATGTGTCCAGATCCAGGGACAGGATGGAGTCCAGACCAGTTCAGTCCTGATAGATGGCCACTCTAATCTGTGTTGTGTTGTGATTACCACAGCTGCTGCCCTAGAGTGCCAAAAAGCTCCTGGTCAGCTCTGGACATCTTTGCCAATGTAAGCAAAGGCACACATAATTTGCATGGAGAAGAGTGGAGGAGAAGTCTAATCTCCCTCTTCTCTCAAAGTCATGTGGGCACCTTTCTTACATTGCTGAAGGTGCCCAGGGTTGGCCAGAGGCTCTTTGAAGCACTGTGGCCACCACTACAGTGACAACAACGCAACACAGCTAAGTGCCACCCAATGTACCTCACAATGTGGATTGTGGGGAAAGTGGAATGGTAGCAGAAGCCTGTAAGAACAGTGGGGCCAATTCTGAATCAGAATCGATCCAGCTGTTTCACACTATTTCTGAGTGTTGGGCTGCCCCAGAGCTAGTATCCACAACTTTCCTTCTGAGTGTTGGTCAACTCGTGCTATCCACAACTTTCCCTAACATTGGGACACAACTGTGTTAAGTGGCTTTGCCCTGCACAGGTGGTAAGTTGGCGCCATATATTATGTAAATGCTGCAGAGCAGTTTCTCGCTCACTTTGGGGAATAGTGCCCATGTAGATGTCCCCTCAGTCTATCTAATGATAGATATGGTTGTTCCTAAATTTCTTAGCATTTTAGCAATGCAAAACCTTAGTTGAACCTTCATTTTAGCCATCCAGATGCTTCTAGAACAGATGCCTCTTATTTTGCATTCAAGCAGGTATTATTTAGAGGCATAACAATGCCTCCGAATCTGGATGTTGCATAGCATATGACTCAAAGTCATTATCTTACATGAACTTGTTTCAAGGGTGTAGCTAAATGAAGGTAATGGATCATACAAAATCATAGCACTGGAAGGGACCACTAAGACCAGGTTTCTAGTAAAGGAAAGAATATACATTTTAAGTACAGTCAGTCTGCCTATATCCATGGATTCTGCATCCACACATTCATACAACCACAATTTGAAAATACTTGGGGGGAAATCCAGAAGAAAATATTGAGGTCTATGCTGATGTGTAAATATATTCTGCTGTAGCCTTCCACCATTTCAGAGATTTTTAATCTCTTATTTGAGTGGCTTGCCATTTTACAAAAGGGACACTATTTTACTACATCGTTGCACACAATGGGACGTGAGCATCAATAGATTTTCTCAAAGTGGCCATCTAACCTCTGTTATAAAAAAAAAACCAAATGAGGAGGGTCTACCCCTACTTTGAGACAGTCCTCTCTAATGTTGAACAGTTGTTATTATTGGGCAGTTCTTAGTGGTTCTCAACCAGATGTTTTTGGTTTTCAACTCCCAGAAATCCTAACAGCTGGTAAACTGGCTGGGATTTCTGGGAGTTGTAGCCCAAAAACATCTGGGGACCCCAGGTTGAGAACCACTGTATCTAAATCATTTTCCTTGTCATTTGTATCCATAGGAGCAACAGAAAATAAGCTAGCTCTCTATCTTCCATACGACACGTCTTTAGATATTTAAGGATGACTATCATGTTAACTCTCCATCTTCTCTTCTGAAAGCTAAGCATACCCAGTGATTTAAGCCATTCCCCATAGGCTTGGGCTTCCAGACATTTTACTGTCTGGGTTGTGTATCTCTGAGCACATATTCCAGTTTGTCAATACTCTTCTTGAACTATGTTTCGAGAACAATTGATTCCCTTGGAGTGTGATTCCAGAATTATTGTGTACCTTAGACACAAAAAGCATCTTGGCTATTTTTTTTATACCATATCATTTTAGGAGAAGGCTTCTCCCTAGGCCCAATTTTTCAACTAGATTATTGTTTCTTTGCTTTGTCTTGGGGAGCCTTGAGACAGGCCATCAGCATTGACCGTCTCCTGCAAATGCTGGGTGCTCATGTCAAACTCTGGTGCATTTGCAGTGAGAATTAGCCATAGAAAGGTGAAAACTGCTCCGTGATGCTTCTTCTCCCTCTTGAATCATATAAAAGGCTGCTGCTTCACTATCAGTAGGGCAAGTATTAAAAATAATTGAAAGAGCACACAGACATACCTTTCAGTCATTCAATCACATCCTCCTTCCTCCACATCTGAGGGAAAGTACAAGCCGCTCTTTTCTGAGCCTTTTTTAAAGCTGACGCAACAAGACCTTTCTCAAGCAAGCCTGCTTGAATCTTTCACTACAGGTTAACCCTGGCAGATCTTTGAGGGTACACATTTACTTTCCGATGGACCTTTTATGTCATCTCTCCCTCCCTGGCATACCTGGTTTCCTACAAAATGGATCTGAATGCTAGAAACAGCAGGAAGAATGTGATTAGGGGGAAAAAGTATGCTAGCATTTTTCTTCACATAAGTTCAAAATGCCTTGTTCCAAATATATTTTAGCTCACACTGTATTATTCCAGCTTGTTTCAAAGCTTCTGTCTTTTCATTACATCTGTGCCCCCCTAATCTGCAGAACATCTTCAATGCATCCTTTGACTCAAAACCTCGCATTTATTCTCATCCCCCCGCTTCTCCAAAGGTCATTTCTATCCAGCACTAAGGTGAGCACGTTCCTCCACATCTCACAGATTCTCTCCTCTGCAACCCATCGTGTTTTATCCATAAACCTGCATTGCACATTAGTAGTACTTTCTTACAAAAGTCATTTAGGGAGAGAGTGAAATAGTATTGATCTCCAGCGTCAATTGCCATGCAGCTCCAATCACCAGCTTGACCTCTAGCCTCTTCCTACTACCATTCGCTCCTCCCATCTACCTGATCCCAACATCCCATCAGTCCGTGGGTCCTGTGAGAGACAAACCTCAGAGAGCTGATGGGTTGGAAAAGGAATTCAAAAAAATTACAATTCCCAGCAGCCTCTGCCAACATGGCAAGTAGCTATGTTGACTGGTGAATTATGGGAGATTCGCCCCAATTTACACAATAATTATACCTTAATAGTAATGATGAGACTCAGGTTTGAGTCATCTTCACGTGGTGCTTGAGAGCAACCGTATGAAGACAGGCCAATGGGCAGGTATGTGTGTTAAGGGAGATATGACATACATTTGCTAGTACTGTGTCTGAGTGGTGTGTTTACTTGCCTGATGAATGAAAGCAATGACCAAGGCATTGACATCTCTGGCCCATCCCCTGTTCGGGTATCAGCCACACACCAACACCTTAAATCAAGAAATAGTTTTCTAAGATCTACAGAGATACTTGCAGGAACACCTTAGCAAGCGAGAGTCCAAAAGTGGCAGGCTAAAACCTAGAATCTCAATCAGTGGTTGACACCGGATGAGAGACTCCCTCCTGAGCACACAGAAGACTTGGAAGGCGCTGAACAGACTGCTCTGGCACCACGAGATGTAGAGCCAACCTTAAGAAACTGGGCTACAAAGTGGAGTCCATGGCATGTGAGTGTGGAGAAGAGCAAACTACATACCACTTATTACAATGTAGTCTGAGCCCTGCCACATGCACTATGGAGGAGCTTCTTACCACGACATCAGAGGCACTCCAAGTGGCCAGCTACTGGACAAAGGACATTTAGTATCATGCAAAGTTGTTGTTTTTTAAGAACTTTGTTTGTGTTTGTGTTTTCTAATGCATTGCAATTTGTAACCTCGGTTCACTTCTGACATGATAAATAAATAAATTTGCCCGATAAATCAGATGAGAAGAGAAGTTTGATAGGAGCAGGTGGACCCTGGCAGGTTCCATGAATCAACTGCTATTTCTCCAGTGATGCTGTTCCAGAAGTGGGGAACGTTGTGTACATAGAGAATGTGGGTTGTACTTCTCGACTTCATCATTTCAGCTCCCACACATTCTCTTCACCATTCTCCTATTCTCTTTAATGTCCCTTCCTCATAGCATGTCCAAATCCATTATCTCTCCAATCTTCCTACATCGCACAGCACAAACCAATTCACCCTATTGAAAGACCACTGTTGTGTAGTGGCTTATGTGCAAGACTACAACTCTGGGAGACCAGGGTTTAATCCCAGCTCTACAGTGGAAAACCATTGGGTAGTTTTGGGCAAGTCATAATCTTCTTGTACCAGAGGAAGACAACGGCCAACTTAAATTTGAAAAAAAAACAACCTTAAAATAGATTTCCAAAAATCAGAGTTAGCTTGAAGACATACTGTATAACAACTTTGGTCAGGAATCACAATGTTTGCAAGTGGACATTACAGATCATGAGCAATGATGTCAAATTGTGAGACTTCTGAGCAGAAGATCTATGAGTAGAAAGAGATGTTACCTTATTTCTTCCAAAGACAGAGCTAGGAAACAGAAAGATTCTAGCACAAAGTGATCTGAGATGATTGTATGCCAATAGAAGTTTACATAGTAGAAAGGAAAAGAAAAAGAAATCTTGTCTATTCCCCTTCTAGCTTCTACACAGACAGGTACAGAGGATGTGGTTAACCAAGCATGAATGAGGGATAACGGCAATAAAGCATATGTGTGGAGGGATTCTTTATTAGACAGGTTTGTTTTGCACATTCTATTTTCTGTAAATAGGTGTGTTTAGTTTTAATAAGCCTACAATCAATATTGTGCCCTGGGAATTGTAAAATAGGCAGGCTGCAATTTGGGTGGAATTCACTAGTTACTCTCAAACCTATTCTCATGCTTCAGCACTGTTAAGACAAAATGTTTAACTCTAGGATTGCGGGGCAGCTTTTAAGAAGATCATACTTCTACTTAGCTAGTGAAGAAAAGTAAAATGTATGCTGTGGTGTGGAGAAAGAAGAAACAATCCTAAAGGTTATTCTTAATGTGTGTTAAAGTTTCCTATGTGTTTGGGTATAATGTCAGCCACCTGTAACTGCGATTTCTGCATCCATGGATATAACCATTCATGGTTTGAAAATATGCTTTTAAAATTCCAAAGGCAAATCTTGTTACTGACATTGTGCATAATCCAATTAGTACTGTAGCAGGTCTTTGAACCAAACCCCAGCAGAAATCAAGGACCCACTGTATGTGCCTTCAAGTTGCTTGACAAGACTTTTTTTTTAGAGGTTTCATAGGCTAGGAATACTTGCAATTGATTTGCCATTGCTTTCTTCTGAAATATAGCTCATAGCGTCCAATATTCCTTAGAATTTCCTCCTGTGAATATTGCCCAAAATGTCACAGATGAAAACTAGAACATGTGTGGCCAAGCAACATGAGAATGTGGTCAAGATGGCAAAAATTAGTAATGAAGAAGAACAGGCAATCTAGGTGACGTTGCAGAATGTAAGTTAGGAAATGATGAATTCCCAAGTACAATTCTACCCCCACAGAAGAGGTAGTGGAGAGTGTTAAATAAAACCTTAAATGCCTTCTTAAAAGTAAAAGCAAAGCAAAACAATAACAAGACATTGAGAAACAACACAATAATGAAAGTTGTGTAGCAGATCCGAACGGAAAAGAATGAACAAATTTAAAAGTTCTGATTCGACAAAACTGCAAAACTTGTTCCAATTACAGAAGTTAGGTCTGTAGAACTGAGGAGCTTTCAGCCCAATTCTGAGAGCGAGAGCTGAAGGATAAGTGCCTCAGAAAATGCTTTGCTTCTGCTGTCAGCTCCTGCCACATAGAATTGGCAGCAGCACAAAGTATCCGGAAAACAAGTGAAGTAGGACATTTGTAGTTAGAGGGTAGACAAGGCAGTTGGTAATGACAGCAGAGGAGAAAACGGGAGCCGGCGGTTGTTTTTGAAAAGGGCTGTAAGGAGCATAGGCAACAAGCTCACAAAGGAATGAAGGAAATCCTCTCATCAGCTGTTATCACTTCCCAAACTTACAAAAGTAATCAAATATTCTGACATGGAAATCACTGGGAAGACCCAGGATGCAAAGTGGGGAGAAGAAGACCTGGGATCCTTCCCTTTGCCAAATTCACACCAGTTGGATCCTCCAAAATGTGGTTGATATTATCACACCCATAACAAACAACAAAAAGAGAAATCATGGCAAAGGGAATACTAGCTGTAGTTTGGCACGATAATTTGAATAAATTAAATCGTGCAGTTGGCCAACATGCCACAGTTAGTAATGATGATTTTAAGAAGGTTTGCAAGCCACATTTTGATTTATTATTCCTTGATAGTGATGTCTGAATTGAAACTATCTATCTCCATAGGTTGCTGTACCTGGGGATAGGGAAAAATCTATTTGAACATGTGAAACAGAGAGCAGAAAAAATACAAATCAAAAGAAGGAAAACCATTCTAAAATTTGCCGATTTTAAATTTATGTAGAGACCAAGTGTGGCATAGTAATTTGTGTGTTGAACCAGGACCTTCGAGACCAGCTTTTGAATTTCTGCTCAAGCATGGAAATCTACTAGGTGATATTGGGCATGTCACACTGTCTCATCCTCAACTCCCTCTGAACAAATTCTGTCAAAAACAAACCCATTTATATTTAATATTATTTATTTATCACTGGTATAGTGCTTTGTATATTGGACTAGGTCTAGGGACAAGAGTTTGAATTTCTACTCAGCCATAGAAACACACTTGGACAAGTCATATTCTTTTAGCCTCAGATAAAGGCAAAGACAAATCCTCCCTGAATAAATTTTTTAGTGCCATCATGAGTCAGAATATTTATGAGTAAGCATCTTTGGCAATAATTTGGGGGACAGAATTAAGACTCCCAAGCATAGGTGTATCTCCATGTGTTACAGGGAACAATCTCCTATTTACATCTGACGTTTTAAAAAGATCTATTTTTTCAAGCTTGGTTTAAAGAAGTTCAGGAAAGGAGGCAAAAGGCCTTTGAGTTGCCCATTAAGAGTGAGCACTTGGAAGTTGGAAAGTATCAGTCTGAGCAGGTGCATCATGATGAGCTTTTGCATTTCTACCTAAATTCTAATCATTATTTCTAAATATGCACCTGTGCACATATCATTTAATACATACAGGCTGAGGTCCCGCATTGTGCTTATGAAGTACAAATTGACATGAAAGCAGTCACATGATAGTTGCTTCATGCCACACTTTTGACTACATTACACAATTGAAAGTATTTCTGCCAGTGTTCTGGATTCTTGCACAGCAATTGCTTCTGAACCCAGTGACACATTCTCTTGAAAACGTTTATGTGTCATCCACACCTCTTGAAAGAGGTTACGTGTCAACTGCACCTCTGGAATCATGTCAGTGTGTCCCAACAAGAGCAGATTCATAAAATCAATTGTTCAATGACAAGTCAGAAGGTTGGTAAATCCAATGTAGTCAATGGACCTTCTCTAGTCAGGATTCACAATGAAGATTAAGCTCAGGTGAATTGGCTTGTGAAACTCTTTCCCAATTAAATACAGTAGAGTTTCACTTATCCAACGTTCTGATTATTCAATGCAGTCTGCCTCCCACTCAGATCCACAGCTTTTTCTCTAGGCAGCCAGGACTGAACTTTTATGGATTTAATTTCCAAAAATGTTGTTACTATAAGTTCATTTTATGCAATTCTATCTTTATTTTGTAGTCAATTTGTTAGTAGCCAATGTTTTAGTAGTAAATGTTTTCAATACATTGTGATGTTTTGGTGCTAAATTTGTTAATACAATAATTACTACATAACGTTACAGTGTATTGAACTGCTTTTTCTGTCGATTTGTTGTAAAACATGATGTTTTGGTGCTTAATTTGTAAAATCATAACAGAATTTGAAGTTTAATAGGCTTTACCTTAATCACACCTTATTATCCAACATTTTCGTTTATCCAGCGTTCTACTGGCCCGTTTATGTTGAATATGTGAGACTCTACTGTACATCCATTGCACAATGGATAAAAAAGACAACCACCCAACACCAAAAGGGATCCAGAAAATGATTTCATTTGAACCCATGTCCTTTTGTTTTAGGTTTTGAGCAACCTGCTTTAGTAGATACCCTACTTCAAACTTTCCTTTTTTTGTATGTGCCTGTTCTATGACTCCCTTATCCTTTATCTCTTCTTCCTGGACATTTTTCTTCCAATGAGCTTCCAAATAATCAAGAGCATGACCATAGAACTAGTTATATGAAACTATGCTGGTGAACTGACATTTTCATACTGCTCTCACTGGAAAATACAGAGAAGACTGAGAAATCAAACCCTGCTGAGGAAAACACAAGTCTACTTGCATGTCATTGCTCGTTTCATAGTCCAGTACTGAAGCCTAGGACAAAAAGTGCTAATCTGGTTGTCACAACACAGGAATAAATCCACCCCTACCTCCGGTTTTATATCACAAATAGAACAATACTTCTTGTCCTTTCATAATTGCCAGTGACAGATTGCTGCAATGGGAAGGGAAATTTTGGAGTGAAGATGCTATGAAAAAAAATCTATCTGGCATTTCAGTCCCAAGTTTTGGATCATTTCTTAATAATGAGAAGACATTTCCTCTGGTATCTACATGTATCAAGCCACTCCAGTAATTTGTGAATCTCTATATCATGTTGAAGCCAACTATGATATGGCTGTTTTCCACCACAGCCTCAGGACGATATTAACAGAGGAAGTAATCACATTACTGCCTCCTTTCATTCTGCCAAGTTTTTTTTTTTAAATGTTCCCTTTAATAAAGGTTTTTACAAGACTTCAGAGAGGGTAAGAAATTTAAAAGGACAGCAACAGAAAGCATCCAACTGCACAAGCAATCAATAACAAACTCTTTCTCTCTTACAGGAAAGAATCTATTTCAGTGCATTAGAGTCACTATGGTTATCTTAAAACTCCAATGAGAAACAAGGCAAGTGCTCTGTATCTACCTTACTATGAATGTCAAAGATGCAAATTACATTCCTACAGAAACTAGAGCTGATGTGGTCTATCCAATGCAATTTTCTGAATTAGCACCCCAAACAACCAATCCGAATCTAAAGTTGACCAAAAACTGATTCGTAACCTTTTTGGTATTAATGTTGGAGAGTGCTCCCTGGTCAAAAGAATGTGGGAACTACTAATCTACATTGTAGAATTAGTGCAATTTGACTCCATTTGAACTATCTTGGATCAATGCTATGGGAACATGGGAATTATAGTTTGGCAGAAAAGGTTAATGTCCTTATAGAACCACAACTCCTAGGATTCCGTAGCATTCAGCCATGTAAGTTACAGTAGTGACAAACTGCATTAATTTTACAGTGTAGATGCACCCTACATTGGCATTACATTTTCTAATAAATTCTACTGGAAGATTCTATGTTACAATGTGCTACTAATATTACCTTTCCTAGAGACTTGAATATTTGGGGCGGGGGGAGGAGGAGACCAGGAAGTTTTAACAGCAAAAGTATTCCCTTCTTCCAGAAATGCACACCACATTCTCATCTCATTGTGTCAATATTGCCCTACCTTTGCTTTGGGGAGGGTTCTGACTCCGATCTCGGAGAACGTTGATCTGGTAGACAGCTCCGTAAGGCTCAAAAAGTTCTTTTAGCTCCTTTTCTGACCACGAACGGGGGATTTGTCCAACAAACATCTTAATGGCATCTGGGTCTGGTTGGTCTGAATGATCCAAAGCTCCATTCATCTTGTTAGCTGTGCCGTTACTGGAAAACAAAAGAGAGCAAGCCAGGGTTATCAGGAGGAACATTTCTGAAATAATGCCATTTCTGACCAGCAGAAAGTAAAGTAAAGGCAAAAGGAGATAAACGGGACACAGCTATCCCTTCCACCATCAACAAAATACCTTTTTAATGCCTTAAACAAACATCTTTGAAAATCTTCATGCCATTTTCCAACTTGTGTTCTCAGCAAGCTGCAGGTTGAATCCATGATGCACAAAGAGGGAAGCAACTTTGAATTACAAAACAGTGCTTGTGGATCTCAACATAAAGGACCATTTCTATACTCTCTAAACTCTTCTATCCCACTGGTCGGGATATGGAAAGCTTGATCCACTGCTGATAAGTGGCCTACCCTTTTTTTAAAAAAAATGGGTAATGATGGGTTCCAGTTAAAAAATCACTTATTCCCCACCATGCCTAAAAGCAGAGGTATGGCATGAGAACATGCCCCTGCCCCAAAGGAAATAAAATTTATCCCTGTGAATTTGCATTTGAAAATTATTATTATAATTAAACTAGAAACACAACACAGCTCACTAAATCAGGGAAGATACTCATGTATCTACTCAATCTCCCATTGTCTAGGTGTTAATGATGGGTAATTTCAAAACCTTTCCTGTCTTTTCTCTTTTGAATAATAGAATCATAGAGTTGGAAGGAACCACAAGAATCATCTTATATGGCAGTGTAGGCTAAGATAATTCAATTCAAATCAGATAATGTGGATTTTCTGCTTTGATAGCCTGGATTACTTGGTAGTGTAAAAGGAGCCTTAGGGCCCTTCCAGACAGGCCCTATATTCCAGGATCTGATCCCAGGTTTTCTGCTTTAAACTGGTTTATGAATCCATACTGCCAGATAATCTGGGATAAACAGAAAACCTGGGATTAGATCCTGGGATATAGGGCCTGTCTGGAAGCACCCTAATATTGGCTACAAAAGAAAAAGTTCTCCATTCATTTTAGGAGGACACCTAGAAGAACTTTGCTTTCTATTGGAGTTTGTATGTTTTTGCATGTGTGTGTGAGAAAGAAAGGGTGGGATGGGGGAAAGAAAGTCAGAACTATTTGGATTTTCAGCCTCTGGCAAATAATAATAATATATATTTGAGGTAACAATTCCAATATCAAGTACTATATATCTTTCCCAATATGATGTTGTCTAGATGTTTTGGAATTGTAAATCCAGCCACCTATTTTTTCTAGGAATTGCAGTGTAAACCATCTGGAGGATATTATATTGAGGAAGGCAGTTAGAAAGTCATAACCCCCCCCCCCAAAAAAAAAACCCACACCAGAAACAACACTAATACTTTTATGATCCAAAAAAAGTCTGACATATAAGAACATTTTTCTCTCAGCAGTGAAAAGAAAGCAAGAATGAAAGAAAAGGGTGAAGACATAGAAATGGGCTGATCTTTCTCCTCGTAGCGAAACTCCACAAAGAGGATAGCATCATGATTTAAAGTCCTGCCCAGTTCCAAACATCCACACATCCCAAAAGGCATATTATGGGGCAAGGAAGGAAGGTAGCAGAGGAAATGAATGTATTGGCTTTGCAAAACCAGTGCAAGTCCAAAGGGACACAATTACTTCATTTCTGCAAGGATGTAAATCTACCACTCTAACATGCTGTGTTTACAATGTCTCAAATTGCAAAACTCCACGTATTGCCTTCCCAGTTATTTCTGCAAATGTGTCTTAAAGTTTGATTTGCTACATAGTTTATCCCTCTAGGAAAACAGGTGTGTATAGTGTGGTGCTCCTCCCAGAAACCTCCATCTACCAGTACAATAAATGGAAAGGAATGCTGGGAGCTGGAGTTAACCAACATCTAGAAGCATTCAGGATAAATACAGTGGGATTGGTCCGGACAGAAAGTACTGTATATGTTTAAGCTACAGTTGAGCAATCTTTAGGGGATGGAGTGCATTGGACCTGGACTAGGCTGTGGCGCAGCTGGTTAGTAGCCAGCTGCAATAAATCACTACTGACTGAGAGGTCATGAGTTTGAAGCCAGCCTGGGTTGGAGTGAGCTTCCAACCATTAATAGTCTAGCTTGCTGTTGACCTATGCAGCCTGAAAGACAGTTGCAACTGTCGAGTAGGAAATTTAAGTACTACTTTATGCGGGGAGTCCAATTTAACTTAATTTAATTTAATTTAGCCCGGGGCTGTGGCGCAGACGGGAGAGCAATGAGTCACTGACCAGGAGGTCATAAGTTCGAGGCCCGCTCTGAGCTATGTTTGTTTGTCTTTGTCCTGTGTTAAAAAGACATTGAATGTTTGCCTAATATGTGTAATGTGATCTGCCCTGAGTCCCCTTCAGGGTGAGAAGGGCGGAATATAAATTATGTAAATAAATAAATAAATAAATAAATTAACTAATTTACAACACCATAAAACCTTCCAGCAGTGTGTAAGAATGAGGAAGTACTCCATCAAGGACTCAGTGTCACAAGCAGCAGCTCCCCCTGTGGCCAGAATAAGCATACCTTCATGAAGCCAAAAGCTGGAATGTTAAATTCCCTCTGTGTCTGTCCATATATGTTGTATGTCTAATGGCATTGAATGTTTGCCATGTATATGTGTATTGTGATCCGCCCTGAGTCATAAATAAATAAATTGGCACAGCTTAACCCATTAATGGCCTCACCTGAACTGACATCTCCCACATTGCTGAATTTGGGGCAGTGAAAAACATTTTCCCCCTTTAAAACAAGCTTCATACTCTCTACACAACTTGTTTATAAGAATAATTGCTCTTCTGTTGAGGCTTCTGGTTTTGTAATTGGTTTCACAAGGATCATGGTGAGTCTACATCTTGTTTTAAAGCAGCGGTTCTCAATGTGTAGGTCCCCAGGTGTTTTGGCCTACAACTCCCAGAAATCCCAGCCAGTTTACCAGCTGTTAGGATTTCTGAGAGTTGAAGGTCAAACATCTGGGAACTCACAGGTTGAGAACCACTGTTTTAAAGCAAAAGTGGACTTCTCCATCTCTACAGTAAATTTCCAGAGATGGGGAAGTTAATAGGAATGGTTAATAAGCTTAGTTAATTGTTAATCATCCAAAACATCTAATTCAATTGCATTTACATTAGATGAGTGGAAATCACTATCATGTTTATGTCAAATGTCCATTCAGATTTACGTTAAACGCTTGCATTAAAAAGCCTTACAAATGAAGCTGAAAAGTGCCATCTATGATTATTATTGATTTATTCCCTTATTACTTATTCCCACATGCATCCCAGTAAGAGTTCTAGAGTAAGATGGTTCAAAAATTAATCTCCTGAGACAAAGGAAGCACATGATGTAGAATACAGAAAGACCACCTGGAGACAGAGAAGACCACCCATCTTCTCAACTGCTCTTATCATTTAACCCTGGAATTAACTAAGCTTTGTAATATGTGCTGGCTCTTAAGCATTCTTTTTCATTTAATTAATACTTTTAATACATTAATACATTAATTCAATTATAGAATTAGGTTAATGATGATATTTCAACACAAGGGAATCACTTTAGTTGAAAAGTAAATATAATGCCAGGGGAACACAGATGGAGGAAATGTTCCTGGTTTTTGCTTTATTTGTTTCAAAAATTCTGGGGATTTTTTAAAATAAAAAAAACCCAGCCAGACAATGTTTCCTTCTTAATGGAACATCTAAAGCAATTCCCATGGCTATTTTATTACTATCTAAAGGCTGGGTCCTTTTTACTTTAGGATAGATTGCATCAAGATGTTGTATTTCTTTCAGGAGGTACAGTTTGCTAGTTTCAGTTGAAATAATTTCCTTTCACTACTCCGGTGGCACAGTGTGTTAAAGCGCTGAACTTGCAGACCAAAAGGTCCCAGATTCAAATCCGGGGAGCGGAGTGAGCACCCGCTGTTAGCTCCAGCTTCTGCCAACCTAGCAGTTCAAAAACATGCAAATGTGAGTAGATCAATAGGCACCGCTCCGGCAGGAAGGTAACAGCGTTCCATGCAGTCATGCCGGCCACGTGACCTTGGAGGTGTCTACGGACAATGCCGGCTCTTCGGCTTAGAAATGGAGATGAGCACCAACCCCCAGAGTCGGACACGACTGGACTTAACGTCAGGGGAAACCTTTACCTTTACCTTACTACTCTAGGTGGATAGGAGAACATGTGGTGTTGGGGCTAGAAGAGTGGTTCCTTTGGTCCTCCATATGTTCGAAACTTTGAATTTCAGAAGTTCCAACCAGTTTGGCCAACTGTTAGGAATTCTGGGGGCTGCGGTCCAAAATACCTAAAACAATGGTTCTCAACCTGGCGTCCTCAGATGTTTTTGGCCTTCAACTCCCAGAAATCCTAACAGCTGGTAAACTGGCTGGGATTTCTGGGAGTTATAGGCCAAAAACATCTGGAGACCCCAGGTTGAGAACCACTGACCTAAAGGATCAAATGTTGGGACCCACAGTGCTAGAAAAATGATTTCTGGAACATTGTATCTTAGAAGGCATTTTCACCCAGGTCCTGCAAAAAATAGCAGTGGGTCCTCTAGTTATGTATTGATTGCCCCAGATTTAAGTCACAATTCTAATTGGAAGTACAGGAGAGTCTCACTTATCCAAGCTAAACGGGCCGGCAGAAGCTTGGATAAGCGAATATCTTGGATAATAAGGAGGGATTAAGGAAAAGCCTATTAAACGTCAAATTGGGTTATTATTTTACAAATTAAGCACCAAAACATCATGTTATACAACAAATTTGACAGAAAAAGTAGTTCAATACGTAGCAATGTTATGTTGTAATTACTGCATTTATGAATTTAGCACCAAAATATCATAATATATTGAAAACATTGACTACAAAAATGGCTTGGATAATCCAGAAGCTTGGATAAGCGAGGCTTGGATAAGTGAGACTCTACTGTACATCTCTGAAACTGGGTACATGGGGACGTTGGCCACATGGATCATAGGGTTCAGTCAGAGGTGAGGGAATTGTCCCACGTGGTGAGATTATTCCCAAGGCATCACTAACACCAACATCCAGGCATCCCATGGGCAACGTCCCTGCAGATGGCCAATTCTCTCACACTAGAAGCAACTTGCAGTTTCGCAAGTCGCTCCTGACACACAAAAAACTTACACAGAAGGTTTAAATCTTTTGGAAAGAAAAAAAGGTAAGGCAACGGACTCACAGTGACAGCACAAATTAAATATTGTAACAGGGAGACCATGTGTACACTCTTTGCCTCAAGGCTACAAACTTCCGCAAAGAGAAATTATTTAGGCGCCTCTGCCTCATCTCTTCTGAAGCATAAGCACACCTGAACACATTAATATGCCTCAATTAACTTTTGGGATTTTTTTTTTGCAGGTCCTGGAGGGAGGCAAGAGGACATGAAAGGCACTTTTCAAAACCAATGATGAAAAGTTTGATCACCAATTCTGCGACATGCCTAACCTCGGCTCCTTCTGCCATCGGGATACATTTCAATTACCTGGCATTACTTTCTCTCTTTCTCTTGGGTCCCTTGGATGCAGGGTTGGAAAAAAATAAAATAAAATGAGAAGAGGGGGTGGAAAGGAAGAAGCTGCAGATGTCCTTCCGGGGATGCTAGGAAACTTGATCTCAGCCAGGCAGCTGCTTGAGGCAAAATTGCCTCTGTCCGTTCCTGCCTCAGCAGGCATCCAAAAGAAACGCTTTGACTCCCCTTTCCAATTTTCCTTCCTCATCCTGAAAGGCACCAAAGCTCTCCCATTCTGCCACAGATCAAGCTTTGCTTTTCCTTCAAGCCACTCCAGCAGGTATTGGAACAAACACTAATCTTGCTTTTGGCCCGTTGCCTTGAAGCCCCTTCCCACCATCCTAGCACTGAATCAAGGCATTTGCAAGGAATAGTTGTGTGTCCACCTGGACCCATATCCCAGACTTTAGGAATACCAGTGGAGACACATAACAATTTAATCAACAAACTGCATGATTCTTACAATTTTTTAAATGTTTTCTGCAACTGACTGCAAACTAAAGGCGCAGATACATCTCAGCCAATATTTGATAAGAGTCTTAGTTATTTTTCTTCTTTCTAATACAAGTACTTTCTGATATGGGTGGGATAATAAAAATGCTTAGGATATTGATGTGGGTGTATGTATTTGTAGAGAATCAGTATGGCAAACCGTTGAGATGCAGAACTTGCTGACCGAAACGTTGGCTCCCACTGTTAGCCCCAGCTTCTGCCAACCTAGCAGTTTGAAAACATGCAAATGTGAGTAGATCAATAGGTACTGCTCCGGCGGGAAGGTAACAGCGCTCCATGCAGTCATGCTGGCCAAATTACCTAGGAGGTGTCTAGGGGCAATGCCTGCTCTTCGGCTTAGAAATGGAGATGAGCACCAATCCCCAGAGTCGGACACAACTAGATTTAATGTCAGGGGAAAACCTTTACCTTTACCTATAGTGGTTTAGAAAATAGATCCAGAACAGAGGGTAAGATATATACTTACACACACACACACACAAACACACACATACAGTAGAGTCTCACTTATCCAACATAAACGGCTCAGCAGAACGTTGGATAAGTGAATATGTTGGATAATAAGGAGAGATTAAGGAGAAGCCTATTAAACATCAAATTAGGTTAAGATTTTACAAATTAAGCACAAAAACATCATGTTACACAACAAATTTGACCGAAAAAGTAGTTCAATGTGCAGTAATGCTATGTAGTAACTACTGTATTCACGAATTTAGCACCAAAATATCACGATGTATTGAAAACATTGACTACAAAAATGTGTTGGATAATCCAGAACGTTGGATAAGCGAATGTTGGATAGTTGAGACTCTAATATATATATATATATGTGTGTGTGTGTGTGTGTGTGTGTGTGTGTATATACACACATACATATATACATATATACAATATAATTTACAATAATATATAATATTATAATATATTGTATATGCATATAATACTAATATTATTTTGTAATACAATATAATACTAATTATACAATATATTAATATTAATTATATATTATATTTTACATGTAATATTACTAATAATATTACAATATATTGATATAGTACAATATAGTAATTTATTACCAGTATTGTGCTCTGCTAATAATATAATATTGTATGTAAATTTAATTTGTAAGCCGCTCTGAGTCCCCTTCGGGGTGAGAAGGGCAGGATGTAGATGTATTAAATAAATAATAATAAATAATAAGATCTGACAACACAGTATGTAGGGCGGTCATTGAAAGGAAGCTAAGAAGGAAACACATAGGTATCTTAGGGAGACTTTACAAGTTGCAGCATCAAATAAGGCTAATAACTATAGAAAGCTGCTAATCTATTGGCAGAATTGGAGATTTGCAAGCAGCCTTTTCCTCTTGGCTGGTGCTAAGACCACCAAAAATAATGAATTTGAAGACCCTTATCGCTTGCCTGGAGCTGAGCCATGAAAAATTGGAGGCTCAAGGGCAAACTATTACTTCTGCCCCATACTCTGATAATCAGGAGACTTGTGACTGGCCTAGCCATGAATGAAAGAATGTGTGGGCAAATGCTGGTAAGAAGTGCAACAAGTGACAGAAGGAGCGAAATGACAAATGAACTTATGGGAAAGAAAGGTTGTTAAGAAGAGCAGACAAAAGCACCACCACATCCCCTTGAAACTAAATGCCCAGGCTCCCATTTTGTTAATGGCTCTAAAATGGGCACATGGTTGGAGGCACAGAGAGATGGGGAGCTTTAAAAGGATTAGGGTTTCACAATGATGTGGAGGCAGAAAAGGAGAGTGAAAGCTTAAGGACAGGAAGACTCTGCTGCTATAGGTTATGAGTGTTGTGTGTGTATAATGAGGAGAGGAGATAATGCATTAACAGGGTTGCTAATCCGAGTTTCAGCTGTGTTTTTCTATAGGCTTTTTGCATTTATTGCTATTTTACAGCTTAAGGTTTATGAAGAGTATCCCATTCCCTCACCATGCACATGGCTGAAAATAATAAAAGGGAGTGAAGAGTTTGCATTATTAAGTTTATGTGTGGAAGCCAAGCACACACATGAATATATATATATATGTGTGTGTGTGTGTGTGTGTGTGTGTGTGTGTGTGTGTGTATATATATATATATATATGAGAGAACAGGAACCATAGTATTGTGCCAAACAGATTAAGAGTTGCAGGTGGCAGTTGTAGTAAGAGCCAACAGCACATGATCTTAAACAAAACAGATACAGCACGATCCCTGTATCGGTTCTTCAAATCACATTTTATTGATTAGCCCATTAGCCGTATCAAAACGTTTAACACTTAGACATACATGCAACATACATCTCTGTATCGGTTCTTGAATTTCCCACAAATGATAGTGAACCCTATTAAAATGAACAATTTCTGCCAGAAGAAAACACAGAGTTGCTCTGGAGGACCCAGAAAATTACTAGAGAGGAATTGTCTAGGTCCTTCAACACAACCCTATGGTGACTTCTTCATAAGTATTGCCTGGAGGACTCAACCTTATCACATTGGGATACCAATATGCATCTTGTATTTTTTTAGGACTGGAAGCATACTGTATTCAGATGGGATGCCTACTTCCCCCATCACACCCAATTATTACAGTTTGAAAATACTGTGCTACCACATAAGGTTGGCTTTTCACAATCCATTTGAATGCCACCCTATTTCAGTTTTTTTAAGAAAATCCCTAATATTGTAGATGTAGCCTCGAAGTCTCGATTTTTTTATGATGTCAGAAGCGAATTGAGGCAAGTAGCTTCTGGTGTGAGAGAATTGGCTGTCTCCAAAGACGTTGCCCAGGGGATGCCCGGATGTGTTATCCTCCTGCGGGGGGGCTGTCAGATGGGAGCTCATCCCATCTTGCAGATTCAAACAGACAAACCATCAAGTCAGCAGTCCAGCCGGCACTGCACCACCCTTAGTCTTGAATTATTGTTCTCATGATATTTTAGCTGATGGGATGGATACTGATTTTCCAATCACACATAAAAACAGTGCCTCAGCAGCATATAAAATCATAGTAAATTAAAAAAAACACTATTAGAATCCCGTATGCAATGACTCAATGTCTGTCACATTTTGTAGATGATTACTGATGGAATGGGGCAAACATCCATTCAGAATCACATTCAGAAAGTCTCAGAAATGGATTATATCAGTGTCATCTGGAGTTTCAGGGGTTCAGAAAGCAGCACAAAGTTGGGTGTCCTTTCCACACAGTGGATGATAGACTTTGCTGAGGCAGTACTGCCTATGCTGCCTCTTCCCTAAACGCTCCTAAACTGCTAATATCGCATTGGGAGATATGACAGGTGTCATCTGGGATTGTGATACAAAAACTCCAGCAAAGTTTTACAAGTGGATTCGTTCTTTTACATCCAATCAATGTCAAAGTTCAGCCAAAGTGTGGAAGTCTGGCATATTGGGTTGGAGAGGTAATCTTCGAAGGTAAGATCTGCTTTTGGATATGTTTGATAAATGGTATGGAAAGTCATATCCATGATTTTTCAGCTGCCGGTGGATCTTCCCTTCTATTTCAGTCTATCTCAATTTTAAATAATACTAGCTGTGCCCGGCCACGCGTTGCTGTGGCTTAGTCTGGTGGTGTTGGTCAGTCTACATTAGGTTGTATTTATGCTGTGACCTCCACCCTTCTTTATACTCACATTAGTAGTAGTATTTGAAGTCTGTTACCTTCTTCAATTTTTGTGTTGATTGATAATTGCTTGAGATCCCTGTTGTCTTTGGTTTGTTGTTAATCGTGATGTGTGATTCTGCTAAGTGCGGTTTACATCTTATTGTGGTACAATAGTCTTTTTTTTTTGTTTTGCCTGTGTAGGTGTTTATTATTGTTGTTGTAGTGGTCATGAAGGCTGGATAAGTTAGATGCTACTGTATTGTTTTTTGGAGGCCCAGTGTGGCCTCTCAGCCTCAGTGCCTGGCTGCTTCTTGCCTGTGATGGTGTAGATTCTTATTGTTGTTGTTGTCATTGTTATTATTGTAATTGTTTTTTTGGAGGCCAAGTGTGAATGTAGGGATTGGGGAGGTGGATGAGCACTGAATGGCCTTGTAGACTCAGTGCATGGCTGATTCTTGCCTGTGTAGGTGTTTAATATTAGTGGGTGAGTGGATGGATAGATGAGTGGATGGATAGATAGAGTGGGTGCTCTCCTTGTTTCCTTTATTCCTATGCTGTTCCCTTTCTCTGCTCCGATCCTGAGCTCGCTGATAAGAACACACTGGTCAGAAAGGAGGGTAAATATAACCGGATCAATGGTCTTTCTCTCCCTTTTGCTCTTGGCCTTCCGGGCAGAGAGGGAGGGCTCTTGTACTTGGCGTTCCTTTGCTTCCCTCCCCTCCCTCCTTCCTTCGTTCTATCCATCCCAGCCTTTCCTGCCTGCGGAGCCATGGAACTGGGTCATTGGGTTGGATGGTGGGGAAAGGGAGAAGGAAGAGGCCTCTAACTGAAATGCATGGACTCCATGCCATGGGGTGCTGGAATTTGTAGTTTGCATCTAGTCCAACCCCTTTCTTTCTTTTTGTCATGGAGGAAGAACCCACCCAAACCTCTCAGACAGATGGCCATCCGGTTTAGTTGTGTTGTTATAGTCACAATGCGTTGTTGTGAGTTTTGTGGGTCCAGATTGTGGTTTTGTGGTGTGGTTGTGTTGTTACAACCGGGAGGCATGGCTTTTGCGTTGTGTTGTCAAGTTTCGTATTTCTGGGGCATTTAGTTGTGTGCCAAGTTTCGTATTTCTGGGGCGTTTAGTTGTGTTGTTATAGTCATGATGCGTTGTTGTGAATTTTGTGGGTCTGGATTGTGGTTTTGTGGTGTGGTTGTGTTCTTACAACCGGGAGGCAAGGCTTTTGCATTGTTTTGTCAAATTTTGTATTTCTGGGGCATTTAGTTGTGTTGTTATAGTCACGCTGCGTTGTTGTGAGTTTTGTGGGTCCGGATTGTGGTTTTGTGGTGTGGTTGTGTTGTTACAACTGGGAGGAAAGGCTTTTGCGTTGTGTTGTCAAGTTTTGTATTTCTGGGGCATTTAGTTGTGTTATTATAGTCACAATGCTTTGTTGTGAGTTTTGTGCGTCCGGATTGTGGTTTTGTGGTGTGGTTGTGTTGTTACAACCAGGAGGCAAGGCTTTTGGGTTGTGTTGTCAAGTTTTGTATTTCTGGGGCATTTAGTTGTGTGCCAAGTTTCGTATTTCTGGGGCGTTTAGTTGTGTTGTTATAGTCACGACGCATTGTTGTGAGTTTATGGGTCAAGATTGTGGTTTTGTGGTGTGGTTGTGTTGTTTCAACCGGGAGGGAAGGCTTTTGTGTTGTGTTGCCAAGTTTCATATTTCAGGGGCATTTAGTTGTGTTGTTATAGTCATGATGCGTTGTTGTGAGTTTTCTGGGTCCAGTGTGGTTTTGTGGTGTGATTGTGTTGTTACAACCGGGAGGCAAGGCTTTTGCATTGTGTTGCCAAGTTTTGTATTTCTAGGGTGTTTAGTTGTGTTGTTATAGTCATGATGTGTTGTTGTGAGTTTTGTGGGTCCGGATTGTGGTTTTGTGGTGTGGTTGTGTTGTTGTAACCGGGAGGCAAGGCTTTTGCATTGTGTTGCCAAGTTTCGTATTTCTGGGATGTTTAGTTTTGTTGTTATAGTCACTGCGCCCGCAACTTTATCATTTTATATATATAGATTGACAATGTCAGCCCTACTTATTTCATGGAAATCTTGTCAATGAAATTGTAGACAATTTTCATAATTTCTGCCTACTCAATTTTGGGTTGTTCTCTTGGGCCTTTTGTAACAGTTCACCTCCCTTGGGTCCATCTCCTTCCAATTAGAAACCACAAATACAGAAATAAATAGCTTTAGTTGCCCAACTTGCAATAGGATTGCCCTTTCAATAGACACCCAATGTCATCTACATTTCCATCACTAAAAAAAATCCAGGGTTTTTTTAATGGAAAAAAATCCACAAAACATCTGGCACAGAGAATACAGATGATCGTTTGTTTATATCTTTCTCTCTCTGTCTAACTGCCTTTTCCAAACACAGCCAGATGGAGCCTTTCAAAATCAAATTAATTTCAGATTAATTCACTCTGGACTAATGCCAGTTTCTTGACTCTATGCTTTCAGGCACTATCCAAATTGATTTACAGTCATGAACTTAAAGGGGCTTGAGTCCTTAGGTATTGGGTGTGCATGGATAAGTACAGTCATGCAGAAAGAAAGCTGCAACTGTTAGCTACCGTAAGTAAGATTCCCACCACCGCATCACTAGATACTATCCTTGCAGGTGTCTCTCCTTAAACACACATAGAGGGGGAGAGGGACCAAACAATATATCTCTACTACAGGGATCCTCAAACTTCTTAAGGAGAGGACCGGTTCATGGTCCCTCAAATTGTTGGGGATCCAAACTATAACATGAATGAATTCCTATCCACACTGCCCATATCTTATTTGCAATGCAATGCAAACAAAACCATGAAAGAACAATAACTATTTTAAAGAAGAACAATTATAACCAACAGGAACTTACCAGTATTTTAATGGCAAGAGTGGCTCTACTCTTGACTGATGAGAGAGTCAAGTTAATTAGGATTGTTGATGTTGTGTTCCTTCAAGTCGTTTCAGACTCAGGCAACCCTAAGTCTAAAGTTTAGGGTGTGGGCTGGGTAAATCATAGAATCATAGAATAATAGAGTTGGAAGAGACCTCATGGGCCATCCAGTCCAATCCTCTGACAAGAAGCAGGAAATCGCATTCAGAGCACCCCCGACAGATGGCCATCCAGCCTCTGCTTAAAAGCCTCCAAAGAAGGAGTCTCCACCACAGTCCGGGGGAGAGAGTTCCACTGCCAAACAGCTCTCACAGTGAGGAAGTTCTTCCTCATGTTCACGTGGAATCTTTTTTCCTGTATTTTAAAGCCATTGTTCCATGTCCTAGTCTGCAGGGCAGCAGAAAACAAGCTTGCTCCCTCCTCCCTATGACTTCCCCTTACATATTTACACATGGTCCTCATCATGTCTCCTCTCAGCCGTCTCTTCTTATTTATTTATTTATTTATTTACATCACTTTTACCCTGCCCTTCTCACCTGTAGGGACTCAGGGCAGCTTACAACAGTCAGCAATTTACATTGCCCAGAACACATTCAATAAATCAATAACAAAATCAATAAACATTACAACAATACCACAGCAATTAAAATCTCTATTAAACTCTATTAAAACATGAATTATAAAATTTTAAAATGCGTATGTAATTAGATTCGTCCACTGACACCTTTCGCGTACGCCTTGATTCAAGCCATATCACCTCAGATATTTATTCCTCGAATGCTAAAACCTAGGAGAGTCGGGGCTTGTCAAACACTACTGGGGAGGGCATTCCACAGCCGGGGAGCCACTACCGAGAAGGCCCTGTCCCTCATTCCCACCAGCCTCATTCCCACCAGCAGGCTAAACATTTCCAGCTCTTTAAGCCACTCCTCATAGGGCTTGTTCTCCAGACCCTTGATCATTTTAGTTGCCCTCCTCTGGACATCTTCCAGCTTGTCAACATCTCCCTTCAATTGCAGTGCCCAGAATTGGACACAGTATTCCAGGTGTGGTCTGAACAAGGCAGAATAGAGGGGGAGCAGGACTTCCTTGGATCTAGAAATAACCTTGAAGGGCTCCATTCGGCCCCTGGACGTTGGGTTGGTAACACCTATTTTACTGCATACGTGCATGTGATAAAACTGTTTTGGGGAGATGATGAAAAACAAGTCTAAATGCACATTTGGGTATATTATAGTAGTTTGATACCATACTTCAGCTTCCATAGTTCCATCCTATTGAATTCTGAAATGCAGCATTTCATTAGATACAATCTCTTGAGAAGAGAAGACTATCCTCTTTAGAAAGTTACTCTCAACAGGAAATGGGTTACAGAAATATGTGAGGAAAGAGCAAAGCCATTAGAGCAGTGATTCCCAACCTTTGATTTTCCAGTGTTTTAGATTACAGTTCCCACAATTCCTAACAGTTGGGAAACTGGCTGGGATTTTTGGGAGTTAAAGTTCAAAACAACCAGAGGACCAAAGGTTGGGAACCACCGGTTAGAGCATGTTTAAAAGGCAGCTTAACTTTTGGGGATTTGATTATTGTTGGATTTGATCTAGAAATCTCTAGTGCCCCTTCCACACCGCTGTATAAAATCCACATTGAACTGGATTATATGGCAGTGTGGGCTCAGATAACCCATTTTAAAGCAGATATTGTAGGGAGATGGTGGTGGGATATAAATAAAATTTATTATTATTATTAACTGCCTTGATATTCTGGGTTATATGGTTGTGTGGAAGGGCCCTAGGTCTTGTGACTCTAGGGTCAATTTCCATAACTCAGTAGCCAATCTAGGATTCCAGCGGCCACTTTTTACTAAACGGCTCCTTAAGTGGCTACCTAAACAAGTGTAGCTAGGCAAGGGGAGCCACTCTCAGTGGAGACCTTTATTATCTGATGTGTTTCAACTGCAATTTGGGTTTCTACAGAGACATAACAGTCAGCTCCAGAAAATTATAAGATAAATGTCAAGCAGTGATAGCATCATTAATGGGGCTGCAAACAGCAATAATCTTTTGCGGAAAGGCACACTTCTATTAGCGCATGCCTGTCTTGTCCAAGGAAAGTGCTGTGATGGAATTATAAAGGTAATATTTAACAGGCATACATGGTTATAGTAAATGGAACTCAGATGATTTACGCAAAGATAAATCCAAAGTAGTTTCTTCGGCCTAAAGTAGGTCCTGTTACACATGCACACATGCATGACTACTGCATCCGGAAAAATGTTCTAATCATCATCCATGGTTTATAATCCATATAGCAAAATCCTATCAATCTCTAGACAACATCTTTTACTGAATATACAATGCCTTCCCGCAGAACAACCACAATGAGTTGCTCCTTATATCCACTATTTCTATAGCACCACCTTTATATCTCCTATGAGTCATGGATTGGCAGCGCATGTTCAAATTTATTTATTTATTTATTTATTTATAGTATTTATATTCCGCCCTTCTCACCCCGAAGGGGACTCATGGCGGATCACATTATATACATATAGGGCAAACATTCAATGCCCATATACACATAGAACCGAGACAGAGACAGACGCAGAGGCATTTTAACCTTCTCCTGAGGGGATGCTTGATTCTGGCCACAGGGGGGGAGCAGCTGCTTCATCATCCACTGTGACGGCACTTCCTCATTCCAACGTCGTAAAAATTAGTTAAATTTGCGTCCCCACTTTATAAGTGGAACCTTATTTCCTACTTGACTGATGCAACTATCTTTCGGGTTGCTAGGTCAGCAACGAGCAGGGGCTATTTTTTATTTTTTAATTGACGAGTGCTCACCCTGCCACGGGCTGGCCTCAAACTCATGACCTCATGGTCAGAGTGATTTATTGCAGCAGGCTGCTCACCAGCCTGCGCCACAGCCCGAATCTAAATCTCAAAGGAGATTCAGAACAGTTTCTGTATTCAAACTGTACCTTCTCTTTGAAAGGCATGCTGCTGTCCAAATGTATGGCACAAACCAACCATCTACAGGTTTGCAGTGACAGAAAAAGCTTTAAATCATGGCAAAAGCAATGGATTGGCAGGTCTTGGAAATAGTGGGGCAAGGTAACAATATCTCACTTTGTCACCACTGGAGGGTCCACAGACAGGCAAATTTCCATGGTAAAATGATATTATAAATAAAACGGGAGCTGCAAACAATACTACTCTATAGCTCCCGAAGTTGCTTGTAGGTTTGGCCATTTCCCAGGATCACCATTTAGAAAGGGAGGGATTATGAGTTTTTATTGAGTGAATATGTCACTCAGTGTAGGAATGAATTCCCCATGGATATGGGAGCTGTACGATATTACAGACACCTGATTATATCAAACAGCAGCCATTTGCAGTCAATGTAGATGGATATAAATAAACATGAAGGCACTCACACTTTCCTCTTTCCAAGAAAATCTGATTCCTTTTAATAAAAAAATAGGTAAGTCTAATTACACCAGCTCTCCTCTTTACACAGTTTGCAGATCTGAAGACCCAACGCTGCATGCTCTTGTAGGCTGTGTCTTCAAAGGAATCTTTACAAAGGATTCCTAATTAGGTGGAAGAATGTCCGTGCAAGATATAATTGTACGGTTCTTTTTGAAATGGTCCCACTCTGTGATTTCTCCCAATGGTCACTTGGCTTGCCTGCCTGCCTGCCTGCCTGGCGCACATTCTTAGGTAACAAGCACCACTCGATACCTTTTAACATTATACTGGAATGATGTGATTTGCTTGGCACTTTGAAGTATTGTTATTTTTAAAGGACAACCTTTTACTACAGCTGCGACAATTCCCTAGAGCAGAGATGAAAACTATAGCAAATTTAAACTTCTAGCATTTTTAGGGTCAAAGAAGATGTTGGAGGGAAGACGCATTGCCTGAGATTAACCCTCTCCCTCTTTTTGATTTTTTTCCAGAAATACCTGCTTCAGCAGTTAGACTTGGAAACAGAGCCTGTGTTTATCTACCAATCCCAAAAACAAAGGATGGCGAATACAAAATACAGAAGTAAGGAACATCACTTGCTATGACATATCCCATCACTTGGGGTAGCGCAAATGCAGCTTCTGTCCCCAACAATTATAATGTTGTGGCCGGAACTGGGTTGCTGTGAGTTTTCCGGGCTGTATAACCATGTTCCAGAAGCATTCACTCCTGATGTTTCACCCATATTTATGGCAGGCATCCTCAGAAGGTGTGAGGTCTGTTGGAAACTAGGCAAGTGAGTTTTATAAACCTGTGGAGTGTCCAGGGTGGGAGAGACTTCAGAGACCCTCTCACCTTTGCAGGAGTATAGCGCACAAGCATGTGGACAATTTTGACAGAAAGGAGGAAACCATGAAAATGAACAAAATCTGGCTACTATTATTTAAAAACTCTAAAATCAGGACAGTAAATAAAGAACAACACTCTGAAAAAAGGGGAATTCCAGACAAGATAAAATAGGGGCCAGTTAACACCTCCCAACAAAGGATTCCCCCAGGCAAGAAGCAACCAGGCTCTGAAGCTGCAAGGCTATTCAATGCTAATCAATCAAGGTGTCCAATTGCAACATTCACACTTGCCTCCAACAGACAAGATTTCTTTCTTCCACAGATATATACACCCTACTTGCCTAGTTTCCAATAGACCTCAAAACCCCTGGGGATTCCTGCCATAGATGTGGGTGAAATGTCAGGAGAGAGTGCTTCTGGAACATGGCCATACAGCCTGGAAAACCCACAACAACCCAATGATAATGTTACCCTCAAGTTTTATTCTTACTAGATAGGAAGGATTTTTTTTTCGTGTCAGGAGCAACCGGAGTTGCTTCTGGAGTGAGAGAATTGGCCGTCTGCTAGGACGTTGCCCAGGGGACGCCCGGATGTTTTGATGTTTTACCATCCTTGTGGGAGGCTTCTCTCATGTCCCCGCATGGATAGGAAGGATGGGTTGCTTGCTACATCTTTTCATATCAGCCATTGGACACTCCCAATTTGTGTACAATGAAAAGTAACTTCTTGTTTCTTTCCACAAGCATGGAAAGTACTTATTACTGTAAATGATATATTATTACAATATATTAGGGAAGGCACGGGTTATTTTTCTTGCACCCTGGTTTATGAAAAAGTCACTTCTTGTTTCTCATCAAACCCATGCAGATAATTTGTTCCTATATATTATATATGATTAGGAACACTATGCCTGAATTGCCTCCCGTCTTCCCTGACTTCATGCATATAGAGGACATAAGGGAGATTTTTTTTCTTAGAAGAAGAAGGCTGAAGAGCCACATGGAATTGAAAATGTCCACACATGGAGCAAAGCCTTTAATGACGTCATAGCAAAGTTTCTCCCCCTACCATGTGAAATCAAGAGAAAGATCACTGTGGCTTGCCTCCCCTCCAGAAGTCACAGATCCCACGGTGCTGTATTCCATTATGCTGGCGTGAAATATGTCATGGTGCATTTGGAAAGCTCGGTTTCTCATGTATTGAAAGGTTTGGAAAGGTTAATTGAGGGAAAACACTAATTTAGAATGACAGCCCCTCAGAGGGAGGAAGTGCCACCTTGGTCTTTAAATACCAGAAAGGTAACCCACGCATGCTACTTTTTTAAACCATGAATCCAAAGCAGAATGTTCTAAGCTTCGTGACTATATTCAGAAGTCATGGGTAGGACTTAAAAACAACCAAATCCACAAATAAATGGTGGCAGGCCTCCAAAGCAAGATACAGTGTTCCCTCACTACTTCGTGGTTCACTTTTCGCGGATTCACTGTTTTGCGGTTTTTCAATAAACTCTAAAAGACTATTATAACTCATTAAAAAATTACAATTTACAGCCTAAGGAAGGGAGGAAGGAGAAGCCAAAGGGAGAGAAAAGGAGCCCAAGTGGCAACGGGAGAAGAAAGAGGTGATTTATAAACACACAATTGGTTGATAAAGACTTAAAATAGTGTATAACTACTAAAATAATGTATAAATCTTAAAATAAATATAGTATCCCTACTTTGCGGATTTTCACTTATTGCGGGTGGTCCTGGAACCTAACCCCAGCAATAAATGAGGGAACACTGTATTCTCAAATACAGTCAGCCCTCCCTTTCCACGAATTCCGTATCCATTCATCTATCTATAATTTTTTAAAATAATTAAAAAATCCAAAAACCAAACTTTAACTATTTTAGAACACTGTTATATATACTGAGACTTGAGTATCCATAGATTTTGCTATCTCAAGGGAATCCTGGGATCACATTCCAGAAAATAACAAGGGCCCATTGTAACACAATTTTTGATGCGGTCATATTTTAAGGAGATAACTTAGCATTTGTCAAGAAATTATTTTTCCCCTTCCAATGAAAGAGCCATTTGTTGTAAAGGAAGCTATACAGTCTCTAAAATCTCATAGGGTAAAAGTAAAGCTTTTCCCCTGACATTAAGTCTAGTTGTGTTTGACTCATCTCCATTTATAAGTTGAAGAGCCAGCGTTGTCCGTAGACACCTCCAAGGTAATGTGGCCGGCATTTATTTATTTTATTTATTTATTACAACATTTATATCCTGCCCTTCTCAACCTAAAGGGGACTCAGGGCAGCTTACAGTAAAACACAAATACATAAACATATATAATACGTGACTGCATCTTCCTGCTCAAGCAATACCTATTGATCTACTTACATTTGCATGTTTTCAAACAGCTAGGTTGGCAGAAGTTGGGGCTAACAGTGGGAGCTCAGCCCATTCCCCTGATTCGAATCACTGACCTTCCGGTCAGCAAGTTCTGCAGTTCAGTGGTTTAACTCACTGCACCACCAAAATCTCATATCCTTCCACATTTCACAGATGGAAACCTGAACATATGTGACCAAAGAGTCTGGTGAACATGTATTAACGTGTGAGAACATAAAAACTGGAAGGGGCTGCAGTAGTTTGATTTTGCCTGAATCTACAGGAAGAATACAATTCTGCCTACTCCTCTGCCCCTATTACCTAATTAAGTATAAATTTTCTGCAACTTGAACTCACAACCTCTGAGGATGCCTGCCATAGATGTGGGTGAAAGGTCAGGAGAGAATGCTTCTGGAACATGGCCATACAGCCCGTAAAACTCACAGCAACCCAGTGATTCTGGCCATGAAAGCCTTTGACAACACAATTTGAACTCAGTTTTCAGCAATTAAAATAAGCAGAGGACAAATGGGGAAAGTGGAGGAAGGACAGAGAAAGTGGGAAAAGTGGAGCAGTAGAGGATTAATAGGGTCACTGTACCAAGATTCAAAGGCTTTTATCACACATGTTGATAATCATTGCTGCTGAAGGTATATAGCCATTGCAGGAGAAACCGAGTTAGACTAGAGAATATTTCAATGAAAACAATGGTGGTGATTCTGGGTGGGAGATATTTGTTTTGGTACATTTACAAGCAGCGCAATTGACACTTATCCCATCCTTTCACCCTCTAGGTCTAATCTACTGCTGCAAGGAATTGTATATCCTCTGTCGCTAATGACCTTATTTTCGTAGGAAAGGACAGCACAGCCTGGCTCTCTGTTTTCCCAAACTGAAAGCTAGGCCCTGCAGCCAAACTGTCATGTCTAATCATTATGTTGCTCGGGTATGCTTAAAACAAAATAACCTTTACAAAGCAAGTGAGCACTCACACATGCATGTATGTATGCATGCACGCGGGCATCCCATCCCTCAATGTCAACATAATCCAGTAGACTGAATGCCAGGCTGGCACCTGAGAAGCCGAGGTTGAAATCCCAGCTCAGACGCAGGGATGCTAAGCAGCCGTGAGCAATTTGTGATCATTCAGTTTCACTCTGCAAAACGGGGATAAACACCACGTACCTCCCAGCATATCTGCTAACTACAGGAAGCTAAACATGTAGATCCCAGAGCTTAGATGTGATGTGTTGCAAGTCATAAAGCTGCATGCAATTCTTTGCTTTTTTGAAGAACTACCATATCTACTCATGTATAAAGGAATTTCGTCAAAACAATCGATTTAACAAGCCTGTTTTTACTTATACATGGATCAAGATGTGTCAGTGGTATTGCTGGGGGTGGAGGGAGGAAGTGCAGAGCTGAACTGGCTAACACCAGAAGAGGGGGTGATACCCAAGTGATTGCCACTGCTGCAGCCTCCAGAATAACCACAACCAAAGTGGAAACATTGTGTAACTATGTGTTGTTGAAGGCTTTCATGGCCGGGATCACAGGGTTGTTTTGTGTTTCCGGGCTGTATGGCCATGTTCCCCCCCTGACGTTAAGTCCAGTTGTGTCTGACTCTGGGGGTTGATGCTCCATTTCTCCATTTCTAAGCCGAAGAGCCGGCGTTGTCCGTAGACACCTCCAAGGTCATGTGGCCAGCATGACTGCATGGAGCGCAGTTACCTTCCCGCCGGAGTGGTACCTATTGATCTATTCACATTGACATGTTTTCGAACTGCTAGGTTGGCAGAAGCTAGAGCTAACAGCAGGCGCTCACTCTGTTCCCGGGATTTGAACCTGTGACCTTTCGGTCTGCAAGTTCAGCAGCTCAGCACTTTAACACACTTCGCCACCAGGGCTCCTTGGCCATGTTCCAGAAGAATAGTTCTGGTCATCTTCCAGAAGTATTCTCTCCTGACATTTCACCCATATCTATGGCATACCTCACATACCTCACAACCTCTGAGAATGCCTGCCATAGATGTGGGTGAAATGTCAGGAGAGAATATTTCTGGAACATGGCCATACAGCCTGGAAAACACAAAACAACATTGTGTAACTGCTGTGAACCTCCCTCTGGACCACAGTCCTTGCACTATGCCTTCCCTTCTCAGCTGCACAGACTGAGGAGGGTCAATTTATTCATGAGTAAGCTAGTGGAAAGTAACACTCCTCCCCTTGCCCAAGCCATCTTCCACCTGACCTGTTGCTGCTGCTACCATTCCCTCCTTGCAGTCAAGGGCCTACATTTGTGTTCCTGATCCAGCCATTTTTCTGCCTCTGGAAGGTGCATGCTCCTTTCTTCCATCTCTTAACGTGTTCATGATGCTGTAGGGCTGCTCTGGAACAATGATCACAGCTGTTGCAAGACATGGCTGTTGTACTCAAGCATGCCAAGCTTTTCCTACACCTAGGAGGTGGAGGAGAGGAGTATACCACTGACATCACCAGAGCCAAAGAAGGAGCTGGAACAGATGCACGAGCCAGCCCAAAAAGTGACAAAAGTTGCAGCGACTTAAATGAGTGGGATAGAAGCTAAACTTTGCAAAGTGAGGCAGGGGAAGAATCTTCCATTTGCTTATCAATAGGTAAACTGCATCTTTCCTGCTCTGATCCACCCCAGAAGGAAAGGCACAGCTTTGTGGTAGGGGAGAAGGACATTGACATCATGTTACAACCTGGCATGATACCAACCTAGTGAGGCCACAGATGTAAGTATTGAACCTTAATTCGTATATAAAAAGGATCCATTCCCTTCTCTGAGTGGTTAAACTTAAAGAAGCACCATCTCACTCTATTCTCCCCACTTTTGGCAGCTCTTTGGTGCTTTCCTTCCAAGGAGCACTGATAGAGTAGAAGGGAGTCAGTGCTTCTTTAGGTTCTTCCACAATGGACTAATTTCTTCCTTTTGCCACTCTACTCAAAGAAAGAAGTGGTTTTGTTTTTGGTAAGAGTTAATACTGAAGTTTGATTTTAAAAAGGAGCTACCCTTTTCCCTGAGTAAAAAGGTAACAGTAAAGGTTTCCCCTGACATTAAGTCTAGTCGTGTCTGACTCAGGATTGGTGCTCATCTCCATTTCTAAGCCGAAGAGCTGGCATTGTCTGTAGACACCTCCAAGGTCATGTGGCTGGCATGACTGCATGGAGCGCCGTTACCTTCCTGCTGAAGTGGTACCTATTGATCTACTCACATTTACATGTTTTTGATCTGGTAGGTTGGCAAAAGCTGGGGCTAACAGCTGGCATTCACTCCGTTCCCCAGATTCGAATCTGCGATCTTTCGGTCCGCAAGTTCAGCGGTTCAGTGCTTTAACATGCTGCGCTACCCCTTTCCCTGAGTAGAATGACAAAATACCTTTTGTCTTAGTTGGAAAATATCTTCAGTGTCAGCCGGGGCCCCTGAGGCAATGATGGTGCTTTCCCCCTTCAACTCACCCATGGGTCAGATCAAAAACTATAATTCTGGCCTCCAAACCAGTCCTTTGTTTATACATGAGGTCAAACATAAACATGAGTATATTGGCAATGACTTTAAATACTTTTTCATTGAGAGTCCAGTTTCTAATCTCATAATTGTATGTAATTACAACCCCTGTTAACTAATTGGTGGGTAGGGAATCCTTGTAAAGGTTTAGTTCAGAAAGAGAGATCTGGAGTGGGAAGGAGCTGCTCTTCCCCAAGGAACAGGATTTAGGTCTTTAGCTAATGGGATTTCAATTCCTGTCTGCAAGAGGGAATGGAAGAACAAATTCATTGCAGGAGTTTTTAGAGTCCCCGGATTTCAGGGTCAGGCCCCTCTGGTCTGATCCTCAGAGGAAAAGGAAGAGAATATGAACCTTAAGAGATTTTTTCCTATTTGCTCATACCCTCCAACAAATGGAAACCAGGGTGCATGCAGCCAAGCAACATCAGAATGTGGGCAAGATGATAAAAAAAAAGTTAAGGATGAAGAATGCACAAGCTAAGGGAGGCTGCACCAGTTTGCTTTTAGCTGAGTCAACAGAAAGGGGCCATAGTTAAGCTCTCTTCCCTGCTAATTGAGTACAAATTAGTTTTGCATTTTGAACTAATTTTGCAGCATTTGAAGTAAAATGAGAGCAAAGAGAGAAAGTGGGAGGCAGAGAGAGAATCTGGGGTTATTTAAACACAGCTGAAAAAAATGAGATGGCAGAGAATTTGAGTTAATTCGGATTGTTCCTGGAATAGATGGCGGTCATTTGTGTGCTGATGGCACCTGTTGCTTGAAATTGCTTTGTAGCAGCTGCCCTAGACTAGCCAATGGTTCTCCCTAGCCACTGCCCACCTACCTGTCAAAGTTTCTCAGACTGCAGTTGTTATGGGAGGGGATGGTCAGTGTGGAAAGATACTGAGCTGCCTGTTTTTTGCATGTGATTTTCCTATCGTATTATTAACTTTCCCATTACTGTTCCCACCTTCATGAACCTGTGCCAAATTGTAGAAGATGAAGTATAGCAGACCCTCCACTTTAAAGTAAGGGGCACAGAACCCCTGTGAATGTGAAAAATGCCAATGATAAAAACATTTAACTTTTTACTTAAGAGAACACCTCTGTAAGTATGACTCTATCGTTTTGCTTTTATGACAGAAAAGGTAAGGGTGATCAACTGGACTCCACTTCTGCCACTATCAGGCCGTGGAGAGGTGAAAACATACCCACAGCAATGCTTAGATTTAGGTGCCTTTGTAGATAGGTCTTCTTTCTTATCCTATAACATTCTCATCTTGGTTCTTGATTCATTCCAAGATGAGACTCTAGCTTCTAGCATAACTTCAGCAGCGTCATGTGATGGGCTCCAGGGACTGCATGCCAGCAGCTCAGAGAAACTGAGAAGATGCTTTGCTGCCTCCCTCTGATGAGGTTGTTTCTTTCTGTCTCCTCCATCTTCAAAGACTCCTACTTCTTTGTTCTTTTTTTTTTTTTTTTTAACTTACAACCATTTAGAGATAACCTCTGGTGGATGTATGCAGTAAATAGGATTATCTGATTAGAAAACTTTTCTAATCAATGTTTTATAGGAGCCATTCAGGAAACAATGTGCCCTTACTGAGAAGGCTGCATGGGATACATTTTCATCTGTAAATATAAATAGAATTGAAATAGCAGCAAAACATAATGTTTGACAATAGGATGATCCTTTTTTTAACCCAATATTTTTTTACAACCATCACAATAGGATGATCTTAGGATTTTCAGAGGTGAAACTGGATATAAATTGAGTGACATGTGGAGCTCTGCCCAGTCACATATCACTATTACTTCCTGAAAACAGAAGTATTTAACTCAGAAGTCAGAGTTTGGAATGCATATTTCTACTTTAGACCCGCTACTTTCTGTCTTTCCCAATAACCACTTATTTTATTGGCCCTTTAACCACAGTTTAACATTATCTACAACAAAGTTGTTACAATAATCTTTTGAACTGGAGTTTAAAAACCTATTTCAAACTCTGGTTTTAAATTTGGATTAACATGGGAACCCAGGTTAGCAATAGTAAGGGTTACTATGTGGAATAATAAGCATGGTTATCAAGTACAGTAGAGTCTCACTTATCCAAGACTCTCTTATCCAAGGTTCTGGATTATCCAATGCATTTTTGTTGTCAATGTTTTCAATAGATTGTTATATTTTGCTGTTAAATTCGTAAATACAGCAATTACAACATAACATTACTGCGTATTAAACTACTTTTTCTGTCAAATTTGTTGTATAACATGATGTTTTGGTGCTTAATTTGTAAAATCATAACCTAATTCGATTTTTAATAGGATTTTCCTTAATCCCTCCTTATTATCCAATATATTTGCTTATCCAAGTTTCTGCCGGCCCATTTAGCTTGGATATGTGAGACTCTACTGTAGTAACAATAATCGAGGTATAATGGCTTAACTATGGCTATGGATGTCAAGGGATTAGAAGGGGAATTTTGGTTAGAGACAAAAGTAGGGAATTGAGAGAACTCAATGCCCAAAGGAGACATCTGGCAAGCAATGCTACATTTCAGCAATGCAATCTAAAAGTTGCAACATTTTCCACTTTCACATCATGTTCATTAGTGTGATGCTAATTGACTGAAACCGAGGGAAATATAACACGACCCATGTTACCATTGTGGCTAACCAATGCAAAAAAGGGAGGCTGAGTGATTGTAAGTGGCTACTCTTTCAAAATATCTTTGGTTATCACTCTCAAATTTTATTTTATTCCTCATGCAGGCCGGATATCCGATACACCTTTTCTCACTACTACAAGTAATGCAAAAGGACAGCCAACCTCTGTGTGTTACTGGTTAATTAATTACTTATAATGCCATCAAACACATGAAACTAGGGTAACAGCTGCTGCTGAATCAATATTCCCAAAATAAAATAAAAAATACATATGAATCCCTCTAGCTCAATCACAGTTCACTGCATTTTCAATCTTTTTTTGCTGACACTGAGTGTGAAAAAAAAGCGAAAGGGAGAATGAGGTAAAGTGGGAGCAATTTTTTTCCATTATTTACTGAATTACGTCCCTTTCTTCACTTCACCTTTATTTGTAACCTTACATCAGAGCTAACTTTGGGAGGGGATTGAGCAAGGGTAATGCACAGTCCCATGATGGATCTAAAACAAAGGCAATTCAGAAATCCATGTCAATGCTTTAAAGTATATCATGTTATGTTGTTTACTGATGTCAACATTCATTAGTATGAATTTTGCTGTAGAGGTTTCCATGCTGTTTGCTGATCCCATCTTCAAAAGCCAACTAACAACTAAGCAGAAACAGTATGTCCCTTGTATCTACAAGGGATGCATTCCTGGACTTTGTGTGGATTCACAAAACCATGGATAATAACAAGCAAATGCTATTGAAAGAAAGGACCTTTGCCCAAGGATAGCTTAGGGTTGCACTGAAAGACCTAGAAAATCCTGAAAATGAAGAAATATACAAATTTTGATGAATTCTTACAAAATGAATGAGCAAACCCATCGCTGATGGCAATCAGTAATACTGCCTGAGATCAGTTAAACGCAGACCATGATGATGTTATGTCACTGTTTTCAAACATAAACATAAGGAGGAGGCAGAAGAATAAGGCATATTTTTGCTGATTTTGGTGGGAATTCAGAGGCTGTGACCCAGTTATGTCCAATGTATTATTTCTCAGAGTGTGGACCTTGCCTTTTATACATTGAGCATCTCTTTGCTTTGTTAGATCTTGTCATACACAAAAAGAAAGCCTTCTTGGGTATTGTTACTTCTGCTGTATTTGTTACCAGAGTTTGAAGGGGGCCAGGATCCTACTGAGTGAAACCACTTGGACCATCAAGCAAACAGTTCAACATTTTCACTGCTCACACAATCAGGCAGCCAAACATTTGTCTTCTGAATGGCACCACTATGTCTGAGACAATTATATGTAGTGATCCTTTATTACTATAGTAGTGAAACTTTCAATTCCTCCTGTGTTCAGCAAGATCTTTGTCTTGGTTTACAAATCCCAAACAATCCCAGACAACCCTAAGGTTTCTGGTCTACGGAAGGATAGCAGTCAGACTGTCAGAAGTATAGGTAGAACTATTTCAAATGGCATTGTTCTGACCCAAAACTGAGAGCTATAGTCCAAAAATAATGTCTTAAGACTCTACTTCTTGTAAGAAAAGGAAAGCAGTTAGCAGTTATATAGAGGACACTCGTATTTTCTGTATCCAGGACATTTAGGGCTTTAAATGTTAAAACCAGCACTTTGAATTGAACCTGGAGACAACTGAAAGCTCAGGAAGCTCATACAAGATAGATTCACAGGCTCCAATCAAAACTTTTTGCAGTTATATTTTGAACTCGTTGAAGCTTCCCAAGTGTCCTGGTATTTCAAACTTGTAAGTGGTGGCAAGGTATTTTCACAGAGTTGCTCCTGCATAAGGCTATAAACACATTTAAATTTCATGTGTTCCAGTTTTTGGTTTTTGAATAACCAGATGACTTAGCATTAGTATATTTAAACCGTAAGTTTTTGTGGAAACCAACAACTAGAACAAGTAAGGAATGCCAAGTATTGGTTCTCTTATATTCCAATATTGGGAATACTAAAAAAATAAAAATAAAACCAGATTTTAAATACAGATATTTACACATATATCATTGCAACAATTAGCAAGATTCATCACATTGTTTAGTTTAGATGAGATGGGCCTTATACAATAACTCATTGAATGCCTGTTGAAGCAGAAAAATGTTGAGTTTTCTGAAAAAAGAAGGTAACATAATTTATCTGGGAAGGGAATCCAGAATCTGGTGGCAGATACTCAGAAAGCCCCTTCCCCTATTCCCATCAGATGTACCTGTGAGGATGGCGGGACACACACACCTAGAAACTCTCAAGAGTTGAGCAGGTTTGTAGAGAAGAATGGAGCTCTTCAAACCACCTGGACCTGAGCTGTATATTCCCATTTGTTTACTCACACAAGACGTACCTGGCCTGATTGTTTCATGCAGCTTGTGCCTAGTTTTAAATATGTTACCTTGGAAAATGGGCAGTTTCTTTCTCTTTTTTGTGTGTGTGCTGCAAGAATCTGTCCTTATTCTTTCCATATTAATTCTGCATCTAAGACCAAATTTCCTTTAAAAGACAGTACTCAGGAACATAGATACTGAGAAATCCCAATATATTTGGGCCAGTTGCATGGCCAGGTTTCCAGGTGTCGAAGGTGAAAATAAGGGACACAATAACAGTAACTCCAAAGAATTGTTGAATGCTTTTATGGCTGGAATCACTGGGGTATTGTGTGGTCTCCAGGCTGTAAAACCGTGTTCTAGCAGCAATTTGTCCTGACATTTCACCTACATCTGTGGTTGGCACCTTCAGAGGATCCTCTGAAGATGCTAGCCACAGATGCAGGTGAAACAGTAGGAGAAAATGCTGCCAGATTACAGTCATACAACCCAGAAACCACACAACACCCCAGTAACTTCAAAGTTGAGCCTCCGGTGGCCTAGGGGATAAAAGCCTTGTGACTTGAAGGTTGGGTTGCTGACCTGAAGGCGGCCAGGTTCAAATCCCACCCGGGGAGAGTACGGATGAGCTCCCTCTATCAGCTCCAGCTCCATGAGGGGACATGAGAGAAGCCTCCCATAAGGATGGTAAAACATCAAAACATCCGGGTGTCCCCTGGGCAACGTCCTTGCAGATGGCCAATTCTCTCACTCCCGGAGAAAACAAGGTGCTCATTCAGAACCTGGGCCGTGGCCTTTTCTCGGAGGGACTCTGGCTCTTAAAGGGACCCCCAAATATGCTACTGTTGTTCCCTTTTGTGTTTGTGTCGCACCTTTTTCACTCTATACATAGTGGGATGTAGCGGAAATATGGGACAATTGACTTCCCAGGAATTTTTTTACGAGACATGGGGCATTTTATTCAAATACAGGACTGTCCCTGAAAATTTGCAGCATGGCCTCATTCCCAAGATTTTAAATCCCAGTTCCTCTCATGATTTTGGCCTGTCTGGAGTGCCCTCAGTCTCCATTTCCCACTACTAACCAACTTTCTCAGGTTACTCTGTGACTCACTTTGAATCCAAACAAAATTTCATCAGTGTTCTCTTTTGTAGCATAATATTCCATTCCTCCTTCTGTTACTATTTGTAATGAATTTCATTAGCATATTGGTTAATGTCTTCATTTTTAAAAAAAAGAGTTTAAACATAAACTAAGCTGCTGCTAAGCTATCCACAAATAACAGGAGCATTTTATGGGATTGGGGAGAGGAGGAAGGCCCTTCTAGTTAGAGGGGATCAGCTACTTCCCCAAATGCAAACCATTCATCGGCTTATCCTGTTATTAAATCCTACTCAAAAAACCTGCTAATACCCTCTCAAACAATGCAATGCTGAAACCAATATGCAAAAATGTAATGCCATCGCATCACTAAATAAAATGGAACCAGTTACATCTTCTACTAGCACGCTGTAAGGAGGGCCACAGAAGCAAACAAAAGACAGTTCCATGAAATCAATCTACTCCTTGTCGAAAGTGCAGTACAGATTCCTTTGGAAACGAAAGGTGGTGAGATAAATGCACAGATGCTAGGATAAACGGTTACCTGCATACCTATCTAACAATGGCAGTGAATCTAATGAAATGGTTACCACAATTCTTCTTCCTTAGCACTGCTGACTAATTTTACTGACTGTTTGGAAATTTTGTGTCACTGGCATTTAAACAGTGTTTTCCTCAATCACATTTGAAGGTATTTTTGATCACTTAGAGTCCTGCTTCTAACAAAGTAAGAAGGTAGTGGCCATCCAATATATCTTTTGGGGTTTGGCCTCTGGCATTCAGTAGGACACCACCTCTAAAGATGGAGGCTGTACTAAGTTAAGGGATCTAATGTTGTAATTGCTGATCCTCGGGGTTGTTCCATATCATTTTGCCATCTTATGCAGAAGTCAAAGAGATATTTCCTCTTCTGTTACAAGTACAAAAAGTTGACCAGGGCATTCTCTCACCACACAGTTAAAGTGCTGTGTGCCATTATAACTTCAAAGGCTGTAACCAATGGAATCCTGGACTCCATCACACTAGACTATTTTATGGCACTATGATTCCAGTTTAACTGTCATGATTCCACCATGTGCAATCCTGGGATTGGTAGCTAAGAGAGCAGCATGTTGAATTCTCTGCCAGAGTACTTTAGTGCCTTACCAAACTACAAACACCAGGACAGAATGGGATGGCAGAAAAGTGGAATTACAATGCTTATCTCATTGTATGTATCCGTGGGATTTGTGTTTCGGTGAGGCAGTAGAGCTCTTTGGCATTCCATAGGATGCTGATATGGTGGCCAAAGTGAAATATAGGATAGGCCACATCTAAAGTAAAGGTAAAAGTTTCCCCTTGACATAAAATCTAGTCAAGTCTGGCTCTGGGTGGCGGTGGTGGTCATCTCCATTTCTAAGCTGAAGAGCTGGCGTTGTCCATAGACACCTCCTAGGTCATGTGGCCGGCATGACTGCACGGAGTGCTGTTACCTTCCCGCCGAAGCGGTACCTATTGATCTAATCACATTTGCATGTTTTTGAACTGCTAGGTTGTCAGAAGCTTGGGCTGGCAACAGTAGCTCACCCCCATCCCACAGATTTGAACCACCAACCTTCTGGTCAGCAAATTCTGCAGTTTAGCGGTTTACGCCACTGCAGCCCCTAGGCCACATCTACACTTTCATATAATCTAGTTTCAGAATGCAGTGTAGACTGAGCTGGCAGGGACAGTCCCAATTAATCCACTTTTCCTGCTGCTTTCAAAATGTCCCAGCTTCCCTCTTCTCTTCCTCCTATTGTCTCATTGGCTGCAAACTGAGTTCAGAGTACAAACTGGGTTCAACCTACAAATACAATTTGCAATCAGTTAACAGAGAAAACAAGAAATGGCAGAATTTTGCTTTCCCCAACAGTCTCAGGCTAAATCAACCTGCTGCAGTCTCTACCAGCTTGCATGTTCTTCACCATTAATAATCTGGCCACAAGAGTCCTGTTTTTCAAATGTCTAATGTTGGGTGATATATAAAGCATAACAAAGGACTGCATCTGAAGCGATCCATTGCATAAAGCACTTTCCCCCCTACACAATGAACTCTCCTGAGTATTTTATGAGAGAGGGATAAAGGTTCTCTTCTCTATTCATTGGTTTATAAACATCTATATTCCCCCTTGCTTGCATCCTCCCCTCCCCACCTCCACGAGGCCTAATGTAAAAATCTTTACACACATTGACCTTTTCTTGTAGAAAGGATGCTCCAGCAAGGAAAGGCTAAAGTATCTGATGTTTGTTTGTTTTGTTTTTTTACTTCAGGAACTTCTCTTGAGGTTTTGTTTTTAAAGGGTAGATGTGCACATGTTGCAGAATAAAGAGAGAAGCGGGTGGCTGAAAGTCCTGAAAGAGGAGAGAAGTCTGTAGGTGAAAATCAGCTCATTTTATGATTAAATGGATCCCCCAGTGGCGCAGTGTGTTAAAGTGCTGAGCTGCTGAACTTGCAGACTGAAAGGTTGCAGGTTCGAATCTGGGGAGTGGAGTGAGCGCCCGCTGTTAGTTCCAGCTTTAGCCAACCTACCAGTCCAAAAACATACAAATGTAAGTAGATCAATAGGGCTGGGCTGTGGCACAGCTGGCTAGTACCCAGCTGCAATAAATCACTACTGACTGAGAGGTCATGAGTTCGAAGCCCAGGTCATGTTAAGCCTCCGACCATTAAATAGCCCAGCTTGCTGTTGACCTATGCAGCCCCAAAAGACAGTTGCATCTGTCAAGTAGGGAAATTTAGGTACGCTTTATGCGGGAGGCTAATTTAACTAATTTACAACACCATAAAACTGCCAGCAAAATGTGAGGAAAGGCATGAGGAAGTACAGCCACTAGTGGACAGTGAAGCAACAGCTCCCTCTGTGGCCAGAATCGTGAAGCTGGAAAAATGTTAAATGCCTCTGTGTCTGTCTATACTGTATGTTGTTTGTCTGTTGGCATTGAATGTTTGCCATATATGTATTCATTGTGATCCGCCCTGAGTCCCCTTTGGGAAGGAATATAAATACTGTAAATAAATAAATAAATAAATAAATAGGTACCCCTCTGGTGGGAAGGTAACGGCGCTCCATGCAGCCATGCAGTCATGCCAGCCACATGACCTTGGAGGTGTCTATGGACAATGCCAGCTCTTCAGCTTAGAAATGGAGATGACCACCAACTCCCAGAGTCAGACACGAATGGACTTAACATCAGGGGAAACTTTTACCTTTACCTATGATTAAATACAAGCCCACAAGTTCCCAGAATTTAGAGTTTTTGGCCAGATGTAGTAATTATTGGCCACCTGCAAGAATTCTACCAGCCCTTATTCTTTTATGTGTCTAGAACTTGTCAGTGGTCATCAAGACAAACTTTGACTTAAGGTGACCGCCAAGAGCCCTGGTCATCAACAGCACTACTTAAGGATACAGCATAAGAATACATGACTTCAATGCTTTGGAGTCATGGAAGTTGCAGTTTTACAAGGTCTTAAGACTTCTCTGCCAAATACATCCATGTTCAAATTTTTGCCCCAAACACACTGTAGAGTTGGAATGCATATCTTCCAGTGTTCCACATGTCTGGCTAAACAACATGAGAGTGTGGTCAAGATGGCAAAAGTTGTAAGCCTGAAATTTATTTAGGAGAAACTTTGGCAGCTTGCTTTGACCTGAGCCTAATGGGCAGACATGATATCCCTCCTCATGTCCTGTCCTAGCCCTTCTCCCATTGGAGGTGCATCTACACAAAGCATGGGAAAACTTTGACCCTCAAGGTGTTTTGGACTTCAACTCCCACAATTCTTAACAGACTACCAGCTGTTAGGAATTGTGGGAACTGAAGTCCAAAACACCTTGAGGACCAAAGTTTGCCCATGCCTGATCTACACTATACATTTAATACAGATTGGCTCAACTTTAACAGCCATGGCTCAATGCAACAAAATCCTGGTAGTTGTGGTTTGGGAGATAGTAATGCTCTTTGGTAGAGAATGCGAAAGGAACCTGCAAAACTGGAACCCCTATGATTCCATAAGTTAAAAAGGTAAAGGTTTTCCCCTGACGTTAAGTCCAGTCGTGACCGACTCTGGGGGTTGGTGCTCAACTCCATTTCTAAGCCGAAGAGCTGGCGTTGTCCATAGACACCTCCAAGGTCATGTGGCTGGCATGACTGCATGGAGCGCCGTTACCTTCCCACCGGAGAGGTACCTATTGATCTACTCACATTGGCATGTTTTCAAACTACTAGGCTGGCAGGAGCTGGGGCTAACAGCGGGCACTCATTCCGCTCTCGGGATTTGAACCTGGCACCTTTTGGTCCGCAAGTTCAGCAGCTCAGCGCTTTAACGCAATTAAAGTAGTATCAAACTGCATTAATTCTACTGTGTAGATATACCCTAGGTTAACTGAATGTAAATTACTTTTGTATTTTGAACTCATTCTGCAGCAATTGAAGCTTAGGACAAAACAAGTGAGAGAAGGAGACAAACCGGGACACGTTAATAGCAGCTGAAAAAAAGCAGTACAGAGAACTGATCAAATTGGGAAAGTTGGAAGGATGGGGTTCATTCTCCATTCTCTTCTCTTCACAGGTTTTGTACAGAATGATTACCCGGGAGGACCTTTTATATGGCTTTTGTCTCATGACACTTTAAATTCTTTCTCTAGGATTGTGCCAGCTCTGTGAAATCTCGTGCTGAGGAAAGCTCATCTGGTCTGCCCCACTGAGGTTTTTTAAAGATCATTTTGTCCTGCTGGGCATAAGGGACTGGTTAATCTGCACGCTGTAGTCGGTTATAAATGCTTTTATTTACCATGCAGCTTGCAAATGCCATATTCCAATTTTAAGGCGGGATTTAATTGCTTTAATCATTTCCCGTACCCCGCATGTTTGTTTCTGCAACAAGTCACTTTAAGGAGTCCTTGTAGGTTGAAATACTAGGATAGACACTTTAAATAAATACATGCATATGTGATGGTGATGATTTTTTAAAGTCCTCCTCTGCCTTCAAGAATGAGAGACTAACTTTATAGCTTCTCCTTTCTTTCTTTTTTTGGTCAGGATATACTGCAGTAATATTTTCACACATTATTAACAATCGGAGTTTTCACCAAAAAATGAAGCATCCAACTCTGGTCCCATCAGGAGAGAACATCTCATTGTTCATCTGCGGTTTGTTAAAAATGGGCCTTTTCTCTCTAATACTCTGGTCCAGGCATGGCATCGCTTTAAATCCCAGAATGGTACTTCCTAAAAATATTAAAGAAATGCTCACAAGCTGGGACTCTGTTCCAACACAGCCTGACTCCAAAGCAGCTTTTGATGCTTGTCCTTGTGGGTGGTACCATTACAACTCTCCAAACCATATTGTCTTGCTTAGCAGTGCTGCACTTAATTGGACGGCTTTCGGATCAAGGTAAGAAACCCGCAGAACCGTTCTCCAAATGGTCAGTACGAGCAGAATCCCCTGGCAATCCGGAGCCTTTTGATTTCATTTTGCGACGCCATGGGACATTGCTGCCAGCCCTTGTGGTGTTCCCATTCTTTCATACACTCACAGCATTTAACACCACTTTTCATTTAAGCCTGTTCATTTTTGAAGGTAGAATGAATTTGCTGCTGTCAGGGTGCATTAGGGATATTAGATCGCGAATGAGCTGTAACTTTCTTCAGCTCGACGTTTATAACATGAAGACAATTTCATTGGGTTCTGTCATTGCTTAAATAAAACCACAATCCCTCAACTCTTTAAAAGACACGGCTGTTTTTGCATGCTTCTTAGGGAATTTTTTTTCCAGCACAGCTGCTTTGGGGCTTTACTGTAACATTGTTCTATCCTGTGTTGTTGTTGTTGTGGTTGTTGTTGTGGTTGTTGTTGTGGTTTTTGTTGTTTTTGTTGTTTCTGTTTCTGTTGCTTTAACAGGAAGGTCCATAATTCAGTTATAGAGGCTCAGGGGAATAGCTACAGGAGAACAAAAATCATGGCATTTTTCCCCAAATAAGAATTCTTCCCCTAAATCAAATTTTCCTTCGGTCCCCAAATTGCAAACTTCTGTTGAGCATTTCTCGCAGTGGTTCTCAACCTGTGGGCCCCCAGGTGTTTTGGCCTACAACTCCCAGAAATCCCAGCCAGTTTACCAGCTGTTAGGATTTTTAGGAGTTGAAGGCCAAAACATCTGGAAACCTACAGGTTGAGAACCACTGTTCTAAATGCTCAACAGAAGTTTGCAATTTGGGGACCAAAGGAAATTTTGATTTAAGGGAAGAATTCTTATTTGGGGAGAAATGCCATGATTTTTCTCCCCCTGTAGCTATTCCCCTGAGCCTCTATAACTGATTTATGGACCTCCCTGTTAAAGCAACAATTTCTGGGAATGTATACATTTGAAGACTGATGGAATATGTCCGGAGTAGGGGCCAGGTTTTTTGTGGCAAAGCCCTCATTTTACCTTCCCTCATTGCTACACAATTACATTGTAGTTCTCCATAAAGTAAGGAAGACACTCCTAACAGACGGAACCCCAGTGGCACAGCGGGTTAAATCGCTGAGTTGCTGAACTTGCTGACTGAAAGGTCGGCAGTTCGAATCCGGGGAGTGGGGTAAGCTCACACTGTCAGCCCCAGCTTTTGCCTACCTAGCAGTTCGAAAACATGCAAATGTGAGTACATCAATAGGTACTACTCCGACGGGAAGGTAACAGCACTCCATGCAGTCATGCCAGCCACATGACCTTGAAGGTGTCTATGAACAATGCCAGCTCTTCGGCTTAAAAATGAAGATGAGCACCAACCCCCAAAGTTGGACACAACTACAAACTGACAATATTTGGCTTCCAAGACCAGTAGTCTGGTGTCAATACCTCCATATCTCTGTTAAATGTCAATGATATTACATTACAGTCTGTAACATACTCTACAAAACAAAATCATCCTGAAACAAGATCATCCAGAGCAACTCAGTGCAAATCATAGCAGGAAGACTTAACCAGCCATGTATTTTGCAGACCATCTAAAAGCAGTCTTGGCTCAGCTTCACTGCCTTCCATTAGCTACTGTTGCAGATAACGGGTGGATCAGGTGATATAATCTTTCTCAGATCTTTCAGAGGCACTTCCAACATCATTTCCTCTCATCTCACCTCACAGTACTGGATAATAGAAAAACCAAAAACATTTCCTGGCCTGCTGATTTCCAAATGAGCTGGACTATAACTCCATGGTGGACAGAGTGATGGGAGTTATAGGCCAACACATAGGGAAGGCATTAAGTTGTGGAATTGTAACTGTTTCAGGAAATCACTACGATCCTTGAAAAAAGTAGCCACACCAGAAAAATATAAGAGTGTGGAAACACATTGGCCAATATTCTCTATCAGTAATTTAGGACTTCATCAGAAGAGTATAGGGCTCCATTTCCAAGTGCGGTGGAAATGGAGTCCCACAAGAGTCCCATGGAGGCCATCACATGATGTAAGGGAACTTCTAGTGGGAGTCCGTGGGGCTCTGTTTCTACAGCATATGGAAATGGAGGTCTACACCTTTCTTCAGGAGTTCAGTGTTACCCAAATCCAAACAGCCAAAAGACGGGGGAAAGACGGATGACTGGCCATCCCTCAAAATGGGGAAAGAAGGGAGAGAACAAGGAAAGGTGGTTTCCTCCACTTTCACCTGTCTCTCCGTGCTCTGTCTGATGAAGTTCTTAGTTAAATATCTAACTAAGTTACCTCTTCTGACCTGAACCTTCCCTGAAACCTTGTGGAAACATCACAATTTTCCTGAGCTTTGACTGATGGCAGAATGGATTTCTTTCTCCCCACTCAATGAATGCTCAGTAAAGTATGTTTGGGTATTGGAGTTACAATTGTGGCAGTAGTGTCCCAATCATGACTAAACAGTGACTGCAGCAGGTGAAATCCAGTACAGTATGAATTCTATATCTGTAGGGAATATGTTTCCAGCTTTTACATGGATATGCAAAACTGGGAATAATAGTGAATACCATTGAAATTAAGAATACCATAGAGTCACATTGAGGACCTAGAAAATGCCTAGAGAGGATATATTTTGTCAGCTGAAGATAAATGAAGTTACAGTAGAGTCTCACTTATCCAAGCTAAATGGGCCGGCAGAACCTTGGATAAGCAAATATCTTGGATAATAAGGAGAGATTAAGGAAAAGCCTATTAAACATCAAATTAGGTTATGATTTTACAAATTAAGCACCAAAATATCATGTTATACAACAAATTTGACAGTAAAAGTAGTTCAATACGCAGTAATGTTATGTTGTAATTACTGTATTTATGAATATAGCACCAAAATATCACGATATATTGAAAACAGTGACTATAAAAATGCCTTGGATAATCCAGAACCTTGGATAAGTGAGTCTAGGATAAGTGAGACTCTACTGTATATGAAAATGGGGGTCGTACCAAACTCCATAAGATGGAACTATAACTGTTAAATTTGGACCAAATGACTACATGCTTAATGGGAATTTTGTTGCCCTAGAACCAAAACAACAGAAAGGAGCCAACCATACCTACCTATACATAACCATAGAAACATTGTGTTGGAGGAGTCCATAAAAGTCATCCAGTCAAACCCCTTGTCACATGTAGGATTACACAAGGAAAGCATTTATGCCGTGCATGATCAAAACATACGCCTTTCTGCAAGAGTTTTAAAGCAAATGGGATGGAAGGGAAAGCAAAATACTGTCTTTACATACAAACCATAACGTCCTTCTTCTGAATTCTTCTGTATTTCTTTCTTTCTTTTTTAAAAAGCCATTAAGAAATGGGATACCTTTTGAGGCAGAGTTGCACTCTTCAGCTTATAAAAAATGTATGGGATGATAGTGCTGAGAAAGGCTTTGAGGCGTGACATGGTCTATCATGTTGTGCATGCATGAGTTCGCTTTTACAAGATCAGAACTAGGAGCTAAGATGAATACTATTTATTGTGAGCCTGGAGGCTTTCGAAGTGGAGTATCTCTCTGCTTAGGGTGAGCATTAGTACTACTCAGTTTGTGCATTCTCCAGAGAGACGTCCTTTCTGGCATACATGTGCACTGGCACACATGCGCGCACACACATCACACACACATCAACCTACAAATCAAATCCTTTTCAAAAAGCAACCAACCAACTCTGTGGGTTTTACAGAAAATCTGGAGTAGTCTGGGGGTATTCCAGGGCAGGGATGGAAGCAAACTGGGATCTCTGATCTTAGATAACATGCAAGGTTTACCAACTCATGATAATAGAACAATACCAAGTAAAATTTCAAAGATGAATGAGATGCTTTGCTAAGCTTATAGTAATTATTCATTGCTCAGTCTCACTGTGTTCTTCATTGGTCCAATTATTTAATAATACAATTATTAAATGGTTGCCTTAGTTAGATTTTTGTGCAGTTTTGCCAGTCTGTTCTAAAAGTTGATGTTAGAATTCCACATCTGTAAACTAGGTTGTAAACAACTTTAATGCACACAATAATAACAAGGATATGCAGGTTATGCCAACAGGAGGATTTTAAGGACTTTATCACACGAGGCAGGCAAACTGGCATTGTATACTTTGGCAATTGAATACTTTGCATATGTTGGAAACTGCCCTGTGTCCTCTTGGGGAGACAGGGTGGTATATAAATAAAGTTGTTGTTGCTGTTACACTAACTGGACAGTCACCTTTGGTGGTGATCCCTACCACATGATGGTGTGCATCCTGCTACTGATTTGCCCGCTTCCATGATCCCTCCATGATTCTCCTGCCCCTGACTATTTTTGGTAAATCCCACCAAGAGCTTCCAATCCCACAATGCTCTCATCATCTAACTTGGTGTGATGGGTCCATTCCACTTCTATGCTGGTATAACAGCAGGAGCATGACACCAGGGGGCAAGATTCTCCTTTTCTCTCCCCTCTTGCTATTCCTAAGATAGGAGCCTCCGGTGGCCTAGGGGATAAAAGCCTTGTGACTTGAAGGTTGGGTTGCTGACCTGAAAGCTGCCAGGTTCGAATCCCACCCAGGGAGAGTGCGGATGAGCTCCCTCTATCAGCTCCAGCTCCATGAGGGGACACGAGAGAAGCCTCCCACAAGGATGGTAAAACATCAAAACATCCGGGCGTCCCCTGGGCAACGTCCTTGCAGACGGCCAATTCTCTCACTCCAGAAGCAACTCCGGTTGCACCTGACACGAAAAAAAAAATTCCTAAGGTGGCTTATTCACCTTTATTTTAATTTATATTTGCCTCTTTTGCTTTGTTTTTAAAAGATAGAATTGCTCAATTGTGCTAAAAACAAAGATAAGGTAACAGCAATAGTGAAGTTAGGTGGGCGTATTATTGTGGGACTATGAAACAGTAAATTGGAGCAAGTATGCTAATGAGGAGAGGTACAATATCAAGGATACTCAATGTAGTATGTATTTGCTTTAAATGATAATACAGCTGTAGTGGAATGGATAAAAGTCCTAGGAGTGATAGTCCACAAAAGTAAGTTTATCAAGGTCTAGGCTTTCTTCTGACTAGGCATGAGGCCATGTATAAGTTGATCTCATGCATAAGTTGACAGTATGAATTTTGAGGTGATTCATGAATAAGTCAGTGGTCATTCAATGGACCAGCCATTTCCACACCTAAGCATTCAAAAAGACAAAAGTAGTACAGTAGAGTCTCACTTATCCAACATAAACGGGCCGGCAGAACATTGGATAAGCGAATATATTGGATAATAAGGAGGGATTAAGGAAAAGCTTATTAAACATCAAATTAGGTTATGATTTTACAAATTAAGCACCAAAACATCATGTTATACAACAAATTTGACAGGAAACGTAGTTCAATATGCAATAATGCTACGTAGTAATTACTGTATTTATAAATTTAGCACCAAAAAAATAACGATATATTGAAAACATTGACTACAAAAATGCGTTGGATAATCCAGAACGTTGGATAAGCAAATGTTGGATAAGTGAGACTCTACTGTATATGGTAGAGGGGAGGGGTCAGTACTTATTTTAGGTTTTTTGGGGGGATGGAATAAGCTCATTGTTTTTTGTTATCTATTCAGATAAGGGGATGGCTCCATTACTGGTAACAGTTAAAGTACAGTACTCACAATGACCTGTGGATAAGTCAAGCCAGGGTTTTGGATTGATTTTTTGAGTCAAATTTCTAGACTTATATATGAGTAATCCCTTCCCATCCCCTGCTCTCTTATCTTGCTGTTATAATGCTGTCATATGATCCTGCTGTTATAATTTACTTATATTTGCCAGCACTGTCTATTCCAACTGGCCAAGGTCTCCGGTTAGAAATCGTTTCCAACCTTGCCAACTGTGATCCCTTTAAATGGAGATATTGGAGATTAAATCTGGATCCTTGTATAAGCAAAGCCTTGACAGCCTTAGCCATTTCTTTGTTTTACCATCCTCTAAGACAACCTCCTGCTGCGCATCTTGGAATACTGTATAGAATATCAACGACTGACAAGGACCCAGAGAGAGAATTGCAAACCTATAATTACTCAGCTGCCTAAAAACACAGCTAAGTGAACAACATGACATCAAGAAGACCCATGTGAAAATGTGATGAGAAAGACAATAACCTCAACTGTCTACTTTACTCTTCAACGCCACCCAATTCAAAATAGGATAAACTGTATTTCAGAATAATTTTGTTCTTCTAATGGTAAGATGGGGGGAGGGCAAAGAAACGAAGAAAGCACATGGCATCATTCTGGTGCCTAGATAAGTAGTCAAAGAACACTACATCAAAAATAGCAAGCAATTCTGAATCCTGAAAAGGAACAATTTTGGCAAGGTCTCAAGCACTTACTGTCAGAGGAAATTGCAGTCTTCTGACTGCCGTGACACCGTGGAATGCCTTTGAAAGATCATTAGGGTGCGGAGGTCTCAAACAGATGCCATTCAAATGAGCATTAAACTAAATGGACTTTCCCTGAAGGAATAATAACAACTCAGCGACTACAAATGTTTTCAAAACAACTTCTTTGCAGTTTTGAAAGGACTCTATTTTTTTTTGTCAGAAAATATAACCCGAGCAAAAAATGACAATCAATGTGGACTTCATGCATGCAGACCCATGCACATAGCATGGACAACATCCATAGAATGCATTTATATACTCCCCAACATTTAAAGATGAAAACCAGGAAATGTGTGTCCAAACAACATCTGAGTGCTGTCAATATGGTAAAGGTTATTACTGAGGAAGAACACGTAAGCTAGGAAAAGCTGCAGCAGTTTGCTTTTGCCTCCATCATTTGAGAAGGGCACTGTTCCCTATATTTCTATTGACTGCTTTACATTTTGAGCTTACTGAGCTTTTTTTTTAATTACCAAGCAGTCTTCAACCTCCAATGTGTCTATAATCTAACTGAATGTTTCAGGCAACTGCATGCAAGCCCCTGTCAACAAACATACAATGAAAGAATTCATATTCTCTGAGCGTGGACCCTTGAAACATCAAAATGGCAGTGATTACATACAAGTATTAGTAGGCTTGGATAAATCCACAAGTCTGCAAAATTTTCATTGCAAAATCAACAGTAACACCAAAATGAAGATTGAACATGCTCAGCACTTGTGGAACGTGTCTGCATGTGCCTTCAAACTATTTGTTGACCTATGGTGACCTTATGAATTTTATGGGGTTTTCCTAGAAATTGATGCTCAGAGGTGGTTTTGCAAGTTCCTTCCTCTGAAATATACCCTACAGTATCTGGTATTGGTTGGAAGTCTCCAGGGGGTCAGGGGTGCAAGATACTCATGAAAGTGGAAAAACCATGAATATATAAATTCCCCCAAATTATATTCGATATGTTCACTGCTGTCAAAATTGTTTTAATATTGCAAATTGCTTGAATCAATTTCAGTGCCCCCCTTTTTGTATGTTTTAGCTCCATTGTTTTTGTTCAAAACTGAATCCCAATTTTGTGGAAAAGGCGGAACAACAATGATAATATAATAGGGGAAAAGAAAGAAGAGGGGCATGTGAATTTGGTTAAATGTCTTTCTTAATTGTCTCCCACAATTCATGTATTTCTGTATCCTTACTTTTCAAGAGTCCTCCATAGCAAAACAAAAGAGAAACATATGCAATGAGAAACAATTATATCAGGAGTCAAGTTATTACAGTAGGCAGGCATAAGAGGAACAAAGTTTTCCCAGGAGTGAAATAAAATGCAATTATGTGAAAGGGGAGGAGAGGCAGTCAGTAAAGTGCAAGTGAGCAGATCCATTGTTCCTCAGATGTCATTTCCCATTGGCTTTGTGTACTTCTCTCCATTTGCCTCCAGTGCAGAAACATTGGCAGGTATCTTAAAGCAGCATGAAACATTAATAATAATAATAATAATAATAATAATAATAATAATAATAATAATAATAATAAGGATCAGGAGACAGAAGGCCTGATCCTTGCAGCCCAGGAGCAAGCCATCAGAACAAATGCAATTAAAGCCAAGATCGAAAAATCAGCTTATGACCCAAAATACAGACTGTGCAAGGAAACCGACAAAACCATTGATCATATCCTCAGCTGCTGTAAGAAAATCACACAGACAGACTACAAACAGAGGCACAACTATGTGGCCCGAATGATTCATTGGAACTTATGCCTCAAGTACCACCTCCCAGCAGCAAAGAACTGGTGGGATCACAAACCTGCAAAAGTATTGGAAAATGAGCACACAAAGATACTGTGGGACTTCTGAATCCAGACTGACAAAGTTCTGCCATAGATGTGGGTGAAACGTCAGGAGAGAATGCTTCTGGAACATGGCCAGACAGCCCGGAAAACACACAACAACCCAGTGATTCCAGCTATGAAAGCCTTCGAAGCACATATTCATTGATTGCATACTTATCCCATGTATCTCCAGGAACAAGGAGGTCAGGGTTGTGACCATGGTACTCTTTACCCAATTTTATCTTCACAACAGTCCTGGTTATTTATTTATTTCATTGCTTTATATTCTGCTTTTTCTCTAGATCCAGAGAACAGGGAACAACTAGCCACTCAGCTAGCTTCATATCTGAGTGAGGATTTGGATCATGTTCTCCCTGGTCCAAGTCAAGGGCTTTAAACCTGAGCTTGGAAAAGTTCCACATACAATTCCCAGAATCCTGAAGCCAGGACTTGAGTTTCCATCAGGATTATTTTTCCAAAGCTTCTGCTTAATACCTTTCATTCTGCCCCTTTACAGCCCTGTGCATGCCCTTAGGAAGATCTACAGAATCATATATGTATCGCTGTAGCTTTAAACATAACCTCAGCAATTGTGTCAATGCATTATTATTCTTTCCGCCTTGCCCGGAGGAAGCCTGGCAATACATTGTGAATGATGCTGCCCCACTGGCCAGCATTTGAAACAAAAGCAAGCAAAATTCTGGGCAGAATAAGGGGGGGAAGAAGCATTTTGGTGATTGGATACCCATCAGCTCGGCCTCAGCAGGAGCCGGTTCCCACTGTGGTGCACTTTGGTTCTCTCCCAGTTCAGGCTTTCCAGCCAGGGTCAGGCATGCTTCCAGCGCACACCCGCATCCGCGTGCTCCTTCGCACATACGATTCGATCCCAGGCAAGCCAGCTTGTCATATTCAATGCATCAGCTTGCTCGGTTGGATTTGGCAGAGCCCTTGTCTAACCTGATTAGTGATGCACTCTCAGCAATAATTGATTGGGGGGGGGGGGGGGAGAGAGAGAGAACGCTAGTTGGGAAAGTTTTAACAAGGGAAGCTTTTCACAACTGCCATTGGGTTTTTGTTTTAGAGTGCGGAAAGCGGAGGGAGAGAGAAAAGGGAGGAGAACGGCTACTCACGGCATTCAAAGACGGTGGCTGATGCAACTGTACAGAAATCAGCCTCCAAGCATAACAGCCTTCCTAGAATGCCAGCTGGGCATGCGGTGAAACAAACCGGGGACCAGGTGGACCTGCCTCTGCAGAGGGACAGCTGCACAAAGACTTGAAGGCACTTGTTTTGCTTTGTTGTTGCTGCTGTTGTGGTTGTGTGCCTTCAAGCCGTTTCCACGTCATGATGAAATGAAAGCGACTCCCTTACAGAGTTTTCTTGTCAAAATGTCTTAAGAGAAGGTTTGGTATTGCCTTTCTTTGAGGCTGAGAGAGTGTGAGTTACCCAAGGACTCCCAATGGGTTTCCATGGCTGAACAAGCATTCAAACCTGGGTCTCCTGGGGTTCATCTATACTGTAGAATTAATGCAGTTTTCACCTGTTTAGCTGCCATGGCTCAATTCTTTAGAATAGTGGAAGCTGTTATATATGGTATTTAGCCTTCTCTATCAAAAAGGGGCCCCTGGTGACACAGTGTGTTGAAGCGCTGAGCTGCTGAACTTGCGGAATCAAAAGGTCCCATGTTCAAATCCCAGGAGTGGAATGATTGCCCGCCGTTAGCCCCAGCTCCTGCCAACATAGCAGTTCGAAAACATGCAAATGTGAGTAGATCAATAGGTACCGCTCCGGCAGGAAGGTAACGGCGCTCCATGCAGTCATGCCGGCCACATGACCTTGGAGGTGTCTATGGACAACGCCGGCTCTTCGGCTTAGAAATGGAGATGAGCACCAACCCCCAGAGTTGGTCACAATTGGACTTAACATCAGGGGAAAACTTTTTATCTTGAGTTATATATGGTCTTTAGCCTTCTCTATCAAAGAGTGCTGGTGCCTCATCAAACTATGGCCCCATGCTTCCATAGCATTGAGCCTTGGCAGTTAAAGCAAGTCAAACTGCATTAATTCTACAGTGTAGACACACCCTTGGTCCCAACACTCAAATCACAACACCACACTGGCTGCTCCTGAAACTTTCAGGCTTGCCAACTAGCTCCTGGTCAGATTGGATCATATGATTCTCCTTGATCCTTATGAAAGATTCATGGATCAGGCTCGCTTGCTCTCTGGACTGAAATTTCCTCTTGTTTTATACAGTCTATTTTGATCTCCTCTACCTTCTCTTTCCACTCCATCCTCACGATTATGAACTTTCCTTTCCTTTGCTTTTCACTGCAGCAGATGCAGGACTATACCCCTCTTTCATCTCCACTAGGGATGGAAGAAATATTCTCTATTATTCATTTCCAGGCTGAAAATGGATTTCCTGATGCTTGGGAAATCCTGTTGGAAATTAAAAGCAAAGAACATTTTGTGCACTATTTTTGTCATATATTCAGAATATACACCAAAATTTTCTGGGCAGAGAAACACATGGGGGTTTTGGCACAAAAAATGTAGACATTTTATTTAGAAATTGTGTCCCCCTTTGCAGAAAATGTGTTCTGCAAAGGAAACATGGCATGCATATGTGTGGTGATCTTTTTTGCAAAGCCAAACAGACCAAAAATGCTAAAATCCCCAGGATACCCAAATATAGGAACAATATTGCACAGAAAGAACAGGTTTATTTCCCACTGTGGGGTGAAAACTACAGTAATTATTAATCCTTGCATATGAGGATGAAATAATTAAGGATTTGCATACCTCCACCCCCAAGAAAGCAGTAATATAAGGCTTCTGAAAGGTGAGGAAGCAAAGCACAACTCACTGAGGGTCGAATTGTGGGTATCTTTTTTTTCTTCAAAAGAGCCTCTTTGGGCTGCATGAGGTTATCTGCTTTGAGACTGAATGGCGGAAGATTATAATTGCTCCACAGCAGCAGCAATATACAAGATGCAATCAAACCAAACGGGAGACGAGAGGCTGCCAGAATTAACCCTTTCCGGGCTTGCGGTGGTTGATGGCAAATAATTCATCAGCCATCAAAACTGGCATTATCTCAGCGCGCACACAAAGCACAAAACCCCGGCCTCATTGTCCTGTGTTGGCAAGTGACAGGGGAGATCAATATTGGAGACCAAATGCCAACAGTAAAAGAGCAATGCCAGTCAGTATTTCATAGACTAACTGCCCTTATCCGAGACTCTCATGCTTCACTGCGCGAAAATGCAGCCATTGATCCTGGTGTCATCGCTCAAATTCTTCATACATCAAGTTGCCTTTTCTTCTTCAGAACTGTGTTTCTGGGACTGATCTATCTCTCATTCAGATGGAATATATATATATATATATATATATATATATATATATATATATTCCATCATTCTCTTTCAAAGCTACATTTTTATGGTGTTAATCTGTAAGCAGAGGAATATTTTCCCTTTTCTTACTCTCATTTATGACCTCATCAGATGGGTTTTTTCCCCGTCCTAGCATGCTGCCAGCACACTGCCAGAACAGAGTCTGCTGGAGCCCATCATACGAGGGTTGAATGAAAAGTAATGCCTCCACCTTCATTACTTGGGTTTGGATGGGAATATTTTAATAAATCAAACACAGAAATAATCCTTAGGTTGTGCTCTTTTACTACCACTATTCACTTTTCCACCTAATCACCAGACAATTGGATAAATTTCTGCCAACAATGAACACGTTTTCTGAAGCCATCACAGAAGAAGTCGACACTGTTTCCGCAACCAGTGTCTCACAGTCCCCATCGTGCACAGATCTTCTATTAGCCAAGCAAAGCAATAATGTGACCCACATGTTTTGTGAAATGCCAATTATGCTTGAAATTTCTCTCTGAGTGATACGACGATTGTCCTGAATCAATCTGTCAACCTTTTGCTTGTGAAACTCACTGGTTGCTTTCACACACGTCCAACTCTTTGTTTGTCATGCAAGTTGGATGTTCCCACCTCAACATCTTTAAACTTACTAGTCTAATGATGCACAGCACTAACATCAACACAATCCCCATAAACAGCTTGCATCCTCTGATTAATCTCCTTTGGGGTGACACCTTCTGCTATCAAGAATTCAATGACTGCACATTGCTTAAGTCACATTGACTGACCGTCTGCGCTTTGCACTTTAACAACACAACCATTCAATGCTAAGGCTTCCTGCCAAATGGAACTGTAGAGGAGAGTCTACTGAACAAGCCAGTACCTGCCGCATACCAGTATTGCCATCTGTTGAGGAGTTATGAAGGTGGAGGCATTACTTTTCATTCACCCCTCGTATTACGCAGAGCTACTTTTGGAGGGTCTCTATTATGATCCATCTCAAGAGCATGCCACCAGTGCACTAAGAAGGAACCCTGAGGTCAAGGGTGATTACCATCTCCACATTGCAGAAGCCAGAGACAGTGGGGAAATGTTGTTGGATGGCAGCCCATGACCAACCACTGCAAGAGGTCGAAGTTGGGCACAGCGCAATAGTTTCCCTCATTGTCCTCCGTTGTCTCCAGGCTTTTGGACCTCCATGCGATGAGGTCCCTAAAAGATCTGGTTCAGTTTAACATTGCACTTTTGGAAGCCAAACATCTGTTTCTCCCAATAATATGAAAATGGGTGACAGGCGTTCGGCATTCTCTGCAATCGCCCAGCTGCTATCTCTTGAGAACTGCCTGATTAGGAAAGACATATGCCCCAAATAAAAACCATTGAGACCCCCTCTCTGTCCTTACAAAGGGGGGAGCACGGCTTGTGTTTAGGTGCTCTCCGCTCCAACTTCTTTTGATCAGCGCAGGGATACATGTGCAAATTCTGAGGCTCCATCTCCAATTGCTTGGAGAGCTGGCATCAAATTGATCAAGGACAGGCTCTTGATATTTTTTCTGAGTCCTTTTCATTATTCATCGTATGCGTCGTAAGAGGGATAAAAGGAAGCAATCGGCATATACCCGCCAGAGTCTGCGCCACCACAGCCTTAAGAAATGTTCCCCGTGCCAGTGCACACAAAGGCCCCTTCCCCCTTCCCACTTAGCAAGCGGAAAACCCACTCCTCCATGGATCTGACCTGAAAATGTCATATTTAATTTAAAGCAGCTATTGGCTCAGTCCCTAGTATGTGGATCGCTCATCTTCAAGCATCACCTTTGAAATGTAAGGGACTCTGTCTGATGTGAGCACAGGCATTCTGGCCTAGTCAGTGGATGAACACGCACAACCAGCAACACACACACAAAGAAGGGGCTGACTCTTTCAATTTGGAGTCAGATGTGCCAGCTCAAATAGTGACTCACCATCAGAAATATGTATCGCTGAATGCAAAATCCAATGTGTAGCAAATGGAAACTGGGACATGTGTGATGAAACAATATCAAAGTGCAGTTAAAATGGAAAAAAAATGAATGAGGAAGAATATTCAAGCTGCAAGGAGCTGTTGTAGGTTGCTTTTGCTTAATCCTATTGCGAACGGCAAGATTGTATCTCTATCCTTCCTACTGAAATGATTGCAAACTACAGTAGAGTCTCACTTATCCAACATTTGCTTATCCAACGTTCTGGATTATCCAACTCATTTTTGTAGTCAATGTTTTCAATACATCGTGATATTTTGGTGCTAAATTCGTAAATACAGTAATTACTACATAACATTACTGCATATTGAACTACTTTTTCTGTCAAATTTGTTGTATAACATGATGTTTTGGTGCTTAATTTGTAAAATCATAACCTAATTTGATGTTTAATGGGCTTCTCCTTAATCTTTCCTTATTATCCAACATATTCGCTTATCCAACATTCTGCTGGCCCATTGATGTTGGATAAGTGAGACTCTACTGTACTTTTGTACTCTGAACTTAGTTTGCAGTAAGTGAAGTAATCAGAGGATAAAGAAGGAAAGGGGGAGAAAGACAGAGAAACTGGAGCATTTTAAAATCCATAGAAACACAAATCAGCTGACAGAGAATTGATTGGGACTGTTTCAGCCAGATATACAATGTTGCCTGCCAAATACAATATATCCTACTGTGTTCTCTAGCCTGTCATGTACACTCTGTGTGTATTGCACCTCAGCAGATAATCAAATGGTATCTTGATATTCAATACTCAAGATATTCAAGCTGTTTTTTCTTTACAGAAAGAGTTTTTTTTATTAGTCACTGCTGGAACTGTGTAATTTCTTAAAATAATAATACAAATAAACAATTAAAGAGAAGCAGAAGTGTGGGATGGTGGAGTTACAAGGGTATGTGGAAATACAATCGCGGGTCCATGGATCAGTATTATTGTGCAAATAGAGAGAGTGTTAAACAAGGGTAGACATGCTAGTATGCATCTGTTATCACTGCTTGCGCAACTGCTATGGAGTAGCAGCTTTTACGATAAAGTCCTATAGACTCCACTTGTAAAACATGAGGGCTGATTTATTGCCGTTGTTTCAGTCTTTGACCCTAAACTCAGCAGAGCTGAACAAAGACGGAAGCTAAGGCAATTAGGTGCAGCAGGTATTTTGCTCCATCCCTCCAGCCATTCTTTAGCACATGACACCAACCTTCTCTCATAATTGTGCATATAGTTTGGAACTTGCAATTTAAGTTTTTTAAAAAAAGTTGATGTGAGGATTCTGTCTTCCTGCCATAGACTATATCTGATTACATGCACATCCTTAACACAGAACATCAGGACATTCAGAGATAGTCATCTCCTATTCCTTCATCATTGCTGGATGCTATTACATACAAGTAAATCAAGCAAAGCTCAAAAAACATGGCTATACAGCCTGGAGAACTCACAGCAACCCAGTGATTCCGGCCGTGAAAGCCTTTGACAACACAAGGCTCAAAGAGATAGCAAATTATGTGAGTGAGGATTCAGAAAGATGAAGAATAATCTTTTTCTACATCTCTTTGAATGCATACAAATATGAAGTGGGCATCTGCATCACTACATCCTGTTGTTCTAAACACTATGCCAATTTTGTGTAAACCCTATTTGAGCCTCAACATCTCTTGATCAAGCCAAGTTCCAGAGTTTACACTTGCCAGGAGTTTCCAATCGATATGGATGGGGTGAGTATATCCAGAGTATAACCAGCCATTAAAACCATTTCACACAAGGGGAGGACAATCTTCATCCCTAGGGACATTTGTGGACTTCAGTCTATTCTCGTGTCTTGCTTGGCCAAATTTCCAAACCATCTGCCAATGACCAGTTTATACCATAGGCAAGATCTATCTGCCGGTTCCCATCTGGGCAAAGAGGAAGGCCGGAGAGGGGCAAAAAAGGGTTGTGAGAGCTGAAAGAAATGGAGAATGGGCATAAGCTGAGAGGAGAGAGGGAAGACCTGCCTTTGCCCGCTTAAAACTACAACATTGCTCATGTTAGGTTTATACCCTGTCCTTTGCCAGCATGAAAATCTTAGCAGATTATTTCCAAGTGGATGTGGCTTCCAGGAGCAAAATGTGCCCAACCCTGACTTACACTGGTAGGTCAAAGTAGGCCAGTTGATACTTTCTTACCCTGGATAAAAGCTCTTGAATCAGGGCTGGTCAGAACAAGAGGGAGACTGACTCTTTCTAGCTACCCAACACCTTCACCTCCACCTGTCCTCAACTTCTTAGGAGCCAGTTCTGACAGCCATTGACTTTAATGAGTACCAAATTAATAAGCCTCTCAAACTCAAGCTTTATATTGGCTGTTCTTAAAAAGGTAGCTATAGCAACAGTACCAGGCATTGGACTAATTAGAGCAAATCATCATCTCCTCTCTTGTTGGGCAGCTCGCGCAGGAGAAAGAAAAGATATTAGACCTTTAAGGAATTTAATTTATTACCTTAAGACTATAATTTTTTATTTGAGAAGCTGATCTCACCCACAGGAAATTGCTTTAAAACAAGATGTATATCAGCAATTATTGTGTTTTTCCATCATTATCCTAAATTGTCAACAAAAGGCACTGATCATTACAAAGCTGCATAACACGGTAATAGGAAACAGGTTATGGGCCCCAAAGGATCATATCAAAAGCAAATCAATTCCAGGAAAAGGGGATAACTGAGAGGTTTCATGAGCGAGAGGGAAAGAAAAAGAAGAGTTTAACTGTGACATAAAGTGGAGAAAAGAGGCACCTACTTTGTGTACTATTGCTAAAATAATGTAACCAAATGGTTCTGCCTATATGAAGCCAATAAAGGCAAGTGCAGTTGCCCCCCTGTATCCATGGGTATTTTATCCATGGATTCAACCAACCATGCCTTTAAAATATTTTTTGGGGCAGTGGGGAAGTAATCCCCAAAAGCAAACCTCAATTTTGCTGTGTGCGTAGCATTACACTGATATGTAGGCATATCCTTCTGAAGCACACCATTTCACAGATCTGTAGCACTCCCTTTAATTATTTGCTATTTTATATGAGGGATGCTATTTTATGATGCCATTGTATCTAATGGGACTTGAGTATCCTTGACTTTGGTATCCAGAGGGGGTTCAGGACACAAACTCCAGTGGATACCAAGGGCCCACTGTAGTGAACCAAGCAAGTAACTTTCTTGCATGTGAATACTTGCATGTGCTTCAGAGCAAATGCTGGTCTTAAAGTTGCCCTCATCTGTGATGTGGATGGATGGTAACAGCTGACTGGTGAGCAAATGTTGACACCACCAGGATACGTGGTCTTCTGTGCTTTGGATGTACAGCTGACACTTCAAACTACATTCCTAACCGTCGTAGATGCTCTCCCATAAACAGTGGTGCCAACTACGTCATTGCAGTGGGGTTGCTATTGACTGGGGCAACTCCAGAAAAATGAGTGTTTTGTTTTCCTACAAATCCCAGCCCTGGCTACTACTTGGTTGGGAGACCACTAATGAATACCAGGTGCTATCAACCATTTTTCAGAGGAAGGCAATGGCAAACCACTTCTGAATATTCCAGAGCCGGTCCAACAATGAGGCGAATTAAGCGGTCGCTTCGGGTGCAAAACATACGGGGGCGCAGTTGAGACTCCTTTTTCTGTTGATTTGTTGTAAAACATGTTTTGGTGCTTAATTTGTAAAATCTTAATGCAATTTGATTTTTAATAGGCTTTTCCTTAATCCCTCATTATTATCCAACATTTTCGCTTATCCAACGCTTTTATTTTTCAGTGATTGGTTTGGGGGAGTGCCAAAATTCTGTTAGCCTACACTTGAAAAATACCTAGGGCCAGCTCTGGAATATTCCCAAGAAAACCCTATGAAACTCATATATTGACAGCCGATTTGAAGGCCCATACACATAAGCTGTATCTATATATCCACCTCAAATTGCAACATATCTAAAACAATAACTACCACAGCGGTGTAGATGGCCAGTTTCTTCCAGGCTCAACTTTATTTTATTAGATTGATACTAGGTTACTTTTCTGAACACCCCTGCCTGCTGCCCAAGACCAAGTGGAAAGGCCATTCTGCATGAAATACTTATGGTGAAAGAAAGGCTGACAGATAGAGCTTCCTGCAAGGTTACATTTGAATGATCAAATGTATTCGTGATCTTGGCGCAAAGAGCTAGGTATGAGAGAAGATTTCCTTCCTAAATTGTGTGGATGTGAATGTATGTACTCACATATCTGCACTCCAGCTGAACCTCAGGTTTCAAAAGGTTGTGCACCTGTTTTAGATGGATGCTAAAAACTATACTGTTCTGCTGGGCATTTATTGATCAATGGGCTTTTTTATTTTGGGAGGTCTATGTTATTTTAGAGGAAGAAACTGTCAAAACTACCTCTGAGGACTTGTCCACACTGACAAAAAAGTCTCTTTGGTACTGCATTTTCCCAGTCCACATTGGCTCTGCAATGACCCCATTAATGCCTCACACATACCATAGTGAGATTGCCATAAGTAGCCACACATTTCCCCCGGTGAACTCATTTTGTGGTTATAGGGGAAGTCTGCATTCCCAATGCTTTGCATTGTTTTCAGCTACACAGCCACAAACACTCAAATTTTCTCCTGTCATGCATGCAAATAAAGCGGAGGTGATCTTATGCTAATACAGAAACAAGTATCTGCAGACATGAACCTTCTTTAAAAAATAGCCTCCCAATGACACAGTGAAGCAATGCTGCCTGGAGGGACAGCACTATGTCTAGAAGTCTGTAAATCCTTGGGGTAAAAGGCAAGGTTTTCTGAAACTGATTAAAGTCCAAAGAAATGCATTGCAAATGAATTGTCATGGATGCCATATGTCAGAATCAGAATCCCATGAGGTGGGTACGATTTTTTTTTAGTCCATGTAGGCAAATCCTGAGTTTTCACTGGCTGAGAAAACTCCATGAAATTCATGTGTTTTCTATATGTCAACAGGTAACCTGCGGGTATGTGCATACATACTTTTACAGCATAATTATAGCAATTATGCATTTAATTTAAATTTAATTTTGTTGGAATTATTGCCTTTTCTTGGTTTTATGGTTATAATGTAAATTGGCTCTCAGTGGAGGGATTGCTCCAAAATATATAAAATTACACACCCACATGCTATGTATATTTCAAACAAGGTTTACAATCATTGCAATTCAGTTATAATCAAAGTGATTATCTATTTCAGAGAAAAAACTTACATGTCAATGACATTTATTTTTATAAAAAAATGGGAGTGATGATAGGTTGTTTTTTTACTGTAACATACTGTAAAAACCAATGCATATTTTCATGAAAAAAACATTTAGAGTTAACTTAACTGTGTGTGCCTTAGGAAGCTGAAGTTTGGAAGAAGCTGAACAAATCTGGAGATAATTATCTATTCCAATAAGAGGCCCTAATTTCACACACACACACACACACACACACACACACACACACACTTTTTCCTTCTTGTGCTATAACAGATAACTCTCACTTTTTGTTTCATTACTATCCTGCACATTAGATGATTTAAAACTAGGGTGATGCATCCTACTTTCATTGAGATGAAGCAGCAATGATCCCATCAAAGCAAAAAACAAATTCCCTGAACACCCTCATTTCATCACCTTTCTGCTATTGACCTATGCGAAAATATGTCACCAGAAAATGGGTGAATGTCTTGATGTGTGTACATACATATAAATAGCCTATAACAGCAAATGGAACTGAAATCCACCACACTGAAAGCAACAAAACAGTTATGTATTTTTTTTAAAAAAAATCACTACAGAACCGGTTGCAATTATTTAAATAAACAAATCATATGCCAATTCTGTCAATGAATGCCAAACTTGAGTATCATATTCTCTCAAACCCTAAAAAACAAGTCTTTTATGCAATAGCAGATGGCCCACAGCCAGAAACAAATGAGACCAATGAAAGTTGCACATGGATATTCCAGAATTACTAAAATCACATGCTGAAATGCTACTGAATCCAACTTCATGGTTCCTGCTGCCTTTCCATGTAAAACCTCAGTTATTCCCACTACACATTTATCAGTGTCATATTACTTTAAATTTCATGGATCCATTCAGGGGAATTTTGGGATCTGTAGTTCAGTGAGTTGCTCATAATGCTTTGGTGGAGTCCTTGCTGTACTCTCCTATCTGCAGTCCCAAATTGCCTGAAGCAGAGGGACTGAGATGTAAAGGCACCCTGAAAAATATAGCGCACTAGAACAGTGGTTCTCAAACTTTGGTCTACCAAGTGATTTGAACTTCAGTTCCTGGAAGCTACATCCAGCACAGTTAATAGTGAGGGATTCGGGGAGCTGAAGTCAAAATTACTGGAAGAACTACATGTTTGAGGGCTGCAGCACTTGCTGATCAATATCACTCAGATGCTTTTAAATGACAGAAATTAATGGTAACCATTCAGTAGTAGTAGCAGTAATAGTAGTCCTTGGTAGTCAAGTTGGCTTCAACTTATGGCAACTCTATGAACATGTGAGTGTGGAGAAGAGCAAACCACAGATCACCTATTACAATTCAGTCTGAGCCCTGCCACTTCCACAATGGAGGACCTCCTTATAGCAACACCAGAGGCACTCCAAGTGACCAGCTACTGGCCAAAGGACATTTAGTATAATGCCAAGTTTTTAACTTTGTTTGTGTTTTTAAATACATTACAACTGTATCCTTGGTTTGCTTCTGACTCGATGAACAAAAGCTCTATGAACCCACCCACCATAATCAATAGCTCTGCTCAAATCCTGCAAATTTAGAGCTGTTATCTTCTTGATTGAACCAATCCACTTTGTCTTATCCTATTATATATTTTCCCAAGTTATTTCATGATATGGCCAAAGTACAATAGCCTCAACGAAGTCATTTTGTCTTCAAGAGAGAGTTCAGGCTGGATTTGTAGTAAGGCAAACCAAGTCTGAGGATGCAAGGGAGAAAGAGGCAGATAACAGAAATCCAAAAATATAATCTTCCATGAAGAGTGACTAGTGTGTGTTTATGAAAGAGAGAGATGAAGGGAAAGAAGAAGTGTCCACTCCTCCACCACAGCTGTGAGATAATTGTAGGGAGTCATGTACACTCAAGGCCTTTGTTTTCACCTTCTCAGATAAACAGAAAAGAAAAACAAAATAAAAGAGGAGCACTTGCTTGCCCGAGGACAAGAGGAGAAAAAGAAGAATTACGATGCAACTTCAAGAGGTCATACATAATTTATAAAAATCATGTTTTGGGTCTGTGATGTTTCCCCCACTGTCAAGAGAGCTTAATACCTAATGTCATGAAGAGCCTGGATTTCTAAATTTAGATAATATACAAAAGGTAAACACAATTGCCTCTCATCAGTTCTTGTGTTTCCTGTTAACACACAGGTGGTGGTTTCATTTGTATTTTGCTCTTATTGTTAGTACTTGTGAACACTTGTGGTTCATTGACTCAGCCTCATTACCCCTGGAGATTGTTTGCTCATCTGTTTGCCGGAATTTAATTACTGGAGCACAACTGCTGGAATTCAGAACATTCCAACAGAGCTGCGTATCCTTTCTGTTCTGTTTTTTATATGGTTTAGGGATTGCTCAATTTTCCTCACTGAAAACATGATTTTGATGTCCAGCAGAACCCATGGTCACTACCACATTAGAGACATGGACTGGAATTCGGTTTGGGATGTACATCTTCTTAAATGAACTTAAGATTTGCAGGAAACATAACTGAATGGCTTCATAACATCCAGTATTCACCCAGGGCAGTGTTTCTCAAATGTTGATCCTCCAGATGTTTTTGGACTTCAACTCCCAGAAGCCCTAGCTGATGTGACCAACAGCCAGGAATTGTGGAAAATGGAGTCCACAAATCTGGAGGACCACAGTTTGGGACTGCTGTGATGTTAGAACATGTAGCATCTGTTCTGTAATAGTAGCCAATAGAGTGACAAATGAACCATGATCCCAATGATCCCAATGGGCACCATGCAAAATGTGCATCAGAAGTGTCTGGTGCATATCAGAAGTGTCCAATGAGCATTAGCAGTGTTTGATGTGGACCATAAGGGTCCAGTATGCATCACATGTGTCTGATTCTCATTAGGAGTACCCAATGCTCATGAAGAGCACCTAATGTGTCTCAAATGCTCTTGCCAATGACTGGATGTACATCTCCAGAATTCACTTAAAAGTTTCTTTGCATTGCCACAATGCAGCTATGAATTTGCGGCTGCAAAGCATAACTCGTAATATAAAATCTCGGCATTTGGTTTATTGTTATTCCAACCAGTAGAGATGAGGATCTTCCACATCAGTGGGGTGGTGAAAACTGCTGCAGGTTTAACTCTGTACTTTAAAGGAACTATCTGAGGTGCTGAATCTATTATTTAGTTAGGGATTGGCACTTTAGACAGCTCCTTGGAAGTTCAGACTAAAAGCCAACAAAGGATTCATCACTCATCACCAGCGGCCACCAACTCCACCTGTCTAAAGAATTCTGGAAATAGTAAGGAACAACAATAAGCTGCTTTATATCGATACTTGCCCATTTTTATTGGGCTGCTTTTCTAACTGGGATTTCCAGGATCTGAGGCAAAAGTCTTTTGTATTACTGGACACTTGAGCTTTTTAAAAGGGGGTTTGAAAACCTGAATGATCAATTGATTTATTGATGACAGAAAACCACTGGGTGACATTGGCAAGTCACATTGCTTCAGCCTCAGAGGAAGCCTCCTCTGAATCATTAATAAAATTTGGTGATATGATTCCCTTAGGGCAGTGGTTCTCAACCTGTTGGTCCCCAGATGTTTTGGCCTTGAAGTCCCAGAAATCCTAACAGCTGATAAAATGGCTGGGCTTTCTGTGAGTTGTAGGCCAAAATACCTGGGGATCCACAGGGTGAGAACCACTACCTTAGGGCCTCCACAATGACTTAAAGACATACAACACAGCAACGACATATGCATTATGTGGATATGTGATGGTGGCTTGATGCCTTTATACAGGGGTCCCCAAAGTAAGGCCCGGGGGCCGGATGCGGCCCTCCAAGGTCATTTACCTGGCCCCCGTCCTCAGTTATATAATATAATATTTTTATATCAGTTTTAATAATATAATATATTGTATATACATATAATATTGATAATAATCTTATGTTATACAATATAATACTAATAATAATACCATATAATAATCTTAATTATATGTTATATATTACATATTATATAATAGTATAGTGGTATAGTTCAATATAGTAATATATAATGCTAATATTGTGCTATGCTAATAATATAATATATTGTATGTACATACAGCTGCTCTGAGTCCCCTTCGAGGTGAGAAGGGTGGGATATAAATGTAGTAAATAAATGCAGTAAATAAATAATTAATTTTAGACTTAGGCTTGGCCAAAGTCTGACATGACTTGAAGGCACACAACAAGAACAACAACAATCGTAATTAACTTGACTATCTCATTGGCCAGTAGCAGGCCCACACTTTCCATTGAAATCCTAATAGGTTTATGTTGGTTAAAATTGTTTTCATTTTTAAATATTGTATTCTTTCATTGTTGTTGTTGTTGCACTACAAATAAGACATGTGCAGTATGCATAGGAATTTGTATTTTTTTTTTTCAAATGACAATTTGGCCCCTCAACAGTCTGAAGGATTGTGGACCGGCCCTCTGCTTAAAAAGTTTGGGGACCCCTGCCTTTATAGTTAAGAGAGGGCAGAAAGCTGAGACACTTTAGTTCTCTTGTCTCCATGTGCAGATGGGCACAATGTGATCCTGACTTCATGCTCAAAGACTATGGCTGATAGCCCATTGGCATGCGCAGCATACTTTTTGTATCTGGAGTGCAGCTTGTCAAAAACCTTGTGTGTTTCCGAAGGAGCAATGCGGTTTTAGATGATTCAGCACGTTATGCCTCTGGACATATCATACTAAGAAATAGAGACAGCTGTTTTAAGAAGGCACAACATGCAGTTTTATATTATTCAGCCTTATTTTTATTGCAAGGATATTTTTCCATATCCTCATCACTTTTTTTGGATCTGCCTTAAACTATTTTAACCTCCTCCTTCCCAGCTCTTGATTCAATGGGGTTTCTAGATAAATAAACACATGCTATTGTACCTTGGACATATCATGAGAAGACATTTAGAAGAAAAGATTATACTGCTGGAAAAAATTGAAGGTGGCAGCAAAAGAGGTCCAGAGTTTGCAAGACTTGAGTAAGATCTTAGTAAGAGGTTCTCTTGGCTGTTTCTCATTCATAGGGCCACCATAAGTTGAAATTGTCTTGATAGTACATATCAACAGCAAACATACATTAATTCACTTCTTCTGCTCATAGGCTACCATTAAAGGATGACTCATTAGTATTTACCAGGCTCCAAAAACATTTAATTTGCTCTGATAATAACCCTTGATAATAATGACATATCCCCATTTTACAGAAGGGAAGCTGAAACTGAGATCCACCAATATGGCCATGGCCAAATAATTACTTAGCACTGGTTGAGGAAGGTATTGTATCCAAACCTCATCATTGATCATCTGAATCATGATTTAACCACAGGTGTAGAAATAATGGTGTAAGAATTTTGTCCTGGAGACCTGGTCTTATATATTTACTCCCCTTCTTTAATAGAGATGAGGGTCAACGATATTGAGCATCTGAAACTCTACCATTTAGTTTAAACTTGAATCTCACATGTTAAAACTCTCACACAAGAGTAGACACAACTTTGTTACAGAGATCTGTAGCTGGTCTAATAAGCTGGGGGTTGGTGCTCATCTCCATTTCTAAGCTGAAGAGCCAACATTGTCCGTAGACACCTCCAAGGTCATGTTGCCGGCAGGACTGCATGGAGAGCTGTTACCTTCCTGCTGTGTTTTTCCTGCATGGCAAGGGGTTGGACTAAATGGCCTTTGTGGTTTCTTCCAGCTCTATGATTCTAATAATGTGGTATGTTACAAAATTTGTTGTTGTGTGCCATCAGGTTCTTGGTGGCACAGTGAGTAAAATCGCTGAGCTGCTAAACTTGCTGACAGAAAGGTCGCCAATTTGAATCCAGGGAGCGGGGTGAGCTCCCGCGTTTAGCCCCAGCTTCTGCCAACCTAGCAGTTCGAAAACATGCAAATGTGCGTAGATCGATAGGTACCGCTCCAGCAGGAAGGTAACAGCTCTCCATGCAGTCCTGCCAGCCACATGACCTTGGAGGTGTCTACGGACAACGCTGGATCTTCAGCTTAGAAATGGAGATGAGCACCAACCCGCAGAGTGGGACACAACTAGACTTTATGTCAGGGGAAAACCTGTAACTTTACCTACTTTCAAGTCATTTGGGGGGCTATTCTGGCATAGATTTACACCCCAAAATCTGGAGGGCTGAATATAACTACATGCACACAATATTAAGAAAAGCAAATGTAATGCCTGTGGGACAAAGCTAGTGTGGTGTAGAGTTTTCAGTGCGGAACTGAGACTCTGGGATAACGGACTGTGAATCTCCTTTTGGCCACAGAAACCCACTGAGTGACCTTGGTGCACTCTCTCAGCCTCAGTGGAAGACATTGGCAAAGGACCTTTGAAGAATTCATGTGAAGTATTTGCTATAATGGGGTCTTGGAATGATTTGATGGCACAACAACAACAACAACAACAACAACAACAACAACAACTGTTTTTGAGAAGAGAAAATATAAATTAGAATGGGTTCTTAATTCTTTCAGGAAATGGTTTATCTCTGTAAACACTCCCCTCCAATTTGTGATTGTTTCCTCCCTTAGTAAAGGTAAAGGTTTTCCCCTGATGTTAAGTCCAGTCGTGTCCGACTCAGGGGGTTGATGCTCATCTCCATTTCTAAGCCGAAGAGCCGGCATTGTCCGTAGACACCTCCAAGGTCATGTGGCCGGCATGACTGCATGGAGCGCTGTTACATTCCCGCCGGAGCGGTACCTATTGATCTACTCACATTGGCATGTTTTCGAAGTGCTAGGTTGGCAGAAGCTGGAGCTAACAGCGGGCACTCACTCTGCTCCCGAGATTTGAACCTGGGACCTTTCGATCTGCAAGTTCAGCAGCTCAGCGCTTTAACACACTGAGCCACCGGAGGCTCCTGTTTCCTCCCTTATGTACTGCAAAAATTGAAGCAAGCCTAGCTGAAAAGAAAACTGTTTTCCTCCCATGTGTGTTTGCGGCAGTGGTTAAAAAAAGGGATAAAAGGAAGTAAAGTATAATTTCTGCAAGCTGTCATTCTTCTTGTCCTGTTCTCTCTCTACATTAAGTACATTTCAAATGTAAACAGCTTTATTGTACAAGCCCAAGGCCATGACAAAAAGGCACAAATGCACAGAATCTTTAAGTAAATTCACAAAATTGTGACCATTGGAAACATGCTTGTCAAGCCCCATTCCCTCACAACCTCATCTCGTCTGCCGTTTCCTATAACTACAGCAATTCTGGCAATAATTATGATAGTAATAAGACAGAATAACAATATATTTACAGAAAGAAAAGTTGCCTTCAGGCACATTTGCAGAATTATGTCTACAAAGTCTGGGTTTAGCTTAACAAAAAAAAATAGCACCCATACCAACAAGCACTCATCGAATACATTCTCAATACTGAGCACCATTCGTCCAGAGAAGAATCTGTGGCTGTCATAATACTGCTGTTAAATGCAGCGTATCTGAAAAAGGGGGTGATTTGTTGGCAATTAAAAAGTGGTTCTTGGCAATGATTTGAAAGCTCTGCCATAAGGCAAGACGGGAGAAGGAGAGAAAGAGAGGAGGGCGGAGGGAGGGAGACAGAAATGGCAAGGATTCATTTTAAAGAGAGAGAAAGACAGTTTGGGGAACATAGGTCAGGTGGTAACCAAGCTGAAACAATTCAATGCCGTCAGTGTAAGTGAGAGCTTTCTGGGCATGCGAGGAGGATGCCAAGGCCAGCAGCGGAGAAATTATTCAGGGGGGATATCTGCTATGATAAGCTGGAGTGAATATGTAGTTGGAGTGATTTAGAAACTGATCATATTCTATTATTACTCTGGCAGAAAATATAATTATGCACTTGTCACACATCATTATTTACCACCTTATGGAATTAATCGAGACGACAAACGTCGCATCAAAAGCATTCCTTGTACACTCCAGCATTTCTGTGATGAAGGAAGAGGATGCCTTTTGAATTTGTGATGCCTCATGTCAAGCGCTCATCCATACCCTCTGACAAAGGGGTTGCAATGGATGCATTTATGCTGCAGGATTAATGCAGTTTGACACCACTTTGACTGCCATGGCTCAATGTTATGGAATCATGGGAGTGGTAGTTTCACAAGGTCTTTAGCCTTGTCTGCCAAAGATAGCTGGTGTCTTATAATTACAGCTCCCAGGATTCCATAGCATTGAGTCATGTAAGTTATAGTTCGTGTCAAACTGCATTAATTTGACAGTTGTAGATGCACCCAGGTCCCAGTTCAAATCCTGGGAGCGGAATGAGCGCCCGCTGTTAGCCCCAGCTCCTGCCAACCTAGCAGTTCAAAAACATGCAAACGTGAGTAGATCAATAGGTACCACTCCGGCGGGAAGGTAACGGCACTCCATGCAGTCATGCTGGCTACATGACCTTGAAGGTGTCTACGGACAACGCCAGCTCTTTGGCTTAGAAATGGAGATGAGCACCAACCCCCAGAGTCGGTCACAACTGGACTTAACGTCAGGGGAAAAACCTTTTACCTAGATGCACCCAAAATCCATGGGCAGCCAATGAGAAGGTCCTCTCGTGTGTTCCCATCAACTAAAACTGTGAAGTTGGTGGGACTGTAAAAGCTTACAGAAATGCAGTCTGCAAGATAGCCTGTAGCCATGTATTTAGGTCCTAAGCTTTTAAAATACCAAGACCTCTTTTATAGGGCTACTTGTCTTTCATAGAATTATAGAATACTAGAGGTGGAAGGAATCACAAACACTTTGCTTGAATACAAAAATAAAACACTCCTGGGAGTGCCCATACAACTTCTAACTACCTCCAATGAATACTGAGTGCTGTAGGGTATATTTCAAAGGAAGAAAATGGGGAAAAACACATGTTGCCTAAGAAAACCCTAGGAAAATCATGGGGTCACCATAAGTAGGGGGCTGGGAGGCAAATACATTCACAAAGAATGACCCACTGAGACAGTCCTTTCCCCTGTCAAACAGCTCTCAGAGTAAATAAATTCTTTCTAATGTTTAGGTGGAATATTTTTTTCTTGTGATCTGAATTCATTGGATCATGTTCCAGCCTTTGGAGCTGCAGGGAAAATGCTTGCCCCGTCTTCTTCATAACATTTCTTTAGATATTTAAAGATGTCAATCACAGCGCCTTTCAGTCTTCTCTTCCCTGAGCTAATTCTCCATCCTACTTACTGCACACACTCATGTACAAGTATAGAAATTTAGTTTTAAAATTCCCCCCAAAACTGGGATGATTTGTCTATTGATCAATACAGTAGAGTCTCGCTTATCCAACCTTTGCTTATCCAACGTTCTGTATTATCCAACGCAGTCTGCCTCCCACCCAGATCCACAGCTGTTTCTCTAGGCAGCAACGCACAGCGCGCCAATACGCTGAACAACAACACAAGTTCGGCCACACTCCCAAACAAGTGGCAGACTTGTCAAACATGATGTTTTGGTGCTTAACTTGTAAAATCATAATGTAATTTGACATTTAATGGGCGTTTCCTTAATCCCTCCTTATTATCCAACATTTTCGCTTATCCAACATTCTGCCAGCCCGTTTATGTTGGATAAATCAGACTCTACTGTATATGTAAATTCTGTACCATAACTTTCCTCAAAAGAGGAACCACCCCAATTCTCTGAGTAGAGTGCCAATAGGCAAGTGCTTAGTGTTGGGAATCACCCTGGACTACTCAAGTCTAGATGTAGTTAGATAGATGATAGAGTTAGATTGAGGGAATCCTTTCCCTGTTTCCAAAGCATGCCTAGACAGGCTTTACTGTGTTTCACTCTATCCTGTTTACGTCACATCCCTTACTTTGGTCAGAATGTCTTTTATGGCCCCAATAAACTGGACCATGAGGTTGGAACCATTTTGGTTCTCTCTTCTCCCTTTGTTCTTCTAGCTAACAAGAAGCATCTCGCCATCTCTCCTGGCAAGATGTAACTATTTAGATGTTTGTTATTTTTCCTTTCTTATTTTTCCTTAGAAACCAGTCTAGAGTAGACTAGACAGCTCCCAAGCCTTTCTACCTACAATTGAGTTCTTTTTACCTGAATAAATACTTTTTGAACTTTTATTGAGACACTGCAGTCCATTGCAATCCTAAATGGTCAAAGGCTTTTCTTTGCTCGCCCCGTGTAAGTAACTGTTGCATTTGAAAGCTTTGCTTTTGCTACTCTGCTGATTTTGGTGGAATCTCCCCCAGAGAGGGTTAAATTGAGTCTAACCGCTCAGAGATTACCACAACACATAGTCCATCCTAGGAGAACCTAAAAGAAGCACCAGACTCTCTCTACTCTCTCTCCATAATGGTGCTGCTTATGGTCCTTTTCACTTTATCTTGTATGCCCTTTGTTACATGACCCTAAATTTTACCCTTGACCTATTCATGAGTCATATAAAAACCCATAATGTTGGCCCCAGAACCTGCCCTTGACTTATACATGAGGTTTGTGACTCTCAAATCTATGGATAAGACAGGAAGATTTGGTTTTTTATCTGTTCCAGCTTCTAATGGATTGCTCATTTCCTTCCCTCCAACGGAAAGTGGAGATGGGAGCCCTTTCTTTGCCATTACTGCTATTTTTGGTGCTTTTTTTCCCAATGCACTGTCAAGGAAAGAGCAAAATCCTCAGCAGGCTAATCTGCCACAAAGTCAGGTTTTATATACAAAACTACAAATTGAGTTTTACACTTTATGAAAAACAAATCTCTCTTTCTTTAAGGGCCATCCCGAGACGCAAAATTAGATCTCTTTCCACGCAATCAAACAGATGAAGCATCATTGTTTGACGTGCAAATACTATTCTAAACCTTGGGAAATGAACCAGTGAGAATATTTATAGCAATGATAACTTGCTTGCCGGCCTGATGCCAAATGCATTCTTTTTTTGGCAAGTATGTTGGTTGGGAGGGTTGGAATTAATCTAGATTTACAGAGATGACACAGCCTTACACAAACTCCCCACCTTCCTCCTAGTAGCTTTTTTCAATTTAATTTTTATTGACAACAATTCCAAAAGGGGGAAAAAAGAATGAAAATCCATTCTCCAATTAGGCAATTGAGATGGAGCATATGTTGTACACCCCAAGATAGCTCTAACACAATCTGTGTGAAGCTATTATAATACTTTGCATAGTGCTGTAAATTCATATAATGATCTAGTTCGGATGCTGCTATAATTTAGAATTAAACTATATTAAAATTAAATTGAGCCTCATCAAACACTACCACCACCCACAGATGAATTGCTAGATTCCCATCTTTGCAAGAAACACATATTTTCATTCTGTCATATTCCATAAAATTAGTTAGGAAGGGACAAGACAATATTTATAGAAGCCATGGCCCAGCTGTCTCAGCTTTTGGAGAGATGCAAATATGTAGATATAATCTCTATACATTGTATCTCCCTATTATCTATATCACATCTATGGGATCCTTCTGACAGGTCCGAAGTCTTGAGAGGTTATGATATTTGTAGTTGAAGCTCATAAGGTTTTAACAACTATTCAAATGACATTTCTGCTATCCTGGGGCCCTTCCACACAGCCCTATATCCCAGAATACCAAGGCAGAAAAACTCACAATATCTGCTTTGAACCGGGCTATCTGAGTCCACACTGCCATATATTCCAGTTCAAAGCAGCTAATTTGAGATTTTATTCAGCTGTGTGAAAGGGGCCCTGGACTATTTTCTGGCATTTCCTGATAATAGGTGCCCATTAAAGAATGATAGCACTATTCGCAGATATGGTCGCAGCATATGGAATTTTTGGATTTGTAGACTGGTTAGTAGTCATGGGCCCAGATACCGTTTCATTTGTTTATTATGTGTTTTCATACTATTCCATTCATTTGAATGGCGCAGAAAGGTACAACCCCTTCTGGAATGCTAACAGCAGCACAGAAAAAAAGGAAGAATGGTAGCTGTTTGTTCGGCTGATTTTTGGCGTGTCGGTTGCAGGCTCTGCCAGCCAGGACCTGCAGTCGAATGCCGAGTGCTGGGCCCACTGAGATATAGGCCCTGATTAGCAGAGCCTTCAGCTGAGCGCTGATCTCCAGGAATCGGCATGCTCAGATATAGGTCCTGACTGGCAGGGCCTACAGTTGAGTGTCATAGACCTGGTGGCAGGGCCTGGCAGGGCCTACAGCCAGGCGCTGGGCATGGGCGCATAGTGTGCTTGGATGTAGGCCCTGGCTGGCAGGGCTTACAGGCCCTGGAAGGCTCTGGCACTTTGCCACCCAAGGTTCAAAACTATTCATTTTTTTTTCGGACCTTGGGCAGAAGAGTTCATTTGTATAGACGCCATTTTCAGAAGTGGAATGGGACAAACAGAAATGGATAGTGATTCCACACAAATACACAAGACTGCTGGTTAGGCGCTAGGGCTCTCTGGCTGATAATTCTAAATGCTCCCCTTAAAATTTCGAATCCCAGTATTCCGCAGGATAGAACCATGGCAATTTAAACTGGGATAACAACAGCACTATAATTCTGTAATTCTATAATGTAACTTGGCCATAGCTACAGAATTTTGTTCTCACTCTCAAATGGATATACAGTTAACCCACCAGATTTGTCGGTTTAACTTCTGGAGATTGGATTGTTCATTGATTTGACACACACACACAAATCTGGAATCTTTTTCTCTGTATTCATGGAAGTTGACCATAGAAGTCAGTGGCTAATGCAATGTTCCATCCTATGGAATTCATAGGTAAAGCAGGATTAGAGGAAAGCAGCATGAAAATGATATGACTTATAACAGGGATGAGAAAATTGTGGCCCCTGTGCCACTATTTTGCAGTAACATATTAGCTAAGGATCATAACCTGCCTTGGTCAAATTCACTTTTTTAAAAAAAAGAAATCACAAAACTTTCATTCCTAGATAAAAGAATGAGAATATTTCAATTGCACCTTGTGCTTTCAACAAAGAAGGCATTGCAAGGTTTGATCTCCAACTAGATTGGAAGAAGCATTAAAGAGACATGGACCTTTAGCAGACATTTAGATATTCCTTTGCTTGGTTATGTCTTTGAATTTTGATATAATGATCCGAAATGCTGGGTAAAGGAATCTTTATAGGCCATAGGTCAGCAATATCAATCCGAGGAAAAAGGCCAAAGAGAACAGTTGCCATAGAATATGCATCACTGTACTAATTTCTCCTGGTGTTTCTCCTGCATTTTCACCTGGTGTTTCATCTGCATCTGTGGTTGGCATTATCAGAGGATGCAGGTTAAACGTCAGGAGAAAATGCTGCTAGGACATGACCATACAGCCCAGAAACCACACAATATGCTCAGTGATTTCAGCCATGAAAGCCTTTATCTTATATTTACTGGATGGAGCCCTGACACAAAACCTCACAAGATTTATGGCTAAAGCATGAGGATCTTGGATGAATGGATTTAACCATATGTCTTATATTTTTATATTGTATTTAATTGTTCTTAATGGATTTTATATATTGTTATGATTTTAACTATGTGTCGGCATCAAATTGTTGCCAATTGTGTAAGCCGCCCTGAGTCCTTTCGGGTGAGAAAGGTGGGATAATAAACGTTGGAAATTAATTAATTAATTAATTAATTAATTATACTCCCTAAAGTTGAACAGTGAATCCCATCTCACCCCCCATTTTGCATTGTAGATTGCATGCTGTAATTGTCTTGGTCACAGTCACCTCAAATTCAAACTTGTCTTGGCCATACAGACCCAGTGGATGTCCCTGGGTAAGTTACATTCTCTCAGACAAGCAAGCAAGCAAGCAAGGGAGGGAGACAGGGAAGGGCTAACCTTGCCATGTGATGCCATCCGTCCAAAATAAATTAAAGGTGCACAACAACAAGAACAACAACTTTTTTCAATACACGAGGAGGAAAACAATATAATTATAAACTCTTACTGGAAGTAAAAATGCAACAACTACAACAACATGATTTAAAAAATATGCCAACACCCAAATTGCCTGCTTGAAATGACCATGAAATAGTAGGAATGGCTGCAACTACATCCATGAACATCATAAAATTCTAAAGCTGGAAGAAAGCACCAGGGCCATCCAGACCAACTGCATTCTGCATTATTATTATTATTATTATTATTATTATTATTATTATTATTATTATTATTATTATTATTATTGTATGACACAGCATACAAGATAGATATGCTGGGTTTCGTATCACAAAATCACAAGTCGAACACTTCCCAAGTGTCTAGGACTGTGTGATGTATTTTCGGATGACGCGTGCAGATCCCAGTAGGGTGGCCTTTTGCAGTTGGCAGATCGTGATTTTGTCTATTATGTCTATTGTTTCCAAATGCCGGCTGAGATCTTTTGGCATGGCACCCAGTATGCCGATCACCACTGGGACCACCTGCACTGGTTTCTGCTATTATTATTATTATTATTATTATTATTATTATTATTATTATTATTATTGAAACAACAACATAGTATGACACAACAAACAAGATAGATATGCTGGATATTATTATTATTATTATTATTATTATTATTATTATTATTTATTCATTTATATCCCGCTTTTCTCCCATGGGTGGGATTCAAAGCAGCATACAATACAGGAATATACAAAGTTTGGAACAGTTCCATTATCCGGATGGAGGCCACTAGGAGGCGCTAGAGAGAGAAGGATAGTCCATTTCATGGGAGTGGAGGATGAGTTGAAGAAGTAAAACAATTTCTCGCTATTTTCCTGTTATTCTCCCCATCCATGTCTCCACTGTGGAAATAACTCTCGTTCATGACCAGCAAAAAGTATGATATCTCCATGATATCTCATTATGTATTTATAGTATATGCAAAATCTGAAAAAAATTCGAAATTCATGACCATTTTGGATAAGGGATATTCAATCTAGACTAAATTTCACTCTGGGATCCTGAAAATTTGGAGCGGGAAGCCATGATACAAACAAACCTCCGGAGAACAAAAACCAGGCTCTCTGCAGCCAGGTTCAATGCTGTACTCCATTCAATCAAGACGCTGCTATACATTTTACTCGCTTTTGCCCCTTGGGGACCTGACAAACCAAAATCCTTGCTTTACCTGATAACATCTCCCTGTGCTTCCACCCCTGAAACCAAACTCTTGGCTGGGATAAAAATGAACAATTGGAATAAATACATCATGGGAACGAAAACAAAACAAAGCTCATTAGAACAGGATCATATTTTCTGTCACCATAATCCCAGTGAAAGAAGATTTTGATATTTACATAACGCCCTCCAAGTTGGAACAATCCTCCAACATTTTCAATTACAACATCCCAACTTTTGCGTGTATATATATATATATATATATATGGTAAAGGTTTCCCCTGACGTTAAGTCCAGTCATGTCTGATTCTGGGGGTTGGTGCTCATCTCCATTTCTAAGCTGAAGAGCCGGCATTGTTCGTAGACACCTCCAAGGTCATGTGGCCGGCATGACTGCATGGAGTGCCGTTACCTTCCCGCCAGAGTGGTACCTATTGATCTACTCATGTTGGCATGTTTTCGAACTGCTAGGTTGGCAGAAGCTGGAGCTGACAGTGGGAGCTCACTCCGCTCCAGGGATTTGAACCTGGGACCTTTCGGTCTGCAAGTTCAGCAGCTCAGTGCTTTAACACACTTCGCCACTGCGGCTCCATATATATATATATATCCTCTTGCTAAAATATAGTAGCTTCTCAGTTAACCAGAAATCAAGCAATAGATATTCTCAAACAATCAACAAACTACTAATTTAAATACAAATTAAAATAAAATCAGTTTATTAAATGCAGTAAAATCATTTTTATAATATAATCAAACTGTGTTGTATTAAATTAAGTTTGTCTTAACTGCTGTATTTCAATATTAATTCAAGGCAATACAGAGTTTATGTTATGGTATAGTGTAGGATATAGTCTTAGGCCTATTTTAATAGTAACTCTCAAGCAACCAGAAACTACATTTATCTGGCATCTGTGAATCCCCATGATATTTTTTAATCGTATCTGAAGTGAACATACTGTAAGTCGCTTCTGACGTGAGAAAATCAGCCATCTATAAAGACGCTCCGCAGGGGATCACTGGATGTGTTACCATCCTGTTGAGAGGATTCATGTCCCTGCATGGGAAGCTAGGGCTGACAGACAGAGCTCACCCCATCTCACGGATTTGAATCACCAACCTTTAGGTCAGCAGTTCAGCCATCCCAAGGGTTTAACCCATTGCACCACCGCGGCCCATGTTTCCATGTCTGAGTCTACTATAGTTACAGTCCAGACAACATGTACATGTTGTCTCCTAAAAGTGTATACAGTACATGCTTTAACAGCTAATGTAATACTAGCTATAGGGATTATTTAAAGGCTATGTAAATACATTTATGTTGATGAATAAATATTATAAGAATGATTTAATCTAAATTGCAAAATCAATTTCAAATAATAATTTTATGCTAGGAATTCATCTGTCAATGAACTGCTTCTGTTGCCAGAGGACAGCAATGCAAACCTTGGTTCAAATTTGTCTAGAAATTTTGTAGTTCTTTTCTATCAACTTTAATTCTGTTAAGATTACATTTGGGTTTTTTTTTTTGTGGGGAGGATGATAAAAAAAATTCCATAACTACAAGCTGTTATAGGCGAATACATTTTTGGGACACCATAAACATACACATACAGATAGACACACATACACCTAGATCTCTCTAGATTTATAGACACAGACACGCATTATCTTTCTGTGAATGATTGGAGATAATGGATGATTTGTGACGTTATCTATTATGGGAAATAATCAAGATTAATGAGCCCTGTGGCAGTTGCGGATTGTCTCCAGAGATTTATTACACAGGTTGTTCGTTTTTCTTCTTGCACTGGTGCCGTCAAGAGGCCGGTAACAAATGCAAATAGAGACGTGGATTAATTGCAAATGCAGAGCAACGCCAGGATAGGTCTTTGCCATTTGTGGGGGGAAGGAAACAAACTTGAAATTGACAGTCTGTTGAGGGACTCGGGCAATGCCTAGGTCAAAGGCATCCATTTCAAGTTTATTAATTAATTTAATTAATTTAAAGCACTCAATTAGTATTACTTTGACAAACCACTGGGCCCCTAGAAGTGATGTATAGTAGATAAAAATGCTTATAAAATATTTAATAAATAAAAACTCATGCTAAACACTGAAGACAATCAAAATAACACAGTATTTATTGTCGGCTGGAAACTGTAAAAGGATTAGGCTGTTATAGAGCAGGTCCTAAATGTATACCCCATCAGATGTTCTCATGCAAATCCTGGGATTTGTAGTTTAGTTAATATTTGTTGACAGAGCACTCTGATACTTTAGTTCAGAGGAAACATATAAGATCTCAAACTATAAATCCCAGGGTTCTATAGGAATGGACCATGATACTTAAGGTGGTATTAATCTACTATAATTGTGCCATAAGGTTGTAAGTCTGGGAGCAATCTCTCTCATATTCCTAATAATGGGCCAATGCGGTTGGTGAGACTGCACTGACCATTTAATGCAGTTTCAAGCCAATACTGAAGAAAGTGGTTTTTCTGTGCCGATGATTACATAGGAAATCCTGGAACGACATTGAGAACTGAATAGTGATTATACAAACCACAGAGCACTGATGTGCATTAAGGGCGGTTCACTGTATCGCTGCCAGAGTTTGAAGCTAATCTACCTTCAAACTGCATTAAATAGTCAGTGTAGATGGGGCCCGAGAAAAACATCATCTCAAAAGATCTTGAAACCTGGGTGAGTTTGTATGAGAAAAATGGTCCTTCAGAACTCGGGTCATATTGCAAAAAATGAACTTATTCAATATTTCTATGGGTTGTCATTTGGTAAAGATATATGTAACAGAAATCCAATAAATACAACATCATTAAATATGAAAAAGGAGGAGGAGATTAAGAATAACGTGGTGTCCAAAGGCCTTGCCAGCAAGACAAGGAACTGTAAAATACTCCTACTGTCACACTTTGTCAGGGAAAATCCTGATTCATCCTTTGTCATTCTATTTCTTTGGTTTCTTTTAAAAAGTCCTGTCATCCCACTTTCCCCATTTTATCATCAGCATCCTTCAATTGCTTCAAACTGAATTCAAACCACAGAAATAATTTGAAACCAATGAATTCATCAGGTATAGGAGCTGCTGGTGGCGCAGTGAGTTAAACCCTTGTGCCGGCAGGACTAATGATTTGAAGATTGGGTTGCTGATCTGAAGGTTGTCAGTTCAAATCCAATCTGGGGAGAGCGCTGATGAGCTCCCTCTATCAGCTCCAGCTCCATGCGGGGACATAAGATAAACCTCCCACAAGGATGGTAAAAACATCAAAACATCCGGTGTCCCCTGGGCAACATCCTTGCAGACGGCTAATTCTCTCACACCAGAAGCGACTTGCAGTTTCTCAAGTTGCTCCTGACATGAAAAAAAAAATTCAGCAGGGAAAAGAGTCCCTGAAGACTCAAGCAAAAACAAACTCCTCTCTTTGTGGAGACTTCCACTTCCAGTTCAACAACTTTCCAATGTTGCTTGACCATGTGTATCCTTTGAAAAGTCAGAGGGAACAAAATCATTGCCTCTTCTTGCCTTTTTTATCCTTGCAAAACCCAAAACACATTATTCCCAAACGTTTCTCATTCCCATTCTTCTGCAAAGCGATGGGTTGAACGTAGCAATATTATGTTGATATTTACTCAGAATAAACTGCATCGTGGAGAAGGATTTTCTCCTACTAAAAGTCACAGGAAGATGGATCAACATGGAGAAATTTTTCCTACGTAATATGAGGATTCTTTTTCTTCTTCTTTTTTCTTTTGAAAGGGTGTTTGAAGCCTGCCATGGCCGACCACAATGAGCAGCTGTCAAGGCTGATAATGGTGCTTTTAAGCAAGCCACATTTTTCTTCTCCCACTGTGGTGTCAGCTGTCAGCAGATTAAATGTTAGGAACAGAAGGGTCACAATGACCCTTGACCCCTCTCTAGCAGGCAGATTAGAATAAAGTCATATACCATCCACAAAAAAAGAGGGGGGGGGGACTTCAGCAAAACTCTTCTGGAATGAATGTAATTCGTCACACACACACATGCACCCTGCAGCTCCTTTAGGGACATATATGGGCATTTGACAGCAAATGTGCTACAGATATTTCGACAGGTTTCTATCCACGTAAATTTTGTTTGGACAGCTTTTTAAAACAGCGTTGTTTCTTTTTTCATTTTAATAAAAATCCTTTACTGATTTTTATGTGTCCTATTTGCTGTGATAATAAACCCCATGACCTAGGGTAGGTGTACTTTTAGGCTTTAAAAGATAATGGACTGCAACTACAAGTAGAAGCAACACTTTTAAGACAAGAAAACTGAGGAGAATTTTATTGGCTTTTTTTTTTTTTTACTCAGAAAATAGAGGAGGTTTTTTTGAGTCAGGAGCAACTTTGAAAAATCCAAGTCGCTTCTGGTGTGAGAGAATTAGCCATCTGCAAGGACGTTGCCTAGGGGATGCCTGAGTGTTTTTTGATGTTGTGGGAAGCTTCTCTCATGTCCTTGCATGGAGCTGGAGCTGATAGAGGGAGCTCTTCTGTGCTCCCCCCGGGCTGGACTTGAACCGGCAGCCTTCAGGTCAGCAACCCAACCATCAAGTCATCAGTCCTGCCGGCACAAGGGTTTAACCTACTGCGCCACTGTGGGTTCCTATTAGAGGAGGTAGGAGGTAAAAATATCTTACTACTGATAATTGTAAACTGGAATGTTAGAAGTCATTATTTCTAACCCTTTCATAGGGTGCATGTGCACTGTAGAATTAATGCAGCTAAGTTGACACCACTACAACTGCCATGGCTTGATGCTATGGAATCATAAGAGTTGTAGTTTCAGGAGGTACACACACTCTTTGGCAGAGAAGACTGTATAAAACTATATCTCCTAAGATTACCTAGCATTGAGCCATGATAGCTGAAGTGGTATCAACCTGTATTCATCCTACAGTGTACTTGCACCTTTAATTTGTTTAGTGTTGTGTAGCTGTATAAAAGGGCCCTGGTGGCGCAGTGTGTTAAAGCGCTGAGCTGCTGAATTTGCAGAGCAAAAGGTTGCAGGTTCGAATCTGGGGAGTGGAGTGAGAACCTGCTGTTAGCTCCAGCTTTTGCCAAAATAGAAGTTCGAAAACATGCAAATGTGAGTAGATCAATAGGTACCGCTCCGGCGGGAAGGTAATGGTGCTCCATGCAGTCATACTGGCCGCATGACCTTAGAGGTGTCTATGGACAATGCCGGCTCTTCGGCTTAGAAATGGAGATGAGCACCAACCCCCAGAGTCAGACACAACTGGACTTAACATCAGGGGAAATCTTTACCTTTAGGTAGCTGTATATTTAGCTAAATGTATTTAGTCTTTAAGGCATGTCGAGTACTGAGAAAATGAAACAGAGCCATGGTGAGGATGAGATTTTCTTCTTCCTTCTGATTACTTTGCTTAAAGAGAAAAGCTCAGAAGACGTTATACGGGTGACTAGCCCCCTTTCTCTTATTTCTCACTCACAAATACAAGTACAGTCGAGTCTTACTTATCCAAGCCTCGCTTACCCAAGTTTCTGGATTATCCAAGCCATTTTTGTAGTCAATGTTTTCAATATATGTGATGTTTTGGTGTTAAATTTGTAAATACAGTAATTACAACATAACATTACTGTGTATTGAACTGCTTTTTCTGTCAAATTTGTTGTAAAACATGATGGTTTGGTGCTTAATTTGTGAAATCATAACCTAATTTGATGTTTAATAGGCTTTTCCTTAATCACTCCTTATTATCCAAGATATTCGTTTAGCTTGGATAAGTGAGACTCTACTGTATTCTAAAATATAAAAAATACCCAAATTCTGAAAAACTTCTATTTCCAAGTATTTTGGATAAGACATCCTCAACCTGTACTACGAGGAGCAGTCAAAAGGACTGATTTTTACCCATCTGTGAAGAAGAGAAGTTGAGATATAATAGGGGTGACCTATGATATTTGCTTTTATATATGAAGGGAAGTCAGACAGAAGATGGAACAGACTTGTACTCAGCTGCAGAAGAACAGGATTAGAACCAATCAGTGGAACTGGCAAGGAATCAGCTAAAGTCCAGGAAAAAAAGGTCCTGATGGTAAGAGCTGCTCAACAATGGAACAGACTGCCTCTGGAGGTAGTGAGCTCCTTTGCTGGAAGTATTTAATCAAAGCCTGGACGGGCCATCTGTCAGGGAAGCTTTTGTTGCATCCTGCATTTGTCCCTTCCCATTCAAAATTTCTATGACACTACGATCACAACAACCATTGAAAAGGACATTATTTAAATATTCCTACCATGAAAACTTAAGCCTAAGTGTAAAGCACAGTGAGAAAAGAGGAGGGCTGAGTTAACAGCCAAGCAGTTGGGGCATGCATGCCAACTGGATACATAGCACATACTAACGCCACATGGAGCTGGAATAGTCTGACACTTGGCATCAGAAGAGCTGCCATCTTGGATTTCTCCTACTGATGCCACCAAATGTTGCTATTTGAGGACCTGCGAACCTGTTCCTAGGGAATGTCGGCACGTAAGCAGGACTCAAGTCATAATGGGAGAAGTATGCCGTTGCTTTTGAACCCACAGGCTGGAGCCAAAGGAGTGCTGACATAGCTCAAATGTCTGCCATGTGTGAAAGTACTTCTGCCTCTCTAAATGATTTATTGCCTGATGTAAAAGATTTGCACCCAGTGCCAAAGTTGTGAGGCACCAGGCTTTTCTTAGTCTCTCTAAGCCACCCAGCATGGTGAAAATAATGCAGGGCATTAGAGTTTAAAAATAAACAAATGCACAAAGGAAATAGACTATAGGTGAGACGTAGCATTGCAAGAGATTATGTTAGACATTTCATGAACTTTGTTAGGCTTTCAGGTTTGATCAAGAGGGCTTGGAGGAGTCAGAACTAGAGTCTATCTTGTTGAATTTACACAAAATTAAAGTAGTTTGACACTACCTGTTAAATGCTATGAGATCATGGCAGTTGTAGAATTAATACAAAACTAAAATATCCATAATGCACCATCAATTTTTAAAACCTAAAACAAAAGAAGTATTTGCTGGTGAGTGTAATGCACAGACACAAGAAGTGTCCTTTTTGTAATTTGGCCAAAAAAGGTGTGCATTATAGTGGCTGCCTGCCTATAATTACTTCTTTACAAACAGAAGTATTAGAACCCCAAAGATTTCAGTAATGGAAAATAAAACTTTAGGGTGCATCAATGCTTTAGAATGAATCCACTTTAACTGCCCTGGCTCAATGCTATAGGGTCACGGGGACTGTAGTTTGGGACCATAGGGGCTGCCAAAGAATGCTGATGCCTCAGAGCCATGGCAATTGAATTAGAAATTACATCCCGCAAATAGTAGGTCCAGGTGCTCCTGAAGTAGCTTTCCCTTTTGCTTTGGTGCAGCACAAACTGCCTCATCACACTAGAGCCTGAATCCACTTTAAATCCGGTTCCTGCCTCTTGCAGAATTCTGGAGTTTGTAGTTTGGTGAGGCCCAGGACTTGTCTGGCTGAGCTGTTTAAAGCCCCCTCCTTAAAGTGGATTTAAAGTGGATCCAAGCTATAGTGTGATGAGGTCCTAAGATATTACGTGAATCTAATGTGCGCCCTAATTTTGGGTGGTACCGCAGTGTGTTAAAGCTCTGAGCTGCTGAACTTGCAGACCGAAAGGTCCCAGGTTCAAATCCCAGGAGCGGAATGAGCGCCCGCTGTTAGCCCCAGCTCCTGCCAACCTAGCAGTTTGAAAACATGCCAATGTGAGTAGATCAATAGGTACCGCTCCAGCGGTATGCAGTCATGCCGGCCACATGACCTTGGAGGTGTCTACGGACAACGCCGGCTCTTCGGCTTAGAAATGGAGATGAGCATAAACCCCCAGAGTTGGTCACGACTGGACTTAACATCAGGGGAAAACCTTTACCTTTTAATTTAGAATTAGATTGGAGCATTGTTGTTTATTTATTTGTTCAGTCACTTCTGACTCTTCATGACCTCATTGATTGAAGCATTAAATTTGAGTAAATACAATAGTTTGACACTACTTTGTAAATGCTATGAAATCATGGCATTTGTAGTTTTACAAGGTCTTTAGCCTTCTCTGCCAAAAGGTGTTGCTGCCTGGCCAAGCTACAACCCCCATGATTTCATACCATTGAGTCATGGTAGTTAAAGCGGTATAAGACTGCATTCATTCCACTGTGTAGATACACTCCCACTGAAGCAATCTACTGTACTCAAATGAACAGGCACACAATAAAGGCACGCAACTCTGAGTTGGTTATGTATATGCTGGAGAAGACAATCCCAAGAATAACTGATCTCATTGACCATGCAAAATGATTCTTCTACTTAGCCTCATCTCTTTCAACAGTATCATAATTAAATAGGACATGAAAAGTCTAACTTGTGCCTACAAATAGAAAAGAAAAAGCAATAGATACTAGGCTTGATCGATCCACAAAAAATTTGATTCTAAACTCGTTTCAAAACTAGAGGGGGGCAGCTTTTCGTTTCTGATGGTATTTCCGAATTTGGCCCCCAAAAAAATTCAAAATTAACGAAAATTCGTTATTTTCAAAATTAATTCGTTAATGGCGGACGCGCATGCGCAATTCCCAAAAACAGCACAGAGGGAGAGGACTTTACAGGACTCTCCCACCCTCATTTTTTGAGTGATCTTCTTCCAACTTGGTACAGTGGTAGAACACATTTAACACTGATAGCTCACCAAAATTTGGAATGTTTCCCTTATCCTCTGATTTTTGGCGAATTTTCATAGCTTTTATAATAAACCATTTTTTAATAATTGTAGAAATCTGTTCCTGGTTTGAAAGTCTTATTTCCTGTTAAATTGGGTTGTCTTTACTGTGAAAGTCATTGTTCTACTTCAGAAACTTTGTTTTTGTGGCTGAAACTTTGTTAAATTGGTGTGTGTGTGATATATACTGTGTATATATATAGTCCCTGCATAATGTGTGTGTGTGTGTGTGTGTATAGGTAAAGGTAAAGGTATCCCTTGACGTTAAGTTCAGTCATGTCTGACTCTGGGGGTTGGTGCTCATCTCCATTTCTAAGCCCAAGAGCCAGTGTTGTCCATAGACACCTCCAAGGTCATGTGGCCGGCATGACTACATGGAGTGCCATTACCTTCCCGCCACAGCGGTACCTATTGATCTACTCACATTGGCATGTTTTCAAGCTGCTAGGTTGGCAGAAGCTGGAGCTAACAGCGGGCACTCACTCTGCTCCCGGGATTTGAACCTGGGACCTTTCGGTCTGCAAGTTCAGCAGCTCAGTGCTTTAACACACTTCGCCATCGGGGCTCATGTATATATAATATACATACACATACACACAATGTGGAGAATATGTGGAAAGGTAGATAGATAGATAAGTTGGGAGCCACAGCGAAGGCACCTTCCTGGGAGCAAGGTCTAATAATAATAATAATAATAATAATAATAATAATAATAATAATAATAAAAAATCCCTTACAATATCCAAGATGGGTACCATTATTGGCAGAGAAAGCCAAGCTGTAGGAGTTGAAATCCAATCATTTATCCTCCCTATAGAATCAATTTTATATGCATTTTTAGCTACAGAAAAGCTAAAATCAGGACAGTAAAAGAACAACACCCAGAAAATGGGAATTCCAGACAGGAAACAATCAGGGCCAGCTAATACCTCCCAACAAAGGATTCCCCCAGGTAGGAAGCAGTCAGGCTTTGAAGCTGCAAGGCTATTCAATGCTAATCAAGGTGACCAATTGCAACATTCACACTTGCCTCCCACAGACAAGAGTTCTTTCTCCCACCCTGGACCTTCCACAGATATATAAACCCCACTTGCCTAGCTTCGCACAGACGTCAAAACCTCACCGCCGGGCCCCTCTCTGTCTCTCTCGGTCTCTCCAGGCCTGAGCTGTGGCGAGGCGGCGGCGGCGGCCATTTTCCCCCTCCGTCTTCCTCCTCCTCCTCAGCCTCCTTCCCCCTCGCCCCCTCCCATTGGCTGAGCCCATGACGCCCCTTTTGCTGAGGGGCAAAAGGAAAGGGCCTGAATGGTGGGAGTTTGGGTGATTTGCAAAAGCTTTTTTTTCCTAACGAAAAAAACGACGACATAACGAAAAACGGCCTCTCGCGATTCGAAACCGCAATATCCAGACGTGTGGACAACCAATGCCGTATATTGCTTCAAAACAAACGAAAATAACGAATTAATAACGGTTAACGGGGAAAACGAATTATTTGAGCAAGCCTAATAGATACATTGGGAAAGATAGCAAATCTTTTACAGATAATTCTGTTGGCTAGAAATGTTGTGTTTTCAGAATCAGGCACACAGAATCATAGAAACATAGAATAATAGAGTTGGAAGAGACCACATGGGCCATCTAGTCCAACCCCCTGATATGCAGGAAATGCACAATCAAAGTACCCCCACAGATGGCCACTCATACTGCTAGTCATATGGTGTTTCTTGACACAAAACACGACTAGTGCGAAACTACAAGTTATCTATTCTAAACTATCACACAGAATTCCAATTTTTATTTTTATTTTTTGTATGATACATTTTAACTATATCTGCTTTTGCATTTGTGAACCACCTCAAGTCTTGAATTGATAAAAAGGCAGGATAATTGCTACTGTTTTTACTGCTACTAGGACTTGCAATGACCACCAGCTGTGTCAAATAGATAAATGGGATTCAAGACAACAAGCTGTGAGTTCAGTGAGACTGAGTAATGTTTCCCAATCCATTTTTTCTTTTTACATGACTCCAAGAACATAGCTATATACAGAGTATCCACTGAACAGCCTAACTTGGTTGATATTGGATTCAAACTACGTCAAGTTGCAACAACTGATAGCAATCTGGAAGCTGTATCAAATCTTCCTGAAATGTGGAGGAGGAAGCAACCAAAGCAAAGTCAGCTGTGAACATGGACAGGTCTGCTTGTGTCCATGACTTGGCAAGCACAAAAGGTCATCATTAAGGTCATTCAGGTGCCACAGCTTGTGACGATGAGATGCAACTTAAGTGGCGAGCTGCAATCTGAGAGCCCAAATGCGATACTACATGTGACAGAGGATGTCCAACCCAAAATAGATGTGGTGAGCTGAAGAGTTCCAAAAAAGAAGAGCAGTTCAAAAACTGTCTATCCAGCTAGAGTCCTCTGCTTAAACTTTACCCAACCCAATACAATTTGTTGAGTTGACTCCATGTTTAGAAGTTGGTTAGGGGTTTCTAGGAGTTCTGATCTGGAAAAGTAACTTCTCCAAGCTACACGAGACACTAGTCTTACTGTAGCCTACTGTGAACTGCTGCTTCATAACTGTTGTGTTCCTTCAAGTCATTTCCAACTTATGATGACCAATTCCAGGGTTTACTTGGCAAGCGTTGTTACGAGTGGGTTTGCCATTGCCTTCTTCTAAGGCCGGGAGAATGTGACTTGGGCAAGGTCACCCAGTGAGCTTCCATGACTGAGCAGGGGTTCGAACTCTGGTCTCTAGAGTCATAGTCCAACACTCAAACTACTATATAGCTGTTTCCCCATATCTTCTCCTAAAACCACCAGTTATAGCAAGTTTGGTAAACTAATTCTCTTGAGACAAGGAAGAATGGATATGAAGAATATTTGTAAATGTTCTTGTCTTTGCTTAAAGGATATCTTGACATATTGAAACATCCCGCTGAAAAATGGTCAACTATCATGTGATATAATTTCCTCCTGGGATTTTGGTTTTTTTGCAAAAACATTGCTTGCACAAAACCTTTTCTAGCATTTTTTGCAAAGATAGATAGGGATTTGATGCTGTTCCGTACACTACATCCTGTACATTTTAATTGCAAAATGTATCCAAATGAGTGTGCATGTGGAAGATCACCAAAACTGTCACCATATTCCCTAGCAAATTTTGCTATCAGAAATGGAAGAAGAAGAAAACAGTAGCAAATAGAATGCATCATTCCAGAGATAGTGCCGGCCTGATTGTTAGAAAGAATGAGGTTGTTTGCTTCAAGAGAAAGATTCTGAAGTACAATCAAAAGCTAAGAATTCCTGGTTGTTTAGCTGATTGTTATATTTTAGCCACACAAAAGGCAAACACAGCTTTGATTTCCTGTCTCAGGCATCAAATCCTCTTGGTCTGTCTATGGCCCGAGGTGCTTACAGACAAGCTATCATTCCCCGGTTCTCCCAATTACCTAATAATGTTCGAAAAATCCAACATTCCTCTTTTCTCGTTTGCCCAAAGGTTTCCATGTTGAAAAAAAGTTTGGAAGGTAGCCTTACTCAAAGACACCATCATTGAAAAGGAATGACTGTATATGCTCGAGTATAAGGATAGTTTTTCACCCTTTTTTAGGACTGAAAAAAACCCTTCTCGGCTTATACTTGGGTGAGGGTCCTGGTGGGCTTATATTCAGGTAGGCTTATACTCAAGTATATATGGTATATTTATTACCGTATTTTTCTCTGTTATTATTGGTATTGTTACTTTTATTATTTTACTCTATTCATTATTATTATTATTATTATTATTATTATTATTATTATTACATTTATTATTTTACTTTATTATTGTTACTTTTACATTTATTTTACTCTATTTTTATTATTATTAATACATTTATTATTTTACTATATTATTACATTCATTATTTTAATGCAATTATTATTATTATTATTACATTTATTATTTCACTCTATTATTATTAAAAGGATACATAAGCACATTTACATTGAAGAAGATGAAAATAATGATTTAATCAGAGTTGAACAGTCATATCTTAAATTACAGTTTGATGTAAAGATTCAAAAACATTTAAACTACTGATGCCTCAATTTATGTAATTTTATTGGTATCTCAGCTAATACTGGAGTCAATGTTTTCCCAGTTTTTTTGTGGTAAAATTAGGTGCCTCGGCTTATATTCGGGTTGGCTTATACTCGAGTATATACGGTATATATGCAGCTGAAATGGCAAGCAGTTACAACCATTATGCTTCCCTCTCTGTCCCCTCCCTTCCCTCCTTTCCGAGTGTATTAAAATAAAAGGGAAAGTATTTGCACAAAGGTTAACTAAAAGCATTTACACGTCTTCTGGAAGTGTTATTGCTATAAAATATTTTTTTTCTTTAAGAAAGAGAAAACTATTACTAATGTCGGAGTTATTTTGTTCTATTACTTTTCTACAGTGCATCGTGAATAAGGCAATTGTAAAGATCACATGCTGCACTTATCATAATCAGACTTTTCTTTACAGCATGTTAGAATGAGGCCGAATTCTCTCAGGAGATTTATAAATCATCCACATTGAAGAATTGTAGAAGTTAGACACTACTCTAACTGCCATCGCTTCATCTTATGGAATCCTGGGATCTGTAGCTTGCTGTGGCACTAGAGATCTCTGACAGAGGAGGGTAAATGTATCTCACAAAACTCCAAATCATACCATTGACTGAGCCATGGCAGTTAATATGGCATCAAACCGATATAATTCTGTAGTGTAGATATACCTCCCAGGGAGTTGTACATGGAGAAATAAACTTATTTTCTTATCTAGTTTGAATCATAGAATCATAGAATAGTAGAGTTGGAAGAGACCACATGGGCCATCCAGTCCAACCCCCTGCTAAGAAGCAGGAAATCGCATTCAAAGCACCCCCGACAGATGGCCATCCAGCCTCTGCTTAAAAGCCTCCAAAGAAGGAGCCTCCACCACGGCCCCGGGGAGAGAGTTCCACTGTCGAACAGCTCTCACAGTGAGGAAGTTCTTCCTGATGTTCAAGTGGAATCTCCTTTCCTGTAGTTTGAAGTCATTGTTCCGTGTCCTAGTCTGCAGGGCAGCAGAAAACAAGCTTGCTCCCTCCTCCCTATGGCTTCCCCTCACATATTTGTACATGGCTATCATGTCTCCTCTCAGCCTTCTCTTCTGCAGGCTAAACATGCCCAGCTCTTTAAGCCGCTCCTCATAGGGCTTGTTCTCCAGACCCTTAATCATTTTAGTCGCCCTCCTCTGGACGCTTTCCAGCTTGTCAACATCTCCCTTCAACTGTGGTGCCCAAAATTGGACACAGTATTCCAGGTGTGGTCTGACCAAGGCAGAATAGAGGGGGAGCATAACTTCCCTGGATCTAGACGCTATTCCCCTATTGATGCAGGCCAGAATCCCATTGGCTTTTTTAGCAGCCGCATCACATTGTTGGCTCATGTTTAACTTGTTGTCCACAAGGACTCCAAGGTCTTTTTCGCACACATTGCTGTCAAGCCAGGCGTCCCCCATTCTGTATCTTTGATTTCCATTTTTTCTGCCGAAGTGAAGTATCTTGCATTTGTCCCTGTTGAACTTCATTTTGTTAGTTTCGGCCCATCTCTCTAGTCTGTCAAGATCGTTTTGAAATTGTCTTTTTAGGGCCAAGATCTTGCCAGAGATGGGATATCCAAACTCCTGACTTTTCCAAAGTCTGTCCATATGTGTAGGACTCATGGAAGCTTTGGTCTCATACATCTGTGCATGGATAGGATTCTTCCATAATTTGTCCTTCAAGAAAGCATGGAATCATTTCAATATGCTTCTTCCCACTACAAAAAAGTCTCTGACATTTTTTCAAGTTTTGAAGACTATTTGTAGTTTGGGACTTGTTTTGTACAAAATCAAAACATGATATATATGCACAGAAAACAGCATTTTCAGTCTGAAAATTCATCTTTACAGTAAATGCTGTAGTCTTTCTGCACAAAATTCACATTTTGCACAAAAAGAGTATTTGTTATTTTGTATTTTTGCACAACTTCTGAGAAGAATAAACACCACACTTCATGATTTTCTCCACATTTCATAATTTTTCTACACAATGTTTCCTGATCCAAAGGAACATTTTTTTAGCCATTTCCTCAATATTTTCAACAAATATTCTTCCCATCTCTTAAGGTGGTTGGGGAAAGGCTATCACTTCCCACAGTAGTGAATTGGATTTCTTTGGGAAGGCAACGAAGCAATGAAGGAGATAGTTTTCTTTTACTATTCCTCTCCCAAGTGATATTTTTCAGGTATATTGTTTCTGAACATTGAGGCTGTGTAAACCATAGTATCAACTTACTATAAACCATAGTGTAATTTACCTATGAATGAAAACCTTTGCAAAGAATTGTTATAATCTTCTCTTGAATCTACAATGCAAGAATGAAAGTACAAAAAGATGTTGTTTTGGGAAGGATGAAAAAGCCAGAGGATGCCAGAATTGCTGCAATCCTCAAGCCCTGGAGGGACTAGAAAAAGAGCAGGTGGTCAGGCATGAGGCAGATGTTACTTGCGGATGGGTGGGAAATGCTGACATTTGGGCCCGGTTGTCTCAAGAGAGGCTGTAGGAAAGTATTTGGGAGTGGGAAGAAGACAAGACTCTATTGTTAAGGAAGAAAAGAAGGGAAGTTGCTTGTAGTCTGGAATTTCTTCAACCAGTAAGGAGAAGAAGAATGAGAAAAGTTTCCAGTTGATGTCTACATTATGAATGTGCTGTATTTCCCCCCACATAGTTTCTTCATGTGCAATTGAAAAAAAACTGTTTGGGAGTGGGGCAATAAAAGAAATAACTTAACGTGTCAATTGGGTTTGAGGGTCAAACTTTTTTTTGCCCCAAACAGCAGAAGACAGGCATGTAGCCGGGGGGGGGGGGGGAGGCTTGAGGGGCTTCACAACCCCCCCCCCCCCGAAATTCTCAGGATGGTCCGCGAGAAGGCCTTACATTTATTATTTAAACTGTTATGTTTATTCATATCATGATCTGATCACCATGCTCAATATATCCCATATGCATGGGGGTATTGGGATAACGATACAAAAGGTTTGCTAGGGTAGACCCTCTCCCGCTCAGACTCAGCCCCCCCCCCCCGAACCAAAATCCCAGCCCCTCCCGAAACAAAATCCTGGCTACGGGCCTGGCAGAAGGCATCAGTTTGTTATAGTATGTGACTTTCCTCACCTTCTTGTCTTGCACTCTACATATTTTGTCTTGGGTCTTGTTATTGGAGGGGAAAAGGCACATTCTCTCAGTCTTATAAAACCTGGATTCACTATGAATCCACTGCTGTCTTCACAAGTATCCCAGGGTTTGGGGCTTTAATCCAACTTTGCCATAATATAGGCTAAGTCAGGGAATACATAGTTTACAGTAAACTCCAAAGTATCTCAGGGCTTCACAGCAGTCTGGACAGCTGGAGTAGGTCTTATTTGGCTGGATTCCATGTCCTGCTGCCCTTTCCTGCATTAACCAATACACAGCAAGGAGATAGTTCATCCACTGTGTCACCTAGGTTGCTCTGTGTTGGGCACAGAAATCTGTCCAAGTGCCTGGCTATTGTGATGCCCACATGACCAGCAAGGAAGAGGGAGATCAACTGATAGTCAGGAACTAGCAGACAGCTCCATAGCTGGTAGGAAGGAACAATTATGTCAAGAAATCATAGCATCATAGAATTGAAGAAGACTGCAAGGGCCATTTAGTCCAATCCCCTGCCATGCAGGAAAATGCAAAGTACTCCTGATGGATGGCCATCCAGCCTCTGATTAAAAACGTCCAGAGAAGGAGACTCCACCACACAGTTGTTACCAACAGGAAATTCTTCCTAATGTTTGGGCAGACTTTCTTTTCCTGCAATTTGAAGCTATCACTTTTGGTACTGTCTCCAGAGCAGCAGAAATCAAGCTGGTTCCATCTTCCATATGACATGCTTTCAACTATTTAAACATAGCTATCATGCCCTCTTTCAGGCTTCTTTTCTCCAAGCTAAACATTCCCAGCTTTGTGTGTTGTCGAAGGCTTTCATGGCTGGAATCACTGGGTCGTTGTGAGTTTTCTGGGATGTATGGCCATATTCCAGAAGCATTTTCTCCTGATGTTTCACCCACATCTATGGCAGGCATCCTCAGAGGTTGTAAACATGGCCATACAGCCTGGAAAACTCACAACAATCTATTCCCAGCTTCCTCAGCTGCTCCTAATAGGATTTGGCTTCCAAACTTTGATTATTTTGGTCACTTTTCCAACTTGTCAATATCCCTCTTGAATTTTGGTGCCCAGAACTGGACACAGTCTTATTTCGGACGAGGTCTGACCAAAGCAGAATAGAGCGTGACTATACCTTCCATCAATGTAGTAGAATCACAATGGCTTTTTTAGCTGCTGCATCCCACTGTTGACTCATATTCAGCTTATGGTTTGTGAAGACTCCTAAATTCCTTTCACATGTATTAGATTGTCACACATTTCATTTTATTGCCTTAGTTCAGAACCATACATTTTTCCTGTAGCAATTAATTTTGTTAGTTTTGACCCAGCTTTCTAATCTGTTTAAGTCATTTCGGATTTTGATCCTGTTCTCTGGGGTATTACAACAAGGTGTCAACCTCATCTGGCTTGTTTGGACACTAGCCCCAGATTCAGGGTCCAAGGCTGTTCTAGACTAGATTTACACCAGAGTAACCCACCAAGTGTAGATTTGATCTTAATTTACAAGTCTGAATCTTGAAACACATTTACCCGAGGAAATCCGACTATGGGAGGAATTCAGGCTAATAGTAGTGGATATGTATTCTCCTTAGTATCTAGTTTGACCCTGTGTTTCTCCTGTCTTCTTTATATAGTCATTTTACTGTCAGTCTGACAAGAAAAACCCAGGGGAAGATGTTGAAAGATAACTCCTCCCATGGCGCTTTTTGAAATAAGGAAGTGTAGTCAACCAGGGAGAAGCAGAGAGATAATGCAACAGGAAAACACACCTACCACACCCAGTCTACAATGTAATGATAAGATAAGGTAAAAAAAAATACACCATCATAAGAGATTCAACAGGGTTTCCAAAGCACTTTGAGAACAACATAACATAAGTTTCTTATGCAAGGAAGACAACGGTTAGAAGCTTAGAAGAGATGTTTATTTGGTACAACCCTGTCTATAATTTGATTTACAGATTTTATTCTTACTGTGGTCACAGATATTATTCATCTGCAGAAGTGTGTGTCTGTGCTCTGGATTAGCCAGGCCATATATAATGTTAGGAAATGCTGCCTTCATTTGCTTGAAATTTCTTCAAACCATGCCAAGAACCAGGGAAAAACACAGCCCCCATGGCAGCCTTCAGATATGGCCAATCACAGATCTGACTGATCTGATAAGGACCTCATGACACTAGAACATGGATCCACTTTAAACCCAGTTTCTGCCTCCTGCAGAATTCTGGGACATGTAGTTTAGGGAAGGGCCTTTAAACTGCTCAGCCAGACAGGTTCTGGGCCTCACTAAACTACAAACCACAGAATTCTGCAGGAGGCAGAAAATGGATTTATAATGGATCCATGCGCTTGTGCAGTGGTTCCCAACTTGTGGGTCCCCAGATGTTTTGGCCTTCAACTCCCAGAAATCCTAATAGCTGGTAAACTGGCTGGGATTTCTGGGAGTTGTAGGCCAAAACACATGGGGACCCACAGGTTGGGGACCACTACTCTGGTGTGATGAGGTGGACCCTGGCTTGATCCTTCTAGTCCGTTATTCAGTTACTAACAGTGGCTTACTAGGTGCCTCGGACAAACTTTTCCGATAGCATGCTCAAGTGTCCCATGTTGACCTAGATACTAGTCCTCTCTTCCAACTTGCACTTACTTTCACATTCTTTCCACATTTGAGACAATTTTCCTCTCATGTCTACTAAGAAATGCTTTCACCCTACACAATGATCATGCTACGGTACAAATTGATCTGCCATGGTTCTGTCCTATGTGATTCTGTGATTTTAAATTTACAGTAGGGTATTAAGAATTTGAAAAAGAGTGAATGTTTTGCCTAATTACAAACTTCAGAAATCCATATGGCAGATAAAGTAGAATCGTTGCATTATAAATGGGCAGTGTGAAGGTATCAAAGGAAATTTGGGCTGAGGTGGAGCATCTGACTTGTAAAGAAACTGCTGGTTGGGTAACTTTAAAAAATGATGATAAAAAGATGGAGAACAGGACAGAAGACTGGAAGAGAAGAGGGAGGAAGCAGAAGAGTTGGAACCGAGTGTGGATTGGCCATTTGCTCCTTTTTATGACCACTTGGCTGGGACTCAGGAGGTGCACAGGGATCATAAACCTATCTGGCCATTTTTTGGCCTTTCCTTCTGGAAGCAATATCTCTTAAACCTACCCTGCTACTCATGCTAATACTTTACTGTACACAAAAAAACCCTTTGGAATATCCTTCTAGGCTGAAATGAAGAGTGAAGACACATTTAAGAATACGAGAAGGAAGGCAGCAATAAAACGCAGGAAATATTAAAACCAATAAACCCATGATAAAATATTTCACCATTTGACACATGTAATATTTAAGCGGCTCTTTCCTGCTGCGTTGCTTTTTATCATCTACAAAAATGAAAGGGACTTGTAACATGATGTTAGCCGGTTGAAATGAAAGAGATACTTTAAAAATGTTCCTTGTACCCACCCCTCGGTCCCTCTCTGCGCTGCCAAAATCCCTCCAGACTGTCATTAGGAATTTCTGCAAAGTGAGCACTCTCAAAAACAGGAGCCCTTGGAGTTATTGAAAATGCCAGCCCATTGGTTTCCCCAGCTTTTTGCACTTTCAGAGTTGTTGCTGAGGCTTTTGCTTGGTTACATCCAGATAACAGAGGAACTGTCTGCCTTTCGGTTTGAGCAGATAGTAAATAATGGAACTTCCTATTATTTTTTAAAACTCTCAGTGAGATCTTGCAACTTGCTTGGAGAGGTTTTTCCTTCGAACTGGATGCATCTACATTGTATAATTAATGCAGTTCGATACCACCTTAACTGTCAAAACTCAATGCTATGAAATCATGGGAGCTGTAGTTTTACAAAGTATTTCATAGATGAACACTTGCCTTTTAAATTTACCAGTTTCCCACCTCTTCTCCCACTCCCCACCAGTTTGTCCTCAGCTTACTTCAGCTACCACGAACTGAGTTAAAAATGCAAAAGGTGTTACTTCTCAGTCAACTCATCAGGAGAGATGAGAGGGAAAACTGTTGCATCATTCAGAATACATGCTTCTCCTTCCACAGAAATATATGTGTATTTCCATGCAGTGTAATTCCTCAGAACACTTTGGAATATTTCAGTATCTGGAGAAAACTCTGCAGAAGTTTTACTGTTTCCCTTTTCTTCCCAATGGAATTTCCCAGCTGTTGAGAAACTTTTTTAAAATTTTGTCCAAGAACTGAATAATGGAGAATTTTCTTTCCACCCCTAGTAAGAACATTGCTTTCAATATCCCTTCCCATGTGCCTATTGTCAAGATAAGAAGCCACTGCAAATGCAGTCAGATGAGGCAAACAGTATCTAAAAAACCTGTAACATGGCCATAAAATTATCCCTGTGTGCATCACACCACCAACCAGCAGAGTCCTCAGCACCCTACCAGCAAAACAAGGCTAGACCCAGAATAGTTTGCAATCTAAAACTTAACTCAGACAATGAAAACTACAGAACACAGTGATTAGCTAGGAATCCCAAGCAAAATCTTTCTAGGCATTGTAATTTCCCGCCTATACAGTTGTAAAATGGTACCACAATTCCTCTACATCTGTTGGCACTCATAAACTTATTTTCTGTTGAAGGTTTTTAAAGAAAGGGTTTTAATAAAAGTGTGCCACATTGTTCTAATTGTAAAATTTTTGATCGTTTAAAAACATTCGAATTGTATGGTTATATTGTTAATAGTTTAATACGTCTTTTTATTGTAATTATACACACACATATATAAGTCACCCATCAACTTATGGCAGCCCCATGAATTTCACAAGGAGTTCATACGCAAAAACAAAAACAAAAACTGAGATGGTTTTACCAGTTGCTTCCTCTAAAATTGCACCAGGTATTCCTTGAATCATAGAATCATAGAATAATAGAGTTGGAAGAGATGTCATGGGCCATCCAATCCAACCCCCTGCCAAGAAGCAGGAAATCGCATTCAAAACCTGCTCATCTTCCACTCAAGTAATAATCGGATTGAGTTTACTAAATCGGACAAGATCTAGTGCTTTCAACCTATTTCATTTTAATAGGCAACTCAATTTTATTCCAGATTGTGGTAAAATGTGGGATGAAGATAATGATTATGATTATGATGATAACAACAACAATATGCAACAGCACACTTAGAATTCTGTAATCTCCTCTCCATAGGATATAACACAACAACATTCAATGTCTTCTCTAAAGTTGATCAGAAGCTGAATCTTTCCACTGGAACAAAAGTAGGCAACGAACCGAAAACTTTCTACACACAAGAGGACAACTTAAGAAGAGGAAACAGTACAATACCTTCAAAACACCACAAAAACAGCAGTGTTTGGGAAAAAAAAGGACAGGAGGAGGAAAGAAAGGAAGAGAATGACATCCTACTAAGCTATGAACCTGTAGACTTTTTTTGTAAGTTTAAAACCTGTTCTCTGTGGCCATTTCAAATATCCCCACCACACTGTGTACAAGGATGTTCAAATGAACCCCATTCTGTTTGTCCTCCGGAGTTCTTTTCCTGCACTGACCTCCTTTCCTGACAAGAGACACGTTTACGAAAGAACCTGGTTTTGCAAAGCCACGTCTGCTCTCAACTCAACACGCAAAGGTCATCCAACATCTTAACATCATTCAGGCCTCTGGCTGAAGTTTCTCTTAGAACAGCTTAACAACATAATTTTTTTTAAAATAATACCTCATGGTTCCGAGTAGATCTGGATGCAATGGCTGATATTTCGAACCAGTTCCTGCTTTGCAACTTGTTGCAAAGTTTTCTTGTTTGAAACAGAAACTTCAAGCCTACTTCTCAATTTCCTTTGTGGTTTGGAAACATGCTAATACATCCGTTTACCAGCAAACTCTTTCTCCCCTTCTGCAAACTGTCATTTCTGTACTAAGAAAATGCTTTTCGACTTTGAGCAGTTAATAAATAAGTTTAAGGTATCACCAGGGGAGACGGGGGTGGAAGACACTGCCCCATAACTCATTACAGCATTATTGCAACAGCTTTTCATGAAAAGAAAGCCACTTAATGCTCCAAACATTAAATTTTAGTTTACATGAACACTTGGTAGATCTCGAAGGAAGTGGCTGATGCAATAGTTTTACATTCAGTAACTGCGTAATTTGAAGTAAAGATGTCTACTGTATCAAACTATCTATCTATCATCTATGTCCCTACGTGTCCAGTCCTCTGTTCATATAAGGCCATCAAACTAACCTGTGAGACAATAAAACACTAGGATGAAAACAAATCTTTTTCAGGTAATGATGACCACCGAGATCAAAGAAATAGCTGCCTTAATACGAATTACTATGCAAAGAGATCTTGAAGCAGTGTATTAGAATAATAAATGAAATATGCAATAATAGAATAGAATAAAGAGGGAATCTTGGGTCTGTAACTTCTACCCATTTTGTGTGACTCCCCAAACTTTGTTCACTTCCCTTTTGTGTTTAAAAATGGATCTGAAGTAATACAATAACAAGAAACTTCCTCAGCACTATTGTTTCTCTACTCAGGAATTTAAACTGGGAGACAGACAGAAAAAATATAACACTTGGAAATGTCTACTTTCCAAATAAGTAGAGCATTATAGTGATGGAAATGGGGAACTTTTGCAAAGGACAATTGGGAGGCATGGCCAACCTTTTTTGCATGAAGAACAACTCTTACAAACATCTCCCAAACACAAACTTTCTCATGGCAAGGTATGAGATATCCAAAGCCAGCCAAGTGAGTTGTATACATGAGGCAGAAAACTACATAAGCTTTCCTCTTTGTCTGAAAAAATAAAATAATATCAAATGAAATACTGAATAATTTGCAGCCCCTGTCAAGGTGCTTATGCTTAACCCTTCCTTCTCAATTTTCTCCTGAAAATCCTCTGGCTTCTTTAACCCCTCCATTTTTGACCTAACTAAGTCCCAACACTGGAGGAAAGCTAGCTCAAAGGAAAGGGTGAAGGACTCTAGGCTGGTGCCATTTTAAAGAGAGAAGTAAAAACACTGGTGAAAGGTTGAATGTTCCCCTTCTTAAGTGCATCTACACTGCAGAATTAATGCAGCTTGATGCCACTTTAACTGCCATGGCTCATTGTGATGGAGTCCTAGGAGTTATAGTTTGGTAAAGCACCAGCATTCTTTGGCAGAGAAGGCTAAGATCTAGTAAAACTACAGTTCCCATGATCCCATCGTATTTAGCCGTAGCAGTTAATGTGACCTCAAATTGCATTGTTTCTACATTGTCATTGCTCTCTAGGAGGGGAAAATTCAACCTTTCACCAATGTTTTTAAATCTCTCTCTCAAATGACACCAATCCAGAGTCCCTTTCCTTGAGCTAGACATCATTTAGTGTTACAGCCCTAACTTAGGTTATAAAAACTGCATCGAGCAATTGCAGCTTAAGCAGTGTCAAATCCATCAATTCCACACTGTAGCTGCACTCCTAGTCTATTTGCATCATTCACAGCCCATGTAGTTGCATCTTTTGCAGCTGGCCATTATTACAAGGCAAATGCAAGTTTAAACCTCGACATTTAAGAAATAAATATTGCCCTCTCTCTTTTTAAAGTACTCTGGAAGTAGAGTCCAAAATATTTCAAGAATCCTCTGAATGCAGCTGCCTCATTATCCCTCTTCACAGAAACAACTTGTGGTGTAGAAGAAGAACATGAGATAAAAGTGGGACCATGCTGCTGATCAATTTCCCTGATGTCAACACATCCCATCTGCCTCCCCATGCTGAACATCTCCATGTTTGGCTGAATGTGTGAAAGGAGCCCTTACTAAACCCTTGGAACATTTAGCTGCCAAGGAATGTGAGCAGAGCATGTCCTCATGTCTTCTGGGCTTTCCATAAATATTTCTTAGCCACTGTGGAAAAATTAAGTATTGGACTAAGCTAACTCAGCCAATATAGTATTTTTGTGTCCATATGATAAGGCACATGTGGAGGCCTCCTGTGATCAGCAATTACGAGTGAAAGAGTATATGAATACGTATTTCAAAAACAGTCAAGAATGCATTTCTTGGGCTGGCAAGAATCTTGGTAATTCATGACTTTTTCTGTGTAAAATTTGCATATGATTTCTGTGTGTGCTGGAAACACAAAGAAGATATCAGTTTGATAGATAATGACTCCCTCACTATGTACAGAAGAAGAACATTTTATTGATTAACCCTTAGGCCATATCAAAGTACCAAGCCCAACAACCAGGCTTGAAAAGACCTGATTACATTCTATATAAAAATTAGATAAAACACTTGTAACAATACAATAAATAAATATGATAAAAGAAAATGTATACATCATATTTTATTGTCACCCCTACAATTTACCCCTCACACTATGTACAGGAAATGTTGTTTTCCTCTGTAAAAAAAATAATGTTTTCTGTGGAAAAAAACGAACATGAATTTTTCGCACACAATAAGCTCCGAGGTGTAAATTGTGTTTGCACAGTGTCTGAAGACTTTCACAGAGGGTTAAAATTACTCGTTGTGTCTTTTTTGAGAACGAGATTAGCCAAGTGTGCATCCCTATCCAAAATTTTGATCACAGAGGCTTGCTGAATGGACAGGTCCTAAAAAGCAGAATGAGGCAGTGACCTCACGCAGCAGCTTCTGATAACAAAGACTTGCAAATTCTGAATTCCTTATTATAGTGGGCCTTGGGCATCTGCCTTATTATAGTGGTATCTGTCAGGTGTTGATTCCAGGATCCCCTGTGGATACCAAAATCCGTGGATACTCCAGTTATATAAGGGATACCCTTATATAAAATGGAAGAGAACTCAAATGAGTGTTAGAGAGAGCCTAAGGATGTGTAAAATGGTGGAGGGCTGCAGCAGAGTATGCTGAGTATACAGCAAAATCAAGCTTGCTTTTTGAATCTCTCCCCAGCCCCCCACCAAATATTTTCAACCTGTTTTTAGTTGAATCCATGGTTGGAGAACCCATAGAAACGTTGGCCTAGCTGTATTGTATGTTTTTAAATTTGTGAGTGACAGAGAAAGGTGCCCTGATGAACCAAAATCAACTGGATCCTTGTGTATGATTTGGTTGAGAAGAGGGAAGCTTGGTGTGCCTCATGCATCGTCATCATCATCATCATCTCCAGTATTGTTCTGTCTTTCTTAGAATAGTCCTGGTTTATGATTATATATGTCTTTTTATGCATTTTTTTCAGAGTTGAGAATGAGATATTCTTGGACAACATATTCTAACAGCTTTAGCTGTTAGGGAAGCCATGGATATCCATCCTTGATTTTGCCAAAAATATATTATTTTAATTTTTATCTTGTCTTTCTGCTGATATTGTTATTATTAAGGTAAAGGTAAAGGTTTCCCCTGATGTTAAGTCCAGTCGTGACTGTCTCTGGGGGTTGGTGCTCACCTCCATTTCTAAGCCGAAGAGCTGGTGTTGTCCATAGACATCTCCAAGGTCATGTGGCCGGCATGACTGCATGGAGCACCGTTACCTTCTCGCCAGAGCGGTACCTATTAATCTACTCACATTTTGCATGTTTTCGAACTGCTAGGTTGGCAGGAGCTGGGGCTAACAGCGGGCACTCATTCCACTTCCTGGGATTTGAACCTGCGACCTTTTGGTCCACAAGTTCAGCAGCTCAGCGCTTTAACACACTGTGTATTGGTATTATTTATGTACTGCTTTTTCTCTCTTAATAGAGGCTGATATAGAGACTCAAGGTGGCTGACAAGAAATATAAAGCAATGCTAATAAAAATGTGAATCCATTAAAATAAAAATATGAAATGTAAAAAAATTATATTAAACCAATTAGGCATAAAAATATTACAATGTATTAAAAACCGGTGGCGCAGCGGGTTAAACTGCTGAGCTGTTGAACTTGCTGACCCAAAGGTCGTGGTTTGAATCTGGGGAATGAAAAGAGCTCCCGCTATTAACCCTAGCTTCTGCCAACCTAGCAGTTTAAAAACATGCAAATGTGAGTAGATCAATAGATACTGCTTCTGTAGGAAGGTAACGGCACTCAATGCAGTCATTCTGGCCACATGACCGAGGAGGTTTCTATGGACAATGCCAGCTCTTTGGCTTAGAAATGGAGATGAGCACCAATCCCCAGAGTCGGACACAGCTTGACTTAATGTCAGGGGAAACCTTTACCTTTACTATTGAAACTTTAAAATTCGTGTTGCACAGCTCTTAAAAGCCCCATCCTCCTCAGTTTATACATTCCTGATTACAGAGAAATATTTTTATCTGCTGGCGAAAGGTGAGCCAAGACAGGACCATCCTGGCCTCTCTAGGGAGGGAATTCCAAAGTCTGGGAGCAGCCACTAAGAAGGCCTTGTTCCTTGATCCCACCAAATAAGCTTGAGAGGGTTGTGAGATAGAAAGAAGACCCTCTCCAGATGATACATATATTGGGGGACATGTCATATGCTATGCAAATTCAATTCCCCTTTCATACAATCAGTGACTGCACAAAGGGTTTGTGCAAAGTCTACTGAGAGCCATCACTTATTTTCTGACCCGCTTGGCTCTAAAAAATGACAACTTTGCAAAGATACCAGAGCTTATACAAATGCAGCAGGTGCCCATTGCCATTCCTATACAGCCGTTAAACCTTCGGCTTGGCATTCTCTTCTTGACGGTATGTACCTGCTCCCTTTCACCACGGATGACAGGCTGCTAAACCTTAATGGTAAAGCACGTAATTGCTCATCTTGTTGGCTACCTAAGTGCATCCTGCTAATGAAAGTTAAGCCTTTAAGGATTACAGGGAGAGGCAAAGTGACAAATTATTATGCCCATCTCATAAAAGAAATAACATTGCAAAGAAGAAACTTAAGTGCTGAAAGCCCCTCTCAGTAATGCGTAGCACGCTCTAATTTTAGACGATTCGCTGGTCACCAGAGAGTTTGCAGCGCGTACGGCCAAGCCCAGCTCAATCAACCCACTCTCTCTCTCTCTCTCTCTCTCTCTCTCTCTCTCTCTATAGCTGCAGGTCATATTATCTCATGAATGAACTGTTATGTAGGTCAGTTAAGAACTGTCTCCTAATTGAATGCACGTTTCAGCACTGGCATCCGTGCCCTAGATATCAACATTTATGATAAAAAGAAAGGGGGAAGGGGGGTTAGCATTGCTCCTAACCGCAAGGGGTGGGGAGGGTTGTAGTGAAAAGGGAGTATGTGGGTGGAATACTTTATCTATTGGCTAATTTTAAGAGTGTCTTCATGTTCCAAACTATTGGAAGGGAGTTGGGGCTAGGGATAGAAAGAATATGAAGAAATATTTGAAAAATCATACATGTTTTGGAGACCCTCACAAAAGAATCTTACACTAAGAATCTTCATAGTTTGGGATTTTTTAAAAACAGAAAAGCAGAATTTTCTGTTAAGGAGACTTTATTTTTTGCACAAAATCACAGTTTCCTACACACACATGCACACACAAACATAACCCTGTAAAATGTTTGGACAGAATTGCTATTGAATTTGCAATAAGAGGATATTCACTTGCTGCTTGAGTACAAAACGCGTGAATAATTACGTTCTCATGGGGTACAAACCCAACACACAAACCCATGCGAACTCAGGCCTTATCTACACTGACCATTTAGTGCAATTTGAAACTAGCTAGATAATGAATGAGCCTCTGGTAGCTCAGTGTGTTAAAGTGCTGAGCTGCTGAACTTGCGGACCGAAAAGTCCCAGGTTCAAACTCGGAGAGCGGAGTGAGTGCCCGCTGTTAGCTCCAGCTTCTGCCAATCTAGCAGTTCAAAAACATGCCATTGTGAGTAGATCAATAGGTACCGCTCCGGCGGGAAGGTAACTGCGCTCCATGCAGTCATGCCAGTGGCCACATGACCTTGGAGGTGTCTATGGACAACGCCGGCTCTTCGGCTTAGAAATGGAGATGAGCACCAGCCCCCAGAGTCGGTCACGACTGGACTTAACGTCAGGGGAAACCTTTACCTTTACCTTTTAGATAATGAATGCTCACAAAAGCATGTGAAAGAAAGCCCTTAATGCACATCAATGCTCTGCAGTTTGCAAAATCACCTACCAGGTCTCAAACTGGTTCTAGGATTTCCTATGAAATCATCTTCACAGAAAAACTATTTTCTTCAAAATCTGATTTAAGTGGTCAGTGTAGATACGCCCTTAGTGTCAGAGGTAAATATCACTGTATTTGAAGAGCCTTATTCTCTAATAAGTGTGTTTCCCACTGCAATCTTGTTCATATGACATTTTATCTTGTTTATTTTAAAATATTGTTTTGAAATATAGTGTGAATATTGAGAAAAGAGCCCAAGTGGTGCAACGTGGCATAACTCTGGGGAATCTGCTCGAATCCCTGTTTGGCCATGAAACCCACTTGGTGATCTTGGACAAGTCATACTCTCTCAGCCTCAGAGGAAAGCAATGGCAAGCTTTTTCCGAAAAACTCTGTCCAAGAAAAATGGGATGAAATAAATTGCTATGAGAGCGGACTTGAAGATATGTAACAACAAAGTTATGAACAACTGTGCAGAAACCTTCCTATTTTCAAGCAGTTGTACGGTAGGGTGGGAGAATTCTTGAAATTATTTATTCTTGCATACAAGAATGAAGTACCAAGTTTTGCATCCCTAATCCATAATATGAATCAAAGATATAATTGTGAACATGGATCTTAAAAGCATCAACAACATGATATTGAAGTCAATGATAGTGAATCAATCTCATTTCCAATATGTCTAGGTTTTACTTTCATATCATTAATGTCTGCAAACTTAATTATATTAACACAACTCAAACATGGTGGCTTTTATCCACAATATAATGGGCTGGATAAACGTGGTCAGCTTTCCCCTGGCCTGGATCTAAAATAGCAGTGGTGACGAAGGCTTAGCTTCTCTCTCTTTCTCAAAGTGACTGAGTCATGTTTGTATTTATATGATGTTACAGAGCTGAGCCTTTAGGGAGTGTTCCACATATAGTTTGCAAAATGCTTAACTAGCCATTTGTTGATTTAATGCCACAATCGAAAGAGAGAAGCAAAGCATGCAACTCCTTTTGTGCTTAATAGCCACAGAAGTTGAGGAGCAGTGCATGAGGACTTGAGTGAAGCAAGGATATAACCTCATGCAAAGCGGGACTCACATTATTATCTACAACAGGACAATAGGAACCTTTATTTGTCTGTGTATAATGATTTCCAAGTAGGCGTCTTGGAGACATGGTAAGTCACTGATGGAGAAAAAATTATTTCAAATTTTTGACAATTATTTCAGTTCCTTCGTGTTCATCACCCATCTTCTCATTCAGAAAATCCATAAAGATTAGGAAAATGGAAATTTGCCTTGTATTTGTTTGTCTAGCCCAGCAGGGTCTGCTCAGAATTATCATAGATCTCCGGCAAATGTCTTTCCCATCTCCTATTATCTGATCCTTTCTAGATATTTTAATAATTAAATTCAGGACTGTTGTGTGCTGTACCATAAGGGTTTCCAATTCCAGATCATGCCGGGCCCTGAGATTTCCGAACCCAAATTTGAGATCAAGGGATGGCCCTAGGTGAAGTCATTCAACATTATGCATTAAGTACCAACCTCAGATGTCCATAGCTTTTCCTTGAAACACACACTCTCTCACACATAGAGAACATATTTTCCCATTTGGAAATTAAGATAGAAACCTTAGCTAAAGGAGCTCTTTCCAGATTGAGGTGAAATGATGGGATAGTTTATTGAGAAACTGTTCCTGCCAAATTGGGATAGTTGAAGGGCACCATTTGAGAGACTGATACAAATGACCCAATAAAATCCCAGTTTCCAGATTCTACTGTTGCAATCAGAGAAACAAACCAACACAACTGAGCATTTGTTTACATGAATGTCAACCCAGAGTGGTTTGAGCATTGGGCTATGACTATAGGGACGAGCTTTCAAATCCTTGCTAAGTTATGAGAATGCATTGGGTCCCATTCTCAGCCTCAGAGGAAGGCAAAACAAACTCTTTATGAACAAATCTTGTGATGAAAACACCAAGATAGGCACACATAAGCATTGACATAAGTCAGAAACAAGTTGAAGACACAGAATAACAACAAACAAAGCAAAATGATAAACTATATTGGACTATACCATTTCAGATCCAGGAAATATGAATTTTCACCTGATAGAAGATACTAATGAGATAGCCTAGTCTGTTTCGTATAAGGTTTTTAAAAAAATGCGTACTAATTTTTAGATGGTACAGTAATTATTCTTATACATCAATCATCCAAAGCACTAGTGTTAAAGAACAATGTTACTTTATGTTTTTTGTTTAATTTATTGGCATTTGTTTTTCTGTTTTAGTAGCAAGAACTACATCTGTGAAGCAAAGGAAAAACTGATGAAATAAGCTCAAAAGCAAGAAAAAAGCCACCAAACGTTCAGAGAAAAGCATCAGTTAGGAGGATAGCTAAGAAAGCAACTGTTGTTACAGCCAATAATATATGTTATTGTGAAAGGAAGGTAATATGGAAATAGGATTTCTGCTACATGACACAAATTTGAGAAGGGCTAGGCTACTGTTTGTTAAGGATTGTCACATGTGAAAAATACTATTTTTGTCTGTGTGGTGTCTACACTTTTCATTTACGTGCATACATGCCATTATTTCAGATTCCCGTCTTCTTGAAAAGGAAGAATCTGCATCTAAAAGCACGAAGAAAACTACACTGGATCAAGATGATAGGTATAGACCTGGGATTAAATTGGAGTCATTTGGCTTGATTGCATGTGTGTGCCTGTGAGTGTGTGTGTATGTGATGGTGCTGTTGAGATGTTCCCCAGTGGAAAGCAAACACATCGCGAATTAAATTAGCTTCACTTGGCAAGGAGGAAGCCCCACAATGACTGCCTAGATTACTTTAAAAGCTAAGATTTTCAATTCCTTGAGGCAATCAAATTCCATCAACTCAGGGACTTGTGTGTGTGTGTGGTTGTGTGTGCGTGTGTGTATGTGTGTGTGTGTGTATCCCCCCCCCCCCCTTAGCCTAGTCCATTTCCAGCACTTGGCTGATTGCATATTAAGCTCGTCCAAAATTTGCTAGAATGCCAGGCATTTCAAGAGGAAATTGGCACAACTGAGTGTCCATAGCTAAAGGAAACATCATCTTCTTAGGTCAGAATAGATGGGAGCTGACTAATAGAAACAAGTTCACTGCAGTACTTGAGCACTTGGAAAGCTATTTTTCAGAATGTATGAATTACCGTATATACTCGAGTATAAGCCGACCCGAATATAAGCCGAGGCACCTAATTTTACCACAAAAAAACTGGGAAAACATTGACTCCAGTATAAGCCGAGATACTAATAAAATTACATTAATGGAGGCATCAGTAGTTTAAATGTTTTTGAATCTTTACATCAAACTGTAATTTAAGATATGACTGTTCAACTCTGATTAAATCATTATTTCTTCTTCAATGTAAATATGTTTATGTATCATTTTAATAATAATAGTGAAATGATAAATGTAATAATAATAATAATAATAATAATAATAAATGCATTAAAATAATAAATGTATTAATAATAATAAAATAGAGTAAAATAAATGTAAAAGTAACCACAATAATAGAGTAAAATAATAAATGTAACAATACCAATAATAATAGAGAAAAATAATAAATATACCATATATACTTTGGTATAAGCCAACCTGAATATAAGCCCACCAGGACCCTCACCCGAGTATAAGCCGTGGAGGTTTTTTTCAGTTCTAAAAAAGGGCTGAAAAACTAGGTTTATACTCGAGTATATACAGTAAATCCTATGCTGAAGACATCTAGAATCTAGCTGTGGTAGACCAATGCTCTGGGTCTGCAGCATCATTTCCATCTTAATTCCCATTTCTTATTATGCTGTTCTTTCCAACAAATGTAGGAGGAGGCAAATATATTTAGTCAGTAGGCTACTAATATATTTAAAATACTCTTATTTGCTTGGAACACTATTTCTTGGTTCCAAGATCCAACAGTGTACACCGTTGATTCAGATGAAATCAACATCTCACTCCATGGACCCTAAAATAACCTCTTGGGGCTGACGAAGACTGTAGTACCATAAAAGGTTTCTGGAGGCATTTGTAATGGAAGATCACTGTAGGATGCAGAAGCACACCATTATATCTCGACTGGTCCAGAAACAATGACAATTCCCAGGATTCCATATCTTTGAATCAGGGCTGTTCAAATGGTGTCAAACTGCATTAATTGCACAGTGTAGTATATATCTAGATTTCCAGCCAATGTAATGGATCCAGCCATTAATGAGGACAAGAAAACATGGGATTTACTCTGGAGCTTCCAGAAAGTCATAGAATAATCCTGGAGTTTGGGAGGTGTGATCAACTGCATCAGTTGGATCTGGCCCAATCCACTGTCCACACTTCCAATTGAGCAGTGGTTCTCAACCTGTGGGTCATAGAATCATAGAATCATAGAATAGTAGAGTTAGAAGAGACCTCATGGGCCATCCAGTCCAACCCCCTGCTAAGAAGCAGGAAATCGCATTCAAAGCACCCCCGACAGATGGCCATCCAGCCTCTGCTTAAACTCCCAGAAATCCCAGCCAGTTTACCAGATGTTAGGATTTTTGGGAGTTGAAGGCCAAAACATCTAGGGACCCACAGGTTGAGAACCTGGGGCACTTCCAATAGAGATGTGGTTCTCAACCTGTGGGTCCCCAGGTGTTTTGGCCTACAACTCCCAGAAATCCCACCCAGTTTACCAGATGTTAGGATTTTTGGGAGTTGAAGGCCAAAACATCTGGGGACCTACAAGTTTTTATTTATTTATTTCTTACAACATTTCTATCCCACCCTTCTCACTCCCTAGAGGGGACCTAGGTTGAGAACCACTGCAATAGAGCCACTGCTCCTTTGCTGATCACAAGCAGCTCCTTTGCAGCCCATGTTGCTTTTGGTAAGATGCAGTCATATGACTAGAAACACAATGTTGCCAGCAAGCATCTCTCTGGGAATTGCTTGTTGGCAGTGATGCAGTAAAAGCAATAATGGCCCCATTGCTCTGTTGGCTTGGCTGGACATGTTGATAGCCAAAGAGCTCTGGGGATAAACCTGGATTGCATTGGAACACCGCTGGAGCACGTTAACCTGGATTACTCAGGTAAGTGTAGATCCGGCTCATACAGATGCTCCAGAAGCTTGGTATGGGATGCAGAAGAAAGAAGGAAACTGCACCCTATTTATGGAACAACACAATGGAGGTTGCAAAAGACGATGAAGCTTGCATAAAACCACCACGATGAATAAGTGCAATGAATAGGGAAAGGGAGAGAATACACTTGCAATATTTACCACCCATGTATTAAGGGTGCATGTATTTCATGCCCTTGTCTCTTTCGCTGCATCGTTCCTCCCATCCCACCCACTGCAAAGCGCTTGGCTGGATTTAAGGAATTAACACCACCAAAGAGAAAGCGTATTGCTCAGGGGTGAGCTTTCCTTCAGTCCTTCGCCCTTTCCAGCATTTCCATCTCCTTTATGTTGGAAACAGCTGTTATCTTGAAGTGTAGGGCAGCAGCATTCCTGTCATTGCTGCAGTGGCAGAAGCGCCTCTGTTTAGTTAATTCTGAGCCTGCTTGGCTTTCTCTCCCTCCCATCCCTCAAGGCTTTAAGAATCCACACTGCACAAGAAAGTGGGTAAAAGGGTGGGAAGAAAAAGAGACAATCTTTGCTTGGAAAATGACCCCTTCCCCAAGGTGGCTAGATGCCCCTCCGCATTCAGCCATGCCAAGCTTTCAAAGGCACTCTTACTCTACTGAAAGATTCACAGCTTCTCCCAAAAAGAGGCCAATTCCTTCTCTCCTCTGGCACGCACCCACAGCTCTCATCTTATACATAAAAAACACACTTTGCAGCATTATCACCCCTCATTCCTGAGAGATCTGAAACATCCACAGTCAGTGGCTTAATTAAGAATCCATGCCGACGTGAGGAGGGTAAATAAACTCAATGCTCCAGTGCTGACAAAATGGGTTAAGTAACTAGATGGACATGGGTTCAGAGGATCAGTCCAAGAAAGAGGCCACCGTATCCTGCATAAAATCCTGTATGGCATAAAACAATAGAAGCAACAACAAGAAATAACAACAACCATACAAAACCCAACCCAGCGCTAAAAGCAAAGCTTAGGTGATGCCACCATATGCTGTGGATGTTCAGCAACTCAAAAAGCTTTTAGAGGCAGCCTATTAACTTTCCAGGGAAATATACGTATAAAAATAGCCATTATTGCTGAATAAATTACAGACAAAGGGGGCCAATTTGCAGGAAACAGAACATTAATGTATTTTTAATGGCTGAGCTAAGGGTATGGTAGCATTCAGTGTCTTAATTCTAGTACATTAGCATCGCCTGTATACATTAGGCGTGAATATTATACGTCAAATGTGGTTTCAGAATGGAAATAAGGGGGTACAGTAACGTTGCAGTTGTTTTTAAAGCAGAGGCACGGGGAAATCTCTTCCATTACCACCCCAAATCATTTTGGAGAGATCTGTCATTGATTCTCTTTTGTTGCATGGCAAATCAATGAAAGGGGAAGGAAGAAGTTAGGGGGTTTGCTTTTAAATAACATTCAAGTTTTTTTCTTTTCTTTTTAAATGACTAGAATCTTTGCATATCTTTTAATGTCAGTTCAAATATATACATACTATATATAATATGTATGTATTATAAATACACAAATCTAATATACATATATACAGTAGAGTCTCACTTATCCAAGCTAAACGGGCTGGCAGAAGCTTGGATAAGCGAATATCTTGGATAATAAGGAGGGATTAAGGAAAAGCCTATTAAACATCAAATTAGGTTATGATTTTACAAAGTAAGCACCAAAACATCATGTTATACAACAAATTTGACAGAAAAAGTAGTTCAATACACAGTAATGTTATGTTGTTAATTATTGTATTTACGAATTTAGCACCAAAATATCATGATATATTGAAAACATTGACTACAAAAATGCCTTGGATAATCCAGAAGCTTGGATAAGCGAGGCTTGGATAAGTGAGACTCTACTCTGTGTGTGTGTGTGTATATATATATAATAAAATGCCCATATGTATACATATATGTAAATACAGTGTGTGTGTGTGTGTGTGTATAGGCATTTTATTTATTAAATAATTTACAAATTATTTTAAAGTAAATTAGTTCTCTATTATCCCAATTTATCAGATGTGTCTAAACCAGGTGTATTTTTTGTTTGTTTTTTAAACCCTACAATATAGATGATTTTTCTGGCAGCATCAAGTGAACTGAATTGCTGTTGCAAGTCTTTCTAGGTTATATAGAACCTATTTTAAAATCACAGCGATATATACAGATTGATTATCCCTTATCCTAAATGCTTGGGAATTCATTTTTTTCCAGAATTTGGAATAGTTACATATACATAACGAGACATGGTACCGGGATCTAAACACAAAATTCATATATGTTTCATATATACCTTATACACCAGGGGTCCCCAAACTAAGGCCCGGGGGCCGGATGCGGCCCTCCAAGGTCATTTACCTGGCCCCCGCCCTCAGTTTTAGACTTAGGCTTGCCCAAAGTCTGAAATGACTTGAAGGCACACAACAACAACAATCCTACTTAACTTGACTATCTCATTGGGCAGAAGCAGGCCCACACTTCCCATTGAAATCCTGATAGGTTTATATTGGTTAAAATTGTTTTTATTTTTAAATATTGTATTGTTCATGCATTTACTAATTATATATTATATATCAAATGTAATATTACTAATAATAATATGGTATAGTGGTATAGTACAATATAGTAATATATAATGCTAATATTGTGCTATGCTAATAATATAATATATTGTATGTACATACAACTTGAAAGCCGCTCTGAGTCCCCTTTGGGGTGAGAGATAATGGAGTATAAATTTAGCAAATAAATAAATGATTGTTGTTGGGGTTTTTTTGTACTACAAATAAGACATGTGCAGTGTGCATAGGAATTTGTCCATTTTTTTTTCAAATGATAATTCGGCCCCTCAACAATCTGAGGGACTATAAACTGGCCCTCCACTTTAAAAGTTTGAGGACCCCTGTTATACACAAAGGTGGAAGGTAATGTTATAACTATATTTTAAATAACTTTGTGAATGAAACAAAATGTGTGCATACTGAAAGCAGAAATGCCACTATCTTAGCCAGCCTTGTAGACAATTTTGGATTTGAGAATATTTCAAATTTCAGAGTCATGAATGCAACCTTTTATTGCTGCCTAAATAGATAACTGAAAATTCCACTCTTTCAATGTGAAAAGAGTGTACTCCTTAACCCTGGCAATTGCAACTCTCATCCAGCTTTGCCTCTTTTTCTGAATTTAACTAGCAAGTAGAGCCCCTTTACTTCAGTCTCTTCCCTGCTCCCCCCAACCCAAATCAGTAACTCATAAGGCTCGCACCACCACCCAGTTGAATACAGTGTTTTCCTGATTCCCAATTAGTATAGCACACCAGAAACAGATGCTTCAGTCTGAAACAAGTACAGAAAGCCCAAGCTTATCTGACACTTGTGGATTGGATCACTGTCAGAAAGTGGCATTGTTTGAAAAGTAGAGTCCAGTATTTTAGCTTGTCAATGCAAGACTAAACACTAGATGGTGCTGAATCAACTGAGAGAGATAAAAACAGTGTGCAAGAAAAGCAACAGCAGTGGTCAAAAGAGCAGACCAGGGGTTGAAAGTACAGAACATGACTATAATTTACATCTGAAATAGTGCAGCATGCAAGAAATGAGTTGCTGAAAATTAGAGGATTCTGTATGTCCAAACTTGCAACTTCTTCAATTAAACTCCCTTCATATTAACCACTGAAAGCTTGAGCTGGATTGTTAAACAATATAGCTATGTATAAAACAGAAGCTCTGTGCAGCATATTGGCATTTTGATTGGTATTGCCAGTCCTCACCAAGGCCAACACCCCATCACACAAGCATTGTGTCATGTCGTCTACCACCGAACCATCAGTACTCAATGAAAATAAGCACCAAAGTGAGAAGAACCAAGCCAAGAAATCAGGGTGAGAAACCAAAGAAAAATTGTTCCCAGACAACAATTTTGTGAATAATTGGGACTGTATTTCCAGAGCCTGATAAAAATAGCTATAACCTTTAGGCAGTTTTCAATACTAGAAAACAAATTCAAAGGGTGGGAGGAAGTTTGGGCTCAGCATTGGTAGACAATAGACATACTTCCCTTTTTGAATTAGAAGGAAATTAAATGCATTCGATGACCAATTTACAAACCTAAAAGTTCTTCAAGAATGGGAAAAAAAGATGACTAGGTATTGAATAAGCATACCATGATGTACCTTGCACTGTTTCAAGGATTTCAGATTCATCAGAATGGAATTTAGGATTCAACATGCAGCAATTGGATATCTTTGGCCGGGTGAGTCAACCAGAATTCTTATTAATCTTTTCTGCTTTATAATACTTACTGAAATAAAGATTTTCTATAGTGTGTTAAAGCACTGAGCTGCTGAACTTGCAGAGCGAAAGGTCACAGGTTCAAATCCCGGGAGCGGAGTGAGTGCCTGCTGTTAGCTCCAGCTTCTGCCAACCTAGCAGTTCGAAAACATGCCAATGTGAGTAGATCAATAGGTACCGCTCCAGCGGGAAGGTAACGGCGCTTCATGCATTCATGCTGGCCACGTGACTTTGGAGGTGTCTACGGACAACGCCGGCTCTTCGGCTTAGAAATTGAGATGAGCACCAACCCCCAGAGTCAGACATGACTGGACTTAACTTCAGGGGAAACCTTTACCTTTACTTTTATAGTAATAACTCAGCTACACTCTAAAGGCATGGAGCTACAGTTTCCATCAGCAAAAGATCATACTGGGAACAAGTGCAATAGGACCATGGAACCATTTGCAATGCCCTCCCCCTCCTTCTTTAAATGCTTTGACAATTAGCACGTCTTCAAATGACCCATATAATTCACACTCTTCATGCCCTATTCAAGCCAGCAATCCTATGCAACAGTGTTAGGTCGATCTTTTTCAGAACAGTGGTACATGTATAGTTGTATGCTTTGTAATGAAATAGTACAATAGTCCAGTAGTACTCACCATCCACCTTCTGGCATGATTTGAAGACCCAGGGCTCATCCACACAGACCTAATAACCAGTATGCACAATGGATCTTTCAGAATTTGCTTTAATCTCCAGAGCAACCCTGTGCTGACAATTAGCAAAGGCTCTGCAATTTCTGGAGATGATGAGGACAACATGAGCACTTAAAGTGACCCAGTTGGACCCTCTGGACACTGTCCTACAGCTGCTGTGGGATGTGGGACAATATGTGTGACAGTCTCCAGGGCCAGTCTGGAGCATTTCTGCTCCAGACTGGCCCTCAATTTACCAATTTATGCAGATGAGGTTGTGTCTCCCATCTTGCGGTTACTTAGCAACATCAGCCTGATATTCTCTGGAGGTCTCCCATCCAAGTACTAATGGCTTGACCTTGATTAGCTTTTGAAATTGGATGTGTTCAGGAGTGTAAGGTAAGATATTATCACTAGTTCAGAAGCACTGTGAGCTTGGAATTTTCACCATATAACAAATACCTACTATAGTGGGCCCTTAGTGTCCACTGGGGTTTGGTTCCAGGATGTCCTGTGGATACCAATATCCATGGCTGCTCAAGTCCCATTATATACAATGACATAGCAAAATGATGTTCCTTACATAAAATGGCAAATAATTCAAATGAGTGCCAGTGAGAGCCTGAGGATCTCTGAAATAGTGGGAGGCTACAACAGGGTGTGAGTACACAGTATTGTAGGATTGGTTTTTGGAAAAAAATGAATTTTATGGGGATTGTTTTACTCATTTATTATTACAGTAGAGTCTCACTTATCCAACATTCTGGATTATCCAACGCATTTTTGTAGTCAATGTTTTCAATACATCGTGATATTTTGGTGCTAAATTCATAAATACAGTAATTACTACATAGCATTACTGTGTATTGAACTACTTTTTCTGTCAAATTTGTTGTATAACATGTTTTGGTGCTTAATTGGTAAAATCATAACCTAATTTGATGTTTAATAGACTTTTCCTTAATCCCTCTTTATTATCCAACATATTCGCTTATCCAATAGTCTGCCGGCCCATTTATGTTGGATAAGTGAGACTCTACTGTATTTAAAAAGAAAGCAAGAGCTGTGTATCATGTCAGACCAAAAAACACACCACTCCCTTTATTTTCAGGAAAACCAGATGAATCTCTTCTTTTCACCATCTTGGATTTTTCCTTCAAACTCAAGTGTTTTTACGTATGTATTTTTCACCATAATTGGTTTTTTGTAGATTGAAAGTTTCTCTATATCCTATATACATAAATCTAGAAACTTTGGTCAAAAACTCTCCTAAAACCTGGATTGATTTATCCATGGGTCATTTTGAGGACTGTACCTTAAATCTTATAAAAAAAACCCCCTACCCTTCTCTGAGTAGAGTGGCAAAAGGAGAGATTGTCCATCTCAGGAGAACCTAAGAGAAACAGTGATCCTCTCTACTCTCTCCAGTGTGGAACAACTTTTTAAATAATATTTTTATTGTTATTATTGAGAAAATTACAATTATATAAACATATTCTATACATTTCCCCCTCTTTTATTTACATTCACCCCTGTGCTCCCCTTCCCCAGAGCCATCTCTTCTTCTGTAGTCCCACCAAAAGTTCAATTCTTCATTTGGAGGTAAATTCCCATCTTCTTTTTCCAATATTTTTTCTAGAAATTTTCTCCAAATACTTTCAAAATCATTTTTTTCCATAATCCCTTCTTTACTTTTAAATTTGATGTTAGCTTGTCATTCAGTGCCATTCACCAAACTTCTTTGGAACAACTTCTGACCTTTTTGAATGCCTGGAGAAATGGTGGTGGTGGTGGCCAGGGGCTTCCCGAGATATTTTTGATGCATCACCTCTCTGTGGAATGGTCCTAACTTATCCTGGGTCATATCAAAATCCATGGTTTTGTCCCCCAAACCTACCCTCGATTTATACATGAAGTGGACTTATACATATCTATATAGATTTTTTTTAGTTGTATGAGGACTATGTGTTTGTCATAACCTTCCTCTGCTGTTGTACCTCTCACACAATTTGAGGCTGGCCTCCAGCTGTGGTCATTTCCTTCCTCTCACCTCCATGAGGTCACCTCCAGCTTTGATTAGCATGTAGTTGGAGGAGGTATGGCTTTAAGCCTCTCGACCCAGGCTCAACTGCAGTCAGCGCAAAATCTTCTGTAAAGATCCATCTCTGAGTGTTCACAGGGGGTGGAGAGGGGGGAAAATGACAAGATCAGTTCACAGCCTCTTGATGCTCAAAGTGGAGGCCTGCTGCTTGTTCCTTTCAACCTCACTGATCAGTTTACCTCAATTTATTGTCTTAAAGCCAGCTGTGAGCAGAAAATGGCTCGAAAGTTATTCTCACTCTCCTGATATTAATCTATCTCCACTGTACCAAGTGTCTAGAAACTGGCTGCCTTTATGCAGGCATGGAGATATACACAGACATGCAAGTTGTGGAAAAATAGTTTTGAATGACAGCTCTCAGAATGCTCCTTTAACCTAGTAGGACACTGGACATAGATTTTGGGAGATGTCATTCAACATCTGATTTTTCCAAGCTACATGCACACACATAGGTTCTGATAAGAGTATTTAATTTATCCTACCTGGAAACAATGAAGATTCAACGTAGAATTTTGAAATGTGTATTTTTTTTAATCTCAACTCCAGTTTTGTCATGAAAAGCCCTTCCAATACTCTACAAAACTAATTAAGGTTGCAGAATGACTAGGCTCTCTCCTTAAACAATTTATTTTTATCCCACTACAATTAATAAGAAAAAAATGAGTCTAAATGTTATTGGCTCTTTCTTTAATGATTGTGACAACTAACATGAAATACGCACTTACAAGCAGGGCTTAAGAGTAATAAAAAGGGCGCTTGTTGCTGAAATCCTTTTCTGAATTAACTTTGTATCTTTTTAATTTTTTTTAAAGAATGACTCAAATCATAAAAAAATGTTACACAGCGTATGCTTTGGGATTCCACCCCTCCCACCTTTGATTGGTTTTAAATTTGGTATAATTAAGGAGTCAGAGAGAAGAAAAGTGATACTTATTCATTTGTATATTTTAATTGAAATGTGTCATACACAAACTAATGCCCGCGGTTCAAGTTGTTCAGTCACTCACTGATACTAATCAGATCTCTCTCTTTTTCCTCCCTTCCAACTGCTTAAAAAGAGACAACTGTCCTAATTTTGCAAAGATAGTCTCAGGTTTTCTGCTTTAAACTGGATTATATGAGTCCCCATTGTCAGATAATCTGGGATAAACAGAAAACCTGGGATCAGATCCTGGGATATACGGCCTGTCTAGAAGGGCCCTCAGTTAATCCTCTGTCAGTCCATTTTTCAGTTGCTTTTAAAATGTTCCAATTTTTCTCTACTCCTCCTACTTTCCTCCTTCAACTTAGGTTGATATTAATTGATGTAAACTGCATTCAAAGTGTCAAAGTAATTTGCACTCAATTAACTCAGGACCCTTCCACACAGCCATATAACCCAGAATATTTATTTATTTATTTGTATTACAATACTTATATCCCGCCTTTCTCACCCATAGGGGACTCAAGGCAGATAACCCACAATATCCACTTTGAACTGGATTATCTGAGTCCACACTGCCATATAATCCAGTTCAATGTGGGCTTTTTTTACAGCTGTGTGGAAGAGGTCTCTGTAGGTAAGAAAGGAAAGGAAGAAGAATTGGCGCATGCTCGTCCCTATTCAATATATGTTAAAGTATTGTTGTTTTATTTACACATTTTTTGTTGCTCTGTGCCTTCAAATAATTTCCACTTTATATTGACCTTAAGAGGAATCTATCATGGAGTTTTCTGGGGCAGAGATTGTGCGTTCTGCCCGAGACTACCAAGTGGATTTCCATGATGAAGTAGGAAACTGAACCTTTGGTCTCCAGAGTTATTGTCCAGACCTCAAAACACCACTTTATGCTGTGTCTGTATCTCAACTTTTTGCTACTCTGGGTCTCAAGGCAGCTTGCAAAAGTTAAAACAGATATAACTTAACACACACACACACAAGTTTGAAATATAATTAAACTAATAATAAAATTATTATTATGAAACCAGCTTTGGATGAAAATGAAGACCTTGAGTCGCTCCACTGTCCCTGCCTCCCACCACCTTGATTACAGAATATTGTTATACTTCTTCTGTATTTTCTGTCAGAGCGCGAGAGAGCAAATAAGAGAAACATCACCTCCAGTAAACATACTCAGCTGTGTTTCTGTTCAGTTAATGGTACTTCCTGTGTAAAGGTCACTGCTCACATGGCGTGTAGAAGCTGTAATGGCTCAATTTAACATCCTGCGTACTGAAGTGAAACTCTTCCCTTTCTCTCTCCAAAACCTCTCCGTCAGCTGTTTTCCAATTTGTCTGTCCTGTGCTCTGGGCTGCCTGCCTTTGGTGTATTGCAAAACTTATAATCACAAGACATACAAAGCAACAAGAAACTTTCTTATCTTTATTTCCTTTTTAAAATATGTTAACACCCCCACCCCACTATCTATAGGGCAGTGTTTTCAACTTGTGAGTCCCCAGGTGTTTTGGCCTACTACTCCCAGAAATCCTAGCCAATTTACCAGCTGTTAGGATTTCTGGGAGTTGAAAGCCAAAACATCTGGGGACCCATAGGTTGAGAACCACTGCTATAGGTTCTAAGACTCATGTGGATACCTGGAACTGTGGATAGCACAGAACCTTATAATTTCAGACCTCAAGCGACTACTTAAATTAAACACATGACCACAGAGTTACATTGCATTGGAAATAATGCTTCTCATTACTGGGGATGGGGCCCCCGACTCACTGATACGTCACCAACTTTTTTGTTGCTTTCTCAATAGATGCTTGCACAACAAGTGGAAGGTGCCAATGGAATTCTACATCATGCTTGGGACAGACATTGTATGCCAATAATAATAATAATAATAATAATAATAATAATAATAATAATATACTTGAGAGATGGGCATCAAACACTTGTACGAAAACTTGAAAGAAAAGAAAATCTATAACCTACTGAAAGAGTCTATTCCACTTCTGTTTTCTGGGTAGCAGTTCTCATGGGTAACTGAAACCATGGAAAGCAGACCCATGAATAATGGGGTGTTACCCTTTACCCTTACTTTTAACCCTGTTCTTTTGGTGTATCATCCTGGGTAGCTTACAATCATAACAACAATTATTATAGAATCACAGAGCTAAAAGAAAACTCAACTCTTACAGTACAGGAATCCATGGCTGAAATACTCCTGAGAAACGGACATCAAACATTGGAAAGAAAACTTCAAACTAAGGAAAGTAATACCTACTGAGGGAGTCTATTCTACTGTCTTATCAGAAAGTTGTCCCTACACCTTGGAGTAGAAGAAACCAAGTTCACTTCATCAGCCTGTATAGGCTTTGCTACTCTGAAAGCAAGAGTTGATTTATCATATCATTAATGATTGTGCAGAAAAGGCAACTTCAACAGGTGTTACTTGTCAAACAACCCATCAATACCTGATGAAAGTCTTTCTGCTATATAACTATTAGAAATAGAGAAGCTCCCTGCAGCGTCCGCTAATAAGATACAAATCAAATCAATGATCTCAAATGAGAAATCAAACTTAAATAAATTAATATAGTCTCATAATATTACCTAAGGAATAGAAGAATAAAAAGTGCACTTATAAATGAATGCGATATGAAAAAGACACCAGAGTGGCCACCAGATGACTATCACTTTCAAGAGCATTTTACATGCAGTCCCACCATCATGGAAAACCAGATATCATTTTCCAACTATAGAACTTTGGGGGAGGGACACCTAGCATGGCAAGCTGAATTATACTTGGAAAGATTCCCATCCTCCTCATGACTTTAGTTGTGTTGTATGCCTTCAATTCATTTTCAATTTATGATGACCCTATCATGGGTTTTCTGGAGTTGAGAGTATCTGACTTGCCCAAGATCACCCAGTGGGTTTCTATGGCTAAGCAAGGAATCAAAACTTGGTCCCAAGAGTCATACTCCAGTGCTAAACCATTACATCATGCCTACTGGAAAATGGTAATTTATTATTTAAAGTTCCCTTCAAATACCTTTCACACACATGTTTAGGTTGTACATGGAAACATAGACATATGCAGGCTTGTAATTCTTTCTCAACATTTATTTCAAAGGCTTTTCCAGAAAAATGCAAAAATTTAGGTCTACATCCAGATTTTAGTTCAAACTATTTAGATCCAATAACTCACTACTATCAACTTAATAAGTCTCTATTGATTTTATGGGTCTAATGCTGGTGGAAACTAATAATTGGATTTAGGCTTCAGAATCCATACAGAAAAACTAAAACAGACATATTGTGTTATGAAATTATGGGAGTTTTGATCAACTCCCTTCCTATAATCTCTACTATCCAGTTCCCATGGAAAAACGTGGTAGATGTTGAAAGAAGAATCTATACAGAAAGAGAAGCTGTGAAAGCAAAATGTCAAACCACATGCTTATAAAACAAGCTTAACAATGAGTAAAGCTATAACAGAATTGTATTGCTCCCACATTAGACACTTTTGCACGGATAATGAAGGCTTTTCTGCAATCAGCAGGATACAGAGTTTAAAAAGAAGTTCCAAACAACATTTATGCATTGCTATATTATCCAGCCAAGCCCTTCACAGTAATGAAGACACTTCCAGTGTTTATTAAAACTTTTCTGCATGCCCATTTTATTGCTTTCTGTTGAGTGCACCTTTCAGATTCTAACAACCTAGTACTACCATTTTTTTTCTTTAATACAGCAAAAGAGCCCTCTTTTGCCATAAAATAGAATAGTTTTAATGCCACTCTTTTGTCAGCTGAAACTGGCTATACATGCTAATTAAAATAAGCTATTATTCCTTGCTGACTATCCAGGTGTGCACAACTGGAAACATGAAATGGGCTGAACCTGGAAGCAGGAAGCTTTTAATTAAATGCATAGAAATCCTTAATTGCCTCACTTGCAGGGACACTGAAGCTTCAACAAAGAATGTCTGGCCTTAATGAGCTACCTGGCCATCTGAGTTTTCAAAACTTCATGCATAGAAAGAAATGGGGATGCATAGCAGCACTTCCTGGGATTGACAAGCCATGTGGATCCTTTTGATTTGGAGTGTCAGACTGAAAAGTAGAGGGGGATCCTGTATCTTTAATGGTTGTGTAAAACAGGGAATCTCAGTAGGTGTTGGTTGTTGCCCATTTCTTCTAATAATAGGAAAAAAGACAAACTCCCATTCTTAGATAGTGTTTCCCATAACAGCTTGTACAAGATGTAGTGAGGGGGCTTTTTAAAAGGACTAGGCATAAAACTCTTTGCTAAGTTTGTTCCGGAAGGAAACAACAAGTAATTGCTATGTCTTCTTTTCTCTCAACCTCAGAAATGAGATTAGGAAAGGAAAGGAAATATGGATGGGATTTTTCAATTTGGCAGGTTTTTCAGTGCTGCAAATTAGTCAACAAGTTAGTAAAATCCTCCCGCAATATAAACATATACTCTCCAACATTTCACAAATGAAAATCAAGGCAGGTGGCAAAATAACATAATAATATAACAAAATAACAATATATATATATATAATATAATATAACAAATAACAAAATAACAGGGTGTGGTCAAGATGGCAAAAAACTACAAGGAGTGGCAAAATACCACCTTCTCCTTTCCCCTTTGTGCAAGCACATCTAAGTCTTGTTTGCAGTAACTGAAATAAGCTGAAGATATATGGAGAAGTGTGGGGAAGAGAAAGAACTGGTTCATTTTAATAGCAACTGAAAACGTGGGATGACAAAGGATTGATCCATCTGTCCCTGCTATATTTGGACAGTTGAAGGATATGAGTTTTGGCTGTGTCTTCTAAATGAAAAGTAGTAGCACTTTTAAACTAACTTTCTTGCCTCTGTATTGAGGTACATACTAGGCCCTTGATCTAATCGAGCAAGGCTCTTTTGATGTCCCGCCAAAGCCACTGGATTGGCTAGGCTCCACAGCAGTTGTTCTCTACCTGTGGGTCCCCAGATGTTTTGGTCTTCAACTCCCAGAAATCCTAACAGCTGGTAAACTGGCTGGGATTTCTGGGAGTTGTAGACCAAAACACCTGGGGACCCACTGGTGGAGAACCACTGATGTACAAAGGTATTTTATTGTCTGGGTTTTTTTTTTTAGCAAACATGAAAAGAAGAGTCATATTGCCATTGATTTAGATCAAGGACCTATCAACTCTAGCATGCTGTTTCCATAGTTGCCAATTTTCTGTGGAGAGTGGAGTACAGCAGCACCCTTCATCTCACATCTCTCAACAACAAGTATTCATAGGCCTCTACCTGATGTGTTTTAGGCTCCTAGATCTAGCTCTTGTAGTCAGCATCAAGAACACTGGATCTAAATAAGGAGTCATAAAAGTTGGCCAGATGTAGCCCCTGGGTCTTCTTTTGTGGACCAAAGGATCAGTCATTATTTTTGTAATTTATTTTTAAAATAACGTCTAGGGAACATGGAGAGCATTTCCACCATAACTGGACACCTTCCAATTTTTTTTAAATAGTTTTAACCTCCAAATGTAAACATGGTGAGAATGTTCCCATGTTTCTTAGAGAGCATAACAATTTTTGATTTTTCTCTGTGATGGTGAGCCCTCTATGGTTTCCTGGTGGCTCATGTTGCCTTCCAACCTTCCATAGTGGCCCATTCATGCTTAAAATGCAGCCACTGGGACAATCGCTTCTGCCTTCAAATCTAAGCAAAACCATCTCTGCTAATGACATGCAGAACTAGTCCACCATAGAGAGATTCCCAGACGACTAAAGAGCAATGGTCAAGAGCAGCACAGGGCAACAATCTGTGATCCCTGCAATCAGAACTATCCCACAGACAAGACAAATGGCAACGCTTCAACATCCAGCCACTTAAGATGAGCAGTGCTCAATATGAGCTAATAAGTGTCCAAAATCCAGCTCCTTGAGAAACAAAGGGAATGACACTTAATCCCCAATGCATGAGCTTCTGGTCTAATGAAGGGAAGATGAGGGAGAGAAAAAAGAGAACCTTCAGCATCTTAGGAAAGGACAGTTTGTTCCGCATCACAGGCAAAACGGCAGGCAAAGTGAACAGGCTGCGTTCTATCATTGCCAGCAATGCAGGGTAATGGGGTTACACCCAAAGTTTTTCTCAAGAGTTTATGCAATTGGCAGGACCTTCTGCTCACTTATGTATATTTATCTCATTCGCAAGACCCAGCTGGAGAAATGTTGCCTCATTTTGGGGGCTATGTGGACCAGCTGCCAATCACCTTCCTCATAGTTTGTTCTCAATGCAAGATCTATAGCCTGTGCTATAAATTTGGAATGAGTTTGTTTTACATGTGCATGTCATATGTGAGGGGAAAGTTGCACACTATTTGCTGAGTGATGAAAAAGAACATGACTCTGGCCATGAAACACTGTCTGTTAAAGACATAATTTACATGTGGATTCCTACTCCTGAAGACATTAATGTTTATTTTGGGGGATCTGTAGATGAGAGAATGGCTAGAATCATGATGATAGCACTCATTAATTTTTATTATGTTTTTATCTGACGCATCCTCTAAGAAGATCATCTTCTTGGAAGATGAATATTTTATATTTGACTGTGACTGAACATTGCAAATACAATAATTAAGTCCCAGTATATAGATAGATAGATAGATAGATAGATAGATAGATAGATAGATAGATAGATAGATAGATAGACAGATAGATGTCTAACAACAATACAGCAGGTTGTATAGTTTGTATCCACAGAATCTGGCTTGAAAATATTCAGATTTTCCCCCAAAAAGCAGATCTTGATTTTACTATACCATTGTATACAAAGGGATTTCAGCATGCATAGATTTTGGTATTCATTCACTCGGGGTCCTGGAATCAATTTCCAGATGATGCCGTGCCCAGGCGGTATATTCCACTGTTGAACAGCTCTTACCAGCAGTACACTCTTCTTAATGTTTAGGTGGAATCTATTTTCCTATAGTTTGAATCCCTTGCTCTCTGGATCAACAGAAAAGAAGCTGATTTCCTTTTCAAATATGACATCCTTTCAAATATTATAACCTGGATATCATGTCCCCTCTTAACCTTCTCATCTCCAGGTGAAACATACCCAGCTCCCTAAGTCAATTCTCACAGGGATTCAGAGATTCCAGACCTTTTACCATTTTGGTCACCTTTTCCTAGACACAACCTTGCTTGTCAATGTCCTTGTTGAATTGTGGTGTTAAAAACTGAGCACAGCACCATTGGTAAATCCAACTGATTCAATGGCTCTCCTCCAGATGGGATTGACAGAATTTAAGTCATTGCTTGTTTGACTTCAGCAATTATCACTGCTTTAAAAGAATTGTGGGAATTTCAATTTGGGGAGGTTGTTCCTCTTGGGACATCTAACCTCTTCTAAAAGAAAACACAGTTCTCAGAGTTGCCTTCAGGTCAAGAAACAATCACAAAGTTGGCTTGTGCTAGTAGATTAGGTATGATTGTTGATCATGATCGTTCTAGATACTAAACAATGTTTCTGAACAAAAGGGGAAAAGAGGGCAGGGAATGTCTTCTTGAAGTCAAATGGTTTAATGGTGCTGTTTATAGCTCAGCGGATCTGAACAGTCTCAACGTGCTGTCAAAGGAACACACGCTAATTAGTCCCAGAAGTTAACTTGCCACTTCTAAACGATATGATATAGAGATTTATCTGCTTGACATACGTACGGTGCCAGCACAACAAAAACGAAGAATCCATCAAAATCACAATACAAAAGCTACCCATAAGCGACTGAGCCCATTGTGGTTCCTTAGATCTGATCTTACACGCCAGGTTTCATCCATCACCATTTATTTACATATAAGCCCGCCGCAGAAACAGTTAAGAACTAAAGACGTTAACCTAATTAATCTTCTGGAAAAATTGCTAATGTATCTGTTTGCTGTTAAAATGAATTCCACACTGTTACACTAGAGACTCAGGGTAAATGCTAGCTAAACTGAATTGTGAATATTCTCCTGTTTTGAACTATTGGTTGGGTAGCGTTTCCTTTTCCCCTAGTCTCCCCCCCCCCCCATAGCTCTCCCCAAAGAAACAGGATGGGTTCAAACATACGATGTGATTTTCTCTCCTACCCTGCAAAAGAAACCTGGAATAATACAATCTAGGTAAAGCTCTACCAGATGGTTTTGCAGATTGCATGCACTAACTGCAACAGATCAAACTTATGGTACGACATACAGCAATGGTGAAATATTCAGATAGACCTAGAATAAAAGGAACACAATGCCCTTTTTGTTCTTGTCCTTCAATCATGTTTGTCAGAGTAAAAATATTATGCATTCTGGGGAAAATACTAAAAATGACCCCTAAATCCAAGATATGGTTCAAAAGTTTACATTGTTCAGTACTATGGGGGAAAGCTCAATATATTTTAAAGATGAATTGCCACAACTGAAGGCTTCTAGGGGTCTTATCACACTACACCAGTGGTCCCCAACCTTTGGGCCTACAGATGTTTTTGAGTTCAGCTCCCACAGTTCCTGGCTGGGATTTCTGGGAGTTGAAGCCCAAAACACCTGGAGGCCCAAAGGTTGGGAACCACTGCACTACACAATCAGCATTGTGATTCCAGTTTAATTGCTATGACAACATCCCCTAGAATTTACAGTGTGTGTTTGCGCCATTAAGTTCCCTGTCAATTTATGGCAGTGTCATGAATTTTGCAGTTTGGTGAAGGACATTTTGAATTTTTAGCCAGAGAACTTTAGTTCCTCCTCAAATCCCGAGATTCCATAGAATGCAACCAAAGCAGCTAAAGTGAAACAATAGTGTTACAGTAGTGTGACAGTAACGTGTAGCGTAGTAGTGTAGGGTAAGACTCTGAGAAAGGCAATTTATCTTTCTTTCTTTCTTTTTTTTACAGGAGAGAAACAGTCTGCTGAATTGGGAGGGACTGAGTTCCAAAATTAAAATTGAAAAAGCTGTCCCTTGTACCATTACAGAAATATGCCAAAAGCTGCCAATCTGAAGATGCAAAGTAACCAAGTCTGATTCCATATCCAATAACGCTGCTTGAGCATGTGCCATGGTTCCTTTCTGTTCATCACAGAGAAATGGATCATGGGGCACACAGGCACTTATAAATCATACAGCATTCTTGGAGTGTCACATAAATAACAGATAGTGGGGCCACATTTTATAAATGACTGGCAGAAAGAGCATCACGCAAGCCATTAAGCCCTGCATTTATGGGCCACCTCGTGTCACGTTTTATTGATACAGGATGATACTTATCTGCAAACCTCGAGTCTCTATGCAGTGAATGAAAGAGGGTAGAAGGTTGAACATGTTGTAAACTGGAATCAAGATATATTTTCTTATGTGTCCATTTTGCATTCTGCACACATAGATTCGGTTCAGGTTTCACCATAAATCCATGCTCTCCCAATCTCAGGATAGTTCAAGAATGAAGGTAGGGAATTCCTTCACACCTGTTTGCAAGTGAATATGTAACTTCTCTGATACCTGCAATTTTTTCCTAAAATATGGCCAAAATCCCACAGCATGCCTATGTAGTGCAAATCTTTACTCAAATAGTCACCTCACTCTTCTTTTGAACACAGACTTTTTTGCAACCTAGTTTTGCAAACCTGTAGAATACCTGCTAGTGTCCCTGTTAGTTTTCTGCCATCCTACTCTTTCAACTCCTTTTACAATGTTCCTGTTTTTCTTTTCCCCTCCTACTGTGAAGTATCTTGCATTCAACAGGGACAAATGCAAGATACTTCACTTCGGCAGAAAAAATGGAATGGAAAGATACAGATTGGGGAACGCCTGGCTTGACAGCAGTAAGTGCGAAAAAGACCTTGGAGTCCTCGTGGACAACAAGTTAAACATGAGCCAACAATGTGATGTGGCTGCTAAAAAAGCCAACGGGATTCTGGCCTGCATCAATAGGGGAATAGCATCTAGATCCAGGGAAGTCATGCTCCCCCTCTATTCTGCCTTGGTCAGACCACACCTGGAATACTGTGTCCAATTCTGGGCACCGCAGTTGAAGGAAGATGTTGACAAGCTGGAAAGTGTACAGAGGAGGGCGACTAAAATGATTAAGGGTCTGGAGAACAAGCCCTATGAGGAGCGGCTTAAAGAGCTGGGCATGTTTAGCCTGCAAAAGAGAAGGCTGAGAGGAGACATGATAGCCATGTATAAATATGTGAGGGGAAGTCATAGGGAGGAGGGAGCAAGCTTGTTTTCTGCTGCCCTGCAGACTAGGACACGGAACAATGGCTTCAAACTACAGGAAAGGAGATTCCACCTGAACATCAGGAAGAACTTCCTCACTGTGAGAAGGGCTGTTCGACAGTGGAACTCTCTTCCCCGGACTGAGGTGGAGGCTCCTTCTTTGGAGGCTTTTAAGCAGAGGCTGGATGGCCATCTGTCGGGGGTGCTTTGAATGAGATTTCCTGCTTCTTAGCGGGGGGTTGGACTAGATGGCCCATGAGGTCTCTTCCAACTCTACTATTCTACTCCCCCCTTGTCTCATATGACATCCATTGGCACAGAGTTTAAAACACAAAAGCAGTTATTTCATTTAGCAGAGGGAAAGAATGGGTGGAGGAATTTCATCCTTCCCTATAGTCTCAGGAAAAAGCGAACTGTTTCAGTTTCTCCTAGCTTATTTTGCATTCTTGACCACACTCTGCTATTGCTTGTCTACATGTGTCTCATCTGTGAAATTTTGGAGGGCATCCTGTTAAGTTAGTCCCAACTGGAGCAGGCCCATCAATACATAGGTGAATACAATTGATTGACTTATTCTCCTGTAGTTGCAACTAACAAGGCTGAAGCCCCTGAGAAAGTGTTACACACTGACTGTGCATATGCCCATTAGATAAATCAGTCGTAGAGAGATCTAGAACTGCTCTGACACACTCTGGGAACATTCCCGGAGCCCTTTGGCTGTTTGCATGGCTGGTTGGGCCACAGGTGCATTGAGGTTGCTGCAGTGTTGGATCTATCTGCAGAATTATCCGGTGAAGGCACCAACAGGATCCTCACCATTATGTATATATCAAATTTTCATATAATGGGACTTGAGCATCTGTAGATTTTTATATCCACGGGGGCAGGGGGCCATCTGTACTCTAATCACTACACCACACAGGTTCTTGTGCCATGCATGAGCATTCAAACATACGTTGGATTACTCAGTAAAACTCCTTCCATTCCAGGAATGGTACTAAAGGGTTTCATTTCATTTTTTTAATGACTGAGTCTCATAAAAAAGAAAGAAAAAAGCTCTTAATGGACATTTCATGTGCAAAGCCTGCTAATTGTGTCCTATGGTACACTGATGAACTTTAAAATATGAAGCATCTGGTATCCCTAGTTGACAAACAAATTTATATGTATTGAGGCATACACATCTGCATAAAAGGTTCACCTACATACAAATACTTTGGAAAACTAAAGGCCTGTGTCTTGCCTTTCTTTCTTTCCTTTCCAGCACCCAAAGCTACGTGCCAAGGTTTCTCTAGCAACAATGAGATGGCTAACAACGGAAATGGGCCAAAGAAACCCAGGCTCCAAATTTCTCACATTGTCTCAGGTGTTTACAATGTCACTGCTGCACAGGGGAAAATATGCAGAAGCTTTAACCCAAGGGCTTGGCAGACGATAAAGGCGACAAATAAGGCTCGAGCCTTTCAGCATCTTCTGTTTGTAATTAGTAAGGGAGAGCACGCAGCAAAAATTTCTGGCTCTGATGTGAGAAATAACCTGATTCACTTAAGAGAAAAAACAGAGCTGCTTCCTAAGTGAAATTATTGAGAGAGGGAATTCAAAGCAGCAGACACCACAGAGGCTACAGCTCAGTGGCAGATTACGGGAAAATGCAATGCTTTTGGATTCTACAGCTTCCAGACTTCCCAATATATTTGGTGACTTTAGCAAGTTCTGGATATCCTTGGCATCTCTAGGGAAAAGCATCTCAGGATGTAAGGTATGATGGCCACATGTCCTACGTATCCTTTGTGCATGTGTGTAAGAGTAGGAATGGATTTAAAATGCACTACATCTTCTCCAAATGGAAGTGAAAGTTGGACAGTAAAGAAGCGTGATAATGTAGAAAAAATAACATCATTTGAAATGTGTTGCTGGAGAAGAGTTCCCCAGATACCACCAAACACCAAAAAGATCACTAAATGGGTTTGAAAATAAATCAAGTCTCAAGTTGGACTGGAAGCAAAATGACTGAGCAGAATCTCTCATGTTTTGGACACATTTTGAGATGACATGAGTGGGTGGAAAAGAAGGCAATGTTTGGTAAAGTGTAAGGAAATAGGAAAATAGGAAGACCATATTACAAGTGGGTCAACTCATTTAAGAAAGCCAGAGTCCTGAGTTTGCAAAACCTCTGCAGGCATATTAATGCCAAGGTGTCTTGAAGATCTCTCAGACATAGGGCCACCATAAGCCAAAGTTGACTTGACAACAGGTGACAACGACAACTTCTCCAACTCCTGATCATGAGGGGTTAGTTGTGTATCTTGTGGGGAAAACATGACACTAGAGTAGGTCCTTCTACCTTTGCCAAACTCTCATTTCTGTCTAAGAATCTAAAACCTCTAATGCAACTCAAGTTAAGAATCAAGTTGTGTTGGAAGACCTAGAGATTTCTAGAGAGACCTGCTCTCCCAATGCAATGATTTTTTCGACTTTTGTGGGGGTCCTGCATCCCTAACTACAGTTAAAGTTGAGGGCCTATTCTAGAATATATTGGAAGGGCATAGATAATTGGAATACTACATTACATTATCTTAACCTAATTAAGTTAAGAATGAAAACTGAAACATCCCAATCCTCAGTGGCTTGAATATCTGCAGATGATAAATTATATTACTGCAGAAATAAATTGCTCTGTTAGAGCTCACATTGTTTGAAAAACAGGAAAACATTTTAAAAGATGCTCTAAAGGCCAATTATTAAGAGCACCCAGTCTCAATATTATCTGCTTGGTATACTGTTGGGCACATGCAGTTGGAGGACATTACTTAAAGGAAAACAAACCATCTTGGAGGACAATGAATGGGTCAAAAATGATCGAAGATGAATGGAATTCAATATTCACTGGAAAGATGGCAAGTTCAATTTGTGCCAAGTAAAGAAAGAACGGCTACAAATTGATTCCATGCTGGTATTAGACTACTTTAAGAATAAATAAAAATATCAAAGTGCCTACTTGAATGAGGGTTAATCAACTGAATATTGCCGGGAGACTGTCCGATGTGCTATGCTGCCATTAGTACACCAGAACAAGCAAGTATGAGAAAGAATGGCATGGACACTGGGGGAACACACTGTTCAATCACAGAATTTTTGTTTTGATACTACATTTTGCTCTACAGATCCATGTTGAGTTTTCCTTATTCAAAATGCTTGGAACTACAATTGTTCCATATTTTGGATTTTTTTTTTCAAATTTTGGAAAACTCCCATATACCTAATGAGATATCTTGGAGATGGGACACACATCTAAACACAAAATTCATTTATATTTCATATACACGTTATATACATAGCCTGGAAGAAATTGTATATACAATATTTTTAATAATTGTGTGCATGAAACAAAGTGCGAATACATTGAACCATTCGAATGCAAAGGTATCACTCATGCAACCACCCATGGGGCAATTTTGGATTTTGGACCTTTACTATGCTGTGACTGTGGATATTGCGAAACTAATGATATATTTGCCAGTGTGCCAACCTGTTTCTTCCAACTTTTGCTGCTCTTTAACAATTAAGCAGGAAGAAAATAGCTACACTATCACTTTTAACTAGAAGAACTGGGCATCATCCATTCTGGAAACTCCCAAGATATTCTAGAAAAAAGTGAAAAGAATAACTGGATATAATTTTAACCTCTGATCCAAAACTTTATAGTTGGGGCTTTCTGACTCCCATGTACTCAAAATACACCATCTATTGAGCTTTAGTGTATGAACAATACACAATAAAAAGAAACAGAAATGAATATATATAGCAAGTTCCTTTTTATTTGAGATAATTGGCCATCTACAGAGACGTTGCCCAGGGGACACCCAGATGTGTTACTGGGAGGCTTCTCTCATGTCCCCGCAAGCTAGAGCTGACCAGGCAGGAGCTCACCCCGTCTTGCAGATTTGAATCAGCAACCTTCAGGTCAGCAATCCAACCTTCAGGTCAGCTGTTCAGCTGGCACAAGGGTTTAACCCATTGCGCCACTGCGGCTCCAATATACATAATTGAGATATAAGTTTTGGAAGTTTGTGCACTTATAGCAATTAGTGAGATGACAAAATCAACAGATGGGAGGCAGCAGAACCCTGAATTCATAAAAGTCCTTTAATTGAATAGTGGGGACAAATTATGAAGAGAAAATTAATATGTGCTCCAGTTGGACTATTTCATCATTAATACTCAAATTAGCTTTAATAATATTTGCTTATGTTTTTAGAAATTAATTATATTTGAAGTAAACTGTAGATATTAACATTAGGTATATTTTTTGGTTTCTGGGACAAATTTTAAGCGTTGGCCTTAATTTGTCAAGTCTGTTGCTTTTAATTTCCTATCTGTTGCTTAATATTCTTTCTGTCATGGCAGAATATAAGGCAAACAGCTTTATCTTTTAAGTGTGCATTGTAATTTTATTTGATTCCAGAAAAGTTCTTTTATGTCTTGGTTGCAGTGTTGTCATCCAATTAGTTTCTAATGTAGTTTCTAGAAGGATCCCCTTTAGGAATTTTGTAGGTCTTCCAATATAACTCTATGGTAACTTCAGTGGAAGCATACCGTGGAATCACCAGGTGCAACTAGAACATTCATAGAGGACATATTTTGTTGAATGTGGATAGATGAAGCCATGGGTACCAGTCCCATGGATATGGAGGTCACCCTGTAGTTTATAAATGTTAATATTGTGTATATGTTTGTAGTCATATATCATTTAAAAAGTTCATTTGAAGCTCTTATTTGTATTGGGAAGAAATCTCCCTTTGATGTTGAACGTGTGCAGGCACATTAAATGTCACGTCTAATTGGCCCCCAGGTGACTACATGATCTGGATATGCTCTTTTTACATATTAGACAGTAAAAACCTATGTTTTTTTCTGAATGTACACTAGAAAAGAGAATCACAGCTCCCTAATGAGGATGTATGATGCTGGTTGCTCCTGTCTACTTTTGGTGTTGACATTTTGCATTTCCAAGTGCAAATTTCAAACCAGATTACAATTGTAATTGTGAAGATTACAATCCTCAATCACACGTACATGTGTAGAGTTGCCAGGTCAGGACTATCCTAGTCCTTTGCTAAAAGCATGGGACCTAGGGATGACCCCCTTATTATATCATATAGGACAAGTGGGCAACCCCATGACAAGACCATAAGCAGGAGACATTAAGCATCAACCACATCTGCACAGAAAGGCAATACTAAGCCTGACAAATGAGATAAATATCAATACATTCACACCTTTCTAAACAATGTTCTTGCTCTGAGATTCTGCACCTACTTCCTGAAAACGCATGTGAAGAAGGGAGAGATTGTGCAATTTGTGTGTATATATGTACTTTCAAGGCATCTGTTGACTTATGATGACCTGTGAATTTCATAGTTTTCTTAGGCAAGGAATACTCAGAGGTAGTTTTGCCAGTTTATTCCTCTGAAATATAGCCTATGGCTTCCGATATTCATTGGTGGTCTCCCATCCAAGTACTAACCAGGGCTGACCTTGCTTACTTTCAAAGACTGGAAATGCAAATGGCTTAGGAGTGAAGAACCTCACAGGAGTTGAAGCTTTCTTGCAGAGGGGCTTCATTGAGTTGAGAAAACCAAAATGAACGAGAACAAGGAATTAAGCTTGTTTACTTGCCATCCCTAACTTTAGGGGTTGCTTTTTCTTCAGTTGCCTCCAGTAAGATCAGTAACCACCTATCATGTGACCCTTATGTCTTTACATGGTTTATAATTCTGGAATTACAACTCTCCAAATTAAATCAAACCTCCAGTTTGATTACATAAACCAAATGAATTAGGTCACAACTGGATGAATTAGTTCCAGACTGCATAGGTAGCAGAAGGCAATGATAGAATACCGGTGTGATAGATCAGATATTCCTACTGTCATGTAGTGCAGGTAGATTGGCCCTAAAATTTGGCACTATAGCAGCCAATTGGGCAGTGGTGGTAGGATGCTGCCTTTATGCGGGTTGCAAGAGCGGGCAAATGCTCTTTCTTGCTACCTCACTTCTAGTTTTTTCCCTTGCCATATGGATAAGACAGGCCTATAGAAAAGGGATGGTCAGCTCTCTTCCTTCCCAGGTGAAGTGAGTGATGCCTTCACAATACTTTTGAGATCAGAGGATGGTGCCTGAAGGCCTGGAATGGGAAAAACAAAGGTTCCAGACATAGGATCTGCACTATCTACATGCCAATGAACATATTTGTTGTTGAACATAGAAAATGCAAGGCGAGGCACTGGGCATGACAAATAACCAATGGGGAAAGAATGAAGACAAAATCTTTACACACTTAACAACAGCTGCCAGATTAGTTCTTGCAAGATTATGGAAACAGAAATTAATACCAAAAGTGGAAGAATTGATAAAAAGAATATGGACTACCTAACGTTCCTGCTATCAACAACACAAAATAAGCAAAAAAAAAAAGGATAGATTGGACACCTGTAAAGGACTGGATGAAGAAAGAAAAAGTTAGAATATTGTTATAAAGCCCTTAACGCGAAGGAGAAGTGTCAACTGTCGACACACACACACAAAAAAGAATGATACCAACAACATAAATAATACAAATAGTTACGACAACTTTATAGAGAAGAATGGAAGTCAAGAATCGACAAGGACCCCGACCCCCCCTACTCTTATTACCCCTTTCCCCCTCACTTTCTACCACCCCCTCCCTACCCCCCATCCTTTCTTCCCCCCATACTTTCCTAACCCACTAAAGTGGATTTTATTGTTATTTTCAAAATTTAATAAAAATTAAATTAGAAGAAAATGCAAGGCGAGGCAGACGTCATCCTTACTTTTATAAGAAAGGATGTGCAGTGTACTCCTCATTGATAAACACAGATTACGTATGCTGTAAACCTAAGCTCCAGTCACATGACAGATAACACTATTTTGCCACTTTAGCTGGTATGGTTTAGACCTATGGAGTCTTGGGATTTGTAGTTTAGGGAAGAGCCTTTAGAATTCTCAGCTAAAGAGCTCTGGTACCTTACAAATCCCAGGATTTCATGGAGTCACCACTTTAGATAGTGCTCTCTGCTCTGCAGGGAGCATGCAGGATCATAGGTTTGACAATATCTCAGTAGCCAGTTGCAAAAATGAAGTAATCAGTACTGGGAAGATCTGGGACTGATGTCACCCTTCCACACTGGACTATGGAGATGTAGTGAGATGCTTCTAAGATCCTGTGTGCAGGGAATGAATTATTGTGCAGGGCAGCTCCAGGGACTTTTTAGTAAGTCAGGATAAGGGTACATAGCTCAGCCTAGCATATGTCCCCATGTGAATCTTTACACTACGCTGAGCGGATGTCAGATTGCAACTGATGTATGCAAAACAATGCATTATGGCCCATGTGTTTCAACCCAGATGACTCTTCTTCAGGGCATCTGACCCAGTTTCAAGAAGACAGCTAAAACAATTCTGTTTACGCTCTCTGGTATAGTAACCCTTGGAGGTTAGAGCAGCTTTCTCTTTTCTCTGCTCCTGTCTGCTGGGGAAAAGATGTTGAATTATAGTCATGATGCAATAAGGGAGGGGCTTCTTCCTGTCCTTGATCTTAGAAAGAAACCCTCTGAAATCTCAGTTGCGAAAACAGACCCTCCGTGCACCTACTCCAGAAGCGCCTATTTGTGCTGCTTGATTGGAGAGCGGCAATTAAAGCAAACGTCTCCACGACACCTGTGCAGCAGAATGAATCAGCAGTTTGCAAAAGCGAGAAGAATACTGGGAGAATTTGGGAAAGCTCAGTAGCTTAGGTTGACTTGACCTAACTTGAGAAAATGGGTGGCATGGGGGCATGTGAGTGAGTGTCGTTTGGCTCAATTGACCGGTAGAGAAATGGCCAATCAATCAATAAATTATCTTGCCAAGTTGATCCAGAAAAGGGGGGATGGAGAAGAAACAAATTCTAATTAGTTGTTTGTAGTTCTTCATAGTGCATTAACAAGGATTATGCAACATTTTAAATGATAAACATTTTAAATTGCCTCTGCGTCTGTCTCTGTCTCGGTTCTATGTGTATATGGGCATTGAATGTTTGCCCTATATGTATATAATGTGATCCGCCCTGAGTCCCCTTCGGGGTGAGAAGGGTGGAATATAAATACTGTAAATAAATAAATAATAAAATAATAAAGAACTCTAATGAGTTATTAGTCATAGTTAACGATGGTATGATAGTCAGCATAGTGCAGCGGTTTGACTATTGGTCCAAGACTCTCGGAGACAAGGTTGCCAGACTGAAAACTATGTCCTGAGTCTTGAAGGATTGTAGCAGAAAGGAGATCTTCAACAGGTGTTGCTTTTTACCTGGTTGAAAAAGGCATTGGGGAAGGTTGCGTGGGCCAAGGAGTAGGCAGTGGTGTCACTAAGACTGGTGTCACCTAGTGCAGTAACCCCATGGACCTCCTTCCGAACCAGACAATAACATTTGATTGTACTTGAAATACCTCAAATTTTACGAAATCAGCAACTATAAAAAAAAAAATCATCAGCAACAAAAACAAAAACTGTCTCTGAAGAACTTGCTCTGCATCTTATCTTGGGATATATCCCTTAAAATTTTTACTTGTCCCATGTACAACTTTTCTAGCAAGTATAAACACCACACTGGTTACATCATTGGGTTGACACAAGACCAACAATGTAAATCCGCTTGATTGTGCTCCATCGGATGTTGGCCTGATCATTTCTTGTGTAATGCAGCATTTCCTTCTATGTGGCTGATGAGCTTTCTGGGATATTCTGGGAACTGATTCCTGCAGCAAGGAACTAAACATCAATGCTTTACAGTTCCATTTAAAAGCTGCACAGCAACAGGATGGGAGGTTATCAAGGAAGCTATAAAATATTTGTAAGGCACCACCAGGAGCAAGCTTTGCTAGGGCATTGCAAGGCAGTTTTTAACTGATGCCCCATGGACACCACTGTTTATTTTATATTATTTTTGCTTTTTATTGTGCTGTTTTTGGTATTTCAAGGCCAATTTTGTATGTCACTTGCCCAGGACGGCACCACTTGACTCTGCGCTGTAGTTTTTCCGGCTAAAACCAGAGTTGTTAATGAGTCCTGCTGTCATGCAAATAAAGCAACCCCCTCAGGGCACCATATAAATTTACAGCGTTGTTAAAGAATGTGATTATTTTCTGAAGCACCAAAGGCTCTAGAACGCAGCTTGATCGTTGTTCAGCAGTAGCTCCTGGTCAAATCTCTGAGTAGCAGCCTATATTAATCCACAGACTCCTTCAATGTTCAAACTGAAAAAGAATTTCACGATTTTTGCTTGCTTGAATGAATACAAAATGCTTATGAGGGATTTGAAATTGCTTCTGCTGTGACCGAGCTCAAAAAGAGTAGTTATTTTAAGGTCACTTTTGAGAATATTGAGCCTATACAGATGGTGAGCTTCTCAACCCTGGAGTAGTTTAATCACCTCAAGAGAAGATGATAACTGCAGTCAGTCGTCCACATCTGAGGATTTGGATATTCTTGTATTGGATTCATAAAGTCTCTCTAAGAATCTCTACATCATCTAGGGTGACTCTATAGTCAACTTCAGCTGGTGTCTGGGCTTTTCTTAATGTGGTTCAGGGCAGCATTAAGTTGTTTTGGGCCACACTAACCTACTTCACCTCCATGTGTCATGAAGACATCACAGAGCTGATACTCTCCTTCTTCAGGGTTAAGTGTCCATGTAGATGTGTCTCTAGTCTCCCATGGGAAAGAATACTATAATCTGGGACCAGCCACCAGAAGTCCTCTCTTTGTGCCATTACCAATTGTGTTCACGAAGGTGGTGGAAATGATAGAAAGTCATTTCCCAAGGATATTAAAACTTGGGCAGTGACATTTAGGAATATGTGATCTTTTAGAGAGTGTGGACTTCTACAATGTTTTGGAATGCAAGCACATCCGGTTCATGTCCAGTCTGAGCTTGAGGGACTGAATGAAGTCCACCTGAGTCAATTCCTTGCATGTCCCTCATGGCAGAATGCTGATTCAGAATACCACTCTTGACACATGTGCCTGCCAAGTGGGTCCATCAGGACCAACCAAACACTGAAAAATCTTTGCCATAAGGCTCTACTACCAACCGGGAAGTAGTTTTGAAGTTCAAGTCATAACAAGTGGCCTTTTAAAAAGCATTTCATATGGTCGGCAGGGCCTGCATAATTATTTATATATGCGTTTATAGTTGCTTAAGATTATGAAAAAAACCTTCTATTTTGCTATGCTGAAGACTAGCCAAACCACAAATAGCCTGTGTCAATGAAGGCTGTCATTCCACATTCCTCCAGGGATGAGTTGTCATTCCTCTTTCATGTCCATTCAGTCCTTGGCCTTTCTAGTGAGACAAGACACTACCAAATGCCAGACAGCAATTGCAATGCAGACTCATTTTCACTATGAGCTGGACGGAAGCCACCAGCCCATCCTGTACACCGAGTGGCTATTGTGCAACTGTTGAGATATAACACCCTGCCCCAGTTGTTGTTATCATTATGATTTAGGCATGATAATCACATTTTCTAGTCTTCAGAGTTCTTCAGTTGGGCCAAACTACAGTTAAAAGCATAGATCGCCATTATTCAAGCAAGACGACAATGAAAACCATACTAGCATGCATAGGAAAAGCAACAGCCAGAGCTGCAACATTGAAACATAAATCCAAAACCAGTAGCCAGAGGAAAAAAATTAGGTGTGCCAATGCATTCAAATATCAACCATTGAAAAACACTTTCCAAAACAAGAACATTGAGATTTGATAGACCCAGGAGCAGCCCAACTACTTCAGACCATGGGTACATCTCGTCTCACATCCAGCTGCCTTTGCTAATGTGCCAAAATACTTCTAGAAAGCTGACACATGCCCATAATAGCTTCCAAGCATTGTTTCTGCTCCTATTCTAGTATCTGCTATTTAAAATTACACTTCTTATGATACAAAGGTGGTGGTGTTTATCTTTGTTTTCTGTCATGTCCTCAGCACCGGAACTCAAGGAAGTGTATGAAAATAAAATCCAATGCAGATGAAAGGAAATAAAGGCTGGATTTCCTTATTCTGCAAATCCAAAAAAATTCAAAATTCACAAATGTTTGGCGCCCCCCCCCCCCCCCCTCAAAAAAAAATCTGCCTTTGAGGAAAGGGGGTAGTTACAACTCTTTCAGTTATTCTGTCAAAGTCTAACATTTGGGAAGTGGGGAGAACTCTGGTTTCTGCTGCCAGACTTACACAAAAGCAGGTGCCAGGGAAGGGAAATGGCTAAATGTATCAGGCTGCTGCAGGCTCAGGAAATGTTGCAAAGCTCCAGCTGCTTGGCTAATTCACGTTGTGTTTTCCTTCTGCCTAGCCAATGGAGGTGGGATGGAAAACTTGGAAATTGTGGTCATAATTATGTATATTATTCAAATAGGATCAGGCTATTAGCCTTACTGAAGTTGCAGGACTTAAAATGAGTTCACACACAAGTTCACACTTTATACCACTGTCTGTTGCATGCGTGGCAATATTTCACAGATGAGAACTGAGGCACATGTGGCCAAGCCATTGACAGAGAGTGATCTAGATAGCAAAAGTTATAAATGAAGAACACACAGGAAATGAAGAACTAAGTCTACAGTAATTAAAGTAAGCTCAGGATTAAGGGGAGAGCAAGGGAAAACTGGGACATTTGGAAAGCAGATGAGAAAGTGGGATGACAGAGGGTTAATTGGGACTGTCCTCGGCAAATTAAGACAGTCAGCGGGTATGCTATTGTGTTCTTAAATAACTTTGCTATCACTCCCAAAATAACCGATATATGTGAACAAAGTGACCTATGTCTTAGGGGATCATTCCAGGGTTCTCAACCACCTTAATCCATCCTTGAGTGATACACAGTAGTTTTTCTCAGAGAAACTTGACATGAAGAGCTGGTTGCTGCCTCAAGCTCACATTGGAGGTAAGAAATCCCAAAAGGTTTTGATGTGCCCTGTTGGGAATGAGTAGATTACTGAGATTTCTTCACATCCATAGCCTGACTCCACACTGGTCACACAGTAGTCAACTTGGGACCAGAATGCATGTTCTTTCTCACCCAGGAGCAATGCCAGTGTGTGATTTTCTCATTCCACCTCTTTTTTGGCATCTCGCAAAGAAAGGAGTCAGTGCTAAAATACCACAGCCAAAGAGCTTCCCCTGTGAACCTGTCATGACTTATATGTCTTGGGATGTTGCTGTTCACAAAGTCCAGGATTAGCCTCGCCCTATGAAAGACACTGGGCGGTCAAGACATTTTCAACTGCATGCTCTTTGGAAAAGCACAAATAGATTCTCAAGGCACAGCAACTGGCTTTTCATTTCAGAAGCACCTTCTTCTATTTCAAACAGAATGGGAGAAGGGCTTAAAAAGATGTTTTGATGCACGGAGAGAGATTTGCAACAATAACTATCTTTAGCAGATTGTCCCTTAGCTTCTAATGCTATGAGCATTGGCTGAGATCTTGCCTGCATATGGGAAACATACACAGATATTTTTAACATGGTGGTTGCGCTGTGCCACCCTTCTGCTAATTAGTTGCTCAAAGAACTGTGTATCTGCTGCCACATGTGTCTTTTCTCCCACTTTGTTGACAGCAAAAGTGTCGACGTGACCAGGGAAAAAGAGAAGGGCCAGAGTATTGTGGAGGTTTGGCAGCGGTCACTGGGATGTCCAGTGTGGCTGAAAAGGTTTTGGCCCTGCTTCATGGTCTTACTTCTGCCCTGCCACCACTGCTGGATGGAAATGGGCAGAGTATCTACTAGGCTTGCTCAAATAATTCGTTTTCCCCGTTAACCGTTATTAATTCGTTATTTTCGTTTGTTTTGAAGCAATTTTGAAGCATTGGTTGTCCACACGTCTGGATATCGCGGTTTCGAATCGCGAGAGGCCGTTTTTCGTTATGTCGTCGTTTTTTTCATTAGGAAAAAACAGCTTTTGCAAATCACCCAAACTCCCACCATTCAGGCCCTTTCCTTTTGCCCCTCAGCAAAAGGGGCGTCACGGGCTCAGCCAATGGGAGGGGGTGAGGGGGAAGGAGGCCGAGGAGGAGGAGGAAGACGGAGGGGGGAAATGGCCGCCGCCGCCGCCTCGCCTCAGCTCAGGCCTGGTGTCTCTCTGTGAGGCGGGAAGGCGGCGGATGGAGCCGGGAATGGAGAGACCGAGAGAGACAGAGAGGGGCCGGCGGTGAGGTTTTGACGTCTGTGCGAAGCTAGGCAAGTGGGGTTTATATATCTGTGGAAGGTCCAGGGTGGGAGAAAGAACTCTTGTCTGTGGGAGGCAAGTGTGAATGTTGCAATTGGTCACCTTGATTAGCATTGAATAGCCTTGCAGCTTCAAAGCCTGGCTGCTTCCTACCTGGGGGAATCCTTTGTTGGGAGGTATTAGCTGGCCCTGATTGTTTCCTGTCTGGAATTCCCATTTTCTGGGTGTTGTTCTTTTACTGTCCTGATTTTAGCTTTTCTGTAGCTAAAAATGCATATAAAATTGATTCTATAGGGAGGATAAATGATTGGATTTCAACTCCTACAGCTTGGCTTTCTCTGCCAATAATGGTACCCATCTTGGATATTGTAAGGGATTTATTATTATTATTATTATTATTATTATTATTATTATTAGACCTTGTTCCCAGGAAGGTGCCTTCGCTGTGGCTCCCAACTTATCTATCTATCTACCTTTCCACATATTCTCCACATTGTGTGTATGTGTATGTATATTATATATACATGAGCCCCGATGGCGAAGTGTGTTAAAGCACTGAGCTGCTGAACTTGCAGACCGAAAGGTCCCAGGTTCAAATCCCGGGAGCAGAGTGAGTGCCCGCTGTTAGCTCCAGCTTCTGCCAACCTAGCAGCTTGAAAACATGCCAATGTGAGTAGATCAATAGGTACCGCTCTGGCGGGAAGGTAATGGCACTCCATGTAGTCATGCCGGCCACATGACCTTGGAGGTGTCTATGGACAACACTGGCTCTTGGGCTTAGAAATGGAGATGAGCACCAACCCCCAGAGTCAGACATGACTGAACTTAATGTCAAGGGATACCTTTACCTTTACCTATACACACACACACACACACACACACACACACACACACACACACACACATTATGCAGGGACTATATACACAGTATATATCACACACACACCAATTTAACAAAGTTTCAGCCACAAAAACAAAGTTTCTGAAGTAGAACAATGACTTTCACAGTAAAGACAACCCAATTTAACAGGAAATAAGACTTTCAAACCAGGAACAGATTTCTGCAATTATTAAAAAATGGTTTATTATAAAAGCTATGAAAATTCGCCAAAAATCAGAGGATAAGGGAAACGTTCCAAATTTTGGTGAGCTATCAGTGTTAAATGTGTTCTACCACTGTACCAAGTTGGAAGAAGATCACTCAAAAAATGAGGGTGGGAGAGTCCTGTAAAGTCCTCTCCCTCTGTGCTGTTTTTGGGAATTGCGCATGCGCGTCCGCCATTAACGAATTAATTTAGAAAATAATGAATTTTCGTTAATTTCGAATTTTTTGGGGGGCCAAATTCGGAAATACCATCAGAAACGAAAAGCTGCCCCCCTCTAGTTTTGAAACGAGTTTAGAATCAAATTTTTCGTGGATCGATCAAGCCTAGTATCTACCACTGGGGCTGGGCTGGAGTATTGCTATTCCAGCCCAGCCTCAGAATAAGGACCTCTTCACACGGGGGAAAAATTGCCCCATTTTGCCACTTTATTTCGGCCGTGCACCATCACACGACATACGGCAGGCTTCAGTTTCATCCCAAAGTGGAGGCTAAGTACTGAAAGGCACTTTGTCCTCCACCACAGGGAGGAAAAAGGAGCCCCAGTGGTGAAGTGTGTTAAAGCGCAGAGCTGCTGAATTTGCAGACCGAAAGGTCCCAGGTTCAAACCCCGGGAGCGGCGTGAGCGGCTGCTGTTAGCTCCAGCTCCTGCCAATCTAGCAGTTCGAAAACATGCCAATGTGAGTAGATAAATAGGTACTGCTCCGGCAGGAAGGTAACAGTGCTCCATGCAGTTATGCCGGCCACATGACCTTGGAGGTGTCTATGGACAACGCCGGCTCTTCGGCTTGGAAATGGAGATGAGCACCAACCCCCAGAGTCACACATGACTGGACTTAACGTCAGGGGAAACCTTTACCTTTTACAGGGAGGCAAGTGTTGTTCGGATAGATCTGATGGAGATACCCACACTTTTTCCCCCAAATCCCCACGTGATAGCAGAAAGGGCAGTGGGGTAACACACATTGTCACACATTGCCACTCTTTCTGCCATTTGATGAGGGAAGGGATAGGGTGCCAAAACACCTTTTCTCACCTCTCTGTGTGATGAGGGGAGTAGGAAGGGTGTGTGGGGCAGCACAAGTCACCCCGCACGTCTTCTCTTTCACCAGCAATTGCCGACATAACGGCATGGCCAAAGGGCCATGTGAAGAGAACATCTGTGACATGTGTAGATGAGACCATAGTCTAATGCTCCAACCACTACAGTACACTGGCTCTCACTCCAAGTTGGCATATTTCCAAATAAAAATGCAATACAACTAAAATGATTAGTAAGATAAACTATAGTAGGAAATGAAGACAGCATAACAGATGTTTAGACTCTAATCAAGGAAGTGATGGCCCTGAATCTGCCAGACCTAAGCTGGGTTGTTGATGATTGAGTGACTTGAGTGTTGATGATTGAGTGACTTGAGTGTTGATGACTGAGTGACTTACAGATCTCTTGTTCATTTGCTGAACAAGATGTTGTTTGTTTTGAAGAAACAGTACTAAAAACACTGAGTTGCTGTTCAACACTAATCCAGTTCTTATCATTTCTGACCCTTGACTTGGTTTGGTGAGCATTTGAGTTGTAACAACCTTCTAAAGGCCACAGATTCTCGACCTCTTCATTATACCTTTTTTTTCAAACATGGGGTTCCATAAATCAATGTCAACTTAACAACAAGAAGTCAGGGCTAGATCTGTTTGTCCATGTGCATGTGCCTTCAACTTGCCTGTTGACTTGTGGTGACAACATGCATTCCATGTTTTGCCAGTTCCTTCCTCTGAAACATAGCCAACAGCACCTGTTATTTGTTGGCAATTTCCCATCCAAGTACTAACCAGAACTGACATTGCTTAGCTTCTAAGATATGGCAGGCTCTGGTGCTTTTAAGATATTTAGGATATTTGGAAAGCTAGATATAAAAGACTAACATTACAAGCAGGTAGAATTCAGTTGGACATTAGAGAATATTACCAGGAATATAAGATCATGTAATCATTTATTAAGAGAGGTGGGTCTCCCTTAAAGAAGATCTTCTGTTAGGGCAGTGGTTCTCAACCTGTGGGTCCCCAGGTGTTGTGGCTTACAACTCCCAGAAATCCCAGCCAATTTACCAGCTTTTAGGATATCTGGGAGCTGAAGGCCAAAACATCTAGGGACCCACAGGTTGAGAACCACTGTGTTAGGGTTGCAGTATCTCTAGATATTTTGTTGTGACCCGAGACTTGCATTAGATAGCCTTAAAGTTCCCTTCCAATTTTCTGATTTTATTCCTTCCTTCACCCAACAAATACCCCCCTCTCTTTTTGTTGCTGCACTTATTACAGTGGGCAATGTCGAATTCAGGCAGGAATTAACTCTAATAGCTATTTAATACACCATTACAGAAGGGTTATAGGAAAACACTGAAATAATGTTATCTATAGCTGGTCCATTATGTGACTCTCTTAAAATATAGTTATGCTGGATTGTAACATTTAAAGAGGATTTTATCATCACTGTTTACACAATTGCAAAGCCATTTCCTACAAATTATTGTATAAAAAGAACACGAAATATGCTGGAAAAAGCAGCATGCATTCAAATTTCACTGTAATCCAGGACACATATCATTACCCTTACAATAGACGAAATCTAGTTATGTTCCTCTGCTTGCTATAAGGCAAATATAGATGCCGTTAGCTGCAAGTAAAATCATTCCTTCCTTATTTATACCCCATCAAATCCTGAATTTGAATCAACTAAGAAACATTACAAAAGGAAAAAAAATACGTGCAGTAGAAATGACTCTGAACTTGGGAGTGAAGATCTGAGTTTGAATCATATGGGACTTAACTGGAATGCTGGAGGCACTTGTGTCTATCCCTCATTGCAATAGCTCAACCAGTTGCAGATTTGTGTAGGTTATGACCTATAAAGCTCTCTAATGCTTAGGACCAGTCTATCTGACACACTGTATCTCCATTGTGTGCCTCCTTGAATGTGGGATCTACAGGAGAATCTCCAGATACCATATAATCTCTCCAATGGGAAGACAAGAATGTGAATTTTCATATTTGGGTGGATTCAGATCTGGGCAAGAAATAAGCACACCATGGTTCAATGCTTCATTGAGCTGTTGCTGCATCCAGCAAACGTTCTCCGGGAAGTCTATATATTCACTTATTTAACTTTTCTTTCCTCATTGGAGCACCAAAGCTCATCCTCTATTCTGCTCTGCATAGAGCCTATCTTCCTAAGTAAGTGAGAAGAAATAATAATCTCCCTATCCCATTTTTACGTTGATCTGGGAATAGCACCTTTGGCTAAGATTTCTATTTCCATTTCCAAATAGGAAAATATATTCTCTTTTCTTCTCTCTCTCTCTCTCTTTGTGTGTGTATGACAAGCTGTGTGTGGCTAAGGTTGGTGCCTGATGCCATAATGAAACCAGATGCAAAACCTAGGTCTCAGGTTTTGATCTGAAGCTTTAGGGCCTGAGACAATTCTGAAGTGACAGCCCTAACCATGCTGCACACCAGCATATTCTGGTAGTGAGAAAGCTCATGGATGGCTTTGTTCAGGCCCTGCATTAGCATGCAATGGCTTTGGGCAGCCAACAAGATGCAAATGCTCTGCTTGGGCCAAATATTGAAGCATTTATTGGGTAGTTATTTCTTGGAATTGCCATCCAGAGTCCACTACCACCCCACATTGCCAGCTGCAGAACATCTCTCTAGACCAGTGGTTCTCAACCTGTGGTTCCCCAGATGTTTTGACCTTCCAGAAATCCTAACAGCTGGTAAACTGGCTGGGGTTTCTGGGAGTTGTAGGCCAAAACATCTGGGAACCCACAGGTTGAGAACCACTGCTCTAGACCATTCCCTGCTCCTACCAGGGGTTTCAGTTGTAGGATTTGCAACTTCAGTTATCTGGTAAACCTACTATGGAGAAATAAACCCCAAACTTACTAAGGACATCTCCTCCAAAAGATATATTTTTAGGGATTTCCTCAGATATCCTCCCCCCCCCCCCCCAGTCAGATCTAGGTATCTTTTCTGTACTGTTTCCAGCTCTGGAATACATTACTTTTTCTTATTTTCCAGCAGTCAGTCTCCATTTCGGATGATGGCAATATCACAATTAAGCCAACACGGGGGAAATTCAGCCTTAATACACACAAATGAATTAAACTAGACATAAGCCAGTTATGAAACAATGACAGAGCTGGGAGGGGAAGAGAAAGAGAGAGAGAAGTAAAGAGTGAATTTAACCATTATTAAAATGATAAACCTTGGGACTGCTAACTGTAAACAATTTTTGCCACCCAATTAAACAATCCATTAAGTATTTCTCTTCCCCTCTAAAAGAGATGTTTGGTGCCGGCCAATTGGAAAACTGTCGAGTTTGCAATGGTTAAGGCGTAAAGTAAATGGTGTTGATTTTAAAAACTGCACAAAACCTTTGCATCTCTGTTATATAATGTGTTGCAAGAGCAGCACTCCCCTCCCCACAAACCTTCTGTGTAACATGCCAACACTCAACCACCTTGTAGAAAAGTTACAGCCCTCCTACTTAGTGGACCATGTTAAAAAAAGGGAAAGTATCACAGTACATTTTCTGCTAAACACTTTTAAAATGTGTGTTTGACAAATAAACTCTGATGGATGGGTTACAACACTTGACTATATAATTCAAAGTGGGAGCGAGAGGGGGAAAAACTCTTAAATCCACAGAGTGTGTGATGATGATTCAAAAGGCAAAACCTGCCAAATTTAACCTGTAAATGACTGTTTAAAAGAAGAAAGGGAGGAGGTAAAGATTAAGACATCATTTATTTAATACACATGGGCATTTAACACATTAGGGCAGCATGTCATAAAGTTGTTTTTCACTTGCATTACACAATCCTGACGCTGAATAACAGCATAGGGCAACACATGTGAATAAATGGCAATGCTCAATGGCTCAAATTCCACTGTGCAATGGCAATGAGTAACACAGAGAGGCAATGCGTGAAGGTTTTAAAATGATGGGCACATATGGATAATTTTCATTCCAGCATCCTCATGGATCAACGATAGAACCATAGAATTGGAAAGGGCCACAACATAGACCAACTCATCCCATATAGATGATCATAGAATCCTAGAGGTGCCATCTATTCCAACATCTGGCCATGCAAGAACACACAACCAAAGTACTCCCAAAAGCTGCCTATCTAACATATCCAGTAACCAATGAGGAAGGCTATACATGTGCTACTTCCCACTCTATGATTAACTGTGCCAAATGACAACAGTGCAGTTCCCAACACTTCTGTCCCTGTCTTTTGCTAAAGTCTGTGTTACAGATGCTATAGACATCCTGTAAATATCTGGCATTTTCCTGACTGACCAGGCAGAAAATAACTCACCCTAACAAACATGCCTGCCATTCCTTTCCCACCTCTGTTCCAGTTGGAAAGTGTCTGAAAACAGAAAGTGGGAGATGTAAACATCAGACAACAAGAAAAGAAAGGTTACTCCTCCAGGGAAAACTAGCATCCTTCTTTGGACCAAAGCTTGGAAAATGACTTTTCAAAAGTAATTAGTTGCAATGATTGTTCCAAAGTGCACAGAGAGTACCAAATGTACGAACCCCCCCCCCCTATTTTACAAGGTAACTCTTTAGTATCCCATTTCTCAAAATTAACAATTGTTACTTTGCATTACTTTAAAAACTACAGTAGAGTCTCACTAATCCAAGCCTCGCTTATCCAAGCCTCTGGATAATCCAAGCCATTTTTGTAGTCAATGTTTCCAATATATCGTGATATTTTGGTGCTAAATTCGTAAATACAGTAATTACAACATAACATTACTGCTTATTGAACTACTTTTTCTGTCAAATTTGTTGTATAACATGAAGTTTTGGTGCTTAATTTGTAAAATCATAACCTAATTTGATGTTTAATAGGCTTTTACTTGATCAGTCCTTATAATCCAAGATATTCGCTTATCCAAGCTTCTGCAGGCCCGTTTAGCTTGGATTAGTGAGACTCTACTGTACTTGAATTTTTTTTTTTCATTCAGGAACATGAAGGAGAGCATGAGCCACTGTACTTGAACCCTATGATCTACCTTCTTTATCATCTAATGCAGTGGTTCTCAACCTGTGGGTCCACAGCGTTTTGGCCCTCAACTTCCACAAATCCTAACAGCTGGTAAACTGGCTGGGATTTCTGGGAGTTGTAGGCCAAAACACCTGGGGATCCACAGGTTGAGAACCACTAATCTAATGTGTATCTACTCTGTAGAATTAATGCAGTTTGATACTACTTTAACTGGCATGGCTTCATGCTATGGAATACTTGGAATTGTAGCTTGGCGAGGCTCCAGCGATCTTGGGTAGTTATTGTTAAAAAACTTGGTAAAACTACAATTTCTGTGATTCCATAGCATTGAACCATGACAGTTTTTTTTTTCGTGTCAGGAGCAACCGGAGTTGCTTCTGGAGTGAGAGAATTGGCCGTCTGCAAGGACGTTGCCCAGGGGATGCCTGGATGTTTTTGATGTTTTTACCATCCTTGTGGGAGGCTTCTCTCATGTCCCCGCATGGAGCTGGAGCTGATAGAGGGAGCTCATCCGCACTCTCCCCGGGTGGGATTCGAACCTGGCAGGCTTCAGGTCAGCAACCCAACCTTCAAGTCACAAGGATTTTATCCCTAGGCCACCGGAGGCTCCACCATGACAGTTAAAGTGGTGTCAAACTGCATTCATTCTACTATGTAGATGCACCTTCATGAGGCCGTATTCAAAAAAGTAACTCAAAGTTACAGTTTTACGACAAAAGGTGCACACTTATCTTTAGCAAAGTGTTAATCAGAATGCAACATAAGCATCATGAAAATGATTTACGAGTAACATGTTTGGAATGATTTATTTACAATCTCTGAGCTACATATTTTCTCATGTTATATGAAAAGCAGGCACAAGCATGCAACAGATTCAATTTCCCTGCCTTATGCGCCCCTTTCTCACAGATGAGCCACCCATATGCAAGCCTAGGCTGGTTTCCAGATGTTTTCTGCCACCAGGACAACCTTAGACAGAGGTTGTGGTGATGGTGGTGGTATGGCCACATAAGTATGCTTTGCATCTTCACAGGATATTGTTAACCTCTGTTTTCGCATGCGTACTTGCATGTCTCTTCCGTCTGAGCATTATACTCCCAATGTATTTGCTTATGTCGATTGTAAACCTCCCGCTATTTGAACTGACAGTGTAACTGTATTGGTGCAGGCCTATGCTGGTGTATTTAATGTCAACATTTCCCGTGTTGCTAGAGACGAGGGGGATATCGCTTTGCTTGTTGGCCATAGAATACATTTACCAAACAGAATCAGCATAGCTCCAGAGTCAAAATTAGCCCAAGCAACTCAGTTATTGTGGTCGTCTCTCGCCTGCCACTCTGTGCTTCTCAAAGAAACACTTCGAAAGGGGAAGCGTTACATCTGGCTACAGCTGCACATTACATGGTCCATTGAGACTCGGATGCTGATGGCTGAACTGAATAACAAACAGCTGGGCAGAGATGCAAAGATCAGGAAATCACAAGGAAATGCTAGCGCGGTATCTCAGCAGCCTCCAAACACAATAAATGGTGTATCAGGAACCATTAACATTTCAGAACATAACCCGAGGAGCTGGGTTCAGCTTCCTGACTAGAAAAAAAAAAGAGAAACCCAGCCGTATTGTCAGAGAGAGCGACTCTGGCATGTGTAAAATAGCCATATTTTTAGGTACGTACAGGATGCATTGACACTGCGTCATATACAAGCATACAAGCAATTGAAATAAAATATGTTGGTTGCTTTTGCTGTGTATGCATTTTTGGTTTGGTGTGCAAGCAAAACTAACAAGCATGTAGCTTGTTGCAATGTCACAAAGAAATAAATTCAGTCTTTATCCCACATAAAGGAGACCTATTTCAATTAACAGGATGCACATGAATGTATCTTTGTATTCATTTTCCCATTGACAAACACGTATTTCTATGTATTTTTTAAATACTTTAGATTTTCAGTAAACCAGCACCCATGAGGACTGGTAGATGCCAGATAAATGTCATATCCAGTTGCTTGAGAGTTGTTAAAATAGGCCTGACTTATATTATGCCATAAACTTCGCATTGAGTTGATATTAATACTGCAATACAGCAATTAAACGAAAATAAAGACAAACTTAAATTAATGTAACATACAGTAGAGTCTCACTTATCCAAGTTTCTGGATTATCCAAGCCATTTTTGTAGTCAATGTTTTCAATATATCATGATATTTTGGTGCTAAATTCGTAAATACAGTAATTACAACATAACATTATTGCGTATTGAACTACTTTTTCTGTCAAATTTGTTGTATAACATGAAGTTTTGATGTTTAATTTGCAAAATCATAACCTAATTTGATGTTTAATAGGCTTTTTCTTAATCCCTCCTTATTATCCAAGATATTCGCTTATCCACGCTTCTGCCGGCCCGTTTAGCTTGGATAAGTGAGACTCTACTGTAGTTTTATTATAAAACTATATTAAATTCACATTTCTGCTAAAATTGATTTACTTTTAATTTTTATTTAAAATGTCATTTCTTCTATTTTTGTGCCGGTTGCTTGAGTTCCAGTTAGCGCAGAGTCTACTGTATCTGCATTTCTACTGGAGAGATTGAAAGTTTTCATTTTGTGAGAAAAAGTTGAAAAATCTGTGGGTGCCTGTCTCAGCTGTCAAAATCTAGAGCTGCCACAATCACTCGGAGGCTTCTCTTACATAATGTTGTATTTATGGGCTCTTCTGTGTACCAACCATAGATCACGTGGTATGTCCCCATATCAGCATCACCCACTTCTAAGAATGTGCAAACGTGGTGCAAAGCCATGGCATGTGACTTGGGAAGCTGCATGGCAAACCTCTCAAAATACTACAGCTCTCCCACTCGGAGTTCTGCTTTTTGGTGGACAAATATATCGAAGTTGTGGGGCATGCGGCAATCACTTGCCTTTGCTGAGTTCCATGTGACTTGGTGTCTTATTTAAAGGATTAATCGCCTCTTCAATCATAACGTTCGCATGCCAAGCAAGCTCTGGCTAAAAAAACCCAGCTGCATTGGCATGCAAACAGAGCCCATCGGAAACCTGAACATGGGCTACGAATCCTTTCAGTGAGAAACCAGACTCTGCAAAACCCTGCTTGAGTAAGCTTTTCGTGCACCTGGCAGGTCGCATAAATCTTTCCCCATTTTCTGATTTTCTCAGCTCAGCATATTCTACCCCAGTTGTCAAACTTGTTACCAAAGAAGGGAAACTTATTCTATGAGACAGAGAATGCATTAGCAGTACATGTGCCAGCTCTGAGTATTCAGAAACAATCGGTACAACTGGCATCACTAAAGTTATTGGCAGCAAGCCTGCATCCAGCTGGGCTGCTCAAATCTCACTGAGGTCATTATTATGTAGGTGTGTATGCCATCCTTGAGCATGGTACTTCAAGGAGTAACACAAGCAAAAGAGACATCTCTGCCACAAGGAACGTACCATCTCTCTTTAGCCATTAGGAGAAAAGCTAATGTTGCAACAGTTGTCAGTGTAAACAATGCATGACTATCATTAGCATTGTAATTTATATTCATCACAGAGAGCAGAACATATTCTAATATATTTGTTTTATTGCCTTATCTTCTCCAGATAGGGGGGCTGGCCCTTGTTATGTCTAGCTAAGGACCATTCTTTAGGGGCCTTATATTCTACTTTCTGAAGTCTTTTTAATGAGTGTGGAAGGGATATACATTCCTTTCTTGAGCAGCAATTTTGTGCAACAAAGGGCTGCAATTTTCAGTCTCTCAAAAATGTAATTATACATAATGCTTGCATCAGTGGCACATACACAATGAGCACATGGGGCATAAAAATGCCACTCCAGCCATGTGTTTCTTAGGTTATGAAACCTGCCTTCTGCCAAAAGCAATAGCTTTTCAAACCTTTGGCACAAGTCAGCTGACATACCAACCTGGACAGGCAATTCTTTCATTCTCTCCTTTTTCAATTGATCTATTTAAAATACTGAGGTCCATGCATTAAATCACCACCACAACAAACTTTACCCCACATTCAAAGACTGATTTATTTATTTTAGATTCCATTTATGCTTTTTTTCAAAATAATTTAAATCAGTCTACATGGATTTTGATACTCCCACTGTGGCTTTTAACAGAAGGATACATATGATTTGCAGCTCCCCTGTTGCAGTCCCAAATCACTCAAGACTGACCAAATACTCAAAGTCCTGTCCCCCCGAACTGCAGTATTTTTGCAGGTGAAAAATCACATCAAAATTACACGAACTGCATCTAAACTGTCTCCAAACACAGACATCAAGGCTTATACATACCCTGTGACCCTCAACACCCCTAAAATGTTTTTAAAATGTCCCAAATTGACTGAAAATTAAAATACAGTTAAAGATTAGACCTTTTCAAAATGGAAGAAGCTGCAAGGACCATCATCTGAAGGAATTCTCCTTGAGACAACAGCACAATTCACAAGTTGCCTTCACCTTCCTCACACAAGCTGCTAGAGATGTTTGCTGAGCTGCTTTGCTCCTCTATTGCTTTGTCTGCATAAGGATAGTTGAGAAAGAACAACGTGACGCTTTTCACTGCTTGGGATTTCTATGGTTGGAGAAGTCCCAGGAAGAAGAGACCTGGCTCATGTCCCAGGAATCAGTGGAAGGAGTTCTGGTCCACTTCATGTGAGGCCCTTGCCTTTCCTGTAATCCAACCCATTATTGCGTTATCTGACACAGACCTCTTCTATTTCTTCACTGTCATTGAGTTCTTCATTGATATTAGCAAATTATTGATAAAACCAACTAAACACTGCAATATGCTTTAGGTGAGAATTCGAGAAAATAACTAAAGTACGTATTTTGTGGTTTATTTAATGGCATTTTTGGACCACTTTTAGAGCATCAACCTTTTGGGGGCCATTTATCTTTATTCATACACAAGCCATAGATGAAACAACTCTGTCCTCTTTGTCCAGCCAGGACAAAAACTGTTGTTTTACCAAGGTTTACCAGGAGACTTAATTCTCAAGTTGCCCCATCACTACCCAAACAGAGAAGTCAATATCTGATTAATCAACCACTGGCCCCAGATGATTCTCAGAAGTGATGTGTGATTTGTTGATACAAAAGCTCATTTTCCAGGAGTTAAAGCCTCAAGGTATCTACAGTAGAGTCTCACTTATCCAACATTCACTTATCCAACATTCTGGATTATCCAACGCATTTTTGTAGTCAATGTTTTCAATATATAACAGGATAACAGAGCAGGTGGCCAAATTTCTCTTTTCAGCGGCAAAAAGCCGTAAGTGTTTCATGAAAAACCTGTAAGTGTTGAGAGTGTTACAAAGAGTATCCAGGGGACGTTTTACTAATCGGAAATCAGTTTTTGTTTTAGATTATAAAGATAGCCAAATAACCAATAGAGAATGGAGACACTTGTTATTAACCATAAGCCAAATGTAATGTCATAAATTACTCAAATGTTGTACTCCATCATTGTACTGTAACTTGATCCTAGCCAATGGTTTGTTGACCGAAATAAAGGCTACTGACTGACTGAATATATCGTGATTTTTTGGTGCTAAATTCATAAATACAGTAACTGCTACATAGCATTACTCCATATTGAACTACTTTTTTGTCAAATTTGTTGTATAACATGATGTTTTGGTGCTTAATTTGTAAAATCATAACCTAATTTGATGTTTAATAGGCTTCTCCTTCATCTCTCCTTATTATCCAACATATTTGCTTATCCAATGTTCTGCTGGCCCATTTATGTTGGATAAGTGAGACTCTATCTTGAAATGATCTGCTCAAGATTTTGACCATGTCTTTCTTGTGTAAGCCAATCCATATAAGACGTGTACTTTGCTAGAACATCACTTTGCCTTCCTTTCAAGAAGACTCTCTGCCCATCTAGTTTAGAGTGTTCTGCCCAAGGTCCTGATTAGTTTGACCCTGCCTTAGCTCCACTGACTTTGAAAGAGCATTTTCACGCTTATTCCACACAGCTGAATAAAATCCCACATTATCTGCTTTGAATTGAAATATATGGTAGTGTGGACTCAGATAAACAAGTTCAAAGCAGATATTGTGGGAATTTCTGTCTTGATATTCTGGGTTATATGGCTGTGTGGAAGGGCCCTCAGATGTCATTTGGCTTGCCATTCTTCTTCTCGACAATCAAAGGCCAACGTTTCCATCCATTTTGCCTATGAGCTTAGAGTTTGGAAGAACTAGGAGGCATAAGGCCTTGAGACCACTTCATATAGTGACAGGCTCTGAAACAAAAGCCTGGAATTGTCACTGATGAAAAATGTTTTCCATTCTACTTCTTTGCCCCTATTTGCCCCTTGTAAAGTCTACCCAGTTGCCAGAAGGGAAAGCTGTTGATTGAGCATCTGTGAGAGGAATCTATGGTGATAGGAGAGTTCAGTGTCCTCTGACCTACGTGTCTTTTGTAAATGCTCAGTTCTGCATTTGTCATGTATGGTTTTGCCTTTGGTAATTTCTAAATAGGGATTCCATTCTTAACAGCATTTATTACTGAAAGCCTAAGAAGAGTCTTAGATCTAAGTCCTAGCTTGCTCGGTGTCCACCTTCCCACAGTGGCCAACCAAATGCTTATGATACATCTCCTCATATTAATGACAAATCTTTCATTTTGAAATCTTTGGTTCATACTAGCCTAAATATAAATCTTTTTTTCTTTAAAAAAGGTAAATTAAAATCTGATTGAAATGAAAACCCCATCTATCATTCCTATCCTTTCACTCATTTGTGGAATAGTTTCTTAAAAGGATGTGTACCTCCCAGCCCCAGCTTCTTCTCATTCAAGGGAAAAAAATCGGTAAAACTAGAGACTGCTGGGCTACAAAACAGATAAAGCTTAGCTTCTGCTCATTTTGCATGTTCAGCACTGACCTACTTCAGCACTCAGAAGAAGAAACGATGCATTACACACACCCCAGCCACGAGAATGAGACTCGCTTCCTTCCAGCTGCAAATCACCTCCTTATATTCCCTTTCTGTAATTTAAATGCACACTGAGTGTATCCATTTTAATAGGGACAGTATCTGGTCACCCTTGTCCCCAGACCGCAGGTGTGTATTGAATTTCTAAAGAGGACTAGCTTTATCTGTGAGTGCTAGCCACAGAGGTGATACAAACAGATTTTAGCAGCTAGATCCGAAACCTGATAACAAGAATGGGAGTTTAGCATCCCTGAACAGTCCAGTATGTAAAAAATGTCAAACTGTATATGTTGAAAAAAACGAATTCCTGGTTATTGGACAGTGGACAGTTGCACATTCAGAAAATGGCTCAATTTTGCTAGTTCTTGTATATTGTTCACCCTTCACCACAAGTTATACACACACACACACACACACACACACACACACACACACACACACAGAGTCTCACTTATCCAAGCCTCGCTTATCCAAGTTTCTGGATTATCCAAGCCATTTTTGTAAATGTTTTCAATATATCGTGATATTTTGGTGCTAAATTCATAAATACAGTAATTACTACATAACTGCTTTTTTGTCAAATTTGTTGTAAAACATGATGTTTTGGTGCTTAATTTGTAAAATCATAGCCTAATTTGATGTTTAATATGCTTTTCCTTAATCCCTTCTTATTATCCAAGATATTCACTTATCCAAGCTTCTGCCGGCCCGTTTAGCTTGGATAAGTGAGACTCTACTGTATATATATAAACAGTAGCAGCTTTCTCAACTATAAAATCTGCCTTCACAATAATGTGGATAATAATGATAATGATAATAACATTATTCTTATATCCCGCCTCATCTCCCCGAAGGGACTCAGGGCGGCTCACATGGGGACCAAACCCAGCAATACCCAATAAAATACAATCACATAAATAAATTACATTTAAAACATATAAACATAAAACGTAAACATAAAATCAGATAATTTATGATGTCGTGCCTCAAGTTACCCCAAATGCATATATGCATGCAGCAGATTTATATTCATGAAGCTATTTCAATCACACCTTTCAGGACAATTCTGAGTGCATCTAACAATGCTTGCATTCCTCCAGATAGAACTGGCATGGAAAGGGCAGATCTATTCAGCTGCTGCGCATACTCACTCCCAATGGAAAACAGCCTAAAAGGATGTGTTAGCATCCCGGTTTAACAGCGCCACTTCTGAGCAGATGGATGAGTCGAACAAGAATTGATCTGCCATCTCTCTGGACACCAGCAACTAATGCATCGCATCTAAAGATAGACTGCTGCTATTAATGCAGTGTCAGGGCACGTGTGGAGCGCCCATCCTTTGAAATACTGTCGGCAGGTTATTTGCCAGAGCTTTTTAATATCAATTAATTGATAAAGTGCAGGCTTACCACTGACATTGTGAGTCATCCTCAACCAGCACGAGTGGAAAGCTCTCCAGGCAATTAGAGGGAAATGGCAACTGCAACTGTAATGCTAACACACAAAATAGATTGTAGCTAACTCTGAAAGTGCATAGGGGAAGATCAGAAATATAAAATATACATGTACAATCATAAGTGGTACAATAATAAGTCAAAGGGCCTTCCTGCACATGCGTCTCCAAAGCCCTAACTCTAAGGAAATATTATTGTATGTATTAATAAGGGAAAAAATTATTTGCAAATTTTCTTCTCAAAAGAAAAAAAAAAGAATGACTAATTTCAGAAGTTTCCTTCTCGCTTCAGGAAAGGCCTTGAAAACAGCATTGTTTTCAATGAGTGTTGTTCATATTTTCAGAAATATTCTGCATGACATGTACATGTAGCATTTTTGCACACCAAACTGTATTTTCTGAACAGAAAACAGTATTTTATGCAATTGAAGATCTTTTTCTGTATAAAATTTTATCTGTACAGAACATACTGTTTTTCTGTACAAAACAACCCCATGTGAATTTTGCACCAAGTAAGTCTCCAAACTATGACGATCCGTATCTGTCTGGGTTTCTCAATGCTCAAGAACTATATTTTTCAAACATTTTAAAAATAGTTTTGAATAATCCTTCCAAGCCTAGCATTAATCAGCTCATATTTCTACAGCCTTATTTTCAAGAACAATAAATGTGTCACAAGCATTACTCCATACTTACAATAACCCTGGAATATAGCAATATGAAATACTGTGAGGGAGGGAAGAGAGACTAAGAAACTATGGCTAACTAGCCTCCGTATAAGTTCGGGGCATCCTTAGATCCTGTGTTTCTTGAATTGTTTTACTGTTGTAACTTGAATCAGGAATTTCTTGATGCAAATCTTACTCTCTCAAATAATAAGACACTTCTTGTAGAGTTGGAAAAGAAATTGTTTACATTTGCACTTTAACATGTATTTGCTTGAGTCATACTTTCTTGAACTGATATGCACACTAAAATGCATATACTTTGATGCTCATGCTGCCCTAAAACTCGGCGATGCAGTTTGTTTGTTCAATTCATAGTCTGCTTTTTTCATGGAATGAGATTCTAAATTGATGCGAACGTCTTCAAAAATGTGAGCATTGACAGCAAATCATCAAAAATGTATTATTTTATTTCTGAAAATAATATACAAAACGTATCTATGGCTTTAGTGTAGGTATTGGCAAACTTTGGCCCTTCAGGTGTTTTGGACTTCAACTCCCACAGTCAATAGGCTGTTAGGAATTGTGAGAGTTGAAGTCCAAAACACCTGGAGAGCCAAAGTTTGCCCATGTCTGTTATAGTGTCTATACAAGGAAAAATGTCCTGCCTCATGCACGGAAGAGGAGTTGTTTAAAGCTATGGACAATGCGGTTGCTGTTGCCCGTTTCTGGTCTAAAATTATTTAGTTGTTTGTGATTTCCTCTATATATTTTTTTCATCATTTTTAAATGTATTTGTTATGCAATGCTTTTGACACAAAATAAATAAATACAAGGAAAAATTCTGCACAGAAATGCATGTGCAGAAAAACATATCTAGAGTTTCAAGGATACAGGAGAAAAGAATGTAAGACTCAGTGAAATTAACATTCAGAGATTCATCTGTTCCTACTTATCTTTCCCCTTATTTGTGTCCCCTTGTTCTGCTTTGGAAATGCCATGGCAACTGGGGAAACAAAATATCTGTACTTGTAAAAAAAAAACACTACAAACTCAATCTCTTTATCTACCTTATTGTGTTTGTATTGGACTAGGTCATTTCACTTTAGTCACCATCTCTTTCAAGGAACTAGAAAACTACATTTGCATTAAACTCCATAGTCTCGAGTTACACCTTCTCCCTATTCTATAGTAAAATGTTCATGCTGAAAATGCCTGATGGTTTCTGAAATTTAGAATCAAACTTTCACCACTACCCTTAAACTGCATTGTGTTTTGTCTGCAAAGAAAAATAATAAATCGATAACAAGACAAATTAATTCTTCATTGAATCTTCAATCCCCATTTTGCAAGTCAGTGTTTCTAGAGAAACCATGAAAATTTTAAAGTGCTTCAAATTTAAACTTGAGGAAGAATTTTGGTGAATTTTGCATTCTTTTTAACCAATTACTGATCTAAGAAAGGTGTCACATTACTTTGATTTTTTATTTTACTTGTGAGATGCTTCTTTTTATTTCTAATCATCTTCATGCATCCAGCATCATAAAAAGAATTTATTTTATTGTCAGTGGTAAAAAGAAATTGGTAAATTTTTTGTTCCTAAAATTACCTTACAAGTTGGATGAAGATTGCAAATTTCCAGGCTTTTAGTGTTCTGAAATCTCTCCCGTGGTCTCTGCTTCCTACACTTCAGTTAATTCTTTGGAGGAATGAGGTAATTCCTCACATGGAGATTGTTTTAGATTTTTAAAAAATATCAAGGGAAGAATGCAGAGAAAGGGAGGGGGAGGAGGAAGAAGGAGGAGGAGGAAGGGAGGAGGAAAAGACACAAATACACAAAAATGCTTCTGGCTATTTCAGTGATAAGGTAAACTCAAAAACACCATGAAAGGAAATTCAAAATAGTCTTTAAAGTGGCCTCTTTTGTGGGGTTCGAAAACTTACAATAAATTTGAAGACAGATTTCACCACAGCTAATTGTATCTGTTGGATTCTGTATCAGCAGGATGGTAAAATCCCTCTGGAATTTACTCTGAATTTTCAAAGAGTGATGTTGCTAAAACCTGGAGTAGATGAATGCTCGCACCGTTCTAGAAGTCACCAGTGTCCACTGAATATAGCACCAGTTCTCAACCTGTGGGTCCCCAGGTGTTTTGGCCTACAATTCCCAGAAATCCCAGCCAGTTCGCCAGCTGTTAGGATTTCTGGGAGTTGAAGTCCAAAATTTGTGGGAACCCACAGGTTGAGAATCACTGCAATATATCATTATTTCAAAGAACACAGTCTTGTGTTCTGTTAAGCTTTCCCTACAAAAGAAGTCATGAATGAAACTATTTGAACTGCATGGTGGAAGGCTTTCCAAAAAGCTAAAATGCAATTGTAACAAGCTATTCTGGGGCCTCTGTCTTATGTACAACCACAGAACACTGGAGAGAGATCCTAGTACAGTGGAGTCTCACTTATCCAACATAAACGGCTGGCAGAATGTTGGATAAGCAAATATGTTGGATAATAAGGAGGGATTAAGGAAAAGCCTATTAAACATCAAATTAGGTTATGATTTTAAAAATTAAAATGTGGTGGAGCACAAGCTTCTCATGTGTGCGGTCCGAATCCAAGTTCATTATTTTATATCATCAATTAAAATACAAAATTTAGCTAAATGAAACAAGTGGCAGACTAAGCACCAGAAGGTTTTTTTTTTCATCCAAAGTAGTCTGTCCTGGATCCTGATATGTAATCTTATTATGGCCAATGTTCCTTCTGCAATCCTTTCTCTGGTGCTGTGAAGCCTATTCCACTTCCTCTACTTGAAATAAAGTCTAGTGTTAAGATACTACATTGATACTTCTCTCATGAAGATTTTCAAGTTCTTGAATTTTGGCCAGTCTGGCTGGGGATGATGGGGACATATAGTCTTGAATGTCTGGAGAATATTGGGTTGTAGAAGGCTTTGTTCAAGACATGTTGACATATTCTGACAAGGACTACGGGAAGCAGTCTTTATATTGAGGATGAGGAGGTGGGTTATACCATCTGATCTGCTGTAACCGCTCACTTCATTTGTCCAAGATTGGTGCGGCCACCTCAGCTGAAGCCCCAGTTTCAGAAGCCACCACGTAAAGACCCATTGCAAACCAGAAGCGCAATTGAATGGAGATATGTGAGAACAAAGGGCAATTATTTTGCGAAGGGGCTCACCTGGTTCTACACTGCATATTTAAGGCTGCACATAAACAGAAGCTGCTTTTGAATGGCATTTTAAGCGCAAGACAATCATTTTGCCTCTGTTATAATTTTAAAGTTATTATCCAAAAGGGCTCAAGCTGTGAACAAAAGGATATGCTGCCGAGGAGTGTCACATTTCTATGATATATGCTTGCATTATGAGAAGAAATTGATCGTCAAACGGGATCTTTGGGACACAGAGTGACACATGAGTACCTTACAAGATATGAAAGAAGGTCCACGAATATCTAAGCACAACAATAGTAAGACTGATATATGGACCATGCTCTTCATCTGTCAGCATCGTTCCTAAGGGACGTAGAGGAGAAAAGGTCCATCTGAAACAGAACAACTCTCATAGGAACAACAGAAGCCGCCTGAGTTTTGTCAAATCATTAGTCCATCAAAACCTATAGAGTTCATCGAGGACTCCACTGTTGAATTCGATCTTTGCAAATTACAGTATGAGCTGATCTAATCCATATCAGCTAGACTCATTTGATTGGAACTCAAGGCATCCACCAGCTTTCCCATAAATGTTCTGACAGGTTTCTGCTCCATAAGAAATTATGTATCAAAATTACACTTAGAAATGCTCTTAAATTTGCATGTAAATGCCTATTTTCATGTTTCATGTTTGTTGTATAATTCACACAAAATGAGACCTACAAGGCAGGCATTTCACATGAAGAGAGGTGAAAAATGTCCCAGGTTTCAGTCCCACTTGCCGTACACAGAATTTGGGTTGCTGTAGAAAATAAAGCTGAGACAAAAATTGACCCAATAAATTGCATTTATTTTCATTGCTCCCCCGCCCCAAACAATGACAATTGACAGCAAGTTTAAAATTCTCTCCATTTTATATGAATATATATATATATATATATATATATATATATATATATTATGGCTCTCTTTATTTGCATATTCTAAAATATTTGAGTCCCTTTGGGGAGAGAGGGCAGGTTAAAAATAAATTATTATTATTATTATTGACACAACGACGTTGTATGACACAGCAAACAAGATAGATATGCTGGATTTCATTTCACAAAACCACAAGTCGAACACTTCCCAAGTGTCTAGGACTGTGTGATGTATTTTCGGATGATGCAAGCAGATCCCAGCAGTGTGGCCTTTTGCAGTTGGCAGATCGTAATTTTGTCAATGTCTATTGTTTCCAAATGCTGGCTGAGATCTTTTGGCACGGCACCCAGTGTGCCCATCACCACTGGGACCACCTGCACTGGTTTCTGCCAGAGTCTTTGAAGTTCAATTATTATTATTATTATTATTATTATTATTATTATTATTATTATTACTACTACTACTACTATATCTTTGATTCTAACTCACAAACACTTTGTGTATTTTTTATAAAACCCCTGAAAATATGTATCTCATATACCCTGAAATGTGTTCAATTTAGCACAGGTGTGGGAAAACTTGGGCCCTCCAGGTGTTTTGGACTTCAACTCCCACAGTTCCTAACAGCTGGTAGGCAGTTAGGGATTATGGGAGTTGAAGTCAAAAACACCTAGAGAGCTGAAGTTTGCCCATTTCTGGTTTAGCACATTAAGTGGAAGTGGGTTACATGCCTGGATGAGGGTTTAAAAATAATCAAATGTAGAAATAGGAAACATAGATGTAAGAATGACACAGGTTGGAAACTGATTTGTCCATCCGATTTGTTCATGCTGATTTTAGCCAGAGGTCTTTTCTAGCTTGATTCAGAGATGTAGTGATTGGACTTCAGGCCTTTTTGCAAGCAAAATGTGATGGGGTTAAATAGGGTTTATAGCACTCATCCTTATGGAAAAGGTCATCACGTTTAGAAGGTCATCATCTTGCAAGAAATATGACACTATTCTTTCACAGAAGCATATTGATCTTGGGAATGTGGGTTAGAGCAATTAAAGGCTGATTGTTTTAAATGGGAATAATTATTCCACAATTACTTGAGAGTGTGACTTTTATTGCTCTAATTACTTTTTTATTTTTTCCTAGACAGACACCGTGTCTTTCTCCAAGAGTTATTTCCCACCAACGTTGTGCGGAATTACATCGGTCCTTTGCGTTTTTCCATAAATTCTACCAGCACACAAAGACAACCAGCTCAGAAAACTATCTGAAAGAATGACTGGTTTAAGGAAAGACAATAAAACCACCAAAAAAGAGAGAGAAAACAACTGTGCTATAACATATTAAAATGAACTAAAACTTAGGACTTTGTGTGATACGCATTTTCTGTGGGGCATCAATGGTTCCTCTCAATCTCTGGAGGGTCATTTCTTGTTGATGTACATTCCTAACATTCCATGAATTTGTAAAGAGCCAAGATATCCTTGCATAATTTCCCTCAGTTTGTTATTCATGGCCATTTATTTATTTCAAGAACATTTGGGATTAATTATGAAACTTGACTGCTTTTGCGAAAAGGTCTTTACAATTAAATATAACCGAAACTCATTTTAAAATATTTAGAAAACCTTTTTAAAAAAAGAATGGAAACACAATGAATAAACCATGTCAGACACACATTTTTAATTTGGATGGAGAAAAACAAGCAAACAATGTAAAGGCATGAGATCAAAGCAAGAGGTGACACATCCAACAGACAGATGCCAGAATGTTGAAAATGCAGCGTAATATTATTAACAATAACAACATAGGAATAGTTTGCTGCACACCAGTTGATTGAGCCATGTCGTATTTTAATCTCTTGCACTTTTGCTTTCAGGGTTTCGTTTATTTTCTACCAGATTAAAACCTGGTGACTGATTTGGCTTATTTATTGGTTTGTACAATGCATAGATTCACAGGCATAATAATCATCATAATAGATGTCTGAGAAGTGAGGCATTAAACAAAATAAAATCAACATGGTGGTCTTTATTATCTTCTAGCAATTTTTAAGATTGCGCAGGGAAGGAAAAAAAATGGAAATTGGCCCCTGCCCCACATCTTAATTACCATATATATCATTGAAAATCCTTATTCCATTCTGAAGCTGTTAATCTTCACTCAGATATATGTTTTTCAAAAATCCTTCATTTTTATGCTTTCCATCAATGGCTGCCTAATCCACAATAAACTAGCAGTATGGAACAATGTAAAATGATGCAACTAGGTAGGTAGATCGATATTAAACCTACCTGCCAAAACTCAAATATTTGATAACGAAAAAGAAATAAACAGTAAGATATGACATTTTCTAACCAGTAATAAATAACACATTTTAGAAGGGAAAATTATCAAAGCCTTTTTGCGATGCTTCTTTCATGGTTTAATGTATTTTAATGTAGTCAAAAAATTTCCTCTTGTTCAGTAATCTACAAAAACAGGGTTCCTCTCCACAGGAATTTCTGGAAGATCTTCGCCATCCCTCCCTTAGAAATATGCTTTGCAGACAATCAAAATCTGTGTAGATTAAATTCTGCTGCGCAGTGAGTGTTTTAAAAGAAACTATGCCATGATCTCTTCAAATACATCTTTGACCACCACTTAATTAACACATTGTGCATACATGTGAGAGCATTTGACTCATCATAGAGATGAGACAGATAATTCAAAGACTAATTTTAATGGATAACTCATGGCACTTTTCTGTGGCACCCAATCAGCTGCACGCGAGTCTTTCAAAGAAATATCTACCTTCAATAACTATTTTTCTGAGTCACTGACACATCCATTCACTGTCTATAAAACTCAGCTTATTAACTTTTGAGACAACTCAATTCAGTGGCGTGAACCTTGTCCCATGGAACCCAACATTCCCAACATACAGATTTGCAAACTTCAAAATTAAGACATTGGAGCTCAGTGGCCAAATTGGACAACAATAATCCTACATGTTTAATAGAGCTTTTCTCATTCATAACAAAATGTGTACTCCGATGCACATTTAAGTTTCAAAAGAAACAATAGCTCCACATAAGAAAAGATATATGGAGCCCTGGCCTCCATTGAAATGTGTAAGTTTTCTAAAAAAAAAAACCCATTAGATAGTGAATGAGTGAAACCCACGAAGCTTTTTGTTCGTTTTCATGGAACTTGTTGAAAATTTAGTAGATGTTGTCATCTACGCTTTCTTATCTACCAGTAAAAAAAACCCAAAAAAACAAACTACCTTGATTTTTATAAAAATAAACAAATATATTCCTTTCGTCACTACAATTGGCCAAACTCTGGGAAACATAGTGCCCTTTAATCAGGGCAGTTAGGCCTAGTTTTCTGTAAAGCAATCTGCTTTAATCATTCTAACATTCAAAGTGATGTCAATCTGTTGTTGCAAACATCAGCTTGTATTTTTTAAAAAGCTATGGTAAAACAAGTTCACTCTGTCCCACCGATCTGTCATCATCTGAACTCCAATGTATATATGGAGATAATCAGATGCCGAGGGCTATCCTGCTTTTAAAGAAGAGGAAGGTGAATATACACATTCCTTCACGCACAAGGATATTCTTCTTTCATCAGTCCAAGAGGCATGAAAGAGCTTTCTTGAAAAAGGATAATGGTGCATAGATTGGGCTGAAGCTTATCTACAAGGATACAAATGGCTGTGAGGGAAAACATGTTGAAGGCATCTTGTACTAGGAATGTCTGTGCCAGCCAATAACTGTTCAGTATGGTAGACGATGGAATTATAATTGTGGTGAACCCTTAATTAGGTAAACTGGCCCAAGAACGAGGAAAGAGAAGGCAAGGCAGTGCTTCTCCCTAAAGCTACAGATTTAGGAGCCCTTGGTCAAGAAATCTTCAGTGAACCTCCTCAACCCTGGGCAAGGGAACTAAAAACTTCAAAAGTGTTTCAAGCAAAGTAAAACATGGTTGTGTCTTGTGGAGTGGTGGCAATTTTCCATGTCTCGGTGCTCTGCCCGGGTCACTCTCTGGAGGCATCTTCAAGGGCTTTCTACAATGATACTACCACTGTATGGTTAAGTCAACATAATGTATTTGAAAAGATCGAGATAAAAAAAACCCTGAATCCACAGAGAACCATCCCTAAGAAGTGATTCACACAATCTATTATCGCCGTTGTGGCCACAACAGCTGACCCCTGGCATTTTTCTCCTTCAGGTTTGGCACTATTTATGACAGCATTGTAACAGGTTGTACTATAAGATTGCCTTGCCTTGCTCATCTTACCCGGGGCAGGGGTGGTAGCAACTTCAGCAGAAGTGACAGAACTGAATGCCTGCACCTTTGAAATAAGTGTCGATAGACCAATAAAATAAGTACTACAGCAAAACAATGCTATTTAAGTGCTGCTTAACAGGATAATCTAATTCTAATTTTATTAATGTGAAAATAATAAGAAATTAGTCCACTGATGGGGAAGAGGAAAATAATCCACTGACTTCCTCTGGTTTATCTGTGCTGTAAATAAAGCTCAAAGAGTGTTGACAAAAATGATGTACATGTCCAACCTGCAGCAGTGAAAGATAAAACAGATCCAGAAACATATGTAATACTTTGGACTGATATATTAAGATAAATTTCCCTTCTGAGCAAAGCACCTACTTTTGCAAAATAAAAAGCAGAAGAACCACAGCAGATATTTTCTTATAGACAAAAAGCCCATAAAAGCTCATAACCTTGCCCTTTTCCATCTGCATCCAGACACCGTTATATCACATTCAAAAATCATTAAGCCAGGGCTTATGAAAGACAAAAAGGATATTCAAGCTTTTGAGATGAACGTAAAGGTCTGAGACACAACCCACAATCTGGTCTCTTCGTACATTCCTGGACTTCTCAATAAGTCCATGGTCAAAACAACTACCCAACGGCTTGCACCCTTACTTTATTAAAAAAAAGGCAACAACTACACAACCCAACTATATTTAAGCATTTCACCCAAAAGGGAGTATCTATATGATTATATTGGTTAAGATGATTGTTGTGCCTGGTTTAGGTTACCTAAAAAGGCAACAGGGTTGCGTGATAAGCAGCCCCACTGAGTGCACTTAAAGAACACAACTGTTTGCTCATCAGTTTTGATAAGACCCAAGCATTCCTAAAGAGAGCCATACACAAAAATTACAATATTGCATGCGAGGAGGGAGGGCTGTTGAAAGTAGTGATATGATTGTGTTGTGCTCCAGAGGAACTGCCAAGTCAGGTTTCCTTATTTAAGGACACATATACATACAGATACGCACAAACAAAATATACATACGGAGTACTCCAGGGAATCCAACTCAATATTTTACATTCATTGTGCACACACGATATGCAGTTCCTGAAAAGCACCGTCTTCGCAGTTATTTAAGTCATTTGCAAAGCTATATTTCTGCATTGTTGTAGCCTCTCTTAACATGATCACATAAACAGACAGTGTAGAAGAGTTATGGCTGACAAATCCCATGCATCTTTACTGGAAAAGATATCACCAGAGTGAAAAAGGAGCTATATATCAAAGTCTTTCTAAATATACCTTTTCATTTTTTGGCCAAATATGGGTGTTAAGACAACCCAAAATTTAGTAATAACAATAAAAGGGCAACAACAACAACAACCATTGCAGAATAAGTGTGTATTGGATCATGGACTCAAACTCCATTATACCTCCAGTACCCCAAGAACTGAAAGTAAGACTCAAAAGAAGCAATTTTGTTGATTTTTGTCCGGCAATGGGTGAGTTTCAGGAATCATTTCCATAAGATTTAATGACAGGCAAGTCACCATAACATCAGTGATTCATAACATCAGTGTTGGCAAGATCTTTTCTGACTGACTTAAGAACCAGAAGGGAGATTGTGTAACTCCAAAGAGAGGGGAATATGGACACTCACCCCCCACCAAGAACTTCCCATGGACTGGTTGAAAGTGCAAGACTTGTACTTGACACTATATTGTGCTTTAAAAAGTGTAAACTAAAAGTGTGTGTTGGGGGTAAGCTAATGCATTATTTGTTCATACTCTGGGCCCAGATTTTATTAATTTGCTGTCAACCACAAACTCAGCATTCTAGATCGAGGACACTTTAGGTTTGGACAATGGAAGGAGCAGGTTGCACACAATATCTATGACAAAAAGGGTCATTGATATTAAATATGACCCCCCTTCCCATAATATGTTAATCCTCAGCAGCTGAAACAGATGGTTCTTTCATGAATAGCTCTTCTCAGACACTTTCATGAGCCAGAAGAAATTGAATGCCTCAAGAGAGCATTTACCAGGGATGGGGCGGGGTGAGGAAGGAGATGCTAGGACTTAGAGTTAGCGGTGTGACCAATACCAGATCCTAGAGGGAGGGATGCAAAATTAAAAAGCATCGTTTTAAAAATCACAGACACACTTCTAATAACCCTTATACACTAAATGGATAATGCAATCTCTGTCCTGCTTTTTGGAAACATTCAACCTGATACTATTCGTGTGATACTGCTGCTATTACTACATGAGATAGGAAGATGATTTCTAGTAATGATGTTACAATTTGGACGCATACATTTTTTGCCCCCATTAAAATAGTAGAAAAGTCAGATTTGCCTCACGTTCCTGGAGCATCCAAAATAGAATACTATTACTGACAGGGACGAGCCTCATAAGATGATACAGCAACAGAAACTTTAAGATCCATGAAGAACATTAACCAAATTTTGTTTCCCTTCCTGAAATCACAGCATGCAGCCTTGCCCCATCACGCTTAGTTGCATTTTTATCTCAGTGTAGAAGAAACACCTTCAGAATAATTAACACTATATTTTCCATGTATTCAGCAACCTAGCCAGAATCGCTTGATTTAATTTCCTTTCTGCTCTATAGGACCAAAAAAAAAAAATAAGCCCTGGCTGGTTCACATTTGCATACACTTCATTCTTGCACTTCATTTATTGTTAAATGAATTTTCTTTCTCGATCTAACCAGGTTACGCCACACACCCCCTGACAGAGTTGGAATCTCTGTGCAGAAGACAGAATATCTGTATAGGAATTTGCAATGGATATTGCAAATGTGCAATTCAGTAAAATGACTGTTCCCTCTTCCTGTAAGGCTCGGCATGCATTTCTCCACGTTATCTAAGTCGAATAGAAATCATACTTAGCATTCTCCCCTTTCCTCTCCGGCTTTCTTTCCCAAGCAGTATTCGTGATACAAAATGTTACCGACCAAACCTAACAGCATTCCCAACGGGTGAGGAAATGGGGACAGAAGCACACACACAGAGACACACATATGCACACTGGAGACCACAAAAGAATTTGCAAGTGACAAGAGGAAGGGGGAGAAAGCCTCACTCCTGCCACACAGGCACTCTCTCCAAGAGAGAAAAAGATCCGAACTCACAACGCTTTTGTTTAGACCATCCAAAACCTATCGAAGGGGAAAAGAAAGCATCCTCTTAAGATGACAAATCCAGCCTCTCACCCTTGGGGAGCTGGGTCTGAGGTTCCCATGGTATCGGGTACTTACATTCTGTCGGAAACTAGCAAGCGGCTATCTACCATCATCTCCGGCAGAAAATCCAGCTTGAATGAAGAAGTCATCTTCTCCTCTCTCTTCTCTCTTGCTTTCTCTTTCTCTCTCTCTCTCTCTCTGTTCACTCACTCACTCACTCACTCCCTGGCTGGGCTCCCCCCCTCCCCTCGCCTAGGCACACCGTTTTCTGGTCTGGCAAAGAAGACTGTTTCTCTTGCTTGTCTGATTCAACAACTGTGCTGGCCAAGAGACAGGCAGGGACAGGTGCGGGAGGCCTCCCCAAGGCAAGCAGTCAGAGCCGGCAGTTGTCACATTCTCTCCCCCTCTTGTTTTCCTCCAATCCCCTCTGAAATCGACTGCTGAAGCAACTGTCTATAGAGCGCCAGGTGCTGAAACTGGGGGCGGAGCTCTTTTTTTCCACTGCAGCTAGAGTTTAACCCCTGCAACCACAGACAGCCTCTCCAATGGGCTGGACAATGTGCGGCCAGAAGTGGCACGTACAGGCGTTATTTAAAAATATCAAATTAAGCACAAGAATCAAACAGTCTCCATAGTATGGGGGAGAAAACATCCCCCCTTGTCTCCCCTTGGAATGTAGCTTTTGTCAAACTCACTCAGGGTTTTACGGGCTGCTCCCATTGCCGTCACGGCGCTTTAAGTTGATAAATATAGTTTTACAGGATATAAAGCAACAGCCCCCCCAAGCACTCCCCTGTTGAACTTGAGATCGCCTTTATTCCAGCCCGATCCTGTTTCTAGTGAGGCATGTTCCTTTCTATCCCTCGCAGAAGATAAGAGGAGCATTAACAAAATCCAATAAAATAAATGATCCTCGGCATGATAAAAAAACGAGGCAATCAGGTAGCAAATTAATAATATTCGATGTAATGCTTTTTATAGCTGAACTTATTTTAATAAATGTCTGCTTGTTCCTCCCAAGATAACAAACACGCAGGCACAGAAAGGCGGTTAATTGTGGTTTCAGTGATAATGTCACAAATGCTACCAAAAATCTTAAGACAGTCTCCTATTGAACTTTGAGCATATTTATTGTGATTTCTGAAATCCCCCACTAGATCCAGAAAGTGGTAAAGGGAGCAGGGGAGAAAAGGAAGGCGAATGTCTTTACGAGTAGAAATTCACACCATGAAACTGAAGCAGTTATGACTTTGTGGATCAGAGGGGGAAATCATGATTAAAGACCCTCTCAGGTTTTATGTATGTATGGCTCAGTATCCAAGGGACTTAAATGCCAATTTAGATACCTGATACCACCACCCTAGGAATTTGAAGTATGAGGCAGTCTTATGCCGGTCATTATAATAAATGACACACTTTTATAAAAAGACGGTAATCATTTCAAGGTAGATGTCTTGTTCATTCATATCAGCAGAAGAAAACAAACTTTATGAAATAACACATTTTCATCACATTGTGTGTACAGATTCAGTCCTTGCATTAGACAGGGCCTTGCAAACTGTTAGCTTATGCAAGAACTTAGGTAGAGGCAAGTGTTACCAATTATTTTTCTCTCTGCAATTAGTTTTAAACATCACTGCACAGATCTATAATCATAATAATAATTGAGCAGTATCTGGAAATGTTTTCGCTGTTGGGAGCAAAAGCACAATGTGATATCAACATTACATTTTTGTCCGATCAAGAAGATGTTTATACATAAGGATTTTGCAGAGAATATTATCTAATTTGCACATATATTGGTATACTGATATTGTTGAAATACCATAACAAACATTCACATTGTTTGAATGCAGTTTTGACACCCTTTTGTTTTGACATGACAACTCAGCATCTGACATCACTGATGCCTAAATACAGAACCACATGGGTTGAAACAGCCAGTCAGATTAGATGCAATAAGGACAAATGAGACTACAGACAGTGGTAGCAAAGATTGAGAATGACACACTGAAGAGCCAATATGTGGTGCACCAAAGATATAGAATAGTAGTAAACATGTATTTTCATTAATGTCAGAAAAACCACTAAAATAAGCACTTTAAACATTGTCTCAGTTCATAGAACTGAACAGAATAGAACAGGAGGGAATGGAATAGAAATAGATTTATGCACAAGCATACACATAGGAGTTCATAAATACACAGGTGGATAGAGAAAGAATCTGTGGATCAAACACTAAACCAACATATAAATAACACCTGGATCAATTTTCAGTGCTAGTACTTATTGGAAGCAGGTAGCTTCAAAAGTACAGTTGACCGTCCATTTCCACGGATTCTGCACCCACAAATTCAACCATCCTCAATGTGAAAATATTTTTTTTAATCAAAAGGCAAACCCTAATGTTGCCACTGCTTAACCCCCATGGATATCAAAACTTATGGATGCTCAAGTCCCATTATAAAGAATGGGGAGTAAAATGGAACCTCTAATATAGAATGGCAACATCAAGGTTCGCTTTTGAGTGTGGGATGGTTGAGTCTCTGGATGCAGATTCTGTGGATATGGAGGGTTGACTACTTCCTCACAAGGCTCCATATGAGACAATTATGCCATCTTTCCAGTGTCACACCATCATCCATGTCCTAACAAAATGAACCAACTGAATTTAAAGAATGTGATACAAGATGCAATTTATTAATCAGCAATATGATATTTTCCTTCATGGTCTAATTCTATACTGTATTGTTGTTGGAAGGCAAAGGCAAACCTATCATTGGCTCTTCGTGCCAGGAGTTATTCAGAGGAAGTTTGCAGTTGAGAAAGTGTGATTTTCCCTAGGTCAATGAAAACGTTTTCATATTTCATTGGAGATTCAAACGTTGGTCTCCCGGAGTCCTAATTCAACACTGAAACAACTGCATCACAATATCTCCATGCTAAACCTTTGAAAATACGATCCAAACAAGATATATGGCAGACAAACATCAAAGAGATTCTGCTGATAGCAAGCATTTATCCATTGTATTCCTACATATGGCAAAAAATGATGAAAAGAAGGACTACAACCAACCAATTGAACTATTTGAAAGAAGGAATACCTAAGTAATTTCTGGACTTTTTATATCAAAAAAAATATTGTGGTCCAAAAGCTCCACAATACACGAACAGAATTACATAGACTGTTGCTTGGTTTTGGAAGTTGGGACATAGGTCTCTTACCATATATGAAACCCCTGTCTCTCTTAATATAGATCTGATTTAAGATTTATATCCACTTCCTTAGAAGATTTCTATTCTCCTATTTGTTTACTTTAAAAATGGTAAAGGTCAGATGGAGACTTCTGAAGGCTTTTGGATTTTTACCACTGTGGTATAAACTGAGTTTCTAAATGGTATTCAGTGAAAAGGAATTTTCAGTCCTCCCCATCATCAGAAGTCCTAAACAACAATATTCATATTTTCCCTGAAACTGTAGTTCTACATAAGAAGGTAAAAAAACAGCCAGCTATGTCGGGATGCTGGGGCTGGATATTCTCCTCCAACCTCATAATTCATTGCACACTCATAGGAGCAACCTGAATTTCTTGACACAGATAGCATTGTAGTATACTTGGGTAATTTAGTCATGTAAGCACTGCAGAAAGAACATGTCCCAAGGAAAAAGGTTGCCAAGAGAGTAGGGATGCTGAAGGAATTTAAACTTTGCAAATTCCAACATGGATTGACCTGAACTACACCTCCCAAAGTGATATATGGATTGCAGTCCCCCAGTGGCCGTGATGCTTCCAAACTGTTTTGTTGCAGTAGTCATCTTGAAAAATGTACCAAAACACATTCAAAAGTACATATTTTGTGTGGAAATCTATGAGAGAAAAAATGTTTTTAAACATTCAATATTTATAGGGAAATGTTTGCATAGATTATCAAGGGGAAAATATACCAATCATTCATGCAGTAATTTGTCAGATAATGAAGTTATGTATGAATAAATATCACACATTAATGTGGTGTTTTATAAAATCATGAGTGAACATATGCAAAAGTGGCATGAAACAGGAATGAGATGATTAATCCATTCTTAGTTCATTGGAAGTACAGTGAGATGGTACCCATGATTCCACCTACTCATATCTGGCAAACTATATCCACTCTAAGAATTTTCTAGGTTAGGCAATTCTATAGTATGCTTCCACTGGAAGTTGCCAGGATTGTCCTGAATGACCTAGGATACCTCTCTTGAAACTTTCTAAGCGCTCTAGGCTGATTCTATGGTAACTTCCAAAGGAAGTCATTCATAGTTTCCTGTTTCCACAATTAAGTTCAGACCTCGTGGGCCATCCAGTCCAGCCCCCTGCCAAGAAGCAGGAAAATCACATTCAAAACACCCCGACAGATGGCCATCCAGCCTCTTAAAAGCCTCCAAAGAAGGACCACATTCCCTCCAGGGCAGAGAGTTCCACTGCTGAACAGATCTCTCACAGAGTGAGGAAGTTCCTTCTCATGTTCAAGCGGAATCTGCTTTCCTGCAGTTTGAAGCCATTGTTCCACATCCTAGTCTCCAGGGCAACAGTAAACTAGCTTGCTCCCTATGACTTCCCCTCACATCTTGATACATGGCCATCATTTATACGATCTGAAGAGAAACCAGAGTATTTTAAAATTTACTACTTTATATAAGAGACACCATTTTACATGCCATTATATGTAATGGTACAAGTATTATATATAATGAGTGGTGGTGGTGGTGGGGGGGGGGGGGGGTGGAGATCCAGGAACCGAATTCTAGTGGATCTCAATGTCTACTGTATATGCCTCCAAGTGTCAATCAGGATTGATCCTGCTTAGCTTCTAAATTCTTGTGTTGACAAAAATATAGTTGTTGGCTAGTGATTTTTCAAGAAACAACAGATAGACTGTGGCTGCCATTTTAATTTCCCACAATGCTAGAAAAATGCTATTTTGGGAGCATTGTTAAAATGGTGTATAGAACCAGCAGGTTGCCACCATTGTGATCTAAGCTTGCCAGGAACTACCAATGTAAATATGGCAAATGCATCTAAATCATTGTTTCTTCTTCTTTTTATGCTTCTATACTCCCATTTATACTCTTCAGATGTTAAGAATGTCTACTTTCAAAGCAAATTTTAAAAAATTCTTTTCCTGCTCCTTTCAAAAAGCTAGGCTTTTGTTGGAACCATAGCCAAGGCTATACATATTAAGGGGAAAAAAAGAATCAACGTTTCCACACAGATGTATATTCTGAAGCTATATAAAGACAGTAGAGACACAACATTTTTATTGGTATTTTATTTTTTAAAAATATAATCAATACAATTAAATTGTATTTATTATGGTGTGATTTTTATTTGTGCTTTTTATTTTAAAATTATTCAGATTTACTGTAGTGTTAATAATAACAATGACAAATATTATTATTTATAACAACTCATTATGCACCCAAGAAGAAAGAATCTGGTGGCTAACTTCCAAATTGAGCCAAAACAGTACAGCCAGTCCTCCATATCCACAGATTCTCCATCTATGGCTTCAACCACCCAAGGCTTGAAAACATTTTTTAAAATCCAAAAAGCAATGCTTGATTTTGCCATTTTATATAAGGGATGCCATTTTACTATGTCATTGTATATGATGGGATTTGAGGAACCACAAGTTTTGAAATTCATATGGGATCCTGGAACCAAATCCCAGCTGATAACAAGGGTCAACTGCATATTTAATTTGCATAATTTTGCTTATTAGAAGGAACTAATTTGCACTGTGCTGGTTGTGATGGGCATTTAAAAGATTCTCTGGATTGGTGCCATGGTCCAATGAGAGTTGCCTTCTCTTTTGAACTATTGCCAGCCAGATAACTCCAAAAATGTTTAGCTAGGTGATGATTATTGCATGGGGAGGCGTAATAAACTAATGTACTATGAACTAAAAGTATTAAGATTCACATTGCCCATTGGAAATCTAATTCATATATGAATCTGACTTCTGATATTTCAACAAACATTGTCCACCATTTTACTATCATCAGAACTAGAAACCTGGCTTTTTCAGAAGAAAGAAATCCAAAACTCACAAAAAATGCACCCAGCATATTTTGCCCTTTTCTTTAACTTAAAATTACTTCCTATATACAATAATCCCTGCTGCTCTCTAGCATTTGAATAATGTCCTTGCTCTCAACCCTTATGAAGACAACGATGACTCACTTATTTTCATTGGCTTTCCCCAATATTCTCCTCGCCCACTCTTTCACTTTCTATGATCTTCTGTTCCATATACTTTTGCGACCTTATCACATGGAGTCTCTTCTGTGCTTCTCTGTGCTGCCAACAAGCTGCCAGCATGGAGTTCCCCAGAACCCATAAAATGATGTGGGGCTACTTCTGGTGGAGCTCCATTGGGCTCTCTGCCAAGTGAAGAAGTGGAGGCTAGAGGAGTCAGGTGTACACCCAACTCCTCATAGAAGAAGTTGGGGAGAATGTGGGAGGAAGCCAGGGACAGCGGGGAAACGTTCTAGACCTCGGTTTGTTGTGGTCCTTAGAGTGGTTTCCCCCAAAATAGTGCTCTCCATATGTTCTGAACTCTAGTTTCCTTCACAGGGAAACTATGATGTCATTTGGAATTCAAAACATGCATAGATGTCAGGGTACACTGATTCACATTTACTCGCAAGTTAGGTAAAGGTTTCCCCTGTCGTTAAGTCCAGTCATGTCTGAATCTGGGGGTTGGTGCTCATCCCCATTTCTAAGCCGAAGAGCCAGCGTCGTTTGTAGACACCTCCAAGGTCATGACTGCATGGAATGCTGTTACCTTCCTGCCAGAGTGGTACCTATTGATCTACTCACATTGGCATGTTTTCAAACTGCTAGGTTGGCAGAAGCTGGAGCAACAGCAGGTGTTCACTCCGCTCCAGGGATTTGAACCTGGGACCTTTCGGTCTGCAAGTTCAGCAGCTCAGTGCTTTAACACACTTCACCACAAGTTATTCCAGTGTAAATGCTGAATACAGTGCATATGCTGAATCTGCAGCCAGTGACCAGATGGATTGGGAGCGCATAGACCCTACTGAAACAATAGCATACATTCCATGTTGCTCCCATCACTTCTTGCTAGTCACAGCTCTGTCTGTGTCCCTAGCCATTGCTTATCACAAGTACTGAAGTCAGAAAGTGATGCTCACATGATCTGTGAGTAGAAGGGACAGACAGACCCCCTCCTTCTGGCTGGTTGTGTGTAGCTTTATCTGTCATTAGCAGATATTCCATGGCACGTAGGGAGCAGTGGTGGAGACTTGTCACCTTATCATGTTAGGCTGAGAATTTGTCACACAATCCATGGGGTCCTGGCAGGAGCATGGAGAACCCGTTGCTCCAAACCCTGCATCATGCAATTTATCCTGACTGCCATCCTATGGGGGATAGTGTTGTCACCCACCTTCCCTCTATTGGTCCTAAGGCAACATGGGAATGCTAATGTATTCTTCCACAAGTGTTTTACACGACATCATTAAAGCATTTTGATTCTACTTTAAATTCCTTATATTCATCCTGTGGAATCCTGGGAGCTTTAGTTTGGTGAGAAACTAGACCTCTGTAGAAGAGAAGTCCAAATACTCCACAAAACTACAAACCCCAGGATTCCATAGGATGGCAGGATGGCAGTTAAAGCAGAATCATAGTGCTTGTTTGTGGGGTGTAAAAAAGCCCCAAGTATCTTTCAGAAGAAACATTAATAGGATATTAGGATACTCCACTAATTCACTGTCCCCTAGCAAACAGACTTTTTTTTGTGAAGAATACACAAAACCAGAGAAACCCACCATCCATCTGGATATTTTTAGCATGACATAGTAATCTACTTTCCAAATACCATGCAGTTTATTTTTGAAAGTCCAGTGTGTACAACAAAGGTCATTCACTTTCATACCAGAACAAGGAGTCTACTATCATTTGAAGGAGGAGAGGCATGCCTAGGGGATGTGCCAGAGTATAGCTGCGTTCGACTTAGCAAATGCCCTCCAACATTTGTCAAATGCCATTAGGTACTCTCTTATTTTATTTGATGTGAAATAATAGTTGTTTCTGGTATTGGGAGAATGAAGAGCATTCAAAAGATGTTGTTTCTTTGTGAGTCTACTTGAAGGAATTTTATTTATTTTTTAAAGGCTAGAAAGTCATAAAGAAATTCCAAAATTAAAAACACAGCAACACACACACAATAATAATAATAATAATAATAATAATAATAATAATAATAATAATAATAATAAAAACTTTATTTATATACCGCCCTATCTCCCAGAAGGGACTCAGGCGGTTTCCCGTCATAAAACAACAAGTATATTACATAACCACATAAAACATAATATTAAAATAAGATAAAAAAACTATACAATTAGATAATACAGTAAATAGCACTTACAACAACCTTGATCAGGGGGACGGGGACTATAAACCAAATATATTAACATAAAACATTTCAGAGTAGAAGAGTCTTGTACAGTATATTCTGGTCCAGAGATCGGTGGTGTACCAGAGTGACTACTCAAAAACCTCCCAAAACCACCAGGTCTTCAATTCTTTATGGAAAATGTTCAAGGTAGCAGATTGTCTAATCTCCTTTGGAAGTGCATTCCATAGCTGGGGGGCCACTGCCGAGAAGGCTCGCTCCCTCGTCCTCACCAACCGTACTTGAGACAGAGGTGGGAGCAAGAGGAGGGTCTCCCCGGCCGATCCCAAGATCCACACCAGTTCAGAGGAGGAGATGCGATCACGGAGATAGGCAGGGCTCGAGCCGTACATATATACACATATATCTATCATGCAATCAGGAAGATCTGATAGCAATAATCCCATAAAACAACAGTTTCTCACTGCCAGTGCTAAGCTGAAATGCACACTCAAAGTTGATCTACCCTGTTTGGAGCTTGTATATGGAGCTTGGGATATTTTGGCATCTGGAGAATGAAGGGGTGTGTGAACAGCCCTTTGAAAAGAAGAAAAAGCATTTGTAGTGATGATCATCATAGTAATTCAGTGGAACAAAACATATGTTTTGTATCTAAATATCTCCAGACAGGGCTGGTAATGACTGATATTTGAAACACTGAATAGCCAGTATCCAACTAGATGGACAAGTTTAATACAGTAGACCTTCCATTTTCACAGTAACATTCACAAAAGTGGAAAAACCATGAACAAAAAAAACCCATAGTGATATATGTTTTTCCATGAGAGATTAATATGGCCTCAATGGAAAACCTTGAGTCCTCCAGTGCAACTGTATGAGCAGTTTCCAACAGAAGTTGGACATAGAGTCATGCTGGAGAACCTAGTTAATGAAAAACTAGTCCAACAGACCAAAAGATGGGCATTCATGCTTGTGATACTCAAGTTATCTGGCAGGCTTCTTTTGAGATGGAGATGGTGTTCAAAAGTGGTTTGAAATATGATGTACAGAAAAAATAAGCTCTGGAGGGTGGTAAGAGTACAACTTATTCAGGGCTTCTAAGGCGTATCTAAACTGTAGAATTAATGCAGTTTGGTATCAGTTGCATTGCCATGTCTCAATGCTATGGAACCCTGGGAGTTGTAGTTTAATGAGGCAGAAGACACTTTTGCAGGAACCCCCAGGATTCCATATTATTGAGTCATAGCAGTTAGTGGGGTTAAACAGGTCAAGATGTGATTTTTAGTTTATAGCATTCAAGAAAAACAAACATCATCAAACAAATTTTCAATTTACATTTGGCCTTTCCCATATTAAATGTGCCCAAGATCTGAGAATGGGAAAAATAATAAAAAATACTCCAAAAATGGTTGCAAAGCACGTTCTTGATTATTGGGAAACTCTGGAGACAATACCAGACTTATTTTGTACAGCACTGATACCATTTAAAAGCAGAAAACAGCAGAAAAACAGTGGAAAATAACACTAGTACACAGAATCTGTGATTATGTGCACAGAAAATGATATTTTCAGAGCAAAAAATACTACATGTAAATTTGGCACTTAAAAAATCCCCAGTTACAGGATTTTCTGCACAAAGGTACCATGTATAAATGTGTATATAAAATAGTGTACAAACTGCAAATAATTTTCAAAAACCACAACATTTTCAGGGGATTTTCTGGCAGTGAGAAGAAAACTGCTAAAATTACTCATTGCTTCCTTCGAGAACATAATTAGCATAAATTATAATCCTATCAATGTCATGCCTAGGAATGAAATAGACATTTGCATTACTTGAGATTGTGTTATCCAATTACATTATCAATTCATTGGATATCCTTTGGTTTCTGGTCACTCATATAAAACCACGAGCATTGGATAATTATTTTCTTTAGAATAAAATACAAATAAATGTGCCCATCTATAAATATGTGTATTTGAGAAATGCAGACATTTAGGCTTTACTCAATTGTGAAGTTGAGAAAAAATGATAAATATAGAAGAACTGCATTAAAATGCATAGGTTAGTGCACATATGTTCCAAGATATTCATGTTTCAATCTGATGAAGTGAAAAAAAGAAGACTTTTACGATTTGATACAAAATTTGGACATTACAAGATAGGACTTGACAGATTGGAGAGCTGGGCCAAAACCAACAAAATGAATTTCAACAGAGATAAATCTAAGCAACTATATCTAGGCAGCAAAAATGAAATGTACAAATGTAGGGCAGATGACACAGGCTTGAAATCAGTACATGTGAAAGAGATCTAGGGATGGGGTTGTTGTATGTCTCTCGGGCTGTGTGGCCATGTTCCAGAAGTATTCTTTCCTGACGTTTCGCCCACATCTATGGCAGGCATCCTCAGAGGTTGTGGGCGAAACGTCAGGAGAGAATACTTCTGGAACATGGCCACACAGCCCGAAAGACATACAACAACCCTGTGATCCCGGCCATGAAAGCCTTCGACAACACAGATCGAGGGATGTTAATAGACCATAAACTAATAGTGTGTCAAGAGTGTGATGTAGTGAAGGGGGAAAAAAACAATGTTTTTGTGGTCAAGGCAATAGGAATATAGTACCCAGATTGAAGGATGCACTTTATTATATTTTAGTCAGATCTCACATGAAATACTACAATCAGTTCTGGGCACTACTGTTCAAGAAGGATATTGACAAGCTGGAATGTGTCTGTAGAAGAGCAATCAAAGTGGTGAAAAGCCAAGCCCTATAAGGAGTGGCTTAGGGAGCTAGGTACATTTAGCTTGGAGAAGAGAAGACTGAGGAGTCATATGATACTTTTGTGGTAATATTTGAAGGATTGCCTGGTAGAAGATGGAGCGAGCTTGTTTTCTGCTGCTTCAGAGATGAGAACACAACAAATTAATTCAACTCACAAGGAAAGAGACTCCAATTTAACATTATGATGTCTCCTGCTATGGTATGATCTTATGATGTATCACACTTCAGACCTATAGCACTTTGATACCCATCAACTGCCATGACTTAATGCTTTGGAATTCTGGGATTTGTAGTATTTACCCTTCTCTGTCAGAGAGCTCAGATGCCATAACAAATTATAAATCCCAGAATTCCATAAAGTGGTGTGGTTGGTCTGCAACTGAGAAATTTTCAGCTGTAGCCAAGCCCCTGAGTCTATGATTGTAGATAGTTCAACCATTTAAATATAGAGAAAATAATTCCCTATGGATATGCTTATGATTTTTCAGTTCCAGCTATTAATTATCATTTGCATTTTCTTTATCACTACATAATGTTTTATGCATTAAAAATTAAATTGACTTCATTACATCACAATCCAATGGCACATGCCTTTGGAACCAGACAATGGTGCTTTGCTCAACCCACGGAAGGAGAATAAGATCTACTGTAGGTTCAGTTTGAGTGGGCTACCTACGTATGGGCATGGGACAATTCAGAACAGGATCTTAACACACATCTCTCAGCATTGTTTTCTTATATAAGTGTGCTCTCCCCCCAAAAATACCTGCAAAACAACATTTGGGAAAAATGTGAGAGGAGGAAAATGAAGCTGGGGTGGGGGGGAGTCATTACAACTTTCTCCAGATGGACACTGCCACCTGATTTTTGATCCGAGGCCTCCACGGTGGTTAATCCAGCCTGGAGTAGAGGAGGATTAACTTTCAATTTTAAAAAAATCTTGTGACTGCAGAAAAGGGCAGCTTTTAGTACTGCCAAAGGAAACAAGAGCTCAATGAAGAGGAAGAAGAAATGAAGAGATTCGTTTAAATAGGGTGCCTCGATCCTCGAGTTTTAACCCTCCAGGAACTTCCCCTATTTTTTTTTTAATTTTCTACCCTGCACCAAGAAAAAGGGCAGACAACAGTGGAGATTTGTAGTCCATTTTCCTCTCAAGAAATAGGTCAGACACCTTGCTTTCTGGCCCAATTTTGAAGAGGAGCCAACAAAGGCCATCTCATATGTAGACGGATTCAGCATTCAAATATCACCAAAGGATACGTCAGACATACAAACAGCATCTCAGCTTGAAATCAGTCCACAATTGTCCATATTTTTTTACCTATTTCTCCACATGGCAGATGTAATGACGGTGGTAGGGAACGGCTGCTTTGTTTTGCTTTCAAACCAGGGTCTTCCTTTTTTTTGTGCAATATTTATTTCCTGTTTAATTACATGTGAATTAGCTAGGAGAAACGGTAGGGAAGCCCTCTTACCGTCTTAAGCCTTCTGAGCAGTTTGTTAAATTCTCGCTTCAAATCCCTTGGGGGAATAGTGGATTCAAAGGCGCTTTTAATCATACTATAAGGAGGGTGAAGTAGTATGTAAGTAGGTCATAGTGAAAGCATTACGAGTGCATAGGTTATTGCTTTCTTGAACAACAAACAGAGAAGCATGCTCTTTGGAACATGTTTGCTTTCGCCATTTCTTAAAGAAAAATAGAGACAGAGACAGAAAGGCGGGGCTGGGGGAAGGGGGAGGGGGAGAGGCAGGACTAAGCCTGAGTAAAGAAGGAAAATGTCGCCCCTTTGAAGGAGACAAAGATGCCACTATGATGATCATAATTCACGAATAGTCAGCCCTCTATATCTATGGATCATGCATCCATGGATTCCGCCATGCACTGCTTGAAAATATTCAGAAACAATTCCAAAAAAGCAAATCTTTATGTTGACATTTTATATACAGTATGAGACACCATTTTACTACCTCATTGTATATACAGGCAATCCCCAAGTTACAAACATCTGACTTACAAATGACTCATAGTTACAAACAGAGTGAGACAACAGGGAATGAGAAAAATATTCCCCAAGGAAGGAAAATTCACTCCTGAAAGTGTTATCATGGGGATAACGCCATTGAAGCTTTATCACCAATCCTGGTTCCCACAACAAGTCATTTATTTCAAAATTCAAATATCACAGGGTGATAAGTGAGGTTAAATATTCTGAAAAGGGGCACAGACAGGAAAACAAATACCACAGGGTGTTAACCCTTACCTATGCTATCCAAAACTTATATATACTGTATATATTAAAGCTAAAGGTTTCTGTTAACATTAAGTCTACTCGTGTCCAACTCTGGGGGTTGGTGCTCATCTCCATTTCTCAGCTGAAGAGCCTGTGTTGTCCATAGACACCTCCAAGGTCATGACTGTATGGAGCGCCATTATCTTCCTGCCGAAGTTGTACCTACTGATCTGCTCACATTTGCATGTTTTCGAACTGCTAGGTTGGCAGAAGCTGGGGCTAACAGCCAGAGCTCACCCCACTCCCCGGATTCGAACCACTGACCTTTTGGTCAGTAAGTTTATTTATTTATTTACAGTATTTATATTCCGCCCTTCTCACCCCAAAGGGGACTCAGGGCGGATCACATTACACATATAAGGCAAACATTCAATGCCTTAACATAAAACAAAGACAAGACAAACACGGGGCTCCAAGCTGGCCTCAAACTCATGACCTCTTGGTCAGAGTGATTTGTTGCAGCTGGTTGCTCAACAGCCTGCGCCACAGTCCGGCAAGTTCAGCAGCTCAGCAGTTTAACCTAGGGGCTCCATAGATATAGATATAGTTACATTTTACAAAGTACCTGTTCTGACTTACATACGCATTCAGCCTAAGAACACATCTACATAAACTATCTTGTCTATAACTTGGGAACTGCCTGTAATGGGAATTGAGCATCCATGCTCAGATACCTCAGCAGATATCAAGGATCCATTGTACCTACCTTCACTTGGATTTAGGTGCCCATGGGACTTCTTGGAACCAAATCCCAGAAAACACCAAGGACCCACCAGACATTGTCATCCAAAAGGCTGCCATCTTTCATTAACATTAACATTAACATGCTATTTGCTAAAATCTTCCTTAGAGCCGGGGCTAACACTTTATTTAGGAAGAGTGTGGCATCTACATCAGGCAATGGATTTCAGGAGTCCTTTTGCAGAATTATACCTCAATGATGCCACTTTGACTGCTATGGCTGCATCCTATGAAATCCTGGGCTTTGAAGTTTGGGTAAAACATTAAGGCTCTCTGGCTAAGAATTCTAAATAATCCTCCTCAAAGTACTAATTCCACATTTATATGTTTCTGTGGTGGAATTTAAAGTGAACTGATTCTGTTGTAATTGAAGTGTGGATTAGTAAATAGTTCAGGTTTCACAATAGCAATTAAGCATGTTTTTGATGCTATTGCTACAATAACAACTCATACCTCAATCTATTTTACAAAGCATCCTCTCCATGGAAGAAGGGGATTCTTTCTGATGATCATTGCAGTGTGATGGGATGCTGTTCTTGTCAAGTTTGGGAGGGAGATTGGACCAGGAAAAGTTACTTAACTAAGCAGCTGATAATTAAGTAGCTGATGCAGATTCCAGTCTATAAAAATATTGCCTACATCTTCACTCACCTTCCTTTTTATCTCCTCTCCCTCCAACAACAGGGATCAACATAATAACTCTGGCCAGCAAATGTGCATTGGATTATTTTTGGACAGCTGCATTCATTATTTGTAATGTCTAATTTGATCCAGAGAGACTTATATACTGACTCTTTGACCTGCTCTAACACGAATGAACAAATTAGCATCTATAGCACATGGACAGCTGACAGAGGCTAGAATCTCAACTAATGAAGACACATTGCCTCAATTGTTGAATAGGGAGTCAATGCATGAGTAAAGTCTACTCATTCAATGAGTTTACTCTACTTGGAATTCATAATAGGAATTATCCCAGAGTAGGTATACAAATCATTTACTTCTAGTCTTTCCCACTTTGGTGCTATCATAAACTGCATTATTTATACCTAAATAATAGGTATAAGGGGCCCCTGGTGGCTCAGTGTGTTAAAGTGCTGAGCTGCTGAACTTGCAGACTAAAAGGTCCCAGGTTCAAATCCTGGGAGTGGAATGAGTGCCCGCTATTAGCCCCAGCTTTTGCCAACCTAGCAGTTCGAAAACATGCAAATGTGAGTAGATCAATAGGTACCGCTCCAGCGGGAAGGTAACGGTGCTCCATCCAGTCATGCCAGCCACATGACCTTGGAGATGTCTACGGACAACACCAACTCTTCGGCCTAGAAATGGAGATGAGCACCAATACCCAGAGTTGGTCACGACTGGACTTAACGTCAGGGGAAAACTTTATCTTTACTAATAGGTATAAGGTCTATGTTTAGCTACAATATGACTTCTATACCTATAGGATCTGTACCCATGGTTTTACCCCCTTAGGAATTTTCTTGGTCATCTGGGTGATTCTATGGTAAACTTTTGTCCCTGGTTAACATAGAGTTACACAATAGGACCTATCAAAATCTTACAGAGAATGCCATGTACTCCAGGACACCTCTATGGTAAGGTGCAGTGGAAGTCCTACATTTTAATAGGGTTTCTTCCTGAACTTCTGTTTTGACAGTATGATCAGGCATATATCTCAGAGATAATACTATATAGAATCATAAAGTTGGAAGAGACCTCGTGGGCCATCCAATCCAACCCCATTCTGCCAAGAAGCAGGAAAATCACATTCAAAGCATCCCTGACAAATAGCCATCCAGGCTCTGTTTAAAAGCCTCCAAAGAAGGAGCCTCAACTACACTCTGGGGCAGAGAGTTCCACTGCTGAACAGTTCTCACAGTGAGGAAGTTCTTCCTAAAGTTCAGGTAGAGTTTCCTTACCTGTAGTTTGAAGCCGTTGTTCCTCATCCTAGTATCCAGGGCAGCAGAAAACAAGCTTGCTCCCTCCTCCCTATAACTTCCCCTCACATCTTGATACATGACTATTCTGCAGGCTAAACATACCCAGCTCTTTAAGCTGCTCCTTATAGGGCTTGTTCCTCAGACCCTTGATCATTTTAGTCACCTTCCTGTGGACACTTTCCAGCTTGTCAACATCTCCCTTCAATTGTGGTGCCCAGAACTGGACACAGAATTCCAGGTATGGTCTGACAAAAGCAGAATAGAGGGATAGCATGACTTCCCTGGATCTAGACACTGTACTCCTATATACTAATTTAATATTACTTGTGATTATATTGAGAAACCATTATTTCCCAAAATGATAAAAAGGATATTTTATGTAACAGTAATGTTAATATGGGGCCCCTGGTAGCACAGTGTGTTAAAGCGCTGAGCTGCTGAACTTGCAGACCAAAAGGTCCCAGATTCAAATCCCAGGAGAGGAATGAGCGCCCACCGTTAACCCCAGCTCCTGCCAACCTAGCAGTTCGAAAACATGCAAAATGTTAGTAGATCAATTGGTACCGCTCCGGCAGGAAGGTAACGGCGCTCCATGCAGTCATGCCGGCCACATGACCTTGGAGGTGTCTTTGAAGAACGCCGGCTCTTCGGCTTAGAAATGGAGATGAGCACCAACCCCCAGAGTCGGTCATGACTGGACTTAACGTCAGGGGAAAACTTTTACCTACCTTTACCTTAATGTTAATATATTTCCTTTAAATTAGAATATGCAAATTTTGTCTCTTTTCAGTGATGTTATCCTATTATTCTATCCTATGTAATCCAATTGTTTGCAGATTTGTGAGGCATTGGAAAGGTATAGTTCAGAATTCTAACAATGCATCTACATTGTACAATCAATGTGGTGTGATACCACTTTAATTGCCATGGATCAATGCTATGAAATCTTGGGATTTGTAGTTTGGTGAGAGACTTTTGGGCAAGAAGGCTAAAGAGTGTGTAAAACTAAAAGTCTGTTATTAAAAATCTATACAATCCATCAGCCCTCACTAATATTCCCATTAGTAAAGAATGATCATTGCTGTAGTTCAACACCTATGGAGCTTCCTTGACTAGGAAATACTGCCTTAGAGATGAGAGTGGGTAGACTGAGGAATCACAAAACAATGGAGCTTTTGGTGTTGGTGTTGAAGAAACCAGCTAATAGGACATCCTTCTCTTAGGCTCCAGCAATCAATGAGTAGGATGATCAATTGTGGTGACAGCTGATACATTCCATGTCAGTTGGATGACAACTCTGTTTCAGGTTTTGGATGCAGGTATAAAGGAGCTGTTGGGAGTTCTGAGCGAACTTGAAAGAAAAAGGTTAAGCACCTTGGATAGCCTTTTAAAGTGTGGTGAAAAATCCAGAGTGGATTCACCACCAATATAGGAAACAACAGTGTTCCTGTTAATGGGCTTCACTTAGAAATACCACTGTTGGAAGTTTGATTGGGACCTGCATGACAACTTTCTCAGTGGATACCATCTTCTGTCACCTCAGTCTTTACACCCATCTTATCTAATACCGCCTTCCCTGACAGTTCTCCAGAGTATCAAGCATACCATGGTTTCTCCCACTGACTTCTAGTTGATCCCTTTAAAGCTGGAAATGTAGACCACTGAAGAAATCCTGGACCTAGACAATTTCTTTTAGAAGCTGATTGGAATCACTTATATATACAACAGGATTAAAAAAAATGTATTTCCTTCAATTCTAGAGTTGGCTGTTATCTTAATTAATGATTGGCAGAAGTAAATGTTGCTCAGAATTAGCACACTGGAAAAGGTGATTAGAATAAAGATTTGCTGAAGCATTCGGCTTCAAAAGGGGTGCGGGTGGCAGAGGGAGAGTTTTGGAATCTCGGTTGCTATAGATAGAGGACTTCAATTCCTCTCTCTTCCTGTTTCAGGCGCAGATGAAAAGATGTTTTCACCATCCTGTTCCAGAGAGAGATTGCTGAGTAATAACTCAGCCTTTCCAAAAACAATTAAGCAAAATGCTGAGACAAAATGCAGGCATCTTCAACAGCTGACTCAAAACTGTAAAGATGATTTTTCCCCCCTCCTCCCAAAGAGACTTGGCTATCAGATAAGCTTGTTCAAAGGCTAATGGGAAGACGCTCTCAAATAAAAACCTGCAAAAGTTGGTTTCTTTCCCCTGTTTGGAATCTTTCTGCAAGTTCTTGTATGCATCATAGGGCTTGGAGAAAATGAAGCAGATGGGAGACTTCCTGTGGACCTCCCTGCTGCAACATTAGGGCAGGGCTGGTCCTACCATTAGATAGTTGTCTCAGCAAGCGGATCAGAGGGATGTCATTGAATGAACAGCATGATTTTAGTAACAGTGCCACCAAGTAGCTAGCAACCTCATGAATTTCACTGGATTTTCTTAGGCAAGGAATACGTAGAGATGATTTTCCACTGCCTTCCTCTGATTACACCCTCCTGGTATACCATGGTGGTCTCCTTTTCAAATACTACCAGCTATGACCGTACTGTCTTATATTAATTTTTGCTCCAAAAGATGCGCTAGGTCTTATTTTCAGGGGATGTCTTATTTTTCCATGAAGAAGAATTCACATTTATTGTCGAACAAAAAAAAAAAGAACATTTATTATATACTGTACAGTAGTTGTCATCACAAACCAGCATAACCAGACAAACTGTGAATCCTATCAATAATTTCTTGTTACTACCATTATTTCCATGTACAACTCGTATGTACATTTACCAATCCTGCATGCTCTGGTGTTTTGTTTGGCGGGCGCCGAGCATGCTTCCAAACAAAAACCTTGCTAGGTCTTACTTTCGGGGGAGGCCTTATATTTAGCAATTCAGCAAAACTTCTACTAGGTCTTATTTTTCGGGGATGTCTTATTTTCAGGGAAACAGGGTAATTCTGAAGGCACCAGATGAGGTCTCATTGTCCCAGATGATTGAGGATCATAAAAGGTATTTAGTTAGATGTTATCGGCCCCATCTACACTGACCACTTAATTGCATTTCAAACCAGTATTGAAGAAAGTGGTTTCACTGTGCAGATGATTACATAGGAAATCTTAGAACCATTTTGAGGCTCGGCTGATGATTACACAAACCACAGAACACTGATGTACATTAAGAGCTTTCATTCATGCACTTTTGTGGGAATTCATTGTCTAGCTGCTGCAGTTTGAAGCTAGCTTTGAACTGCATTAAATGGTCATTGTAGGCATTAACTAGAATCCTGTTGATTAGTTCACAGTAGAGTAGATCTATTGAACTGACTGCTCAATGGTGAGTCAAAACAGGAAAATTCTGAATTTAGTGACTCTACCCTGTCCAGGACTAAAATATAGTTTAGGAATCTAGTAGTACATTTGAGAGTACCGAAGAAGAAGAAATTTTAAGATATATCTGGTCTAACTATGCAGGTGTGTTTCTACTACAAGTAATTGTGACTGGTAGCTAGTATTACAGAGTGATTTAGATTCCATTCTGGGTTTAGTACAAATTTTAAAGGAGCGATCCAAAGTTTTGAGGCTCTGGTTAGTTTGTTATCACTGACTGTAGGTCAAATAACTTGGGGTATTATAGGTAATCTAAAGGGGGAACTGTGTAAAAAATAAATAAAAAAGATTTTAAAAAATCCAACAAGAAGTTGGAGAAATAAGGAACTTGTCCAGTTGCATTTTAATTCACAGTTCCCATGGTTGTATGTGTTTCTAAATGCAGATATCCTTTGGTATTCACTCCATTCTGAAATTCATCATGCAGAGCTCTGAGCAAAAACCTCCACGATATAATAAATATTTGACATGAATATGCACAAAAAAGATAGGCATATTAGGAAAAGCAGCTTGCAAAAACATTAATCATGTAAAAAACTCTTGCAAAAGTCTATTACATAAAGTTGCATAACATGAATATTAAGTATACACCAAAACGTTAGGATTTTTATGGTTGTTTTAAAAACAGTTGGGAACTAATGCAGAGATAAGATGGAATGAATGAAACATTGCAGGAAATGCTTCAGTTGAGACCTTACGGTGCACATAATTCAGGGTTGTTGTTTTTTTTGCATAAAGAACATTTTCTGTGTAAAAAATTATTTTTTCTGTGTGAATAAGCTTTGAAAACTGCATCATTTCCAAATACTTTATAATGGTGGGAAATAAATGTTAAAATTACTTGTTGATTTCTTCAAGAACAATATTGGTGAAGAATTATGTCCCTTTCTAACATGGAAGTCACCAATCGGTACATTTATTACAAACTTATCATCTGGACTTCCATCCAACCATTAATCTTAAACTGAATCACTTTATTTGTAGTCAGAACACCCATTGTACCACAACCATACTGACAGTAATGCATGTCCACACACTCCATGACCCATTGTCTTCAGTCAATTGCTATGATTCAACCTAATTTGCCTGGAACTCTGAATAATTTGACACCAAGAAGTCTCTAAATTACATATTGATTTGGCTCACACTGAAGATAAAGGATGAGCCAAAGATAAAGGATATCTCAGTTATGGCACCTGCCTTATGGAACCACCATCCATTGGAGGTAGTGTGACTCCTCCTTAAGCAGATTTTTAATATGATGATAGTTGGGTTAAAAGAAAATACCAAACACTAGTGTCCTTAAATGATGTATTTTACTGATTACTCCTGGTGTGTCCTCCTGAGCTATTTTTGTTTCTAGAATTGTACTTTGAATACACATTTTTTTTATTCTGTATGCTATCAAGAACTTGCCTTTGGCACATAAAAGCAGGACATAATATATAAACAAATCTTGCTATTGTGTATAAGTTGTCACTAGGCACAATTTTCAAGACCGATGAGGATCAGAAGGCACATATATTTCCCAGTAGCAAATGCCTTATGATCACAACTAATTTTCAGCACTTGCCCTTGCCTTCCTCTGGGGTGGAAAGTGTATGACTTGCCTAAGGTTACTGAATGGGTTTCATGGCTCAGTGGGGGATTCAAAGTCTGGTTCTCCAAACTCCTAGACCAACACTCAAAGAACTTGCCCATGTTTTCTAGGCAAAAGGGATCCTTGAAATGTATCCCATTACAGTTTCACAGGAGGTATTAAATATCAAGTTCAAAACAGACAAGGCAACCAAATGATAATGACATAACTATCAGGTACACTTTAGGGTTGTCAATGGACTGAGTCATGAAATAAAAGAAATAACCTCAATCTGGTCAGTATTTGGGCTCCTTGTCCCACTGGTAGAAAATTTGCATTGGTTAATGCTAGATACCAATCTTCTACATGATGCTCATGCAATGTTCTGAATTCCAACATAAATGTTGGTATTTATCAATGTGTCTGTTTATTGATCCACTGTGTAATGGGGAAAACATGGTGTATGCTTCTATAATCCCAGTGAATGAAGAGGGACATCTGTCTGAAGACACTGTCAATTCTGCACCATCTTAGGAATTGCATGGCAGAAATCCTATTGGTTAGTCTCAACTGCAGTAGGGGAGGGATGCAGTCCATCTGCATGCATCCAGTGGATTGATCTTGCTTTTGGTAGAGAAAGACCTGAACAGCACCTAATGGTTCTGCTGCAGTTCACCAACTGTGAGTCTTTCAGAGTTTTTTTAAGGGAGTTATGTAATACACTCATTAAAATTAAATGTGGGTTGAAATGCTGCAGACAGATTGTTCAGCTTGAAAAGGAAAGGAAGAGAAAGCTTCTACATGACTCTTAGTAGTGGCGGTAGTAGTAAAACTTTTTTGGAAGTCCTTAAGGAAGGGATCAAATCTTAGCCCTTTAACTCCCAGAGCATTGGCTATTAGGTAGGAAAGCAGTTGGCAAAAATAAATTTTAACAAATGCATATATTTGTTTATGCATTAAATATCATACCCAAGTCTGTTTTAGGTGTCTTATGAAAAATGTCAAAACAGAAAAGTATCATTCAAATAAGGGAGGCCTGCATGCTTTCAAGTCATTCCAAGACTTATCCACACATTGCAGTACTTGAAAGAAAATTTTCCGAAAACTTCAAAGTCTAGCAGGTGAATGTCCACTCATCCCTAAAAATCATGCTGCATTATGCATTTTTAAAGAACGGTGGAATAATCAAGAAAGATAGCAGATGAAAACCTTTGCTAAGAGATTCTGTGATGGTAGCAGATCAATCGGAGCAATTCCACTGAAGCATTTCATTGGTTTGGTGGCCAGAAAGTATACTTGCAAGTAGGGGAGGGGGGGGAGTATTTGTTACTTCATTGCCATGTTTGGTGGATAAAGGGGGAGCCAGCAAACAACTTCAGAAGAAAATACTCACAGATTCAGGGATGGCTCTGGTGACCAAGCAGCAAAAAATAGCAAAATCCAATACACAATGACCGCAATATATTTATTATTTGTCATTGTTTTATGTCTGCAAGACATTTGAGACCTACAGTAATTCTAATATGGTATTTTTTTGCCAAGACTTTTGCAGCCAAGATGTTTGCCATTATTTTTCTCTAGGTGATTGCCAATTACCTAAAGTTATCCAGTAGATTTCCATGGCTGAATGGGAATTTGACCCCTGTTTTACTGACTCCTAGTCCAATTCTTGAACCATTACACCATGCTAGCTCAATATCTCCATTAGGCTGATCAAAAGGCACAAAATATCTGAAACAAGCTTTCATAGGTCATATGCTTCTTGATCAGATACAGGTGTGAAAATGCAGGAGTAGAGCATCACAGAGTTACATCTTTCTGGAAATGTTAAAAGTGTTTATGAAGATCATCTTTAAAAAGGGTGGATGCCAAAAGATGCAGGGATTCTGGCCTGCATCAATACGGGTATAGCATCTAGATCCAGGAAAGTCCTGCTCCCCCTCTATTCTGCCTTGGTCAGACCACACCTGGAATACTGTGTCCAATTTTGGGCACTGCAGTTGAAGGGAGATGTTGACAAGCTGGAAAGCGTTCAGAGGAGGGCAACTAAAATGATTAAGGGTCTGGAGAACAAGCCCTATGAGGAGTGGCTTAAAGAACTGGGCATGTTTAGCCTGCAGAAGAAAAGGCTGAGAGGAGACATGATAGCCATGTACAAATACGTGAAGGGAAGTCATAGGGAAGAGGGAGCAAGCTTGTTTTCTGCTGCCCTGCAGACTAGGACACAAGGGAACAATGGCTTCAAACTACAGGAAAGGAGATTCCACCTGAACATCAGGAAGAACTTCCTCACTGTGAGGGCTGTTCGGCAGTGGAACTCTCTCCCCCGGGCTGTGGTGGAGGCTCCTTCTTTGGAGGCTTTTAAGCAGAGGCTGGATGGCCATCTGTCGGGGGTGCTTTGAATGCGATTTCCTGCTTCTTAGCGGGGGGTTGGACTAGATGGCCCATGAGGTCTCTTCCAACTCTACTATTCTATGATTCTATGATTCTATGAGTCCACATCCCTTGTTGAACAAAAGGGGGTGGCCATGAAGTAGCCAATGCAAGATAGAAACAAGAGGAGTTCCTTGGAGATCTAAGTGCGGTTCCACACAGCCCTTTAATCCAGGAGCAATCAGGTTTTAAAACCACAATTGCGCCCAGGTTGAAGTCTGCACAACCCCCCCCCCCCCAAGCTTTTCAGTAGGGCACCGGGACACAAAACAAAACTCCCCAGAAAAGTGTTCAAAAAACAAAATGACTTACCTGGCCAGCATTTCCCTGCTGCCAAAGCTCTCCTGGTGTGTAGAAATGATGCGCCAGGAGAAAGGGGGGCAGGAGCAATTTTCTTCCTCCCCTCCTCTTGGTGTGTCATTTCTATGCGCCAAGAGAGCGCGTAGAAAAAGGGGGGATGTGCCGGGTAAGTTATTTTCTGTTTTAAAGGCTTTTCTGGAGGGGGGTTGAGAGGGGTGTGTCCCAAGAAACCCGAAACAGATGTGTAAATGGGAATTGGAAGTCATGCGGAGCAGTCCCTGGTCCCATCTATACAGCGCCTGCAGCTGCAAAGACCTGGGTCTTCTGAAAGACTTGGGGCTTTCTAGCAGAAAAAATTACTTTGGCACAAAGCAGGGTTTTCCTGATTTGTGCCAAAGGCATTCATTTTTCCCTGAGGCATCGTTTGGATGCCCCAGGGGAAAACACAGGAGGGCATTCACTATAGGTGCTGTTTGGATGCACACTTAGTGACTCTCTCTCATCTGAGAAAAGTGGAAAAGAGGTGATGGGCAGAAGCTGCAGAAGAAGAGTGGTCTGAGAATGTAATGTTTTGGCTGCAATATCTTGAAATGCCTTCATTAAATTTCTGGGATTGAAGTAGGAGTAATGTGGTGGTGCCTGGAGAATGAAATGAAAATATTTTCCATTTCAAACAACACCAAAGTCAATTAAATCTGTTGAAAAGATGGTGGGAAGATTTTACATCTCCCCCAAGAACAAGTGGGAAGGCCTCTTACATCATCATTGGTAAGGATTTGGTTTCAGCTCATTTTCAAAGATTTAGTTTGAATTTTTAATATTCAAAATGGGAGAAACCAAAACTGATACACACTTCTCTCAAAGCACAGTCCACAGAGTGCTTCAATGTTTAAGGTCTAGGTTTGAAACATATAGGTTGATGAGGCACCAGCACTTTTTGGCAGAGAAGGTTAAAGACCTTGTAAGTTCCTGGAATTCCATAGCATTGAGCCAAGATAGTTAAAGTGGTGTCAAACTGCATTAATTATACAGTGTAATGCACCCTAAGAATGCTTTCCCCCATGTCTTCCCCAAACATTCCTGTGATGGAGATAGGACTAAGAGAAAATCCCCACCAAGGATCTTAAAATCTGGGCCAGATCATATATGAGATAGGGTCTTTCGAATTGTCAAGTCCAGTGGTTCTCAACCTGTGGGTCCTCAGATGTTTTGGCCTTCAACTATCAGAAATCCTAACAGCTGGTAAACTGGCTGGGATTTCTGGGAGCTGTAGGCCAAAACACCTGGGGACCCACAGGTTCAGAACCACTGGTCTAAACATAAAACACAGGGTTTTAAAAGCCATACCCATCACTTTGAATTCTATGAGAAATGCATCTTTGGGTAGAGGTGGAGTCATTTCTCATGTAAGCATTCATTTCAGATTTTCTTCATCAACATTTAACCACAAAAATAGTGCATGGGACATTTTTCTTTCCCAATGCAGTAGAGTCTTGCTTATACAACATAAACAGGCCGGTAGAACGTTGGATAAGTGAAAATGTTGGATAATAAGAAGGAATTAAGGAAAAGCCTATTAAACATCAAATTACGTTATGATTTTACAAATTAAGTACCAAAACATCATGTTTTACAACAAATTGACAAAGAAAGCAGTTCAATACATGGTAACATTATGTATTAATTACTGGATTTATGAATGTCGCACCAAAACACAACAATGTATTGAAAACATTGACTGCAAACGAAAACATTGACTGCTAAAACAATTGACTACAAATAAAGATAGAATTGCATAAAATGAACTTACAGTAATAACATTGTCGGAAGTTAAAGTAATATACAGTTCAGTCCTGTAAAGATTTTTTAAAATCTGTGATCCTTGCCTGCCTAGAGAAACAGCTGTGGATCCGGGTGGGAGGCAGATTGTGTTGGATAATACAGAACGTTGGATGAGCAAAGGTTGGATAAGTGAGACTCTACTACTTTATATTATAAAATGTACTCAAATGACAAAATGCAGTAATGTACGGTACGTTGAGATAAATTTTGTCCCAGGTGTTACTTTTATCTATATTTACTGTACACAGCAAGTGTCTGACATTTGAGAGTATCATTTACAATTGGGTTGGTGTCACACTATGTCTGTCTTGTACATCTAATTCTAAATTCTAAACAAAGTAAATCTGAGATGCAAAAACATCCTGCTTGTTACAATGAGGATTAAATTTATCTCTCTGAAAGAAGAATCTCTTAATAATTAACTCTAGCTAAATCCTATCCAGTGAAACTTGGAAGGGGAGGGGGTTATATGAATAATTAGTCAATCAAATATGGTTTCCCCATCCCCCTGCTTTCTCCCTTCTTTCCTCTTCTCCTTAATTCCACCCACTCCAAATTAATCATCATAAATAGTTTCATTAACTATAATGGCCATGAGTTGTTTAGCAAATTATACGGCAATAATACAACCAAGTTTATTATACAATTTTAATTATTATGGGAAGTGCATAAAAAGGGCCAGTAGATTAAAAAGAAATCCTGCCACTAAAAAGGCAATTTTCTACCCAAGCTTTTAGTAGTTAAAAACCACTAAGAAATTACTACCACACTGTTAAGCAGTAAAAAAAAATCCTCTAGCATGATTATTCTGTGAACATATGTGCACCCTTTTTGAGTTGTGGCGGTAATCTTCCCAATGTCGTTTTTTGCTTGCATGAAATTCGGCACTTCTTTTCTCTTGTAACCACCCATTCTTCTTTTTTTAAATACCTTGATTGTACAGGAAAAACCCAAGATTCTTATGTCTACTAAAATCAGTAAAACAGTAATATAACAGAAATATTCAGATAGGGTGCATCTACACTGTAGAATGAATGCAGTGTGATAAGTTTAACCACCATGGCTCAATGCTATAGAACAGGCATGGGCAAACTTCGGCCCTCTGGGTGTTTTGGACTTCAATTCCCACAATTCCTAAAAACCCATGCCTGCGATAGAATCATAGGAGTTGTCGTTTCACAAGATCTTTAGCTTTCTCTGCCAAAGAATGCTGGTGCTTCATCAAAGTACAAGTCTCATGATTCCATAGTATTGACCAATGGCAGTTAAATGGGCGACAAGTGACATTAATCTGGCAGTGTGAATGCATCGCTAGAGATCGATGAATCAGACTGACCCTACATTGTATAATTACTGCAGTGTGACACTACTTTAACTGCCATGGCTCAATACTATAGTATCATTGGAGTGGAAGTTTTACAAGGTCTATAGCCTTCTCTGCCAAGGAGTGCTGGTGCATCACCAGACTGCAGCTCCCATGATTCCTTAGTATTGAGACATGGTATCAAAAGTGGGGCCAAATTTATAGAAAAGTAGAACGCAGGGAGCGTGGAGTCAGAGTTCACCCCGGTTTAAGGCTCTTCTCATGACCTTGTAGCACCTTAATCTTCCTTCTTGTTTACAAGTTCCAGTCAGTGCACTTTGCCCAGCTCATTTTATGTTTTTATTGCTGTGTTTTTCATGTGTTTTATAATGAATGTGATTTTTTAATGCCTTTTAAATTTATTTGTGTGTTTTTGTATTTGATATTACTGTATGCTGGTTTTATATCTGTAAGCCGCCCTGAGTCCCTCTGGGGAGATGGTGGCGGGGTACAAAAATAAAATAATAATAATAATAATAATAATAATAATAATAATAATAATTATTATTATTATTATTATTATTATTATTATTATTATTATGTGCCTTATAGCCATGGGAGCATGGACTGGAAAATTGCTATTGTAGCATGACCATGGAGAAGTGTGATACCCGTGGTGATTGTCCCAGTAAGTAGCCAGTATCTCTGATTATACAAATCTACTGAATGGCAGTTTCATGCAATAAAGTCCTTAATGTTTCTGTGGGTTTTAGTGAGGAGCATGCAGATACTCATTTTTGCCTATGTGGCACCTAAAATTGTTTACCAGTTGTTGTATGGAAGCACAGAAAGGCTTTCAGAACTATTCTCTGCCTAATAGAGGGGCAGTTAGTTTTCTACAGGAATAGGGGAAACTTGAATCTCAAGGGGAAGTTACTTTTCAGTTGCTAATGGAGTTGAAATTTCATCACCTGGCTTTTATTGCCCTGTCCCCACATGGGCAAGCTGATGTCTACTCTGCCATATAATGCAGTTTTTTTGGCCTACAGCTCCCAGAAATCCCAGCCAGTTTACCAGCTGTTAGGATTTCTGGGACTTGAAAGTCAAAACATCTGGAGGTTGAGACAGGTTGAGAACCACTGATGTAGATAGTGCCCAAAAAGGCCAAGAAGGAGAGTGGCCTTAGCCTGCATTGAAATCCCTCAAAACAATTCAACTACAATAGAAACATTTCCCTTTGTTGATTTTTAAACATCTTTTGTCAGATGAAGAAGCCAGCGAAGCTTCAAAAGCTTGTGTGATGAATTTTCTGCACTTTTCCAATAAAAGTATTGCTCTTTTGTGAATTTTGGAATGTTGTACAGAACACCCTGGGGACTATAAGCATTTGAATTTCTTTATAATTTCTCAGATCTGCTGCCCAGGCAAGAACCTGTTTTCTAATTTACCTTTACATAAAATATGGCACAGTTCTACTGACTAAATATGGATCTTTTGATCTTTCCAAGAAATCTATTGCAATGAATGCTTTCCATGGCCTATGTGTAATCAACACTCTGGAGTACGCTTGTTGATGGACAGCTGTCAACACCTCCCACTATGTGCCCATTTTAGAAGTGTGCATTGAACAGTGTGCACATTTCAAGTGTGCCTAAAATATTGCTTTAAAATGCTTTCATGAATGACAGGGATATGTTCAGTTTTTTCAAATGGGCGCACAAAAGAGATGGATTTCATCCCACTTAATACAAGAATGAAAACCCAGCCAAACTGGAAAGGACGTGGAGTTGGGAAAGGGATAATGTGAGTAGATGTGGACTTTATAAGAGTGCACTTCTGGAGGCACTTGAATATGCCACAGGACACATGACCTACATTTCACATACTGTCAGTTTCACATGCTGAAGTGACATAGAGACATAATATTTTACTAGCATCATTTTTCTTTCTTGAAATATTTATATCCACACTGTATTGAAAAATATTACAATGTCCTACAATATACATTTTTTTAAAACCAAAACAAAATGATAGTAAAACATTTAATACATATTAGCATGCTAAAAGAAGACAGATTAAAACCCGTTATATACAATTCGGAACTATGTACATATGTGGATTTGGAGAAAAACCAACACTTTTGTATTAAACTATGTTTGCACTTGATGAGAGAATTACAGAAACACAGATGCTGTGACGGAGCCCTTCTCCTGGCTGGCCCCACAGCTCCAACCCTTGGGCTCTAGTCACTCACCTTACCTTCTTTCCCCTCAAGAATCCCTCCTTGGATTCACTATTTTCTCCTCAAGGTGATCCCTATATAGACCAGTGACTTTGTTGGTGAATTATTTCATTGTGGTAAGTGTGACTAGACCCTCTATCTAAACATAACAAAAACAGCTAAATGCCATTGTAAGAAAGATTAAAAAGTAGAAGTTATTAATACACCTGTTGATCAAACTAATCCCTGAACAATTTAATCATTTGCAACTCCCTCAAATCTTATAGGGAGCTTTTCTCTCTCCCTATGCCATATTTTCCCTATTTGCCTTCTATTATCTAATTTTGTATCTTTTTGTATCCTCAAGGTTGTGATGGCCTCCCAGCTCCAGGGGTTTCTGGAAGAAATGGAATATCTAGAGTCATTTCATTATGGTTTCAGGTCTGATTATGAAGTGTAACCACTTTGATTGCCTTGGTGGATGATCTATGCTGAGAACTGGAAGGAGGAATGTGCCCCTTTGGTTCTGCTGGACTTCTCAGAAGCTTTTTATAGTATCATCCATGGAATCCATCAGGACCACCTTTCTTGGATAGAAATTGAGGCACTGTTATGCGGTGGTTCTCTGGTCATTCTTGGAGAGGTAATTCAGTAGGTGTTGTTGAGGGTGTCAGGGTATTGTGAATTGTGTGAAATGTTAAAATCAATCTAGGCTGTTAGGAATGTTTTCTGTATGTGTTTCGACAAGGCATTTCAGCAGCGGAGGAGTTAAAAAGAACCTGCTTTGATTGATGTAACACAGGACCAATGGGGTCAAGTCTGATTGACCGGGACTTCCTACATGATCTGTGGAATGCAGGGGAGTTTTCCTGGTGTTCGGCGTGAGCGTTCTCAGAAGATGGACGGGGAATGTTTTTGCTCCGTAGCCGAGGAGACACTGCCATGTGTCTAGGACTTATTACTAATGAGTGCTACTGTATATAGCAATGTAAATAAAGATTAAGTACCATTGGATTCAACTGAATATTCGACTGCTGGCGTTTTGTTGACCAGTGCTGAGAAGGCAGCCTGGAGAAGGAGGGATCGGTGAGACCAGGATGATGATTTTGGAACCCACTCTGCATGGCAAACAGAGTCTCACCAACTGCCCCCTGTCAGAGGGAGCCCTGTTCAATACCCTGGCTACAGGCTTATAAAGTCTCTTAAATTTCTCTTTTGTCCCCTGTGCTCTTTAATATCTACATGAAACTTGTGATGACTCATGGGCCATGTAGTCCCGTTCCTAGTACTGTTGTGAATGATGAAGAGGAAAACTTGGGTTTTCCACCATTTCAGCCAGAAAAGGAACTATCCCAGCCAGAAATTGAGCCTTTGCACCTGCAAGAGATTTGTCTTCCAGAAGTCTGTCAAACAAGCCCCGAGCCAAAATCTCCCCCGTTTTCTCGCCATGATTTTTGTAAACAACAGAGGGGAGTTCAACAGGCGTCTCGCAGGAGTGCTAGGATAGCTGCTAAGCATTCAGCTGATTAAGCCTGCTTTCCATGGGAAACTTTAAGGAGTCATGCATCTGGACTCAGAGAATAGCTTTCGTTTCTGGTTCTCCAGAGAACTGCTCTTTGGCGGGAAAACTAGACCCTATTTAGGTGTTTTGCCCACAAAGGGATCTTGCGGAGTCAATTCGTCAGCTACCGGAGCAGCGTGTGTGGACAGCTACTCCTGCTTTCAAGCCTTTGTTCCTGTTCCAAGCCTTCGTTCTCAGCCTTGTTTTCTCCCCGGATCTTGCCTTGTTTCCCGGACCTCGCCAAGTAATTACCACGGATCTTGTTCTTGCTCCTCGTTTCCTTGTTGCCTTGAATCAAGCTTTGTGTGCCAAGAATCAAGTTATTTCCTAGCCTTGCTCAAGTTCATGGACTAAAGGACCTTGTCATCTCCCCTCACTTGCTTGGCAAGTGAGTATTTCGGTTATTGGATTACAACTTTGGACCTTAATATTTCATATTGGACATTGCTTTTTTGGACTAATTTTGACCTTTCCTGAAAGGTCTACTTCTGGACTATTTCCTATACTTGTTTTTATTAACTTTATATATTTCCTTAATAAAGATATTAGATAGAATCTGGCCTCTGTGTATGGTTATTGGTGCTCTGCAGCCTGGGTCATGACAAAACTACAGGAAGAAGTCATCTGGAGTTTTGTGGTTTGGTGTATCCAGTATGCTGACGACACCCAACTCCAAGCAAGCTCTTTTTGAATTGAACCAATGCCTGCTGTCAGTAATAGACCTGATGAGGGCACATGAATTTAAATTTAATCCAGACAAGACAAAGGTGATCCTTGTGAGTCAAAAGTCAGATCAGGGAATAGGGTTGTATCTTAAGTCTACAATTTGGGTGTTCTCCAGGAGTCATCTTTGAGACGGGATGGCCAGGTTTCAGCTGTGGCCAGGAGTGCATTTAAACAACCAAAGCTAGTGCACCAGCTGAGCCCAAAGTGGCTTTAGGTGTTTTCTCCTCTCTGCAGACCACTCTTGATTTATTCATGGGTCATATCAAAATCAACTTATACATGAGTATATATGGTACTTCCCTGGTCTTACCCTTTTCACTCCCAAGAGCTAAATGGACTGGCAAATGAACCCTGGCTTGGCCTTGAAGGAGATTAGGAATACAAGCAACGTAGGATTGTGCTGTTTATGTCTCTGTACTTTCTACTTTGTATAGCAGTGTCATTCAAAAGCAAAGGACTGTCTCATCCATGTCTGCTAAGTTCCTTTTAAATGGAGATGCCTCGGATTGAACATGAGACCTTATGCATTCAAAACATGCACTCTAATACTGTACTGTAAGCCCACTTAGGAAGTGCCAACCTCTTTTTGCCCAGTTGCATAGGCTTACCCAGGATACGATCACAGCCCTTTTCATCACGCTCATAAATTCCCATCTGAGAGGGCTGAAGGCAAGGCTGTTTTTCTCCACACAATGAGTGTGTAATGGATGTGTTGACCTGAGGGGCGCCATCAAGATGACAGACAAACATTACTGACACCTTGAACAGATTCCCAGGTGAACAGATCAGCAGGTTATTCTTGGTAAGCAGTCAGCAGGAGGAAGTAGGATGGTTGGGAAATGTTGCATAGCCTAACCTAGATGGGGATAATAAATACGAAGGTGAGGAACTCAAAGGAGAAACAGGGCTCCATTCCAGCCAATGGGGAAGGGAAGAGAAAAATTAAATTCTTTTTTTGAAAGGGCACATCTACTATTTATTTCTTTATGTCGTTTCTTTGCCAGGTGAATGCCAGAGTCTGTCACTCAAGAAGTAGTACAGGCACAACCTTGGGAGTCTGGCATGCCAGTGGAGGTATAGACATGGGACCTTGCTACTGCCAATTCTTAGAGCCGACACAGTCACGACAGATAAAAGCTTAGATGCTCATTAGCCTGATGTTATTCTGAGTTCTGTGGCACTTCTGGCAAGATCTAATGCTGTGCTGGGCCATTTTCCTTCTCCAATTCTTTCTAAGTGAACAGATGAAGAGCTAGGAGACCCTCTTGGGGAGGAAGACTAGATGTGAATTGTGTGTTCTGAAACTTTTGGGACTTAGAATTAAAATGGATTCTCTCTACACAGGTCTTCTGGTAGGGCTGTCATCTGTGCCCCATCAGACAGGACATATGCTTCTGGGAAGAGCTGGACAAGCCTGGTCCATCCAATTACAGCTCTCCCATGTCCCAACACAGTATACTGTAAAGGTTCTCATATTTGCTGCTTTCAAAATTAGAACACATCTCCTTCCTCTAGCTTGAGCTTAGGGTACCTGAAAGATCTCTTCTCATGAGCCAGCCTAAAACTTGAGGTCCTCAATGGAAACTCTACTACATTTCCCAGCACTTCACAGGGATAGGTGGTTGGCTGTACATTGTAGCAAACCAATGTAGACCTTCTTCCCATGAAACGTTGGCATGGCCCCATCTCTTTAGTATTTCAAGTGGCTAAGTAAAATTCTATTATTTTCATTACCTTCAGTTTGTACAACCAGGGGTGGGAACTCTGGCTGGGACTTTCAAACTATTTTTTAAAAAATGGTTTTAGTCTGTTTTTATATACATTTATTGATTCAATTCACATGTTTTTATTCACAGCACTGCAACCTTGGGCGGTCCTGATGGGTTGAGAGGTGACAGAACAATTTGTAGGCAGATTTTGCACCACTTCAGTGTGAGGGCAGAAATGTACCAGTAGTAGGGATGCACAAGATATTACAAAATATTCACAAAATGACCAAAATAATGTTTTTAAGTGTTTAAAAACCATGATGAGGAGAATCGTGGAGCTTAGAAATATTATTTTCTGTTCAGAAAATTCTATTCCCTCTACAGGGAAAAAAATGTTATTTTTGATAACAGCAACCACTACCATCAAGAATGAATTTTGCAAATGATAAATCCTGAGTTGTGAAAGGGTTTCAAAAATGGTGTGGTTTTCTAAGATTTTGTCAGTTTGCTAAAATTACTCATTTCTCCCCTTGAGAAAAAACTGGAAGAGTATTTACACTGCAGAATTAATACAGTTTGATGCCACTTTAACTACTATAACTCAATGCTATGTAATCCTGAGGGTCGGCATTTGGTAAGGCACCACTAGTATTTGGCAGAGAAGGCTGGGAACCTTGTAAAATGACAACTCCTAGGTTTCCATAGCCTTGAGCCATCCTTATCAGTATCTATTTGGTAAGATGTAGATTCTGAGACACAAAGTGCATCTGGTCTAAGTCTAGCCAAAGCAGTGCAGATAGGGAACAGTCTGCATAAAATGTTTCCCAGAGCAGATGCCTTCCACCTCCCTGGGGAAGACCTCTTGTCCTTTCTCCCCAGAAACAAATGTTCTTAATAAATGCATCTGCGCTGTTTCTTGAAAGAATGGTATTACTGCCACTGCTGCCTATGATGTTGGAAGAAAGCTGGATTGGCACCACAGGTGAAGAACTAAATACAACTTAAGTATTATGTCTGTCTTCACCCTGAGGAATCACCACAGTTGGTGGCAGTGGAATCCTTAAGTTAAAGAGGTATTTGGAGAAAGGGGAAAAAAAAGAACTGTATGGTGAGGTGGAAGTAATGGAGACTTTCCAAGAAAAAGAAAAGGACAAGGAAAAAATATATAAAACAAAGGCCAAGTTTTGCCTCTTTGATTGTGTGAAGGAGAGGACTTTCCAATTCTGTTCCTCTCTGGGGAGAAGGCAGGGACCATCTTTCTTGACTGTGAGCGATTCCTTGCTCTCTCTGGCAGCCAAGGATTCGGCAGGTCAAGCCGAAATGGGCCATAGTGCCAGAAGCTCCTGCTGCCCTGATAATCCATTTCATTCCAGGCAAGGCGACATGCTCTCTCGCCAGCTGCCATTTCCAGTTACCTTTTCTACAGCTGACATAATGTGTCAATGTGTTGGAAGCAGTAAAGCCGTCACAGGGAAGCAATCGCAAAGATAAATAGCAACCGGGAGCTCAATCATCTTTAATGATATTAAAGCACAAAGAATGACACTTTGTGAAAAAGAAGAATGCTTCATTTCTTGAAATGGTCTTTCGCTGCATTTGGGTTGTGTCCTCAAGTAAAACCAGATAAAGCCCTTTGCTCTATAATTTTCACTAAAATGACTATCATGGAAAACAAAACTAACCATTCAATCCATTCATACCTCTCAGTTGACACTTGCATTGAAGACTTTTTGTGACTCTAGTTTTCCTGGTGGCACAGTGTGTTAAAGCGCTGAGCTGCTGAACTTGCAGACCAAAAGATGCCAGGTTCAAATCCCAGGAGCGGAATGAGTGCCCGCTGTTAGCCCCAGCTCCTGCCAACCTAGCAGTTCGAAAACATGCCAATGTGAGTAGATCAATAGGTACCACTCCGGCAGGAAGGTAACGGCGCTCCATGCAGTCATGCCTATGGCCACATGACCTACGGACAACACCGGCTCTTCAGCTTAGAAATGGAGATGAGCACCAACCCCCAGAGTCAGACATGACTGGACTTAACGTTAGGGGAAAACCTTTACCTTTACCTTAACTTTGGTCGAGCCTCACATTCTCAGCCTAACAAGAAGGCCATAGTAAAACTCCTCTGAAGACATCTCATCAAGAAAACTTCAATCTAGAGTGTAGTAAGTAGAAGGGAGAGAACTACCAAGAATTTCATGAATGGAAGACAGCACTGGTGCTATAGAACTGTTCTTATCAGACAAAAATAGTATGTATATTTTCAAATAAATGGATGAAGGAATCTGAGCTTCCACATTCTGAAGTTAGCTAATCTAAATCACACATTGCAGATTATGTATGGATTAGAATCCAGTCATCCTCTGGATTCAACCATTCCCTGAACTGCATGATGCAGACCTCGATTTAGGAAAAGTGTGTGAAACTGTAAGAATTATGTCCGAAGACAAGCAACCACAGTGGGGCAACTGTACTATTTTAGTATCGATGTAGTGCATAGGACTACACTGATATTTGTGTCTCTATAACCCCTACTGCTTACCACCGTGAGTTAAGGTAAAGGTTTTCCCCTGACGTTAAGTCCAGTCGTGACCAACTCTGGGGGTTGGTGCTCATCTCCATTTCTAAGCCGAAGAGCCGGCATTGTCCATAGACACCTCCAAGGTCATGTGGCCATAGGCATGACTGCATGGAGCGCCGTTACCATCCTGCCAGAGCGGTACCTATTGATCTACTCACATTTGCATGTTTTTGAACTGCTACGTTGGCAGGAGCTGGGGCTAACAGCAGGCGCTCATTCCGCTCCTGGGATTTGAACCTGGGACCTTTTGGTTCGCAAGTTCAGCAGCTTAGCGCTTTAACGCACTGTGCCACCAACAAGTTACATGGATGCAAAATCAAAGGTAGACAAAAAGATCTAATGAAATTTTCATCTTCTTTGTTAAGCGGATCTGTTAATTCCTAGATGTAGCCTTTCCCAGGGCACTTCCACAAAGTCTTTTTCTATCAAAGAGCAGGTTGTTCAGAAAAGAAATCAAAAGCCAAGCCTCTCCATTTACAGGACCCTCCCTCCTTCCAGACTTCATCAACTTAGGTGTTTTCAGGGCTGTAAAGCAATGAACTTTCCATCAGCCGCATCGTCAGCTAATTAGCCCTCCTGATTACAGTAATTACTATTGATTCACTCCTGAATGACTTCTTAAGTAGCCAAGTACAAGTTATGCTTGAAAGTAAAGACCCACGTATGAATATTAATCCAGCCATTTTCTTTTGTTTATGTTCCCTTTCCCACCTTCTCCCTATTCAGTCCCAGAGGTATAGCTTGCAATTTTATATATGCTTCAATTGGAGTAGAGGAAGGTGCTCGAAGAGGGGGTGAAGCTCACTTCAATAGTGTTTTAACCTCACAAAACAAACTTTTAACATGCTGGGAGGTAAAGAAGATGCTGGGCATGCTAGTGCAGGGAGGAAAATTCAAGTGCAAATGAAATGCAGATCACTTTTGGAGTCTTTAACCAGGAGAAACCACATTCTGCTCAACACAGAACATCTCTGGGGTCTGAAACATGGCTAGATTAAGGCCCCTTCTACATTGCCATATAAAATCCAGATTATTTGCTTTGAACTGGATTATATGGCAATGTAGACTCATATAATCCAGTTCAAAGCAGGTAATGTGGATTATCTGTTTTGATAATCTGGATTATATGGTGATGTAGAATGGGTCCAAATTTAACAAAGTGGTCCTACACCCCCAGAAATCCCAGCCAGTTTACCAGCTCTTGGGATTTCTAGGAGTTGGAGGCCAAAACATCTGGGGACCCACAGGTTGAGAACCACTGGGTTACCCCATTGTGAGTATTTGCTCATTAGAAGAGCCAGGTGTGTAGAAATAAGTCTATCCCATTTAATTTTCTGTAGGTCCCTATTGAGATATGAGATATGGAAACTTTTATGGTTACTGCCTTCATGTTTCATTGGTAATTTTGCTTTCGTAACCACCACAATACCAAGAATTTAGGAACTAAATCATTGGAGGGACAGAATTCTTATTTGTAGGGGGTGATGTTGTCATTTCCCTGCAACACCCCATAGCTATATCTCTGGAAAGAGTCCCCTTTCCTTGATACCATGGTCATACCTTCTTCACATAGAAGGGCTTATGGTTGGAACAGCAATATGGCACCTTCACAGCTGTAGTGACCAGGACTGGAAAATTGTATTTTAGAAAGGTATTGTTATTAGCACTGTGTTTTTAAAAGAAACATATTACCATTACTCATTATTAGTTTATCCCTCCACCCATCCCAGCTTCTTATTATACTACTATTTGATGGTGTGGGTGAAGGTGCCTGTAAAAATCTCCTCTGAGAGATAATGAGGAAATAATATTATGATGGGTAATGCTTCAGAAAAGTCATTTATTCATGTTTGGCAAATAAGTCCTGTCTAGCTATTTTCTAGGTTCTCCAATGCAACTGTATGCTTTTGGGTCAGAAGTCTTTCATTTCAATGGGTTTTGGTGTTATCTGAGATTTTACATATCCATGTAAGGACCAAGAATGTATCCCCTGCAAATATGGGCCTTGTTACTTTCATTATAAAGAAAAGAAGTGGAGGAGAAATATAACATAGTATCTAATAACACATTACTATTTGAGTACTGAGTACAAGTTGAGCATCCCTTATCCAACACCTTCTACGGGAATGGTTCAATGTAAACAAACGCTCAGTGTATATACATGCTGTTTCTTTATACTTTGTGTATAAGCTGTATATGAAACATGAAGGAATTTTGTATTTAGACCTAGGTCCCATCTCCAAAATATCTCATTTTTTACAGATATGCAAATATAGGTATTTCAAAATCTGGGGGGAGGTGAACTGCAATCCTAGCCTTTTGAATAAGAGATGTAACATATAATGTGCTAGTATAGTGGTTCTCAACCTGTGGGTCCCCAGATGTTTTGGCCTTCTACTCCCAGAAATCCTAACAGCTGGTAAACTGGGATTTCTGGGAATTGTAGGACAAAACACATGGGGACCCACAGGTTGCAAACCACTGATCTAGTATCTCAAAAATAATAGCGACTAGTGGGTTGCCTTAAAATTGCTTTAAACATTATTTTGGGGATAATCCAAAGTTTGTTAAGTAGACAAAAAAAATACAATATGCATATTCTCATTGGACTATATAGCATCAAACACTTGGTCAGTCCTTTCGGTTGAAAAGGACAGGATATAAATGTGAGAAATATATAAATTGGTTGTTGTTTTAAACCCAAATAATTGCCTTTCTCAAGCAAGCCAAGTTCCAGCTAAACCAGCATGAGAGGCAGAGAGACCATCATATCTGGATATTTACCAACAAGGCAGGACAGTGATACACTTCCTTGTTAGTTGAAATTCTCAGGTATACTGCTTTTGTACATAGCTGTTCCATTTAGTTGCATGTCAAAAAGCCATTGATGGGCCTATCATCTATTTTTTATATCCTTCTTTTGTTTAAGAAACCTAAAGTAATGGACAGTCAGCATGGCTGCTGGGTGGATGCGGATTCCAAAAGTAAATTACATACTATGTGAAAAGGTACACTGCTAGCAATCTTGAATCTACTACCAACTGGTTTTATTGTCAGGCTCTGGACTGAATATTATGGAAGGAGAAAATTACTTTACCTACTTTCACTAACACAAGCAAGTGATACATTCATTTCTTTCAACAAAAGAAGCAGAAGGATTTGTACTCTGCCCAAGTTCAACTGAAACGAATATATTCACCTACATAACTAAGGAATCTTGCAAAGGAAACACTTGTGTTCAATTATCTTCATTAATCTGATCAACATATGCAAACAGGTTTATCTGAAATAACCCAATTACTATTGAAAGTCACTGACAGCTCTGATTAAATTCTGATTTAAAACCCACATTTGTAACCTGTGGTTGATAGTTTCCATTGATTGTGATCCAAGCGATCAATGAATGGCTATGGTGGAAAACAAAGCTACCTGTTGAAGCATAAGAGCATCGCCTGCATTTAGATGTTTGCAACAAAAGTGAACCCCTCTGTACCTGAAGACTTTGAAGTCTCTTACTTAAGGAAGTTTGCTTTCAGAGGAAAACATTGCAAAGATGAAGGCCTTTTTTTTAAAAAGTAAATGGAATAATATTCCGAACTGCAGGTATGATTTTGAGAACCCTTATAGAAAAGTTCACAAGGTAACCTGTGTGCCAATTGAGTAAATTCATACTGAAAAGCCATTCTAAACTTTACTTGTGCATTATAAAACACATTTCCACAGTGGACTACACATACAGAGACAAAGTTCAGCCAATGTTTATCTGCTAGAGCTCATTTTAGGGAAGATAGTTGAATTACCAACCATAGTTGGACTGGCAGAAGAAATGACACATTGACCTTGGTAGTAGAGCCCATTCATCATTAAATTTTTGGCTGAAACCAAATTATATGACAGTGTAGATCCAGCCATAGCTCATCATATACTGTGGTTATCAAATCAGAACCTTTCTCCATATAAATTTAGAGGGAAACAGAGACAAAGGTGTCCAAAGGAACACGTCTATAAGAAGAGCAAAAGAACTGGACTGAGATCCATAAAATTACAGAAAAAGTATAAAAACTTAAAATACCCTTGCATCCAGAGTCATTCTTACTAGGCATACAGATAGATCACTTTTGAAGACATATGACAGACTTTTCATTCTGATGAGACCCGCAGCAAGAATTATTTATGCGTGGACATGGAACTATAAGAAACACCAAAATGTAAGAATTTATAGTAAAAGTTGATGAAATAGCAGAAATGGACATTTTGACAACATATCTTCAGATAAAAGAGCTTTCAATATTCAAGAAAGACTGGGAACCCTTCAAAAGTTTCCTGGAAGAAAAGAAAATTCCAACATGGGGATTTCATGCTTAAAATATTAATCTATTACATTATATTTTGCACAATGAACTAGATAATATGGAAATAACAGACCTCATAACCTCTGAAGATGCCTGCCATAGATGTGGGCAAAACATCAGGAGAGAATGCTTCCGGAACATGGCCATACAGCCCAGAAAACTCACAGCAACCCAACAACAGAAAATATTATGTATATGAAAGAAGGATATGTAAAAATTTGATGGATATATTTCAATAAAAAGGTAGAAAATCTGGAAATTAAAGCAAACTGATTTCATGGCGAATGGTTGAAGAAAACATGGCCACAGTTGCCTGGGAAAAAAAACTGACCCTAAAGCATTAATGGAGAGGCTACTATTTGCAGCCTGAAGAGTGAGAATCCACTAAAGTCAAAATGAATTATTATTATATCATTCTTAAACGTTATATGTGCAAGATTTAGAAATGCTGTTTAAGGGATGCTACATCTCTTCTTAAGTCACCCTCCGCTCCCAGCAATTTGTTGACAGAAGCATACAATCCAATAGAGAATAATTCTATAGCGAATAAGAACGAAGACTTTCAAGAAAGCTTGTTTTAACATGCAGTTGAAAAGCAAAACAAAAATTACATTCTTCCAACTGATATCACAGACATTTCAACAGCAATATGCTTAAAGTTCCCTCATGCTTATTAAGAGCAGCATCTACTTCCATTTGACAGATTTAGCAAAACATGTCCAGATTTTTACATTCTTGCAAACCAGATGCGTCTTTACAAAGCTGTGTATTTTGCACTGCTCTTGAACAATGGTTGGAACAGGTGGGAAGCTTCAATATTGCATTCATTATCAAATCGCAGGCTCATTTCCTTAAGAGTAAATCCCTAACAACCTCAATGGGTTTTGCTTTTGTGCAAATGTATATCGGATTTTACTGTACTTCTGAAATTGGAATCTTTTCTATTTCTTATTATAATTACGTAATTAATATCTCACTTTTCTACCAGCAAGGGCTCCAAAGAACATTACAGCATAGCTTAAAACAGACAGAGCAGAGAAAAAAATGAAATAAACTAGGCTTTTAAAGTGGTATTGAATTAAAAGCAACTTAGAAACTATTTTTTATTGACACTGACCCCTGAATGTGAAATAACTCATTTTTGCATTCCTAAAACTAAAACAGAATCCCCGCAAAGGAGACAAGAAACTTGAAATAAACCAAAAATAAAAGTACGAGGAAGGCTACAACATGCAGCAAGTACTACTGAAATGTTTAAGGACAAGAAATCGATACGTTTTCTTTCTCAAACCGAGGAAGAAGCTTCTTCAAGCATTTTTTTTCCTGGTAGGCAAAGTCCCAATACACTGAAGGAAACAAAAACACATAATAGTGGATATCGTAGTCTCTTCTCTACATTTTTTTTAAAGACAAACAATTGTAACACAGTTCATATCATATGCAAACAAGAGAAGAGGGAATGGAAAAAGATAGGCATTTTACAAAGAAATTCCGAAATAATTGCAAATAATAATTGCAAATCAACGAAATGCAACCCGAAACCCTGGCATTCATTAAGCTAGCTTGACAGCTCTATTGTTCTGCTGTCCCATTGGTGGCTGAAAAGATATATTCACACGCTTGACTGTCTGCTAGGAAATAGACAAAAGGCTTAGATCCCCCCCCCCTCCCACCACGAAAGCTGAGTGCCAGTTTCAGCAAAATTGAAGCACTTTTGCTCTCTCGCTCTTCCCCGCCCTCTTCGCTTGCTCTAAAAAGCTTCTCTTCATGGTTGGCTCCTCACCACCCCCCTTCCCCGAATATTAAAAATCCATTCATCTTCGCAATAAGTGTTTCCCCCTATTAAGTACATTTATCTCCCTCCCCGCCTTCCCCGAAAGGAGCATCCAGTGGCCAAATGCAGAACTGGAATGATTATTTATATAACCAGAGTCCAAATTAAAGTGGTATTTAGGGCACTGGCTCTAACATGGAGTCTCCCTTGGCTTCTTCCCTACATAAATATTCCAAGCTTGAATGCCTCATAACCACGGAGGCTGTGGAAGAGCCCACACAAACCGGGTTTTCAAAATATGGTTAACTTCTTCTTTGCCATTCTACTTTCGCGTGAGCGGAACTGGAACCTAGTGGCTTGTAAACACCATTTGCACAAAAGCACGGTCCTCACCCAGCCTGAAAAAATGCTCTGCTCCCCCTCCATAAGGAAATTGGGGTGGGAGAAGAGCACTTCATCGCAAGTGTATTTCTATGCCACAATGGGCCCTGGCGACCCCATAAAACAATAGAAGCATCGACCTACCTTAAAAGCAGCTCCTCATTTCTCATAGTAACAGCAGATTTGGGACAGCGCATGCTTTCTACACCAATCTTTGCAACAAAAGCCGGTTCAGAAGTACACTCAAACATCAATGCCACAGTTGCTACGCGCTAATGGCTACTCTCTTTCTCTCTCTCTCTCTGTCTCTTGCCAGACGCGGAGTGGCAGAGCAAAGGGGGCCCCTGCAGATTCACCGCACAGAAATAATCTTCTCTGACAAGTTATGTTGTCTGGGCATATTTTACATTAATGCACAAGGCTGCCCATAGGGGTCTTGTTTGTGTTCACTCTTCCTTGGCTGGTGTTAGGTTCTTCTTCTTCTTCTAATTGCCATTGAGGAAAATGCAAAGAAAGAAAGAAAGCACAGTATCTTTCAAAGATAGAGAGGGGGGAGGGAACACTCACACAGAGAAACGGAGGGAAGAAAACCAGTTCAGGAGTCATTTGCATAAGCCGGGAAACCATTGGTGATTTCAAAGCATTTGAATGCTTGCAGCTGGATAGGAGTTTTTGCACACTTCAAGAAAGTGGAGGCTGAACTCTTTTACTGATGCTGAAGATTCCCAAAGTGAGATTTTCTGCACACTCAAAAACAACACAAATCAAGAAGAGCAGGCAAAGGTTGCATTTATATATGTAAGCATTATTCTCCATTTTACCAATTTTACAATGCCATTTTCTTTGTTTTAATAAAGCACTGTATTAGTATTCTATAATTGGAATTGGTTCAATGCAAATTGGCCCTATAGATTGCCTAAGGAAATAGATACTTTTTTCTCTTGTAAACAAGTTTAAGTTGGGCTCAAGCATTACTGTTTAATAAAGCTGGGTCTCAAAAGATATGGTCATATTTAGTAGTCTTAAGTCTGAAGATTCCCAATGTGAGATTTTCGGCACACTCAAAAACAACAAAAATCAAGGCTGTCTAAGGAAATTGATATCTTTTTTCTCTTGTAAACAAATTTAAGTTGGGCTCAAGCTTTACTGTTTAATAAAGCTGGGTCTCAAAATATATGGTCATATTTAGTAGTCTTAAGTCTGAAGATTCCCAATGTAAGATTTTCTGCACACTCAAAATCAACACAAATCAAGGTTGTCTAAGGAAATTGATATCTTTTTTCTCTTGTAAACAAGTTTAAGTTGGGCTCAGGCATTACTGTTTAATAAAGCTGGGTCTCTTAGTAGTCTTAAATATCCACCCCACTTAAGGTAAAAAGGTAAAGGTTTCCCCTGACGTTAAGTCCAGTCATGTCTGACTCTGGGGGTTGGTGCTCATTTCCATTTCTAAGCTGAAGAGCTGGCGTTGTCCATAGACACCTCCAAGGTCATGTGGCCGGCATGACTGCATGGAGTGCCGTTACCTTACTTCTAGCAATTTGGATGTCCCCTCTTTCGTGGGAAGGTGAAAATCTGTCATATTTTCATTGTGTTTCTAAGAATCCCACAAGCATCCTCACTTGCTCCATGTTTGATTGTGAGACTTTTTTTTACTGAAGCTCATGAATATTTTTTTCCTAATTCATCTCTCTAGCTGGCTATGCATTTTAATGCATTTCCCCTATTACATAAACATGTTTGTGGATATCGTCCCCCCAAATGTGTGCATTTTCAGTCAAAATCCTTACACAAGGGCCACTGGCTTCATTTTGTCACACTTCCCAAGACTACATCCTTGGGAAAAGCACATACACAGAGGATCTGCAGTGTAGAATAAGTGTATTTTGACATCATTTTGATTACCATAGCTCATTGCTATGGAATCCCTAGATTTGAGTTTGGTGAGGCATTAGCACTCTTCGTTAGAGAAAGCTGAAGACTTTGTCAAACTACCACTCCCATGATTCTGTACCACTGAGTCAGAGCAATTAAAGTGGCGCCAAACTGCATTAATTTGGCAGCACAGATACATTCACTGTTGGTGGCCAAATCAGCAAGATAGGAAGAATTCATACATGGGGAATGCTCTTAGTCTTGGCGACTGCAGCAAAATTTATGATTGTCCTCATGTCTGGTGGGGAAAGTAGTGAGAAAAGGTGCAGGAGTTTCACAAACCAAATGTGAGGCTTGCTCCTCCTTCTGCCCTTACATTCACCACCAGATATAAGGTTCTGCCTATGGATTTTACCACATGAAATCGCTATCTTGTGGCATTTCCACAACCTAGGATAGTGGCTACTTGTTATCCTTCTGATCAAACCACTGCAACCCCTTGACAGCACACGGCTGCATTTCCAGGGGCATGGCATGACATGGTCCCAATTAACAGATTGAGTTCTGTACATTTAGGAATTATCAGTTTTGAGATGTTAAAAAAGGCAATTCATGATCTTTCCTGTCTTCTAAATCTGCTCAAAATGATATGGCAAGATTATTTACTACTCAGTACCTTTTAGATCAAAAGCTAATGTCATGTAAAGTTTTGAGCATTGGACTATGACTATGAAATACAATGTTAAAATCCCTGCTTGTCCACACTCTCTCAGCCTCAGTAAATGGGCAAACCTCTTCTGAAGAAATCTTGCAAAGAAAATCCTCTAATACGGTTGCCTTATGGTCACCATAGCCTAGAAACAATTGAAAGCACACAATCATCTTTAAAATTGATTCTCTTGATAGAAAATTGAGGGGGACACTAAATTTAAACTGGGATTTAGTATGCAACTCACATGAATATATCATAGAAATGTTCCTAAGAACGAAACTTGGAAAATTCAAAAGTATCAATGTTGTGTTAAAGAGTTATGATGAATAAATAAGAATTTATTTCAATTTTGTTCCTCAGTTATGGAGTGATACTTGAGAAAACACATGAAAGTGCTTGTGCATATTACTAGTGTATATCAACAACAACATCTGTTTTCTTTACATGCAAAGAAAAATAGTTTCCATAGTAGCGTTTGTGCTACAGGAGGAAAAAAGGTTCTGCTCAGTTCTTTGGTGTCTTCAGTTTGCAAAGCCTTCGAGGGAACTATTTTGCAAAGAAAATTCTGTGGTTCTCTTGAACAGAAAACAAGTTTAGGAAAGACCTTTTTCTGTCCAAAAACATGTTCTCTACACAAAAGGGAAAAATGTGTTTATTTTGTTAAGAAAGAAAATATGTATTGTTGTACAGAAAAATTCCCCAAAGGACTTTGCAAAATATTAAAGGTTTTATCTAACACTGGAGAAACCATTATTCTCTCAAGAAATAAACAACAACAAAGATGCTTTCAACCTCTAGTATAACCTGTATAATGCAAATAGAAAATGGAAAATGTGGTATTGTTTGGCTCATATTTTAAAGTATACCTATTACTATGTCTGTCTGTCTGTCTCTCTATTTCTCTCACACGTATCTAATGTTGGTCTGTTTCAGCATTAAAATATTATTAATTATTGTTGATTTATATGGCACTTTACAAGTAAAACAATACAAAAACAGTGGGTCCTGACAAAGGCCTACAGTCTAAAATGTAGGTATATAATATACAATAATTTTTTTTAAAAAAATAGCATTCAGATAAAATACAAAAAATCAACAACATAATACAAAGCACCCTGACCAATACATGTAATCGAAAAATATGAGATGATAAAACAGTATTACATGAAATTTCTGAATGTTTTGGAAACCAAGAACATTTTTCGTTAAGATTAAAAAATAAGGAAGGAAGTTTGAAGGTGTTCAAAAAGATAATTCCAAGAGATATAATGGACTCAATATCAACTTCTGTAGACTCTAGTCCATTTCTTTATATGATTCAGGAGTTCTTTATATCTTTTTATGCAGAAACAGACTAGCACAGTTATGTCCTTGAAGGATATTATAATAGAAGGCATTGAATTCAACCAGATGGAGAGGAAATCCATCAGTCTCTTCAATATTCTTGCCCAGCTGCAGACAGGCATCATTTTTCTGAAGAAATGCAAATGATTGCGGAAGCATTCCCGAGGGACAGAGGGTGAGGGATCAGCTATGATAACATGCCATATAGAGTATAGTGACAAACTGTGTGTCCTTCCCTACAAGAAAATATTAGATGCTGTGCATTGCCCACACAAAGGAGGAAAGATCAAGAAAGAAATCCCTAGTCTAGAGCCACATAGAGCAAACCAGTCTTCTATGCAACTCAGCAATGGACATAACTTCTCCAAGAACAGGGAAAAGATCTAAGAGATCTAAACAAGAAGAAAAATAAGAAGTGATTTTACTACAAACCTCTATGGCCCACAATCGGAACACCATGAACCTAGACAGTAAAATTATAAACCTATCCACTCACACACTGGGTCAAGTAGAGGAGTCTGTTTTAGGAATAGAAAAATATTTGAAAATATTTCAAAAATAATGAAAATGCATTTTGAGTTGAGGAAACTCTGATAAGTATAATTCTATCTTGATAAGATTCCTTGCACAGATAAGTTCTGAACTGTAAAAATCCACATCAGTACAGCACAACATCCACATCCTTAAGCATTGAAACTAACCTTTTTTTGTATAGGAAATAGCATGGGCAGAACAAACCGCATAAAATGGACTAGACACATTAATTCATTGCTGATGCAACAAGTAATTTCAGCAATTTTTGTTCCATTTTGAGAAAGATTTTGAAAACTACACAGCTTTCAAGGTCAGTTCGAAATTAAGGGCTTATTAAGTAGAAAATGTGTACATATGTTTTCTGTATGGAAACTAGCCCTTTTCTGCAAAATATTATTTTCTGTACAGAAAATTTTGTTTTAGTGTAAAACAATCATGTGTATATTTGGCGCTGAATAAATCCTGAACTGCGAAAAAGCAATTCCTTCCAACATGGAAACCAACAGTTCCCATTGTCTGCATATGAAACTTTTCAAGACCTGACTACCTCTATATTCTTTTATATAGGAAGGAGGCACTATTTTCAAATGAGGGTTGCAAGATAATCCCATCATATGGCTACAACTCCCTGCATGTCTGAAGCTGCGTGTCCACAGTTAGAAGGAAGATGATAAAGTATCACCCCTTATACATGAATTTAATATCTATGGTTTCACTTATCCACAATTCAAAACATATCCCCCCTCCCACCGAAACATTCATAGGCCTCTCTAGCTCTTCCATTGTATTCTATAGTATGCTTCTGGCCCAGATATAGTCAAATTATAAGGTTCTCTCTTTCATATTTTGCTCTTTTAAACATTATTCAATGCAGTGATTTTATTCAGTAGTTTTGCAGGAATTCAGAGAGATCTCTCCTGAGATTGTACAATAAAAGGCAGAATGAAATGTTTGAAAAATAGAATAAGTACTAGGTTTTGGTCTATAGCTTAAGAAAGCTATCCAAGGTGCTGAATCCTATCCTCAAAATAGGTTCATTAAGCTCAAAATTAGATCCTTTAAAGTTCCAACAAAAATCAAGAGCAGATTCACCACCACACTGACAGAGAAACCACCAGGGACCATTGCTGCTGACTTGCATCCAGACATTCAGTCACCAAATGAGGTAAAAACTAATCAAGTGCCAATGATTAGTTCCTTCCATATCCTTCCCCAAAATGCTACAGTAATTGAGAGGAAAAGGCAGAGCCCTAGGACACTAGAGCTATTGGTGACATAGTTATGGCTTTCTTCATCATTACATATGTTTCTGACATGGAGAGTCAGTGGGAAATATGTATGTTTTGTGGGACTCCTTACTGAGGTATCTCTGTCCTCTCAACCTACAGAAGATTTGCTGAGCTTTAGGACAGGGTGGACAACTGCATGGATGTCACAGGACAATTTTTCCCCACGCTCTTCACAAGTCCAAATACCTGTTCCCTTCTGCAGTCCTTTTCAAAACGATGAAAGAAAGTAAAATTGCATCACCATTTTGTCACCATTTTGAAATGTCACAATTGTGAAATTACTCAAAGATAAAAACTAAGACTTCACAGTGATGGTACAGAATTCTGGGCTGCTTGTGAGGTATTTTAATGTATTTTTACATGTTTAGGAGATACCGTCAAAAGTTACATTGAAGGGTCATTTAATAACTCACAGTCTGCACTATACCCACTCTCATTTAAGTGGAGCTAAAATTTACATAAGGCAGACATGACTTGAAGGTACACAACAACAATGAGCTTCTTTCCCCAGCAAATCAGATTCTGCTTCAGAGAAATCCTAAGGTTTTCAAATTCTAATCAATTTGGCTCAAGAACTGGATTTTCTCTGAATCTGATGACCATGCCAAGTTATGAAGGGTTATATATAAGTGGTTTAAACAATTTAATAATGATGACATTTCAGTACAAGCAATAAAAATATCCTACTGCATTCAAGAGCACCCTTTCCAGTTTACAATCAATGTTCAAGGTTCCATGACTAGAATAGCGTTAGGCTCTGCCCTTTCTTTATTGTATTATTTGTGATTTCATCCTTCCCTGCCCCATTTTCTTCTCAACAATCATATGAAAAAGGTTAGCAGAAACACAGTGACATGGTCAAGCTCAAGTGATGAGGTGAAAAACAAGGATGTGTTCAAGATCAATCACTTTTTGACTACATATTCCAAGTCCAGGCAGAAGTTCCACGGAATGATGGTATGTCATAATGCAATCTTCCATTAGGAAAATTTAGATTTTTTTTTTTAAAAAAACGACACTTAATGGACTACCTGATGGATAAGATTCTGGGGAAGAAGTTGTGAAAACTGGAAGAAGAAACATCAACAATTTAAGATATGCAGATGACAACATATTACTAGCAGAAATTACCAAAAACATCGACTGTCTATTAAAGAAAGCTAAGGAACAAAATGAAAAGACAGGTTTATGGTTGAATGTTAATAAAACAATAATGCTGACTACAGATGATTCATATAACTTTAAAATAGATGATGAAGACACTGAAGTTGCTAAGGATTTTCAATGCCTTGGCTCAGTTATTAATCAATATGGAGACTGCAGTCAAGAAACCAGAAAATGACCGTACAACTCAGTAGGGCAACTATAAAAGAACTAGACAAGATAATCAAGTGTGAAGATAAAGCATTGAATACCAAAATTAGAATTGCCCATGTCATTATATTTCCAATTTCTATGTATGGTTGTGAAAACTGACCAGTGAAGAAAACTGAAAAGATGATCAACTCATTTTAAATGAAGTGCTGATGAAGAGTTCTGCAAATACAGTAGAGTCTCACTTATCCAACACCCACTTATCCAACGTTCTGGATTATCCAACGCATTTTTGTAGTCAATGTTTTCAATACATTGTGATATTTTGGTGCTAAATTCGTAAATACAGTAATTATTACATAGCATTACTGCGTATTGAACTACTTTTTCTGTCAAATTTGTTGTATAACATGATGTTTTGGTGCTTAATTTGTAAAATCATAACCTAATTTGATATTTAATAGGCTTTTCCTTAATCCCTTCTAATTATCCAACATATTCGCTTATCCAACATTCTGCCGGCCCGTTTATGTTGGATAAGTGAGACTCTACTGTACAATGGACTGCCAAAAAAGACAAATAAATGGTCAAAAGAGAAAAGATAATGGCTGCCTTATAGGTGGCATAGGAGACCATGACACTGCATTATAGGTGGTATAGGAAGCCCTGAGCTTGCAAGATTAGAGCAAGGCTGAGTGATTGGGAGATCTCTCATTTATAACTTTGCCACAAATCAAAGTTGACTTGATTGGAATTACGAACAATGGCAGAAAGTATCCATAAAATCTTGCCTTCTGAAATTTGTGGGGTGCTTTCACCTCTTCTTCGTGCACATGGCTTGTAAACAGGGTAACACCTCATATAAATTCGCCTCTCCATGTTAATTGAGATTTTCAGCTCTCAACCCCAAACATAATAATAGTAATAGTATTGGAAAGCTTCTCTCCACAAAAGTATTTTGCTATTTTCAATATCAATGACATTTTTAAAATAAATGTATCATTTTTTTATTTGTTTGCTTGGACATTTGGTTGGCCACTTGTAATAACAGAATGCTGGACAGAGTCCTTTGTCCTAATCCAGTACAGATTTTCTTCTTAAATATCATCTAACATTTGATAAGGCTTCACCCAGCATGGCAAAACTGTTTTAAGGCCAAAATCTGTCTCCCTAATTATTCTTCTGCCATCCTTATTTATAAGAGTCCATTAAATTTCATAGGTCAGGCGTAGGCTCTCCTCACTCCCACATATATGAATACTTAGAAGGAGCAAAAGGAATGCAGAGTTCTGGCTATAGGACTGCTTTTCCTCTTCAAAAATTGGGTAAAATTGTCAGCATTGCCATCAGAGAGCACAATGGTTTTCTTTCAAAGTGAAGTAAAACATGACTTCTGCAGAGACCTTTCAAGAGATCAATGGAGCTTCTGTTGGTGGACTTGAGAGAAATAAGTAGTGGGAAATCTGGCACCAATGATGCACTTACATTGCAGCTGTGGCAGAAACTATCTAGCAATTCTTGATGTCACGGCATTAAAAATGAAACAGGATAATTAGATCTGCAAATAGAAATAAATCAGCTCTTCAACTTTTTTAATTTTTTTGCTGCACTTCTTATCAGATTATTTGAAATATGTCCACTCTGGAGTGTTTCATGAATGCCCACTGGCATGTAGGATGCAAGGAAAGGAAAGGCAAACACAACGGTTTGTGTAGTGTAACTCTACATGTAGTTCTGTGGCAGCTGTGCTACAGCAAACCATTGCTAAATTTTGATATTGTGTAACTGCACGTATAACTGCTAGTCTGCCTCATATTATCCCATCTTGTAATAGGGAATGCATGAGTACTTCACCTGTACTTGCAGTGGATCAAGTGATGCATTGAAGGTTCTGAATAGACCTGTGCATGGATTTGTTTTCTTCTGGAGCCCACAACGGTAAGGGCCCTCCCAGTACAAAAACCCACCTGCAACGAAAGCAAGTAGGACCTGATCTTGGCTCCTCCTTCCCTATTTGTCATCACAGTTGAATCTTTTTGATTTTCCTTGATTTTCCTGATTTTCGTATTTAGTGGGACTGACTGGTAGTTGGGGACCTGAGGGATGGTGGGTGGGGGCGTATGCATGCATTTGGGGGGTTTCGCCCTTTTAGCTTCTTTTTCTCCTTCTCTACCTCTTCTTCAGAAAATACTTCTACAACATAATAATAATGATTAATAATAGTAATTCCAGAAAACAAAAAGAAAAGCCATCTGTTGGGGGTGCTTTGAATGCGATTTTCTTGTGTTTTTGCAGGGGGTTGGACTGGATGACCCATGAAATCTCTTCCAACTTCATGATTCTATAAACCTACCTCTCCTCTTGAGTAGAAAGTAGAAACAGTTTTAAGGAAACAAAACCCCAAGCAGACAGGAGATTGAAGGCAAGAGAGGGGATCTTTAAGGTAGTCCAGGGATGATAGCTTCTACTGAATTCCAGGTCATCGCTTTTCCCTTCCTGGGCCTCCTTAAAATGCCTTGGAAAGCTGTGTGCAGTGCTGATGCTGGGAGAGAAAGCATGTATGCTTGCCTCTTCTCTAGAGTACAACAACTTTAAGAAGCATTAAACCTGGTCTACTCTTCTTCTACAAACAGAAGGGAAAGGAATAGGATTGAGAAAGAGTGGTAACTCTGATGCTTTTTTTAAATCCAGGTCTTAATGAAGGATATGGAAGGGGTGCCTGTGGGAAGTGCCCCCTCATAATGGGCTAGGTAGGGTGCTTTCTTAACCCCATTGCTAACACCTAGGTTCCCTTGAAGGGAAGAAAAGAAAGGTTCCCAGGGGAAAGGGGAACCTAAGTTCCTCATTGCTGTCAATGGGCCAAAAAGAAGTTGGTTTTTTTATGCAGAATAAAAACATCCATTTGGCAGCATGCTTGTTTTTGGGAGGTGCTGGAAAACGGATATGTGGGGCTTCTGGTATCTATCAAGCAGAAAAGGATAGCGATTCACCCAAAATGCACAAGTGTAGTTCTGACCAATCATTACAAATAACCCAAGATAATGAGGATGGAATCCTTCTGGCTAGTTCCAGAGTAAGTTTATCAAATCAACAGTTGAATGGCGAATCAACACATAGGTAAATTAAATCCAGTCGTGTCCGATTCTGGGGTTAGTGCTCATCTCCATTTCTAAGCTGAAGAGCCAGTGTTGTCTGTAGACTCCTCCAAGGTCATGTAGCCAGCATGACTGCATGGAGCACCGTTACCTTCCCACCAGAGCGGTACCTATTGATTTATTCACATTTGTATGTTTTCAAACTGCTAGGTTGGCAGAAGCTGGGCTAACAGTGGGAGCTCACTCCACTCCTTGGATTCGAACCACCAACCTTTTGATCAGCAAGTTCAGCAGTTCAGTGGTTTAATACGCTGCACCACCAGGGGCTCCAAATCAACAAATAGGCAAATCCAATTGACTTGATTTCTTTGCTCTTCTGATAACGATAGGATTTTGGACAATGTGAAATCGTTGCACTTCTGAAGCTTAGCTTACAAAAAGTGTGAGCTAAATGTAGTGATCACATAATGAACAAATAAGTTAAAACCACATTCTCATGGAAATATGTGTAGAATATTAGGATCAGATACTTTCCTCTTTATTCCTATGAAATCTTAGACACAGACATCAAGATACTATACAATAATAAAATACAACACCTACTACAAGAAACAAATGTTCACACTTATGTAGCACAAGAGTCCTTCATGATCACTATCAACCAAGATTAGCATATGACTCAGACTCATAACTTTAATTGATTCCAGGCTGATAAGAATCTGTGCATACCTAACTTTATATGCTGATCTATCAGATTTCAGAGGAAAAGATTGGAAAACCACTTCTGAGTATTCCTTGCATAAGAAAGTCCTATGAATGGGGTTGCCATAAGTTTACAGGCAACTTGAGGGCATGTATACACACACACACACACACACACACACACACACACACATCTTATAATGATGCACAATGGCTCCTCCCACCATCACACGCATAGAAGACTTTATTAGTTCTACCACTTCAGAATCTTTTCTCTTATGATCTAACACCAAGAATTACCAGTGGGACTTTATTCCCACAAAGTACATTTTCTACCACTAGCATGAACTTGCTGAGCACCCCAAACACTAATGGGGATAGAAAAGACAAGCCATTCTGGAGACATAACCGCTCTCGCATTACCATACTTCCCTGTGAAATCCACACACCTCAAGTTAATTTCTTGCTGACCTCATGGTGATTAATGCAAATTAAATTTCACGCTAATTGGCCTGAGCAACTTTGCATGCAAACCCGAAATTGGTTATTTTTTGCTAACAGTGTTAAAAAGATACTCCTGCTATTTGCTCAATAAGTTGAGTATAAATTGTTATTAGTTTTAGTCCCTGCTTGTAAAAACCCATTTAGCACCTGATGTCAGATAAAGAAGACAAAGGGAAAGCAAAGCATCCAGAATCTTACAGCTTTCTCTCCTAACCAAATACAATAGCTGTTTTCTTAAAAAGTAAATTATAAGAGAAGCTCCATGCATCAGGAGCTTTTTTGATTGGCAATTATCCTTCTTTAACAACCAGAACAACATTCTTTTTGCTGCTAAACCAAACATAGCTCTCTTCACATTACCGTTGTGTTGTCCAAATTCTTTCCTTCTATCACCCAGGATCCAGTCTTAAAATGAAAGCAACTCGAAGCAAGGACCTAAACCTGTGGGTGATATTTCTAGAGCCAATCTTCCTATGGCAGCAGTGGTTTTGTTTCATAAGTTAATTTTCTTGGGTTTGGTTAGATGTGAGAAGTTCTTTTGTAACTACCTGGAGTATCAACAGGAACAACGAGAAAGAAGTTCTTTTTCTAAGGCTGGCTGATGCCATCTGAAGAGAGGAGAGATAATGCTAACCACACTTTGTGTAGAAGACCTCTTGTCTTGCTGCTTCAGTTGATGTCTCAGGTACCCCCACCAGAACAAGGCAATTATATTTACGTAGTAGCTGCTCCTTGCCTAGCTGCTCCTTGTTCTGTCTTCTGCAAAAAATATTCTTTTGAAAAATTGGAACAAACTTCTTCTGTGCACTTTGTTTCCTTGCTGGTAAATGAAGAAAACTAGAGTTATGCGTGTATAAAAAAGAAATTTTGGCATTTCCTTATCTCTTATCTTGATATCTGATGGAAGCCTTTCTGTAACGAAGTAAAAAATCTCTATTGCTTTGTTATTCTCTCTGAGATTCCTGGCATTTGTACACAATTGGAGATGGAAATGCAACACTTCGTTTCTTTCATTCTTGCACTTGCGTTAAATAATAATGATCAAAAGGTCACCTGTAAGAATTTTTGCACATTTTAAGATATTTTACCCACAGTTTTGGAATAGTTTGAGCATTTCAGGTCTTCTTAATGCAGAACAAAAGTATTCTTACATAAAAAGATGATGTGTTGTGTGGAAATAAACAAAAATGCTCAGATCCTTCTTCAAACATGTATAGTGCAACGCTGTCTGTGCCTAAGCAGGTGGTCCTGGATTGGAAGAAGAAAAACAAATAAGGAGGCCATGCTTACAGATGCCTTTCCTCCCCTTTCCCATGGAGCACAGACCACCTTCGTTTTCTGTATTTTTGGTCCTGTTTTCCTCCTCTTTCCACCAGTTGCCGAGAGTGATGTTTTGCGGCCCTTCCACACAGCCATATAACTCAGAATTTCAAGGCAGATACTCCACAATATCTGCCTTGAACTGGATTATCTGAGTCCACATTGCTATATAATCCAGTTCAATGTAGATTTTATACAGCTGTGTGGAAGGGGACTTTGATGGCTGCAAAGGAGTCTCAATTTGGGAACAGTCCTTGAAGACTGTGGTTTCTGACTTTCTTACAGAAAAATTACCTGCAGTTTTCTAGAAGGATGAAGTCTATGCAAATTTTCATTCCTAACCCAAGTCATCCAGATGGTTTCTCAGTCCTGCTTGATCTCCTGCCTTGTTTTTTTTTTTTTGGACCTGAGTTCTGGCTTGTTCCTTGATTTGACCTCTGTTTTGCACTCTGGTCTCATCCACTGTCTTTCCTCATGGCTCCTGGCTTAGCTTCAGCTTCTGTCCATGGCCCAGACTTGACATTTTGTCTAAAACCCTGGAGTTCCTTTGCTAATGAACACAACCAGAGGCATTGTTTCAGGGTTAAGCCGGTCATATGAAAGACTAGACTCTGCAGCTCCCTGACACTGGCCAGAATCATATGCAAGCACTTTCATTATGCATCGTTTTCACTCGATAGAGAAACCCAGTAAGCAGGGCTCAAATCCTAAATCATAGCAACCAAAGAGACAGAACAAGGAATCATTTCATCTTGCTTTATTCTGGATGATAAGTATGGTAGAAAGCCAAGTATCCCAAACAACAACAAATGGTACCCGAAACATTGCAACATCATGCACACCATTAAGTTGGAACTTCAATCATCAGGCCAACTCTAAGGGCTCACCAGGGCTCAGTTTCACTATCAGTATGTTATCAGGGAATTGCAGGGATGGCTCAGTCTTTAGGAATGTCCCAGAGTGCCTGACATTTAAAGTGGAAATGCATTTATATGTTAACAGTCAGGATCAGAACGGGAAGAAGACACACTCCTCATAAGTGGTGCTAAAAGTGCAATTTAAAGATGTATTCTGAGTCAGGAGCCATGACCTGTAATCCTGGAGCCACATCATGTCTCTGCAAACACTAAAGTGGGAGAAACCCCATCCACTTTTCCCTATGGCCCAGCCAATCAACTAGTTGTGCTACCTCCTGGCTTCTGGAATTACTTTTCTCCCCAATCAGAAGTAGTTGCAAATACAGTCACCCCTCTACATGTCAGATCAAAATATCAGAGATGAAGCACTCATTTGACAACAGAAGGCTTTATTCAGTGCCTCATGGGAAATAAGCATTAATGCATGCTTTAGATCTGCTCTATGATGAGTTCCAAGAAGAGACAAGGAAACTAGCTACATTATAAAAGGTCTAAACCTCTGCCTCAAGGGTTGGCACCTTTTACCATAGACAGCATAGCCAACGGTGAGGATACTAGGAGATGAAGCAAAAACCACAAGAGGCTGAGATATTTGATCCCTAATTCTTATGAAATGATCGATGTTGTGGAAGAAGGAAGGAAGGCAGAAGACAGAAAGAAAGGAAGTTCTAAATACACAGAAAAATCATCAAATTTTGGGTTGCAGTTGCCCCTCCATAACCATGGATTTGCATCTACAGATTCAACTATCATGGCTTAAAAAAAGCAAACCTTAATGCTTCAGTTTTACACCCTATTGCTACACCATTGTGGCATTGTGGCGCAGGCTGTTGAGCAACTAGCTGCAACAAATCACTCTGACCAAGAGGTCATGAGTTCGAGGCCAGCTCGGAGCACCGCGTTTGTCTTTGTCTTTGTTCTATGTTAAGGCATTGAATGTTTGCCTTATATGTGTAATGTGATCTGCCCTGAGTCCCCTTCAGGGTTAGGAGGGTGGAATATAAATACTGTAAATAAATAAATAAATAAATAAATAAATAAAGGAACATGAGCATCCATGGTGGTCTTAGACCCAAACTCCGGCAGACACCAAGGGCCCACAGTGTCTACTATCACATGGTAGCTCTTGCCAAAAATGTCAGTTTGTCAAGTGGAAAGTATGATGCTGCCAATTTTCCCCAATTTGTGACCCTCACAACTACAGGAAGTATGTCAGAATTTACCCATGTTCAGACATTGTCCTTCTCATATTCCAAGACTAAGTGACTAGTGGGATTTTGTAACATGCAGGAAAATCCTTTCCTCACTGACTCCAACCCTTGGCAATTTGTACACTGAATAAACTGAAATAAATACCTGTTTTTATGGAATGTGTAGAGTCTTCTACAAATTGCAAGAGATCACAATGTCTAGTGAAACCCCTTTCAGTCCATGAGCAAAATGCAATTTCCTAGAAGTAGATAGGGAGGGTGATAAAATATGGGGACAAAAAACACTTTGGTTGAAATGATGTCTGGCAACAAAGCCTTAACAGACTGTTTAAGAAGGGAAAAACAATGGTAGAAAAGCTAGCAGACTACCAGTGATGGTACCAAGGGCAAAATGTATAGCCATCTTGTAAACTGCATCAGTCTAAAGGAGGATAGCTAGGCTTGGCATCAGGACTTGTGGCTTGCTTTCCCTGCTTTAGATCCATCTGGATACACATAGGTTTAATCTTCAGGCATTTTGCCCAGGGTATGAAACTGTACAAAGCATTGGATAAACTTTTGAGAAGAGTCTGTATCTTTGAGAAGTGACAAAATTATTAGAAGAATGGTGAACTCTCTGTACCATCATAAACAATGAACATTTGGCTCCAAGGAGACACAAGGTGATGTGGACTGGTGGTGTCGGGATAGATCTCTTTGCAGAGCAAACACTGCTGAATGCCACTAACCGTTGAGCAAAAATAACACACGGAGGAGGCATGACTAGAGGCTGGCATGCTTCATGGATTTTAAGTCATCCAGTATGCAGTAAGATCAACATTGCTTTCAGCATCCCCACAGGAGTTTCCCCTATCAGTACCAAGCAACACACTGATGTTTTTGCTGAGAGGATGTCGAGAGCTTTCAGATGTTTGAACAAGATACTGCCATTTTGGGCCTCCGTTTATCTAATCCAACTATGTTTGTCCCCACTTTCCACCAGGCTCATGTAATATATTCAAGAGGATAACGGACAGACCACACACAGTGGTGATAGAAGAAGCTGGCAAAAGAATATAGGACAAATGAATTGTAAACCATCCCATAATGTGACCATAGAAACCAGAGGTCACAAGCACATGAGTGAACAGAAATACAGCAATGAGGGAAATGAGGGCATTCCTCCCACCAGAAGTTTGACTTCTCCAAAAATGATTTTTTCCTTCCAACCTTATATTTATAAGAATGTGGGATTTTAAAACATACGCTCAACAGCTCAAAACAGAATTTAGGCACACAAAGAAAAGGGGCAGAAAAGTGACCAAGGGAATGAGAATACGGCAAATAGCTCTAGGCTTTGCATAATTTTTGAGGGAAGAAGGTACAAATATAGTTACATTCATTTTTCTCGAGAACAGAAATGTATGAAGATTTACCTCCCTAGAGAGAATTCTGTTGTACCAGCCTGAAATATAATGGTTAAATATGAGGATTCTTGAATTCACAGGGATTCAAGCCCAGCTTGTTAAGAGGCAAGCCATCAAAAATCTGGATCTGGATGGATGAATCAGTTCATTTTGAGATTGTTAAAACTAAAGTTCATTTTATCACAGATGCCAAGACATTTGTGAATTTTGGTAAATTTTTATTAAAAATGTCTGAAACTAAATTCTTACCCATTGCTATATATCACCCTCCCACTTGCTTTGTGGGTTTTAAAGAGTGGTTCATTTAGTACAGTAATCATTGCATCTCTCCCTTCCCAGACTTCATTCTCTCCCAAGCAGAAATTCTCATGTCATTCTCAGTTAAATTGTACGTGATGACTCTGTCGTTCGAATTATTCCATGGAGGGGACAACTCTGCGCCTGCCAACTTCATTAAAAATCTTCCCTTGGACTTCATGGAGGCATTCATTCACACTGAACAAACAAACACACACACAGCCTTTATGGTGGAGAATAAAGGGAGTTTTTCTCACTTTTGTTTGATGTCAATCACACTCAAGATTAAAGCTGCTGTTTTATGTATTCATAGATTCTTCTTCCCCCTGCCCTCCGCCCCATCTGCCTTTTCGAAGGCTTGCTATGCACTTCAAAAGGTGCACCCTCCAAAAAAATAGCATTAACAAAGAGAATGTTGGAAGCACCCGATTATGGTTTTAATTATCTGTATTTTTATCCAGACTTATCACAAGGCATTGGAAAGATTGCACCATTTTGAAAATCATGACCTAGGGCAAAAACACAGATAACATTTGTTACAGCTGCGGGATGCATTTGGAAGTGCCTTTGCTATTTATTTATTGAGGTTTTTAGAGAATTGTTTTTAGAGTTTCATTGATTCAACAATTCCATTGTTTAATTGTATGACTGTATTGTCTTCCTTCTTTTACAAAGGAAGAGTAATTTAGTTGTTTTTTTATTTTTTTTGGGGGGGGGGGGATGGCATATTTTCAAGAAGTGGATGGTTGAATGTGTTGATTTAGAATCAGTGGATATGGAAACATCTAAGTGCTGAGATTCACTCATTTGTCTGGGATCATTCACATTTACCAAATTTTGAACACCCAATTGAAGATTCCTGAGGATTTTGCTCAGCCCACTTTTTAAGTGACTTGACTGGATTTACATTTACCATGCCTATATCTGAGTCAGGTTGTAGTTATTCTGAGCTTTTTAGAGAAAAACACAAACCTGCTGACATTTCACAAATGAAAACTGGTGCATGTGTGGCAAAGTAACAGTATGGTATTATCAAGAAGGCAAAATATTTTAACTGGGAAGATCAGACAAGCTATGAATAACTGCAGCGGTTTGCTTTTGCCTGAGCCTACTGGGAAGGTCAAGCTTCTCTCCTCTCTGTTGTTAATTGATTGCAAACTAATTTTGCATTTTGATCCCACAGTTTTAAAATATGACACATCAGAAAATTAATCAGGCCAATTTGAGGCAATTGGGAAGTTTGAAATATGGGTTATTGTGCAGTTATTTAAAATAATAGTCAATTGCCACAGAAATAGGATGAATGGGTGAACAAGGTGAACCTGGCACAGAACATGACTGATCAGTCCCTCCTTAAACTGAACAGAGGATATATGTAAAATGGGAAAAGATTCTTCCTGAGCCTATCCGAGAAGTCAAGAATAATTTAACAGTTTTTCTCTGAGATTTACAACTACTATTGTTTTGAACATGTTTTCTCTCAGAGTCTCGAAGCAACTTTCAATAAATAATACATCATAATGCTAATACGATGTTTCTGCCCCGAAGAAGCACTTCAAAACAGTCAGGCAGCTATATAATGTGTCATACATTTTCTTAAAATAGAAACCAGAGGAGGAAAGGCAGGTGGGTATCAAACCCAAACAACAAAGGAAAGAGATATTAGAGGTGTGTATGTGTGTATTGGGGGAGGGGGTATCCTGCTTATTTCAAATAACGGCTTGAAATGCATTGGGCCAAATCTTTTGTGTCTCTACATCTTGGAGGTATCCTCCCTTATCTGTACAGTAGAGTCTCGCTTATCCAACGTAAACGGGCCGGCAGAATGTTGGATAAGCGAATATGTTGGATAATAAGGAGAGATTAAGGAAAAGCCTATTAGACATCAAATTAGGTTATGGTTTTACAAATTAAGCACCAAAACATCATTTTATACAACAAATTTGACAGAAAAAGTAGTTCAATACGCAGTAATGCTATGTAGTAATTACTGTATTTACGAATTTAGCACCAAAATATCACGATCTATTGAAAACATTGACTACAAAAATGCGTTGGATAATCCAGAACGTTGGATAAGTGAGTGTTGGATAGATGAGACTCTACTGTATCTTGTTTCTTCTTTGGATAGCTAAGCTATAGCCATCACTAGGGATACATCTACACTGTACAATTAATGCACTTTGACACCACTTTATTTAGGATACAAAACTGCTTTAGAAACATGTGAATAAAAAGCTGGGTATTTTTAGTTTTAAAGAAACCTCTTTAGGAATTTCCAAATCCCTGAGAAGAGCACCACTTTCAAGAATCTGAAAGACTGAATACGCTTATATGGGATAATACTGTACCATAATTTTCAGCATTTCACACGTATGGTCAAGTGGCATCGGAGTGTGTGGTCAAGGTGGTAGAGTTGTATCTGAATTCATCTTCCTTTGCTACATCCTTTCTTTCATTATTTTCGTTACTTTCAGGAGCATGTAACAGGACATCCCCTCCTGGTACGAAATTCAGCTTGACATGAAAGCAAATAGGAGCCGATCCTGGCTCCTCGCCTGCTTTTCGTGAGCAGCCTCCTTGCTTTGGAAAGAGTACGTGAGTGTGGCGTGAAGGCCCAGAAAGTGTATGTGCCTGCCTGGAGCTGAGCGCCTCCTCTAGAGTAAGAAACAGACCCTGCCTCCTTGCCTTGGTGTGTGTGTGTGTGTGTGTGTGTGTGTGTGTGGCATGCAGGCCCAGAAAGCATGTCTGCGCCTTCCTCTAGAGTAACAAACAGAACTTTGTTTGTTACTCTAGAGCAGGGGTCCCCAAACTTTTTAAACAGGGAGCCAGTTCACGATCCTTCGGACTGTTGGAGGGCTGGACTATAGTTGGCCACCAAGCAATATAATAATAATAATAATAATAATAATAATAATAATAATAATAATAATACATCACACGGTCCTAAACACTTGGGAAGTGTTCGACTTGTGATTTTGTGATACGAAATCCAGCATATCTATCTTGTTTGCTGTGACATACAATAAACTAATAATAATAATAATAGTAAATAATAATAATAATAATAATAATAATAATAATAATAATAATAATAATAAAGAGGGTTGGAAGAGAGCCTTTGGGCCATTTAATCCAACCCCCTTCTGCTTTTGTGCACTGAAAACACAAGCAAAGCACCCCTGACAGATGGCCACCCAGCCTCAATGTTAATAATAATCATAATAAATACATCACACAGTCCTAGACACTTGGGAACTGTTCGGCTTGTGATTTTGTTATACGAAATCCAGCATATCTATCTTGTTTGCTGTTTCATACAATATACAGTAGAGTCTCACTTATCCAACATAAACGGGCCGGCAGAATGTTGGATAAGTGAATATGTTGGATAATAAGGAGAGATTAAGAAAAAGCCTATTAAACATCAAAATAGGTTATGATTTTACAAATTAAGCACCAAAACATCATGTTATACAACAAATTTGACAGAAAAAGTAGTTCATTACACATTAATGCTATGTAGTAATTACTGTATTTACGAATTTAGCACCAAAATATCATGATATATTGAAAACATTGACTACAAAAATGTGTTGGATAATCCAGAACGTTGGATAAGTGAGACTCTACTGTAATAATAATAATAATAATAATAATAATAATAATAATAATAATAATAGTAATGAATAATAAAAACAACAATAATAATAATAAAAAGAGGGTTGGAAGAGACTCCTTGCACCATTGAGTCCAATCCCCTTCTGCCTTTGTGCACCAAAAGCACAAGCAAAGCACCCCTGACAGATGGCCACCCAGTCTCAATGTCAATAATAATAATAATAATAATAATAATAATAAAGAGGATTGGAAGAGACCCTTTGGGCCATTGAGTCCAATCCCCTTCTGCCTTTGTGCACCAAAAGCACAAGCAAAGCACCCATGACAGATGGCCACCCAGCCTCAATGTTAATAATAATAATAATGTGATTTTGTGATACAAAATCCAGCATATCTATCTTGTTTGCCGTGTCATAAAATATAATAATAATAATAATAATAATAATAATAATAATAATAATAATAATAATAATAATGGTTGTAAGAGAAGAAGAGGCCCCTTGGGTCATTTAGTCCAATCCTCTTCTGCCATTGTGCCATGGGGGCCGGATAAATAGCTTCGATGGGCCGCATCCGGCCCCCGGGCCTTAGTTTGGGGACCCCTGCTCTAGAGGAAGGCCCGGGCTGTTGCGCAGGCTGGAGAGCAAGCCAGCTGCAAACAGGTGCAATGAATCACTCTGACCAGGAGGTCATGAGTCCGAGGCCCGCTCAGAGCCTATGTTTGTCTTGTCTTTGTTCTATGTTAAAAGGCATTGAATGTTTTCCCATATGTGTAATGTGATCCACCCTGAGTCCCCATCAGGGTGAGAAGGGCGGAATAAAAATGCTGTAAATAAATAAATAAATAAATAAACTTGCTTCTTTGCCTTGGAGTGTGTGTGTGTGGTGTGCAGGCCCAGAAAGTGTGTGTGCCTGCCTAGAGCTGAGCGCCTACTCTAGAGTAAGAAACAGAACCTGCCTCCTTGCCTTGGTGTGTGTGTGTGTGTGTGTGTGGCATGCAGGCCCAGAAAGCACTCACGTGAGCACCTTTACTATAGAGCAGAAAGCAGGTAAGAAGTCTCCTTAAACTGCGCACCTGCTTTCAGCTGAGCACCTCTCCTCTAGAGTAAAAACAGCTTAAATGCCTATGATGGAAAGGGGAGACTGGAAAGCCCCCCCCCCCCCACATAATGAGCCAATAGAAAATGAATATTTTGGCACCCCAGAGCAAAAACAGATATCAGCCCTCTCAATTTTAGAAGGTTCCCAAATATGGATCAGGTCCCCCATCAAAAGGCGGGACATGAAATGGGTCAAGGTTTACCTGGATTGCACAACCCTACAATGTGATCAAAGTTGTTGATTAGAAAAAGTACACAAACTAGGAGAGGCTACAGCAGTTTGCTTTTGCTTGAACTTATTGGGAATTATCCCTTTCTCTTTTTTCCTTTCCTTCTTGTTGAGTTCATTGAGTGTGAACTACTTCCGCAGCAATTTAAACAAAGGGGAAAGGGGGGGGGGGAAACTGGTGCATTAAAAGGCAATTGAAAAATTGATTGACAGCAGCTTAAATGAGAGTATCCTTGCCAAATCAGGACAGTTGAAAATGGACTATCCCGAGACAGTCGAGACTCAAATCATATACAGCGACATGGGTCATACCCAGAAAGCAACTCTGGGTGATAATACACACAGAGAACTACACATGGAAGCACATTTGATTCTTCTTTTCCCAAATAATGAATGGAAAATCCCCCATAGCAATGTTTTGGTGTATTCAACAGCATTCCAACCAACGATTATGTTAGCATTGAGACTCAGATGTCTGAAAATGTTAACTGCATTTAACAGTAGCTGTAGCATTAATGTTTGATTTTCATGAATTTCTGCCCATGCTTGTTACTGCAAAGGTGAAAAACTAGGTGCTTTTGAGTATGACCACAGTGTTAATACACACAAGATTAAATAATGTGAGCCTTAAAGCTTCTTTTTGGCTAGCAGCCCAAATAAATGGTGCATTGTTTAGTCTTTTGATTCATAATTCTATTACATGTCTTCAAATAGGGTGCGATTTGCTGCACTAGCTGTTTGAACACCGTTGTTTAACGAAGCATGTGCTTCCTCTTCAAGCTCTGAAGATCAGTGTGCTGTTTGCTTAGGTGATGGTTCAAATTTCCTTTTAAATAGCATGGCAAGACCCTTGATTTGTCGCAGCAGAGGTACTTTGGCATTTCAAGGAAATGGAGCAAAAGCCACAGGTTAAAGGATTGGTGTGTGTGTGTGTGGGGGGGGGGTCCCCTGGGAATCTTTTCAACTAAATCTGATTGCTTATCTCCACTAGAATAGATCAATAGATCAATCAATTGGATTTACCAACTTGTTGACTCAACATTCAATCATTTGATTCAATTGATCAATTGGAACAACCAATGGGATTCCAGTTGAAGATAGCAAGAGAACCCTTTGATGGCCCAATAATGTTATAATTGGTCCATTTCCAGGCAGATTTCAAAGTGTTGGTTATGACCTTCAAAGCCCTACACAGTTTGAGTCCTGACTATGTAAGGTATTTATCTCATGAACCTTCTATTCCTCTACAATGTTGTTAGTGTTGCTAATGGATACAAATGAGGTTGAGCACCTTCAGTATGCACTTCTCTTCTATAGCACAATTGCGCAGATTCACTGATCCATTCAACACTTTTTTAAAAAGAACCTTTCAATTTAAATTCTGTAGTCTGCCTGGGATCCTTGGAAGGAGGAGGATGGGACACAAATTGAAAGAAGGCATGGGTTCCAGGGAATACATACCACTGTCCTGACAGTCTCCACATTCTCTTCCCCAAAGTCAGATTTTGATTAAATAGCACCACTGGGCAGCTAAGATGATGCTATTCTTCATGAGTGCCCATCTTCGTGAACACATCTTCCCCTATGAACCCACATGGGCTCTAAGATCTGCTGGGGAGGCCATCCTCTCGATCCCATCTCCGTCTCAAGCGCGGTTAGTGGGGACGAGAGAGAGGGCCTTCTCGATGGTGGCCCCCAGGCTCTGGGACTCCCTCCCAAAGGAGATTAGATGAGCTCCCACCCTGGATTCCTTTCGTAAGAATCTGAAAACGTAGTTGTTCACAGATGCCTTCTCGTAACTGATAATTATTTGTCCATGTGCTTTACCTAGGCCTTGGCCATTCCATACACTTTATTACCTTTAGTCGCTCCCATCTCTAGTCACCAAAGAATATGCAATTTCAGGTTTCCATTTCCCCTTAAAATGTCCTATGGTGCTTGACTTCTGATTGGGATTACTGTCTATGTTTTAAGTTATTTTAACTTTTGTAAGATGGGTTATTATACTGTGATTTTATTGTGTTACTGTTTTTTTATTGAGGTAATAACTCTTTGGGCTTGTCCCAGTGAAAGCTGCCCCGAGTCCTTCGGGAGATGGAGCAAGGTATAAATAAAGTATTATTTTATTTTATGACACAGCAAACAAGATAGATATGCTGGATTTCGTATCACAAAATCACAAGTCGAACACTTCCCAAGTGTTTAGGACTGTGTGCTGTATTTTCGGATGATGCGTGCAGATCCCAGTAGAGTGGCCTTTTGCAGTTGGCAGATCGTAATTTTGTCAATGTCTATTGTTTCCAAATGCCGGCTGAGATCTTTTGGCACAGCACCCAATGTGCCAATCACCACCGGGACCATCTGTACTGGTTTCTGCCAGAGTCTTTGAAGTTCAATCTTGAGGTCCTGATAGCGGCTGAGTTTTTCCTGTTGTTTTTTGTCAATGCAACTGTCACCTGATATGGTGACATCAATGATCCAAACCTTTACTTTTCCACAACTGTGATGTCTGGTGTGTTGTGTTCCAGAACTTTGTCAGTCTGGATTCGGAAGTCCCACAGTATCTTTGCATGTTCATTTTCCATGACCTTTGCAGGTTTGTGATCCCACCAGTTCTTTATTGCTGGGAGGTGGTACTTGAGGCATAAGTTCCAATGAATCATTTGGGCCACATAGTTGTGCCTCTGTTTGTAGTCTGTCTGTGTGATTTTCTTACAGCAGCTGAGGATATGATCAATGGTTTCATCAGTTTCCTTGCACAATCTGCATTGGTCATCAGTTGATTTTTCGATCTTGGCCTTAATTGCCTTTGTTCTGATGGCTTGCTCCCGGGCTGCAAGGATCAGGCCTTCTGTCTCCTTCTTCAGGGTCCCATTCGTGAACCAGAGCCAGGTCTTCTCCTTATCAGCTTTTCCTTCCTATTTCATGGAGGTCCATGCCTTAGCTATACACAGGTTGGATTACTGTAACACACTCTACATGGGGCTGCTTCTGAAGATGGACCAGAAACTACAATTGGTGCAAAGGTTGGCAGCCAGGTTGCTAACTAAAGCTAATTATAGGAAACAGACAATGCCCCTATTAAAACAGCTCCACTGGCTGCCAATAAGTTTCCAATCCCAATTCAAGTGCAGGTAATCACCTATATAGCCCTAAATGGTTCCAGCCCTGCCTATCTTTGCGACCACATCCTCCACTATGTACCTGCAATCCCAATGGACTGCAATTATGATACAGCACAGTGATTTCATCCTATGCCCTTTCCTTTCTTCTTGTTTACAGTTGGCCATGTTTTTTACAATAGTTGACGCTATAGGTTATTGGGCGCTGTTCTGAGTTCAAATTGTTGTTTTATATTTTAATGGTTTTATTTTGTATTGTACTATCTGTTTATGTGTTGTTTTAGGCACCTTGTGCCATATGTAAGCCACCCTGAGTCCCTTAGAGGAGAAGGAGGCGGCATACAAAAATAGAGTTATTATTATTAACTATGGGGAACATTATTAGTAAGAAACGTCAGCTCAGCCTTTTTTTATCTTAGTTTGCCCTGATGACAATTTCCTACGTTAGCCAGCAAGACTGAGAGTAGAGTGATCATGCTCCTTGGTTTTGATTATTTGCCCAGGTTTTCTGGGATGAAATCTAGGATCCATGCTTGCAGACTCTTCCAAGGGAAAGGTACAATACCAAAGCCGGCACATTACTTTGTATACCGTCCAACTTTGGGTAGGTTTGGCAGGATGCGTCTAATCCCATTTAGAAAAGATGTGCTCTTTGTGAGAAGCAGATAATGAAGCCAATGAGATAATCTCTTAGTCAAATGAATTCACTACTACAAAGAGGCTTAAGACCTGCTGAGCTAAGAGTTTGAAGGGAGTGCTAACTCCCATGTGTTTTACATTCCTGACTTTCACAAGCAATCTTTTTGGGAAATTTGTGCCTGTCCAGTGGCTTTTAAAATGTATCAAGGTGATTTTCAAGGCTGGGAAAAGGGCAGATTAGTTTTCATAAACTTTCTAAAGGGAATGTTGTGTGAACATTTGCTGTGGATTCAGGCGCAGCCAAGAATTTTGGGGCATCTGAAATTCTAAGAGATTATTGTGTAAACTTTCATGGACTACAGCTCACTTCATCAGCATGAAAGCATGCATTGTACACACCCACTCACATGTGTTGGGGGGAATGAGATGAATGCCAAAACAGTCTGAATGCAAAAAGTGCAGGCAATTATTTAAGACACTTACTTGAATTCCGTTGTTATCATATACACAGGTTAAGTTTCTGTACACTTTTTGAGCTTGTTGCAATGGATAGACATAGTTCGGAGTTGCGTGTTTAACAGAATTCCACATGTGTAAAAATTTCACCTGTGCCTCAATCTTACTGTTAATCAAAAGTAGAGTAAAGCTATTAAATCAATTGGGTTTACCCATAGGTTGACTCATCGTGCTCTAGTTGGGACAAAATGAACAGAATTCCAGCCATTCAGTTGCACATGTTTGAATGCTGCATAACTATTCATAAATGCTTTCAATGTGATATCGTTTTACTGGAATTGCAAAAATGGCCACTGTGTTTTCCCTAATGCTTATGGAAATATTAGCAACATATTGGCAGATGCTGAGAGTATTACCTAAGTGGAAGAGTGATGTAGCAATGCACTTGCAGTGTGACTATTTGACTGTAGATTTATTTCTATAGTTGATGCTTCAAGTTGTTTCTGACTTGTGGTGATGTGGGGGGGAGGGATACCCATCCTAGTGCACTGCCGGCATGCTGCTGCTATGGAGTCTACTGGAGCCCATCATATGACGCAGGGCTATTTCTGGCAGGGCTGTTGGGCTCCGTGCAAGCAGCATGCTGGCAGCACTCTAAAAGGGAACACTGGGGATATGGTACCCATATCCTCATTAGAGAAGCCAGGGACAGCCAGGAAACTTTGTGGGATGACAGTCTATGACCAACTACAGTAAAGGGACAAATCTGGTTTTCCCTGCTGTCTCCTACTCTGGACCTCCATGTGATGAGTGCTGTGTTTTCATGGATGACCCGGCAATCAAACCCAAACTCCAGAGACCTAGTCCTACCAGTATGTTCAAATCACAATATAGGCAGTAGTTTCCCAACTTATTTGGCCTATCGCCCCCTTTCCAGAAAAAAAATATTACTCAGTGCCCTGGAAATTAATTTAAATTTTTTAATAGCAATTAAACAAAAAGATATATGTACCTGTGGCCATCACCGCTCCCCTGAATTGCTGCAGCGCCCACCAGGGGGCAGTAGCACCCACTTTGGGAATCACGGATATAGAGTGTCAGTTCCTACTTTCATTTAGCCAGTGATCTTGAAAATGTGCAAACTATATAAAGGTTGTTGCATACTTTGGGAACTAATCTATTATTTTGAAAGGATATCACACTGTGGATGGGGTAAGGTTGTTTTCTGCTGCTCTGGAGATCAGGACACAATGGAGCAATGGATTAAAATTGCAGAAGTGGAGGATTCTACCTAAACATAATGGAAAGAGCTACTCACTAGTAGAATATGCTGCCTGGGCGTGTAGTGAAATCTACTTCTCTGAATGTTTTAAAGCAGAGGTTGGATGGTCATGTATTTGGAGTGTTTTGATTGTTCCTGCATGGCAGAAGAGGGTTGAAATAGATGGCCCTTGTGGTCTCTTTCCAACTCTATTAACTGTATTAGGCTCTCTGGAAACTCCCATCACCCCCCCTCCCTCCCTCCCTCCCTCCCTTTCTCTCTCTTTCTTTTTTTCTTTCTTTCTTTCCCCCTTATGTATCGATGTTGCCATTTAGGATTTATGTATTCATTTGATCTTGCATTTACACTCCTCCTTCATCCCCTGATGTAATCTTAGGTACCACACAGTAATTGGAAAAAAAAGGTTAAGCTAAACCCTTATTTTACATAGGTTAAAAAGGAATTAAATAACTGTAGGCTTCCATATCCATAGATTCTCCAACCATGGATTCAACTAACCAGTGTTTGAAAATGTTTGGGGAAAACATGTCAAAAAGCAAAGTAATGCACTTAGCATTACGCCAATGTGTAGGCAGGCACACCCTGCTGTAGCTTTCCAACATCTCAGTTGTGTGTCATTTTCTTTAAAGGAGGCCATTTTACTACATGATTGTATATTATGGAGCCTGAGCATCAATAGACTCTGATCTATACAGCAGGATTCTGTGAAATCCACAGGAAGTAGCTAGCAGGTACCAAGGGTTCATGGTATAACTTTAAAAAGTGGTTAAGATACTTAAACACATTGAAAATATATTTATTAATAAAATATGTGAAGTTCAGTGTGCTACATAATTTAAATCTCTCTTTTTGCCTCAAAATACTTTTTGCCTCCTGCTGGAAAGAGAGCTGGGAAGACACCAACTGGGTATTCCATGGAAAAGAGGACTTTTGTTTTTTTTTCACATTTGAGGACTGTGAAGTAAAATATTGTAAACAAGGCAGGTGTGTGTGTATGTATGTGTAAGCTAAAAGCAGCACTTGGAACAAAACCTAACAAAGAAGCATGGTTATTGAAGGTCATGGAAATAAAGGACATGGACAAATTAACATTCCTTTTAAAGGAGAGTAGCGGTAGAGGAATCAAAATGACAGACTGGTCTACCTTCGAAGAATATTTACAAAAGAAATAAAAATACGAAGGGGAAAGAAATAACTTTTAGGGATACATTTTATTCTAGAAATCATAATAGAAGAAAGAAGAACGGAAGTAATGAACTAGCCCTTTTTACCCTTTTTACCTTCCCCCTTTTTATTTCCCTCGCTCCTCTGTTCTCTCTCTCTCCTTCTTATCCCTTCTTACCTGTTTTTCCTACTTTTCCTATACATAAATGTTTTCCCACTTTTTATATAGTAAAAATCTTTTTTCTTTCAATAAAAATTATTTTTTTAAAAAAAACCCTAACAAAGTGAAAGAAACCCACTGGTAGCATGAATCTTGTCCTGGAAGATTATACACACACACACGCATATATATATATATATATATATACACAGTAGAGTCTCACTTATCCAAGCTAAACGGGCCGGCAGAAGCTTGGATAAGCGAATATCTTGGATAATAAGGAGGGATTGAGGAAAAGCCTATTAAACATCAAATTAGGTTATGATTTTACAAATTAAGCACCAAAACTTTATGTTATACAACAAATTTGAAAGGAAAAGTAGTTCAATACACAGTAATGTTATGTTGTAATTACTGTATTTAGGAATTTAGCACCAAAATATCACGATATATTGAAAACATTGACTACATAAATGGCTTGGATTATCCAGAGGCTTGGATAAGCGAGGCTTGGATAAGTGAGACTCTACTGTGTGTGTATATATCTATCTATATAAAAGAGTGATGGCATCACGGCTATTCAGAAAACAACAAAAGTACAGGCCCCCCAACCTCAAAATTTGACAACACAACCCATCATCCACGCCTCAAGGTTGATACAACAAAAAGAAAAGAAAAATAAAGTCCTAATTAGAGGGAGAGCAATAATTTTTTTATCCAATTGCTGCCAGTTTAGAGGGCTAATCTCTGCCCACTTGGTTGCCTAGCAACCAAGGGACAGCCAGGTTTCAGTTAGGGGACAGGCAGATTTAGGCCTCACTTAGACTTCTTCCACAGATTATCTAATTTGCACTGGATTATATGGCAGTGTAGACTCAAGGCCCTTCCACACAGCTATATAACCCATTTATAATCTTATATTATCTGCTTTGCATTGGATTATCTTGACTCCACACTACCATATAATCCACTTCAGTGTGCATTTTATACAGCTGTGAAGAAGGCGCCTCATATAATCTAGTTCTGAGCAGATAATATAAGATTAGAAATATACAGTACAGTCTCACTTATCCAACGTAAACAGGCCGGCAGGATAAGTGAATATGTTGGATAATAAGAAGGGATTCAGGAAAAGCCAATTAAACATCAAATTAGGTAATCGTTATACAAATTAAGCACCAAAACATCATATTATACAACAAATTTGACAGAAAAAGTAGTTCCATGCGCAGTAATGCTATGTAGTATTTACAGTAGAGTCTCGCTTATCCAACGTTCTGGATTATCCAACGCATTTTTGTAGTCAATGCTTTCAATATATCGTGATATTTTGGTGCTAAATTCATAAATACAGTAATTACTATATAGCATTACTGTGTACTGAACTACTTTTTCTGACAAATTTGTTGTCTAACATGATGTTTTGGTGCTTCATTTGTAAAATCATAACTTAATTTGATGTTTAATAGGGTTATCCTTAATTCCTCATTATCCAACATATTCGCTTATCCAACGTTCTGCCGGCCTGTTTATGTTGGATAAGTGAGACTCTACTGTACTGTATTTACAAATTTACCACTAAAATATCACAATGAATTTAAAACACTGACTACAAAAACATTGATTATGAAAAGGCAGACTGCGTTGGATAATCCAGAACATTGTATAAGCGAATGTTGGATGAGTGAGATTCTTCTTTAATATGAAATAATTACTGGGATAGAATAATGCAGAACAATATAATCTCTAAAACCAGGACAGTAAATAAACAGGGGAATTCCACACAGGAAACAATCAGGGCCAGCTAACACCTCCCAACAAAAAATTCACTCAGGGAGGAAACAGCCAGGCTTTAAAGCTGCAAGGCCATCACATCCTAATCATTTTTCCTAATTGCAGCATTCATACTTGCCTCCAACAAACAAAAAAAACCAATCAGAAATATTGTATATTCACAACCTTTAGGAAATAATATCCCCTGATGGCGCAGCGTGTTAAAGCGCTGAGCTGCTGAACATCTGGACCGAAAGGCCACAGGTTTGAATTGGGGGAGCGGAGAGAGCCCCCACTGTTAGCCCCAGCTTCTGCCAACCAAGAAGTTCAAAAACATGCAAATGTGAATGCATCAATAGGTACTGCTCCGGCGGGAAGGTAACGCCGCTCCATGTAGTCATCCCACATGACCTTGGAGGAGTCTACGGACAACGCCGGCTCTTCGGCTTAGAAATGGAGATGAGCACCAACCTCCAGAGTCAGACACGACTGGACTTAATGTCTGGGGAAAACCTTTACCCTTGACCTTAACTACCACCAATTCCTCAATACTTTTATTTCCCATACCACCAGACTTCGCCACAGCAACGCGTGGCCGGGCACAGCTAATATATATATATATATATATATATATATATATATATATATACAGGATCCGTGGGGCACACTACAAAAGAGGTCCTACTCTTGGCCTTTCCAAATGCAAACTGTTAGATTCCATCTACAAGTTTTAAAATTAATTTCCACCTTTTTACCTCTGGGTTACATCCAGTATCTAGAATGAGTATATATTTTTGAATTCTTTCCATCTGACCATTCAGCTTCAGCTTCTATTGATTCAGCCATAGTGGAGATGAAACAACATGATATCCAGCAATTCCCAGAAACTTCTCTCTCTAACTCTCTCTCCCTATGCAGAACAAGTAAATGAAATTACTTTCATTAAGTCTTCGGGGCTCAAAGAATACTGACATGTAATTAGAGAGCTAAACAGCAACAGTTTCTTTCTGGTAAATTTGCTCACGCTAATTTTGTTAATAAGACTCATAATTGTTTTATGCACATTCAATACATTACATTTACCTAAGCCCTTCAAACACAGGCAGAATTCTTAAATAAGTTTGCTTTGCATTTCTGCAAGGATCCGAGTCATTAGCAATTAAAAGAGGAAGGATGGGCAAGAAGATGGCAAGCCTTACCAAGGTTTAAATGGCTTCTATATAATGTCAGAACAGTAAGACTGCATGAGGCATAGCCAGAAAATACATGCGTTCATGAACAGAGTGCAAACTCCTGATGCCCACATTGAGTGGCCTGGGGAAATTCCATTTGTCAGTGCTAGGACCTGAGTTTAGTAATGCTTTTTAAAATACTTCCAAAAATGGCCCAACATGTCTGGTCACCACAATCAGTTTCCCAAGCTCTAGAACTGTGGTCCTCAAACTTTTTAAGCAGAGGGACTGTTCACAATTCCAATTACTGTTGCGGGGCTGAAAATAAAATTAATGGATTCCTATGCACATATCTCATTTGTAGTGCAAAAAACAATGGAAGAACAATACAATATTTAAAATGAAGAACAATTTTAACCAAGTATTTCAATGGGAAGTGTGGCCCTGCTTTTGGCTGATGAGATAGTCAAGTTAATCCGGATTGTTGTTGTTGTGTGTCATGAAGTTGTTTCAGACTTAGAGTGATCCTATATCTAAGATTTTGAGCTGGGGGCAAGTAAATGACCTTGGAGGGCTGCATCTGGCCTGCAAGCTTTAATTTGAGGACCTCTGTGCTAGAATAATAGATTCATAGACTTGGAAGAGAACCCAGTGGCCATCCAGTCCAACCCTATTCTGCCATGCAGGAACACACCATCAAAGAACTCTTGACAGATGGCCATCCAGTCTCCAAAGAAGGAGTTCATGGACTTTACATGACCTGTATGAAGACTTGAGGATTCTGGATGAATGGATTTTAATCTTGGACATTCTTAAAATTTTATATAATGTGACTTTATTTTGTAATGGTATCTGTTTTATATGAACTGTTGTTTTGTAGATTGTTTTATATGAATTGTTGTTTTTACATTGTTTTTAGGCATTGAATTTTTGCCTATTTACTGTAAGCCGCTTTGAGTCTCCTCGGAGAGAAAGGCGGGGTAAAAGTGATGTAAATAAATAAATAATAAAGTTCCTGTAAAATCTGAGGCAGTGTATTCCACTGTCCAATACAGTAGTTCCCAACCTTTGGGCCTCCAGGTGTTTTGGCCTTCAGCTCCCACAGTTCCTAGCAGCTGGTAAACTAGCTGGGATTACTGTGAATTGAAATCTAAAACACCTGGAGGCCCAAAGGTTGGGAACCACTGCTCTAACAGTTCTAACCACCAGTTATATTTTCCTGAAATTTGAATTCATTGCTCATTGTCTCTAGAGCAGAGAAATCAAGTGTATTCTCTCCTCCATATGATGTTCTTTCAAATATTTCACCATGGCTATCATGTTAATCTTCTCTTCTCCAAGCTAAATATTATTAGTTCCCTCAACCACTCTATAGGGCATGATTTCCAGATATCTACAGCTATAGTAACTCCAAATGGTTGTACCAGAAACCATTGGTTTTGTTGCCTACCCATGCAAGGAGACATGTAGAACAAACTCTGCTGCCTTGAGCAATGAACCAACATGTTCAACTCCCTCCCCCAACCTGCTCAATGTCAGAGTAGACAAATACCAAGTTAGGTGGACAGTTACTCTTACCTTTTGTAAGGCAACATCTTTCATGACTAAGTAAAGAATTAATTCAATCATTATAAATTGTTGTGTGTTTTCTAGCAGTTTCCAACCTATGGTAACTCTAAGGTCAACCTATCCTAGGGTTTCATGGGGTTGAGAGTTTGTGTGACTTGTTCAGGGACAATGCAGTGTGTTTTCATGAGTGGGGGGGGGGGGGAATACAACCCTTGTCTCCAGAGTCATAGTCTAACGCCTAACCCACTCTATATGAGGGTTGAATGAAAAGTAATGCCTCCACCTTCGTTACTTGGGTTTGGATGGGAATATTTTAATAAATCAAACGCAGAAATAATCCTTAGAATGTGCTCTTTAACTACCACTATTCACTTTTCTACATAATCACCAGACAATTGGATACATTTCTGCCAACTATGAACAAGTTTTCTAAAGCTGTCACGGAAGAAGTCGACACTCTGTTACCGCAACCAGCGTCTCACAGTACCCACTGTGCACAGATCTTCTGATAGCCATGTAAAGCAATAATGTGACCCACACATTCTTGTGAAATGCCGATTATGCTTGAAATATCTCTTTGAGTGATACGACGATCATCCTGAATCAATCTATCAACCTTTTGCTTGTGAAATTCGATGGTTGCTGTCACAGGATGTCCAACTCTTTGTCACGCAAGTCTGATGTTCCCACCTCAACATCTTTAAACTTACTCACCCAACAATGCACAGTACTCACAATCACCATAAACAGCTTACATTCTCTGATGAATCTCCTTTGGGGTGATACCTTCTGCTGTCAAGAATTCAATGACTGCACATTGCTTAAGTCGCATTGACTGACTGACGGCACAGGGTTCCATAATGCACAATTTAACAACACAACTATTCAATGCTAAGGCTTCCTGCCAAATAGAACTGTAGAGGAGAGTCTACTGAACAAGCCAGTACCTGCCACATACCAGTATTGCCATCTGTTGAGGAATTATGAAGGTGGAAGCATTACTTTTCATTCAACCCTCGTACATTTCTGGCTCGCAATGATTATTACAACAGATCAATATAGGAGGTCTATTTTAGAATATAAGCTTCACCTTTGAGGAGCTTGGAATCTAAAATAGACAACAAAATGGACAACTGTGCGTGTATGTATTTGTGTGGGTAATCTTAAGGTTTCTCATCATTAAAGCAAAGGCTGAGCATTCCTTCAGACCACAGCAGTTTTTCTCCCTGTATTTCTCAAGAAGAGGGATAAATCCACTCTCTATTTTAATTCCAGTTCAGATAAGTCAATATATGGAAATTCAATGAAATGCTAAAGATAAAAAGTGTTTCCCTTTCCCTATTTGCAGGCCAGAGGTGCTTACATCATTTCTGACATGTTCAGCGTGGAATTAATTCTTGTGTGTGAGAGTGAGTGTGTGTGACAGCTGTCATTCTCATAGTAACATTTCAAGTCCGTCTTCTCTGCTGACTGTCATTGGAAAATGTGAAATGAAAGTTGCAATGGGCAAGGAAGGGACCTAACCCCATGAGATTCAAATTGTAGCTGTTTAGACAAACTTCTACATTGTGATTTCATAGTAAATCTACACTCAAATACATTTATTGTGGTTGTTCTACACCATCCATCTGCTACCTACTATTTCTGCGCAATTCATGTGGGATTCATCTACAAAGCTACAATGCATTTTCACACCACTTGCTATTGAGTCATAGGAACTGTAGTTTGGTTTTTTTATTGTGTCAGAAGCGAATTGAGAATATACTGCAAGTAGCTTCTGGTGCGAGAGAATCGGCCTTCTACAAAAACATTGCCCAGGGGATGGCTAGATATGTTACTATCCTATGGGAGACTTCTCTCATGTCCCCACATGGGAAGATGGGACTGAAACATGGGAGCTCACCCTGTCTCACAGATTTGAACCACCGACCTTCAGGTCAGCAGTTCAACCGGTACAATGGTTTAACCACTGCACATAGTAGCTGTAGTTTGGTGAAGCATCAACACTATTTGGCAAAAGAAAGATTAAGGCCTCGCAATACTACAACTCCCAGGATTCCATATCATTGAGCCATAGCAGTTAAAAGGGTATCAAAAAACTTTATATTTATTGTGTAGATGCACCCCGTGTATCTGTCAATGTGACTGCTCATTGTGCAATGGGCAATGCCCTGGGAAGGTTTCTGCAATCCTAAGGAATCAAGAGATACATGGAAGGCCTTGGCAAATAACTACACACCATCCAAGGAATCACAACATCATGGCTTAAAAATTTTTAGATTTTTTTCAAGTTAGAGTAGATCCATCTAATCAATTGTGGAGTCAACACATAGATAAATCCAATTAATTTAATGTCTAGCATTGTATAGTGAGTCAGGGATTGGACTAGGACCCTGGAGGCCAATGTTCAAATCTCTGCTTGGCTATGGAAAGCTGTTGCAAATTCTTTTATCCTTAGAGAAAGGCAAAAGGAAATTCCCTCCAAACAAGTTGTTGCCAAGAAGACCCCATGTCGTAAGTCAGAAATGACTTGTAGACACACAAGAACAATACTCTGAGGACTAACAAAGAACTGAGGCCCACTGCAAATCCTAACATATTTGGAACTCTGCAGTGCTTATGCAACCATAAAGCCAATTCATTTGTTGCAGAATGGCCAAATAAATACAACCATGTGAATTAGAATCATGCATATGACACTACACAACTATAGTGCTATTATTCCACTTTTGTTGCCATGAGTCCCTCCTAAGTAATCCTGGAGTTTTCTATTTCTAAATACAGTAGAGTCTCACTTATCCAACATTCGCTTATTCAACGTTCTGGATTATCCTAGGCATTTTTGTAGTCAATGTTTTCAATACATCATGATATTTTGGTGCTAAATTTGTAAATACAGTAATTACTACGTAGCATTGCTGCATATTGAACTACTTTTTCTGTCAAATTTGTTGTATAAAATGATGTTTTGGTGCTTAATTTGTAAAATCATAACCTAATTTGATGTTTAATAGGCTTCTCCATAATCTCTCCTTATTATCCAACATATTCACTTATCCAACATTCTGCCAGCCCGTTTATGTTGGATATGTTGGACTCTACTGTACCACTTCCTAGGCTGCTACAAGATGGAACCATGACATACGAAGTGGAATATTAAGGGTATAATTGTGCAGTGTGAATGGCCCCCAGGAATCCAGCTTTTATCAAAACTTTCACCCGCACGTGTCAATGAGTGTGCAACATACAGACACACTAAATAGGTTCCAGCCTCTTTAAGTGCAAAGATATTTTATTACAACTCGGAGACGGTGAAAAACTCTTGCTGAAAGTTCCCTCCCAACATTCTCATTTCAAGTGTCTTATTTTGCAGAGTCCTTATCCGGCCTGAAATATTGGATCTACACATTCTTGAGAGCTTCGAGAGTCCTTCAAGTCTCAATCTGAAACTTCCCCTCCATTCTCCCATCTTGAAAGGAAAGGCTGGCTACCGGTATCCTCTTCAGCAAAACACAAACAATAACAGGTCTTCCGTCACTTCAAAGAGGAACACATTCCTCATGCCACAAATAAATGTTCACAAGTGACGGAAGAGGATGGTTTTTTAAGAGAAGAAAGAAGCTAACAAAGTTAGTGGATGCAATTGGATTTCTTCACTTCTTTTTCTTCTTCTTCAGATCCTCTGGGTTCTCGTTCCCAAATGTAAAAGCTTTCCTTCATCAGAGCTGAATGTCAAAAATTTCATGTACCATCAAATTATGTCTCCATCAAGCAAGTGGGGTAATAAAAGCCACCAAGTAAACGGGTTAACACAGGCGCTCCACAAAGAATTCTCTTATCTTTCCTTTTAAATAAGGAGAGACAAACTCATCATGAGAAAATGTTATGATAATGTATTACCATGCTGAGCTAATTGTCAATTCTAAGTTACTTAAGTGTAGCTTAATGATATGTGCAGGCATTTATTTTAAACCTTAATTGTTATTAATGGAAGGAAGGGGGGGGACAAAACCAATTTTCCACATTTAAAGTAGATCTCAGTTAAGAGTACGTGCACAAAGTTCTAAAAATAAGCCAATCTTTCCTTGTTAAAGAACAAGAACATTTGTAGTTTTAATATACTGACATGGGGTTTTGTATTAACCTATTAAGAGGCCCCTGGTGGCACAGTGTGTTAAAGCGCTGAGCTGCTGAACTTGCGGACCAAAAGGTCCCAGGTTCAAATCCCGGGAGCGGAATGAGCACCCGCTGTTAGCCCCAGCTCCTGCCAACCTAGCAGTTTGAAAACATGCAAATGTGAGTAGATCAATAGGTACTGCTCCAGCGGGAAGGAAACGGCGCTCCATGTAGTCATACTGGCCACATGACCTGGAGATGTATATGGACAATGCCGGTTCTTCGGCTTAGAAATGGAGATGAGCACCAACCTCCAGAGTCGGTCACGACTGGACTTAACATCAGGGGAAACCTTTACCTTTTATTAAGACTGCAATCCTGTCTATTGGGTGTATATTGAATATGCTAAGAGTAGACATGAATAGACATGCACAGGACTGTCCTGCAGGAATTTTACCTGGCCAAACTCTCTTAACAGGAACTATAAAGCACATGAACAGATGTAGCATGTGGGCTCTCCAGAAGCCGTTTTGGTTCCTGACGGCCAGATAGTCCATTGGAGCTACCACTGCTTCACCGTCTAGAGCAGACATGTTAGGAATTGTGGGAGTTGAAGTTCAAAATGCTTGGAAGGCCCAAGTTTGCCCATGCCTGATGTAGAGCAGCACCCTGAAGAGCCTTGCAGGGAATGTCACTTCTGATGAGATCACAACAGGACTTTCAGCCATGGGATCAGCAGACATGATGTCACCAGCAAGGATCGGACAGGAAGCTGCTTTTAGACATAGAAGTGGTTCTGTTTGACATGAGGACTCCTGACAGATGTTCCAATACTCAAGTAAGGAGAGTTTGCAGCAGTCTGCTTTTGCCTTGAGCCCACTGGGAAGGGCAAGATCCTGCTCTCTTTGACTTACTGCTTTTTTTTAATATTGTCAGCAACGACTTGAGAACATTCTGCAAGAATCCACCATCTACAAAGACATTGCCCAGGGGACGCTTGGATATGTTACCATCCTCTGGGAGGCTTCTCTCATGTCCCCACATGGGAAGCTGGAGCTGACAGTTGAGAGCTCACTCTGTCTCATTGATGCAAACCACCAAACTTCAGGCCAGCAGTTCAGCTGGAACAAGGATTTAACACACTGTGCCATCGTGGCTGCTGAGATAAATGTATATAAACTATGATTGCACTTTGAGCTCAATTGGTAGCAGGGGTGGTAATCTGAGAACAAAAGCTGGTGGAGTAAAGAAAAACCAAGACTTTTCAAAAGCAGCTGAAAAAGTGGGATGGCAGATAATTAATTGGGACAATTGGATGGTAAGGCAGAGGCATGTTATGAAATTCCACCTAGCAGGAAGATTATTTTTGCCCCCTTTCTGCTCTCCTTCAGCTTACTGGCAAAGACATTTTTCATTAAAAAAAACTCAAAAATCAGAACAGTAAATAAGAAGCAACACTCTGAAAACAGAGGAGTTCCAGACATGGGAACCAGGGGCAGCTAACGACTCTGAACAAAGGATGCCCACAGGCAGGAAGAAGCCAGGAGATGAAGCTATTCAATGCTAATTAAGGTGATTAACTACAACATTCACACTGGTCTCCAACTGTCAAAGAGTTCTTCTCTCACCCTGGACTTTCCACAGATAGATATAAACCTTCCTTGCTTAGTTTCTCCATACTCACAACGTCTGAGGATGCCTGCCATAGATGTGGGTGAAACGTCAGGAGAGAATACTTCTAGAACATGGCCATACAGCCCGGAAAACAGAAAACAACCATTTTTCATTCCTTTCAGTGTGTTGCACTTTTATCACTCTTACTCTATTTTAACAGCCTTTCAAACTGTTTTAAATTAATCTTTCAATATAATTGTTTGTTTTGTTTTAAACCTTTGTGCTGCCTATTGTTTTAACAGTATTGTAAATCATACTGTGTGTCACACCTTGGTCACATATCATCAATATAAACTGACAAAATAAATGAATAAAAGAAATTATATCAAAATACCTTAAAATCTTTAAACTTTGGATGTGTATAAATGATAACATCCATTCTAAAGAGAAGGTTAGACTTTTAAACACACACACACATATACACACAGCTCACAAGATGAAATCCAGGAGCAGAATGTTAGCACTGCATCATCTTAGTTAGAAAAAGCTATCTCAACTTCTTGGATTCTGTGGTTTCCGTAAGGAACTTTTCTGCACGCCAACAGATGGCCTTCATTAGTAAATGTCTTCTCTATATACACATTTGCAGGGACCGAGCATGATACATTTCCTACTCCGCTAAACATAAAGAGGTTTTGTGGCAAGGTGAAGACATCGGCAGATAACCTCTCCCTCTGCTCCACTGAATTCGAGAGAGACTTGGCGAGAGGGCAAGAATGCCTGAGAAGTTGTTCAGCCTGCATTTCGAAGGCAAGTGACCTGATCCGCACCTCCGGTGATTGTGTGGGCTGCTAAGCATGCAAATAGATCTGAGATAAGATTGGGGATTGGTGTAGCAGCTGCTGGTGTCAGAAGGGCATTGAGTCGTGGAGTAATGCTATTCTTTTAAGTCATCTTAGCAAGAACATACTGAATAAAAAGTTCCAGGCAGTGGTGGCCTGTGACTTCCAGCTCAGCAGGGCCATCAATCCACTCCAGGTTTTAGCTGGAACTTTGAAGGGTGGTTATGCTCAAGATTGCATCAGAAGCTTGAAGGCTCCTCCAATTCCTGGATGGCAGGGGGTTAGACTGGATGGTCCTTTCCTGATTCTATGACTCTATGGCCCAATCTACAATCTACAATCTACGTTGAAGGCAGTTTCAAACAGGTATTGAAGAAAGTGGTTTCGCTGTTCAGATGATTACATAGGAAATCCTGGAATCAGTTTGAGGCCCGGATAGTGATTACACAAACCACAGAGCACTGATACACATTAGGGGCTTTCTTTCGCATACTATCGTAGGAGCTTGTGGTCTGTCTGCCACAGTTTGAAGGTAGCTTCAAATTGCATTAAATGGTCTGTGTAGATGAAGCCTATGAAGTCTAGTCTAAAACATGGAACTCATTCATTGCCCCACTGACCCGGAAGTATCCCAGGCATAGGTCATTTCATGTTATTATTGATTTTTGTAAGCTACTTTAGGAAAAAATATACTTTGACAGTATACTTTGGATTACTTTAGATTAATTAATTAATCAGATGTCTTGTTTTTTTAAACATGTATTCACTGAAGCCATGCAGAAATAGCAAATGCATGTGAATGAAGTCACATCATGCTTCGACTGTTTTAAGGAAAACCAATTTCAGTAAATATAAAATCAAACTCATACAGCAGGTGGTAACATAAAGGACTGGAATACTGTTGGTTCATCCTGAGTAGAGCTGATAACAAGATGCATCTACACAGTAGTTTTAATGCAGTTTGATACCCTTTTAAGTGCCCATAGCTCAATACTATAGAAATCTGGAGCTGAATCAACAGCACTATTTGGCAGAAAGGGTCATAACACTACAACACTCATGAGTCCATAACAATGTAGGTGCACCTCAAATGAATTACTTTACAAATAGTGATACAACCCCCTGATAAATCCAGTCAATTCAAGGGCCTTATTGTAGCCTGGAGTAACAAGAGTTTTCAGAACAAAGTTTCCGATTAAAAACCAGAGATAACAAGGGAATTCAAAAAAAAACTTCTCTCCACAGTCTGTTTTTCCAGCCTCCTTTCAAGATTTTTGACATGCATTCTTGCCCATATTTCGGAGTAGGAGGTAGGTGCAGACAGTCTCATAAGATTTCAAAATTCCTTTGTTATATAATCTTATTTTACCGCGTCTTGTGAATGGCACAACCTACAGAATCCTAAAATAGGGTTGCCAGGTGAAATAAGGAACAGAATGCTGAGATATACAGGAAGGGCTTTCTCTTGAAGTGCTTCTACACTGTAGAATGAATGCAGTTTGACACCTCTTCAACTGCAAAGGCTTAATGCTATGGAATTACAGGACTTGTAGTTTTCAATCTAAATCATAAACTTATAGGGCTGTATAAGTCATAACCAGTGTGAATTGTGCCCAGAAACAAACTGATAGCAAGCAGAGCTGTTTTAACAAGCTCTTATAAGTGGTTCAATCAACATTTTGGATGCAACATTTTGAATCTGTTGAAGTTTCTGAACAGTTTCCAAAGGCAGGTCCATGTAGAATGCATTGCAGTAGTTCAAAGGGGAGAGAATTAAGATATTTGTGACCATATCGTATTATCACATGTGGTGGACATGTGGAAAAACAGGTGAATTCTGGAGATTAATACACACTGAATGTAAAAAAATAATAAAAAAAAGACTTCCCAATGAAGCCTGAAATTTATCTCTTAGGAATGTTTGATTTTGATTTTTTTTGGTGATTTGAATACAGACAAGTTATTTACATTTTTTATGACGGCTGCCCGAATTGTGTTTGCTAAGCTTTGGAAACAAGATGTAATCCCCACTAAGAAACAATGGATAGATACAATTATGGAAATAAAAGACATGGACAAATTAACATATATGCTAAAACAGAGTAATGGAAAAGGAATTAAGATGACTGATTGGACAATGTTTGAGAGCTATATAAAGACAAATGCAAAATAAATGAAAGAAAACAGGAAGAATAATGGAAGATAGAAGAAAAGGGTTTTTTTACTCATATTTTTTTGAGATGTATAGAAATGTGACAACTTTGGGATAAAGGAAAATAAACGGAAGTCAAGTATTATTACTAATTTTTTTCTCCTTTGATATTTTATATATATTTTTTAGATTTTTTTTCTTTTTTTTCTTCCTTCCTTTGTGGGGAGGTGGGTGGGTAGGGAGGGATACTGGAGGCTCTTTTGCTCTTTTTCTTTGCTTTCCTATCAGAATATGTTCTCACTCTTTCGCTGTACACGTTTAGAAAATTGCAATAAAAATCTTTTTTTTTTAAAGATATTTGTGACCATAGCCAAATCTGATATCTGAATGAATGGGTGCAGCTGGCACACAATTAAATGAAATCCTGGGCGATGCTAAAACCTGTGCATCTAAGTTCAGAGTTGAATCCAGGAGATCACCTAAGCTGAGAGCTGGAATGTAAACTCATATAGAAAACAACTATGTCCTAAAGAGAATTGATGAACCTGGTTCGTATTTCAACAGATACTCTCCTTTTGCTATTTCCATTAGGCTTTGAAATTCTTTGTTAACATCTCATTTTCTTCTAAGAATAGTGGGTCACCCTAAAGTCGAAGCTGATTTGATGCCACACATGTCCACACAATAGAGGGATCCCAAGTTTAGCCTTGGTAACAAGTGATGCAAACGACTGTATACATTTCATTCCAGTAAACACCAAGCTATTGCATATTTAATAGGAAAAAGCCCTTCTGAATTAATGTTCCTTGTTCAGAAAAGCAACTTACCTTCCTTTTCTCTCCCTCCCCTTTTCCGTTTGTAATAGGAGGGAAAACAGCATTATGTTTGTTTAAACCTAAAGGCATCCAAATCAATATTTCATGATAATGAAAACAAAGCATCATGAAAACTATGTTTTAAAAAAGACCGATCCCAGGTCCCAATACACCAAAGCAACAAACCTAGTTGCCAGCCTGCATTGTTCATTGGTGAGGCATAGAACCAGGGATTAGAAGAAAGGTATCTTGGAATATAATTCCCAGAATCCCCCAGCCAGCCCAGTGGATGATGGGGTCACAAGTAATCGTTAAAAAAAAACTTTTGCAAAATATGTCTATAGAATTGCTGGTATTAGACATTTATATCAGGTGTGTGAAATAGTTTTATGTTGAAATGTTGCTGCTGCTGTTGTTGTCGTTATTGTTATTTTTCCTACTGATCTTTCTTTGAGACTTGAGGTGGGGTACAATATAGTATTTATTTCTCATGTCAGAAGCAAACCAAGGGTACAAGTTGTAATGGATTTGCAAACATAGAGATTTTTTTAAGAAAGAAAAAAAAACTTCGCATTAATACTACAGTAGAGTCTCACTTATCCAACATAAACGGGCCGGCAGAACAGACTATTAGATAAGCAAATATGTTGGATAATAAGGAGGGATTAAGGAAAAGCCTATTAAACATCAAATTAGGTTATGATTTTACCAATTAAGCACCAAAACATCGTGTTATACAACAAATTTGACAGAAAAAGTAGCTCAATACGCAGTAATGCTATGTAGTAATTAGCACCAAAATATCACAATGTATTGAAAAGATTGACTACAAAAATGTGTTGGATAAACCAGAACATTGGATAAACGAGTGTTGGATAAGTGAGACTCTACTGTAAATGTCTTTTGCCCAGTATCTGGCCACTTGGAGTGCCTCTGGTGTTGCTGTTAGAAGGTCCTCTATTGTGCATGTGGCAGGGCTCAGGCTACATTGCAGTAGGTGGTCTGTGGTTTGCTCTTCTCCACACTCGCATGTTGCGGACTCCACTTTGTAACCCCATTTCTTAAGGTTGGCTCTGCATCTCGTGGCGCCAGAGTGCAGTCTGTTCAGTGCCTTCCAAGTTGCCCAGTCTTCTGTGTGCCCGGGGGGGGGGGGGGAGTCTCTCATCAGCCACTGATTAAGGTTCCGAGTTCCAGTCTCCCTTGCTGAGGTGTTCCTGCGAATATCTCTGTAGATCTTAGAAAGCTATTTCTTGATTTAAGGTGTTGGCATGCTGGCTGATATCCGAACAGGGGATGGGCCGGAGATGTCAATGCCTTGGTCCTTTCATTGTTGGCTGCTACTTCCCAGCGGATGTCAGGTGGTGCAATACCAGCTAAGCAGTATGTGATGTAGGATGTAAACATCATGTGATAATGCGGCATGTCTCATTAAGAGCCACATCCACTGTTTTAATGTGGTGAGATGTATTCCACACTGGGCATGCGTATTCAGCAGCAGGGTAGCAAAGCGCAAGGGCAGATGTCTTCACTGTGTCCCCAGGTTGTGCCAGTCAGCTTTCGTACAATGTTATTTCCAGTGCCCACTTTTTGCTTGATAGTAAAGCGCTTCATGCAGTCATGCCGGCCACATGACCTTGGAGATGTCTATGGACAATGCCAGCTCTTCGGCTTAGAAATGGAGATGAGCACCAACCCCCAGAGTCGGTCACGACTAGACTTAACCTCAGGGGAAACCTTTACCTTTACCTTTTAAAGCAGTGGTTCTTGTAAGTCAGAGCACGGTCCAGGGAAACTCCCAAGTATTTTGGTGTGCTGCAATGCTCCAGTTAATATAGTTAAAATACATGAATAAAAACGTAAGATCCTTAAATCCCATATATTACAAGACTTCAGACTCAGTTGGAGTCTTCAGTAAAAGTTTCCAAAACCAATGTCAGAATTTGAAAAAGTTTCATTTCATACTATAAAATGCTGATGCCTCACCAAACTACAAATCCCAGGACTGCATAGCATTGAGCCCTGACCATTTAATTAGAAAGGACATCCCTCAAAGAGGAGCTTCAGGTACAGCTCCTAAAACAGCTTTCCCTTTTGCTTTGACTCACCACTAAGATTACTGTATGATGCGAATCTAATGCAAACCCCAGATTTTGGCAAGGTCATTTAGCCAAAAAAGTGAGCATTAGATTTGAGTAAATACAGTAATTGTTCAAAAGTTTGGCCAAAATAGGGGAGAAATTCCAGGTGTGTTGCAATATAGTGGGGCTTAAGCATTCAATTCAGAGTGGCCAAGTGTGACTATGGCTCACATACTGCATCGAAAGCTATATTTGTGTTTCCTTTGGCTCACTGAAAAGTCTCACTGCAAGCAAAATAATACTAGTAAATCTACCCCTCCATTCCCTTAAGGGAAGGAGATGATCTGAACTGTGTACTGGAGGGATTTCTTGGTGAAAGAAACCCATTCTGCATCTTAGAGATGCCTCTTAGTTGTTGCCAGTGCCACCGTCTTGGTGGGAAGAAGTCCAAGGAAGATCCAATGTACCTCCTAGAAAGCTGCCCTCAAGATTAGACTGTTGGCAGTAACAGAGCCTCTGTATTGTTCTTCCAGGCAAACCTCCATTTTGGTTTTAACCTCAGTTGCGTCTTAATAATGGGATGCTCACACATTTTCCAAAACAAATGAAAGGTGCATGCATCATATTGGCATTATTTACATGGGCCTCTTTCTCTGAGTAATTTTGGAACTGCAAGAAAGAATAGCAGCCCTGGGCTGCAGCAGTCTATTACTGTGGCGAAAGTAAATACAAGCACTTCTGCTCTTTGTGTCCAAGTCATTTCCTTGTCATTACAGGGAAAATATCCTGCTGACAGCTACTTCTTCCTCTCTAATCCCATGCATATTTCAGTGGTAACCTTGTGTTGAGCACTTGTATTTTGTGCTTTTACTTCTCCAGATGTACACATTTTTTGTTTTTAAAAAAATACCCAATACCTAAAAAGAAAATCCCAAAGGAATAAAATGGCATTTGGGAACTCCGGAGCACTTCCAACCTTGTGTAACCCTTAAGATCTTGAAAAGCTTGCTATCATATATTATAGTAGAGTCTTGCTTATCCAACTTTCGCTTATCCAACATTCCAGCTTATCCAATGCTCTTATCTGATGCCCCTCTTTTCCTCCAGCATTTCTCCTTCAATTAAAGGAGCGCTCCCCAACTCTCTCTCCATTCCAAATAAGTGAAAAAGGCAAGACAAGGAGGAGGAGGAGGAGGAGGGAGGAAAGGAGGAAAAGAGGCAGGACTGGAAGTGGAAGTGGAAGTGTCCTCCTTCCTTCCCTTTGTGAGTTCCACACTTCTCTTCTGCCTCCATGCACTTTTGCTGGGACACTCTAGCTCCGAGGTGTTGCCTTGCCTTAACCCTTTGAGTCTCTTTCGTTAGTATTCTAGGTGTCTAGCACCGCACAGTCAAAAGGTGGCACCAAAGACAAGGGAACTGGGAGGGATGGTGAGATGATGCAGAAGGTAGCTGATGACTATGGCATTGGACAGGTAACAGTAGGAGCCTCCATCTTATCTTACATTTTCATTTATCTGATGTTCTGCTGGCCTGTTTATGTTGGATAAGCGAGACTCTACTGTATAGATTTTAATATAGGGGCATCACATCTGGGTATGACCAATGCAAGGAGACAGGAAGTAAGAGAGCCTCATTTTAAGAATACAGACATGCTGGAGCAGGTTCAGAGAAGGACAAGAAAGATAAGCAGTGTGGAGAAAAAAACATGTAAGGAAAGGTTGAAGGAACTGGTCATATTAAGCCTGAGGAAGAGAGGACTGAGGAATGACATTTCCACATGCTTTAAATATCTAAGGGGCCTCCGGTGGCTCAGTGTGTTAAAGCACTGAGCTGCTGAACTTGCAGACCAAAAGGTCGCAGGTTCAAATCCGGGGAGCGGAATGAGCTCCCGCTGTTAGCCCCAGCTCCTGCCAACCTAGCATTGCAAAAACATGCAAATGTGAGTAGATCAATAGTGGGAAGGTAACAACGCTCCATGCAGTCATGCCGGCCACATGACCTTGGAGGTGTGTCTACGGACAACGCCGGCTTTTCAACTTAGAAATGGAGATGAGCACCAACCCCCAGAGTCAGACATGACTGGACTTAATGTCAGGGAAAACCTTTACCTTTTTACCTTAAATATCTAAAGAGCTGCCAGAGAGAGGAAGGGGAAGGCTACAGAGTAGTTGGGGGCTCTTTCTCTCAACATCTTCACAAAGAGCTGGGCAGGATACCTGCTAGGAATGTTATAATTAGGGGTGTGCAATTCGGCTAAACCCCATGCTGTTTTTGGTGTCCAGATTTTTGTGCCCCCTCCCCCCCCCCCCAAAAAAAAATCTGTTTTTTGGGAACCTCCCGAATTCTGGTGGGCAACATTACATTTTTATTTGATCCGGCAGCTGAAAGATCTGTTTTTGCTTCGGGAAAATTCAGCCCATTGGCGGTAATGGGGGAACGTCTTAGGCTCCCCTTTCTGTCATTTTTTCTCTTCATATCCTTCAACTAGATCTGGGTTTTTAAGGTATCAGACTTAAGAAACCACCTTTTCTGGCATCGTTTCCCTTTAAATCCTTCAATAAGGCCTGGGCTAAGGCATCAGACCTAAGAAACCACCCTTTCTGGCATCGTTTCTCCTCAACACCCTTTCAATGAAGCTAAGTTAAGGGAGGCAATCTTTTTAAACACTTATTTCAGTGGGAGCATTAATCATTCTAAAAAAAAGGAAGAAAGGAATTGCCTCCTCATTTTATGGTGGCTTTAGAAATTGCAAGATACGTCTACCCCACATTTGAAGCTTGTGTCATATGAAGGGCAGCATCGGTGAGAGTTCCTTAAGTTGTAGAAAGTAAATGCTTATTTATTGCTATATGAGAAAAGAAGGCAAGTGATGCAGAGCTGTGAGTGGTATTTAGATTACCAGCGGACTAGAGCAAAATCTGTCTCTCTCAGAAGCCTGCTCACAACAGAAAAATGGTGGCCCAGCTTGACTAAAAGATTTCTTCATGGCTTTCTTCTGTTCTGATTGGCTGAACAGGCAGAGATCACGGGAAAATCCCATGTGGGAGCACGGCTGCCTCTCCACACTTGATGTGTAGCCAAATGAACCCAAAAGTAGCTGTGGTTAGCAACCATGTGGTTTGTTGTGGCCAAAAAACAAAAATGGCGGTGGCACCTGTGCCATTACGGCTGGTTGAAAGAGCAAAAACAGCCTGAGCCCGTTTTGAAAAATGGATCTATGCACAACCCTAGTTATAAGTAGAGGTTCTGCAATGAGCTGGGGATTTGACTCAATGGCCTAGGCCAGTGATGGCCAACCTATGACACGCGTGTCAGCACTGACACACCTAGCCATTTTTGCTGACACACTGCCGCCTGCAGATTGATTGGATGACTATGTCTTTTGTGGCCAAATTTGATGCGATTTGGTCCAGTGGTTTTGTTGTTTAGTCCATGAGAATTATGCACATTACATTTATATAAAAATCATTCTATTATTATTGTAATATATTATCATATTATTACTATTATATTATTATTCATTATTCATGACTACATTGAAACTAGAATAGAGAGAAATCAGCGTGGAAACTGCAAGAGGTACCATAGATTGTTGTACATGGAAATAATGGTAGTAAATAGTTTTTGATTTATTAAATACAATTAGATATTACAATTATATATTTTTCTTATTTAAACAATACATATTGCGAAATTATGTTTTTTTTTCTCGAAGTGACACACCACCCAATGCTAGGTTTTTTGGTGAATTTTGACACACCAAGCACAAAAGCTTGCCCAGCATTGGCCTAGGCGGTCTCCTTCTAACTGATTCTAGATCATGCATGCCGTTCCATCACTAGTTTCCATTGTCTGGCTAGATTTTCTGCTCAGTAGCCTCTGTTTAAAAGACACAAGACATCTGGAAGTCAGGAAGACAGCCTAGGCAAGCAAGGCTGCTCTTTACCCCAACGAAGGAGAGGCCATCAATGTTTTCCATGGCCAATCCCATATATTATATGATGCAACTGTAAAGCTATGTGAGATGCTGGATGCTAGCTTATTATCAGTGTTAAAATAAAAGCCCATCTTTGGTAATATAGTCTTATAAAAGGCATTTGAAAGATCAGATCTCCCTATTTGAGCCTGCCCAATTTTTTTGAACCTTATGAGATGGGTTTTCTAATCACCACATAATGGACTAGAATGCTAAGCTGGTTGGACACAGGATCCAGGGGAACTTTCTGTTGTTCTTAATCTTTCACCAAAAATGTGGATAGCCGATAATGGATAGAGCAAGATGCTGCATCCATTAACATAGCAAAGTGAAGACTTAACTGGAAAGAATAACAGGCAAAGAGTCAATTCAAGCCAAATTCAATTACAGTCACCTGAAGTTTTACTTCATAGGTACTTGTTCTTGAAATATTACTGCATTTCTAAAAGCTGGAGAATTTTTTCTTCCTGGTAGAATATCTCCATTGTTTGGCTCCTGTTGTTACTGTTCAGTGAACTAATTTATTAGAGACTCTTAAAACCCAAGGTTTTGATTGCGAGTTTGTGCAACTGCAAGCTCTATCTGCACTGTTTGGTAAATGAAAGCAGTAGGTGATTTCCCCCAGCTCTTGTTTGTAGCTCTGCTAAATTTTTTTCCTGGATGCTACACACTGGAGACTCTGCAGGGCAATTACTATCAGTAAATCATTGCAGGCTCAATATAAAACTCAAAACCTGCTCAGATTTTGGAAACATAAAACCAATAATATGACCTTCTTGGGAGTTGTGAGACAGCCCAAAGGAAAGTGCAGTCTCCCAGTAGATGCTGCAAAAGTTTCTCACTGACTGTTATCTGTTTTTTCTAATGTACACACAAGATGTCCCATTAGAAAATGGCTGCTTCCATTTGTAAAACTCCTCAGCATCTTACTGGGATGTCAATAGTCATTAGCTTCCTTCACCAGATCTTCTTTTACTCCCTCTCCTGCGTAGTGATGGAGAGCTAGAAACAACGCCTTGCCGCATGTTAAAATCTCACTCCAACATCAGTACTAATTGTAATCCAGGCTTTGAGTCCAAAAGTCATCAATATCTCATTTTTATCCAAGCTCCAGACATCAGGAGGCTGAATCATTACCCGTGACTAATAGTAACCACCAATCGTTGGCAATATTGTCCCCAGATTTCAGTATTTAGCAATTTATCTTAGAGAAAAAGCAGGGTGGGACAGAGCCTGAGTTATCCAGAAGTGAAGCTCAGATTTGAATGCACAAATATGAAACGCAAAAGAAAACTACAGCAGCAAGAATGCAGAGCAAGTGTTTCAAGCTATGTGATTATATCTGATCAGATTTCTTAATAACAGCTGGATAAGATTGACTGATAATTAGTAAGCTAAAGATATTAATCTTTACTGATTACATTCTTGTGTAACATTTCAAAACTTTTTTTCTCACTAGACAAAATGTATAAATGGATTCACATAAAAAAAACAGATTTCTGCACAAAAGTTTTTTTTCAGCAATTTTTTCAGTCTTGGTCCTGGAATTGTCTTTTTGTGAGGTGAAATGATAACCTTGTTTAAACATTTGAAAAGATGTTATACTGAAGATGAAACAAGCTGGATTTCTGATGCTCCAGAGACTAAAACATGGAGCAATGGATTCAAACTACAGGAAAAGAAAACTCACTTAACCATTAGGAAGGATTTCTTGACAGTAAGTGATGTTCAACAGAGGAACACTCTGCTTTGGGTTGTGATAGAGTCTTCTTCCCTGGAGGCTTTTAGAGAGAGGCTTCTGCTGGGAATGCTTTAATTGTGCATTCTTGCATGACATGGACTGGATTGACGTTGTGGTCTCTTCCAATACTATAATTTCATGAATAAAAAGGTGAAGGTTTCTCCTGACGTTAAGTCCAGTCGTGATCGATTCTGGGGGTTGGTGCTCATCTCCATTTCTAAGCCGAAGAGCCAGCGTTGTCCAAAGACATCTCCAGGTCATGTGGCCAGCATGCTGCATGGAGCACCATTACCTTCCCACCGGAGCGGTACCTATTGATCTACTCACATTTTGCATGTTTTCGAACTGCTAGGTTGGTAGGAGCTGGGGCTAACAGCAGGCACTCATTCTGGTCCCGGGATTTGAACCTGGCACCTTTTGGTCCGCAAGTTCAACAGCTCAGTGCTTTAACACACTGTGCCACCAGGGGCCCCAATTTCATGAATACTTTACCAAAAAAAAACCCCAAATGTTTTTTTCTTCAGAAGTACAATTCAGTTGGTGGGGTGTGTGGATGTTAAGTCCAATTCATACCTACATATGTTCTTTTTGGAAATCAGTACTATGCTAGCATAATGGCCAAGCCTCCAAAGATGTCTCCATTACCCTTACAGGACCATGGAATGATTGGGGTAGGACACACAATAACGCATCAACTACATTCTCTTAAGTCATATGTTGCCATCCTTCTGGAACTCCCAAATGGTGAACTGGTAGCCTTGAAAGATGCCTGCATTGTCGTGTTTCCAGTTATCAAAATAGAGCCAACCGATCTTTGATGGAATATCTCAATTGATGTCTTTTGTGCAATACTCTTATACAGCTCCCTTCTCCACATTAACAATCTCTCAGTGTTTGTCTGTTTTTAAAGCAAAGTGACTTGAGTTGTCGAGACCTCTTTCCTTGTTGATGATGTAAAATTGCTGTATATTGCTTGCCTCGCTACAACAGATAGATATAGAATAATAGGATAATAGAGTTGGAAGAGATTGCATGTGTCATCTAGTCCAACTGCCTGCCATGCTGGAAAAGCACAATCAAAGCACCCCAACAGATGGCCATCCAGCCTCTGTTTAAAAGCCTCCAAAGAAGCAGCTTCCACCACACTCTGAGGCAGAAAGTTCCACTATTGAATGGCTCTCACAAAGTTCTTCCTAATGTTCAGGTGGAATCTCCTTTCCTGTCATTTCAACCCATTGCTCTGAATCCTAGTCTCCAGTATCTTCAGTATCTCCTAGTATCTTCACATTCAACTTCAGATCAGTTCCTTAGGTTATCATTAGAGGGGATGCAAGAAGTGGGGACAAGTGTGAAAAGGCATCAGTATTTAAGAGCAGCCTTCATAGTTTAGGACCAGGTCTCTCTTAGTCCATCAGTTTATGGACCAGTTTCCATGTTATTGGTCTCTATTATATAGAATTGTGGCTTATCAGTCATGATGAGATATGTTGGCCTACACCATTCTTACTTATCTTGGATACTAAGGCAACTCTATAAGGAGATTTTCTTAGCAAGATTTGTTCAGAAGTGATGCACCATTACCTTCCTCTGAGGATAAGAGGAGTTGTTACTTGCCCAAGGTCATCTAATAGGTTTCTATTTGAATCCTGACCTTCAAAAGCTTAGTCCACCACTCAAGCAGCTATGCCACACTAGGATCCCATCTTATTGTTTTCCATTAAGGCAAAGTGACCATTGAAGAATAAACATTGTTTGATGGTGCTCTCTTGCCAGGAGAGGAATGAACTAGAGTTCCTGGTTTGGACCCAACACTAAACAAATTATGGGTGCGTGATTTCTGGTTTGTTTATCTAGCTCTACTGGTAGGAATAACTGAGTAAGAATGATAAAATGGTGTGCACCAAGACATATGTTCATTCACAATAAGCCAGCGAGGCTTATTATGTGACAATTAGGCTATTGTCTCTTAGTGGCCAACTGGATGCTTTCATGATGCCAAAGAGGAGGGCATAAATGCAACAGTGTGTCCTCTTGGCCTGTTCCCAGCAACTATTCAGAGAAAAACTACTTTGAACCTGGAGGTTCATTGAAATTGTTATGGCCAAGAGGTGCAGATATATCTCTCTGGTACAAATTTGTACAAATTTGTCTTATCTACCCTTATCTTCATCTGCCCCTCTATTCCTCTCTATGTAAGAGCATATAACTGTGCTCTATGGATGCTTCACAACATATATTTCAGATAGTACATACAACTGATGTGAAAATCTCTGTTTCTCTAAATCCCACCTGCATTTTCTTCCCCTCTTTGTTTTGTATTGAATTGTAAGGCAGTGCTTTCTTCCTGCAGTGAAAATGCGGTGCATTTTAAAGCATTTTCATAATGTCTGTATTTATTTGCACAATTTTATCTAATTTATGCAACATTCCCTGCTGACCAAAGCATTTTCATGTATTTGTTTGGTCAAATTGTGCACTTATTAGCTGTTTGCATTTTAAATTTTGGACATTGTTACAGGAAAAGATCCTGCAAGCCATGCAAGTATGCAAATGATCTAGCCGAGGTTCACATTTTCTTACAAGTCTTAGCAGGTACAAAAATGCTACTTTCCATCAAGATTGTCTGGCCCAATCTTTGCCTTCTTAATTTCTAACAATGCCTTGGGCCTACATGTGATTTTACCCCAACAATGGAATTGTTTATCCACCTTGGCTTCAAATGTAGTTAGCTTTTTCTCTGTCTGCAGTATCTTGGGAATGACTGAAGATCATCACAGCACAAGCATGCAGGAGTTATTCTGCCAGTGGGTGCTCAGCTAAGGAGTGATGGGAGTTTCAAAGGCAAGTAAAAAGTAAGAAAGAGGGGGAGAGAATTGTACTGCTTTTATTCTTCACTCTGCCAGTAGGAATCAAATAGTTGCACAAATCCCTTCCTTGAACACAGTAGGTGTTGGTATGGGTATAGAACAGAATACAGATGTATGGCCCCATCCTCAAAGACTGGCAAGCTACAAGAATGACAGCAAAGAGATGCATAGTCCTGTTGATGGGTATGGGCACATTGAGCTTGGAGGGATGTGCCACCCAATTTTTGATTCATCTGGAGTGCTGCAGCCTTCCCATTGCTGAAATGGGTCTTTGGACCATTTTGGCAAAGGGAAGGGAAGTATGTGACTCCTGATTGTTTTTTGTGGGGGAAGTCTTGCTCTTTTGGAGTGGGTGGATTACCCAACGCAGCACATTTTAATAGCTGAGTCAATGGAAATCAAAGGGTCCACACTGAAATCCCCCACCCCCCAAAATGGACGAATTTCCCATTAGTTGGAGCAGTGGTTCCCAACCTTTGCTTCTCCAGGTCTTTGGATCTTCAGTCTCTAGAAGTCCCTGTGAGCTTGGACAACTGCCATGGATTCAAGGAGCTGAAGTCCAAAATACCCAGAGAATATTGGGAAACACAGAGATAGAAGATTCTCACCCTGATATAAAGGCACATAGACCCCTTTCACAAAGCTGAATAAAAATCTCCCATTTTCTGCTTTGAACTGGAATATTATTTATTTATTTATTTACAACATTTATACCCTGCCCTTCTCACCGGAGGGGACTCAGGGCGGCTTACAAAAATTGGCAAAATTCAATGCCCAAAGAATACAATAATAAAAGCAAAACAATACATATAAATCCGCTAATAACATTATTAAAATACATTATAAAACCTTAAAAAACATATATATAATTAATTCCATTCATCCAAGATCCTCACGCGCTGTCCTTATATGGCAGTGTGGACTCAGATAACCTAGTTCAAAGCAGATATTGTGGGATTTTCTACCTTGATATTCTGGGTCATATGGCTGTGTGGAAGGACCCATAGTTGGATTCCTTATCATTGCTAGTGCTAGCTAAAAAGTACCTCCTTTGTGTATCATTACTAGGAAGAATACATTACATAAAGCCACAGGACATGACATTGTCTCTTGCAGCATCCTATTGTAGGATGTTCTTCCACTGGAGGTCCAACTGGCGTATTGGTTTCATTCCATAGGGACGGGGTCTATGATCTACCACTATTTCTAGCCAAACCCAGTTTAGATTGATGTTAAATACGACACCATAATCCCCTTCTTTTGCAGCTTGTATAACAAGTGCCACTAAGTTGTTTATATAGAAGATAATATTACATTACCAACAATACTTACATACTATATACCATACTTTCCTTTTTTTACGTTTCTCTGTATTGGTTTCATTGGCAAGTAACAATTTGCCTTTTCACCCATCCAGAACACAGTAACCACAAATATAGTTCTGACTTATTGGGTGGTGAATTTAAGATAAGACACTACCAAATTACCGGTAATACACAAATCTCACCTGATTTTGAAAGCTAAGCATGCCTGGGTGAGATTATTACCTGAACGGGAAACCACCAGAGAATATTACCAAGGATCTCTAGGTAGGTCAAAGAAAATATTCTGTCTGTAACCTTGGATAGCTACTGCCATCTAAAGTTAGTAATGCAGTTGGCTTTTGCCATTTGTGGGTTTTAGTTTTGTGGTTTTGATTATCTGTACATTCGATTAATATGTTATCTCTCAGAAATTTTAGATCCTTCATAGTGACTCTATAGTCAGCTTCTGGTGGAAGCTGATGATAGAGTCATACTGGAGAACTTAAGAGTTTCCTAGAGAGAACACATCTGCAAGGATCTCTTGATCTTCCAGTCATCCAGGAACCTCTCGGACCTCTAGTCACACTGGAGGACCTAGAGTTTCCTAAAGAGGTATTCTCTTAATTTTAAAAAGTGGGTTTTTATTTGTGTCTAACCACTTTTATGGATATCTTGCACCATCTAACACCTACCTAAAGTGGAGGGAAACTCTACTGAACTAATGGACCAAACACCTGACTTCATATTTCTATTTTATAGATATCCTAAAGTATTAAATATTTAAATAAGTAAATAATATTCCCACTGATCACAGGGTCCTGTGTTCAATACCATTGTCTCTTGCTGTGGAGTAGACAGTCTGATCAAGAACAATCCAGCACCACGTTCATGAGCCATGAATTCATTGCCATTCTCATGCCAATTTCCACTTCCATTATCTCTTTTTTGAAGCTGTGTGCTCACTCAAAATCTTGTATTCTGAAATTACCAAGATAAAGGAACTATGAGTAACATTTTCTCCAGGATCCCTTGCTGCCAGAAGTACAACTGTTATTGAATTAAGGGAGTGACATTCACCGAATCTCTCTTGCAGCAGTGGTACATCATTGTTTTCCCTACATTTCACACCTTGCTTATCTAAATATGAAATGAGTCCCTAGAGATTCCCACATTTTCATTTAAAACTGAACCAGCACAGCACTTTCTCTGTGTTATGTCACTGGTGTTTAAAAACAGCTGCTCCTTTTGACAACCCAAACTTCTATGGGCCCACTAAACTAATGAAGTTAAAAATGACAACTTTAAGTGTGAAACATCCGGAAAAATTGTTGCCCTGTTGACTAAAGCAGACAGAGTTACTTGCAAGGGAGGCTAATCCATTTCAACCTGCCAAGACTATATTTCACATTTAATTAAAAACATGGCACTTGGTACAGACAGAAAAATACTTATGCCAAATCAAGACCTGCCTTCTTTGGCTCTCTCACCAATAGCTTTTCTGTGACTGGAAGAAACATTCATTTTCCTTCCAAGCTTTTCCTTCCAGTATTAAATCAGTCTCTAGGAAAACACTGTCTCACAAAGCCTACTGATAAGACATGTCCCAGCTAATATGGTTTAGAAGATACTTGTATCATTACAAAACATGCTGGATTGTATAGATTTGTCAGCGGCTCACATTAAAGATGAACATAAATCTTGTGCAAAGTCTAGTCCTATACTTAGGTCAAGTGAGGCAACTGCCTCAGGTGCAGATACCGGGGGAGGGGGGTTAACAGCTCCCCAAACATCTTTTCTGAGCCCCCGAACATCCTTTCTCTTGGAGGTCAGAAATGTGTGTGGCATGTGGATTCCATTGCACTCCATGAACTAACCAGGTGCCTTCAGATGCTAAAAATGTACAAATAATCTAATTGTCCCCTCTAGGCTGTGATCCTGTCTTTTGCCTCACTGGTGTCACTCCCCAGTGTCCACAGAGCTCCATGTCACACCCCAGATCTGAAGTCATCTTTGACAAGAGCATCACACCGGAGTCCAGGCAAACAGTTTATTATACAAAACACACAAAAGATATACAGCAAAAAGCAGGAGTAAGGAAAGAAGGTATAAAATCCACAAAGTCAGCAATCAAATGTCTCTTGCAAATCCAAAGCAAGAAACATCAGGAGATAATACTTCTGGAACATGGCCGTACAGCCCGGAAAACACACAACAACCAAAGTAAGACAGTTCAGGAATAGTCCAAAATCCAAAAGCAACTTGAGTCCATGGGCAAAACTTAAACAAGGATACATGGCATGAACATGGAAAACTCCCAGAATATTTTAATCCCAAAATCAGGACAAGAAATAGAAATCCCAGGCCTGACTGTAAAAGCCACGTTGCCTAAACTGAAGAGCGAAGAGCTTGCAGCTCCTAATATATTGACATGAAAGCATTATGACTCCCCTGGAACTTTCACTTCCCATGGAGGCATGTTGAGAGATGTGTTGACCTACAAAGCTGGCTATCAGTTCAATTCTGCAGGTGAGCCTCCTGGCTTAGGTCAATGTTACCAAGTGTATTCCCATGTGAATTTCTCATCAACTTATCTTTGCTAGACTCCTTATCTGGAGTGGATGATTCCAGCTCCCGTGAACGGCTTTAAAGGTGTGTGGGATCAGAGGCTAGTATATTCTCAGGCCCATCTGCACCTGTGTCTAAGGCAGGTTCACTTTCTGGCTCTGCATGAGAATGGCCTTCTGCATGAGACTGAATCCTAGGGCCTGCATCAAAATGAATCCCAGGAAAGACCACAATCCCTCTGACTCAAACTTATCAATGAACCCATCATCCTGCTATGACTGCCAGTGAGCTACAACACTCCATGTGAACAACTGCCCACCACAGCAAGAACTGAGCACTTGGCAACTACAAGGAGGAGGAGACCAATCCTGCTTGTATATTGAGCACCCCATTATAACATCAAGAGATGTGATCACAGTAGCCAGGTGCTCACATGGAGCTCTGTGACTGGCAGGGGGTGGCCATGGTGGTGACACAGAAATGGGCCATCTCCTTCCCCAACACTGATAAGTGAAATGCTAATTATGGTCATGTTTGTCTGGACAGCGCATTCAAAAGGGAGCCAATCCAACTCTGCAAACTGCCATGAATTCCCTTAAGATGTTCTGGGGTTTCAAGCAAAATTCCAGAGCTTCCCCCAACTTTGCCTAAAAGGGAGTAAAGTTAAATTAAGGCAGGAAAGCCTAGGATATTTACTGGGAGTCACTAGGAATCATGGTTAGCCTGTTTGTTTGTTTTTTTGGTCAGTGCTGATAAATCCTATGTTTTGGCCAGTGTTGATAAATCCATCATGCCTTCCCATGCTCACAAGCACTGTTAAATTTCAATGATTTCAATAGACCTGCTCTCATTAGGGCCAACATTGAATTTAGCTTTAAGTCTTTCAAGAATTAAATCTCTGAAAAGGAAATTACAATGGACAAACAAAGCTTTTCTTTCTTACTCTCCTTCCATTCTTCCTTTTAAATATAGTTACCTTTTCAGACACGATAGATGATTTTGCCTAAGCTCGAGACAATGACCCAGGCCCTTAGAAAATTATTTCTGTAATTCACCCTTGCCTAACCACATTGAGTTTAATCTGGCTGCTTTAAAAATGACTCTCATGGTAGCTATTTGATCACAGAAGATCTTTACTAATTAGCTTTATGTTAATAATGAGAAACTGCTTATACCTGGAGGCTACGGGAACACAGTTAACTCTTCCATCTATCATAAATGTTGCATTTCAGGCTCCCGTATGGTATGTAACAACACAAAGCAGCAGTGACATTTTCATGGAGTTCTTTTGATGATAAAGCTGTCATTGCCAGCTATCAATTTTCAAGATATCTCTAGCATCTGATACTAATAACCTTCTCTCTCTATAACCATTTGGGAATATGCAATGAAATTCAGATGCTTACCACAAATAAGCAAAGATTCTGTCAGCTCCCAAAATGAAATCACAAATGTACAGCAATGTAGTGAGCATTAACTAAGGCTGTTGACTTGTCGATGTTCCAGGAAGATAATAATATGATTAGCTAACAAGCTTCTGTGGCTGTAAATAGGATCAAAAGAAACAACAAAGGGGAGAAGCAGGATCATACCCCTGGCTTTGTCTCTGTACAAAGATTACACACTTCTACTGTTGTTGTTTTTTTAAAGGTGTTGTTATGGGAGGAGAGCATTGCTTCTCCAAATGAGAACTCTGTCTCTGGGGCCAGTCTGAAGCAGTTCTGCTCTGTCCAATGTAGATGAACCCCTGGTCTCCAACTTTATTCAATACAGTTTTGGTTAGTAACTGAGCGGAACTATAGAAAATCCTTTGGTGCCTTCATTGCACATTCTGAGGTTATATATGGAAATATATTTGCTCAGTTGGTGAGATTTTGATTGAAACAAACCATCCAAACTAGTTGAGAGAGTCTGTGAAGAATGATCCAAACTCTAGAATAAGTCCTGATTCTAGCATTAGAGTAAGATACTAAGAAGTTTTTAAATTCTTTGCTTTCCTGTAGTTGGAGCAAAACATTGTTTTTGCTTTTTTATTATAAAGAAGCATCTTCTGGTTTTGCAAACCTAGCAAAGCAAATATAGTGGCCTTTTTGTATCTGCTGGGGTTTAGTTCCAATTCCTCATTACCAAAATCCATGGATGCCCATGATAGACAGTGACATACTAAAATGTCATTCCTTATATACAGTGGAAAAATCAGGCTTTGCTTTGGGGAATTTTCTTTTTGAATATTTTCGAACCATGGTTGGTTGAATGAGTAGATACCACGCATACAGAGAGGCAACTGTACTGAAGAACAGGCTGATGGATAACAAAGACACCAATAATCCATCCAATGGTCCTATTTCCAATGGTCAGGATTGATATTTATGTTCAAGGTCTTTTAAAATAATAGTCAGCCTAGTATCTGCCCCATTTCATAACCATGAAGAACCAAACCTGCTCAGTACCACATCCAACCCATATATATATATTTTGTAAATGGCATTATGGCTCTCCTGAGGAAGGCATAGCAAGAAAGCAAGTAACAACTTAACATGACTGATTCCATTTAGCGATTTGTTTCCCGGGGCAATAAAGTTGAACACATCTTGAAGTGTAGCCAAAGAAATTCACTAAGTGACCTCAGATATTCTCAACCCCATAAAACCCCATTCACATTAGGGTCTTCGTAAGATGGAAACAACTTGAAGGCACACAACAATAAAAAAGTAAATCTTCACTCAGGTATGGAATTGCTTGACATTTTATGGACATTTAAGTAGCAGTTGAAAATCTTTCAATGTGCACTTCAAATCTGGGTTGATGTCATCTGATTTACAATCCATCGTACTGATGTGTTGCTAGCTTGTTTCACATTTTCCTCTACTTAGGCAGTTTTTAAAAAGATGTTTCAAAACATATGCTTTCATATTGTATTGTACATCTTTATATTCAATGAGCCACCCAGAAAATGTTTATTATTTAGTTCTGTATAGTAGGAATCTATACTGTAATGCCACATATGTAGCTCCCACCAGTGTTATACAAGAATTACAGGTTCTTCTTTCCTCTGTTCATTTTAATTTCTGAATGCTTGCATTTGCTTTGTCATTCATTTGTACAAATCATACTAATATTGTTAATTATTAATTGCAGTGACATTCATTACGCATCTATGTTATGCACATGTCTCTCTCTTTCTCTCTCTCCCATTTTTTCTTAATATTTTTTCTTACATCCAGAAGCAAAGGTGTTCTCAACAGCTATTCCTTGTTGTTGGGTGTCCTCAAGTCATTTCCAACTTGTGGTGGCACCACCCTCATGGTTTTCTTGGCACGTTTTGTTCAGAAGAAGTTTGCCTTTGCTCCTGAGGCCAAAAGAATGTGACTTGCCCAAGGCCACCCACTGGGTTCCCATGGCTGAGCGTAAATCCTAATCCTGGTCACCAGAGTCATAGTCCAATGCTCAAACCACTATGCCATGCTGACTTGATGACTACCATATTATTTAACCATAATGGCATGGGCATTGTTCTTCTTGCAAAGTATTGAGAGGGGAAATGACAACAGTAAGTGCCCCATTTTCCTGCACATTGACTTGGAATAGCAGAACACCTGGTCTTGTAGGCAAATGGTATGAAGCGTAAATCCTAATCCTGGTCACCAGAGTCATAGTCCAATGCTCAAACCACTATGCCATGCTGACTTGATGACTACCATATTATTTAACCATAATGGCATGGGCATTGTTCTTCTTGCAAAGTATTGGGAGGGGAAATGACAACAGTAAGTGCCCCATTTTCCTGCACATTGACTTGGAATAGCAGAACATCTGGTCTTGTAGGCAAATGGTATGAAGGCATCGGCTTTGGGTGCTGTCTCCTTTCATGCACACCATACACATGAATGACACAGAGAAGGAATAAATGGGGGTAAGAAGAAATTCATACCCTACTACATGGTCCTGATCAATCCCTTGTCATCCCACTTTTTCAATTGCTTTTGAAAGGTCTGGGCTTTTCCCTCCTTCCTCCCATCTATTTCCCTCCTTGTTCTCAGTTTAGTTCAGTTGCTACAAAGTGAGTTCAAAATGCATTTTTTCTGGGCCAGATGTTTCCTGATTTTCATCTGTGAAATGTTGGAAGGTCTGGGTCATTCCTAGGTTTCATTTTTTGGCCCTACAATTTCAGGGCTTGAGATGTTCTTATATTCTAGCCAAACACAACATAATCCCAATACGCACACAGGTCTTTTTTGTTTGAATGATTCATTTGACCAGAGATATTGTACTTGAGAAGTATTCCTCCTGCTGATCTCAGGTCAGCTGGATGCATTAATTTATTCCAAAACTGATGTCAGTTATAGGACTTTGCAACAGGAAAGGAAAAGGAGTATCCCAAGCAGAACAATGTTGATATTATCTCAAGGAAACCCTCCAGCAACAGATAGGAACACCTTCAGGTTCCTCTTGGCATGAAAGGAAGAATTCTGGTGAAACAAAGAGTTCTATAATAGTACACATCTACTTTTTAATATTATGTTAATATTAGATTATTTAATGTCATTTTATATCATTCATTATTTATTCATTAAAATATTTATATCCCATCCTATATCAGAAGATCTCAAGACCATGTTCAGGTGAAATCAATTTAACCAGTTCAAAGGTTAAATTTAATATTCAAACAAACAAAAACCTTTAAAAAATGTCATGGGTTGAAATAGCTTAAAACGTTTTAACAGTTCAAAACTGAAATATTATGGAAGAAATCAATTTGCAAGAAGGCTTTAATAATGGATTGGTCACTTTGCCTGACCCCCATCTGTATTTCTAAATGCATCAGCTCTGAATATCCAATTCACTTTCCAACTTATATATTTAAGGCATATTTTGGATTCCAAGATACGACTTTTTTTGAAGATTCACACCACCAATTATACATATTTTTAAAAGAAGAAATATGCTTTAGGGTTGGCAGGGAATATGTTTCAGAATGGAGGGGACTGGTATGAAATTGGGGGGGGGGGGGGGTATGAAAATTTCAGCCAGATAACAATAATAGATTAATAGAGTTGGAAAAGAGCGCAAGGACTATAAAACCCAACTCTTTGCCACGCATGAGCAGTGCACACAATCAAAGCACTTGTGGCAAATGGCCACCCAGCCTCTGTTTAAAAGCCTCCAGAGAAGGAAACTCCATAATACTCTCAGACAGCATATTCCACTGTCATGCAGTTCTTACTGCCAAGGAGTTCTTCTTAATGTTTATGTTGAATCTCTTTTCTAATAGCTTGAATCCATTGCTCCATGTCTTCGTCTCTAGAACTGACACCATTTTCAATATGGCAACATTTCAAATATGTAGTCATATCTTAATATTCTTTTCTCCAGGCTAAACATAACCAGTCCCCTGATCTGCTCCTCGTAGGACATGGTTTTCAACCTTTTTACCATTTTGGACAGCCTCCTCTGGATATGTTCTAGGATGTCAATAGTTTTCTTGTATTATGGTGCCACAACTGGACACAGGTTTTTTTTGGTGAGGTCTGACAAAAGCAGAAGAGTGTGGGATGATGACTTCCCTTCATCTACACACTATGCCCCTATTGATGCAGAATATAATCCCGTTGGCTTTTTAAAACTGCTGCATTACATTCTTGTCTCCTGTTCAGCTTATAGTCTACTAAACTCCTAGATCCCTTTCACATGGACTATTTAAGTTAGGTGAAACTCATACTATATCTTTCCTTTTCCTGCCTAAGTGCAGAACTTTACATTTCTGTTTTTCCCTGTCAGTTTTAACACAGCTCTCTAATCTTTTATGGGCTGGGCAGTTATGAAACTCCAGCCTTCTATAAACACAAGCTCAGAAAACACTGATAGGTCAAAGTCTAAGTCCTAAGCATTTCTTTGGGCTCAACTATTAATGCTCTGCTTTTTCAGAAGGAAACTAAAACAAGGGATGGACAGATCTGTCAAACCCATTTCTCTGGACGTTCTTCTTTGTCCAACTCCAAACTATGACAGTTCTGCATGGCCATGTTCTTTTGACAAAATTGCTGCTGCTTCTTCTGCCTTCAGGTTGATTCTGACATATAAAAGGGAGTAGTTACACAGGGGTACACAATGAAGTCTTCTCTTCCCCAATAAGAAGTCTACTTTTCGTTTTCTCCACAAATTTCTAGCATTAGAACTTGTTGATTTCTAGAACTCCTCCATTTGCTGTGTTTGCATTCACTTGTATGCCCCTTTATGCTTGCACCGAATTTCTACATGCGCAACTGAAGTTTTGAATTGTCTGCAATGCTAGAAATTTGGAAAAAAGAAAGGCAATGTCATTTGGGGTCATAGCCTTTGTATTTGGAGGGGCAATGCCTTCCTTCTGCTACCTCCATAACGATCCTCCAGATGGTAACCCTCTCGTAAAGTTGTCTCCGTGGGAATTATTCAAAGAGGGTTGCCATGGCTTCCTCTGAATTTAGCCTACAGCACCTGGTATTCCTTTGCAAGTGATAACCAGGCCTGACCCTGCTGAGCTTCCCAGAACAAGCAGTGTCTGATGCCTTCCAGATTTTTAAAGCAGTAAAATAAAATTATTTTGTGCATTAAAAAAACCCTGGATCTATTAATGGATACATTGCGAGGCTTCAACACTCATAGACTATAGCATCATTGGTTCTACTTCAAATATGTGAATAGATTTTTTTTGCAGTTCTTTCAGACATAGCCACGTAATTAAATACTGTATATACTTGAGTATAAGCCTATTATTTTCAGCCCTTTTTTAAGACTGAAAAAGCCCCCATTGGGTGAGGGTCCTGGTTGGCTTATATTTGGGTCAGCTTATAATTGAGAATATATGGTACATTTATTATTTTTCTCTATTATTATTGGTATTATTATATGTATTATTTTTCTCTATTATTGTTGCTACTATTACATTTATTTTACTCTATTTTTTATTATTATTATTAATACATTCATTATTCCACTCTGATCTTATTATTATATTTATTATTTTACTCTATTTATTACTACATGTATTATTTTCCTGTATTTATTATTATTATTATTATTATTATTATTATTATTATTATTATTATTACATGTATTATTTTACTCTATTACAGTAGAGTCTCACTTATCCAAGCCTCGCTTATCCAAGCCTCTGGATAATCCAATGCATTTTTGTAGTCAATGTTTTCAATATATTGTGATATTTTGGTTCTAAATTAGTAAATACAGTAATTACAAGATAACATTATTGCGTATTGAACTACTTTTTCTGTCAAATTTGTTGTATAACATGAAGTTTTGGTGCTTAATTTGTAAAATCATAACCTAATTTGATGTTTAATAGGCTTTTCCTTAATCCCTCCTTATTATCCAAGATATTCGCTTATCCAAGCTTCTGCCGGCCCGTGTAGCTTGGAAAAGTGAGACGTTACTGTATTATTAAAAGGATACATAAGCACATTTACATTGAAGAAGATGAGAATAATGATTTAATCAGCGTTGGACAATCTTATCTTAAATTAGAGCTTTATGTAAATATTCAAAAACATTTAGCCTACTGATGCCTCAATTAATGTAATTTTATTGGTATCTATTTTTATTTATATACTGGAGTCAATGTTTTCCCAGTTTTTTGGGGGTAAAATTAGGTGCCTCGGCTTATATTTGGGTTGGCTTATACTCGAGTATATACGGTAAATGTTTCCTTCTCAGAATGGATTGGAGGTGCAGGGGCATATGGATTCCTAACTGTTAATTGCAAATTTTGTGTGGGATGTGCAGAACTGGAAAACTTTGTGAGCAATATGGACAAATTTCTTCTACATCCCTAATTAAAACTATCTCTTGATTTGTGTTGAAGTAATTGTGGAAAGAGGCATAAGTCTGGGAAACATACTGATTGATATCTTCTGTTCTGTACATCCTTCGTTTTGGTGCCCTCCCATATTTCCTGCTCACATTTGTCATCATGCCAACGATGTTGGGTCCGCTGAAAATTGTGCCGGTCCTCAGATGAATATCCTTCCCTTTTAGCCTGGAAATTCTCACATTATCCAGCAGCATTGCTCTGAGGTTCTTTTGATCCCGACATGAGATCGTCTAACTCAACCCAAATGATCCATTTTTCACTTTGATCTCAGTTTTCGTTTATATGTAACTGTTTCTTTTCCCTCTGAACTCTGCCGAAGTGGTGTAAATAGCTGGTAATGCATCAGTGGTGATACTTCAGAAAAAGAGAAAAGAAGGGGGATGGGCATTTAAAATAAAATAAGAAAAAACCATCATAGGTCATAAATGTCTGCCTTCTGATTTTTTTTTAAAAAAAAACAAAACCCTCCTAATTTTATGGCAAGCCAGCATGGTGTAGTGGTTTGAATGTTGGATAGGGTTTAATTCCCTGCTTGGCCATGGAAACCGCTTGGGTGAGTCAATTCTCCACTTTACAGTTGGGGACAAAAGTGTTCTCTTGAGCCAAAAACGTATGTTCCATGTTTGCAGGAGCCCCGGTGGTGCAATGGGTTAAAGCCTTGTGCCGGTGGGGCTGCTGACTTGTAGGTTGGGTTGCTGACCTGAAGGTTGTCGGTTTGAATCCAACCCGGGGAGAGTGCGGATGAGCTCCCTCTGTCAGCTCCAGCTCTATGCGGGGACATGAGAGAAGCTTTCCACAAGGATGGTAAAATGTTAAAAACATCCAGGCATCCCCTGGTCAACCTCCTTGCAGATGGCCAATTCTCTTACACCAGAAGCGACTTGCAGTTTCTCAAGTCACGCCTGACACACACAAGAAAATCCACGTTTGCAGGGAAATTTAAGAGAAATTCTCTATCAAAATAATTTAGCAACTATCTGTCGTGACTGCGTCTTATCGAAAACAAAACAAAACAAAATGTGAACACAACTTGGAAAACAATATATTTGACTCTCTAATGTCTTTCAGGAGCCAGTCTGAAAATATATTTGTCAAACCCTACAATTTTTTTCTTTCTGCTTGTTTGAAAACATTTACCAAAATCTTTTGCTCATAAATCTAATCTTAGGAAAATAATATGTTTTGTTCAGAAGTGATGATTTTAAACTTTCTTAGGAACCAATATTGAATGTCTTCATGTTTCACATACCAAGAGTGTCCTACCTCCAATTTCCTGGCTGAGTTAGACATTTTTTTTCTAGAGGTCTGTCAAATCTTTATCACAAATGGAAGTGCAATGTATTTTATAAAAAGTTTCATCACACCCAAAAAGTCATTTCTGACTCATGGAGATCTTAAGATGAAGCCATCATCAGCTTTTCTTGGTAAGAACTGTTAAGAGGGGTCACTGCCTTCTCCTGAGGCAGTAAGAATGTGATTCCTAAAATCATTTGGTGGATTGTTGTAGTGAGGTGGGGACTGGCTCTCTGATCAAATCTGAGAACCAATGTGGCATATTGGTTTAAGTGTTGAACTTGAAACTAGGAAACCGGGGTTCAAATCCCTCTTTGGCCACGGAAACCCAGTGGGTGACTCAGCCTGAGGGGAAGGCAATGGCCAAGCCCTTGTGAAGAAATCTTGCTCAGAAAACTCCACAGTAGGGTTGTCAGTCACTCATTGTAAAAAAACTTGAAGTCATGCAACCACATGTTTTGGAGGAATTTACAGGATCAAGTAGAACATAGGATTACTGCAACACGCTCTACGTGGGGCTGCCTTTGAAGACGGCCCGGAAGCTCCAATTTGTACAATGGGCAGCAGCCAGATTGTTAACTGGGGCGGCATACAGGGAGCATACTACTCCCTTGTTAAGCCAGTTCCACTGGTTGCCGATATGCTACCAAGCCCAATTCAAAGTGCTGGTCTTGGCCTACAAAGCCCTAAATGGTTCTGGTACAATTTACCTGTCTGAATGTATCTTCCCCTATGAGCCCATGAGAACCTTAAGATCATCTGGAGAGGCCCTGCTCTCGGTCCCACCTGCCTCACAGTGGCTCCCCGGCTGTGAAACTCCCTCCCCAGTGACATTCAGCAGGCTCCATCCCTTCTGGGGTTCAGGAAAAAAACCTGAAGACCTGGCTATGTATGCAGGCATTTGAAGAATAAGCATGTGTTGGCTTCGACGCAGTCTGAATTACGGCTCTTGTATAAGGTCTGGTGGATGAATGGCATAAGCACTTTGCATTGTTTTAAACTTTGTATATTGCACACCAGCACACCAGTTCCACCTTCCGTCACCCACGGAGTCGGAATGTGTGATTGGAGCAGACCAGCTCCATGGGTGACTGGGACTAGATCGGCATTTGCCGCCGAATCTAGACCAATATGATGAAGTTGTTAGTCTGATTGAAAGATAATTAGTCTTTAAAAGAGAAAACAGACTCTTTCAAATTAACATCCATCTATGGAGGTATGTAGGTAAGCTGGTCATAGTATTCATCACTATGGAATAATATAGTGCACTGTAAATTAGTGTAATTATGTTTCCAATTATATAGCTGGGGATATATTATATATCGAAAAGTAAATCTTTGTCCTCTCCTGCCCCCAATACACTTAATTCTTACAGGTGATGTAAAAAATAGCCACTCTGTATCATGACTACTCTACCCTAACACCCCTTTGTTGTGCAGGTAATACAGTAGAGTCTCACTTATCCAAGCTAAATGGGCAGGCAGAATGTTGGATAAGCGAATATCTTGGATAATAAGGAGGGATTAAGGAAAATACTATTAAACATCAAATTAGGTTATGATTTTACAAATTAAGCACCAAAACATCATGTTATACAACAAATTTGACAGAAAAAGTAGTTCAATACACAGTAATACTATGTAGTAATTACTGTATTTACGAATTTAGCACCAAAATATCATGATATAGTGAAAACATTGGCTACAAAAATGCCTTGGATAATCCAGAACCTTGTATAAGTGAGACTCTACTGTACTATGTAACATGAATGTTGTTCCTGGGTTATAAATGTCATTTTTAATTTGTTCTATCATAAAAACATGGGGAAAGTTTATTAAACTGCAAAAAACGTTGTTTTTGTGGGCCATCCTGCAGCACATTTTGCTATGATTTTTCAATGAATATCTCATCGAGTGCCAACCAATTCAACATAGTTTGTGGTAGCTGCAAAAAGGTGTTATCTGTTTCTGGAGTATAACGACTACTTGCAAAGTAAGGACTGCACAGGAAATAACACTTTCAAACCACCAGGAACAGAATTTTCATTTTCAAATTTTGTTATATAGTATAATAGCAGAGGAGTCTCCAGTGGTGCAGCAGGTTAAACTGCTGAGCTGCTGAACGTGCTGATTGAAAAGTTGACGGTTTGAATTTGGGAGGCAGAGTGAGCTCCCACTGGTAACCCTAGCTTCTGGCAACCTAGCAGTTTGAAAATATGCAAATGTAAGTAGATCAATAGGTACCGCTCTGGTGGGAAGGTAACAGCGCTACATGAGTCATGCCTGCCACATGACCTTAGAGGTGTCTACAGACATTGCCGGCTCTTCGGCTTAGAAAATGAGAAGAGCACCAACCCCCAGAGTCGGACACGACTGGACTTAATGCCAGGTGAAAACCTTTACCTATATTAGCGGGATAATTATTAGAGAAGAGGACATCTACCTATATAGCATGCATCAATTACCTATTCACTCCAAGAGAAGGGTTGAAAAAGAATTAGAGATATCTAGGAATGACAGAATTGGAGAGATCAAAAGGATCTAACATGAAGAAGTGGACATCAAACTTCTGTTGGATCTAAGCTAAAAGATCAGTACTGGAGGAAAAAAACCTTTTGTGGAAGATGTCTGCATAGCTTGAGTAATAGTATTTTCTGGTGGCAGGTGAAATATTCCATTTTTGAGCTATTCAGTACACATCACATGATTATGAAAACTTGATAAGCTGAGATATGATTTCATAATGAAAACTCCCTAAGGGGAGCATGCAGATGTACTGTAAAAACATACTGACATATTTTGCTTTGTCCCCAGGTAGCATATTAACACTTTCTTCCATTCAAGAGAAAACAATGTTAAAATGTTGACAATAATAGCAAAAGAGTCCCCTGAGTCAGATACATGGCTCTTGGAGATAACACCTGAAGTTAATATTGAAAACATGCCAAAATGTTAAATAGAGAAGTCATGAATGCAATAGAAAGAGAGGTTTTCAGTTAATGGACAGGATCCAAAGATTTATGGAACTAGTAATATAAAAGGCCAATCTCTCCCAAATGTGACATGAAACCTCTGCTTGGCTGTATCTCAGACAATAAAGTTTGGGGATCACTCAATGGAATTTGTCTCCATGAATAAAATTACTTTCATACAGACAATTAGACAAATTGGTTCCAGTCTATCTTCTCCCTGTTTTATGTGCCATCGTTGGCATCCAGTTACAGTGTTCCTATAAATGAGAGACCACCAAGACATTGTGTTATTAACAGCCCTGTTAAAATCATTCACCCTCGGGGTCATGGCTTCCTCTGATGATTACATCCACTTATTAGGTCATTCTTTTATTTTACTATGGCCTTCAGCTTTTCCATGCATTCCATCTTATCGAATGGGTGATTCATTGGATATGTGTCCAATAAGTCTTTGGACATATCCAATGAGTCACCCATTGGATATGTCCAAAGAACAATAGATTCCGTTTAGTCATTCTTATTTTAATGAGTGTTTAGGCCTGATTTTCTCCAGGATTTTGGGCCTTTCCATTTAGAAACTTGTAATGTACTCTATGTAAAGATGCCTTTGAAAAACGGCCAGAAAAAGTTCACACCAAGAGCTACAACCAGATTGTTAACTGGGATTGTCTGTCCTATTGTAATAGCTCCATTGGCTACTAGTCTGTTTCTGGACATAGTTGAATGTCCTAGTAATGACCTATAAAGTTATATAAGACAGAGAGAAATTAGATTAGCCCCTACCTTGGCTACATTCTGGAAAGACCTGAAAACCTAGTTATTTCAATGAGCTTTTGACTAATCTGACACAATTCGACGTAGTCCTTTTACCTCCACCTATATCCAGCCACTGCACTTTATTACTGGCCCATCTTATTAGTGACCTTGCAATATATTGCACATCTATAATTTATTGCCTTGTCTCCAATGTTTGAACACACCCATTGTGCCTGGCTATTGGTTATTGGCTATCAGTTGTTGTTGAGTTTATGCTTTTATGATTTTTATATGTTTCTATGTTATAATTCATTGTAATTGAATGTATCTTATGTTGTTGTATTTTATTGTTGCATTACTGGGCTTGGTCCCCATGTCAGCTGCCCCGAGTCCCTTCGGGTAGATGGGGCGGGATAGAAGAATAAAGTTATTATTATTATTATTATTATTATTATTATTATTATTATTATTATTATTATTATTATTCAAGGTTATCTGATGAACTGTATCATTCAATATGAGCTTACCTAGATATTTGGTGGAGACCCTTCTCTAAATCCTACCAACTGCAAAGCCATATTTGGTGAAAATGAAGGACACAGTTGCCCCATTTTTTGAGAGCTTGCTTTCTAGGGACTGTAATGACTCCTTCTTTGTCCTTCTTTCAAAAAGTGAAACTGCTACTTCTACAGGCTTTAGAGATCGACTGCAACAGGCTTTTAATGGATTATTGTTTTGTACTTTATCTTCTGCCTTTTAATGGATTTTAAATGCATTGAATTCCATAGCCTAATAGCACTAAAATAACTCATATATTTAATGGATGCATTTATATCTATTTTAATCTGTATTTGTTTTCATATTTGAGTTCCAGTACTAATGGGAAGTAGCCAACATGACACAGTGGCTTGAACGTTGAAACTATGACTCTGGAGATCTGTGTTTGAATCCCCACTTGGCCCAGAAAACCCACTATGTGATGGACTGAGGACCACCATTAGTCAGAAATTCCTTGAGAGCACACAATAACAACAACCTTGGGCAAAAGGTTCTTTCTAATAAAAATAAGAATGGAAGAACAATATATTTAGTTATTTCATTGAGGCAGAGAGGGTGTATGGAAGAGCACCAGGGAGAACCAGGTTTATCAGATTCCTAAGAATGGGTCAAAGTTTCAGAGAACAGCTATGATTTTCTGGTTCTCCAACTATATTGGCTGCTAGTCTATTACTGGGCAGAGTTCTGTGTTGTGGTTAAGCCTGTAATGTTCTGTGTGTCCAGGTTATCCCTTGGGATATCTTGATTGTATCTTCCTGATGGCATAATGGCATTGGACTGGATGGCCCTTGTGGTCTCTTCTAACTGTATGATTTTTGAAGCACAGAAGTATAAGTAACATGTTCTTGTTTTATATATAATATGTTCATGTACATTATAAATAAATTGCCAACAAATTGATTTTTTTTAAAGTTGTGAATGTACTTCATTGTGCATGTTACTTCAAACTGTCTATTAAAAAATCTCCATGCTGGAATTGATTTTAAGCTTGGTTTTTACACATATACTCATCAAATAAATGAATTTTAATCAGGTTTCATAACGGGTTATGAATCAGCTCATAGAAACAATGTAGAGAGAAATCATTCTTCTAGAGACCAAATTCTTTCCTCCTCACAAAAAGGCAGCACTTAAACATCCTCAAATCAGGGCCACAAAGACCAAAGTGAAAATTATCTTTGAATCAAAAACAAAAGGGGGAAAGATGGTGGCTTTTGATGGGTTCTTTCAACACTCTTTTAGCTGTTTGATTTCATGCTGAAAAACAACTAACTGAAAAAAAATCAGTGTAACACCTCTAAGAACTAGAGCTCAGATGGAGGCAAATCTGTCTCTTATTTTGAGAGCCAATCACAATAGCAAACAATGCATTTCTCCACCAATGCTCCATCACTTTCAAAAATATGCTTTTTTCAAAGGCCTAATGCTAAGAAAGGAACGTACACTGTCTAGACATTTGAACAAGAAGAGACTTGAACTAACACTTTGCAGACACAAAGAGAGAATTGGCTCAGAGGTTTTTACGAACATTTGTAAGCAACAGAAATTCAATAGGACTAAAATGTATATAATCCAGACTACAACATGGATGTACCTTCTTGATATTGTAAAATCCTGGTGCTCACTCATGCAAACAAGTAGTACACAAAGTTTCTAATCTACACATCTATAAAGTAGTGCCTGTTTCCAGCATCAGCAGAACATCCTGTTCATAGTTTATACCTAATTCTCTAACTCTAGTCTTCCAGGTATTTTGGATTTCAACTCCCAGAAGCCTCAGTTGCCTTGCCCAATAATTCTGGGATTGCCCAATAAGTCCCAAACATTTGCCCAATAATAATTGCCCAATAAGTCCCAAACATTTGGAGGACAAGGGTTTGTGAAACATTGCTTTAAAAGGCTCAAAATATGTTCAGCACCTTGGATAGCCCTGAAATAGTCAAACAAAAAGTAGATGCACCTTGTCACTGCTATAAGAACCCCCAGTGTCATCCTGGTGTCATCCATGTATCTTGCTCAGTTGTTCCTGGCAGAGCTAAGGGCAGGAAAATATCTGACATGCATTCCCCCATACCTCTGTTCATTTTGGAGTGCAAGTCATGTTTTATAAAGCAGTGTATGGCTTAGAGCCATATTAACTCTTAGCCCTATTAAGCTCATTTAACCTGCTTGAATTGCTTAATATGGCTATCATTCAGTTTTACAGGTCCATAACCTTGAATTACAGATCTGTAACTGCTCTGTCTTCATTAATCCTACATGACCATAGCCCACCTTAACAGACAGCAGTTCTTACTCCCAGCTGGATTGGACAAAGAGGTCTGTTCTGGATGCCTTTCCATCTCCTTCTGTCAGTTAACAAAACTGCAAAGATCACAAGTAGGAATGTGTTGTTGAAGGCTTTCATGGCCCGGATCACAGGGTTGTTGTGTTTTCCGGGCTGTATGGCCATGTTCCTGAAGTATTCTCTCCTGACGTTTCGCCCACATCAATGGCAGGCATCCTCAGAGGTTGTAAGGTCTGAAACTAAGGTTTCTCCATACCTCACAACCTCTGAGGTTGGCTAGGGCCGAAGATATAACAGGGTTGTTGTATGTTTTCCGAGCTGTCTGGCCATGTTCTAGAAGTATTCTCTCTTGACATTTCACCCACATCTATGGCAGGCATCCTCAGAGGTTGTGAGGTAACGTTTTTACAGCTACATGTTTTATTTATTTATTTATTTATTTATTTATTTATTTATTTATTTATAGTACTAGCTGTGCCCGGCCACGTGTTGCTGTGGCGAAGTATGGTGGTATGGGAAATAAAGTATTGAGGTATTGGTGGAGTTAAGGTACAGGGTAAAGGTTTTTCCCCTGACATTAAGTCCAGTTGTATCTGACTCTAGGGGTTGGGGCTCATCTCCATTTCTAAGCCGAAGAGTCGGCATTGTCCATAGACATTTCCAAGGTCATGTGGCCGGCATGACTGCATGGAGCGCCGTTACCTTCTTGCCGGAGCAGTACCTATTCATCTACTATTCATCTACTCTCATTTGCATGTTTTCGAACTTCTGGGTTGGCAGAAGCTGGGGCTTTAGATAATCTGTGAAAGTGGCCTAAGTGAAGCCTAACTCTGCCTGTCCTCTGGGCTGAGTCGGTTGCTAGGAGACCAAGTGGACGGAGCTTAGACTTCTAACTGGCAGCAATTGGATAAAAACAATTATTCCTCTCCCTCTAATTAGGACTTTATTTTTCTTTTCTTTTTTGTTGTATCAACCTAGAGCCGTGGATGATGGGTTGTGTGGTCAAATTTCGAGGTTGGGGGGCCTGTAGTTTTGTTGTTTTGTCCGCTGCCCTGATGCCATCACTCTTTTATATATATAGATTTATATTCCGCCCTTCTCACCCCGAAGGGGACTCAGGGCGGATCATATTATACACATATAGGGCAAACATACAATGCCATATACACATAGAATCGAGACAGAGACAGACGCAGAGGCAATTTAACCTTCTCCTGAGGGGATGTTCGATTCTGGCCACTGGGGGGAGCAGCTGCTTCATCATCTACTGTGACGGCACTTCCTCATTCCAACGTCATAAATAAGTTAAATTTACATCCCCACTTTATAAGTGGAACCTTATTTCCTACTTGATAGATGCAACTATCTTTCGGGTTGCTAGGTCAGCAACGAGCAGGGGCTATTTTTTATTTTTTAATTGATGGGTGCTCAGCCCGCCACGGGCTGGCCTCGAACTCTTGACCTCATGGTCAGAGTGATTTATTGCAACAGGCTGCTCACCAGCCTGTGCCACAGCCCAGCACAGGTTGGGGATGTTCTACCAACATCCAAAGTTTTCTCTCAATCTAGGAGAATCCTGAGAATCAGTTAGGGGATGCAGAAAGACTTTAGAGCAGGATGATTGGTTTTTGGCAAAGAAGCTTTCTTTTTAAGACAAGAAGATTACAAGCAGACTTACAAGGGGTCACTCATAATTTCTGTGACCTGAGTGGCATTTCCAGAGTGATATTCAATTAAAGATCTTCAAGGGAATGGTACTTGAGAATAAACCTGACCTCTCCCTATGGAGAAATCATCCTGTAAAGGTTCACTACAGCAGGACTTTGGACATTTCATCCCAGCCAGCTGGAGCCCACCCTGGTTGGAAACAGGATACAAAGAAGTCAAGATGCACCCCTGGACTGATCCGGTCTGACAATTCTGGGTGATACCTGCAGTTCCTGCCATATACTTCACACTGTGAAACATCTGTTGCAAATTCCTATCAAGCTTGGCAGTGTTATGTGTGACAAATTAATAAAATGTCATTTATTTCAGGGCTAAAATTAGAACACATGTAACAATAAGTACATTGGATTGGTTTGCTCTAACAAGATCTTCTGCTCGGGTGTTATTACATTCAATCATTCTCTAGGAGGGAGGAAGATGTTTAAAATGTGGGTGTGGCATCATGCCACTCATTTGCCCACTCATTTGACAAATTTAGGTTTGGGCAGATGATGCCTGCCAAATGAGATTAGGCTTGAAGAGATTTTACCTTGCTCTCAGTCATCATGCCTTTTTCTAATGGCAGGGCCAAGGTGAAGGGTGGCAAAGATGCATTAAGCTGTGTTTGTTAGTTGCCCATGAGGCCCTGCAGTTTTGTATCCAGATGCTGGATAAGAACTAGATGCCCCTGTCTTGCTCTCTTCTCCTCCATTGCCAAGGAAATTGGCACTAAAAGGGTACTGAATTAGCTAGAATATGGGTTTGAAGGAATTATCAGATATTTTGTAATTCGATCTATGAAGAACTTTATGGTATGTCTCCAAGGTCTCCATCATGTTTAAAAGAGAATTTACAAGTGTAGATATAGGCCGGGAACCTTCATCATCAACATATCTATAACAGCAGAGTTTCATCATCATAGTTACATCTGATGACAGCCCCCTGAAACCCCCTAACATTCCAGCTTGGCGGCATTCCAAAGAAAGCATTTACTAGGTGCTGGAGATGGAGACACTTGGGGAATGACGTTCTCCCAGTCCAAAACAGCTGCTTCTTTTAACCTCCGTTGTGATCTTGACCTGACATCATTTCCCAGCAATCCAGTTTGCAGCACTTTGGAAGCATGGGAATTGGGCTGCTGCCAGACCACATTAACAACCATACTTGTGAATCCCCAACTATTATGAAAGGATTACGTCCATTGTATGATTGCCTCACTGCTGAACTTGATAGTTTTTTTAAAAAATCACAAATTAATGAAGGTGTAACAGATTTATGTGTGGACACTGGTGAGAGTGATACACCCAGAAGTAGACTGATTCATCCAACATTAGATGAAACTAGCTGTGCCCGGCCACGCGTTGCTGTGGCGTTGTCTGGTGGTGTTGGTGAGAAATGGTTGAGGTAGTGGTGATACTGAATGTATGTTGTATGGTTGTCTTTATGTTTAGTATGCATTTGGTTGTTTGTGTACTGTGAAAGTGGTGAGGATAGAGGGGGTCTATGTGTGGAGCTTAGCCCTCTAACTGGCAGCAATTGGATAAAAGCAATTATTGTTCTCCCTCTAATTAAGATTTTATTTTTATTTTATTTTTGTTATATCAACCTAGAGGCGTGGATGATGGGTTGTGTTGTCAATTGTCGAGGTTGGGGGGCCTTTAGTTTTGTTGCTTGGTTGGTCGCCAGGATTCCATCACTCTTTTATATATATATAGAAGATAAAAGGGAAATAAAAGAAGCTATAATTGAATGTGCACAAGCAGTAATAGTATTAGGGTGGAAAGATAAATCAAAATGGTCAGTAAGTAAATGGTACCAATATATGGTGGAACAAATGGAATTTGAAATTATGAATGTCGAACTAAATGTTGTAAAAACTAATGAAAATAGAACAAAAGAAATGGAAGAAAGATGGACAAGGGTAAAGAACTATATCATGAATCAATCTGGAGATCAAGCCATAAGAAATAAGATACAAATGTTATATAGTATATAGGATGAAAATGGATAAAGATAAAGATATAAAGATTGTCTCACAAAGACATGAATATGTAAAAAAAAAAGCAATCCTCGTGTTGGTGGTGGGAATTGTAAATGTTTTGTATGTCTATGGTATGTATTTTTTGTGTTTTAAAAAATAAAAATTTGTAAAAAAAAAAACAACAATATTAGATGAACATAGGGGGAAAAACATATTAACCTAGTGACAGCATTTAGCAGGGACTGCATATACTGTATATACTCGTGTATAAGCCTAGTTTTCCAGCCCTTTTTTAGGACTGAAAAAAAAAAACCTCCTCGGCTTATACTTGGGTAAGGGTCCTGGTTGGCTTATATTCAGGTCAGCTTATACTCAAGTATATATGGTATTTTTTCTATTATTATTGGTATTATTACATTTATTATTTTACTCTATTATTGTTACTTTTACATTTATTTTACTCTATTTTTATTATTATTATTAATACATTTATTATTTTACTCTATTATTGTTGTTACTTTTACATTTATTTTACTCTATTTTTATTATTATTAATACATTTATTATTTTACTCTATTATTACATTTATTTTACTGCATTTATTATTATTATTATTACATTTTTTATTTCACTCTATTATTATTAAAAGGATACATAAGCACATTTACATTGAAGAAGATGAAAATAATGATTTAATCGGAGTTGAACAGTCATATCTTAAATTACAGTTTGATGTAAAGATTCAAAAACATTTAAACTACTGATGCTTCAATTAATGTAATTTTATTGGTATCTCTGCTTATACTGGAGTCAATGTTTTCCCAGGTTTTATGTGGTAAAATTAGGTGCCTCGGCTTATATTCGGGTTGGCTTATACTCAAGTATATATATATATATTATATATATATATATATATATATATATATATATATATATATATATATATATATAATCAGCCATAGCTTAGATCAGTGTTCACAAGAATGACATGTGTTAGATACTCGTGACTGATTAATTTGCACAAGATAGTTATTAATTAATCTTTGCTTGATACCATAAAAACTCCAGTTCAATGCGATCACATATTTCATGTAGTATGGAGTTTGGTGCTTAGACTTCATTTAGACTGGAGCTGAAAACTAAAGCTTTGTTTAAAATGTGTCTTTTTGAGCTGAGAGAACAAATTTGATTTCACAGCTACTCTTCAAGGGAATTCCAAACACAAGGGGCAGGAAGAGAGGACATCTAGGGCTGGTAATTGCTGGATGTTTATTGAAAGATCATATATGTATTTATCATTCTATTCAGCGTCTTCAATGATAATGGAAAATCACTCTCTTGTAAGATCATTTTTCCAGATTTGATTGCTGTATATTTTCCAGAACATCTTTGCTTGTTTTCCTTGACACCTTTTAGTGAAAAGGCAAAATGTATTTTTGTGTACGATATTATGTATGCAATGGATAAAAGGGAAGAGGAACTTTTTAGAGCCATGTAGCTGCTATTGTCAGTTGTGAGAAATTTAGCTTTCTAATTAAAGACAGAAACAATTGAAAAAACCATTCAAATTTATTTATTTATTTATTTATTTATTTACAGTATTTGTATTCCGCCCTTCTCACCCCAAAGGGGACTCAGGGCGGATTACAATGAACACATATATGGCAAACATTCAATGCCAACAGACAAACAACATACAGTATAGACAGACACAGAGGCATTTAACATTTTTTTCCAGCTTCATGATTCCGGCCACAGGGGGAGCTGTTGCTTCACCGTCCACTAGTGGTTGTACTTCCTCATTCTTTTCCTCGTGTTTTGCTGGCAGTTTTATGATGTTGTAAATTAGTTAAATTAGCCTCCCGCATAAAGCGTACCTAAATTTCCCTACTTGACAGATGCAACTGTCTTTCGGGGCTGCATAGGTCAACAGCAAGCCGGGCTATTTAATGGTCAGGGGCTTAACCCGACCCGGGCTTCGAACTCATGACCTCTCGGTCAGTAGTGATTTATTGCAGCTGGTTACTAGCCAGCTGCACCACAGCCCGGCCCTAGTAATGTGTTATTCCACTCCTTACTCAAGTTGGGAGAGAACATACATAAATAATCAATTCATGTTGTTGCTCTTTGCCCAGTGACCTCCCTTAGGAATAAATCTTGCCACCCAAATTCCATGATAGATTGCTGTAGAGTCCCCATAAATTGAAAATGACTTGAAGGCACAGACTAATAATACCAGGACAGAGGAATCATGAGTCTTCCAGGAAGAGAACCCAAGGTGGGAGTTGGAGAAAGTTAAAATACTTTGGTTCTTGCAGCATATCTAGAACTTGACTCAGACATCTCTGATAAGATTCAAGTGAGATAAAATACTGATTATTATGTTATTCAGATTGATTAGGATGAGACACAGAATACACTAGATTTCTATTTTATGTTTTCTAAGTATGGCCTAATATAAGAAATGGTGGTGGAAAGTCTACTCAAACTTTAAGAATTTCCTAATAGATCTTCTTCTCAGAGAAGGGGTTGCCATTTCACTGACAAGAGGAATTAGTTCGTTTGAATTGGCATTCTGTTTACAAATCTAACCAATAAAAAATGAAGTCCAATTCTTAACCAATCATAATCCAGTTATAATTGTGAGTACAACTCTAATCGGGACTGTCAATTCAATAGACAGTAAATATGAACATACAGTAGAGTCTCGCTTATCCAACGTAAACGGGCCAGCAGAACATTGGATAAGTGAATATGTTGGATAATAAGGAGAGATTAAGGAAAAACCTATTAAACATCAAATTAGGTTATGATTTTACAAATTAAGCACCAAACCATCATGTTATGCAACAAATTTGACAGAAAAAGTAGTTCAATACACAGTGATGCTGTATAGTAATTACTGTATTTACGAATTTAGCACCAAAATATCACGATGTATTGAAAACATTGACTACTAAAATGCGTTGGATAATCCAGAATGTTGGATAAGTGAGACTCTACTGTACCTACTAACTGTCCCAAATTGGTAGGAACAGACAATGTGATTACTCTTCCATCATCCCAGATTCTCAATTACTCTTAAATCCTCAGTTTCTTTCTCCTCCTCCACTTTCCCTCTTTGGTTTTGGTTTACATGAGTTAATTTAACTCCAAGTTGAGGTCAAGGTGAAAAAAGTATTTTCTACTCAGATTAGGAAAAGAAAGGGTAAAATCTTGAATTTCCCAGTAGGTTCAGGAAAAAAGCAAACTGCTGCAGGCTGTCCTAGATTGCGTGTTCTTCCTCCTTAATAACCTTTTGCCATCTTGACCACATTACTTGGTGACTGATGACTCCATTTTCATCTGTGAAATGCTGGGAGGTATGTGTATATAGTAAACAATGTAACACAGAAATCAGATGAATACAGAAAAAACTTGGATACCAGAACAAAGTATGGGGAAATTAGTTTTCAAGAGTGCAATCAATCTCTAAAAATGAGGGATAGAGTTTATGTAAGAAGGTATATGGGCCCCTGGTGGCACAGTGTGTTAAAGCGCTGAGCTGCTGAACTTGTGGACCAAAAGGTCGCAGGTTCGAATCCCGGGAGTGGAATGAGCACCCACTGTTAGCCCCAGCTCCTGCCAACCTAGCAGTTCGAAAACATGCAAATGTGGGTAGATCAATAGGTACCGCTCCAGCGGGAAGGTAACGGCACTCCATGCAGTCATGCTGGCCACATGACCTTGGAGGTGTCTATGGATAAGGCTGGCTTTTCGGCTTAGAAATGGAGATGAGCGCCAAGCCCCAGAGTCGGTCACGACTGGACTTAACATCAGGGGAAAACCTTTACCTTTTTAAGATGGTATATAAGACTTGCTACTGCCAAGATTTAAAATCTCAGATTGAACCTGTATCCATAATTACTCTTTGAGAAATTCATATACAGTAGAGTCTCACTTATCCAACACTCGCTTATCCAACGTTCTGGATTATCCAATGCATTTTTGTAGTAAATGTTTTCAATATATCGTGATATTTTGGTGCTAAATTCATAAATACAGTAATTACTACATAGCATTACTGCATATTGAACTACTTTTTCTGCCAAATTTGTTGTCTAACATGATGTTTTGGTGCTTCATTTGTAAAATCATAACCTAATTTGATGTTTAATAGGCTTTTCCTTAATGCCTCCTCATTATCCAACATATTCGCTTATCCAACATTCTGCCGGCCCGTTTATGTTGGATAAGTGAGACTCTACTGTAGTTCAAATTCAAAGTATCCTTCGCTCGGTAAGATTTAAAGAATTACACTGCAGAGTTTCTTTTTGGATTTCATAGTGTGCCTATTCTTTCTCTTTCTTTCTCCATGTATTGTTCAAACCTCCAAGTGTAGCATAAGAAGGAAACTTTATGGCTTCACGTAGATGGCAGGAGGCTACATTCATTAGCGCTAGTAAAGTGTTCTAATAGTCATCAGCAGGTGGTAAAAATGGCTGCCAATTTGAATGCCAGGTAATTTGATAGGATAATTATATGACTTACTAAAATTAGCAGCTCTTTGCCAGGAGACAACTGAAGACTGAGCAACAAGAACAGCAAGGATATAGTTAGGTGTCTCCAGATGTTTTAAATTCTAAGGGCTATTCCCTCTCTCACACATTCCTTAAACCTTATAAAGAGAGCTTTAGAAGGAGATTCGCCAACAGGTGAATTTTAACAATGATGGAATACGGCTTTTCTCCGCAGAGCAAATAGGGATAAAATTTTACAGCTGTGGTTGTGCTGGCTACAAGAAAAACCCTTTCTAGTAAGTGATACCAGATGATTCCTTTTACTCTGCAATGTGTTGAGAAGAGAAAGTAGGCAACATTCCAAGAACTTGCGGGTCTTCAAAAAGAACGGGCCATGTGGTAAATCTGCTCCTCAGCTGGACTATTTCAGATTTCAGTGTGGGGCGGTGATGGGCAACTATATATTTGAATGTTTTCCGGAATGAGGAGAAGCTGATATGTGACAGTTTAAGCCTAAATCCAATAAGTTCTGTAAAGAAGGCCAATTGATTCCATGGAATTTACATATTATATATACTCATGTAGAAGTCTAGAAGGTAATAGTAATAAAGGTAAAGGTTTCCCCTGCCATTAAGTCTAGTCATGTCCAACGCTGGGGGTTGGTGCTCATCTCCATTTCTAAGCTGAAGAGCCGATATAGTCCATAGACACACACCGCCAAGGTCATGTGGCTGGCATGACTACATGGAGCGTCGTTACCTTCTGCCAGAGCGGTACCTATTGATCTACTCACATTTGCATGTTTTCAAACTGCTAGGTTGGCAGAAGCTGGGGCTAACAGTGGGAGCTCACCCCACTCCCCAGATTCGAACCACTGACTTTCCGGTCAGCAAGTTCAGCAGCTCAGCAGTTTAACCTGCTGCAACACTGGGGGCTCCTTAAGTCTAGAAATTAACCCCAAGAGCCTAGGTCAACTTATCCATATTTCAGTATAAGTACGGTACATTAATGCCATGAGTAGTTAAGCCCCTGAAGTGGCAGTGATGATTCCCCCTCTCCAAGAAATGACCCTCAACTTATCCATGGGTCAGATCAAAATCCATAATTTTGGCCTCAAATATTCCCTTGATCTATACATAAAGTTGACCTATACATGAGTATATAATCATCAAGTTACTATGTCCCCATTGATTCACAAAGCATACCACCCCTCACCACCACAATTTCACAAATAAACCAGGCACATGTGGTAAAGTGGGATCAATGTGTGGCCATGATGACAAAAGATGTTACTGTATATACTCGAGTATAATCCTAGTTTTTCAGCCCTTTTTTTAAGACTGAAAAAGCCCCCTCGGCTTATACTCGGGTGAGGGTCCTGGTTGGCTTATATTTGGGTCAGCTTATACTCGAGAATATATGGTACATTTATTATTTTTCTCTATTATTGTTGGTATTATTACATTTATTATTTTTTCTCTATTATTGTTGCTACTATTACATTTATTTAACTCTATTTTTTATTATTATTAATACATTTATTATTTCAATCTGATCTTATTATTATTATATTTATTATTTTACTCTATTTATTACTACATGTATTATTTTCCTGTATTTATTATTATTATTATTACATGTATTATTTTACTTTATTATTATTAAAAGGATACAAAAGCACATTTACATTGAAGAAGATGAGTATAATGATTTAATGAGTTGGACAATCTTACCTTAAATTAGAGCTTTATGTAAATATTCAAAAACATTTAACCTACTGATGCCTCAATTTATGTAATTTTATTGGTATCTGTGTGTTGTCGAAGGCTTTCATGGCCGGGATCACAGGGTTGTTGTATGTCTTTCGGGCTGTGTGGCCATATTCCAGAAGCATTCTCTCCTGACGTTTCGCCCACATCTATGGCAGGCATCCTCAGAGGTTGTGAGGTATGGAGAAAACTAAGCAAAGAGGTTAATATATATCTGTAGAAAGTCTAGGGTGAGAGAGGTCAGTGTGAATGTTGTGTAGTTAATCACTTTAATTAGCATTGAAAAGCTTATCTGCTGTCTTCTTCCTGCCTCTGGGGCATCCTTTGTTTAGAGTCGTTAACTGCCCTTGGTTGATTCATGTCTGGAAATCCTCTGTTTTCAGAGTATTGCTTTTTATTTACTGTTCTGATTTTTGAGTTTTTTAATACTGGTAGCCAGATTTTGTTCATTTTCATGGTTCTTTAATACTGGTTTTTTAATACTGGTAGCCAGATTTTGTTCATTTTGTTCATTTTCATGGTTTCTTCCTTTCTGTTGAAGTTGTCCACATGCTTGTGGATTTCACAAAGAAAATCCAACAAATGCTACTGTCAGCGAAGGACAAGAGGGATCCTCTCTCTTCTGCAGGAGTCTACCGGATACCATGCAGCTGTGGACAAGTCTACATAGGGACCACCAAATGCAGCATTGCCCAAACAAGAGTCAAAGAACATGAAAGGCACTGCAGACTAATTCAACCAGAGAAATCAGCCATAGCAGAGCATTTGATGAACCAGCCTGGACACAGAATACTATTTGAGAACACAAAAATGCTGGACCATTCTAACAACTATCATGTCAGACTACACAGAGAAGCCATTGAAATCCACAAGCATGTGGACAACTTCAACAGAAAGGAAGAAACCATGAAAATGAACAAAATCTGGCTACCAGTATTAAAAAACTCAAAAATCAGAACAGTAAATAAAAAGCAATACTCTGAAAACAGAGGATTTCCAGACATGAATCAACCAAGGGCAGTTAACGACTCTAAACAAAGGATGCCCCAGAGGCAGGAAGAAGACAGCAGATAAGCTTTTCAATGCTAATTAAAGTGATTAACTACACAACATTCACACTGACCTCTCTCACCCTAGACTTTCCACAGATATATATTAACCTCTTTGCTTAGTTTTCTCCATACCTCACAACCTCTGAGGATGCCTGCCATAGATGTGGGCGAAACGTCAGGAGAGAATGCTTCTGGAACATGGCCACACAGCCCGAAAGACATACAACAACCCTTTATTGGTATCTGTTTTTATTTCTGAAATTTTCCACTCCCGGCTTATACTGGAGTCAATGTTTTCCCAGTTTTTTTGTGGTAAAATTAGGTGCCTCGGCTTACATTCAGGTCAGCTTATACTCAAGTATATACGGGAATTAAAATGAACACATAAGCTATGAAAGGCTGCAGCTATTTGCTTTTGCACAAGCCTACTTCTTCGATTCTCCTCCATCCCAACCAAGGCAATTGAATTAAATTTACAGAAATGGAAGTAAACTGAAGACAAATGGCAAAAGTAAAAATAGAAGCGAGAAACTAAGCATTTAAAGAGCAACTAAAAAGTGCGATGACAGAGTATTTACTGGAATTGCCCCTGCCAGATCAGGAGAGTCATAGGGTATGGTGTATTTTAGGTAGAACTAACTAGCAAAAATTGGATTTAGACCTCAGAGACCAATGCAGTGTATTTGGTAAATGCTTTTACAGATCTTTACTCACTTTACTCATCATCAGGTTAAGCTCGTTGCAATTTGAAATGTGAAAATCCTGGTCTAGATTTGGCTACATTTTTTCCCAGATCCCACCTGCATTTTCATCTTCTTCTTGTGTGGAGCTTTCTTCACATTAAAAATCCAGGTAGATTTCTTCTCTGCAATGTTACTAATGAGTGATTTTATTTGCACATTTTTATATAAACATACGATTAAAAGGTTCTGTAGCTATCCATTTTAGTGTGCGTTGTAGCTGCAGTATTTGCATTTTCAGATGCATGTACTGTTTTATATGTGCTTTATTTCTCCAAAAGGCATTGTAAGTCTCACAAATTCCGAAGGCAAGGTGTGTTTCTTCCGGTAATGAGTCTCAAGAAATGTGAAAAGGCTAGCATTCATTGTGGCTGTCAGATCCCATAAAATGTTTCTCCATCCCTAGCTGCAGTCCACAAAGCTTATGTCAAGTAATGCCTATTAGTCTTTAAGGTACCACAAAACTACAGTTTTAATTTAAAACACTCCTGCCAGCAACTCCACTGTGTGCCTCTCTCTGTGTGTGTGTGCATGTGTGCATTGCCATATAAGTGATTAAAAAGCAATCCAGTAGAACTTCTTCCAAGTTTGTCCTGGATCCAAGATGGATGTAGCTAATGATGGAAGATATATACATTTATTGAAGTGATTAACAAACAGACTTTAAAATATATATCAAGAGCAAAATGTTTTGGTTTTCACCTTTTTTCAGTTGCCAAAGATGAAACTTTGCTTTATTTTTGGCAATTGAAGAAGGTTGAAGCTGAAACATCTGGCTCATAATATATATTTTTAAACCCTGTTTTTTAATCTCTCTCTCTCTCTCTCTCTCTCTCTCTCTCTCTCTCTCTCTCTCTCTCTATATATATATATATATATATATATATATATATATACACACACACACTAGCTTTGCCCGGCCACGTGTTGCTGTGGCAAAGTATGGTGGTATGGGAAATAAAGTATTGAGGAATTGGTGGTAGTTAAGGTAAAGGGTAAAGGTTTTCTCCTGACATTAAGTCCATTATAAATGGGTTATATAGCTGTGTGGAAGAGCCTTGAGTCTACACTGCCATATAATCCAGTTAAAATCAGATAATCTGTATTTTATAGGCACTGTGGAAGAGGCCTAAGTGAGGCCTAACTCTGCCTGTCCCCTGGGCTGAGTGGGTTGCTAGGAGACCAAGTGGGTGGAGCTTAGCCTTCTAACTGGCAGCAATTGGATAAAAACAATTATTCCGCTCCCTCTAATTAGGACTTTATTTTTCTTTTCTTTTTGTTGTATGAACGTAGAGACATGGATGAGGGATTGTGCTGCCAAGTTTAGTGTTTCTGGGATGTGTAGTTTTGTTGTTTTGTCCTAGGCTGAAATTTCATTACCCTTTTATAGATATAGATATATATGCGCACCCAGGGAGAAATATGCTTCTGGAGCATGGCCATATATCTCAGAAAACTCACCCCAACCCAGTGATTCTGGCCATGAAAGCCTTTGGCCACACACACACACACACACACACACACACACACATACATACACACACGCACAGAGTCAACTATTGGATATGGTAACAAATTTAAAACAAAATGGAATGAAGCTGAAAAGAGACCTCCTAAACCCAGACTGGACAGTCAAGAATTGGGAGATGATACAGGACAATTGTGGTCAATGTAACTGGCTTCTATGGAGTGGTTTGAAACAAAGGCTTATGGATTGAAGGAAAAAGAAATGTCTAGAGACAGATTTTGATCAAATTTTAAAATGGAAATTATAAAAGAAGAAAGGGCCTTATGGGTTTCATATACAAGAAACTAGTTGAAAAACAATATAAATTGAAACAAACATTGACTGAGATACGGAAAGAGGACTTGAACAGTGATGTTTTCAAACTGCTAGATTGGTAGAAGCAGACACTGAATACTAGATCAATTCAATAAAAAATGAAATACATAAGGATCAGAGAAATACAAAGGAAAATACCGACCAAATGGTATAGAACCCCAATTAAACTAGCTCACATAACTAAATCAATTAAAAAATTATGTTGGCAAAGATGCGGAGAAATTGGCTCCTATATGCATATGTGGCGGGACTGTGATAAAGTACAAAAATTCCACAACAAGGTAAAAATGGAGTTGGAAGAATTAATAGAGCAAAAGTGGAGTTGAAAAAAAAAAAAGAATTATTTACCCAGAAAGTAGATAGGAAGGATAACATTATAGACTGGGCTGATATTATAAAATATATGACAGTAGTTGCCCAAGCAACTATGGCATTGGGTTAGAAAGCGCACAGAAAGTGCAAAGTTAAAAATGGTTTGAATATTTAGCAGATTTCATGCTCCAGGACTATATCTTCAAAAGGAGAACCAAATATACACAGGCCAAATTAAGAAGTGGGATTCGAAATGGGGAATATTGATAGAACAAAAGGAAAAGGAGAATACAAATAACTGAATTATACTCTCTTCATGATTGATCAATTAAAATAATATCTGAATGATGGAAAGTACTGTCCCCGGGGGGTGTGGAGAGAGGGGGAGGGAGGGGAGTAATATTGTTAGAGACAAGTGGGAGATGAATGGGGAATTGGCAATGTTAAGAAAATTAAGAAGTTGTTACTGGAATGTACATTATTCTATTTGTGTTTACAAAAAAAAATCCGTAGGGATACCAAGGTGCTTGTTTATAAAGCTATTGTCCTCCCAACCCTGCTCTACGCCTGTGAAACATGGACGGTCTACAGACGTCACACTCAACTCCTGGAGCGTTTCCATCAGTGTTTCCTCCAAAAAATCCTGTAAATCTCTTGAGAAGACAGACGGACAAATGTCAGTGTGCTGGAAGAAGCAAAGACCACCAGTACTGAAACAATGCTCCTATGTTATTGACTCCATTGGACTGATCACGTTGTCCGAATGCCTGATCACCGTCTCCCAAAGCAGTTGCTCTACTCCCAACTCAAGAACAGTAAACAGAATGTTCATGGACAGGAAAAGAGATTTAAAGATGGGCTTAAAGCCAACCTCAAAAATTGTGGCATAGACACCGAGAACTAGGAAGCCCTGGCCCTTGAATGCTCTAACTGGAGGTCAGCTGTGACCAGCAGTGCTGCAGAATTCAAAGAGGCACGAATGGAGGACTTAAGGGAGAAACATGCCAAGAGGAAGGAGCGTCAAGCCAACCCTGACTGGGACCACCTTCCACCTGGAAACCAATGTCCTCACTGTGGAAGAACATGAGGGTCAAGAGTAGGGCTCTACAATCACCTACGCATCCACCGCCAAGACACTACACTTGGAGGGCCATCATCCTCGGGCTACGAGAGATTGCCTAAGTAAATAAGTACTAGAAAATAAAAACAGGTTTAAACTTTATAACAAGAGGTGTGGAAAATGAAACATGATGAGGAAGGGTTGAGGGAATTAGACATATTCAATATACTGTAAACAAGACTGAGGGGTTACATGATTGTCTTCTTGTTACCACTCAGATTATAGGCTACCTTTGCTTTATTCCCTTTTGGCAAACAGTGCTTCCTGTGGAGACGTTCCTTCTAATGTTTCCTCACAATTGACCCTTTTATAACTTAAAACCATTAAACCTGGTCTACCCTCTGGGGCAGCAGAGAGCAACCTGAACCCTCATCTCTGTGAGAGTCCAAGAAGACAAGATGAGCCTATACGGCATTTGGGCATAGCATATGCATGCATGGGATTTTATTGCATGACCTCCACTATTCCATTACAGTTATGCTATTATTGTTAGCATATATGTACTAAATTGAACACCTTCAATCTGTTTGTTGGAGTGGGAAGTTGAAAACCAAGTCTTTTTTTTTTTATGGGAACCAGAGCAGCACCTAATTGAACCTAGAAACAAGAGTGGATATCATGAAAAAAGCAAGAGGGAGGGCAATTTCTAGGACACTTTGATCTATTTTTCACACGGTGACAATTCCTTCTCTGAATTCAAGCCAATAGACTTTTCTTGGGCTAGTGCTAACAACATTTTTGTTTCCAAGTTGAAGACCACAAGTTTGAGAAACAAGACAGCTGTAGCCAATAAGCAAAGCTAGAAGAGGGTTTCTCTCTCTCTCTCTCTCTCTCTCTCTCTCTCTCTCTCTTTAAATGTAAGTGTCATTTTACACATTTTATTTAGACTGTTGATGCAAGTACTTTGGCATTGAAATAAAAGCCTTGGAAGAGAAAAAGCATCATTTGTAGAAAGTGAAACGGGGGGAAGGAAGGAGAGGGGAAAAAATAGGCCAGATCAGTATGAAACTTTAAAGTACGCCTTTGTTACACTCTTGCAAAGAGCCAAATAGGGTATACAGATCTCTAGAGATCACCAGTATAATTTCTTTATCATGTTCCATTTAAAATTTAATTATATAGTCTACAACAAGAAGATTCTGAGTACTCAAAATAGGTCAGGCAATGAACATCTTCACAATGCTATAAAGGTTCGCTGCATCAAGATCTTTCCTTTGATGTTTTGGTATCTGTAGGAAAATGTATTTTGTGTGAGTGGGGACAAAGGGAGACGAAAAACAGGCCTTCAGGCATAAATGTACAAAGGTAAGGAATAAAACCTGAAATCTTATTTTCTAGACTGTCAAGCATTCACCCTTCCCTTCAAATTCCAGTGAGGTTAGAATCAAGAAATCATGAATGGGGCAAACCAGCATCTCCATATAGGGCTCAACATTTAGTTAATTACATGAACACTTCCTGACTCAGAACTATGTGCATTCAGTTATTTCCCAGCTATGTTAGTGTCATATGGGTTAATCAGGTGTTTATATTATCCATTTCTGTATCAATCTATTTGTCACAAAAAGCTGTATTACATTTACATTATTTTAAATTTTAAATATATATTTTCCCATACAAAAAAATCACTAAAATAGCCACTTTGAATCTCCTTGTGGAGGGAAAAAGCAGGGTATAAATAACAACAACAACAACAACAACTTGGAAAATAATGCTTGGTAAGGTAGAAGGCAGTATTAGGAAAAGATAAAGATTGCATTCCAGATGGTGAGACTCAGGCTGCATCTGCATTGCCATATAATACAGTGTGGGTATTGCATTAGCCTGGTGTGTCCATACAATACACAATGGCTAATGTGATTTAATCTGGGGTAAGACACTTAATGAGGCTGGACCCAGAGTTTAAAAACAAAACAGGGAATGTCCGAATCTGTAGTAAGAATTAGCCTTTCTCCCATGTTTGGGTAGTGGAGACTGTTACTGCTCAGCAAGTGGCAGAGAATTTTTCTGACATTTCAGAGGACCAGGCATTTGATGGGTTTCAAAGTGAAGAGTCTGTCAGTGTTAGGAGAGAATTGCAGGCAGATGAGGCCGATATTTTGGATTCCTGTGCTTGTTCTCAGGCAACTGGGGAAAGTGAAAGTTCCATATCTCTTGAGAAATGGCGTTCGGCCAATGTGAAGTTTTTCCGAGAAGCCATATTAGGCCTGAGGATGAAGGGAGGTGAGAAATAAATAAATTAGACAATCTCAGAGAATCCATGATAAGACCTTGAAGTCCAGGTGCTTTCAGCATAATCCCATGGCTCCTTGGACAGGCTTAAACTAAGTGGTGCTGGCTTCACGTTTTTCAGATGAGATAACGTTGCCATATGGAATGGCTTTCCTGTCTCTGCTCTCAAGTTAATGATTCAAGTAGTCTCAAGTTTCCTGTTCTGGTTCATGCCTTTGTTTCCTTGAAGGGTTTACTTTGTAAAAGTTCCTGTTTTCTTGTTTATGGATTTATGTTTGAAGTATTGCTATGGATTTTGGTTCTCCTGACTTGATGTACTTTGACATTTTTGGATTACTGCTATTTTGTATTTTCTCTTCTTCTGACCCTTTTGGAAATGCCCCTTTCCCCTTTTTACCTACTTTCTTCAATAAACATTTTTAGATAGAACTATTGGACTCCGGTGTGGTGCTGGGTGTAAAGGTGTTTCAGTGCAATAGTGACAACCATCATGGATCTTTATGTGGGATCCAGGATCACTGTCCCCACAACCATCCGGTACTCCCTGGGCCCAGGCAGCCCAGTTTTTCATGCCAGTTCTAAGCTACATTATATGCCTGCATGAAAAGGCTTTCAATTGAAGAAGCCATGTCCTTGAGTCTGCTCTTGATGAAAGGGAGATCCGGAGATCTCTCATTCATTGTTGATGTTAAATGCCTTCAAGTTGAGTTTGATGCATGACACCCTATGTATGAGTGACTTCCAAGTCACCCTATCCTCAACAGTCCCGCTCAGTTCTTGAAGGTTCAGAGTGGGAAATCTCCCCCAGCTCATAAAAAATAAAGATTTCTCTCTCTCTGAAGCATAGGGGAAACAGTACCATTAAACGTATGAGATTAAAGTTTTTTTCAGTTATTTGTAACTTATTCCAAGTTGTCAGTAAAAGTCATACTTTACCTAATAAAACTCTATTTAAATGAGACTTTACGAAAGGTATACACTCTTCCCACATACATATATAGACACTTTACCCCAGGCACTCTTCGACTCCCATGCAAGCTAAATGAAATAGGCCTGTACAATTACATTGAGGACTCTGGAGTAGTTTTTTCAATAAGAAAAGGCAAATGCCTGTGTGGGAAAAAATTACCTACCTTATTTAGCATGTCAAAACAGCAAGGGAGCCGGAAATCTATTACTTTACATACAGGAAAATATTTAAAGCAGAACCAAGAAAGCAGATATAAGATTTAGGCAGACCTATGGTAGACCTTGATTTTTCAGAGATTGGTATCCATGGTATTAAAGAAAAAGAGTTTGACAGAAAACTCAGCTCCCAGTGCTGTTATACAATTTTCCACTCATATGGAGTAAATCACAAGATTTCCCTAGAAAAGAATCTGTGTCAAAAAAACAGGTTTGCCAACCCTTAACCTAGCAGTTCAAAATTAATTTACTGCTTTACTTTTTTAAACCATGGTTAAGCACTTGGAGTGAGTTCAAAATCTAGGATTTGTATTAAATCATGGATAGTGGTTGTAATTTAACTACCTAAACCATGACTGGCAGTTTGTGTGCTGTTTCAGACTGTTTGTTTTGTCAGATATCAAGGACATCTTGCTATTCTCTTTTTATATATTTCTTCAGAACTTGACTTAGCAAACAACGCTATGTTTTTTAGGCAATAATCAGTGGTTTATAGCCTTTGAACTTAGTTAATACCATAAAGATGTTAAGTATGTATTGACCAAATATACAGATGACAATGAATAAGAATGTCAAACTGAAGATGACTAAACTGAGATTGTCATACTTTAGATATATCATGAGTTGATGTGATTCATTAGAAAAGATAGTGATACTATACTAGGTAAAATGGAAAAGGCATTACAAAAAGAAGACGGCTTCATTACTTGTTGATAAACTCAATTATGGAAACCACAGCTCAGAGTTTGCGAGATCTGAGCAGGACTGTTTGTGTCTGGAGCTCTCAAAGGGGTTTCATTCATAGGGCTGCCAGAAACCAAACGAGATAGCAAATTACGACAAAACAGTGGGCTACTCTGTCGTTGGATGTTGACAATGTTTGCACAACCAAAATGTAACCAGTCATTGTTTCAAAAGATGGTTATGTTTTTCTGTCCAGCAGCATTCCACTGAATCTAGACAAAAATGTACAGCAACATAGACTACATGGCATTCAGAACAACTGATTAATTCTGTCTTTTGGCATGATGTTCTGGCAGTTATCAAGAATATAAATTAGCTGAACAAAGAATTCACAGCAACAAAAGAAATGGACAAATTCTATCGATAGCATGTTTTCTACTATTTGGGGCTGGTATCTCTAAATGGGAGCAACTTAGAAAAATGCTACATGAGGCCAAGTATCTGCACATACATAATCTCTGCACCATCTCTGTGAGAAGTGTAGTATGCTCAGCCCTCCGTATCCAGATTCTGCATCCACAGGTTCAAGCAATCCTCGTTTTTGCTATTTTATATCAGGGACATTATTTTACTGCAATCTATATATATAAAAGAGTGATGGTATCACGGCAGCGGACAAAACAACAAAAGTAAACACCCCACAACCTCGACAATTGACAGCACAACCCCTCATCCATGCCTCTAGGTTGATATAACAAAAAGAAAGGAAAAATAAAGTCCTAATTAGAGGGAGAGGAATAATTGTTTTTATCCAATTGCTGCCAGTTAGAAGGCTAAGCTCTGTTCACTTCGTCCCCTAGCAACCCACTCAGTCCAGGGGACCCTTTACCTTAAATACCACCAATTCCTCAATACTTTATTTCCCATACCACCAGACTTCGCCACAGCAACGCGTGGCCGGGCACAGCTAGTCTATATATATAAAAGAGTGATGGCATCAGGGCAGTGGACAAAACAACAAAAGTACAGGCCCCGCAACCTCGAAATTTGACAACACAACCCATCATCCATGCCTCCAGGTTGATACAACAAAAAGAAAAGAAAAATAACGTCCTAATTAGAGGGAGAGCAATAATTTTTTTTTTTATCCAATTGCTGCCAGTTTAGAGGGCTAATCTCTGCCCACTTGGTTGCCTAGCAACCAGCCAAGGGACAGCCAGGCTTCAGTTAGGGGACAGGCTGATTTAGGCCTCACTTAGGCTTCTTCCACAGATTATCTGATTTTAACTGGATTATATGGCAGTGTAGACTCAAGGCCCTTCTACACAGCTCTATAACACATTTATAATCTTACATTATCTGCTTTGCACTGGATTATCTTGACTCCACACTGCCATATAATCCACTTCAGTGTGCATTTTATACAGCTGTGAAGAAGGGGCCTCATATAATCCAGTTCTAAGCAGATAATTTAAGATTATCAATATACAGTAGAGTCTCACTTATCCAACATAAACAGGCCGGCAGGATAAGTGAATATGTTGGATAATAAGAAGGGATTCAGGAATAGCCGATTAAACATCAAATTAGGTAATCGTTATACAAATTAAGCACCAAAACATCATGTTATACAACAAATTTGACAGAAAAAGTAGTTCCATGCGCAGTAATGCTATGTAGTAATTACACTTATCCAACACTCGCTTATCCAATGTTCTGGATTATCCAATGCATTTTTGTAGTCAATGTTTTCAATATATTGTGATATTTTGGTGCTAAATTCATAAATACAGTAATTACTACATAGCATTACTGTGTATTGAACTACTTTTTCTGCCAAATTTGTTGTCTAAGATGATATTTTGGTGCTTCATTTGTAAAATCATAACCTAATTTGATGTTTAATAGGCTTATCCTTAATGCCTCCTTATTATCCAACATATTCGCTTATCCAATATTCTGCCAGCCTGTTTATGTTGGATAAGTGAGACTCTACTGTACTGTATTTACAAATTTACCACTACAATATCACAATGAATTTAAAACACTGACTACAAAAACATTGATTATGAAAAGGCAGACTGCGTTGGATAATCCAGAACATTATATACGTGAATGTTAGATAAGTGAGATTCTACTTTAATATGAAATAATTACTGGGATAGAATAATGCAGAACAATATAATCTCTAAAACCAGGACAGTAAATAAACAGGGGAATTCCACACAGGAAACAATCAGGGCCAGCTAACACCTCCCAACAAAGTATTCCCATCATCAAAGTCTGGCAAATCCTCTGTTTTCTCAGGGCCACAGACAGTAGACGCACATAAAATATTGCAAACAACACCACTCTGAAAACAAGGGAATTCCAGACAGGAAAGAATCAGGGCCAGCTAACACCTCCCAACAAAAAATTCACTCAGGGAGGAAGCAGCCAGGCTTTAAAGCTGCAAGGCCATTACATCCTAATCATTTTTCCTAATTGCAGCATTCATACTTGCCTCCAACAGACAAAAAAAACCAATCAGAAATATTGTATATTCACAACCTTTAGGGAATAATATCCCCTGATGGCGCAGCGTGTTAAAGCGCTGAGCTGCTGAACTTCTGGACCGAAAGGCTGCAGGTTTGAATTGGGGGAGCGGAGAGCCCCCACTGTTAGCCCCAGCTTCTGCCAACCCAGAAGTTCAAAAACATGCAAATGTGAGTGCATCAATAGGTACTGCTCTGGCGGGAAGGTAACGCCGCTCTATGCAGTCATCCCACATGACCTTGGAGGAGTCTATGGACAACGCTGGCTCTTCGGCTTAGAAATGGAGATGAGCACCAACACTCTGAGTCAGACATGACTGGACTTAATGTCAGGGGAAAACGTTTACCCTTTACCTTAACTACCACCAGTTCCTCAATACTTTATTTCCCATACCACCATATTTTGCCACAGCAACGCGTGGCCGGGCACAGCTAGTGTTGTATATAATGGGACTTTGGCATGTATGAATGTTGGTATGCACAGAGGGTCCTGGAACCAAGTCCCAGTAAATATCAAGGGCCTATTGTATTATTGCTTGCCTAGTTTGTCCCAAAAGCTTCAAAATATGAACAATGAGAAATACACACCAATTTATAAAATGTTGAGAAGCCCTTTCAGCAAAGTGGAGGAAAACTGCAAATATTCTTTTGGGGACAGCAAACAGAAAAGACAAGGTAAATACAGAATAACATTATGAATGCAGAATGATTATGAAGCCAATACGCGGAGTCTCCTTGCAGGTCTTTCTCTCTCTTCAAAAGCCAATCCCTCTAAGCTTCAGTTAATTTGAGGGTGAGGAGAAACACAATACTAATGGATTTTTAATAATCTGAAAATCACTATTGCATCTATTCAGACAGAAAATGAATGGCCAACCGACTGGAAAAACAAGCATAGAAAACTAATTCTGTCTCTTTAAGCAATGCAATTGACAAGTCACATCAGATTAGACTTACTGCAGGTGCGAATCTGCAAAATGTTTGCATTAATATCTGGTGGTTAGTGGTTCTCATTTCAAGGCAATGAGTCACAGATGGATTGTATTCTCCTTCCAACATTTCACAGAGGAAACCCCAGCCAACTGTGGCCAGGAAATATCAGAGTGTGGTCAAGATGACAAAAGGTATTAATTAGGGGAAATTGCACAATCTAGGAGAGGCTGCAGCAGTTTGCTTTTGCCTGAGTCTAGAGAGAAGGACAAGATTTGCCCTCATCTTTCCTTCTTCCCCTTGTTGAGTCAATTAAGGGCAAACTATTTTTGGTTTTTGACATCAATTTCTAACAACTGAAATAAGCAATGGAAAAAGACAAAACCTGGAAAAAGAAGAAAGAAACTTGAACATTTTAAAAATAGTGGAATTGACAGAGACTAAATTTCCAAAATTAGGAAAATTGGAGGGTATGTGCTCATGTAATCCATTTTTGTTTCTAGCGACATGTAGCTGAATTTTAATTTTAAACTGGAGAAAGACATTAGACTGAAATTAAAATCATTAAAAAGAAAAGTAAAAGACTGAAGTGTATTAAAGAAATGCTTGAAGACACTGTTTTTAAATAGGCTTTCAGAACTTTACCCCTAATTTATTTCTAATCTTTAAAAGGACAGTTTGTGTGTGTGTTTTACTACATCCATCACCAGCTAATTGCCAGCCAAAATTAGATTAACAATATCCGGTGTAATTAAGAATCATCAGCTACCGATCTCCCACAATACAGTAGATGAGCCGACGCACCGAAAAAATGATAGTGAAACCGTGCTGGAGAAATACGACTGAGTTCAAGCCAAGGACTCTTTCTGCTTTGCATGATGTCTTCTTACATCTTCCCTTCCAGATGACACAGAGTAAGCCTACCTTTGTGACTCTAAAGGGGTTTAAAAAATATAGTAAAGCACCAACATGTCTTGCACTGACAATAATTAACTGGTGAATAAAGAGAAATAACTTCAGATGCCTTGATTTCAATTGCGCTGGAGTGCTTTGTGGTACAGATGAAGCTATCAAAAGACGCAGAAGTCAAAAAACCAGGGCAAGGGAAACAATTTGCATGCAATAAAACTGTGCCTAGCAAACTGCTCTCAAGGAAAGAATGCATCAAAAAAACAAGAAAGGACAAGTGTCTTATTGGTAAAATCAAAATGTTTTACAAAAGCAGGGAAAGACTAAATTTTCGTCAAAAGCTTGGTTTGTTCCATTCCTCCTAACCACAGCATAAAGACAGAGCGAGAGAGACAGCTAATCAATATTCTTGCTCAATGTTGGTTAAACAAGTTGTATCATAATTGCAATGAGGATATCATTGTTTTCATGCTACAAGTTCCCATTCGGAAGAAACATTAACTTGAAATACAATATTCACCAGGCACCATCTCCCACCCCACAAAATAAAGCTCATTAAAATAGCTTGATGGTATAATAATTATTAGGATGCCGTGAAATGAAAATTCAATTTTAAAAGAAGGTGCTAATCTAAGATTTTTGGGTTTTTTGGGGAGTAGAACATAAACCAAGATGAGAGCCCGTTGTCACCATCACCATCACCATAGCCAGCATTATTATCACAATATCTATAGTCTGTCATTTCTTCCATCAGGGACTCTAGGTGCCTTACAATGATTTAAGTAGATACAAGTTCTCCACATTCATTGGGGTTAGGAGTACAGAAGTGGAAAAAATGCAACCAAAATCTGCTATATTTATTTTACCAGAGAGAACAGGTCCTTCAAGGAACCATGCAGAATCAGTGCATTATAAGTCATATATATATATATATATATATATATATATATATATATATATATATATCATAATAATGCCATATAATCCAGATTATCAAAGCAGGTAATCCACATTATCTGCTTTGAACTGGATTATGAGTCTACAATGCCATATAATCCAATTCAAAGCAGATAATCTGGATTTTATATAGCAGTATTGATGGGGTCATAGATAAAACATCTAGCTCCTCTTTACTCTTGAAATCGCTTAAACATCATTCCCCTAAAGGTGAGGAGCAATGTAAGGTTGTTCTTGGGGTTTTTTTTAACGAATAAAATTTCAATATTAAAATTACAAAATATCCCCAGAAAGCTATGGATATTTTGTGGGAGATGGAAGATTTTCTTTTGGAGAAAGACATAAATGTGATTAGATGGGATTGCTTCAGGAGACCCCAAAAATTCCCTCCATGGTGAGGCAAACCTACTCCTCAACTTGCAGGCCTCAACCAAGTCAGTCGACTAACACTGGTGCCACGGTGTTTTACTTTATTTATACTGATTTCTGCCCACCAGCATCCTTCAGAAAAATAATGCTCTGAAATAAAAATGATCGGAAGAGTTTAGTTGCCTGAAGGGGTCTCATTGCTTGAGTGGCTTCATCCACTGCTTTTAAAAAGTACTTACCAGCCAGACAAATGTGTCACACTTCCGCTTTAAGCATGGCACATCTTATCATGTCGAAGTGGGAAGATGCACAGCTTTGCTTCCAGTCTGAATTTAAGGTGCTTGGGAATAACATTTAAAGCCTTAAATGGCTTGGCATCTGATACTTGAAGGGTTTCCTTTCCTTATATGTGCCTGCCCAAGGACTCAGTTCTGCTTGTGGGTGGGAGGCGAAATGCTACTCTGCTGTCGACCCACCAAATCAGATTGGTCTCACTGAGCATTGTACACTCAGTAATACTGATAAAAATACTCTGCTACAGTGGCTAAACATGATGGTTCCTCGGAGAGATGGATATATGATAGAAATATAGTTGGTCAAATGACGGACACACACACATTTCTTTGTGGTTTACCCAATGTCAAAGAGGTTTTGCTCATTTCTGAAGCACTCGGAAAATAACCCTTTGCAGAAGGAGCACAGATGAAAGGACGATCCTTGCACAAAAGGCCAACTCAAGGCAATTTACTCCATAAGATATTACCCCCTCCCATTCCATGTTCAAAAGTGAATTGCATCATCAGTTGAATTCAACACAGCAATAAAACAGTCTATAGAATGCCTACACTTGAAGGCAAGAGGATAGTTTAAGTGGTGGACAACAAACTATATAGTACAATGTTCTTGCTCTGCTCCCATCATTTTCTGCCTAAGGAGAATGCCTTACTCTGCTTAATGGAAAGGTCATCACAGGATCCACCAAAGGACAATGGGGTTGAATTGATCCTGTTACCTTCAATGTGTCAAAAGATCAATTTCAAAAGAATGTTGGAAGACTCTTCTTTCAACAACTCAAACAACATACAAAAACCTATTCCAAGTCCTAACCTGGCAAGAACTCACCCAGAATGTCCTGCGTTAGGCAATACACCATGAAGTGAAACTTGTTACAATAGTCATGTGCTATACAATGAGCCCGCTCGGCAGCTGCTTCTCTCCAGCATGGCAAACATGCTCCCGCTTCCTCCAACCCATATCTGCAACTATTGTTTCTCATACAAATGGCCTTTCTTTTTTTCCTCTCTTAAACCTCTGACAGGCTGTCTTGGGTGCTTCAGCTGGAGAGGCTGTACTTCCCTTCAGCAGCTCCCCAAAGCCAACACACAGATTTGGTTTTAGCAGAACAGCTTGCTTACCTTGGTAATGTTCCAGACAATTCCGTGGCAGTCTCTCTGCAGAAAAGAAAAAGAGACACAGAAGGGAAACTTTGTTAGTATTCGGAAAAAAAGTTTAATCCTAATGACTTTTGGAAGGTTAACGAGAACTTAACACATACATTAAAAAGCAGCCAGTTTTAATTAGGTACGCTTCCAAACTTCTCTTCATTCAAATGTCTCCCTAGGTTTTGACGTTCCAAAGTGGAACAGATGCATTAAAAATTCCCTCTTTTTTAAATTTTGAAATTGCTCACAGAAAGCTTCCTACAGCTTTTAGGGTTTTTTTAAAATAACATTATTTCTATGCAACTGTACATATGACCAAGGATATGTTGTTTTTGACCTGTAAGTAGCTGGTAGTCTGCATTGACAAAACACCAAGACAGACAGACAGACAAAAGGAAAATGCAATGTTTTACTTTTATTCTTTTTGTGGTTAGCCACCTTGAATTGCTATTTAGGAAAAAAGGTGGGATAAATAAAAAAGAAATACATGATATTCTAAACACTGATCCATCACCACTGATGACCAGCCATGAAATAATAAGCCAGATACAAAGATTTGGTTTTAAACAAGGGTCATGTTATTTGACCTAGAAAGCCATTTCATTCAGTTTTATCTGACTGAAAAAAGTAAAGGGGAAGGCACTTGATGTTAGTCTGGTTGAGAGCCAGGTATCTTTGTGTAACCACTTCTCAGCCTTACTTGGGCAAAACACTTGATCCTGAGAAGCAATCCAATGGAATGGGGTTCTGAAGGAAGGAAGGAAGGAAGGAAGGAAGGAAGGAAGGAAGGAAGGAAGGAAGGAAGGAAGGAAGGACAATTCTAAACATTGATCCATCGTCATTTCTTTTGCAGGTTATTTATCTTCTGTCTCTATGCCCTACTACTGTGCATTTTTGTAAAATAATGTTCAAGAAAATTGTGTGATGTTTTTGGTAATGTTTCCCAAGTTCAAACAAGTAAATCAAGGAAAATCAAATACAGCATGACCCCCATATCCGTTGAGATGTTCCTAAATTTTGGGTGGATACATATTTAAACGAGAGACTTCCAGACCAAAAATATCTTAGGGTCATGCTGGATGATCTATAAAATGCCCTGAGATGACATATTTCCATCGTCTTCATCATGGAAAGAAGTGACAAGTGGAGTGCTGCAGGGCTCCGTCCTGGGCCCGGTTCTGTTCAACATCTTTATTAACGACTTAGACAAAGGGTTAGAAGGCACGATCATCAAGTTTGCAGACGACACAAAACTGGGAGGGATAGCTAACACTCCAGAAGACAGGAGCAGAATTCAAAACGATCTTGACAGACTAGAGAGATGGGCCAAAACTAACAAAATGAAGTTCAACAGGGACAAATGCAAGATACTTCACTTCGGCAGAAAAATGGAAATCAAAGATACAGAATGGGGAACGCCTGGCTTGACAGCAGTGTGTGCGAAAAAGACCTTGGAGTCCTCGTGGACAACAAGTTAAACATGAGCCAACAATGTGATGCGGCTGCTAAGAAAGCCAACGGGATTCTGGCCTGCATCAATAGGGGAATAGCGTCTAGATCCAGGGAAGTCATGCTCCCCCTCTATTCTGCCTTGGTCAGACCACACCTGGAATACTGCATCCAATTTTGGGCACCGCAGTTGAAGGGAGATGTTGACAAGCTGGAAAGCGTCCAGAGGAGGGCGACTAACATGATTAAGGGTCTGGAGAACAAGCCCTATGAGGAGCGGCTTAAAGAGCTGGGCATGTTTAGCCTGCAGAAGAGAAGGCTGAGAGGAGACATGATAGCCATGTACAAATACATGAAGGGAAGTCATAGGGAGGAGGGAGCAAGCTTATTTTCTGCTGCCCTGCAGACTAGGACACGGAACAATGGCTTCAAACTACAGGAAAGGAGATTCCACCTGAACATCAGGAAGAACTTCCTCACTGTGAGAGCTGTTCGACAGTGGAACTCTCTCCCCGGGGCCGTGGTGGAGGCTCCTTCTTTGGAGGCTTTTAAGCAGAGGCTGGATGGCCATCTGTCGGGGGTGCTTTGAATGCGATTTCCTGCTTCTTAGCAGGGGGTTGGACTGGATGGCCCATGAGGTCTCTTCCAACTCTACTATTCTATGATTCTATGATTCTATTTTGTTGGGTGTGGATAAATGAAGCAGTGGATACCAGTTCTGTGGATATGGGGATTATACCATACAGGAAGGTCAAAAAAGGAGAAGATACAATGAAGCCACATTAACAAGAACTACAGCACAGAAGATATTCCAAAGGTAGAGTACAAATGTTCTACTTTCTGAGTTTCAGCCCTGCATGTTATGAATTTTGACTGTCCTATTGCTATTTTTCAAAACTCAACAATACTACCGTAGTATCAATAATGCAAAATCTACTGTTTTCCTAGGGAATCCCTTCCACTTTGGACAGCTCTTGATGTTGACCTGAAACTTTGTTTCTTGTAATTTGAACCCATTGGTTTGAATTCTAACCTTTAGAACAAGCCAATTGTATCTTTCATGTGAAAGCTCTTTAGATATCTTATGTACATTTTTGGCTAAAGATACAAAAGTGAAATTATGTGTATGGTCTTGTTGCATTGTACATTGTGACATTTTGGACATTGAATGCCTGCCCGTGGTTATGCATTGTGCCTCATAGTGCAAGGTGCATCTGGTTTTGGAACATTGTAAATCTGTAACCAGGTGGCAAAGTGTGAGCAAGGTATGACTGTGAGTATAAATTTATGCTACGTCTCTTCCGTGCAGGATGTCAGCCAGCTATCATATCATCTTTCAGTCTTTTCATCTCCAGGTGAGATATACTGAGCTCCCTCTGTGGCTGCTGCAATTCTGGTATTAATTTTTAAAATCCCTGTACTTTAGCAAGAGAACAGAAATTCAAAACAGAGCCTAGGAATTCAGGTTTTTGTGCCCGGCTAACAAAGTAAAGTCAGCCCTCCACATTCACTGGGGTTAGGGGTGCAGGACTTCCACAAAAGTGAAAGAAAACACAAATAAAAACCCCAGTATTTTTGAGATATAATAGTTCTCTAGGAACTTCCAAGTCCTCCAATGCAACTATATGGTCAAAAGATGACCACAGATTCATGGGAAAGGGTCTTCAAATACTCAGAGCAATGTCCTTTCTACTAGTCTCTAGATTCTCCAATGCAACTTTATGGGAGAAGTTGACCATAAAGTCAGCCTGGAAGACCTAGAGATTCCTGGAGAAAACATATTAAATCAAATCCATGAATCAAATCCACAAATAACCAAATCTGCAAAAGTGAAAATACTGCACTTTCTTTTGATCTGTGGTTGTGAACCATACGGAGAAAAAGTGTGATTATTAAAATCAATAACTAATGGTGGGAAATAAATAAACAACACATTGAGGTTATTATCGACACAGCCACAAATGCAGATTAATCCATGTCAATTTTATATGTATTCACTCATGCAGAACTTTGTTCCCTCCTATTTTTGCATTATCATTATTATTATTAGATACAGCTCTGAATATGCTTGTGCACAAATCCCGTATTTCTGAGTGTATTTTATCTAAATGTGTGCATTCCTAAACATATTTTAGCATACATTTTAAAATGGACATTTTTTGGAGCTGAAGCCTGCATTATAAAATTTGAGTGAAAAACCCAAAAGATAATTACACATTCCAATCCTTTCATTACTTTGGGAGAGGAAAATTCATAAAGATGAATTTCCACCAGCATTTCTTTCCCGGCCATCACATATAATAGGGTGGTGCTGTGAGAGAACATCTCTGTAAACATTGCTCCAACAGGACAGTAACAGGCCTGACAAAAGCCCTTTTTCTAAGAAAGACCAGACCAGATACCAGCATGACGATTCCATTAGTCAGAAAAATACATTTTTTAATACAGAGGTTCTTTTTAGCCATTTCTGCAAACATAAATAAATACATAAATTAGAAAAAAAAATCCCTCTATATCCATGAATATCTGTACTCTTAAAAATCTGTCATCCAAACTGAAGGTGCATCTTGATGTTTAACCAGGAGAGTGACCACCATTATGTTCTGCATCCAAGATTGGAAAAGGATCTGGCCACTGATGGAGAACAAACAATGGATTAGATTGCCGATTCCCAAACTCTGATCTTACGAAGCTGTTGGATTGAATTTTCATTTAGCATGCCTATCGGTCAGAGGTTTGGGGACTAGAGCTTGTAAATTTGAAGAAGATTGAATATTAGAAAACAAAGCCATCCAAGACTAGTAGTGATAGGTTGTTGCTCTAGAACGCAAACTATCCTCCCTCCTTTACTCAGTTATGGGTGGCTGCAGTATGATATTATAATCATTCCTCTTAAATTTAACTTGATAAGCTCCATCTTGACAAACTCTATTTAGGAGATGGACAGATGTGATTCAACATCTGGAAACCCATTAAATACCTCTTTCACCTGTCCCTAGATAGGAACAATTCTGCCACTATTACTCACAAGCTAGCCAGCTCTGCAACATCTATGAAACCAGGTGGGTCTCAAAGCTTGCCATCCAGACAGACATGACATTAAAATGGTATGTGTGCATGTATACACATACCTGCTGCTGTGAATAAAGGGAGACGCTGAGTCACGGGCTCTAGTGACAAGCTTTTATGTGCTTAATTGTGCTCAAATCAAAATGTCACAATTTTAGTAGATCAAATTCTCACTTTAGTATTACATGTGACAGAGTGGTAATGACTTTGGACATCATGATCACATTCAGAAAGCCGGTTCACAAGGAAAGTATCACATCAAAAAATCAAAGCACCAGAGATTTAAAGGCCAGGTGTATTATTCCCCTTTGGTTTTGATGCCAGCAATTCACAAAAGTTCAACCTCCAGGTAAGTATGATGAATCCAAATGCCCTAAGCAGCCTGTGTCACTCTATTTGCAAGGGAATAATGTAAAATTTCAACAGCACTCCATTTTTATCAGCCGCCACATTGAGGCAAAATGTTCAAGCATGTTCGAACAATTGGCACTGACACCACAATTCCATGAATATGGTCATCTGATGACACCCAGAACCTCTCTCCTGGGGGCTGTCATTCATGACAGAAGCGAGAATCTCTTTCCTTCACTTCTATGAGAAGGAGATGTCTCTGCTAATTGTTGAAAACTCAGAGATAGTGTGAGAGATTGACTACAATCCTCTCATTCTCATAAGTGCATAAAAATTCAGGTGAGATAAGGTCAACCTCTTACTTTGACTGGGGGTTGCATAAATAAAAATTAGAAATGCTGGACCAAAATCCTCAAGTTTGAACTAATGTTCAGTTTTCAGTCCAGTTACACAAGGGGCGAAGTGCAGGCTGTGGGATCAATCTCGTTCTCTCCCTAGAACCCATCTTTCCATTTTCAAAGCTTCCACTTAAAGACACTTGATCCATCTTATTAATTTTTTCATAGATATTTTCATGCAATTTAATGGAAAATTATGTCACTGCTACCATCTTTTATGGCTAACGCAAAAGCCCAGGCCCTGAACAATTCCTTCCTGATACTTCTTTTCTAGGGCACTAACCTACATACACACATTTATAAATGACAGAATAATGTCTTATTCTGTTTATCTGCTATTGGCATGGAATCTATATCTCCAATAATTCTCCATTCTTCTTTTGGACTGTTGAGGCAACCTCACTCTCAGTCACCATTCTGGCCACGAAACTGCTAAAGTTGACCCATGAACACATTTTTGTTTCAATTTAAATCTCGATTACCTTTGTGATTTGAAGTCATCATATATGAGGCACACTAACCTAGAGGTCTTATATTTATCTGTCTCCATGTGCATATTATCACCCGCAACTGAATTTTGTCCTTCTCTTGATCTTATAATGCATGGCATTTATCTTTAGTTTGCAATCATTTTTTAAATATCTATCTTGCATGACTTAAAAAGTATCATGCCTTTTTTCTTCTGTTTCTTCCACCGGAACTGAAAGCACTGAGTGTCATGCAATTACAATTAAGTGATGGTATTTAAGAAAGAAATTAAGCACACAATTACTCGTATGGATTCTAACCAGAAAACCAGAGTTAATCCCTTCAGAAGTGCTGTGGGATCTTTAATGACCACAAAGGGCCAAAGATATTGATTTTATATCTTAGGTGAGTAATGGAATGCTCCAAAGTGCCCTTATTTTCCTTCCTACTTTTTAGCTACAGCCAGAAAATAGTTCAATATTTACAAGAGAAAAATCTACTTAACCACAGTCTCTGCAAGAAAAGTCCATGACAATATTGCTTCCTGGTTTGAAGAATAGTTTGGGTATATTTGGATCCTATGAGGAGTATCTCCTCTGAAATGTAGCATGTAAAGGATATTTCACCCACACAACCTCTCTTATTCATCCGTCAATGGCAATATGTTTCATTGTATCCATCATCTTCTTTAAAAGTACTCTCTCAAATAAAGGTGGTCTACAGGTCAAATTATGACTTAATACATTTTGTTAAAGAGGTGTTAACAATATTGGAGCGCCGTTACCTTCCTGCCAGAGCGGTACCTATTGATCTACTCACATTGCCATGTTTTCGAACTGCTAGGTTGGCAGGAGCTGGAGCTAACAGCAGGCGCTCAAGCCGCTCCCGGGATTTGAATCTGGGACCTTTCGGTCTGCAAGTTCAGCAGCTCAGCGCTTGAACGCACTTCGCCAACGGGGCTCCCATGCAGTCATGCCGGCCACATGACCTTGGAGGTGTCTACAGACAACGTCGGCTCTTCGGCTTAGAAATGGAGATGAGCACCAACCCCCAGAGTCAGACATGACTGGACTTAATGTCAGGGGAAAATGTTTACCCTTTATCTTAACTACCACCAGTTCCTCAATACTTTATTTCCCATACCACCATACTTCGCCACAGCAATGCGTGGCTGGGCACAGCTAGTTCTATATAAGAGGTTCCATTTACTTCCCATTCTTTATAATGGGACTTGAGCATCCATAAGTTTTGAAATGACTGGACTTAACATCAGGGAAAACCTTTACCTTTACCTTAACAATATTGGGGCTGGTCAGTGGATAGCAGTCTGGATTGGGTGAAAATAAAAAACCAGCAAAGACCACAGAGGAAAGCAGAACCAAGCTAAAGCAAGCAACACCTGCTGCTCAGAGGCTGGAGCATAAAAAGGACGTCACCTGCAGGGCCTCAGGCAAAGCAAGAAGTGAAGGTACCATCACCAGGGGCTTGGAGGGAAGGGGCAGTGTTTGTTTCCCTTGCTGCCCCTGGCTCAGCTCCTGGGGACTCTGGCCGCTTGGTGCTGCCAGACTCCATCTTGACCCACCTCCGTTTCACCCAATACAAACATTCATCTACCTCATTTAAATTTTGTGCTCTGGAATGCATCTCTCAAAAACCTTTCATGGACTTGGAAAAACTATTATCCCAAAGGGAAATGTACTGGATCTTTAAGTTTAAAACCTTTTCCCCTCAGGGACTTAATGAATCACTTAATTTTAGCTGTTTCCTTTAAACCTTCAAGTACTCTTTAAAAACCTTTGAATGAACCTCCAGAATTACTCGCAGTTGAAATCACCACAAGCAGAGTCACTCAGTGAAAGCATTTAGCACTATGTAAGTATAATACTGTTATATAGGTTACCTTTACTTTTGTTAATACTGCTGGTAAAATACTTGTTACTCTATGTTTTGTTTTAGATAGAAATTCATTGTTGCTGAGTTTAACAACTCCTGAAGAAGGGGTTTTTCCCTGAAACAGGGTCAAAAATACCCGGGACCCCTGTAGACTTGGGACTTTATTTGGACTTTACTTTTGAAGACTTTTTTGAGAGCGGTGCTCCATCATTATTTTCTTCAATCCAGTATACAGCAACACGACCAACCATCTGTTTGGAAGATATTTTCATTGACTGTATCCCTGAAGCCTATATGTATTGGACCCAATACCAGTCTTGAACAACTTTTGTGTTAGAGCTGTTGCTCCTTTTCATTTTGGTGGGTACGGCCAAATTGAGCTTTGTACGGGGAACTGTAACAATATATGTCATTTGGACTCATTGCCTGATGGAACATCTGCTCCTTTAAAACTATGTTTTAATGTTTTATTGCATGTATATGTTTTAATTGTTTTATAATTTGATATGTTATATTTATTATTTGTTGTATAATGCGGCATTGAATTTTGCCATAATCTGTAAGTCGCTCTGAGTCCCCTTTGGGGTTGAGAAGAGCGGGGTATAAATATAGTAAATAAATAAATAAATAAAGTTAGAACCAAAGACCCAACAAACCCAAGAGACAAGAAATCCTCTTATATTCCCACCTACCTTGGAAATGTCAATAGTTATTCTGAAAGGGTTCTTCAATATTACTCAATTATAGCACTTAGAACTTGTCCAAAGCGGACCAGAAGTCACTCCAGGACGTTCAAATGACATTCAGGGTCTTCTGATCTTTAACATGGGCTAAATTAGATTGACCAGATTTTGCCCTGCATTACAAGGCTGTGATGTCTCCGTAGATCAGTCTAATGACCAGTGCCAGATTTAGGACAAATGAGCCCCTGTGCTAGGTAAGTTATGAGGCCTCTTACTTCGGCCCTGAAGGAGGTAGGCCTGGTAAGCCTACCTTGCCTGCTTTGTGGCACACTCTCATAGACTATCAACTCTACCATGATATCTGGAATTGCTCTGAAACAGAACACCGTCACATTTAGAATTGCACCACATATGCAAAATCCATTGTAATATTTTTCTGGTAGAAAGATGGGGCCCCGTGGCCAATGGAGCCCTGTGCTTAAGCACACCTAAACACAATGGTAAATAACTAATAACTGAATACTGAAAAGAAATTATTATTATGGTTTAGCTGAGGCTTATTTGGCCACCAGCAAGGTCTATGTAGGCATATTGGTAGTAGGTCAGAGATAAGTAGATAAGGAAAAACGCCAGAGGGATTCTCTTGGGGAAAAATGAGGCATGACTTGAAATATTAAGGACATGACAGAAATAGGGCATGATAAAACAGATGAATTCTAGGGAGTAAGTGCCAAGTGACAAGCGGGATGTATGGTGTCGAAGGAAAGAGGGCTGAAGAGGCTGGATTTTTTCTTATTAAATTCTTCCAAAGAACTAACAAAATTTGGTTGCAGATGTCTAGTATAATCAGCATTTCTCCCTCAATTGCTGACTGAGATGGATACATCAGGAGAATAATAATTTGAGAACAAGAGTCATTTTGAAAATAAATGCAGTACTGAAAATACTACACACATTATAGGCAATTGAATGTGCACTTTAGTTACATATTTATCCTCCATATAGAACCAATCACTTGTCTCCAATATGGATGCTTAACTTTTAAATTAATGTGGCTCTTCCATTTTGCAGCTCTCTCGTCTTTTCTATGGCAACTCCCAGTGAGAAACTGCTAAGGTCTCTTTTTAGAGAGGATTTCCCATCATACAGCATATTATGTAAACCACCATCTATTTTCTACAAGAAGTATATCAAGCCCTCTTCTAAAGATTCAACAAATCAGATTTCATAGAAAAAATATTATTTTACATATCCACTGCTTTTTTCCAACATCTGCTCATATTTTCTTAAAACCATCTGTCTTCTAGCTCCAGTAACTATTCCCTATATCCCTACCAGAGTTTACATAGTAAAGCTCCTCAGAGAAAGGTTCTTTCTCAGAATCACAGAGTTGGAAGAGGCCCCAAAAGCCATCCAGTCCAACCCCATTCTGCTATGCAAGAATGCTCAAGTAAGGCAATCCTGACAGATGGCTATCCAGCTTCTGTTTAAAAACCTCCAGAGAAGGAGACTTTTCCAGACAACGAGGCAGCATAGTTCACTGCTAAACAGCTCTTACCATCAGGAAGGTTTTCTTAATGATTCGGTGGAATTTGTTTTCCTGTAGTTCTAATTTCTGTAGTGGAAGCTCCTTCTTTAGAGGCTTTTAAATAGAGACTGAATGGCCATCTGTCAGTGGTACTTTGATTGGCTTTTCATGCATGGCAGAGGGTTGGACTAGATGGCCCATGCGGTCTCTTCCAACTCTATGATTCTATAATAACCTAAAGCAGCAGAAACCTAACTGGCTCCAATTTCCATATGACATCCTTTCAAACATTTAAATGTGCTTTTTGTATCATCCCTTAACCTTCTCTTCTGTAGGCTAAACATACTCACCTCCCTAAGCTTGTCCTCACAAGCAGTGATTTCTAGGCCTTTTACCATTCTATCTCTACATATTTTACAAAGAAGGAAATAATTTATAAAATGTAAGCAGAAACACCATGATAAATGAATACAGAAACAGGAGAGAACTGTTGTGGGGAGTTATTGTCAATTGGATGATTTTGTGAGGTATGACTGAGATTATAGAGACTGATTTGAATGCAGGCAGTATACCACTAATAGTGTTCCTTTGAGTCATTTTGGACTTATGACAGTCCTAAGGTGAAACTATTAGAGGGCTTTCTGAGGCTGAGAATGTATTATCTTGCCCAAAGTCACCCAGTGGGTTTTCATAGCTGAGTAGAGATTCAAAACCTGTTCTCTTGAGTCATAGTCCAATGCTCAAACCAGTATGTAATGTTAGCTCCATGTCTCTAACAGAAGCAATGAGCACTCAGCTCATTCTCCTACATTGAAAATTTGACCCCAAAATGATAAATTATGAAATGTGGCTCCATTGGGAAATATACTAGCCACATGGTTATTTCCGATTGCCCTTTCTATGAAATTCCCTAGAATGGTGCCTCACCTTGCCCTCACCCAGAGGAAATTATTATAATCCTCACAAATTTAACTGGGAAGAATGGAATGGGGATAAACAATGAATTTTCATCACAACCGGTAGGTCCCTTTTGTCTGTGTTACCCGATGTGATCTGGGCTAGCCTGGAAACTCTCTCTTTCACAAGTCTCTATATCAGACCCCTATGGAGAGACCTATTGACTTGGCCAACACCTTGAAGTACCCTATTGCTTATCAAGCCTAACACCATTGTCCGCAAAAAAGGGTTGGCAGCCAGTGGAGCCATTGCAACAGAGGAGTTGTAGCCAGCCCACTTAGCAGTCTTGCTGCTGTTCTTTGGACCAACTGAAGCTTCTGAGCACTTTTCAAAGGTAGCCCCACATAGAGCTCATTACAAGGACATCAGCAAACTGTAGCCTTTGCTGATGACCTTGACTGACTTGAGGAATTTTTCATACTAATGCTTCTCCCTTATATTTGACACAATGTATATCTGAGAGAGACTGGCCATGAGTTAATTCTTCTTATTTGTAGAGGTACATGAGTTTTATATATCAAAACAAGTTTCATAATACATTATTTGAGCATATCTCATTTTACAATTAGTTAGATGTTGAAAATCCAGCTGCAGCCAGATCAGTTGTTGATAAATATAATTAAACAAGTAGTTAATTGGGGTTGTTGTATGTCTTTCGGGCTGTGTGGCCATGTTCCAGAAGTATTCTCTCCTGACGTTTTGCCCCATTGGAAAGGTTTTGTCTCTTGCCTGGAGGCATCTTTTGTTCAGTCTGTGTAGTCTGACATGATAGTTGTTGGAGTGGTCCAGCATTTCTGTGTTCTCAAATAATATACTGTGTCCAGGCTGGTTCATCAAGTGCTCTGCTATCAGACTACACAGAGAAGCCATTGAAATCCACAAGCATGTGGACAACTTCAACAGAAAGGAGGAAACCATGAAAATGAACAAAATCTGGCTACCAGTATTAAAAAACTCTAAAATCAAAACAGTAGATGGGAACCAACACTCTGAGGGCAGAGGAGCCCCAAGGATGGCTAATGACTGAACAAAGGATGCCCCCAGGCGAGAGACAAAACCTTTCCAATGCTAATTAGGGTAATTAACTGAAACATTAATGCTGGCTTCCCATTGACAAAGGACTCTTGCCACACCCTGGACTCTCCACAGATATATATTTTTTCCTTTCCTTGCCTAGTTTATCCGTACCTCACAACCTCTGAGGATGCCTGCCATAGATGTGGGCAAAACATCAGGAGAGAATACTTCTGGAACATGGCCACACAGCCCGAAAGACATACAACAACCCTGTGATCCCAGCCATGAAAGCCTTCGACAACACAAGCAGTTAATTGTTTCTATTTAAATACAACGAGAGTTTGGAATATTTCTAGTAGCAATTATCACAGCATATACAGTAGAGATGGAGCCCCCAGTGGCTCAGGGGGTTAAACCGCTGAGTTGCTAAACTTGCTAACCACAAGGTTGACGGTTTAAATCTGGGGAGCAGGGTGAGATACTATTAGCCACAGTTTCTGCCAACCTAGCAGTTCAATAACATGCAAATGTGAGTAGATCAATAGGTACCGCTCTGGCGGGAAGGTAACGGGGCTCCATGCAGTCATGCCGGCCACATGACCTTGGAGGTGTCTACGGACAATGCCGGCTCTTTGGCTTAGAAATGGAGATGAGCACCAACCCCCAGAGTCAGACATCTTTACCTTTACTATACAGTAGAGGTATTTAAAGTGAGAGTAGTCATAACGATTGGTTATTTGAAGTATTCAGTCGGTAACTACATTCTTTTTTTCACTTTTCAAAACCCTATGAAAAATCAAAGTAAAACTTGATACCCTTTCAAGTGTTTTGTCAGTCTTACAAAGCTAACCTTGCACAGCATTAGTCACTAACCAGTCCCAAGCTGCATAGATTCTCATCAGTCCAGAATTCTTCTCACCCAGATTTCTCTACACTCAATAAATGTGGCTTTTGACCTTTCTTCCTCCAAATATTTTTGAATACTATCCCTCCCTATGAAATGCAAATAAGCCAAACTCCTATTCCCAGAGGGCAAATTGACAAGCAGGCAGCCCTCCTAGCTTGTATATAGCACTGTTGTTAGCCAGGACAACATTTTCCAAACAGAAGTGGAGGTTTTTCCCCTGAGAATTCTCCAACAAAGCTTGTAAATACAGCATGCTGATTCTGAGTTGAGCTGAGAGGAGTCACCGATCAGGAGAATAAAGCACTATTCTCCAGCACAATGGCTTATTTTCAAAAGCAGTGCCTCACAACTCAGCTAGACCTCCCCCTGCCCACTCTCCCCAAACAACAATAAATTCTTAAGATAGTTTGCACCATTAAAGAACGTTTAGAATGCCGCTGCATAGATAGCGCAGTATGTCTATTAATCACGCTACCATTTATGCGCTGTAATTCTGCTGCCACCGTTAAATAACATGGACTGCTAAGTACCTGAATCAACTCTTAAATGAGCCTCCGTGCTCATTAGAAGCTTGGGCTTCAGAAATGGCAAATGTAACCAGCCCTGGAGGAGTGTCACAGAGAGCTCAGGAAAATGACACATTAATGTTCATTTACCCAGCGATCTTCAGAGATGGGGGAAATAAAGGGAGGAGGAGGAAAAAGACAGTGGGGGAAATGAATGAGGAAAAGAGACACAGGGGAAAAAAATAAACCCCATCTCTACCAGGACTTAGGAACACAGTCAGCCCAAGACAGTTTGGTGCCCGAGGCAAAGGAGAAGATGTCGCCTCCCCCATTTCATTTACAAGCGTCACATGGAGTGACAGTAGGATTTTAGTTCAAGATTATGACAGGCGGTTCCATCGCAGCTCAAGGCAAACTGAGGAGGCCCAAGGCAAGCCAGTACGGGATTGCGGCATCTTAGTCTTGCTCCCCATCCCACCACATCTGTTTCCATTACTGACATGTGGTTCCAAGACAAAGATAGCAGTTTGATACCACTTTAACTTATGTGGCTCCTTCGTATGGATTTTTGGGATCTGTTTGTTGTGGCACCAGATTTCTCTGACAGAGAAGAGTAAACATCTCACAAAATTTCCAAAAGCTCCAGAATACTGAGCCATGACAGCTAATCGAATGTCAAACTGCTATTATTCTGCAGTATGAATAGAGCCCAAGTCAGTGGGGTGGTAAATTCATTTTACCCTGAACTTCAACTGCTCAATCCCATCTCCTAACCCTGTCTCAAAAGCAATGATTTTTATCCACAAAATAAACCTAGAACGGAACCATTGCTGTCACTACTTCTGTCCCCTTCTGCCTAACTGTAGCACCAAACCAGTTTCCTTTTGCTGGTTACAACAAAGAAATCATGCAAATAGAAGTATAAAGCTTGCTTCGATTTTGCTTTCTTGGGGTTGTTCACCACCCAATATAAATCCATTTGAAAATTAAGGTTATTATTTTCAAAGAAGTATATTCTCTCAGCCTGCAGGAGGTATAGCTATTTATAAAATGGAAAGGACCATAGTACATCTGTTTGCCATATCCATGGTACAGAGGAATATCAACAACAACAACAACAACAACAACAACAACGTGGCAAGCTTAGTTCAGCACAAATATATTTGAATACACAAGACTTCAAAGCAAGACTTTAAAGGGATTAAGCATTAGAAGTTCTGAACATGGATGGAAAAAACTGTTTTCATCATCCCTCCTCCCTGGAGTTCTTTCAGTTCTAAATGTGAATAAATATGTGGAGTTTTGAAAATATTGAATTGTCAGTATATAGTTTTAAGTGTAACTGTGCATGAAGTGCCATTGTGCACTACCTAATATACCTTGAATAAGGAGGCACACGTTGTACATTGTATTTGTGTGTGTATTATTATTATTATTATTATTATTATTATTATTATTATTATTATTATATTTATATCCTGCCTTTTCTCTCCACAAGGAGACTCGAAGTGGGTAACATTAAAATTAACTAACTATGGTTGGGGAACATTATAACAATCATTGAACAGCAATTGTGCAGCACCATGAATGTACAATTATTATTAACATCAAAGTTACTATGTGGATGTGGTGCTAAATAATTCCCGATTTTAATAAATTCAGATTTAGAAAAAGCCTTTATCAATTAGTAATGCCATTAACAAAATTCCATGCAAGGTTCTTTGCCTGACTATAGAACAATAATGGGGGAATGTTTCTCACAGAGGATGCTCTTTCAATTATTCATTTTTTTTATTTTTTATTTTTATTTTGCTTTCTGGTCCTTAAAGCAGCTTTAAGTTTTACTGGTTTTTAAAAGCCACCGCAGAATAAAAATGAACTCACACAACCTGAAATACTCATATACTAACAAGAAAATATTTGTATTTATGTGTTTTAATACTTTTTGCACCAAGAGTGTCCTTAATTAAGCAGTTACTTAATTAAATAAGTAGTTGCTTAATTAACACGAAGAACAACAAGAAGTCTTCTTGCATTTGATGAGGTGGGTCAGACCCTGAAAAAAATTACACTTAATATTTGTTAGTTCACAAAAGTACAACAAGACTCCTTGCTTATTTTTTTCTCTTGCACCAAACTATCACAAATACTCACCTTAAATTAATAATATTAAAATCAGCATCTTAACATTGAGATAAGCACTTTTTTAAAAAATAAAATAAAATCATAGCACAAAAGCTCACAAACATTTTAAGGGGGTTTTATGTTTCAGAGCAGTGGTTCCCAACCTTTGGTCTTTCAGTTGTTTTAGACTTTTATTCCCAGAAATCCCAGCTGTTAGGATTTGTCGGAGCTGATGTCCAAAACACCTGGAAGACCAAAGGTTGGGAACCACTGCTATAGAGCATGGATGGATAAATGAAAGCATGGATCTCGAGTTCATGGATAAGAGGGTTATATATTTTCCCCCAAAGTGGTATAGTGGTTCTCAACCTGGGGTCCACAACTGTTTTTGGCCTACAACTCCCAGAAATCTCAGCCAATTTTCCAGCTGTTAGGATTTTTGGGAGTTGAAGGCCAAAAACATCTGGGGACCCCAGGTTGAGAACCACTGCTCTGGAGGATCCTCCTTCTCTTGTTCTTCCTCACTTTCCTTTCTTCTTTACTGCCTGCCTTTCCTATTGCAACAGGGACTGCTTGTGAGGCAGTGATTGACTCCCATTTCTCCTCTTCTATAGCCTCCTCTCATGACATGTGCCATTCCGTCAGAGCTGGAGTTATTTTATTATTATTATTTACGGTATTTATATTCCGCCCTTCTCACCCGAAGGAGACTCAGAGCGGATTACAATGAACACATATATGACAAACATTCAATGCTAACAGACAAACAACATACAGTATAGACAGACACAGAGGCATTTAACATTTTTTTCCAGCTTCACGATTCTGGCCACAGGGGGAGCTGTTGCTTCACCACCCACTAGTGGCTGTACTTCCTCATTCCTTTCCTTGTGTTTTGCTGGCAGTTTTATGATGTGGTAAATTAGTTAAATTAGCCTCCCGCATAAAGCGTACCTAAATTTCCCTACTTGACAGGTGCAACTGTCTTTCGGGGCTGCATAGGTCAACAGCAAGTCGGGCTATTTAACCCGACCCGGGCTTCAAACTCATGACCTCTCGGTCAGTAGTGATTTATTGCAGCTGGTTACTAGCCAGCTGCGCCACAGCCTGGCCCAAACATTTGTTTGCTGTTGCTATTGTTACCTAAGAAGGTAGCTAGGAAGGGATTTATTTATTTATTTCATGTCAAAAGCATTGCATAATAAATAAATTTAAAACTGATGAAATAAAGGAAATCATAAGCAGCTAAATAGTTTTAGACCAAAAACGGGCAACAGCGGCCGCATTGTCTCCTCTTCCATACATAAGGCAGGACATTGTGGACAAGCATACATATGCGGAGTTGTTTGTTCTGCTACGAAGGGATCAAAACATGCATCAACTGGAGGATGGGACTACAATGACATTCATTTTCTGTCTTCAAAACAAACCATTTAGGAAACCCAACAAAGTTTAACCACTCGTCCAGACAAGTCAATGAGAACCAACTGAATGACATCACCGGTAAAACATAGCATTTTCAGCAGGAAACCCACCCACTCAGTACACAAACAGGATATTGTCCTGTTTTGCTCCAGAAACAGCCTTACAACAAGAGCAAATGTAACTTTAAAAGCTTTACTTTAGCAAAATAACAATAATAACGCAAACAGCAGTAAAGGAAACAGAAGGTAAAGTTTAAAAACCATGCAAGGTCTTACAGAAGATGTGAAACAAAACTCTTTGGCAACAAGTCTTCACAGCAGACAGGAGCAAGAGTCTTTGGCAAAAAAGGCTTACAGTATACAGGAACAAGAGTCTGTGGCAGGAAGTCTTTTGCAAAGCCAACACTGTAGCTGTAGCATGGAGACCAGAACACAAACACACCAAGTAGGTCGGTTGCTGCCAGCATTGACTACTGCTATTTTATAGCTCTGAGCTCTCAGCACAGATGTTCCTAGAGCGAAATCTAATTGCTCAGCATTTTTGCTGTGATTCTAGCTGACCTTCTTTCTTCTTTGCCCTTTGCCGTTCTAAAAATGTAGGGACTTGTATGTTTTCCTTCTCCTTTCTCCTCAACACTTGGCCCCAAATCCACAAGTGCTATTTCTTCAGCCTTCTGTTCTACCTCCTCCTCAGAAGCAGAAAAGTAGTCCACAACAGATATCAACAATCCCTTTTACTGCTTTGGAGCAAATTGAAGAGAAACAACTGAGAGTGACCAGTCTAGTGGAAAGTACGAGTTCACAAGCTATCTTGAGAAACCACAGCATCCTCCATGGTTTCTGTGATCCACGAACATTTTGAGATTGCCAACATACATGTATTCACTAGATGTAAGATTAGGTGCTATAGGAGTATAGAGGACTTGCCAAATCATGTTCTGCCATGTACTACTGTTCACATGATAATGGACAAAAAGAAGGATGTGACCAACTCTAGTGCAAATGTCCTGAAGGAGAGTACCTCTCATGAAAGATTTGACGATCTTGCTTCCTCTATGTATTGCTCATATTGCCTCCCTGAGTATTATGGGAAAATAAGTTCTCAAAAGCCATGGCTTGGCACAGCATTTAAATTTGAGGCTGACAAATATGAAGGAACTGTGTTTGGTCGTACCAAAGGCCTATCTAGTCCAGTATTCTCTTCCTGGAATCCTCAACCAGACAATCATATAAAGCCAAAAAAGCAAAATATGTGACACTTCCTTGGAAATACAGTAGAGTCTCATTTATCCAACACTCACTTATCCAACATTCTGGATTATCCAACGCATTTTTGTAGTCAATGTTTTCAATACATCATGATATTTTGGTGCTAAATTCGTAAATACAGTAATTACTACATAGCATTACTGCGTATTGAACTACTTTTTTCTGTCAAATTTGTTGTATAACATGATGTTTTGGTGCTTAATTTGTAAAATCATAACCTAATTGGATGCTTAATAGGCTTTTCCTTAATGCCTCCTTATTATCCAACATATTCACTTATCCAACGTTCTGCCGGCCCGTTTATGTTGGATAAGTGAGACTCTACTGTAAATCCAAATGTCTTCAATGATTTTACTCCCTTGTAAAGACCACAACCCTAGTAATTTTCCAAGCATCAGCTAATGATACTTATAAATAAACAGGCATCTGAATTATTACATATCAAGTCTCTATCCTAAATCTCTATACCATTTCTCATGAAAAACCTCTCAATACATGAATATACACATATCCATATCCATTTTCTTTTTCCCCCTTCTTCTTTTAAAAATCCTTTCAATATTGGCCAGCCCATCTGGATCTCTCCACACATGTGCATTTATTCAAAATGATGCATCTTAGGTTATTTTGCCAGCTGAAGTTACAACCCAATCATCCAATTTTTGTACACCACGGAAGAAAATGGATAGCCTGCAATAAATATAACCCAATTTTCATTTCTGCAGCTCTGGTGATCTCAACCATTTGCGTCTCCACTCAAATCTATATGACACAATAGATCGTAAACCTGTTCTACCTCCCTGGACCAAATATTGCCTCTACGAAAGAAACATAATCTAGAGCAGGGGTCCCCAAACTAAGGCCCGCGGGCCACATGCGGCCCATCGGAGCCATTTATCCGGCCCCCGGGGTGGTGGCTCCCTCCTCTACCAAGAAAGTGTGGTGTGGAGAAGGAGGAGAAGTTTCTTGTCAACCTCTCCTCATGGGCACTTTTCCGGCCGCTGCCGCCGAGGAAGGGCCTCATGAGGCGAGGAAAAGGTGTGCGGCTTTCCTCCCTCACACCATGGGCAGCTTTCCTGCTGCCACCACTAAGGAAGGGCCGCACGAGGCGAGGAAAAAGCATGCACCTTTCAGCCCTCGCCCCGCGGGCAGCTTTCCTGCTGCTGCCGCCGAGGGAGGCAACGGGAAAGGTGCGCGCGGGGTGAGGGAGGAAAGAAAGGTGCACGCCTTTTCTTCGCCCTGCATGCACCTTTCCCGCTGCCTCCACTGAGAAAGAGCCGCACTGGGCGAGGGAAAGGCATGTGCCTTTCCTCCCTCACCTCGCGGGCAGCTTTCCCGCTGCCGCCGCCGCCGCCGAGGAAAGCAGCGTGAAAGGTGCGCGTGGGGTGAGAGAAGAGAGAAAGGCTCATGCCTTTTCCTCGTCCCACACACACCTTTCCCGCTGCCGAGGAAGGGATGCACGGGGCGAGAAAAAGGCATGCGCCTTTCCTCCCTCGCCCTGCAGGCATCTTTCCCGCCGCCGCCTCTGACAAAGGCCTGCACGGGGCGAGGGAGGAGGGAAAGGTGCACGCTTTTCCTGCCTCCTTGCTCGCCTTGCATGCTCCTTTTCCGCCTCCTCCCCCACCTGGGATGGAGGAGTCAAAACAACAATGGAGGCATGCCTGTGGCAAAAGGTAGAGACCTCCCGTTTTATCTTGCCAAGTAGACTCCCTCCTTTGCAACCCTGTCATGGATTCATTTTTCTTGAAGGCTAGCACTCTTCCAACCCCGAACATTACAGTATTATTATTATTATTATTATTATTATTATTATTATTATTATTATTATTGCCATTGTTGGTCAGGGGTGCTTTATGTTTTGGTTCACAAAGGGAGAAAGGGGTTGGACTATATGGCCCAAGGGGTCTCTTCCAACCATGTTTATTATGGTGTTGTTGTTGTTGTTGTTGTTGTTGTTGTTGTCATTGGGTGGCTATCTGTCAGCGGTGCTTTGATTATGGTGTGGTGCACAAAAGCAGAAGGAGGTTGGAGTAGATATCCCAAGGGGTCTCTTCCAACCCTCTATTATTTTTATGATGATAATGATGATGATGATTAACATTGAATCTGTATTTGTTCCCTTTTTGTTTTGTTTTTTACTTCAAAATAAGATATGTGCAGTGTGCATAGGAATTTGTTCATAGTTTTTAAAAAAACTATAATTTGGCCCTCCAATGGTCTGAGGGACCGTGAACTGGCCCCCTGTTAAAAAAGTTTGGGGACCCCTGATCTAGAGGGAAGGCAAATAACATTTTTGGTGACAGATTGTTTCAAATAATGGCAGCTGTTTGATATGGATTGGGAAAGTTTGGAATATGAATATTATTCCCAGCACAGAAGTTGAGTGGGAAGACTGCAGGTAGAACAATAAAAGATGCTACAATGTGTAAATATGCATCAGTTATTTAGGCACAGAGCCCACCTTATCTTATAAGTTTCACATAGCAACTTTACAACAACATTAGAGCATGATTCTTTTAAACTTCTTTTGTTCCCTTTTGTTTCATGTAACTTTAGAAAAGAAATTTTCTAAAATTCTAAAAGAGGAAAGTTGTCTTGGACAGTAATATGGGATGATGCTGTATTTAGAAGTCACACACATCCCTAGTCATGAGTAAGTCCCATTAAATTGAAATAGGCTTACTTCCAATGAGAATAGGGACCATTTTTTATCCATGTACATATTTTCCAATAAGCCACCTCAATCCTAAAAATAAACTTAAAGCAAATCCATCACATTTGACTTCGCTTTAGCTTTATTTTCAGCCAAATTTTATATTTGGTTTTGTTTCTGGACTTGGAAATGGGTGGAGGACTCATAATTTGAGATTCTACATTGTTCATCATAGCATCAGAGTTCTTTTGATGGATCTTTGCTATGAATCTCTTCTTAATAGGTCTAAGATTTACAGCTTTGCTGCCATTTGCAGACACCCCAACATAGTGGAGGGTATATGTATGTTGTAGAATGAAGAAATGTTAAGCTATTGCCCCTTATCCAAATGTAAAATAATGGCACATTCAGCTGAGATCTTGGTGATGTTAGCATCATTTGAATTTGGCTATATGACATAGCCAGATATAATATATCCAATTCCACAGAATGCTTTTACTGGGGTGGTTACTGAAAAGCTAGGTCCTAAGAGGTGTTTTGGCGATTGTAGAGTGAAAGAGAATACTGACATCCATAATTATCCCCCCTCCCCCAAAATACACAGCCATAAGGTGGGCTTCTGCTTGCCACTGTGCGCCAGCCATAAGGTCACAGCAACATACAAAAAGACTTCAAGAGTATGAAGGGCCAACTATTCTGACCATCTGTTAGTACAGGAAACCACAACCAAAGACTGAGAGAAGGCCATCCAAATTCCAATTAAGATGAAAATTGTACAATAGAAGATTAACAAGGGCTGACTATGCCATATAAGGATAGTTGGAATGGCTTCTTAGCATGCCATACGTTTCCAAGAACATACCTAATGAAGACCTCTCTTGTCTATGAAAACTATGGCTGGATCTACACTGCCATATAAAGAAGTTTGGAACTGTATTTTAACTGCACTGAGCTGCATTATATGGAACTGCATCCACTGAACATATAGCAGCCTAAGTCACAATACAATGTGTCAGTCTTAAATGTATTATGGTTTCAAAGATATTGTTGGGATTTTTTTGGTATCAGATGGAGGTATTTGATTCTATGATAATTACTAAATGGAGTGTTTTAGGAAACATTGTGAAAAGATTGAAACATGAGAGGGTAATCATTTGATCTTTGGATATAGTGATGTTTTGGAACTGAGAACTGATCAATAATCCACCTCAAAAGGAGTTGGTATATGTTGTGAAGCATTTCTAGAGCTATAACAGTATTTTTGGGAGAGGGAAATGTTGAAGAAGGGACAACTTAGGCCCTTCCTACACTGCCCTATAGTCCAGGATCTGATTCCAGATTATCTGCTTATCCCAGATTTTATGGCAGTGAGACTCATATAATCCAGTTCAAAACAGATACTATGGGATCAGATCCTTGGATATAGGGCAGTGAAGGTCCAGCCTAAGAGGTACCTTGATAGCTGTCTTTAATTATCTAAACAAGTGTCACACAGAAGTTGGAGAAAGCATTTTCTTCTTCCCTAAGGACTAGAACACAAACCAATGGGTTCAGGTTACAACAAAATATATTCTGCCTACATGTTTGTTTGTTTGCTTGTTGTTGTTGTTGTTGTTGTATGCCTTCAAGTCATTTGTGACTTATGGAGACTCTGAGGGAAAGTTTTCATACAGTTTTCGGCTGCTGAAATTGTGTGACTCTCGCCCAAGGTCACACAGTGGCTTTCCATGACCAAATGGGAATCATACCCTGGGCTCCATATTTGTAGTCCAACACTCAGGGCCCTTCCAGCCAGGCCCAAATCATGAGAATACTGGGATTTTAAATCCCGATTCCTTTCACGATTTAGGCCACACATAGGGCCCAAATCCCAGGTTTTCCCTGGGTGGGGGTGGCTGCATCTAGCCAGCCCACAGCCCCCCATTTGCCCTCCCCTCTCCAAAGTTCCTAACATGTCATTTTGATGCATCAGAAGCTTTCTCCAAGGAGCCTGAGGACATAGCCAGGCCCCCCTACTAATTTTACAGGAGAAATGGGGGGTGTTGGGTGGGGAAGATGAGGGTGCCATCACACTCCTTTGAACTCTTAGACTCCAAAGAACCAGGATGGCAATGGAGATTGGCCTCTGGGATTGTGGAAGGTGGTCCTGAGAGTCAATCCCTATAGGAACAACACCTGAAAAGATCTGGACCTTGCAAACCTCCACCATGTCTTCACGTCAGAAAGTTCCACTGCTGAACAGCTCTCACAGTTAGGAGGTTCTTCCTAATGTATAAGAAAGGAGATACCACCTGAACATTAGGAAGAAATTTAAACAGAGTCTGGATGGCCATCTGTCGGGGGTACTTTGAATGTGATTTTCCTGCTTCTTGGCAAGGGGTTGGACTGGAATGCCCATGAGATCTCTTCCAACTCTATGATTCTATGATTTTATGATTCTAGGGTTTTTTCAAATCCAAAATAAATCGGGAAATCCCAGTTACCTTTGGATTAATCCATATTAACCTGAAGCATTGTTTGGATGCCTTAAATTAATCCTAAACCCATCACAGGTTTTGGGCCTGTGTGGCAGGGCACTCAAATCACTACACCATACTGGCTCTCCTAAATGTTAGAAGAAACTTTCTAAAAAAGTTTACAAACTATCTACAGACCCACAAAGAAAATCCAACAAATGCTACGGTCAGCGAAAGACAAGAGGGTTCCTCTTTCCTCTGCAGGAGTCTACCGGATACCATGCAGCTGTGAACAAGTCTACATAGGGACCACCAAACGCAGCATTGCCCAAACAAGAGTCAAAGAACATGAAAGGCACTGCAGACTAATTCAACCAGAGAAATCAGCCATAGCAGAGCACTTGATGAACCAGCCTGGACACAGGATATCATTTGAGAACACAGAAATACTGGACCATTCCAACAACTATCATGTCAGACTACACAGAGAAGCCATTGAAATCCACAAGCATGTGGACAACTTCAACAGAAAGGAGGAAACCATGAAAATGAACAAAATCTGGCTACCAGTATTAAAAAAAATCTCTAAAATCAAAGCAGTAGATGGGAACCAACACTCTGAGGGCAGAGGAGACCCAAGGACAGCTAATGACTGAACAAAGGATGCCCCCCAGGCAAGAGACAAAACCTTTCCAATGCTAATTAGGGTGATTAACTGAAACATTAATGCTGGCTTCCCAGTGACAAAGGACTCTTGCCACACCTGGACTCTCCACAGATATATATATATATATATTCCTTTCCTTGCCTAGTTTATCCATACCTCACAACCTTTGAGGATGCCTGCCATAGATGTGGGCGAAATGTCAGGAGAGAATACTTCTGGAACATGGCCACACAGCCCGAAAGACATACAACAACCCTGTGATCCCGACCATGAAAGCCTTTGACAACACATTTCTAAAAAAATTTAACAGCTTCTTGAGAATGAAACAGATTGCTTCTAAGGATGGTGGAACTCTTAACTTTGAGTCTCCAGGTGGAGAGAAAAAGCAAGGTATAAATAAACATTATCATCGTCATCTTTGAAGGCCTTTAAACAGAGGCTGGATGGACATTTTTCAGGATAAATTTGTGTATTCCTGCATGGCAGGAGGTTGGGCTAGATGTCCCTTCCAACTCTGACAATCTTTGATTCTATTGGGTAGATTTCCAACCTTTGGGCCTCCAGGTGTTTCAGACTTCAGCTCCTACAGTTCCTAACAGCTGGTAAGTTGGCTGGGATTTCTGGGAGTTGAAGTCCAAAACATCTGGAGGCCCAAAGGTTGAGAACCACTGATTTATACAAACCTGAACACACATGGGAAAGGGGACAAAGAGATTTAAAAGCACTTTCCCAGTGAAAATTACTTTTTGTTGGAGAACAATAAAACATAAAATCAAAGACAATATTTTAAATATGCAAAGGAGGCAAATTATAGATAATATACACAGAGGTCTACCAATCTTTTTGAAGGAGGAAAGCTAAAAACACAACGTACTGGTATGCATTATGTTCCAGCATTTCTTAATCCACTGTCGATACTTGGCATATTGCAATTGCAAGCAATTACAGTTAGCTATAATTAAGAACAATTACAGCTTTTATTTCCCTGCATGTTCTTTAAAAAGCACATTTGTAATAAAACTCACCACTTTTCCACCTGCATTCTTTTCACATTCTGTGGTGTTTTTTTTAAAAAAGGTGAATGTAATTATACATCGCTATAACATCGCCAATAATTAGTTTGACTCTAGTATCACCGGAACCGTTTTCATTTTATCTGTCAACGCCAGCATCCACCTTCTGCAGAACACACTATAAAATTTCCATCATTAACCTTTGTCACCTCATAAATCTACAAAAAAAAGCCCTGAACAAAATGGAAGGTTTTGTTGCTTTAAAAAGGCATTTTAAGGCCGAACTGAGGTTTATAATGAATTAGGCACATTTTATAACCTACGCCACCCCCTTCCCTGCTTTAAAAGGCACAAAACATTGTTTCATGCCCTGCAGAGGAATTGCTTTCTTGTCATTAAATCAAGCATTATACAAAAAGGTATTTATACCTTTGTAATATGGTGTTTGCATTTTAAATGCGCTACACTTACAAACCAGCTCTCCATAAAAATTTCACTAAGCAATTGGAGTTGAAACTTTTATTGGACCACTTCCTTTTAAAGAAAGAAGGTTCAAAACTCAGGCCTGGATGCTGGAATTCCAAAAGACAAATGATTCCAAAAGAATTGTTAACTGTAATGTATTATTATTATTATTATTATTATTATTATTATTATTATTATTATTATTATTATCATAGAATAATAAAGTTAGAGGAGACCACCTGGGCCATCTAGTCCAACTCCCTGGACTGGATGTAATAATAGTAATAAAGAATTATTACTATTATTATTATTATTATTATTAATAATTTTATTATGTCACAGCAAACAAGATAGATATGCTGGATTTTGTATCACAAAATCACAAGTCGAACACTTCCCAAGTGTCTAGGACTGTGTGTTGTATTTTCGGATGATGCGCACAGATCCCAGTAGGATGGCCTTCTGCGGTTGGCAGATCATAATTTTGTCAATGTCTATTGTTTCCAAATGCCGGCTGAGACCTTTTGGCATGCCACCCAATGTGCCCATCACCACTGGGACCACCTGCACTGGTTTCTGCCAGAGTCTTTGCAGTTAAATCTTGAGGTCCTGATAGCGGCTGAGTTTTTCTTGTTGTTTTTCATCAATGCGACTGTCACCTGGGATGGCGACATCAATGATCCAAACCTTTTTCTTTTCCACAACTGTGATGTCTGGTGTATTGTGTTCCAGAACTTTGTCAGTCTGGATTCGGAAGTCCCACGGTATCTTTGCGTGCTCATTTTCCAATACTTTTGCAGGTTTGTGATCCCACCAGTTCTTTACTGCTGGGAGGTGGTACTTGAGGCATAAGTTCCAATGAATCGTTTGGGCCACATAGTTGTGCTATTGTTATTATTACTATTATTATTATTATTATTTGTATTTATATCATGCTTCTTCTCTCCCAAAGAAGACTCAACGTGGCTGGACTGCCATAATGGTAAGGGCCCAGCCATCGCATTTTTAATCCATTATGGGACCACGTGGCAACAGATCATGGCTCCTCCTTCCCTATTCAACACTACTTGGCCTGCAAAGTGGCTTCCGCATGCTGCTTGCATGGGGTTTCCCTGTGAGCCCTGCCTGTTGGGCTAATCTGAATAGAAGAATGCCCTGATGTGTCTTACGTACTGCTTCCTTAACCCTGTTGCTGAAACCCAGACTCTTTTGAGAGGCAGAAAGAAAAGCATCCCAGGAACGGAAAGGGGAGCCTTGTAAGTTCCCCATTGCCACCAACTGGCCAGATCTTTCAGCTGCCTAGCCAAAAACAAATATTTCCATTAGCTGATATTTGGGAAGCTCCCGAAAAAAGCATTTGGGTACCCAACAAAATTTGGATGCCAAAACCTGATCACCCTCCAAGTGAATTGCACAAGCCTAATAGTTAATACCAATTAAACCATTTAAAATCCTGTTAAACTACATGATATATATATATATATATATATATATATATATATATATATATATATAGAGTCATGCTTGAGTCTAGAAATTTTAATCAAAATTTGACCCCCAAAACCTTGATCAACTCACGGGTCATTGTTAGTACCGTATCTTAACTTGTATTAAAATAAGAACCATCTCCTTCTCTGATCAGAGTGGCAAAAGGCAAAAAAACTTGTCACATGCTTGCCTTAGGGATGCAACCAGTCAGAAATTATTGGAAGGCACACAAGGGCAGCAGCAATCTTTTGATGGAAAAAATATTGATACTTTGTTTATGGAAAGATCATTTTTGTTTATTTGCCATCCAATGGATGTTGTAAACTTGTAATATTTGAAAGAATGGCTAATAGATACAATTTTCAGATGGACTCAAATGTGGACAATTAGTCAGATTTTGTTAAAAACATTACCATAAATGTGCTCATTTTTAATCTTTTTGCTTTTACACTTCCCTGCTTTTCTTAGACTGGAAGATAATCCAGGTTCAGAATGTGGGTTAACTGCATTGGTCTGTATAGGGCAATGTAGACTGGTATAATCCAGTTAATCCACATTCTGAAACTGGATTTTAGGGCAGTGTAGATCCCCTCTGAGAAACCTTTTACATGTAAATAAAAATAGATGCTAAATAAAGAGCAATGACATTTTTTTATTACAGGTTGAGTCTCTCTTACTCCTAATGGTTGACATTTTTCTGAATTCATACTTTTTTCTGAGTATGGAATTCCTTTTATTTGCATATACATAGCAAATAAGCAATAGGGGGAAATGAGATAGTCACACATCCAGCATCCTTCACCGAGGCCCCTTCTACACTACCATATAAAATTCACATTATCTGCTTTGAACTGGATTGTATGGCAGTGTAGACTCATATAATCCAGTTCAAAGCAGATAATGTGGATTTTCTGATTTGTTAATATGGATTATATGGTAGTGTTAAATGGACCTGAGCTTTTTTCTCAAGGCAAAGCTTTCCCCTAACTGCCTGCACATAGGATATTTTTGTAAATATAAGACAGGAAACAATTTCCTTGATATTTTTTTTTTCAACAGGTCGCACACTTTTACAAAAGCTTCTCAAAGTAGGCAGATGATTTGGCGTTTAAAAGTGCAAATTAAAGGCAATTATAACCTGGCCAACCCACCTTATCATTAAAATGCCTAGCGGAAATCAGTAAGGTAGATATTGTGCTTCTTTCAATACAGCCAACCCTGTGAGTTCCCTGTTTCAAAGAATCCAAAGATAACTATTATTCCCTGATAAAAGCAGAAGCAACTAGGGAAGCCCTTCATAAATCCTCTTTCAGTAAGTAGATGTGCATGATATAAACATACATATGTACTACTATATCAAACAAGTTCTCCCTCCTTTACCTTTGCTATCTAAATGGGGAGAGAGAAAAATCAACCAATATTCAATTTTCAAGCACAATTTTCTCTAGATATTTACTAAAATATAGGAAAGCAGGGACAGCCATGGAATACAAAATTGCTGCTTGAAGAGGAGAGGCATCTATCCATGCAGAGTAACAGCACAGATCAAGGTTGGCAGAAGCTGGGACTAACAGCAGGAGCTCACTCCACTCCCTAGATTTGAACCACTGACCTTTCAGTCATCAAGTTCAGCAGCTCAGTGATTTAATTCGCATGCATATATATCTAGAGAGAAGGAATGAGAATGTGTTATATTTTAAAAATGCACCTGTTCCAACTTACAAACAAATTCAACTTAAGAACTAACTTATAGAACCTATCCTGTTCGTAACTTGAGGACTGTCTATATGGTAACTGATTTCTTAATAAAACTTCAGTTTCATTGGTAGTCTGCTTCTCCCCTTGCAGTCATTGTGATGTTGGGATTCACCTTCCAGCCTGAATCCATCTTCTGGCTAAAAGTTAATTGGCTAAATTATCCTTATCCTGTCTCCCTAAATAAGTGAGAAGGAATAATCCCCTCAATTCATCTTGATATGTGAATAGCTCTTTGTGTGAATGGCAAGATGTGAGAAACTGTGGTTGGCACTTAATACACAACACTAAAGGAAGTCACCAAAGCCATCCCAAGGCCCCAGGTTTGGCCCAGAAACCCCAGAGCCTGGGAGAATCATAAACTGGCCACACCAGTTAGAAACATCATTGTGGAATATCCAAAAACCAGTAGATAGGAATTATTTTAGATTACAATAAGCTCTCAGACCTAGGCTAGGAACTACAAAGCCTAAAAGATGGCACAAATTTATCCATGAGACACACTACCCATGTAGATCATTACAACCTGACCTTTGAGTTTCTGGAGATACTAGTCAGTTCCAATCTCATCCGTGTGACCCCAATCTGTCCTCTTCTATGCATGTGGGGAGATCTTTACAGAAGGCATAAAACCTCCGGCTATGGGATAGTCGAGTCTCATAAGTTAAATAGAGCAAATCTTGGTTGTTACTTGGGAAGAAACCTTGAAAGAATGGCTAGATATTCGAAGGAAGTGATGGATAAAGTTGTATCAGCATTCTTGGTTGACCCCCACTACATCTACTCCCTCCTTACTATGTTTTTTTTAAAGATAGAATTGGGAACACGGGGGAAATGAAGACTAACCTACTTTGCCAAACTGGAAAACTCCGAGAAGATATGCATGGAGACTGGAGGTGGGATTGTGTCCAACTCTGGATATAGAGTATATTCGCAGATATTCTCAATATCAAGCAAACATTTCTTAAGATATAGAGTCATCTCATTGAAAATAAAATCCTGTCAACTGCTGTGAAATGTTTGCCTTTCAGCAAGAGCAAAAAAATTAATGTTCTCCCTCCTTTTGGGGGTTGGGGTGGGCTACGTACATAAATTCCATTGCATCATTTTAAAGTACAAACATTGTTTGTATAAAGTCAATTATTTTGCATGTTTCTTTGTGTGTGGGTTTTTTTTTTACCAAAGATAATTTTTGAGAAAAGAATCCTTGTGAAAATGAGCAGGGTTAAATAAAACAATCTCTTTTGACATTTTAAATTCAAATCTACGCATCACCACACAGAGATGTAACTCAGAAACAAGTAGGTGTATGGTATTCAAATTCATCTTTATCTCTTTCATAAAAGACAAGGATACCATACCTTAAATTCATTTAGGCTAAATATGGTAGTTGGGGTTATATGTTACTTCAAGGAAGACAAGGTTTAAGTGGGAGATCAACTGCTAAAGCTTGGGTTAATTAATTAGAGGGCAGACAACTTGTGAATTGGCGGGACTGTGAGTTAAAGGGCACTATTGTTTGATTTTGGATCTATACTCATGTGTGCCTGTAATAAAAATGAGAAAGGGGATATTTTAGCCAGACTGTTCTGATTTTGTTTCTCATGCAGGCTAATTTTCCTTAAAAAAAGGGGTCTCAAGAGGAACAGTTGTGGGGGGGGGGGGGCTGGAAGTGCAGGGACTCCTCTCACAACATCCTTTTCTGGATATGGCTCATTCACTCTGACTAATGACTGGCCATGAGAAGGAAGTAAGAGAAAGAATAGTATGGATGCAAGCAGGAGGATCAAGCAATGTAGATAAATGATCATGGAAGTACAGTCAGGGCCCTTCCACACTGCCCCAAATCTTAGGAGGAACCAGGTTATTTAGAAAGCCCCAGTGGCTCAATGGGTTAAACTCTTGTACCAATAGTACTGCTGACTGAAAGATCAGTGGTTCTAATCCAGGGAGTCCGGTGAGCTCCCATCTGTCAGCCCCAGCTACCCATGCAGGGACATGAGAGAATTTATTTATTTATTTATTTACAGTATTTATATTCTGCCCTTCTCACCCCGAAGGGGACTCAGGGCGGATCACATTATGTACATATAGGGCAAACATTCAATGCCCATAAACACATCGAACCGAGACAGAGACAACAGACAGACAGACGCAGAGGCAATTTAACCTTCTCCTGAGGGGATGTTCGATTCTGGCCACAGGGGGGAAAAGCTGCTTCATCATCCACTCTGACCGCACTTCTTCACTTCCTCATTCCAACATTGTAAATTAGTTAAACTTGCCTCCCCACTTTTATAAGTGGTACCTTATTTCCTACTTGATAGATGCAACTATCTTTCGGGTTGCTAGGTCAGCAACGAGCAGGGGCTATATTTTACTTTTAATTGACGGGTGCTCACCCTGCCACGGGCTGGCCTCGAACTCATGACCTCATGGTCAGAGTGATTTATTGCAGCAGCTGTTTACCAGCCTGCGCCACAGCCCGGCCCCTGTGGGAGAAGCCTCCCACAGGATGATAAAACATCCGGGTGTCCCCTGGGCAACGTCCAATTCTCTCACACCAGAAATGACTTGCAGTTTCTCAAGTCGCTCCTGACATAAAAAAAACACAGTTCTCCTGGGATTTTGTCCCCATTCCCACCCCAAACCCAGGGTTTCTCTTGGGTGGGTGGCTAGATGCCCTCCCGGCTTAACCAAATGTTGACCCAGCAGAGCATAAATCATAGTCCAAGGACAAGCTGATAGTCCAACAGAGAGGCAAACAGTAACAGAATAACACAAGAGAGAATTCAAATGTCTGTTCCAGGGAAATGAGCCGATTACCAGAGTGTCCAGGCTGAATCAGAGTTCGTAAGCCAAGGTCCAGGATAAGCCCAAAGTTCAGGAGACACAAGATATCAAGAGTCCGGGGTCATAGCTTCTACAAATGATGTTGCAGTCAGAAACCGGGGACCTATCTTCAGTTCCCTAAATTTTACATTCAAAGGTGTTGCCTGTTGTTGGCTCTCTTCTCAACTAATCTCAGACACCTGCACAGCTGAGACCTTTCTTTTCGCAGGCCTATGAAAGCAATTAGCAATTACAGTAGAGTCTCACTTATCCAACACTCGCTTATCCAATGCTCTGGATTATCCAACACATTTTTGTAGTCGATATTTTCAATATATCATGATATTTTGGTGCTAAATTCGTAAATACAGTAATCACTACATAGTATTACTTTGTATTGAACTACTTTTTCTGTAAAATTTGTTGTATAACATGATGTTTTGGTGCTTAACTTGTAAAATCATAACCTAATTTGATGTTTAATAGGCTTTTCCTTAATATCTCCTTATTATCCAACATATTCGCTTATCCAACATTCTGCCGGCCTGTTTACGTTGGATAAGTGAGACTCTACTGTAACTCTTCCTCAACCTGCTCTAAGGAATTGATTTGTCCTTGTTCTGCTGGCTGAGAAGTAGCCTCTTCCATGAACATTACTTCAGAGCTTGGATGAGGGTGTTGCTAAGCACCAGCACCATCTCATCCATGCTTCTCAAGCTATCTATGACAGGTATTAATGTCAAGCTAAAACTTTGCTTTTTATTGAAGACTTTCGTGACTAAGATTATTTCTTTGTGTACATAGTTTGAAGTTGTTATAGTTTTTGAACTAGTTTTAACTGTTAAAGGTAAAGGTTTCCCCTGATGTTAAATCCAGTCGTGTCCGACTCTGGGGGTTGGTGCTCATCTCCATTTCTAAGCCGAAGAATAATCGCCTATTGGAGCTTAATTATATGAGGAAATGGAAAGAAATAAAAAAAGATTTGGAGGTATGGAAAAATTTAAAAATATCTCTTCTAGGCAGAATTGCCACAATTAAAATGACAGTCCTCCCGAAGATGCTCTACCTGTTCAGAAATATCCCTATAATAAGAAACAATCAAATATTCAATAACTGGTATAAGGATATGAGTAAGTTCATATGGAATAACAAAAAGCCTAGGATTAAACTAACGACAATGTTAACCCCTAAAACAAGAGGTGGGCTGGACCTGCCAGATCTCAAATTATATCATGAGGCCTGCGCATTGGATTGGATCAGAGATTGGGTTAATCTAAAGAAGGTGAAAATCTTATCATTAGAAGGTTATAATTTAAGAAGGGGCTGGCATGGATATTTATGGCGAGATAAATATAAAATAGAAAGAAATTTTGGTAACCATTTTATCAGATCGGCTCTAATAAGAATCTGGATCAAGTATAAAAGATTCCTTCATGAAAAGACACCGCTCTGGTTTTCGCCGCTAGAAGCGAACCGAAGAGCCGGCGTTGTCTGTAGACACCTCCAAGGTCATGTGGCTGGCATGACTGCATGGAACGCCGTTACCTTCCCGCCGGAGCGGTACCTATTGATCTACTCATATTGGCATGTTTTCGAACTGCTAGGTTGGCAGAAGCTGGAGCTAACAGCGGGCGCTCACTCCGCTCCCGGGATTTGAACCTGGGACCTTTCGGTCTGCAAGTTCAGCAGCTCAGCGCTTTAACACACTGCACCACCAGAGGCTCCCCTTTTAACTGTTACTGTGTTTCATATGATTTTTATGTGTACCTCTTGACTTAAAGTGATCCCTGTACTTTATAGGGTTTTCTTAGGCAAGTAATCCTCAGAGATGGTTTCCTCATTTGCTTCCTCTAAAATTTAGCCTTCAGCATCTGGCATGCATTGGCAGTCTCCTGTCCACTACAAGGTTGACCTTCTGTAGGCTTCCAAGATCAGTTGGGATATGGTACTTTTAGTATTAAGGAACCTACCTTGTTTAAATTATGCATGCCCAGAATCCTGTTGGGAGTGTACTGTTTCATTAGAATTGGTCATTTCTAATGATGCCTCAATACCGTAAAGTGCTGCTGTTATGTTATCACTTACGAGAGGCAACAAAGCGACCAATGTGCGTCGGAACCGAAGTGCACTGATTCTGTTATATATTGGCCTCATGCATTAATCAACATGTACATTGGGAGTTTGGGACATTGACTAGGGAGTGCCAAGACACATTGGGGCATTTTTGCCAATATCCCCTTACAGAAAAGACAGAAAAGAAAAACAGATATGACAGGTGGGGAAGGGGGAAGTGAGTGATAGCAAAGCCAAGGTTTGTACATAGCCCAAACCTCTTGTATAACCCACACACTATTTTGTTCCAAATTCCTCACTCAAATGCTCTGATGAACAAATATATTAATTTACGCTATGCTTGTATAATTCTAAAACTAAACACATGTTTACCATTGCATTGCCATCTCTATGGAGACCCCGATAAGATCAAGCAATCCCGCTCTTTGCCTCTAATGGTGCCTATTATCCCAGTTGCTGTAGTAAGTGGATAAATTATTGACCAGGAATTACCATCAGAAGGAATAAGCAACTAAACGGTATACAAACCTTGGCAGCAATTCTACTGAGAGAAAGCACCGTTTCTAGCATTTCCTGCCATGGAATGCTAAACAAGTTGCAACCAAAAATCAAAACAAGGCTGACAAAAAAAATCAGTAAAACAGAGAAAAATGATATTATTCTATGAAAGATCAAGATACTGATCTCAAGAGGGTTCAGCTAGGATGGAGAAAATCTGCCAGTCTCAATCCCCATGGATTTCTTATTTTTCCACCACTATTTTTATTCCATCCCAATTCTGTATTGGATTATGAGAACATCTTTATTTTTGTACACATTCCCTCCCTTAAAAAAAAAGAGATTTTGATGTGTGTATGTATATGTTTGTATATGTGTGTGTGTGTGTGTGTATGTGTGTGTGTATATTCCACTGATGAAAGTTGAATAGACAAAGTTTGAAACGTGGACATATGACGACTGTGTTCCTTCGTGCTCCTTTTAACCTCCAGAATCCAACAGGCTGATTATGACCTATAAATCCCTATTTGGCTTTGGTTTAGACCAGTGATTATCAATCTGTGGGTCCCCAGGTGTTTTGGCCTACAACTCTTAGAACTCCCAGCCAGTTTACCAGCTGTTAGGATTTCTGGGAGTTGAAGGTCAAAACATCTGGGAACCCACATGTTGAGAACTACTGGTTTAGACCAACCAAAAGACTGACTCTTCCCATATGGGCCCTCCTGAGTCTTAAGATCATCAAAAGAGGGCTTTCACTCAATCCTACCACCATCACAAAGTCACCTGGAGAACATGGGAGAGAGATTTTACAGTAGCTTCTCCAAGTTATGGAATTCTCTTCCATGACCTGCTTTCAACTCTATTTTTGCAGGCAGGCAAAGGCCTTTTAATTTTAGGCTTTATCACATAACATTGTTATACAATCTCATCAAATATGCCACTGGAATCGGCATGGATCATTGCGATTCCAGTGGTGCCCATTCAGAGATGTGGGGCACCCTTCACTCCACACCCCGCATCACCCGCCTCACCCATGGAGGGAAGTGTCTGCTGCTCGTATAATAGTGTACTGTAGTGTGATAGGGCCTTTAGCTTTTAATTGGTGGTATCAGAAAAAGCTTCTAATGGGATGTACTGTATTTTCAAGATCTTTATTATGCTTTGAATGTGTTTTAACTACATGAAAGGTTTTAATTGGATTCTCTGTTTAATGTTTTTCAAAACTATGTCATAGAATCAGAGTTGGAAGAGACCTCACGGGCTACCCAGTCCAACTCCCTGCGAAGAAGCAGGAAAATTACATTCAAAGCACTCCCGACAGATGGCCATCCAGCCTCTGCTTAAAAGCCTCCACCACACTCTGTGGCAGAGAGTTCCAGTGCCAAACAGCTCTCGCAATTAAGAAGTTCTTCCTAATGTTCAAGTGGAATCTCCTTTTGTAGTTTGAAGCCATTGTTCCACATCCTAATCTCCAGGGCAGGAGAAAACAAGCTTGTTCCCTCCTCCCTATGACTTCACATATTTATACATGGCTATCACATCTCCTCTCAGCCTTCTCTTCTGCAGGCTAAACATGCCCAGCTCTTTAAAACGTTCCTCATACACCTTGTTCTCCAGACCCTTGAGGAGAACCGTTGCCGTTTGTGTATATGTGGTTGTTCTTGTTGTGTCCTTTCAACTCCTTTCTGAATTATGGCAATCTTATAGTGATCCCATTCAGCATTTCCTTGACAAGAAAATGAGATTGCTGTTACTTTCCTCTGAGGCGGAGAGTATGTGCATTGCCTAATGGGTTTCCATGAATGAATAGGGATTTGAATTCTGGCCTTAATTGCTACCACCACCACCACCTACTCTAACTTACGTTGTAAGCTACTTTGGCCCCCATATTGGCAGAAAGTGTACAAAGAAATCAAATGAAATGAAACCAGCACCTTCAATGTTTTTTTGTTCCTGAACACTCCACCTCCAATGCTCATAATCTTTGGGGTTGCAAAAAAACCCAAAAACCTGCCGCTCTCTATTTATGATAGGGTCACATTAGAGTCTCTATAAGGCAGAAATGACTTCAAGGTGCATAACAACAACACTTTGAGGTGAATTTTGAAGATACAAAATTAACTTCATTTGATTGGGAAAAGAACCATACTTCCAAAGCAAACAGGCATAGCCAGAGTATTTTGGGCTGAATCTGGATTAGTTCACATCTTTTGCTAGTTAGAACCTTGTATAATATAAAAGTGCTCTCAGTTAAATCTTTGTCCTCAATTTCTTTCCATTCTTCTTTCCATTCTATGAACTGAAATCAGTCAAAACAAAAGTGACAACTCCACCTTCATCTTGACGAAGAGGAGAAAGACAAAGAGTGCAGTTAAGGACCATATTGTGAGCAATTTTCCTCCTACACATGTTCTGTCTATCAAGATCTGCTAGCAGCTCCATAAAGATTGAGAATTAAAGCAGGGAGGGAGATATTTTATCCAGAAGAATACCTGTACAAGGAGGTGGGAGAATGCTGCATTGAAAAAGAAGTGGAAAGTAACACACATTGATAATTTGGTTGCTTCCGCTTTGGATGAACTCAGATGGGGTGGGTTGCCCAGCTAGAAATTGGACCAGTGAGATAGCATCAGTTGACCATCTATTTTCTGCACTCAATTCTGCCAATCCTTCTAGAAATCAACCACTCCATGAAATCAACAACACTTTTAGATTAGTATAAGATAAGGTTTTTATTTTCTTATTATTTTTTGAATGCATCCCAGTGTTATCTGATTGCCATGGCAGGAGGGTGGTCCTTCTGTTTCCCAAATCTATAGGAAATCAGGTTTACCTAGCTACTACTAGCACATCCTACACAAGGAAGATGATCTTGATTTATTGGTGGAACTGCATTCTCAAACTCTGATAATTCATCAGTAGCTTATAGATTGTGTCAACATCCATATACTCTTTTGGATCATAATGATTTAATACACTTTATTTATACGCTTCTCCATCTCCCCAAAAGGACTTGGGGTAGCTTACAACATAAAAATAAAATAAGCAATGGCAGTCACATTTTTTGCATTCAGTCCTAAATCATATTTAATACTGAGTAACACACCAGCTGAATGAGTTGGGTTGACTGGACAGGTTTGTTGAAGTTGAGACAGAACAACAAGTTGTGACCTAAGTCTGCTTTTTGTTTTAAGTATAAAGGTAGCTCTTTATTATGACAAATCATTTGAGAAAGAGAAATCCTAGGGACTGGACTGAAGAGGTAGAAGACAAGTCTTTGCCTGCTTTCTGAACAAAACCCAGTTGTCTCCTCCTCCTTTGAAGAATAGGGAAATTTAAAAGAAGCAGGATATGCAAAACCAATAATGCCAAGATACCAGTGTACGTCAAAAGGTCATCACAGGGCGAGCAAAAAATCCTGGGAAATTGGCCCTTGAGCTATCTGGGATGGACAACAACATTTCTTGCAATGTACCAAGCCCTAGTACCATGTCTGTGCTACATTATTATTTAAATTAACTTAGTTTCACAGATGCCCATTGCTGACTGATAGGTGACAGCTCAAGGATTAGCACAACTTCTAGTTCACTCTGCAAAAGTTAAATAATATAATATAACACACACACACACACAAATATTAAAATGTGGGCTTTGTGCATGCAGGAGATGTTTCTAAGACAGAAAATAGCATTTCTGCACAGAAAACAGCATTAATTGTGCAGAAAGTAACATTTAGTTTGTCAAATGTGAAATAATGTTGCAAATTAATATTCTGAAGAAAATACCATTTTAGTATAGAAAATGTGCAGAAATTGCTGCATTCTGTGCAGAAAACATTTTTGCTGGGCAAAAAAAAAAAGTCCCTCATTTTAACCTTTATACTAGAGCTTTTAATCTATGTTAGTTTTATCAATATTTGTATTTATGTATTTTTATCCTTTTCAATTTTATCTTGTAAATCGCCTAGAGCATTGTGGATGGAGGGCGATTAATAAGTAATTAAAAAAATGTTTTTGCCCCCAAAATATGCATTTTTTTTCATGCAGAAACATACTGAAATGCAAATATTATTGTCCTGCGTTGTCAGAGTTCCCCAACACATGATATACCCACTACTGGGCCATTTTTTTTCCAAATACTATTTTTTTCCTGGGCCCCTTCCAAACATTATCTGCTTTGAGGAATATATGGCAGTGTGGACTCAGATAATGCAGTTCAAAGCAGATATTGTGGGATTTTCTGCCTAGATATTCTGGGTTATATGGTTGTGTGGAAGGGCTCCTCATAAATTACAGCATGTTTGTTGCAGTATAATGAAGCAAGATTTCTTTTTGCTCGATGCATCCCCAAAGTCCAGAAATATATTTGTACCAGGGCAAGTGGAGTGCAGTTCCATTTAGCTAGGCATAACTTTACCATTTGGTTTTCAGATATCTTTTCTTCCCTTCTTTTGTTGCTCCTACATAACTACGTGTCATTCTCTTCAAATGAAGGTTAAAAACTGAGCCACAAACTGAGTCAAAATAATAATAATTATATCTTGTACTGCTAGGCAGTTGGGTAGTGCGGCCCTGTTTAATGACATCTCAGTGGACTGTCTAGGTGAACGCTGTGTGCCGTGTGAAATTGTTGTATCGTAGTAAATCACAAATGCTATTTATGATCTTTAAAAAAAACATTATTCTTCCCTCCTCTAGCTGTGGTTGAGTGGAATATAAATGAAGCACAGAGGGGTAGCCTGTAAGCATGAAGCTACCAAAAGTTGACCTTTGTTCATTTTAGTAGGAACTGTAAGTTCAAGAGATAACAGAGACTACTTGGTGAGCTGCATATCAGAGAAGGCAAGACAAAATAGCATGGCAGAGACATATTTTGCTAAATGCCTTCTTTCCAACATGCTGACTTTCTATGGCTGGGTTCTTCCCATAACAAAAAACACTACTGTCATCAAACCCCAAGTCTGCTGCCTGAAGGTCTAGTACTCAATTCTGCTCTGGGCTTAAACACAGACATAAATAAATGTGGGATCGTCTACATTATTTAGCAAGCAGATTCCAATAAAATATTGACTTCTATATAGTATTTTTAAAAAGCTTACCTCAAGCTACTTTTGACTACCAAGTAGATACAGTGTGGAGAACCCTATATTGCCTTTAAGCAGCAGACATAATTTTATTCTGCATACTATATATCACATATACGCAATACGCATGTATAAATTGACCACATATAATTCAAGAACAGGTTTTAGGTCCAAAATTATGGATTTTGAAATGATCCATGGATAAGTAGAAAGTCATCAGCTATAGAGAAGTAGTGCTAGCAGAAAATACACATGTGTGTATGTTAAACATCAATTTCCTTCATTCACACACACACACACGGTAAATATATTCAGGGAGATGTGGTGAGCATTGGCCTGTGAGTCTGGGGAAAGTGTTTGAATTCCCCTTAGCTGTGAAAACCCACTTGCACAACTCATAATCTCTCTTGTCCCTTCTACACAAGCATGTAAAATCCAGATTATCTGATTTGAACTGGTTTAGAAGACAGTGTAGACTCAGATAATCCAGTTCAAAGCAGATCATGTGGATGTTCTGCTTTGATAATCTGGATTATATGGCAGTGTAGAGTTTGCTGGAAATAGGGAGTTGAATTCATCATTATGCTGCATTCTGATTGATATGAGAGCAGATCTCAATTGCTCACAGCGTTTCCTGACCAATAAACAAGGATTAGGAGATTTTTACTACCGTGGCAATAATGCCGCAATCATGAATACATAGGGACCATGAATATGGATGACTTACAGATGCATAACTATAGGATATATTATTTTAAAAGGCAATTGAACAACTCTTGCAGTGTTTTTTAAAAGTGTAATGTGCAGGAGAATGAGAAAAGGAAGATATTCCATCCCTGATAGCACAGAAGTGGAATGGCTCCATCGTATAAGGTAGGTGACAGGAACATTGCAGGATTGGCAGCTATTGGCAGGTTCTGCCTGTTAAAAGCAGGAGACAGGTTAATCGCAGAAAGAAGGATGATCAGCAATTCCTTTTGCGATACAGTCTCCTTAGACTGCTTAGATTTTGCAGGTGCAAAGAACTCAAGGCATTTCTGCCCTTTGCTGCCTTAACCCTGTGGTGAGCTTTGTTCTGAAGAACAATACATTACCTAGAACATTCATACTTTATGGGAAATACAAATGCAACCATATGGGAGGCAACGACAACCAATCACATCTGTTGGAGAAGTCATAGGATAAGGTGAACGTGGTCTGGGAGATGTTACCAGAAGTTGAACACTGTTTACTCAGAAAAGATTACTATAATTCAGAAAGAGTGCTCTTTTAATGCCATATATATTAAAAATATGGATCCCTATTCTAACAATTTTTGGAAACTGATTTGGATAGCCCTGCTTTTGCTGATGTTATTGACATACTTTTAAAATAAAGCAACACACACACACGCATCAGGTTCTTCATTTGCCATTGTTTGTTTGTATTTTGAAAGTAGCCATGTATCTACAGACTTCACACCATGACATAGCTGTGGAATTGGAAGAGGTCCTCTCCAAAAGCCAACAATTCCATTTTTCGCATGTTGTCGCTAAAAGGCTAGATACAATTTCAGAGTGCATAATGGCTGCTTCATCTTAGAATTGTCAAAAGCCCATGCAGACCTTGAATTTCAGATAACAACTGGGTGGAAAAAATACTTTTGTTACAGCCAAACTAAGCTCCATACAAATAACTCTTTCTATTCAGGCAATGACCTCTTACCAGGGATTAGGTTTTCCATTTGCGTCTATGGAATATTGATTTGTAAAGATAAACTAAGTTTTACATTTTGTCAATGGAATATTTATATTAAATATTCCATATATACTATACATTTATTTATAGAGTCAGCCTGGTGCAGTAACTTGAGCGTTGGACTCTGGCACTGGAAACCAGGATTCATTTCCCTGCTCATCCATAGAAACCCAATGGGTGACCTTGGACAAGTCAAACATTCTTGGTCCCAGAAAACCCCATGATAAGTCAACTTAAGGGCACCGTACATTGGAAATAACTTGAAAGCACAAAGCAACAATAGATGGCTTATAATGTTTTAAAATAGCAGTAACATTTAAATCTAGCAACCATCTTTATAAAAATAAATACTGTATATACTCAAATATAAGCCTAGTTTTTCAGCCCTTTTTTTAAGACTGAAAAAGCCCTCCTCAGCGTATACTCGGGTGAGGGTCCTGGTTGGCTTATATTTGGGTCAGCTTATACTCGAGAATATATGGTACATTTATTATTTTTCTCTATTATTGTTGCTACTATTACATTTATTTTACTCTATTTTTATTATTAATAATACATTTGCTATTTCACTCATAGTATTATTATTACATTTATTATTTTACTCTATTATTACATGTATTATTTTCCTGTATTTATTATTATTATTATTGCATGTATTATTTTACTCTATTATTATTATTATTAAAAGGATACATAAGGGCATTTACATTGAAGAAGATGAGAATAATGGTTTGATCAGAGTTGGACAGTCTTATCTTAAATCTGAGCTTTATGTAAATATTCAAAAACATTTAACCTACTGATGCCTCAATTAATGTAATTACATTGGTATCTATTTTTATTTCTGAAATTTACCACCCTCTGCTTATACTGGAGTCAATGTTTTCCCAGTTTTTTGTGGTAAAATTAGGTGCCTCGGCTTATATTTGGGTTGGCTTATACTAAAGTATAAACGGTCATACATGAGTAATGTGTTATCAAAGGCTTTCATGGCCAGAATCAATGGGTTGCTATGAGTTTTCCGGGGTGTATGGCCATGTTCCAGATGTTCCTCATGAAACGTCAGGAGAGGATGCTTCTGGAACATGGTGGTACAGTCCGGAACACTCACAGCGACCCAATACATGAGTACTCCCCTTTTTTAATGAAAAAAAATTACTTTCCAGTTTTACTTTCCAGTTATGAATCAGTAACTGCTCAGTATCAGCCATGTTTTGTATTCACAATTGTGAGACTATTGTCAAAATTACAAAGGTCTTTTCCAAAACCTATCTTAACATCCAGCAGCCGTGTTTGAGCGATGGAGATTTGTTCTGCTGGAAAACAGCAGGATGACTTTCTAACTCTCTCCTACCAGCCATCTCTTGAATAAGAAGCAGGTCAGTCATTACAAGTCCTCTACACACTGGAAGAGAGTGGAAACTTCCCACTATGATCCAGGCACCAGCAGAACAAACCTCCATTGCTTGATATGGAAGTTATAGTAAGTTGAGGGAGTTGGACTGAAGATTTTTTTTTCATATCAGGAGCAACCAGAGTTGCTTCTGGAGTGAGAGAATTGGCCATCTGCAAGGATGTTGCCCAGGGAACGCCCAGATGTTTTGATGTTTTACCATCCTTGTAGGAGGCTTTGCTCATGTCCCCGCATGGAGCTGGAGCTGATAGAGGGAGCTCATCCACACTCTCCCCGGGTGGGATTCAAACCTGGCAGCCTTCAGGTCAGCAACCCAACCTTCAGGTCACGAGGCTTTTATCCCCTAGGCCACTGGAGGCTCCTGGACTGAAGATGAGGCATGAGGATTATTTACACCAGACAGTTTAACTCTGTGTAAATGAATCCCACAAATCCTGTGTATTCGTGCCAAATGCAGGACTACTGTTTCGATGGCAAAGGAATGTAACCACTCCTCTGGGGTACTGCACACCTTACCGCTTCCAGGTTGCTGCCACTCTTAGCTGACCATGGAGCTCCATGAAACCTCCTGGCTATTACAGGTACCTCCTCTGCTGATATTAGAAAGAAGCAATCCTTTTTGGTCAAGTGGGAGAGCCTCTTTCCGTCATTAGCAGTGGTACCAATGCAACCAGATAGAGAGATTGGCCTGCTCATATTGTAGTTATCAATTGTTGGGGACCTCATATCTGTCTAGGTGAGAGGCCAGGGCTAAAGCCTGTTGTCTTGCTTTTCTTGCTATTGGTCTATGTTTATATGTGTGTTTCAGTCTTCCTCTTTATCTCCCTCTCTCTTTCTCTGTCCATGGAGCTGCTAAGTAAAACACAGCACTTTTGCAATGATTCAAGGAATCATACGTTGCCAACGTCATCCCAGAGTCTTGGCATTGGAGGCTGAGGTATTTATTCCCTTTCTTCCCTTAAGTGAGATGTGAGCGTTCCAAAAGAAAATGGACCTAGTTGTGGCAAATTTTCATGAAACATTATCCATAAATCTTACTTAAAGATCATCTACAAACCAAACATACAGAAATCTTGATGTTATTTGGTATGCATTTTGAGTCACAAGTGATTTATGATTATGATGGATTTGAGCTTTAATAACTTGAGGGTGGGGGTGAATCAAGCTTATTCTATTTGGCACTGCTATGTTTTCCAAAAAGTGACTATCAACCTTAACAGTAATGTTTCAGATGGTTCTTTATTTGAGCAATACGGAATTCAATTTACCTGAAACATGATATCCCTCTTGACATGTGAAATTCTCAACAGCTATATAATTCAATTATGCTCAGAAGATTTAAAACAAAACAAAACCCTTTCCTGTTATTCTGTATACATGATCTCTTTGTGAAGATTCCAAAATAAATGTGGGGGAAAGGAAGCTTTTAGGTTTGGGTTCAGCTATCACTTTGTGTGGTTTATATGGTTTTTATGTCTTACTGTATTTGGAGAACATTTTAGGGCTGCTTTCATTTTGCTCAAACAGTACCTCTGAAACTGGAAAATGACAAAATGTAGGGTCACCATCCCCCCCCCCCCATACCAGAAAATCTGGAAATTATATCTAATTCATAACAGATGAACTATATCACTTATCTGGTGATGAAAATGGGGACAACAAATTCTCTTAATTCAGGGATGGGCAATGAGTTAGATGTGACCCTTCCTAATTGATTTTTTTGTTCCCAAGTGGGTTGTGGGAATATAATTGTCCTCCCATTTTTGTGGATTTGATTATACAACCCAACATTGTTTTCTTGCTGTCTTGGTTTTTAGGGGTTCCTGGGGTTATTTGGGGTGCTGATTCAGAAATTTGCATAGGATAGTAGGTTTGTGCATTTAGGCTGAACCTCAATTCATTTCTGCTGGCTGGATACTGGTAGCCCCCCATATTCGTTTTTGCATGCCTCCCGATAACAGGCGTGTAGCCGGATTAAGTTTTCGGACCACAGCCAAAAAAATACAGTTAGATGTGGCCCATTCGTGGCAATGGGGGGGGGGCTCCACAAGCTCCCCTTCCCATCATTTTAAGTAATTACCTCATTTGTCCTTATATTCTTCATTAAGACCTGGATTAAAAAGCATCAGAGATAAGGTACCACTCTTTCTGCAATCCTTTATTTTTGGTCTGTAGAGGAGACCTGGGTTTGTTAAAGCTGTTTCTACTCTAGAGGAGACAGATGGCAGTGCCCATGCTCTCTCCTTGCACACAGCTTTCCATTAAGGCATTTTAAGGAGGCTTCCAACATCCCACTGGGAAGGATGAGTGATGACCTGGAGACAGCTATCCTCTGGGCTTCCTTTAAAAATCCCTCTTTTTTTCTCTTAATTTGTTTTTGCTCTACAGGCCCTGCCTGCTTTTCCCCCCCTTGTGCCTTTCTGCTTCGGATTTAATGCTTCCTTAAAGCTGTTTCTACTTTCTACTCTAGAGGAGAGGTCACTGAAGCTAGGATGCAACTGTGATGCCAAATAGGAGAGGAGGAGCCATCATTGGCTGCCAAGTGGTCCCATTATGGACAGGAAAACAGCCCACCCTTGCCATTACGGCCACCTAGTAGAGCTGAAGAAGCCAATTTGGCCAAAGTAAAATGGCTAAAACAGATCCATGCACAAGTCTATTGGATAGATCACATCAGCTCTGGTTTCTTAAATATGGTTATCATGATTTTCTATGAGTGAGCAGATGAAGACTGGTATATGGCCTTTGTTCTTTATCACAAAACCTAGAGCTGATAGAGGGAAACTGGTGCTATTTTTGGAATCAGCAGATCAAACATTTGAGGCACCAAAATGTGTGTTAGCCAATTATTCATACATTTGATTTAAAATATTCTCTTTAGGAATTTCAAGGTTCTCCAGTGCAATGCAGTAGTTAACTTCCTCCAACCATGCTAGAGAACCTTGAGATTTTTAGAGAGAATATCTCTCTAGGAATCTCTAGATTTTCCAAAGTGATTTAATGGTCACCTTCCATAGAAAGTTGATCACAGGAGCATGCTGGAAAACCTAGAAATACCTAGAGAGGTAAAGAAAACAGTAATATTTTTATTTGTGGTTTTTACTTGCTTAGAGGCCCTATGGCCCTAATTTTAGAAAACATGGAGAGCTGACTGTAATTTCACATTTCTGTCCCTTTTTGGGGGCATTTTAAGCACAGGATAGCCTAGAAGTTAACATCCAGTTTATTTTCAGTTGGAGGAAAATTCTCTTTTAGGATATATACAATGCAAATAGAGTAGAGATATATTTGGGAGGATGTTTTGCTGTCTAGAGTTTCCTCTTGTTAGTTCCGCATCACAAAGTTGGACAGTCTTATCCTATTTCAACCACTGCCTATCTGAATTTAGATAAAATACAGAACTGGCCTGTGTCTTTCTATGGCGCATATTTGCATTTCTCACCCATTTAATGAAGGCCATATAACTACCCCAAAAAGTGAAGAATAAAATTCAGGTTTATTCACACATAATTCAACATATTTGCAATTCCCCCACCCCAAAGCAGTCCTATTTACTCAGTGAAAAAGTCCCAATTAATTGAAGCTCAATCAATATAATTATATTAGGCACCTCAATTTCTCTGAAATATAAGAAGCTTATCCCAATTCCAATACAAAGCGCTGTTTTTTTTTTAAAAAGCATCTCCTATTACACTAGAACAGCTTAATTAATAAACATTGATTGTGCTCATTGACTGCTACAAATTTTATTAAATATTAATAAGATTTTGTATATTTCATGTGTCTCATGAAAGTTTGATATTTCTGCCCTGCAGCGGCAGTAGATTTTATGTAAGCCTGCAAACATGAGCGCCTGTGACTTTGTTAACACACCACAGAGTGTATCCATAAATAAAATCAAACTCATTTAGTCCTCTGCAATCAAATGTACACATATTTGTACATGCATCCACAATATCACAACAAACACATCTGAAGCATAACCATTGCAGAGAGAAGCAATTATCACCGTACATTTAGGCCGATGTCTAAAATCATGTGATTCTCCTGGCAGAAATGGCATTATGTCCACAGATACAGAGTTCACGACAATGCACAAGTGAGAAATCTAACACAGTTTTCAGATGTGCAACTGGTGGTGGTCTGCCTAGGGAACACAAGCAGAGGTCAGCTTTTTCTTTGGGAACTAGAAAAAAAAACAATGGAATTCTATCTGTGCACTATGTTCCTCTTCTAATAATATGTTGTATTTGACCTTTCTTGTTCAGTGTGTTGTTCATCATTGTATGAGGCCATATGCACTGTGAGCACCAGCTGTTGGAGTGTTCTACTGCCTGGCTCCATCATGCAGAGATGAATGACTGCTTCACAGGACCATCAAAGGATTTTTTTTTTTTGCCAGCCTAGGGCACCTGTGACTTTGTTAACACACCTTTTAAGAACAATTTCTTCTCACTATTGCATATTTCAGTGCTAGAGCCCTGCTTTTTAAACTGTGGTCCTGACCTCAGACAGAGTCAATGTTGGGGCTGCTAAAAATTTGGAAACAGTAAAAAGTTTCGGAACGCCACCTAGTCATTTACATGAATCTGTTAGCAACAATATGCAGTATTTATAGTGGACTTTGCGGAAAATGCTTCAGCTGTACTCCAAATGCTGATTTACAATCAGTAAATGTTTGGATTTTATACCTCTGTTATATACCTACATACAGTAGAGTCTCACTTATCCAACATAAAGGGGCCGGCAGAATGTTGGATAAGCGCCAATGTTGGATAATAAGGAGGGATTAAGGAAAAGCCTATTAAACATCAAATTAGGTTATGATTTTACAAATTAAGCACCAAAACATCATGTTATACAACAAATTTGACAGAAAAAGTAGTTCAATATGCAGTAATGCTATGTAGTAATTACTGTATTTACGAATTTAGCACCAAAATTTCATGATGTATTGAAAACATTGACTACAAAAATGCGTTGGATAATCCAGAACATTGGATAAGCGAGTGTTGGATAAGTGAGACTCTACTGTACCTGGAGTCGCATTAAAATTTCTTGAGCTGAAAGAGATCCTGGGTGGAATAAATTAAAGAAAGAGAAAATCAGTATACAAAAGGATCTTGTAGCATTTTAGAGTCTGAGGCTGGATCTCCACTGCCCTATATCCCATAATTTGATCTCAGATTATCTGGCAGTATAGACTCGTATAATCCAGTTCAAAGCAGATAATCTGGGATCATATCCTGGGATATAGGGCAGTGGAGATTCAGCCTGAGACAACAAAGTTGGAAGTTTACACTTAAGAACTTGTCTAAACTGACAAAAAAAATCAACCTTGCTTTATAGCTACTGAGGTCCAAACACAGAATGGTTTTGATGGTTCACTTGGAATACAGTTCTTTTTGATGCCACAGAATTTTAATCCACTGCAAAAAAACAAAACAAAACCTACATGCCTTGTACTCTCTCCTTTCACAGAAAATCTAGTTTTTTCATGTGTAGTGGAGCCTCCCAAAGTGGTATCACTATGGAGCTGGGAGGAGGAGTTAATGGTGCATGGAGTAGATTGGTGGATGGTGTAAAATACATCCTATTTTGGTTTTCATCTTGGAAAGTTTGTTGTTTATTCATTCAGTCGCCTTCAACTCCTTGTGACCTCATGGACCAGTCCATGCCAGAGCTCCCTGTCAGCCGTCACCGCCCCCAGTTCCTTCGTGGTCAAGCCAGTCACTTCAAGGATACCATCCATCCATCTTGCCTTTGGTCGGCCTCTCTTTTTTTCCCTTCCATTTTCCCCAGCATCATTCTTTTCTCCAGGCTTTCCTGTCTTCTCATGATGTGGCCAAAATACTTCAACTTTGCCTCTAATATCCTTCCCTCCAGTGAGCAGCCGGGCATTATTTCCTGGAGGATGGACTGGTTGGATCTTCTTGTGGTCCAAGGCACTCTCAGGCTTTTCCTCCACAAGTTTAGAATTGTTTATATTCAGTGTCACCCTAAAATCCTATAATTACAGATATAATTAAATATTTTAATAAATAATATTCTCCCTCCTATGTGTAAAAAAAGGGGTTCAGATTGGTTTTTCTTTTCTTTTCCTCATCTTTCTAATGCCTCTATTTTATTGTCTTTTGATTTTATATTTTTAACTCTTTTTCCTTTAAATTCTAGAAATTCTTCTGGTAAAGAATGGGATATACATCTTTATGCAAATAAAAAATAAGGACAATAGCAATCAAAGCTGACCAAGAACTGACTCAAGTGAAAAACCTGTTTGAATTATTTGGGGGGGGGGATGAGGGGGAGGGAAGGAAGAGGGTGACTGCTTTTAGCTCCTAGATATGATTCATTATGCCACCTCTCTGGTTTCTATAGAAATATGGGGAAAATATATTGCTTCCCACTGCTTGAGAGCTGGAGGGGAACCATTTTTATATAACAAGCAGCCAACCGCACGGTATGTGTGTATTCCCTCCTTAAGACCACACTAGGAACTTCAGACAACATTTTTGCCCAGCTAGTCAGTCTTTCCAACCCTAGAGAGCAAAGGGGCTGATGTTGCCACCTTTAAGCCTTGGCCTGTGAGTAAATTAGATTGGCATCCTGGACATGTTGCCCGGAAGAGGTTATTCAATTATTTACAGGGCAATAACTGAGTTGGTGCTCTTTGCGGTTGGGAGTTACGATGTAACTTTCTAAAGACTGAAAAGGATGGACTGAGGCGACCAAGATATATTAAAAAAAAAATAGACTAGTCACCATCCCTGCAAGTGTAGCCCCTCAAGGCTTTTCTTATTCCTCTACTAACTCTGATACAAGATAATGCATCTTCATGTAGGTCTCTGCTCCAGGCTTCGATCATCACAACAAAGTTCATCTTTCTCAGAAGAGACTACCTAAATTTAGAAATCAAGAGCTATGTCTGGAACTCTCTGTCTTATGAACAGTTTAATATATAACAACTTGGAACAAACATTGGAGAAAGTCAAGGAGGAAAGCGTAAAGGCAGTGTTATAGCTGAACACTCAGAAACCAAAAGCAATAATTATATATGATTAAACTTCAAAGAGTGAAGACATTAAAACAGTTACAGCTCAATTATAATCCAGAACCTAGACTGCAGTTAGGAAATCAAAAGAACACTAGGACTTGGAAGGTCAGGTATGAAGGTATGAGACAATATCCTCCAGTATAAAGGTATATCATTGAAAAATAAAGTCATTATGTTTTTGGTTTTTATGTACAGTTGAGATAGCTGAACCATGAAAAAAATCAACTCATTTGAAATCTAGTGCTGAAGGAAAGGTGTGCAGATACTATGGGATGTTATGCAACAAATGAATGGATCCAAGAGAAAATTAAGCCTCAACTCTTCTTAGAATCCATGGCGACTACACTGAGTTGTCCTACCTTGGATGAATCATGAGAAGCAACAGTAATTACACTGTTTTTACACTGTACAGTAATTTCCCACTGTACAATAACCACATTGTCAGATATCTGATCAGTTTCATAATATCAGTATTCAGTTGTAGTGCAAATATGTGTAACTTTGTGAGTATAGAGATTTAAACCATGTAAGTGTTATGTGATTTCAGTTTCGCTAAATGTGCAGGTTTGGGGCCCCAAGTGTAAAGCTTCCCAGAAGACCAGATGAAAAACAAATGGGTTGAAGGCAAAATCAGAGACTTAATTGTCAATGGCCAGAGAGGATGTCAGTGAAGACTGCACTCGAAAGAGCTGACATAACACAGTTGCAAACATACATTTTATGAGAGGGGTGTGATCGAAAAGGAATGTGGTGGGGAAAGTGATAATATTGATATGATATTGCATCATAGAGATTTAAGCAAAGAAGAGCTCTCTTGTTTTAAACTAGGTTATGTGTGGTAAGATTAAAAATGAATGAAAGTTAATTTTTGTGTATCTCTCTGTTATTACACTAACAATTACACATGTAACATAATGGCTTATTAACTCCATAGAGGAGATATCATAACATTTTCTGTGGTGACTTCTATAGTTTGGTGTTAGATTACAGGTTTTTATCTGCAGATGAATTCATGTTCAATCCTTGGCATTTCTCTTATAAGGCTCTTAAGTAACAGGTCATGGAAAATATTCTTCTAGAAATATCTCCTTGATCTCTGAGGTAGTTAGCCTGGACATTAGATATGGTGGGCAATGCCAGTTATATATAAAAAATCTGCCTACATTTCACTCTGGGGTGCTCTACAGTAGGCCCTCTCCACTTTTGCAGGTGTAAGAGATACCTAGTCTCAATGAAACTAGAAAAATTGCAAATAGAAACACTTCTCTAGGAATCTGAAGGTCTACCAGAGGCAAGTTGGAGGACCTAATGAATGACAGAAATAATGTGCTCAAATATGTGAATAATTACATCTGCAAAAGTTAAAACCGCTTATGTGGCGTTTGGGCCAAAAGAAGTGATCAACTTTTGTGTGTGAAATAAAGATGTTTGAAGATTTCACCCACTCTACATCTAAGAAATACCTGATCTACTTTTCCTGGACTATATGCAAATTAAATTTGGAAGTTTTTGATCACAATTTCCACATTAAAGAATATAACAAAATGTGCAAATTTAGGTTAAATGTATATAAAATTTCTTTGTAAAATGAAAATGAATCTAAATTTGAGAAAAAATAATGAACGTATAAATGAACTTGTGTAAAACTGCCATGGATCAGATGCCTATTCCACAATATAGCAAACAAGCTAAGAATTTATATCTTTGAAATCTGAATGACACTTTGGTGGATGTGTCGAATAAAAAGTGTTTTAGCAATTTAGAAAGCCAAAATTATGAAGCATTGTCTGAAACCCTCTAAAATATGGTCAGCCGAGGGATCGTTTTAATTAAGGTGGGTTTGCAAAACAATATATAAAGAGAAAGAGAGTTTTACAAGATGTAAAAATATAGTAAAACTTTTAGCTGCAACACATTACGTTAAATACGCATCTCATTCTGTATAAATATGTTTGAACACAGCTCAATATGCTGTATGCATGTTTTCATTTTATCATGCTATCCAAGTGACGTCTGTCTGTGTTTTGGTGAGATTTGCTCTTAGTGGAGACGATAAAAGATATCTGGTGTTGAAAAACACAGTAATGGATTGGACATGGAAGATAAAATGGAAAAGCAACTCCCAACTGTTCAATTTGAATTTACTATCTTTGAAAGAGAACCGCTTTATCTACTGGACTGCACAGCATTTGGTTAACATCCAGACGGGTTTACAGGTGTTAAAGCTAGCCACTGGCAGGCTCTGTTGTTCTCCCTTCCTGGAATGCTGATGAAACTCTTCCCTTTCTCTCTCCCTGATTCACAGCAAGAGCCGCATGCATGAAAACCCACATGCAAATCCAATTTATTTCCCTGTGCACCCTCGCATCTTGAATGAACACGTGGAAAAGAGATGATTAAGAAAACAAAACAAAAAATAACAGCAAGGGAAAACAAATTTTCCCACCTTTTAAAGCCGTGCTTTAAAATCAAAGAAGTGCCAACTCTCTGCTGTGAAATAGTTGCTATGCATCAGTACTACTGCCTAGAGAATCCTACCATGTGACAAAACACGAGTACAGGAGCAAGCAAGATAAAGTGAAATATATGCAACTGACTCATAGTTACAGTACTGCTCCACCTGGCTAGCCCATTATAAAGAGCATGAAGTTTCCAAAGCTTCAGGCCTTTCAAAGTCTCTTTGAGTCATCTTTGCTTGGAAATGATGGGAACAAATCTAGAACCTCAGGCAATGCAGCTGTTCTACTGCTGACCTATGATTTAGGGAATTCTGCTGACCTCTTTAAGTAACTGATCTTAATGTTTGGAGTTGTGAAACCCTGGTTATTTATGCAAGGACAGCCAATGTATTTTGGAACAGCCAATGATTCATGAACATGAACTCAGTCCAAAGGGAGGAAAAAGAATGAAAAAATATCTGAAGTCAGCATCTGATCTTGCATAAGAAACACTTCTTATTAAGGTTCTTTCTAGAGTGCTGCCCATGCAGCCCCTTCCTTTGCTATGTTGGGACTACTAATTCTCATGGTTTTAGAAGATTTCCAACTAACTATCATACTTTTAACAAGGGTCAACACTTTTATTTGGCATTATAAATGCCATAGAGCTCAAGTTCAGTTGACTCACTTCTTTTGAAAATCTTTAAATAACTTTAAAATCAAATAAATTTAAAAAGGCAATGATTTTGAATCTTACCAACTCAAGGACCAACTAAATATGGCATATGCATATCCATATATATATATATATATATATATATATATATATATATATATATATAGGGTAATGAAATTTCGGCCTAGGACAAAACAACAAAACTACACATCCCAGAAACACTAAACTTGGCAGCACAATCCCTCATCCATGCCTCTACGTTCATACAACAAAAAGAAATGAAAAATAAAGTCCTAATTAGAGGGAGAAGAATAGTTGTTTTTATTCAATTTCTGCCAGTTAGAAGGCTAAGCACTGCCCACTTGGTCTCCTAGCAACCCACTCAGCCCAGGCGACAGGCAGAGTTAGGCCTCACTTAGGCCTTTTTCACACTGCCTATAAAATACAGATTATCAGATTTTAACTGGATTGCAGTATATGGCAGTGTAGACTCAAGGCCCTTCCACACAGCTATATAACCCATTTATAATCTTATATTATCTGTTTTGAACTGGATTATCTGGACTCCACACTGCCATATAATCCACTTCAGTGTGCATTTTATACAGCTGTGTAGAAGGGACCTCATATAATCCAGTTCCAAGCAGATAATATAAGATTATAAATATAATATGTAATAACTACTGTGATATAATAATACAGAACAATATAATCTCTAAAACCAGGACAGTAAATAAAGAACAACACTCTGAAAGCATAAGCCACAGCAACGCATGGCCGGGCAAAGCTAGTAATAATATATGCACCATTCATTTGGGAGGGAGGGGTAGAAACATTCCCCAATGAAATATATTTCTGTCCTTAGCCATTTTAGGTCAGAAGCTTCCATTTATATTTATAATGTTTCCTGAATCCCAAATGATTTTGAGAAGACTAATAACATGTGCAACATCCCCTCCCCAACATATGCTACCAAAAGTTTGGGGCCAAGATTTTTGCTGAAATTCTTTTGGGGATGTCACCCTCCATAGTCCTGTATGGCAAGGGGTTGAGCCAGATGACCCATATTCTTTATCTACCACTTAATGATAATACACTCCCATAAGTGTGTCAGAGTAACTCTAAAAGTGCAATCACACTGTAAAAGGACTAGCATGAGTCTTCACTAAGTTGTGAGCAAAATGTACCAGGAAAAAAACCCTATATTGCAACTTATGAGCTTGTCTGGGCTCTGAGATCTATGGGGTGAGGCATTCTCTTGGTCCCACCACTATCCCACACACTTTTGGTGAAAACACAAGAAAGAGATTTCTTGGTGGTTTTTTCCATGTTAGAAGTCACTTCACCTAAAGGACCAGGTAGCCCTTTTCCTGTTGTTTTTCTACCACAAGGCCAAATCTTTTTGATTGAAAGAGGCATTTTGATAAACTTAAGTGCGATGGACAGGGGTGTGTGTTTGGTGTTTTTATTTCATTAAATTTTAAAGGTCTTTTAAATGCTATTTTCAACTTGTGTTTTCAACTGGTATGTTTTTAAAAAAAATCAAAGTTAGTGCTATTTTATTAAGAGTGCTTTCTTCCCAATTGCATTGTCAAGATCCTATCTCATTCTAAAAGCTAAACAGAATCATTTCAGGTTTGCGCTTGGATGCAAGACTACTAATGATTTCCAGGTGTTGTAGGGTATATTTCAAAGGAAGGAACTGGCAAAATCACCTCTGAGTATTCCTTGCCTAAGAAAACTTTGTGAATTTAATGGGGTTGCCATAAGTCAACAGGTGACTTGAAAGCTCAGACACATGTTGTATTATTGTAGATTTTATATGCCCTAAATCCCATGATTTGGAAAAAGTCAGCATATAAATCAGTTGATCAATAATTTAAAATATACTTGGCTTAAACAAATCTTAAGATTTGTTATTGAAAAGATGAATTGATTTTCAACCCCATGTAGATTTTAAGGGCAAAAATTGGAGATTGTTCCTTTAATGGTTGCATATGAGAGGGGATTTTGGGGATGGTTGCAACCAGGTAACAAGAAATGTTTGCTGAAATTGCCTTTTATGCAGAACTATTAAATGTACAGAAGCCCTATGGAGATTTCAGTCTGGTAACCCTATAGTGGTACTATTTAAAAGAGGACAGGAAGAGAGAGCAGCAACTTATTCTTTGTAATATGTTACTTCCAAACTTCTCAAGAGTCTGAAACCACAATTTCCAGGAAAAATTCAAATGCAGCTGAACCCAGGAGATAATGAAACTTCAAAAATGGATTAGAATGAAGGGAATATGTTCACCATCCCTATTGGGATTATCTGGCAAAAAGTCCTTGGAGAATTTCTGGAAGTCTCCTGATACGACCACAGTAAACTAGGCATTTTTAAAAGAAGCAAAGACACAATCGTTTCCTTCCAAGGACATCGTCGCTTCAGAGAGTTCAAGATGGTGATGGTGGATGGAAAATAAAGGCTCATGGGAACAGAATTTCTGAACTTTTTTTCTGGAGAGCATAGTGCCAGCTTCCTATTTCCCACACCTCCTTCATAGCTATGTCCTTGGCAAGCGGCCATGATGCCTACAATGTTATTGCATGAGAACCAACTTGTAATTTTAAACCTAATTTTGTGAAAAGCAATTGGAAGAATGGCAAAGGAAGAATAGTATTTACTATATACATTTTTTGCCTGCTTTTCAAGGTGTAACATCTCACAAAAGTGTTTCTAGTTGTGGCTCAAATGGGCAAAATGAATAATCACCATAGAAATACACAATATGTTGTTTTGTGTCTTCAAGTCATTTATACTTTATGAAAAAATAAAGATGTATAGTAATATATCTGCAGACTCAATATCCATGGTTTCACTTATCTAGTCTCCCAATAAGATTCCTCCCAGAAGGATTTGTGTGCCTCTCTAGGTCCTCCAGTGGTATGCTGTGGTATGCTTCCAACCCAAGTATAGTTAAAATATAGAATATGCTATTATCTGAAGTTTCAGGTATTTGGGAGGGGAGCACCTGACATCTATTCAGGGATAAGGGAAGTGATTTTAACTAGGACCGCAGATAAGAAGATCCTTGCCTGGTGAGCTTCTGCTAAACGAAATCGGCCAGGACAGAGAATAAAGCTCTCAGAGTTGAAGGCAAAGTACAGACGTTTATTACAGTTGGGTCAAAAGGGATGCAAGTACCAGCCGATATTCAAAACGTATAAGCAGAAGAAATTGGGATGTTTTAATTGCAGTTGAAAAGATAGAATCAATTGCAACTGTGCTTACAGTTGGAGGGTACAATATTGCAGAATTGCAGAATATTGTTTTAGTAAAAGCAAAGTGGCTGCTGAGGATGATGGCTGATTTATATATGCCATGCTTTTCAGGATAACTTATACATTTTTTAAATTTATCATGTCAGAAGCGAACTGAGGGTACAGTTGTAATGTATTTAGGAACACAAAGTTAAAAACTTGGCATTATACTAATATCTTTTGACCAGTAGCTGGCCAGAACCTCAAGCCATGGCTGATACAAATGAAAGACTCCCTCTTGGGCACACAGAAGACTGGGCAACCTGGAAGGCACTGAACGGACTGCACTCTGGCACCACGAGATGCAGAGCCAACCTTAAGAAATGTGGCCACAAAGTGGAGTCCACGTCATGCAAGTGTGGAGAAGATCAAACCACAGACCACCTATTACAATGCAGTCTGAGCCCTGCCACATGCACAAGGGAGGACCTTCTTATAGTAACACCAGAGGCACTTATACCTTAGACTCTCAGTTCATTGGAACTGAAGCAATTGGCAAAAAAGAACTAAATTTGTACACTGTATTCACCAATCTATTCTTATAATATAGCAAAACTGTATTATATTAAGTTAAATTTGCCTTTATTTGTTTTTTATTACTGTATTTTTAAATTAATATCAAGTCAATACAGAGTTTATGTTATAGGACAGTATTATAGACCTATTTTTAAAGTAACTCTCAAGCAACCAGAAACTACATTTATCTGACATCTATCAACCCCCATGGGTGCCAGTTAACTAAGAGTCTACTGTAACTCCATAAGGAATGCAGAATTCACAGTTTTCTATATGTGCTTTTCTCATTTGCCTTTAGAATAGGAGTTCCCAAACTAAAGCCCCTGCTCGTTGCTGACCTAGCAACCCAAAAGATAGTTGCATCTATCAAGTAGGAAATAAGGTACCACTTATAAAAGTGGGGAGGCAAGTTTAACTAATTTACGACTTGGAATGAGGAAGTGCTGTCAGCTGTGGCGCAGCTGGCTAGTAACCAGCTGCTATAAATCACTACTGACCGAGAGGTCATGAGTTCGAAGCCCGGGTCGGGTTAAGCCTCCGACCATTAAAAAAAAAAAATAACCCCGGCTTGCTGTTGACCTAGCAGCCCCGAAAGACAGTTGCATCTGTCAAGTAGGGAAAATTTAGGTACGCTTTATGCGGAAGGCTAATTTAACTAATCTACAACACCATAAAACTGCTCACGAGGAAAAGAATGAGGAAGAACAGTCACCAATGGACGGTGAAGCAACAGCTCCCCCTGTGGCCGGAATCGTGAAGCTGGAAAGATGTTAAAAATGCCTCTGTGTCTGTCTAAAACTGAATGTTGTTTGTCTGTTGGCATTGAATGTTTGCCATATATGTGTTCATTGTAATCTGCCCTGAGTCCCCTTCGGGGTGAGAAGGGCGGAATATAAATACTGTAAATAAATAATAATAAATAGAGTGGATGATGAAGCAGCTGCTCCCCCCTGTGGCCAGAATCGAACATCCTCTCAGGGAGAAGGTTAAATTGCCTCTGCGTCTGTCTGTCTCTGTTTGATGTTTTTATGGGCATTGAATGTTTGCCCTATGTGTGTATAATGTGATTCCCCCCTGAGTCCCCTTCGGGATGAGAAGGGTGGAATATAAATACTGTAAATAAATAAATAAATAAATAAAGCTCATGGGTCAGATGCAGCCCTCCAAGGTCATTTACCCAGCCCACATTCTAAACTTTGGACTTAGAGTCACTCTAAGACTGAAACGATTTCAAGACACACAATAACATTATTTATTTATTTATTTATTTATTTATTTACAGCATTTATATTCCGCCCTTCTCACCCCAAAGGGGACTCAGGGCGGATCACACTACACATATAGGCAAACATTCAATGCCTTTTAACATAAAACAAAGACAAGACAAACATAGGCTCCGAGCGGGCCTCGAACTCATGACCTCCTGGTCAGAGTGATTCATTGCAGTGATTCAATGCAGCTGCTCTCCAGCCTGCGCCACAGCCCAAGCCCAATTTATCTCATCAACTAAAAGCGGACCTACCAATCCCACTGAAAAATTGATGAGTTTATGTTGGTTAAAATTGTTCATTTTAAATACTGTATTGTTCTCTCACATTTTTTGTACTACAAATAAGATATGTCCCGTGTGCATAGGAATTTGTTCATTTTTCTCAAACTATAGTCTGCCCCCCCCCCCCACTCCAAACAGTCTGAAGAACTATGAGCTGGCCCTCCGCTTTAAAATTTAAGGACCCTTTCTTTAGAATGAAGACTTAGGGACAGATTAGTCTTATGCCCTTGACTTTCTAGTCTAAAGTAAACATTCTGGAGGGCCTAAAATAGAAATATTCCAAAATATGCAGCCCAAACTTTATCAGCTTATTCACCCCACAGCCTCGAGGTATCCAGGTCCATCAGATAACTGAGGATTGCAATTTCTTGTCCTGTATTGTGCATATCTGTACAGATTAAATCCCTTTTGAGCAAATTTCATTTCCTTCCCTCCGAGGAAAATTGCCCTTTTAAACAAGCACATCGTTGGATAAAAGCTTTTTTCCCCCTCCATGTGATTTCCCCCCTACATCCAGCTACCTCGATTGCTCTGAAAACAGCAAAGTCATAAAGCTTTACTTTTTCTTCTCTGGTTGGGGATAGATTTAAAGTAAATCTGTTTGCACGTCTAATGCTTCTGCTTCGATTAATTTAATATTTACCGTACAGTATGAGAAAGTGAGTGAAAATTATGGATTATTTCACCGACAATTTTATCACCAAATGCCGAGGTGGGCAAGGTTTGTTTGGATAAACAGAAGTCAACTGGCTGCTTTTTTCCATTTGCCAAATAGCCGCTTGATATTTTTTCACATGGAGCATGGTTCAAATTAAGATTTTATCTAGGATAAGAAGTGGCAATGTAGGTTTTTATAAGCAGTGGATGTACAAACAATTCTGGGGTTCTCCATCGTCTTTAATTTTAATCATTCTGTGTGATTGAAAAGCCTTTTTGCGAAGGAGGATTATAAGAAAAAATGTCCAAATTATAGTTCAAATATTAATGAAAGTTGAATCAATGTTAATTGTTAAAGTAAAAACCAAGGAACTTAAAAATGGCCCAATGGCTTTTTTTCTTCGTATGGAGGGCTTTATGTCACAAAAACTCACCTACCCTATTCTGGTAATAAATCAGTAGGACCATGAGAGATAAGTTCCTGTCTGAACTGTGGTTACCTGAAACTCTGGAAAAATCTAATTAAATTATTTAATGTCCAGTTCCAGCATACCATAGAGCAGAGCTTTCTAGACCTTTCATGTTGGTGTCACTCTTGTTGCATATGAATCATTTCATGACAAAGTAATTACTATGAAACCAAAGGTTAAGGATAAAGGTAAAGGTTTTCCCCTGACATTAAGTCCAATCATGTCTGACTCTGGGCGTTGGTGCTCATCTCCATTTCTAAGCCAAAAAAACGGCTTTGGTTGTAGACACCTCAGGGGTCATGTGGCTGGCATGACTGCATGGTGAGCCGTTACCTACCCACCAGCATAGTACCTATTGATCTACTCATATTTCTATGTTTTCGAACTGCTGGGTTGGCAGAAGCTGGGGCTAATAACGGGAGCTCACCCTGCTCCTCAGATTTGAACCTCCAACCTTTCAGTCAGCAAGTTCAGCAGTTCAACCCATTGCACCACTGGGGGCTCCCCAAAGGTTAAAAACTCCTTAAAAAGTATGGACACATACATAAATTGTAATAACAAAATATAAGGGGATACAACATATTTCATGAATACTGCTCATTTTTAAAAAATATATGATGTGTTAGGAAATAACATTTCCAAGATTGTCATTTCTTGTGACATTCATGCAAAACACCAAGCTGCAAAGTGTCTTTCAGGGGGAGTATGACCCTGTTCAGAACTGGTTGACTTCAATCACTAGGTTAAGACTTTATCTGCATTCAGCTTCAATTTGTTTTTCTTCATCTAGCTCGTAGGTATTCATTCAGAGGAAACACACCATCTTTATTAACTGAGGCTGTTTTTGAAGGCACAGAGATCCTCAACCAAAGGGTTTCTGAAGTGATGCAGATCAGATGTTGGGAAACGATGAGTCTAGGACTTATTGTGGAGTACATTGGCCTTTAAAGCCCTACATGGTTTAGGTCCACGTTACCTACAGGATCGTCTTCTCCCATACAATCCGCCCCAAACATTGAGGTCCTCTGGGGGCATCTGCTCCAACCAGCCAGAACCCGACAGGCAACCATCACACAGAGGATCTTTTCATCAGCCACCCCAGGACTATGGAATGACCTTCTAGTAGAATTTGACAGTTAAATCAGCTATCGGAATTTAAGACACAAGACTATATCTTCCAGCAAGCCTACTCAGGCAGTTTTAATGATTAATTTTAAACTTCCATTCTATATCTAATTTTTGTTTTGTTATTTTAATATAGTTTTTGTGGAAATATGTTTTGATATGTATATCCTACAGAATGTTTTTGAATGATTATGTGTTTTGATTGATTATGTGTTTTAATAGCAATGTTGGAACCTGCCTCGACCTGTGAGGAGAGGCGAGCAAGAAATAATAATAATAATAATAATAATAATGCAGGTGGTCCCGATGGTGATGGGCACATTGGGTGCCATGCCAAAAGATCTCAGCCGGCATTTGGAAACAACAGACATTGACAAAATTACGATCTGCCAGCTGCAAAAGGCCACCCTACTGGGATCTGCACGCATCATCCGAAAATATATCACACAGTCCTAGACACTTGGGAAGTGTTTGACTTGTGATTTTGTGAAACGAAATCCAGCATATCTATCTTGTTTGCTGTGTCATAAAATAATAATAATAATAATAATAATAATAATAATAATAATAATAATAATAATAAATAACAACAGCAGCAGCAGCAGCATTGAGACAGGCAGCTGAAGAAACTGCTTGGGGTTCTACAGCAACATCTTCCCACAATGGCCTTGGAACCAGGAGATTACTACAGTCATCCTCTCCCAGTATCCTTTGGCTGTATGCCTTGAGTAAGAGGTAAGTTTTGGATGTCGTGTTTGGTTGTTAATGGCCATGAATGTGAATACGCAAAGTTATGAGATCATTACTCCAGCTTATGCTACAAATACTAAAAAGCATACCATTCATTGTATTTGTTTTAATTTGGAAGCCAACTTGAGCACCACTTTTGTGGTTAAAGGTGGAGTACAAGGATAACTTTGAGCATAATGGTAAGGATGCCAGGTCAGAACTTTTCTGAGATCCCAGTGTAAAACCTTGAGACTTAGAGAGCCACTTACAATGTCACTGGACACAGATATTGTAAGACTGGTGTCTTACAATAGACAGTTCCAGGGTTGCTATTAAGCAAGATACATTCAGCATCAACAAGTTGCAAAGAGTCCACAATTCAAATTAAAAATGACCATGTCTATTGAAATGAAGAAAATGTATACACACAAACTTTTCAAAGCAGTGCTCTCTTCTTGAGATTCTTCCTCTTTCTGTGAGGACTGGAAACAAGGGCACATGTCCTGAGATCTCACACCAGCAACAAATAGGCTCCCATTATTTCAATCCAGATGAACATAAAAGTAACAAACACTTGAACCATTTTCTGTTTTGTTCTGTTTTGTTCCAATTAATTATGAAAGGCTGATGTCACAAAGGCACCAATGATTCCCCAAGGGGAAAAGGGGAGGAAAATAGTTATTTTTCCTCATGCAACTTCGAAGGGGCAAATAGCAAGCTGTACTGATTAAAGTCCAGTAATTCTCAAAAAAAAGAAGAAAACATCATTATTTTCTCCCCATTCTCAACTATCGACTATATTTTCTTTTCTGTGTGCCACCAAATGGTGCTGGGAGAAGGAAAAGGCAGAAAAACCCAAGAGACGCAAGTCACAGACGAGGAAGCCAGATTATCCCTGCCTAATCAATTTTGGGTCGCTCTTGCAGACTGTCTGCTCATTAACGTAGCCAGTCAGCTGTGGATTCTTCTAAGATCGAGTCTTCAAAAAACTGGACTGGGATCAAGCATTATTGCACTTCCTCCTCAATCATTTTGTCGAATTTTGTGAAAAACATATTAAATATTTTTCTTGCAAAAGATAGCACACAAACTCCCCAAATATGCTTTTGTCTGTTTATCACTATCTTGAAGTCACCTCCACTCACCAACTTTCTAAACCAGCTTTTATTAAAGCTGCTCAGTGTGCATTGAGCAAAGCACCCTCATTAAACAAGTTATGACCAAAGGAAATGTAATGCTTGGATGCACATCAAGTGTTGTTTTTTTTCGTAATGCTGGTGTGGGGACAGTTTCTGTTCCTTGTGATAGTACACACGAATGGGAGTTTAAATCTCCTAGGAGATTATTCTAAATGTCATACGCTCTCTTTCTCTCCCTCACTTTTATATAGGTGCTTATTTGAAATGCTGTTGTTATTGTTGGGTGCCTTCAAATAGTCTACAATTTATGGTGACCCTATCACATGGTTTTCTTGGTTTTCTACTGCCGTACTCTGGGGCTGAGCTCAAGGTATCCCCATGGGTTTTCATGGCTGAGTAAAAATTCAAAGTCATCATCTAATACTCAAACTATTACAAAATGCTGGCTCATTTGAAACATAAGTATACGTATTTGAAAAATAACCCAGGTCTAATTTTTTCAGGGCAAGTTACAATTTAACCTGTTCAAAACAATTTAAAACAGAGAGTTGTTGTGTGTTTTCCAAGATGCATGGCCATGTTCCAGAAGCATTTTCTCCTAACATTTTGCCCACATCTATGGCAGGCATTCTCAGAGGTTGATGGGTCTCCTCAACCTCTGAGGATACTTACCATATATGTGGGTGAAACTTCAGGAGAGAGTGCTTCTGGAACATAGCCATACAGTCTGGAAAACTCACAACAACCCAGTGATTCTGGCCATGAAAGCCTTCGACAAAAAATTTAAAACAGAAACAGTAATTTAACTATCAAACAAGTAAAAAAGAAAGCAGTTTAAAACCAAGTGAAAGAAAGTAATTGAGAAATTCAAGATTTATTCCTTTCATATACGAATACGTAAATACATATGCTGACAATTATTTCAGTGATAAATTCCAAATTCAAATTCAGTGATAAATTCATGCAAGGGCAGATTTGGATTGCATCGGTTGGTTTCAAATGCCCTACTAAAAGGCCATGGCTGGTATTTGGTATTGCAGTTATAGATTCATAACCTAGATTTTCAGATCAGTAATGATCACTCTGTGGTCACTAACCCTACATAGTCACAGCCCACCTTAAAAGCCAATTACATCCAGCAAAAAGGACTGTGCAAAATGGATGACCTTTTCACTCTGCTTTCACCAGAGAACAAGGCTAGGACAATCTGATGGAGGGCCATACCTCAGTTTCTCACTTGTTGGCTGGAGGAGCAGAAAGGGGAAGTAGAAGCAGGCACATTGGTAGTTATACAATGGGTTGCATAATACAGTACTAGCATTTACAAAAAAAAAAAGTGTTGTAGTCAATTAATGAGTCACTATGGCATTGTAGTACAATGTGGAATCCTTACACCTGTCTTATGTGAAAAACTGTATCTTTGGCTCAAAAATGATGGCTGGAATCAGAGGCAGCAATGTGCAACTTTGCCATGAGATTACAGACACAGAACCCAACCATGCTGGTGAACTGCAGCAATGCACAAGATGCCCCATTGCAAGATGGGAACTTCCACTGCACACATTGTATGTTGGGACGTGTTTTGCATCAAGACCAATAGGACACTTTGTTGTGTATCTCAACTGTCACACAATGACTATGATTCAGTCTACATGTGCTACATCTCCCCTGCTGAGCATACAAACATTGCATAATAGAAAAGGTAAAGGTTTCCCCTGACGTTAAGTCCAGTCATGTCCGACTCTGGAGGTTGGTGCTCATCTCCATTTCTAAGCCAAAAAGCCGGCGTTGTCCATAGACACCTCCAAGGTCATGTGGCCGGCATGACTGCATGGAATGGCGTTACCTTCCCGCCAGAGCAGTAACTATTGATCTACTCACATTTGCATGTTTTCGAACTGCTAGGTTGGCAGAAGATGGAGCTAACAGCGGGTGCTCACTCCGCTCCCCGGGTTTGAATCTGGGACCTTTCCGTCTGCAAGTTCAGCAGCTCAGCGCTTTAACACACTGAGCCACTGGAGGCATAATAGTACGATCCAAATTTACAAGATTATAGATTGGTTTAAACCACTGCTTAAGTTGTGTGTCAATAGCATCCCTTTAGTTGTGATCCTGAAAAAACTGACAACAGTAAAAGTTTATTGAACATCACTTAGTGCCTGGTTTAGTCATTTAATTGATTCTGTTGTGCAGTGGTTGCAGTGGACTCTGCTTCAGCTGTACTTCATGAAAAGGAAAATCAGCCTGTTAAGCAAGCCCGATAAGTGCTGATTTGTTATCAGTAAATGTTTTATTTTGGGTCCAGGTTACCTACAGGATTGTCATCTTCTGCACAATCCACCCTTTAGGACACTAAGCTCTTCTGGGGATGCTTAGCCAGAACCTGACTGGCAATGGTCACCCAGAGGACCTTTTCATCGGTCGCCCCAAGATGACTGTGGAATTACCTGCTAGAAGAGCTTCCCACAGCTAAATTATCTGTTGGAATTTAAGATCCATCTCTACTGGCAGGTCTACTCAGTCAACTTTCAATCACGAGCCCTAAGTCTTTAAGACCTGAGCAGGATTGTTGAGGATAGTGGGACTTGCTGGTATCTCATTCATGGGATTTTCATATTAGGAATGAAGCAGGGGGATCTGCCATTGCTGGGATCCCTCTGCCACCATCTTTTTCTGGATATTGCTATTTTACTCTGACTAATGCTATGGCTGGCCATGAGATGGAAGTATGATGATGAAGCATAAAGAATAGTAGGGATACAAGCAGGAGCTTAGCAATTACTACCTAGCAATGATTCACACTTTTACAATGAGCTGACAATTTATAAAGCTTCACCATTTTCGCAATAGTTCACCATTTCCACAATAAGGATTCTGAATGAGACTGGACCTTTTTTCAGATGAAGGAAAATAAAATTTGCTAGCACTCTTTACATCTCTAGTCACTGCCTACACAGTAGACTATTACTCAGAGAAGCGTACAGCTGCAAGCATCTTGACTTTTAATCTTATTACAACGCACACATTAAAAAAAAAGAAGTTAGCTTTTTAAAACATGGATAATCTAATATAGCCCATTGACATACTTTAGAAGCGTTCCACCACGAGTGTGGAAGAGAGAAGGGAAAAGCGATTCTGGACCCCTGGGTTAAATGATGAATCACTACAAAGCATATGCAAACTCTCCAGTCCTCCTTCACAATAGGGTCTGGCACATTATTCTCAGGAAATATAATTCCACAGTACGAGGATTTTTGACATTTGGAGAGATAAACTGATCTTTCCGAATGCTCATGGCGCTATTAAAAAGAAATCACAGCTTGCACAGATTAAGACAAGAGCAATAAAGAAGTGATTCTGAAGATATGCCCTGGTTATCAGATTGAAACAAAGATTCCATAAAAATGATTTTTAAAGGGGAAGAGGTAAAAAAAAAATCTACAAGTACAGAAGCAGAGAATCAACATACAACTGCATGAAAGGAGCTGTGTGGATAGCCTGGGATAAATACCAAGCCTAGATATTCTTCCTCATAATAGCAACTACCTTCCTTAAGGACTCCCAGTGGCACAGTGTGTTAAAGAGCTGAGCTGCTGAACTTGCGGACCGAAAGGTTGCAGGTTCGAATCCCAGGGAGCGTAGTGAGCACCTGCTGTTAGCCCCAGCTTCTGCCAACCTAGCAGTTGGATAACATGCCAATGTGAGTAAATCAATATGTACTGCTCTGATGGGAATGTAATGGCGCTCCATGCAGTCATGTCGGCCACATGACCTTGGAGGTGTCTGTGGACAACGCCAGTTCTTCAGCTTAGAAATGGAGATTAGCACCAACCCCCAGAGTCAGACATGACTGGACTTAATGTCAGGGGAAAACCTTTATCTACTACGGCCCTTAAACTTCAGGAATAACTTAACATTAAATAACATTTAAATGCTATGCAATCATGGGAGCTGTAGTTTTACAAAATCTTTAGCCTTTTCTGCCAAAGAGGGCTGGTATCTCATCAAACTACATATCTCAGGATTCCATTGCAGTGAGCTATGACAGTTAAAGTCGCATCAAACTACATTAATTTTGCGGTGTAGATGCACTCATGTTGGACTGTTGAAAACAGTTTCCATTTGTCTAAGGGGGATTTTCATCAGCTTCTCAGTTGAAGCCAAAATTTTCAGTTTTATGTTTTGACCCAAAAATCCATGCAGAAGAAATTTGAGATTAGCTCTTAACCCGTACTGTATCTGAAAATTCCCAATCCCACTGCTTAGATAAATTGGTACCAGTCAAAGCCAACAAAAATACCCATTAGTCGTTTTTGTTCATTCTTCCATTGCTTGGATTTTCTTCACTTTGCTATCAGTATTCAGTAGATGAATGCTAGCTGCAGGCACCAGGTCATTGAGATATTTCACTGGTGCCCACTTGACCTAACCTGCTGCCCTCACTAACCTTCAGAGCAATTAATGATCATGAAGTCCAGTGCAATTAATTCCATGCTGAAAGAACAACTTTCCATAATTCAAGATTCAAATTGTCATCTATATCTATATTATATATAGCAAAAGTCAAAGTGTGTATTATGTTTGTTTGGATGTATGTATGTTTGTGGGCAATGGATTTCCAAGATAGCTCAAACGTCTAGAGAGCATGGTGACTACCACTGATGATGGATCTGGACCAAACTTGACACACATAGCCAACGCGACCAACATAAAGTACTGGGGGGGGGTGGGTGACCAAATGACATATAGACACACACAGAGGCAATTTAACATTGTCCAGCTTTCCAGCTTCATGAGGGTATGCTCGATTCCGGCCACAGGGGGAGCTGTTGCTTCACCGTCCACTAGTGACACCAAGTACTGTACTTCCTCTTTTCTTTCTGCGTGCTGTTGGCAGTTTTGTGGTGTTTTAAATTAGTTAAATTAGCCTCCTGCATAAAGCGTACTTAAATTTCCTAGTTGACAGATGCAACTGTCTTTCGGGATGCATAGGTAAACAGCAAGCTAGTCTATTTAATTGTCAGGGGCTTAACCCAACCCGGGCTTCGAACTCATGACCTCTCAGTCAGTAGTGATTTATTGCAGCTGGCTACTAACCAACTGCACCACAGCCCGGCCCCTGTGTTCTGTTTTAATAAGTCATTGGAAGTATGTAGCTGAAATCTTGCCTTGAAAGGATGAAGCATATACAGTCAGCCCTCTACATTACTTGGGGTTAGGGGCAAAAGTCCTCAGTGAAAGTGAAAAACTGCTAATAGAAGAATGCTGCTTTTCTATGTGAGGGAATACCTCTTTGGACATATCTAGGTTTTCTAGCCCATCTGATGGAAGTGGCACATCGAGTTGTGCTAGAGGACCTATAGATTCCTAGAAATAAGATACTAATCAAATCCATGTATAATGAAATCCAGAAACTCAAATCTCTCAAAGTGGAGGGTTGACTTCATCAACCTGTGAGTGTGAGTATGAGAGGGAAGGAAAGAGAGAAGGAAGGGATGAAGGGAGGAAGGGAGGAAGGGAGGGAGGAAAGAGCTCTTACATCATGTTAGGGCTTTCTTTTTTTTTTAAAAAAAAAAAAAAGGACAGGATAAACTATGCCAATTTTTAAAGTGTTTTTCCTAAGAAATTCACATGAAAACTAGATGGAATGGACTTAGTGATGAAATACAAAATGCACCCAAATTGAGTCAATTTTGTCCATCTCTAATACAAACAACATTTTTGGATTCCAGCCTTTGCCTAAAGCACAACAATTTCTCTTCCTTTTAAATAGCCTTGCTTGGAAAGTATCTCATTGCATTTAATGGAAGAAGTAATGCATTAAAAAACAATCTTTGGAAGTGGTCCATTGATCAGTGTGTGTGCGTGTGTCAACTTTATATTGTTTCAATTCCCTTTGCTTGATAATCAGTTGAGTTCCTGCTACATTTCATTAAAAGTTCCCAGTTGGACACCAGCATTATTCATAAGCTAGTTATTCCTCCCAGCTCTCCCCTGCTCCTGATAATATCCCTCCCTCACCCACTGGAAAATAAAAAAATACCAAACACATGCAATCATGCTTGTAAATATTAGCATTAATCTTCAGTAAAAGCACACAAATTTTCTGATTGCGATTGAGAGGTTGAAAAACGTTGGCACGTTTCCCAGGTAAACCACTGCAGTCCTGGAGAGGAACAGGGAAGGCAGCCATTCAAGAGTGGCCAGTTCCAACAAACTAAGTCAGATCACTTATGAAACAGCGAGGTCATGTTTAGTGTTAGCAAAACATTTGTAACAATAGAAGGGCTGGTTTGTGACTTTAAAATGAAAAGTGGACCTTTGATTTAGACAGAAATCTGGGAGGAGTTATTTCACACCCAAATAAGTGTTACTTTAAGAAATACATATTTAAAGAGAGAAAGGTAGCATGCCACATCTTCCAACTGCTATACAAAATCCCAGAATACTTGTAAAGTATCTACACAAACACAACTACTCGCAGTTGAAATCACCACAAGCAGAGTCACTCAGTGTAAGCAATTAGGCACTATATATAAGTTCATTGTTGCTGAGTATACCAACTCCTGAAGAAGGGGATTTTCTCCCCGAAACAGGGTACAAAAATACCCGGGAACCCCTGTAGACTTGGGACTTTATTTGGACTTTACTTGCGAGGACTTTTTTGAGAGCGGTGCTCCATCATTATTTTCGTCATTCCAGTATACAGCAACATGACCAACCGTCTGTTTACTTTGTTTGGAAGATATTTTCATTGACTATGTATCCCTGAAGCCTATATACATTGGAACCAATATCAGACTTGGATAACCTTTGTGTTAGAGTTGTTGCTCCTTTTCATTTTGTCTGGTACTGCCAAATTGAGCTTTGTACGTGGAACTTTAATAATATTATATGCTATTTGGACATATTTTCTTTGTACATCTTCCAACTGCCCAGATTTTACAGGAACAGTTGATTCACTCTCAATTTCCCCACCTTTTCAGCTTTTAAAGAAATGTCCCAGTTTTTTTCTCCCCCTTGGTCCTCAGTTTATTTCAGTTACTGCAAACTGAATGCAAATTGGACAAATAGTAGTCCGTAAACTGAGAAAGGGGGAAAATCTTGTCTTTCCCAGTAGACCCAGGCAAAAGCAAACTGATGTAGCGATTCTGGTGGTACATATGAAGGGTTGTGGGAATCTGTCATCCCACGCCCGCATCATCCTGGATTCCCCCTACCTTATCTCATGAGGGAAAGTGTCTGCCAGCTGGCCTGCCCCTTTGAGGGCAATGTAACATGGGGGGGGGGTTATTTATTTATTTATTTATTTATTTATTTACAGCATTTATATTCCGCCCTTCTCACCCTGAAGGGGACTCAGGGCGGATCACATTGTACACATAAAGGCAAACATTCAATGCCATAACATAGAACAGAGACAAGACGCAGGCACGGGCTGGCCTCAAACTCATGACCTCTTGGTCAGAGTGATTTGTTGCAGCTGGCTTGCTTTCCAGCCTGCGCCACAGCAGCAACTCTGGTTCTGCCATGGAGCCACCCTAGAAATACTTCTCTGGTGTGTGATGGCAGCCGGCAGGCTCCGTGGCAAAGCTGCTGCGGAACCGGAATCACAGCTGAAATTTGCCCCGTGTGAAGTGGTCTTAATATCTTTTGCTATCTTGACCATACTCTGATGTCACTTGGCTGCACATTTCCCAGTTTTTCTCAGTGAAATATTGTTTGTCTGGGAATGACATCCACATTTGAAAAAAATTCAAGAAGTGGTGGTGAAGAAATAAGAGACTTTATCACATACACTTATATCCCGCCACTGATGCTTTTTGCCTACTGGTGCCTATGGGTCCTATCACATTATGCAAAGTCATTTCAATGGGCACTCAAAAGTACTTGTACACAAAGAATCTTCCACAAGTACTTTTTGAAAAACAGGAATCAATCAGCATAGGGGAACAGATTGGGAGGAATCATCTCTCAGATGTGTGATAAATCTGACAATCATTATTTTATTAAACACCAAAAAGAAACATGTATGTGAAGAGGTATTATCCAGTTCTCACCTAGCATTGCCTATTTAAAGTATGTTTCTTGAGGAGTGCATGATGTGTAAGGACCAAGTGTCTGTATTACACTTTGTTAACCATAGATTAAAGCTCTCAGTGGCCATCAACATTTGGCAAACTCTCAAGTATCTCAGTTGGCCAACATGAAGATGGGGCACAAAGGATTGGAGACCATGGATACTGCATTTTTAAGTCTTGAAGAGGAATAGATTCCTCTTCTTTGGGATCTATTTACTGTGAGCTTTGCCACCAGCCAGATGACTACAATGGTCTCATGAGCAATATTTGAACACCTGGCCTAAATCAACAAAGACCTCTTGCTCTCTTTTTCCTTTTCTTTTTAAGAGACACGATTTTGCATGGCAACGTCACTACCACAAAGGCAAAACAGAAAGTTCCCTTTCCTTTCCCTCCCACCACCGAGGATTACACAGGTCTTTAGTTTGGCTAAGACATTGCTTTGACAAACAAAAGGAACAAACAGACATCTTTGCATGCAGCCTGAAAGCACGCAACTAATGGACCGTTAATTGCTCAGCCCAGAAATATTCCAGAACAACAAATCTTCAGTTATATCTAAAACATTAACTTCTCAAGGTTTGTGCAAATTAATGCATTACTTTTAAAGCTGACCACCCCATTCTTCCAAGGCACAACTGGAGCTCATAAAGCAAAGAGAACGTAAACATTGCCAAACCTTGTAACTGGAGAGCACGACTTTATTGGAATGCCATCGGTATTGTTACTATTAAAATAAGATTCAAAACCAAAATCAAGTACTGACATTTCAAGAAATAAATATTACTCAGAAGGAGAAAAGATGTTATGGTATTGTGGCCGAGGAGATGCATGACGTGGGCCGAAAAACATATCTTCTTTATTACATTTATATTGCCAAGGCACTGAAAGCTGTTCAAAGAATAATGGCTTATGATTTAAAACAGTGACTGATACAGAAAGGGAGGGAAATGGGAAGCAGTCAACATTTTAGGTTTGAGAGGAGAATATTCTGGAAGGAGAAGAGCTAAGGTGTAGTTGGCTTTGCTGGACCCAATGAAGGAGCCTCTGGTCTTTCCACTCTTCTTCTGAAGAAATTACCAACACAGCTTTTGAACCAGGGAGATAGTTTTCTGTTAGTTCAGTTTCAACTGTTTTTCCTTTCTTGGAGATGTTTTCTTTTCTTTTGTAGCAAGTTGAAATGAAACTTTTTGTTAAAGACTTTGGGATATAATCACTTCATCCAATATGTATATACACATGATTTAAACTGTTTTTATTTGTTTAACTATGTTGGACAGTTTAATCTGTTTTCTTACTATAAAAGTAAATTATCCTTCACTTTAGTTACATTTTCAGGTGGTTTCAAATTGTTTTAATTGATTTCATTGCATACAATCCTCAGATCCTTGGCTGTAGAACAGGATAAAAATGCTTGAATAAACAAGGAAGCTCTGTACCTAATGTCACTTGAGTTCATGGTAGGAAATTTCAGAGGAGGGTTGGGAAACTCTTTTCCCACAATGCACCATAGCCACTGGTGTGTGTGTGTGTGTTTGTGTGTGTGTGTGTGTGTGCACCAATGCTGGCAGAATCTGGGCTGCTCAAGTTGGCATCATGTCAACTAAACCCCACCATTGCATTTGGAAGCTACGTGAAGTAGCCTACTTTATACTTGGATTGGAGCCTGTAATATAATACTGAGGATCTCCGAGTATGGCTGGGAATGTATTCTGTTTGAAACTCAGGGCCTGTCCAGACAGTACCTTTATCCCAGGAGCTTCCGCAGCTAAGCCAGATGCCATTCCCTGTAAACCCGGAAGCAATTGCTAAGGCAAAAAACGCAAGATTTTCAGTTGTGGAAATATTGCGGTTTTTAGCCAAAAATCCAGATATTCACACATCTGTATGTCCCTGCAATGGGAAATCATGGGATTTTTATCTGGGTTTGTTCCTGGGTTTTAGATGCTTGTTCCTGATTGGTTGGTTCCTAAAAAGAAGGTTACATTTGAGTAGAAGGCAAAAACTTTGTCCTGGGAAGAGGAACTTCATCCTTCACCTGTTTAATGAAATTTGTGGCAGAAAAATGAAGTTCCTGGGGTGCGACAAGTATTTTCACATGAAGTAGTACACAATAATACAGGAACAGACACTTTCAAACCAGGAACAGAATGCCATCATTACTATAATTACTCAGACCTTATTGTATGGCCATTTGTGCAGAAAGGTTTCGTGGTGTACTTCTGCCAGGGAACAACAGGATGGATTGCCAGGTTGTACATGTGGTTTCTCATTGGGTGTATGCTGACAACATTGTACAATTTAGTAAATGGGAAAAACTTAGTACTGGCTGTTGCGACATGGATATGCTGGAGAGGAATGTAAATACAGTAGAGTCTCACTTATCCAACACTCGCTTATCCAACGTTCTGGATTATCCAACACATTTTTGTAGTCAATGTTTTCAATACATCGTGATATTTTGGTGCTAAATTCATAAATACAGTAATTACTACATAGCATTACTGTGTATTGAACTACTTTTTCTGTCAAATTTGTTGTATAACATGATGTTTTGGTGCTTAATTTTTAAAATCATAACCTAATTTGATGTTTAATAGGCTTTTCCTTAATACTTCCTTATTATCCAACATATTCGCTTATCCAACATTCTGCCAGCCCGTTTACATTGGATAAGTGAGACTCTACTGTATTGACAGCCAAAGTCATGCAGGTGGCTAATAGGAAAAGCCATATATGGCCCAGGAACAGCACTCTGTTGTTCGGTGCCACAAGTACACAGCCAAATCTGTCTGGACAGATGACCAGGCAGCCAGGCTGTAAAAATAGTTGATGATTACAAAGTTCTGGCCTAAAAGTATGTGTTCCTGTTTGATTGTGTACTGCTGACTTGGGCAGTAGTGGTCCTACCCCATGAGGTTTGTTTGTGTTCATGAAACATCTGAGGGGCACAGTTTCTCTGGCCAGGACAAAGAACAGAACTTTTGCAGTGATCGGCATATCTTAATCTCCACATACCCGCATCTCGCCATTAAAAAAAAAAAAAAAACACCTGAGGTTTCCGGTGGAAGTCCCATGGCAGCCATGTTAAGAGTTTCTACATCTCGGAACAAAGCAGCAAGCCTGGACAAATCCCAGGCAGAAATCCCAGGACTAACAGGTCTGCATGTGGATCTCTTCTGAAGTCCTGGGATTTTTTGCCTCTGTTTAAAACCCATGACTTAGTGCTGTCTGGAAGTGCCATCAGGAGATATGCTGCTAACCAGAGTAGTTTGCACCACTGTTCTTGTTGTACGCCTTCCAGACATTTCCAACATATGGCTACTCTAAGGCTGGGGTTCTCAAACTAAGGCCTGTGGGCTGGATGTAGCACTCCAATGTCATTTATCTGGCCCCTGGCCTAAACATTAGATTTAGGGTCACCCTAAGTCTGAAAAAACTATCTCCTCAGCCAAAAGCAGGCACACCATTCCTGTTGAAATATTGGTAAGTTTATGTTAGTTAAAATTGTTCATTTTAAATACTATATTGTTCTTATATTATTTGTACTGCAAAAAAAAATGTATCTACAGTGTCCATAGGAATTTGTGCATGTTTTTCTCAAACTATAGTCTGGCTGCCCTACACTCTGAGATAAAGTCAACCAGCCCTCTGCTTTAAAAGTTTGAGGATCCCTGCTCTAAGGAGAACCTATTGCAGGATTTTCTTGGCAAGGTTTGTTCATAAAGAAGCTTGCCTTTGCCTCCATCTGGATATGAAAGAGGGTGACTTCCTCCAAGACCACTCAATGGGTTTCAATAGCTGGACTGCGATGTGAATCCTGGTCTTGTCTCATAGTCCAACACTCAGCTGCTTTGCTAATGTCCCACTCACTCTCCTACTTCTTCTTCTCACTCACTTCAGTTGCTGGAAATAGAGTTCAAAATGACAAAGCAGTATACTGGGCTGTGTGACAAAGTCCCTACTCTCTAATCCTGAGAATAAATGCATTGACTTTAAAGAAAATTTCAGTTCCAGGTTACATCAGAAGATGGAGAACAGTTGTTTATTTTAGCAAAGTTTACTAACACAAAAGGCCAGCTTCTACACTCTCCTCCTGTCCAGAAATTCATTGGATTTCATTTTCTCCTAATAAAAAAGAAGAGTCCTGTGACTTTCACCCTGATCCCTGATGATGAAAGCAATTTTCCATGCCTTATGAGTTTAGTCAACTGAATTTGGGATTGCCTTTATTTAAAACAGAGCTCGGCTATCTTTCCAAAGCATCTTCAAAAAACTTATCAGAAGATTGAAGCTACAACCACCATAGAAGGGCAAGCAAGCAAGGATTTCTTATATCCCAATAAGTTGATGCATGGGTGTATTTTTGAAGAAGAGCTTTTTTAGCCTAATATAGTTGCTTCTGTTGATTTAGCCAATTTAATTGTATGTGCTTACTCTCTTCTATTGCTTTGGTAGAGTTGCAGGTGCTTGCTGGATGTATAAAACATAGTTCCAAAGAAAAAGAGGAGAAATGGATCTAATGTTTTATATTTTTTCCAATTTTCAGAAGTATGAGTGATACTTAGCTATTGACTTTCCAGGAAGGAAGGAAGGGAAGGGAAGGGAAGGGAAGGAAGGAAGGAAGGGTGGGTTGTAGTCAATGGGCACTCATATGGTGGCAGTCCTTAACCCATAACAGAAAAAATCATAGCAAGGATCTAAATCACCTCATCAGTTACATAACTACAGTAGAGTCCCACTTATCCAACACTCACTTATCCAACATTCTGGATTATCCAACACATTTTTGTAGTCAATGTTTTCAATACATCATGATATTTTGGTGCTAAATTCGTAAATACTAAATATAGTAATTACTACATAGCATTGCTGTGTATTGAACTACTTTTTCTGTCAAATTTGTTGTATAACATGATGTTTTGGTGCTTAATTTATAAAATCATAACCTAATTTAATGTTTAATAGGCTTTTCCTTAATCTCTCCTTATTATCCAACATATTCGTTATCCAACGTTCTGCCGGCCCGTTTACGTTGGATAAGCGAGACTCTACTGTACCTTATGCTGCATCTATATTATTATTTAATGCAATGTAGGAATCACATTAGTCTGATGCATATACAGGCTAATGTGATTTAATCTAAGGTAATCTAATTAATCTTGCTTGACTCCCGGTTGACAAAAATGTTGGAAAGGTCCAGAAAGATCCAGAACTTTTCTGGTGCTGAAGCAATGGAGACTGTCATCTTGAATCCAATGCAGGATCCAGGATTCTGTCCCAGGCTCAGTCAACCCAAGGAAATGAGATGGTAGTGCATTTCTGCCCTCCCTACATCCCTTCCCATGCCCCCCCAAAATACAGAAACTCATCCTTATTGTCACTACAGGCTCTTCTCTTCATGGGTCTGTGTCATTCAGGAAGCAAAAGAACTTTGGAGGATGCTTACTGTCCCAGGCTCGGTAGCGTCCTGAATAATACAGGCTCAGGAAAGGAAGAGTCTGCAGGGAGAGTAGGAAGGATTTTCTGTAGGTTATTTTTTTTGGAAGGGGGATGGGGGGGCAGGGAGGGTAGGAGGACATTGCCCATTCTTTTTCACGTTGAGCTGACTTTGGCACAGTTGGGCTGTGTGGACACAGTCTCGCCTTGGAGACAGCTTCCTGCAGCCTACTGTGGCCTCCATGTGTCTCAGAATCACCGGCTCCAGCTGCCTTCACCTGACCTCCTTAATCCTGATTAACTGGGCAGCAACCGTTGTGAGTGATGAGGGTCTGTTCTCCTGTCAATCATGATGCAGCAGGCTGATCTTTTCCATCTTCAATCTCCGGTACATGTATGACTTGTGACAGGGATCCTACTTTTGGCTGTCACACTGGGAGTTGTTTATGGGAAGGAGATAGGAACATCAGTCTGATGCATCTGGATTTACACAAGAACAGATTTCCATTGCTTGTAGATGCTAGGTAAAGGTAAAGGTTTCCCCTGACGTTAAGTTCAGTTGTGACCGACTCTGGGAGGTTGGTGCTCATCTCCATTTCTAAGCCGAAGAGCCAGAGTTGTCCATAGACATCTCCAGGTCATGTGGCCGGCATGACTGCATGGAGCGCCGTTACTTTCCCGCCGGAGCAGTACCTATTGATCTACTCTCATTTGCATGTTTTTGAACTGCTAGGTTGGCAGGAGCTGGGGCTAACAGCGGGCGCTCACTCCGCTCCCAGGATTTGAACCTGGGACCTTTTGGTCCGCAAGTTCAGCAGCTCAGTGCGTTAACACACTGTGCCACCAGGGGCCCCTTTGTAGATGCTACTTCCAAGTAAATGAGGACTTGGGACTTTTATAATCCCCACATATTCCCTACACTATTGAAAACGTGAGGATCATGCATATGAATCAGTTATGAGTATATACGTCTAGGTTACACATCTGTAACTGCAATCATTAATTCCAGCCCACAGCTGTAAATATTTTATTCTTTAAAATGAAAAGGATAAAATGTGTTATTTAGCATTCCAAATTTTGTGTGCCACTCGTAGACAAAGTGAGGAGGAAAAATAGTTCAGATTCATGGAATTTTTATAAATTTACTCAACTACTCCAATCTCTTTATAGCAAATCTATAATCACCATTTATTGCTGTCAATATTTAGTAGTACCCCTTTCCTTCTCAAGGTCTTGAAAATAAAAAAATGAGATATGAAAACACAGCTATATTTTATTTTGCATGCTGCTCTTTGTTAGGTGCACAAAGCTTGTGTGGAGGAGAGGAGGAGGAAAACAATTGAAGGAAAGGAAAATGGGAAGGACATGCACTGTGACATTACTAGGAATAATCTGCTTTGCTAAACACTGTTGTAACCGTAGAAACATTTTAATTGCCTTTGTTATGTTTGCATGAAGAACTCTTCAAGCTTGGGATATATGGGTTGTTATACTGCAACATATCTGAAGAACCAGATATTATTTTACTGAAAGGCATGGAAACAATACAAAGGAGGACATGGAAGAGACACAGTACAGAGGCCTAGGACAACATCAAGCCATTTCATAACATGCCTTAAGGTCTATATTTTTTAAGCTGCTCCATGAATACCTAATGTCTTATTAAAATACAATTCTACCCTGGAGAATAGTGCACTTGGACTGTCCGCAGATCCAAATTCATGACATAGGAATAAGGAAATCAGGTTACCTGAACAGCCAGACTGATATGAGAACACCATTGTTAGCCTCAAATTGTTTTTGATGTATGGTAACTCTAAGTATGAGAGACCTCCAAGTCAGCCCTGCTCAGATCTTGCAATTTTGGGCAATAGGGCATCTCTGATTGGGTCTATCCATCTGAATGTGGTCTTCCTATTTTCCCGTTTCCTTCTACCATGCCAAGCATTCTTATCTTTTCTAGTGAGTCATTTCTTCTCATAATATGGCCAAAATACAACAGCATCAGTGGAATCCTGTAGCTTGGCATGGCACTAGACATTTGTGGTTGAGACATCTAAGTACCCCCCTGTACACTACAAATCCTAGCATTCGGTTAGATTGAACCATGGCTATTAAAGTGAAATCATAGTGTTTTATTACTTCCCTTCCATAGTATGGAAGGATCCAAGTCTCCTTCTATGGAGATTTAAAATAGATGCTGGATAGCCATCTGTCAGGGGAGCTTTGAGAATGTATATTCTTACATGGCAGGATGAGGTTGGACTCAGCCGCCCCTATGATCTATTCCAGTTCTACTATTCTATGATCTTCAACTCACTTGTCAACTTATAATGATTTTACTGATTTTTATAGCAGGTTGTTAGTCAAGTAATGCTCTGGAGTGGCATGCCAGTGCCTTCCTCTGAAATGGAGACTACAGTATCTGGTATTCCTTGGTGGTTTCCTTTCCAAGTATTAAGTAAGCCTGACCCTGGTTAGCTTCCAAGATCAGTTGAGATCTCATGCCTTCTAGATACATAGGTCTCTGTATTTTTTTTTTCTATCATTCTTATTACCTTTCACATACTCCACAGCCTTCTTAACTGCCCACATTTCCTGACCTCCAAAAGCCTCAAGGGAGACATTATCTGATATCTTTGCTAGCAAGGGCTTTAACTGAAGACCAGGAAGCTGGGAAGGTTGCAGAGTGTCAGTGGGATTATGGTAAAGTGAAATAAAATACTCTTGAAGACACCATATCAGTAAAGGTAGGTATCATGTCCTTTGTCTAAACCCATTATTATAATGTTGCCAAGATTTTTATTATTTATTTCAAGATTCATTCATTGTTTGTCACTCTGAATGAGAATGGTTAAAAAAGAAAAAGTAGAGTCTTTCTTTTTGTTTCAGGAGCAACTTGAGAAACTGCAAATCACTTCTGGTGTGAGAGAATTGGCTGTCTGCAATGACGTTGCCCAAGGGATACCCGGATGTTTTGATGTTTTACCATCCTGTGGGAGGCCTTTACCGTGTTTCCCTGAAAATAAGACAGTGTCTTATATTAATTTTTGCTCCCAAAGATGCTATAGGTCTTATTTTCAGGGGATGTCTTATTTTTCCATGAAGAAGAATTCACATTTATTGTTGAAAAAAATGAACATTTATTATATACAGTACAGTAGTTGTCATCATAAACCAGCATAACCAGACAAACTGTGAATCCTATCAAGAATTTCTTGTTACTACCAATATTTCCATGTACAACACTTTACGGTACATACATTTACCGATCCTGCATGCTCTGGTGTTCTGTTTGTTGGGCATGCTTCCAAACAAAGCTTTGCTAGGTCTTACTTTCGGTGGAGGCCTTATATTTAGCAATTCAGCAAAACTTCTACTAGGTCTTATTTTCTGGGGATGTCTTATTTTAGGGGAAACAGGGTATCATGCCCCTCTCATGCCTCTAGTTCCCCACATGGGGAACTGGAGCTGAAGGACATGAGCTCACCCCACTCCTCGGATTCGAACCACCGACCCTTCGGTCAGCAGTCCTGCCAGCACAGGGTTTAACCCATTGTGCCACTGGGGGCTAAAGAGTAGGCTGAAAGGGCCAGGACACAGTCCCATTTTGGGATGGCATTGACTTCAACTTGATTAATATCTAATCAGCTACACACTCTGCAAGTCTTCCAATTTGGTAGGGACAGTTCCAATAAATTCTTTGTCACTCTACTTTTTGGAATGCTTTTACAATATACTAGTTTCTCTCTTCCACTTTTCACAGTTTATTTCAGTTACTACAAAATAAGTAAAATGTCCAAAAGAATTTTCAACTTGGGGGGAGGGAAGAGAGTACAGGAAGGGCAGGATATTGCTCTTCCAATTGGATAGGAACAGAGAAAAGAAAATTGCTGCTTCTCCTGTATCATGTGTTTTTCCTCATGACTGACTTTGTCCATTGTGTGCAGATCCTGATATTGCTTTGCCACACATATACAGTTGTTCACCTGGTCACTCATTTCTTAAAGGGCAGGTCTGAAATTTGAGAAACCTCTAGGATCTGAAACTTCCAAATCATATTAATCTAAGCCATGTAGTGCATGGTTTAACAACTGCATGGCATTGCTATGGTTCTGCTTTGCATGTTGGGAATGACTTTGAAGACCTTATCTAGTTCAAAATGTAACTTGGTGCCTCAATACCAACTTTTTTCTGATCCATGTTGGCAAAGACGTCTTTGTTCCTGAACAGTGCTTTCAGTTTCCCCAGGAAAGCCTTAAACTGCCAAAGTCCCGATTGTCTCAAGGGAAATCTTGAAATACTCAACGATGACATTTTCACACCAGCCAAGGTAGGGCCCACAAGAGTTTACACGTGCAGCCAGATGGCTCAGTAATTATCTTGTCTATAATGATAGCAGAATGACAAACAGATCCATTTAAGAGTGCAAGGCAATAGATAATAAGAGAGGTAATGATCTATTCCTGTGTACTGGACATATTTCATATCTTGTCAGGAACCGTGAACATACCAAAGGACGAGGTATCTGCCTGTGAAGGCCTATTGTAGACCAGTTTAGTACCTAAATACCTTAAAGGCCCCCAAATCTGTCTGATCTTGGAAGGTATCCAGGGTCAACCCTGATTAGTATTTGGATTGGATACTACCTCTGAACACCAGGTGTGTTAGACTATATTTCAGAAGGAACTTGAAAAACCATTTCTGAACATTCCTTGTCTAAGAAAACTCTGTGAAATTCATGGGGTTGTCATTCAATGATAGGTGACTTAAAGGCATGAACATACCTGAAGGAGAGAAAGTCCCAGAATTTGTTCAGTAGAGCAGAAGAAAATGGAGGTAAGAAAAAGTGATGATCCTTCCCCTCAAGTGACACTAGATATTCCTTCCTTCAACATGGACATTTCTGACAAGAATTCAACCTCAGGCAGAATTTTTGCATCTCCCACTTCTTCATTAAGAGGAAAATGTTCAGACTAACATTACAATCTGGTCACAAGTTTTTTCCCCCAAGCAGTGTTCAGACCATAGACTGGAGATGACATCCATCTTCCTCACAGAAGAACCTCAAAGTCCTTTATGTCACTAAAGCCCTTTGAATGGAACTGAGAGGAGTTAGGTTTTTCTCCTTTGAAACAGGAACTTCCTGGCTTAAAAATCTGAAAATAGTACAATTTTTAGAAACATGTAAGCCTCAGTATGCTTTTTCACAGGAATGAATCAAAACATTATAATTTTCAGATGCAGATAAGCCAACCTAGAATATTTTCCCAGGAGTAGGCCCCTTTGCTTGCCCTTTTTGTTGAGAATTTCTGAGGAATGGGAGAAACGTAAAGTTATGAGAAGGAAAGTGAGGCAGGAAGAGTTCATTATGTTAAAATATTTGTGCCTCCTTCTTCCTTTACCTGCCGACAATCAGAGCTCATTTGGTTCAAATCAAATTGATCTCAATCATTATTTAAATCACGTCTTTGAAGGACTTGGTTTTAATGACTTAAATCATACCTTCGCTAGCAAGGAAAATTTAATTTAATCATGTTTTTTGAATAAATTCGTACTTCTTTCATATAACCTTGATCCATATTCAGAAGTGTAGGTGTTATTGGAAAGTAGCTACACATGAAGCTTTTTTTTATTTTTATTTTTTTTAAAGCTGGTTTCATTCTAATTTTTTGTTCAGGGATCCCCTACAGTTATATCCAGAACCCTCTTTCTTGCCCACCTCTCCAAATTCTCTATTCATTGATCTTTTATATCTTTTGGTGCATCTACACTGTAGAATTAATGCAGTGTGACACCCCTTTAACTGCCATGGCTCAGTCCTATGGAATCATAGCAATTAGATGTTTCACATAGTTGTTTTACTCTTTCCCGGGCAAAGAATGATAATATGAACCAAATTACAAAACCTAGGAATCCAGAGCACTCAGCAATGGCAGTTAAACTGGTGTCAAGCTGCAGCAATTCTACAGTGTAGATTCAACCAAGAACTCAGAAGAAGGCAAGACTGAAAGTTTGTGTGCATTTCATGAACACATCCTGCAGAATTGGATTAATTAGTTTAACTTCCATGTCCATGAGCTACTGTTAACATATTCCAGGCATATTTTTAAATTTTATTAACATTATTTAATTTGTTAAAATATTTATATTGCTTCCTCTAGCCTAGGACCTCAGGTTAGCATGTAAAGTATGGAAGTGTATCCTCATGGATAGAGCAATGATCCTACAGCATGATTCCAGGTGAAGCATATCATGGAATTGCCTGGTGGACCTAGCAAATTTCAAGAGAGCTCAATTTTTGTTGAGTAATTGAAACCAGAGATATGGGCTCTGTGGTTATGGGCATATTACTATATATTGCTTGGAATGAATTCAATCCAATGTGTAATAAGAAGAACAACTGATGGGAGGGACCATTGGATCAATTCTGCCTTTGCCAGGATTTAACATCATGACTGGCATCCTGCTAGCAAATTTCAACAGTATTAGTTGGATTTATGTCATTTTTGATTGTTGTAGTAATCAGAATTCTGTTGCAACTGTCATTGTCGTCTCACTCGTTCAGTCGTTTTCGACTCTTCGTGACCTCATGGACCAGTCCATGCCAGAGCTCCCTGTCAGCTGTCACCATCCCCAGTTCCTTCAAGGTCGAGCCAGTCACTTCAAGGATACTGTCCATCCATCTTGCCGTTGGTCGTCCTCTCTTCCTTTTTCCTTCCATTTTCCCCAGCATCATGATCTTCTCCAAGCTTTGCTGTCTTCTCATGATGTGGCCAAAATACTTCAATATCCTTCCCTCCAGTGAGCAGTCGGGCATTATTTTCTGGAGGATGGACTGGTTGGATCTTCTTGCGGTCCATGGCACTCTCAGGATTTTCCTCCAGCACCAAAGTTCAAAAGCGTCTATCTTCTTTCGCTCAGCCTTCCTTATGGTCCAGCTCTCGCATCCATAGGTTACTATGGGGAATACCATTGCTTTCACTATGCGGACCTTCGTTGCCAGTGTGATGTCTCTGCTTTTCAGTATTTTATTGAGATTGGCCATTGCTCTCCTCCCAAGAAGTGGATGTCTTCTGATTTCCTGGCTGCAGTCTGCATCTGCAGTGATCTTTGCGCCTAGAAATATAAAGTCTGTCACTGCCTCCACGTTTTCTCCCTCTATTTGCCAGTTGTCAATCGGTCTGGTTGCCATGATTTTGGTTTTCTTGATGTTTAACTGCAGCCCAGCTTTTGCACTTTCTTCTTTCACCTTGGTGATAAGGCTCCTCAGCTCTTCCTCACTCTCAGCCATCAGAGTGGTATCATCTGCATACCTAAGGTTGTTAAATTTTAACTCCAGAAATTTTAACTCCAGCCTTGGAGTTCCAACTGTACAATGTTCTAAACACCACCTAGCAAGCATTTCTGCCTTGCCTCTAAAATGATCACCATGTTTTCAGAGAGGGGAATCATGGATGTAGATGGATGTGCTTGAGGGACATCATCTGCAGGGACCTCCTAAGGATCCCTTGGAGGCCTCAGCAGATGCCCATCACAGTCTTACAACGACAGGAAAATAATTGGATGCAACTCCATTCCTCTCCCTGCTCTCTGGCAATGACATGGTTGCATTGGCAGAAGGAGAAAGATGCCCTACTTATACAATGAATTCAAGTGGGCAGCTTTGAGAAACATTAGCTACACAAACCTAAGTACATGTCGATCTCCCACCACAGTATCTCAGCCTGTCTGTTTTATAGTGTCACCACTGCCAACAAATAAACTTTAGACACAGTTTGGGGCTGTGGACAATCATTTCCCCATCCCATGTGGTAAGACCAAACCACATCCAAATGATATCCATGTGTGTTGGAAATGTGGATAAATCCTGTGCAGATGTACCAGATTGAACTGACTTAATGCCACACAACATGTTTCCCCAGAGGGAGGAATATCCTAAACAACCTAAACCCAGCTATGTGGGAGAAAATATGCTTGTTATAATCTCAAATTCATTTTTAGGCCACACCACATCACCACGGGGATTCACATCCCACTGGAGGCATGCCACAGTCTGAAACTGGATAACATTAAAAGGGTCCTGGTCTCCCAAGTTTTATTCTGTTGTGTCTGCGGATACACATTTTATATTCAAAGATGTATTCTCTTATGTTTTGCATGTGTTGCTATTTTCAGTCTTTGAGGTGCCATATCCTACACTTGGCATATTTCCCAAGATTATGATTAATGGGCTGCACCCTATAACAACCAATTCTGTTGTAGCTATAATTGTCCTATTAATGACGGTAAGGTGCTTCTTTTCTTAAGAAAATTCACATCCCCAGTCCGCTTTCACTCTATAACCCTGAAGAATACTTTTTTTTTAACCAAACACATATTTGAGGTGCTTAGAGATGAACTGAATTATACATAATATGTTTCTCTTAGAGCATTTATTTCAAGCCTAGCTGAGGAAAGGCCTGATTCCCATGAACTCGCTCAAATGGAGCCTCCTATAGAGTTGACCCTCCTCAGGCATTATCAATGGAAAAAAATGATCAAGCACTAAGAAATATTAACACAATAAATGTCATCAAGACCTCCAGGAATAGTAACAGCTGCCTGAAATTTACACTTAGGCAACTATGAATTGAATATAGCATGGAATTTATACAGTCTATGATGCCAGCGGGATTCCAGCCACAAAATCATAAAATCCTAGGGTTGTTGTGAGCTTTCCAGGCTGTATGGCCATGTTCCAGAAGCATTCTCTCCTGACATTTTGCCCACATCTATGGCAGGCATCCATAGAGGTTGAGGGGTCTGTTGGAAACTAAGTAAGTGTGGAATGTCCAGGGTGGGGAAAAGAACTCTCATCTGCTTGAGGTATGTGTGAATGTTGCAAATTGCCACCTTGATTAGCATTTTAATGGCCTGCTGTTTCAAGGCCTGGCTGGTAGCTGCCTGGGGGAATCCTTGGTTGGGAAGTGTTAGCAGGCCCTGATTGATTCTTGTCTGGAATTCCCCTGGTTTTTTTTTTAGTCTTGCTCTTTATTTGCTAAAATCAGAACAGTAAATAAAGAGTAAAACAAAAAAGCAGGAGAATTCCAGACAAGAATCAATCAGGGCCAGCTAACACCTCCAATAAAGGATCCCCCCAGGTAGCTACCAGCCAGGCCTTGAAACTGCAGGCCATTAAAATGCTAATCAAGGTGGCAAATTGCAACATTCACACATATCTCAAGCAGACAAGAGTTCTTTCCCCCACCTTGGATATTCTGCAGATATATAAACCTCACTTACTTAGTTTCCAACAGACCTCTCAACCTCTGAGGATGCCTGCCATAGATGTGGGTGAAATGTTAGGAGATAATGCTTCTGGAACATGACCATACAGCCTGGAAAACTCACAACAACTCAGTGATTCTGGCCATGAAAGCCTTCAACAGCACATAAAATCATAGAATCATAGAGTCGGAAGGGACCCCAATCCCCTGCCATGGAGACACATGTCCCAAATTTTCCTGACAGGTGACCGTCCAGCCTTTGTTCAAAGATCTCCAGAGAAGGAAACTGCACCAGACTCCAAGGCAGCAGTGTGTTTCACAGCCAAACAGCTCTGACCATCAGGACATTTTTTCTGTTTAGGTGGAATCTCTTTTCCTTCAACTTGAATCCACTGCTCTGTGTCTAAGTCTCCAGAGCAGTAGAAAAGAGTTTTGCCCCTCCTCAACATGACATCCTTTCAAACGCATGCTGTTATTCTAACCTTGCTTTAAAAAGATCAGGAAAGCAACAGAACTTGAGTGATTCTTGAGCATAAAATGCAGCTAGACCTATCACTCACACATTTTATTTTTGATCAATAAAGCAGGGCAAGAGCTGGCTTGTCAAAGCCTATTGTGAGCAAAACCAACACTTATGTCTTGGCTGTTCCCACATGATTTTTTGCACACTTTTCTCAATGCAAAGGTTGAATTCCTTTCCTCAAGCTATCTGGACAGCAGAGAGATTCAACAAGAGGAAACGTGGAAGATCAATTGAACCTTACTGTGGCTATTTTTAAGCCCATGCTCAAAGATGGAAACAAGTCTCTTCTTTTTTATGTAATGATGAACTCAGGTCAGGGGGAAAAAGTTGGTAGCTCTTGGACTCAAGCCAAATCTTTCTTTCCTTTCCCACGAAGGGGCTCCTTTGCTTAGCAGCAAAACCAAACAAACTGCCAGATAGAAAATCAGGAACAAGATCTTCACGGAAAAATGACAAATACTTCAGCAAAAGGTTCTCTACATTGTCGTAATTTCTATAGAGGTGTTAGTAACAGCTTACTCCTACACATTCTTATTTGGACATAAACGTCACTCTCTTCAATGTGTCTTAAACCCTAATGTGTATGTTTAGGATTACAGACATTTGCAAAGTTTTATAAACCCAAGAAGATGGGTGAGTTCCTGCCTGGGGAATCTTGTAGTCTGTTTGATAACAAAGGAGATGGGAGAGGCTTGGATCATAAGCAGGTGATGGTGAAGTTATTTATCTAGCTGGTTTATAATCTGCATTTCAGTCACCTGAACTCTGTGCCTTAACAACAAATAAAAACAAAACCCTGCCCCTATTATCTGGCAGATTTCTTTGCCAATGAAAACCCTATTAAAGTCATGGCTTTGCCATAAATTGGCAGGCAATTTAATTACACACACATACACACACGTGCAATTCTTTGCTAATTTCTTCTCAAAGGAAGTAATGAATAATTGTAGCAATTTAGTTATTGCTCCAAGAACATTTCTGATAGTAGTGTTATTGTTTTAAGACTGTTCACAGTTTAAGACTTGTTCTGCACAAAAATTGCACATACGTATCTGCACAGAAAATAATATTTCAGCTCAGAAAAAGGCTACTTTCTGCACAAAACAGCCAAATATGATTTTTGTATAGAAAGAATATTAAAGGTCAATGACACTCCTTAAGTGCAGGAATCTTCCCGAGGGTTTCTTTACTCACCAAAAAAGGGGGGAAATGACAATTTTAAGGGGAATATTCTGTAATATTCTTCCCATTCCTACAAATTTTGTTCCAAAATTAGCCCATCCCATTGTCACCATCAGCATTTCAATTCTCCTTTTTTAGTTACTTTTTACAAACTGCTTACATCTGAAAATATCAAGGTGTTCTACAGTAATAGGATGCACAATATTTACAATACATAAAAGGGAAAACCACTATTGATATCATTCATGAAAAAAGTTCAGTTTCACTTTTTATTTGTTTATTTATTTATTTATTTACAGTATTTATATTCTGCCCTTCTCACCCTGAAGGGGACTCACATTGTACACATATAAGGCAAACATTCAATGCCATATAACATAAAACAGAGACAGAGATAGACACAGAGGCAATTTAAACCTTCTCCAGCTTCCTGTTTCCTGAGGGTGTGCTTGATTCCGGCCACAGGGGGAGCAGCTGCTTCATCATCCACTGTGACGGCAACTTCCTCATTCCAACAGTAGCTGGGTGATTTTTATGGTGTCATAAATTAGCCTCCCCACATATAAGTGGTACCTAAATTTCCTACTTGATAGATGCAACTATCTTTCAGGTTGCTTAGGTCAACAACGAGCAGGGGCTATATTTTTATTTTAATTGTCGGGTACTCACCCTGGCACGGGCTGGCCTCGAACTCATGACTTCATGGTCAGAGTGATTTATTGTAGCTGGCTGCTAACCAGCCTGCGCCACAGCCCGGCCCCTACAACAGGAAAAGGCTGAAAAAATAAAATAGAATATATTTTGGGCCCAATTCATCCCTGTGTCCAGAAGGAGACCAGTTCAGAGAAGTGATCTTAACCAGTTGGAGAAAGGAATCCGATAGACAGTACTGAGAGAGACTGGACGAGTCATCGGCCTTGGGATTTAGTCGTACAAGGTACAAAGGTCTTTGGCAAGGATTCAGCATCGCTGCTCCTTGACACCAGTCCTACTGGATGGAAGTTGTTGTGTGCCTTAATGTCATTTCAAACATAAGATCACCGTATTGTGAGTTTATTTTTAGAGAAAGATTTAGAGAAAGGCTTTTGCTTCCTCTGACCCTGAGAGAATGTGGCTTGCCCAATATTACCTAGTGGGACAATAGTTTAGTGTGGATTTGAACCCCGGTCTTCTGAGTTGTGACTCAATACTCAAACCACTATATCACACTGACTAGGGTAAGAGAACAACAAGAGGAAAAGCATTTTGCAGTGTTATGAGACTCTAAGCATTTTGGGATGCTAGGTTAAAGGAGCTAAGATGAGGGAGTCATACTTGCCCCAAGATTGCCAGAGTCAATTGACCAAGTAACAAATATTCATGTGTAAGTCTAGAAATGTTATTAAAAACAACAATCCAGGAAACCTGGGTCGATTTATCCCTGGGTCAATGTAAGTGCTATACCTTACCTCTTATTTTAAAAAGGTTCTGTCCCCTTCTCTGAATAGAATGGTGAAAGGCAAATATTTAGTATGACCTGGGAGAACATAAAAGAATTACCAACCCCTTTTATGAATGCCTGTGCAGGAAAATGGTGGCGGCAGTAGCTTTTAATGCTTCCCCTCAAAGGAGTGCCAAGAGTTTAGAGGGGTTATTTTTGTTTCTTTTAGGTTCTCCCAGGGTGAACTAAGCTTTCACCTTTCACCATGGAACGGAAAAGGGTTCCTTTTCTAATAATATTGTACCTTAACTTAGAAAAGTTTATCAAAAGGAACCAACATCTTATCTGACTAGAGGGTGGGAAAATGGTGATGGGGGCCAAGGACCCCATAACTTGCTGGTACCTTCCACTCTCTATGGAATGGCTCTCAATGTATTTATGGGTCATATAACAACAACAACAACAACAACAACAACTTTATTTTTCTATCCCGCCTCCATCTCCCCGTAGGGACTCGAGGCGGCTACCACAGGGCCAAGCCCAAAAACAAATAAAAGCACAGTAAAATACAGATAAAACAGCATCAATAACCAAATAAAACACATTAGACCAGATGGTACAATGCAATAACAATACAATCACTGTAAAAACCAATTTTAAAACATGAAATTGTTGTAGATCAGCCATCATGGCCTGTATTCCATCAAGAGATGGAGTTGGAAACAGATGAGGCTGAGGATTTTGCAGACAATTCTGTCCCAGGCTGAGGCCCCATGGCCTTGCAGCTGCCTGATATGGTGGTTTCAGAAGAACCACTAATTGGCAAACATTCTGAAGTCTCTTCATCGTTACCCACACCAGATGGTGTTGACCTAGGTGAAGATGAGACTTTTAATTGGAAGGAATTTGTTACTAGAGATAGAAACAAGAAAGAGGGAGTGAGAAAGTCTCGAAGATTAGCTCACAAGTCGGATGGCTAACTTTCCTATGGGAAGTTTTTGTGGGTCCTGTACACCTTAATTTCACAGGCTCGGATTTTCTTAAAAGTGCCCCTCACTGTATTCTTGTTGTGGTGTCAACTTTGCCGTTCCTCAGAAAAGGTTCCAGTTTCCAGCTGCTTGCCCATGCCAAGTTCCCAGTTCCAGGCGGATTTGCAACAATTTGTTCCTGCTATTGTTTCATGGATAGACTTTGATTTCTGAAAAGGAAGCTATCGAGCTTCACTTGTGGATTACAATTTGGACACTGCTGAACTCTTTCTGGGTTGCTATTGACTATATATTAAGGACTATTTCTTACTCTGACTTTCCATCTTAAATGCACATAGATATATATATTCTGCTTCAATAAACGGCTTGTGTGTTATATTGGCTCCAGTCTGGTTTTCGAGTGCTTGCGCTGCCTTGGGGTGCAACAGAAATGATGACATAGAAAGATCACCATTTAGAAGAAGTGGAGTAACATGGGAGGGCGGTCTAGGCCAAAGTGCAGCCATGTATATTATAGTGCCATATGGAGAATAGAAGGACAACGTGCTCTAACATTCTCAGGAGAACTGGAGTGAGGCAGGACTTCAAGTTATTTCCAGGGGAGAGTAGAATAAAATGTGAGATATAGTGAAATTGTTTAAATAGAAAAATGATCATATGGACTAGATTATTCAAAAGCACACTGGAAGAGCCAAGTTTTTAACTGCTTTTTAAAAGATGATAAGGTGGGTGCTTGCCTGAGCTCCCTGGGAAGGGAGTTCCAGATCCGGGGGGCCACTACAGAGAAGGCCCTCTCCTTTGTCCCAACAAGCCGAGCTTGTGATGGAGGTGGAAGCAAGAGAAGAGCCTCCCCAGATAATCGAAGAGGGGAAAACACTATAATAATTTTGGCCCTGGCTTGTACATGAGGTTGAATTACACATGAGTATATATGGCAAGTTCATTTAGGCTGAATTGCCATGATGAAAATGTTACAAAAAAGTGGTTGATGCAAACTTTCAGCCAATGACTTGGCTGTTCATGTGCTCAGCCTCTGCATGAGGTCAGATCTCTGCATACTACAGACACACACACTATGAGCCCAACGGTTTGGATGGAGAACAAGATTGCTGTGTCATAATCACTGGCACTAACCTCATTGGATTGCAATGTCAATACAAGAATATTATGATTGCCTAAATTTGGATTTTACCCTGGCCTGGCTCCAAATTGAGGAATTATTTCAGCTTGCTTACTCTACTCTGCCATAGCCGAAAAAGGGGAAAGAAACAAGAGAGTCCCTCCTTGCCTTATTTTCATACACAAGAGCTGCAAGTAACATTTTAAAATAGGCACAGAACAGGATGCCCAATTTCAACTTGTCCTTCTGGATGACCCAGTGGTCAGTCGGAAACATCTTCATCACCTCACCCCTTGAGATACCTACCAAAGAATAGTTAAGTAACAATATACCACCATATAAAACATCAAAGTGAGCCCCTACCGCTTTCTATTCCAACACTTTGCACCTTATTGCTATACCATTCCCCTAGAAGTTATAATGCATTGCACCTTGTTAACCTTATTCCTCGCCCTTAGTCTGAAGATTGAAGTACCAACTACACTGCTACAGGGCATTGAACATGTTTCAATTGTTTTAAATTGTTGTTGTTGTATGCTTTTTCTCTATGTATTTATTGCTGTGTTTGGATTTATTTTTACTGTTGTATTTTTATATTGTTTGGGCATGGTCCCTTTGTAAGCCGCCCGGAGTCCCCTTGGGGAGATGGGGCGGGATATACGAATAAATTATTATTATTATCATTATCATTATTATTATTATATTTGTTATGGAGCCCCCGATGGCCTAGTGGATTAAAGCCTTGTGAGTTGAAGGTTGGGTTGCTGACCTGAAGGCTGCCAGGTTCGGATCCCACCCAGGGAGACCGTGGATGAGCTCCCTCTATCAGTTCCAGCTCCATGCAGGGACATGAGAGAAGCCTCCCACAAGGATGGTAAAAAAATCAAAACATCTGGGAGTTCTCTGGGCAACGTTCTTGCAGACGGCCAATTCTCTCACACCAGAAACAACTCAGGTTGCTCCTGACATGAATATATATATATATATATATATATATATATATATATATATATATATTTGTTTACAGCTAGAAAATGAATAAAAGGTAGGAACCATAGGATATGCCAGCATAAACAAATGCAGGCACCTTACATGACGCAGAAACAACAGCATTAAACTATGGATGCATGTGCATCCCACTGTCAGTCTGTCTTTTTTCCACGATTAACCCATTTCCTGGTATTGATGGGCAAAACCTGTTAATAATTGGTAATCCCACAACATTACCATCAATGTGTGCAATGAGTCTGCCCATCTTCTGTGCAGACATGCTGACAGTGACGTGATGTTAGGTGAGGTTTTCTCCTCTTCTCCATCTCCCGTTCTTGCTATTCATGAGCTGCTTATTTAAATATTTTACTATAATTTTTTTTATTTTTTATTTTTGTTATCCACTACTGAAACTGCAAAATTTCTTTAAAAATTATGGAGCAATGGAAGTGGAGGAAAGCAGGCTTACAAGAGTGTGCGGAAGTACAACTATGACCACGGATTGGTGATTCAGTGCAATTGCATAAGTGAAGAGAGATGTGATACGAGTGCTGTGGGATTGTCAGCTATTGAGATATGTTGCAATAGATTCAAATGACAGGAAAAGAGATTCTACCTAAACATTGGAAAGAACATCCTGACAGTAAGATCTGTTTGACAGTAGAACACACTGCCTGGGACTGTGGCAGAGGTTTTGAACCACAGACAGGATGGTCACCTCTCAGGAGTGCTTTAATTGCATATTCCTGCATGGAAGAATGGGAATGGACTGGAAGGCCCTTGGGGTCTCTTCAAACCCTATGATTCCATGTACTCCTTACTCACATGTTCGTCTATGCAATGAGATTTACTCTAGTCCCTTAATAATCTTGGTTGCCCTTCTCTGCACTTGAGCTGTCACATTTAAACTGGGAGTCTGCTCTGGTGTCCTGAGAGATTTTCCAGAGATTCATTTAATCCACTTCGGAGACTCTGCTGAAGGACAGCAAATTAATTAGGTAAAATAAATGAATATAAATACCAAAAAAAAGTGTAAGCACCCTCTTTTAATTTTTCCTGGCCTTTGCCATCTAGCAAATGGTTCTGTTGATAAAGTAATAGATAGTTAATTAGTAACATTTATGCAATTTAAAATTGAGAGATGAGGCTGGAGATGTTTTCAGCCTGTGCAAAGGGCTCTGTCTAGCCTAGTAGAACACTTTTGACATTGGACAACCGTTTCTGTGCCACACCATGAACCGCTTTAGAAGCTCTCCACAATTCCAAAGGCAGGTTGTCATGCACTTTGGAAAACTTTGAGAATTCATTTGTTTTTAGTGGTGAGCATGCTACAGTGGAGATGCTTGAGGAAAGCTGGAGAAGAAGAGCTGCAGCCAGAAGAGAAGAATGGATGTCACCTTAGCCTGGACTGAAGCAGTCTCTGCTTCTCTTCTGGATTCGTAGAACATTTAGACAAAATGAACAAATATGAATTAAAGCCTAAATGCAATTGCTAGTCCCAACTCGAGTTAATACATTGAACCAGAAGGTTGACTTACAATTCAGCAGTTGATTGAGTGATTCTATTCTGATTAATGCTAGCAATTGGCTTAGGTAAAGTAAAAGTTTTCCCCTGACATTAAGTCTAGTCGTGTCTGACTCTGGGGGTTTGTGCTCATCTTCATTTCTAAGCTGAAGAGACGGAGTTGTCCATAGACATTTCCAAGATCATGTGGCCAGCATGACTGCATGGAGCACTGTTACCTTCCTGCCAGAGCTGTATCTATTGATCTACTCACATTTGCATGTTTTCAAATTGGGGCTGGGGCTAACAGTGGGAGCTCAGTCTGGATTCGAACCTCTGACCTTTCAGTCACCAAGTTCAGAAGCTCGGTGGTTCAACCTGCTGTGCCAACGGGGGCTCTGAACAATTGGCTCAAAGCAGCCTAAATACCCTGTGGGCACCAGATTCTGCCTGATTTTGGAAGCTAAGCAGGGTGATCCCTGGTTAATACTTGGAAGGGAGACTACCACCCTTTGCCATCTTTCCATGCTCTGCTGTTGTTTATCCACACATGTCCTGGTTTCATCTGTGAAATATTAGACAATATGTTATGGATTTATAGCCTATTGTACAAAATGTAATTTCTACCTGTCCAGATAACCGCCTTTCAACACACAAAACAAAGCATCAGACAAGCGAACCATTAAACTGTGTGATAGTCCTCCAGTGGTCTCCATGACAGGAAAAATAACTAAAGCTATCTGCATCCCAGAAAGCATTATCAATCATTGAGTGGAGTTAGAATGTAATTTCGCTACAAAGAAGAAAAAAAAAAAACGGAAACAACTAGTTATTTGTAACATGCTACGTTCAAGCTCTGGAAACATGAACTCATTATTTCTTCCAGTTTTGAAAGTGGAATTTTATACCTGTTTTGTGATCCAAGAAAGGTGTGACTCAGCTCTTGGAACGGGAGGGGCTTTTTCTAAGGATATAAATATTTGCACCATGAAATCTATTCTTCCTTCCTCTTGTTCAACTGAAGCAAAGCATTAACCTGATTTTCTCAACAAAGTTGGATACAGATGCAGCCTCATATTTTCTTTTGAAAAAGCTTTTATATATTTTCTGCAGTGTTCCCAGAATAGCATTTCTGTAACACGTGGCATATATATATATATGTTGTTGCCTAGCATCATGCTGTTGAGTATGACCTGTTTAAATCACTGGATAAAAATGCTCTTGAGTTATGTTCCAACCTTTCAGCACAAAAATAAAAACCCTTTAGCATGTCATCTCATATTGTTGTCATCATTTCTGTACACTGCATTTTCACTTATGAACATGAAAAAGAAGTCAAAGAGCCAAGCTGAATTTGGATAAATATCACTCCTTTTGGAAAATAAGAGAACCACTATTTAAAAATAAATAAAATAAAGGCAAGTAATATTTCTCTGGTTTTACTTAGTCTAACATCATTGATGTGTATGTTCATGTTGAGAAGTATTGGAGACTGTCAGGTGAAGAGGAACTCTACTTTGACAATTCAGATTTCTTACATAAACCTATCTAGCAGTACACAACAGCTAACAATAGCTAAATGGATCCTCTGTGTATAGTGCCTGCCAATATGCCACTATGGGTATTGTTTGGACCTACTGGGTGAGGAAACCCTATGAAAGGTGTCAATCCCACTAGCTGAGTTCAGAAGTAGAGGGAGAGCTGGAGTTGGAAAAGATCTATAGTTTTTGACCTATGTAGTAGGGTTTTTTAATGTTTATATTTTCAGGATAAATTCTTTGAAATGCAATGTTTATATTGTATTTGCTTTTATTTTTATTTAGAGCTTTAAGATTGCACCAAATGTTGCAGTAATACTGAGCACAGAATTATAGAATTGGAAGAGACCCCATGGGTTATTCAGTCCAATGCCATGCTATGTAGAAACAGAAGGGTTCTGCATTCAAGTCCTTCATTGGCACATTATTTTAAGATAATACATGTGTATCAAATGAGAGTGTGTGTGTGTGTGCGAGTGTGTGTGTTTGTGTGTGTTGAGGTTTAAAGTGCCACTCTGTTTTGATATTCAATCATAGTTGATATAGGAGCCTCCGGTGGCCTAGGGGATAAAAGCCTCGTGACTTGAAGGTTGGGTTGCTGCCCTGAAGGCTGCCAGGTTCGAATCCCACCCGGGGAGAGCGCGGATGAGCTCCCTCTATCAGTTCCAGCTTCATGCGGGGACATGAGAGAAGTCTCCTACAAGGATGGTAAAACATCAAAATATCTGGGCATCCCCTGGGCAACGTCCTTGCAGATGGCCAATTCTCTCACTCCAGAAGCAACTCTGGTTGCTCCTGACACAAAAAAAAATAGTTGATATACAGAACCCAGAAAGAGGCACACCTATGAACAGCCTATATGAGAAAGTATGAATCAGAGAAGCACCCAGAGAAGTATCAACCATCTTCCCATAATAGAAAAACAGAAAAATAACAAGTGGTATTCCTGCATTTATGACTTCTTTAGAACAGCAGAGGTTTAGTGACAAGCAAGCCTTATGTCAATTTCAAAAGAAAAGAAAAGAATCACTAAAGCAGAGTTTCTCAAACTGTGCTCTTCCAGCTGTTTTGGACCTCAGCTCCCACAATTCCTAACAGCTGGTAAGCCAGATTGTATTTCTGAGAGCTGAAGACCAAAACACCTGGAGGAGAAACATTGAGAGTTTGAGAAACATTGCACTAAACGTTTGTATATTACAGTGGCATTTGCAGTGCTTTGTGTTTTGTAGGGAAGGGAAAAGTATAGTGAGACCCCCATATACATGGGGGAATACATTCCTGAATACACAAAATCATGGATAATGGCAAACCTTATTGAAATGGAGGACCTTTGGCCCAGGGATATCACAGAGACACATTAGAGCAGTGGTTCTCAACCTGTTGGTCCCCAGGTGTTTTGGCCTACAACTCTGGGAGCTGAAGGTCAAAACATCTGGGGACCCACAGGTTGAGGACCACTGCACTAGAGGATCTAGAACAGTGGTTCTCAACCTGGGGTTCCCATAAGATTTTGGCCTTCAACTCCCAGATATCCTAACAGCTGGTAAACTGGCTGGGATTTCTGGGAGTTGTAAGCCAAAACACCTGGGGACCCACAGGTTGAGAACCACTGATCTAGAAAATACCTAGAGAAGATGTATTTCATTGGAAATTGATAAATGTATTGGGCATTGGTCCCACAAATGTGGATTTTATACTGTATTTATATCCTGGACTAAAGAAAAAATTCTCAAGAGAGGACTTCTACTGTGCAAAATTCACATATACAGTAGAGTCTCACTTATCCAAGCTAAACGGGCCGGCAGAAGCTTGGATAAGCGAATATCTTGGATAATAAGGAGGGATTAAGGAAAAGCCTATTAAACATCAAAGTAGGTTATGATTTTACAAATTAAGCACCAAAACTTCATGTTATACAACAAATCCGACAGAAAAAGTAGTTCAATACGCAGTAATGTTAAGTTGTAATTACTGTATTTACGAATTTAGCACCAAAATATCACGATATATTGAAAACATTGACGACAAAAATGGCTTGGATTATCCAGAGGCTTGGATAAGCGAGGCTTGGATAAGTGAGACTCTACTGTAGTTGATTTCCATAGAAAACAACAGTTTCTGCACAATAACAATGCTTATGTGTAGAAATACTATTTTCTGCATAGAACATCCTTGTCTTTCTATGCAAAACAGCCATGTGTGGGTTTTGTGTGGAATAAGTCTCAAAGTGCAATTAAATGTATAAAACTATGCAGCTTTTGAATACTTTCTCGCAGTGAGAAGAATATTGTTAAAATTACTCTTTGCTTCCTTCAAGAACAAACTTATTGTTTCACAGTAGGTTTCCCATCTACAAGTCTGTTCTTGGTTGCTTCCATGTAGGATTTTTAAATGGAAAATATATATTTATTTCTATACAAAATTTGCAAGCAGACACATTGATAAAAGCCAATTACTACTGTCTTTCCTAGACTCTGTGTGCTTCCCTGGAAGCCCTTGTGAGATGATACTCAAATACTTCAAATAAGTAGATAAATAACGTTTCCCATCTTGATTACACTCTGTTACTTCACTACACTTGTCACAGTTTTCATCCTTGAAATGCTGAAAGGTATGCAACTCTGGTAAAAAGTGGAAAATGTTTATGTTTTTTCTGTAAACAGTGCTGTGATACATTCATAATTTGCAAAAGCATAATACAATACAGGGTTGGCTGTACATACCTCTTATGCATACACAGTGGTGGACCCCATTTGCTATGCCTTGAGGGATCCATAGAATACAACCTCCCAATGGGGACAAAGACAGGTTTCAGCAAATCTCATGAGAACTGGCTTTAACTGTGTATTACCACATGGCAAGGGATTGGATGTCTCTTATGCTCTCTTCCAACTTTATGGACCTCATCATATTAAACAAATTATATAAGTTGATTTGGGTTGATCTGGACCTTGTTGTTAGTGTTCAGTGTTAGCCCATGTTTAAATAAAATGAAGAATTATTTCTCCACTATCACATTTGTTCTTCTTATCCAGATTATCTTGCTTTATTTGCCATCACATGCATTGGTGGAGTCCCCGCCTATCCCACTTCTCCCACTCTTTTTTCCTTAAAAGACTCACTCACTGCACGAATACAGGAGTGTGAAAATTTCACAGATCAGAGAACTAAGTAAGGTTGACATCGTGTCAGTGGCTGGTGTTTGGGTAACCTGACTACCGAAACAGGAGTGTATGGTTATTACTTACTTTGGAACTTGCATTGGTTAATCAAGATGGAGGCAAAACATTTCTTTTAAGAAGGGAGGGGGGACTTATCTACAACTGCAGGGACTGACAGTAAAGATAAACCTGAGGGAGTAATTGTTAATGTGGGATTTGTGTATAGATAGTGTTTAAATGAAATTTGTGTCTAGCATGTATTGCATCATCCAGGAAATGCTATAGTGCTATAGCATTACTCTGACAATAATGGCAGCGATAAAAGATTTACGGTTAAAGTTGTAACCGCCCACTTTTTGCCCACCAACTGATGTCATAAAACGGCACAGCGAAAATGACCAGTTGCCATCACATGGGAAAATCCATAATTTTACCCAAATCTAGGCACATACAGATGGCTGGAACTGCTAGATTGCCAGCTCCAAATAACATGTTTTTTGAATGAAAGCACTGGGTACCATCAAGCGACCACTGAAACTAGGTTTGTGTCATATGATGGCAACTGAGGGATTTCCATCTACCGTGTTTCCCCGAAAATAAGACAGTGTCTTATATTAATTTTTGCTCCCAAAGATGCTCTAGGTCTTATTTTCAGGGGATGTCTTATTTTTCTATGAAGAAGAATTCACATTTATTGTTGAACAAAAAATGAACATTTATTATATACTGTACAGTAGTTGTCATCACAAACCAACATAACAAGACAAACTGTGAATCCTATCAAGAATTTCATGTTACTACCATTATTTCCATGTACAACTAGTATATACATTTACCAATCCTGCATGCTCTGGTTTGGCAGGTGCATGCTTCCAAACAAAAACTTTGCTAGGTCTTACTTTCGGGGGAGGCCTTATATTTAGCAATTCAGCAAAACTTCTACTAGGTCTTATTTTTCGAGGATGTCTTATTTTCAGGGAAACAGGGTAACAGTGTCTAGAAAGGGGGAAATTGTCTAATGTGATGAAGTCCTATGATTCTAGATCCTAATGCATGTGTTTAAGACCTAATGTGTTGCATAATTAATCTATGGATTCATTGCTGCAAGATGTGGATCTGCATGAACAGCTGTGGAATGGGGATTAGTTAGATTGATGGAAAATAAACCTATCCAGGGGCTACTAATCATGACATCTATAAGTGATCAGATTCAGAAATGGTATTATGTCTTTGAAAATCAGCAACTAGAGTTCAAGAATGGGATATGGTATTACAGTAGAGTCTCACTTATCCAACATTTGCTTATCCAACGTTCTGGATTATCCAAAAGAGTCTGCCTTTTAGTAGTCAATGTTTTCATAGTCAATGTTTTCAATACTTTGTAATGTTTTGGTTCTAACAGTAATTACTATGTAGCATTACTGCACATTGAACTACTTGTGCCGTCCGCCGGACAATAAAAAGCTATAAAACTGAAACGTGCTGTCCTTTATCCGGGCGAACTGCAAATCCCTATAAGCTGTCCTATAGATATTGAACGACTGAGTCTGGATAACTTCAAAAAAAGGATGTTTATTCATACAAGGTTGTAAACCTGGCACAGATCTTAAAGTTGCAGAAAATGAAACAAATTTCCATAGGTTTTAGGTACAGAATTATCCCTGGTTCCAGAAAGCAAAGGTGATTATAAAACCACTATACCCTAATCACGCTGCCTATATTAGAAGGAGAAACTCTTTCCTTCCCTATCTTTACAGCAAAGATTAGTTCTAGAAGCGATGGAATAACTTTGCTCCTCTAACTAGATTTCCTATTCCAGATCAATATAATTCAATACTTATCTAATTTGGATAGGCTTAGATTGGCCTGGTTTTGAGGATGATTTGTCCCAGTTAGCCTTGCACAGCTCCAGCACGTTGGAAGACTATAGCCAGAATGAAACTCTAAAATGGAGACTAGACCCTGGTAAAAAGGGCGGTCCTAAGATGTTGCACTCTTTGACCAATCACTGCAAAGAAAACTGCAGCCAGCTCTTGCAGATTCCAAGCCATTTTTCCTAGGCTTTTGCAGCCAGAGGCTCAAACAAAATGTAAAGGAGGGAAAACAAACAAACGACCAATAGGAAGGCAAACCATCGTCCTGGGGGACGGAACACTCCCCGCTAAATTCCCAGGATGTGGGAATTTACCAATCAAAAACATACAAACACCTTTGTATACACAACAATAAAACAGTATAAAACTTACACACTTTGGACAAGCAACACGAGATTGCTGGTTGGCCTGTCTAGGACAAACATTTTGTCCTTACTATGAGTCTTTACCTGAACTTTTCTAACCTTACCGTCAGGGCAAGGAAAGGTCTTTAGTATAATGCCCATAGGCCAGGTATAGCGGGGCAAGTCTTTGTCCTTTAGCAACACAAGGTTTCCCACCTTGACATTGTCCTTTGGGGTTTGCCAGAGTCTTCTGGTTGGAAGCTGGCTTAAGTATTCGGCCTTCCACCTCTTCCAGAAGTGGTTGGCTAAGGTCTGCACATGCAAAATTGGTGCCACAGTCCGACCAAATTGACTTAATTGGCCCTCTGAGGGCTATAAACTTTTTCAAGGCATTTATGAATGATGAAGTGTCCATTCCCTCTATGACTTCTATATGGACAGCTCGTATTACTAAACAAGTAAACAAAACTGCCCACCTCTTGTTATTTACAACACCACCCCTGGTTTTCCTAGTGACAACCTCCCAAGGACCAAACACATCGATTCCCACATGGGAAAAGGGTGGGTCTGTCAAAGTCCTATCCTGAGGTAGTTCTGCCATCAACTGACTTTGACAGTTTCGCCGAAGGCGCCTGCATTTAACACATTTGAAAATACAACTGTTGACCAACCTTTTGGCATTAACTACCCACAGACCTTCATTTCTAAGGGTCGCCTCAGTCAGAGTTCTACCTTGATGATGGATTTTCTCATGGTAGTGACGAACCAACAGCAAAGCAATATGGCTATTGGGGGGTACAATGATGGGGTTCTTTATACACACTTTGAGTTTAGCCTTAGCTAACCTCCCTCCCACTCTTAAAATGCCCTCCTTGTCTAGAAATGGGTTTAACTCACGCAAGAAACTCCGGCTGGGGATGTCAATCCCTTGTTCTAACCTGGCTATTTCTAGACTAAACTCATGCCTCTGAACTGACCTGAATATTACTCCCTTAGCCTTCAACATGTCCTGAACTTGCAAAGGCTGACTATCTTTGCAGACTAAGCGATGTATAAGCCTAGCAACTGCTCTAAGAAGACTGTGCCACTCCGAAAAACGTTCAAAATGGTGTCGTTCCAGACAAGATCTTTGGCCCATCTTGATTTCTGTGGTTGATTTGCAGGCTTTCACCTCTGCACTTCGTGAGACTTGAGCATTCATAATGTCCGAAAACCTTTGCTCATCTTTCGAGAGCGCTGTGGCTTCGTCTCTCTCAGAGACTTTGAAGATGGAGGAATACTCTGGAGTTATTGCTTGGCAGTAGACTGAGATATGACTTAGGCAACTGCGCACAAGCGTAGGACGTCCACCTTTAAGCACCTGTGCTTGATTGGAGTCCAACGACGATGGTGGGTGCATCTTGTTTATGCACACTGGGCCTATGACTGTCCAGCCTAATGGCAATTGTTGTGCGATAGGTGCACCTGGAGGTCCTTTAACTTGGTCGTTCACACAGAACAAGCTCGGGCAGTCCGAGCCAAGCAAAAGGGCAATGTCCACATCTGGCCGAAAGGCTGGTATAGCATTCTTTAACCGTCGCAAATGTGGATGAGCCTCCACAACTTCTCTAGTTACAATTTGTTTTTTGTTCCGAGGGATGGAGGAACACTCAATCAGGTCTGGCAACTTGAACTGTCTCTTCTGGTCGCAAGAGGAGACAACAAAGCCAGATGCTATGCGACCCTGCAACTTCTTTTTTCCTGCACACGTAGTCATAGTGTAGTCGACCATCTTGGTTTTAAGGTCAAACATGCGGAAGAACTCTGGAGTAGCCAGGGAGGCGTCGCTCTGTGAATCCAGGGCCACATAGAGTCTCTTTCTAAGCCAAGGGCTCTTGGCTGGATATACATCCGCTAGGCAGATAGGATGACAAACTCTGTACTGGTGCGAGTCAGAGCATAGTTCTGTGCAGGCGACTGCTGAAACCTCCACCTGCATCTCTGGTACGGCTGGCTTGTCGGTGTCTTCGACTGCTGACTTTTCTTTTGGTGAAGCGTTCTCTTTGGGGTGGGAGATGATATTGGAGTTGTGCATTGCGGTGCAATGCTTGAGGCTGTTGCATTTCTCACACTTGATGTTTTCTTTGCAGTTGGATGCAAAGTGTGGAGTTGCTCCACAGCATCTAAAGCAGATTCCCTGCTTTTGAACTAGCTGTTGCCTTTCTTTGTATGTCTTTCTACTAAACTCCCTGCAGTTGGCCAAGCTGTGAGGCTTTTGGTGAATAGGGCAAAGCAACTCTTTTACCTCCGACCTGGGTTCGTCAGTCTTGTGTTGAGTTTCGACTGCCTTTACGCTGACAGGTCTATTGGCCTCTCTAGGTGGTTTCTTGTCCACTTCAGGTGCCTTCTCTGGCTGGGTCCCTTGGTATAAGGTGGGGAGGCCCGTCTGTGGATCATTCCTTTCTCTGGCTGCCCTGGTGATGAACTGGACCAAATGAGAAAATGGAGGGTATGCCTGGGAGTGGGCCTCCTTGTAGTTGAAGACCTCCTGTCCCCAGCGTTCTTGCAAAGTGAAGGGCAGCTTGGTCAAGATCTGCCTCTGGGACAGGTGCTGATCGAGGCACTTCAAACCGGGCAGTTCTGGATTCTCCTTGGCCGACTCTAATTCCGCAAGGAGATCGCTGAGGTCCCACAAGAGTTTGAAGTCTTTGAGTTTTAAAGCTGGGAACCTTTGGAGCTTGTCCATAAGAGATGCTTCAATCTCTGTGCTGGCCCCATACCTCTGCTGCAACCTGGCCCAGGCCTTTTCCAGGGCTTTGTCGGGATCGGCTACGTGGGCTGCGTAGATCTTCTTAACTTGTGAGGATGAGGCTGGGCCCAACCATGCAGCCAGAAGAGTCAGTTCTTCCTCAGGCAATAACTTTAAGTCTCTGATTGCTCTCTGGAAGGTGGCCTTCCAGAGAAGAAATTCCTCAGGCTTGTCCGAAAACTTTTCGACACCCTTGTCCTTAAGATCTCTTCTGGGACTTCTGATGATGGAGACAAGCTGGGACTCCGGCGTCGAAGGGAACAATTGAGGAGTTTGCTGTTGTGGAGTGGACTCCCACCGTGTACCTTGCGTCAACCTTTGGCCTCTTGGAGGGATGACATCGACCACTGACGAATCGATGGTTCCCTGTGCAGCTGTCTGTAGGGGCCAACTAGCGCTCGGCCTTGAGGCCCTGTTTGACTGACCTAGGGTTTTAGCAGGAGGCACAGGTAGCTCGAGCAAGGGTGAGCTCCCCGCTATGACGCTCTGCTCTGCAGGAAACTCAAAAGTGACTTTGGGGCCCTGCTCTGGGTAAGGAGAGAAGTCTCCCTGTTCCTCATCCGAAAACTGGCTGTACATGCTGCCAAGGTGCGCAAACACTTTGGCAGAAGGGTCCTGTATTGGTAACTGGCTTACATTTTCTTCTGTGAGTGGCTCAATTAGGGCCTTGGCCAAAGTCTCAGCCCTTACCCTTTTGGCTGCGGCATCCATCTTTATTCTAAGCATCTCTATACGAGCTTGTTCTATTTGCATTTCGCTTTGTCTACGGGCCTGTTCCATTTGCATTTCGCTTTGTCTACGGGCCTGTTCTATTTGCAGTCGTTGCTCTTCTTCTTTAAAGGGAAGGGTGAGATCAGCTGCCTTAGCATCAGCCTCCGCCCCCGCTACCTTGCTCTTTAGCTCCAGACGTGCAGCCTCCTTAATGTGCAAGGCAGCTAGGGAAGAGATGGCACTCCCAGCAGCAGAAGACTTGCTAGAGTGGCTGTGTTTAGACGATGCACGCTCCCTTAGTTTAGATACCTGGCTAGAGCGGTTGGACTTAAGACTAAGTGCCACAGCAGGTGATTTCAAAAGATTGGTCTCATGGCTGCATAAGGAAGCTAGGATTGCCCTCACCCTATTTTCTTTCTCATTAGTGTCAGCTAAAACACTCCCTATTTCTAACTCTGAATCCTTGGCGTTAATGCGCTCGAGGACCTGGACTATCTTAGACACTAAACCCCTCCAAAGACCGAAGGCTTCTTTGAGGTCTGTCTGTAATATGGCTGGCACCTTTGTGATACCCAAGCTCTCTATTCTGTCCATTAATGTTACAATTCGCTCCCATGCCGAACCTAACCTCACATGGAGGAGCTCCTTTTCATCTATTAGATGGGCTAGCATCTTGGCTGAAGGGTGCTTTATCCTTTGGGGCCTTTCATTCCTACTTTCAGCCTCAGAAGGAGGTACGCCATCTGTATCATCTTGAAATTGCATAGACATTATGTATTCTTAATAGCAAGTAAATTTACAACAAAGGCAAATGCAATATACCTGCAAGTAAATTTACAATAAAAGCAAATTCAATATATAATACAATTCACAGCACTTAACCATAGCAATATATATCACTAAGTAACTATACTTTACAAAGATTGTGACCTTTGGAGCCAGACTTTGGTGGGCAAGCTGCAAAATGTCAACTGACAGCAACTTGCCACTTGATACCTCCCTTGCCCGAGTGACGTAAACTGCCAAAATGGCGACTTCGCCAAATTTTCAAGCACCTCGTGCTCTGCGGCTCGAGGCCTGCCGCCGAAGGAGCACCGAGGCTGGCTTTGGAAAGGAGGAGAGAAGAGACGCCTCCTCCCCGCTGTGAAGGGAGGTCACCACCGCAGGTCGATGAAGCAGGTCACCACCGCAGGACGATGAGGCAGGTCACCACCGCAGGACGATGAGGCAGGTCACCACCGCAGGACGATGAGGCAGGTCACCACCGCAGGACGATGAGGCAGGTCACCACCGCAGGACGATGAGGCAGGTCACCACCGCCAGGCGACTGTCCCGGCCGAGTGCTTCTGGACTCACCACCTCCAGGACCTACTGCTGGGTTTTGCACAGCCGTGCAATTGCCGAAACAGCCGCAGGGCTACGCGCACACACGCGAGCTGAAGAGCAGGATACTGCAGAGGCTGAAGGAATGGAGCCCCACTCTCTCACTTGCCTTTCGGCCTGGCAGCAAGCTTTCACTGCAACAGACCAACAAAATCAAAGTCTCTATGGCCGTGCAAGCTAGCTGAAGCGGAAAAACCGCTGATCTACCTCAAAACTGTGCCGTCCGCCGGACAATAAAAAGCTATAAAACTGAAACGTGCTGTCCTTTATCCGGGCGAACTGCAAATCCCTATAAGCTGTCCTATAGATATTGAACGACTGAGTCTGGATAACTTCAAAAAAAGGATGTTTATTCATACAAGGTTGTAAACCTGGCACAGATCTTAAAGTTGCAGAAAATGAAACAAATTTCCATAGGTTTTAGGTACAGAATTATCCCTGGTTCCAGAAAGCAAAGGTGATTATAAAACCACTATACCCTAATCACGCTGCCTATATTAGAAGGAGAAACTCTTTCCTTCCCTATCTTTACAGCAAAGATTAGTTCTAGAAGCGATGGAATAACTTTGCTCCTCTAACTAGATTTCCTATTCCAGATCAATATAATTCAATACTTATCTAATTTGGATAGGCTTAGATTGGCCTGGTTTTGAGGATGATTTGTCCCAGTTAGCCTTGCACAGCTCCAGCACGTTGGAAGACTATAGCCAGAATGAAACTCTAAAATGGAGACTAGACCCTGGTAAAAAGGGCGGTCCTAAGATGTTGCACTCTTTGACCAATCACTGCAAAGAAAACTGCAGCCAGCTCTTGCAGATTCCAAGCCATTTTTCCTAGGCTTTTGCAGCCAGAGGCTCAAACAAAATGTAAAGGAGGGAAAACAAACAAACGACCAATAGGTAAGGCAAACCATCGTCCTGGGGGACGGAACACTACTTTTTCTGTCAAATTTGTTGTTAAACATGTTTTGGTTCTTAATTTGTAAAATCATAACATAATTTGATGTTTAATAGGCTTTTCCTTAATCCCTCCTTATTATCCAACATATTCTCTTATCCAACGTTTATGTTGGATAAGTGAGACTCTACTGTATTTCCAAGTTTGTCTTGTAGGTTTCTCAGAAACATCTAATCAGCCATTGTGTTAACAGAATGCTGAACCAGAGATGCCTTTAGGCTGATCCCACCAGATCTTTCTTGTATTTTTAACTGATAGAATCACACACACGTGGTTTGAGTATTGGACTACAACTCTTTACAAGACGAATTAAATTCCCACTTGGCCATAAAAACCTATTAAGTAACTTTGGGCAAGTCACACACTTCTAATTTTAGAAAATACTAGGTTCACCTTAAGGTTACCATAAGTCAGAAATGATTTGAAACAGCAAACAATAAGTTTATTAGGCCATACTGAGCTATAAGCTTTTACTGGCTGGCTTCTGTTAGTGACATATGCGAGTATAAGCCCAAATCACACCTTAGTATGTCTATTTTTGGTTATCACTAAGATTGGTATTGTATCCTCCCTGCCTCTACAACAGCTACTCTTAGAATCACTGTTATGCCCTGTACCCAGCCCACAACCATTATGTGCCTGGTAAAGATCAGGAAAGATTGGATAAACATCTATTCCTGTAGCCAGGATCCTTCAGAGATCTCAAATCATGACATAACCATTCTTCATCTGGTTCTGGGGCCCTAAGCCGATGCTTCTTTGATTCTCCCTTCTGCCCTCCACTAGGCATTGGATAACCTGAGGAGAGTGGGCTCAGTGGTGAAATCATGAGTTGATGGGTTGAGAGGAGAGATGTAGCACATGTTCTCTTGTGGAACTTTTATGTTATGGTCTCCCATGTATGATCTTAATCACAAACAACAACATGTGATCCTCAAAGAGCCTGTTGCTTTCAAGAGTTCTCAAAACAAGTCCACCTCATAATACATATTAGTCTTTATATCAAGAATGTTAAAGAACAAAGTCCCCCTCCTTACGTTCAGACAACTTTAAGTCCTGGTTCAAATGCCTGGAATACTGTGCCCAATTCAAGAGAGATATCAACAAGCTAGAAGGTGTCCAGAGGAGGACTACTGAAATGATTAAAGGTTTGGAGACCATAAATCCCTATGAGGAGCATCTTAAAAAGCTGGGTATTTTTTGTCTGCAGAAGAGAAGGTTGAGAAGAGACGTGATAGCCATGTATAAATATTTGAAAGGATGTATTGTTGAAGGCTTTCATGGCTGGAATCACTGAGTTGTTGTGCATTTTTGTGTATGGTTATGTTCCTCATGTACCTCACAACCTCTGAGGATGCCTGCCATAGATGTGGGTGAAACGTCAGGAGAGAATGCTTCTGGAACATGGCCATACAACCTGGAAAATGCAGAATAACCCATTTGAAAGGATATCATAAGATAGAGGGCTTGTTTGCTGCTGTCCTGGAGACTAGGACTCAGAGCAATGGGTTCAAATCACAGGAAAGGAGATTCCAATTGAATAGTAGGAAGAACTTCCTGGCTATAAGAGCTGTTCAACAGTGGAACTCACTGCCTCAGAGTGTGTTGGAAGCTCCTCCTTTGGAGGCTGTGACCACCTGTCAGGGGTACTTTGATTGTGCTTTTCCTGCATGGCAGGGGGTTGCGCTAGATGACCCATGTGGTCTCTTCCAACTCTATCCTTATGTCAGTGTCTTGCCTTTTTTCCTGGCTGTATTTTTATACCTTTTTCAAGAAAAAAAATGCTCATTAGCCTTTTAGGATACATCCTAGGCTGCTGAAAAATTGTATGCAGGCCAACTAGGAAAGAAAAAAAAAACCCCTAAATGATTCCCCACCTTGTTTTAAATGGAGTTTCTCACTCACAATTCATAAAAGCCTTGACTGAACAAGGCTGCAAATATGAAAGGAAACATTTAGAAATGCAGCGCTAGTCAAAGTTTCACTTCAGCTTTGGTCCTGTTGTCTCTGCAAAGTAAGATAAAAGAATCCAGCAGATATGGAAGACCTTCATGCCATCAGCGCCTAATACTGAAGGTATTGTATTACTCACTGGGGAGCTTCAGCATTGAGAATTCCTTTATCAAGTACACTAACATTCCACAAATAGTACTCATCCACCCAATGCAACTTAAAGACAGTGAGACTGACTCACACACACATTATGTTGTAAATGTAGGAGGGGGTTGTGCTCTTTTTGTTCACAACACACATGCCCACAAACGGTTGTAAGGTGACAGTTTTGTCAGCCCTCTGTCCATTCTTTTAAAGACCATTAAACAATAACATTTCATCTCACAAACATGTATACATTGTCCAGAATACTTCAAAAACACAAGCCAGCTGGAAGCTGACAGCTAGCCATATTCAAGTTACTCCAAGTTACTGAAATCTCTTCTTCTCTACAAACTTTGGGAAAATCCCCCTCTCAATATACTGGGCACTGTCACAAAGTTAATTGGTATTTCTAATATTATTGAAACAGCCTTGGAGACCTGATTTCAGGAGAATTTTTTCCTCGTTCATTTACGGTATTAAATATACATAAATATATCTCCAACAACTGCTAAGGAACCTACGGCTATGCAGAATCAAAAGCATATCTTACACAAGTAATAGCCAGAAAGCATTCCATGAAGCTCAAAATATAGGAGAAATATTCCCCTTTCCACTAAAATTAATGATACACCCTTTGTTAAGAAAGCAGCAACGCCGAAGTTGCCTAGAAAAGCTTCGCTCCAATGAAGTAAGTCAGGGAAAAGCCACAAACTCTCCAGCAGCATCCACTGGCACTAAACTTATTACAGCTCCAACTTGGAGATAAATCCCCCTTTAAAATAATAAGACAATCAACTCTTCCTTCCTGCATTAAGGCATATATTTTAAGCTCTCCCCTGAGCTGCTGCTAAAACATCTGCTTAAAGTGTCCCTCCCTCCCTGCCTCTCCATATCTTGAAAAGAGGATTTCTTTACCACAAACTCCTTTTGCTTCTTAAAACCCACAACTTCACATTGAGGTCACGGTTCTCAAACAACAGTTCAGTTGGGGTGAACCCCACACACGCACACAGTGACCCTCAAAGCCAAGCTTTCACAACCTCATGCTGTACAGATGTTTACTCCAGAGTCAGTACCACTGGATTTACAAGAAGGGAGGGCTGCTCAGGAAACACATTTAGGATTGGGGTTCAAGGCAAGGATTTGGGGGGGGGGGAGAGAGAGAGAGAGAGAGAGAGAGGCCTACCTACCTTAAAACTTTCCAGCTTTTCAGTGGGTCCAGATCAGAGATGATAGATACCATTGTAATTTCTCTATTGCTTTTCCGTCCCCCCTCTCTCTCTCCAAAGAAAGGAGAAATTCAAAAGCAACTCAATCAATTGCAGCTTGTGCAAAGCAGCCGGTCCCTCCTTTCTATCTCTCCCTGCTTGCTGTGTAGGAATGACAACAGACCGTCCAGAAGAAAAACCCACAGCTCTTCTTTCTTTTCCAGCTGATAAGAACTTCAGCCTCCCTCTGGCTCTCCCTCCACCCTCCCAAGTCAATCTTGTTGTGCTCTACAGCTTGGCAAACTCCTGGGTTGGATTTCTCCACCACTTTCCCCACTCCCTCCTTGAAAACAAAAAAAAAAGGGAATCAGGAAGAAAACTCTGGAGATCTCCTGCTCAACTGGTTCAGTTTTTGACCTTTTTGCATCTGCGGTCCACTGTGCAGCCGAGCATAGGCTCCCAGTCAAATCCCCCCTTTATGAACACTGTCTGCCTCTGCTTTCTTCAAGAACAAGCAGGGATCACAGTTTGGGAAACTCCCTGACTCCGCTTGCAAATCAGTCACAGATTATCATAAACTGGAACAAGTTTATTTTTCTTGTGCTGTTGGCTATTCTTTCTCCCCACCTCCCTGCCCTTTCTGGCTTTCTAAGACATAGCCCAGAGTTCAAGATCCCCCTCCCATTTCCCCATAGTTGAGATTTTATGACACTCTGAAAGCAAACACATTTTTTTTCCTTCCCAAACTCCCCACCCTTCCTTCTTTCGGAGCTTTTCCCTCCCCTTCTTCCCCCCTCCCCTATTGAATTGACCAAACCAAACTCACTCTGACTCTTTTTCTTTTTGTTGTTGTTGGTTTTTTTTTCTTGCAATGTGCAACAGATTTGTTACTTTCAGAGTCACAATTCAAAACAGCCCAGGTTTTGGCAGCATATTGCTATTATTCTGGAAATGAGAAGGCGGAGGGGGAGGGGGTTGCAAAGAGAATATGAGTGAGCGAGAAAGAGTGAGAAAGTGCTTAATGACTTGCAGTACTTGACTTTGAATCCCTTGTTTGCATTCAAAATCCCAGGAGGTGAAAGGTGTCTATTTAATTTGTGAGGGGAAGAGGGCATTTTTCTCCTAGTAGGCTCTTTAAGGGAAGTAATGAGATTGCTACCATTTGTGAGTGCAAACTATTTTTTGGATCAACAAATTTGGGGTGCTTTATTTCTAATTATTGGCTAGGTAAGAGTGGCCTTTGAGTCAACTATTTATTTTATTCATCATGTCAGAAGCAAATTGAGAATACAGCTATAATGTATAAAGAAAATGACAAAGTTAAAAACTTGGCATTATGCGAAATTTCCTTTGGCCAGAAGCTGGACACTTGAAGTGTCTCTGGTATCACTGTGCATGTGGCAGGACTCAAGTTGCATTGTAGTTAGTGGTCTGTGGTTTGCTCTTCTCCACACTCACATGTTGCGAACACCATTTTATAGCCCCATTTCCTAGAGTTGGTGCTGCATCTCATGGTTGTTGTTTATTCATTCAGTCGCTTCCTACTCTTCGTGACCTCATGGACCAACCTATGCCAGAGCTTCCTGTCTGTCATCGCCAGCCTCAGCTCCTTCAAGATCAAGCCAGTCACTTCAAGGATACCATCCATCCATCTTGCCCTTGGTCGTCCCCTCTTCCTTTTCCCTTCCCTTTTTCCCAGCATCATTATCTTCTCCAAGACGTCCTCTCTTCAAATTATGTGGCATCTCGTGGTACCAGAGTTCAATCTGTTCAGAGCCTTCCAAGTTGCCCAGCTTCTGTGTGATCAGGAGGAAGTTTCTCATTTGGTATCAGCCACTGATTGAGGTTCTGGGTTTTAGTCTGCCACTTTTGGACTCTCACTTGCTAAGGTGTTTCTGTGAGTATTTCTGTAGATCTTGTTTCTTGATTTAAGTCATTGACATGCTGGCTGATATCCAAACAGGGGATGGGGTGGAGATGTCACTGCCTTGGTCTTTTCATTGCAGGCTGCTATTTCCCGGTGGCTATCAGGTGGTGCAATACCGGCTAAACAGTATAATGTCTCCAGTGGTGTTGGGCATAATCATTCTGTGATGATGTGGCATGTCTCATAAAGAGCCAGGAGTTAACTTATTTACTTGGCTTCCTGCTTGCAAATTTGCCAATGTCTATGAGATAAAGTCACAGAATTCAGGGAGTTGTTGACACAAAATATGAATTAGCACTGGGATGAAAATCACTGCAAGATCCATTAGCCATTGGTTATGAGTTGTAGTTCAACAATAGTTGGAGAGTCATGTGATTCCTACCATTGGTACACACTTTCACTGAACAAATCTACCTCTAAGGTAGAATACTAGCAAACATCCTGGACACGTCCCTGTATTATACTGTAAAGCACTTATCTTGGATGAAATATAATGCCAGGACATCACTGGACTCAATACTGTGCATATTCACAATGCCATGCCATATTTCAATCCTGACAGATAGAGAGGATATATTCAATAGAAAAATTGAAATCTGGCATATGCCCTGGAGTGGCACTGGACAAAAAGTTAGTATGCAGTGCTTTTTTAATAGACAAAGGTATTGTGTATGTATTTCAGTTTACAAACAGATTAAAATAGGCCCTTGGTATCCACTGAACTTGGTTCTAGGACCCACCATGGATATCAAAATCCATGGGTGCTCAAGTTCCATTATATACAATTTTGTATATATAAATTGGCAAAATCATTTTTTCTATTCTAGATTTTTTGGAAAAGTTTCAAACTATGGATGGCTGAATCAGTGGATGCAAAATTCATGGATATAGAGGACCAGATATAAAGTGCATTAATAGGTGAACATCATTAATAGATGTATAGAAATCAAAATGCACACATGTGGTCAAATTAATTTATTTTCATTTACAAAGCAATGTAGCAAGTTTGCAAATGTATGAGTTCACAACAATTTCATTTGTATCTCTACTTCATTGAGGAGATAGGGATAGAGAAAATCTATTTTTAAAAGAATATAAGAGGAACATGTTTCTTCTGTTTCTTTACTGACATCACTTCCTGTTTTCCATGATGTTAGATGGCACATTCATGCATGCAAGTCATCACTTAATGTTGTTGTGAATGCATGTATTGACTACTCCCTAGCAATTGTTGTGCAAACTTTTAAGCAATTCACATGTGTCCATGAGCAAACATCTTAGCTGGAAGGTTACACAAGTCTTGAACATAATTGTTTGTGAACTGGACAAAATGGTTGCTTCCTTTCCAGAGAGTCAAGAGGATTAAACACACTATAAATCTCAATTGATGGAAGCCAATGAAAATAGACCTGTCAGCTTGATTTCGGCTCCTCTTGCCCACTTTGGCTCTAGAACGGCACTCGTATAAAGCTACATTGGCATCTCTTTTGCACAAACTTGTCACTGCATAATTCATATTAATTGGCAACAAGGGAAGTACAAGGACTTTAAATCAAATCCATGGAATTTATAAAACTGGACAAGAAAAGAAGTCATTACCTTATATATTCTTTATGGGTTGGTTATTTATTGCAATTGGCCAGTGTTACCCAATTAAACCACATGATTTTTTTTTACCTTTTCTGTGCAATTTTTATGATACAACTTGATTCCTGGTTTTTTTAAAATGCTTTTTAAAGAACAATGTAGCAACTCTCACACCCATGTGGTAGATTTTTTCTTCAAAATAAAACCTTTACTCTAAACCTTATAATAGTGGCACTTAAGACAGACAAAATGTACAATGTGAACATGATATAACTATTGTTATCGCTGTTGTTGTGATTTCCAATTTATGGTGACCTTAAGGCAAAACTACCATTGCGTTTTCTGTTTGCTGAGAATGTGCAGCTCACCCTAACGTCACCTAGTAGGTTTCTATGATGGACCAGGAAATTGACTCTTAACTTATCTCCTAAACAAATTTTTCTCTAACTGCCAGCACATTGTAATAATTAAAATATTCGCCTATCATCCTTCCTCTATTTACATTTAGCACATATGCTGTAAAATTGTGAGTGTAACCTGTAGTTCTGCCTTCAGAGAACTGAAACTAACTTCTAACATTGTGTGTTTGATAAAAGCATGATGTGCACTTGACAAAGTCTGATACAAAATGATTATCTTATTTACCAGTTAAGGACTAAACCTAAGATCACACTTAGCAAGTAAAGGAGTGAATCCACTCAAACATTCTATCACACTCTTATAAAATAGGAAGTAACTTTCAACCATGCAGTAGACTTGTGCATTGATAGCCTGTTTCCTTCAACTTCTTTGGCTTGTTCAGCTTCTCCAGATGTCCATAACGACAAGGGCTCAGCCACCATATTTTTTTCACCCGAAATGGCACATGTGGCTTCTTCTATTCAGCAATACACAGTGCATGCTTCCTTGACCCCTTTACTCAAAACCAGACTCCCTTGAAAGAAAGAAATTGATCCCAGGAATGGAAAGAGAGCCTTGTAAGTTCCCCATCGACTCCAATTGGCTGGATCTTCCTGGATGTTTTGGCTGCCACAGACACGGGATTCTAATTGTGGTTTTTTTTTTATTTACTCTGATTTTATACATTGCTAAAGTGCTGTTTTTACATGAAATCGTAAAATCAGTATGCATTCCATCAGCTAAAATCTTGCAAAAATGGTAATTCAAGATTTCCAGACTATATCACTACATTATATTAGGAAAATAAATAAATAAAAAGGCATTCAGACAAATTGGGAGAAGCTAGCCTTCTGTGGTGTGATGAGTTGAGGTACAACATTTTCAAATCGAGAGAACTGTCATAGCTGAGTGTGTTGGGGAGAGTATGCATCCCATCTAAATACAGTATGCATCTGGATTAAAAAAAATATGGGATGCAAACTGATGTAAACAGAGTATATCCCAATGTGGTAAGGTAGATGTTTCAGTGCAACTTTATGGGCAACTTCCACCAGTAGCTGAACATAGAGTCATGCTGGATAACCTGGAAATTTGTCGAGAAGTGTTCACTCAGTTCTCCCACTTTCATGAGAGTCCTGTGTCCCTCACCCTGGTGAATGTGGAGGCTGACTGTGTTTCCAGGAAAGAAAATGGTTGTATTGAAGAATGCCACATGCTTTCCAGGAAATTAACATATGTATTATATTTCAGGTTTTTCTTTCTTGAGACTCCCCCATTCCATGACCCTGATGTTCCTACAACTCTTCATTACACATTATTCTCTCTCTCCATTTCCTCTAAACATTTATTCCCAAATCTTCCCAGCATTTGTCTCATTTCTCTGGGTTTATTTTTATTATCCTTATTCTTTTCCTGACCCTACCTGACATTTTGCCCACTCTGCCACAGCAAAGAAAAATAAACATTTTTTTAATAATCAGAGTACAAGCTTTCTAAAAATAAACATAGAAAGGTTAAGTTTAGCACATGCATACTTGCAAACCAGGACAGAGTTCTCAAGGCATGTTGAATGATCAATGTTCACCATATCGGGTTTTCCAACAACATATTCAGTCATTCCCTTCTCTTCCTGATGCCTAGTTCCAGAGTTTGGAAAAGTTGACTACTTAAAGGGCAGAAGTCATATAGTTGAACTGGAACCCATGGAATTCACCAACACTTGGAAGGTCACATGATTTCTCTTTGGTTTAATTCTTATTAACCCAAATAGTGAAACAACAAGTTGTCAACTGTTATACACAATAGTGTTATTCAGTACTTAAACAAATGAGTTCATTTTTAATCTAAAAATGAATACCTGAACAAAGATATACAATGGTAGAGTACCCAATAATGCAGACACCCAACATGGTGTAGTGATATGAGCACTAGACTAGGGTCTCTATCACACATGCCACCAGAATAAAGGCATCTTGTCATGTCCTGGTGGTGGTCATTCAGAGGGCATCAGGTCCTGTTGCCCTGTGTGATGACTCATGGGCCTTGTAGTCCCGTTCCTAGTACTATTGTGGCAGACGAAGAGGAAAACATGGGATTTCCACCGGTTCAGCCAGAATCGGAGCCCCTGCACCTGGAGGATGTTTGCCCTCAAGAAGTCAGCCAAACAAGCCTTGGGCAGAATTCTCCCCCGTTTTCCCGAAAAGACAATTATAATAGAGATAGGGGAGCTAGGGAGGCTAATCGCCGGAGTCTCAGAATCGCAGCCAAACAATTAGCTGATTAGGTTTGCTTCCCTTGGGAAATTCTAAGGAGTCATGCATCTGGACGGAGTTGGGTTTCACGTCTCGTTCTCCAGGGAAAGGGTTCTTCTGGCGGGAAACGAGACCCTATTTAGGTGTTTTGCCGCAAAGGAAATCTTGCAGAGTCAACTCGTCAGCTTGAGGAGTGAGATCGTGTGTGGACTTAGTAATTCCAGTTCCTTGTTTCCCGGACCAAGTTCCAAGCCTGCCTTGTTTCACGTTTGACCGCGGACCTCGCCACGGACCTTGTTCTTGCTTCTTGTTTGCCTCGTATCAAGTCTTGTTTAGCCAAGAATCTAGTTTGTTCTCCAGCCTTGTTGTCAAGCTTCAATGGACTAAAAGACCTTGTCATCTCCCCACATTATTGCTTGGCAAAGTGTGTGTTTCGGTTAATGGATTATAACTTTGGACTCTAATATCACATATTGGACATTATTTTCCTGGACTATATTTGACCTTTCCTGAAAGGTCTACTTCTGAACTATATTCTTCACTTGTTTTTATTGACTTTATATATTCCTTTAATAAAGATATTAGATAGAATCTGGCCTCTGCGCATGGTTATTGGTGTTCTGTAGCCTGGGTCTTGACACCCTGCACCCCACTCTCTTGTGGCTTCCCCCTATCCCATCACTTAGGAGGGAGCCTTTTTTCTGTGGCTTGACTCATCTTTCTCTATGGAAAGATGGGGAGCCTGCTGTTGTCCACTGCCACCATTTTTGTAGAAGCAGCAGCACTTCAGCTATGGAGCAGCATGGAGAAGTAGTTCTCCAGAGTGTGATGGGAGCCATTGGGCTCTGTGGCTGAATTGAAAAAACCTTGTAGTGCCACTGAAAATAAGGTAAGTGTGAAGAGGTCCTAGGACTCTGGTAGACAAGGATCAACTCCCCGCTCAGCCATGAAAACCCATATTATTTCAACCTCAAAGGAAAGCAAAGACACAAAGGAAAGGAAAGAAAGCAACGCTCTGAAAAAATCTTGCCAAGAAAACCCTGTAATAAGTTCATCTTAGGGCACTGATTCTCAGCCTGTGGATCCCCAGGTGTTTTGGCCTACAACTCCCAGAAATACCAGCGGGTTTACCAGCTGCTAGGATTTCTGGGAGCTGAAGGCCAAAGCATCTGGCAACCCACAGGTTGAGAACCACTGCCTTAGGGTCTCCATAAGTCAAAAACAACGTTAAGGTACAAACCTACAACACCAAAGAACCACTACCAATATTTCCCTACCTTCTTGCCTTTAAAAAAGCAAGAAGCAATGCCACAGTAGAGAGAGTATTGGATATAGGAGCTCCTTTGAGGTTCTGCTGGGATGGATTATGCTTTCATCTTTCATTACTCTATTCAGAAATAAAGATGTTTCTTTAAAAAAAAAGAGTAAGGTACAGTACTTACATTGACCTGCAAATGAATGGTTGTTTTTGTCACAGCAAATTGTTGGGGTTCTTTGTTCAATAACAAACCAACCCCCTTATTCAGCAGAAACACTCTCCCTCCAGTTAAGGTGCAGACAAGCACAACTTGAATCTTTAGTAGAAAACTTTAGACAGCAGTATTTAGATATATCTAGCAGATGTTTTTGACTCTTCTCCAGACCTTCTTTCCAACACTCCCAGGCAGTTCATACCTTCTCCATAGTATTAGCTTCTCTCTGGTCTTCTTCATTAAACCTTCAAACTTTGAATCTCCATCTCTAACAACTCAACACTCGGACAACAACAATTCTAACAGAGAAGCTTGTGCTTTTTGGTTACTCTTTCAGCTACTCCACCCTGGCTGTAAATTACTCAATGCTAGCCAGGTGAATAAATCCTTAATGCGTGCTGCTGGGGTAGTCTTGATCCTTATTACTTATTGTCACTTTAGAAATGATGGAATGATACAAAACTCGTGACAGTTTTTTTGTTTTTTGTTTACTGAAGTTTCTAGACTTATATAAGTATATAGCGAGTTCTTACTACAGTTGATCACCCTGCAACTGTGCCACTTCACATTGCAGGTGGAAGCAGCTGCCTGTGCCTCACAAAACTACAAATCCCATTGCACTGAGCAATAGTAGTTAAAGTGGTGTCAATGCATTCATTCTGCAGTGTAGATGCATCCTGGCTCTCTCCACCCAACACCAACCCAACTCACCACAGTCTCCCCGGCATTATTATAGCTTTCCACAAACTGATGTATTATAAATGTTTTTGACTACAATTCCTGTTAATCCCCTCTGAAATAAACAATTGTGAGGAAATATAGAAAATAAAATCCAAATCTCCTGGAGTGCCCCAGTGGAGAAAGACCACCCTAAATTGTATCTACCGATAGCCAAATTTTCAGATTTAATTTGTCTTTGCAAGATTCAAAAGCTTTAGTTTTTTAAAAAGTATATGCACATGTGTGTGAAGATGAAAATTTGTACAACCTCTGCTTCTTTGCCAAGATGCAGATGGGCCCATCTGTAATTTATTTCTCAATAGATTTACTACCAAGAGGCTAAAGGATAATAACTGTGCAAGTTCCACAACTTGCTAGAAGGACTAAAGGCCACCAAATCTTTAAAAATGCAGGTTTTCTATGATCACAGTGTCTTTTCCAAAGAATAGCACTCATTAAGGTTTCACAGATTTCATTGCAGATGCACAAGGAAATCATCCAAGATGCAGAAAGCATTTAGGAAAAACAACAAGCCAGAATCCCCACCCACATCAACTGGCAGTAGAGGGGCCAGTGGAAAGAAATGCTCAGAAGATTTTAGTTGCTTGGTTTAGACAGCTGCATATAGAGGGAATACTGAAAAGCCCCAGAGATGTTTGTTATAAATCTAACAAGCTCAGTGTGAGACATTAGCTGTTAGCACATATGAGGTCAAGAGTGATGAACTCTTGCTCCTCCAGGTGTTTAACCTACAACTCCCATAGGCCCCACACAGCATGGCCAAGAGTAAGGGATTGTGGGAGAAGCAGTCCAAAACATTAGCAGGGCCAAAGATCATCAGTGTGCCAAAGATCCTATTGATAGCCACTCCGAGCCCTGGGGGAGTGTTTTAAAGATTTTTTTAAAAGATATTTTAAAGATGTTTTTAAATTGTTAGATTTTAGCCTTTCTTGTAAGCCACCCCGAGCCCTAGGAGAGTGGTGGCATATAAGTTTAAATAAATAAATAAATAAATAAATAAATAAATAAATAAATATTGCATTGAAATTTCTCCCACATTTCCTCCCAGTAATTCTCAACCCCGGGGAGCAGAATCAGCGCCCGCTATTAGCCCCAGCTCCTGCCAACCTAGCAGTTCGAAAACATGCAAATGTGAGTAGATCAATAGGTACTGCTCCGGCGGGAAGGTAACGGCGCTCCATACAGTCATGCCAGCCACATGACCTTGGAGGTGTCTATGGACAACGCCAGCTCTTCGGCTTAGAAATAGAGATGAGCACCAACCCCCAGAGCCAGACATGAATGGACTTAACGTCAGGGGAAAACCTTTACCTACCTTACCTAATTCTCAAGTCAATTTGAAGACAAAGAAGTAGTTCTTTTAGATTTTTTTCAAAGGAGAAGGAAATTTCAATGCAATCATCATATCTGGAATATGAGGGTCATGCAAGGGATGTTAATCTGGAATCTCTTTTTCCTTGTATGGTAAAGGAGAAACATGCCAAATAAGTGAAACTAATTACAATATGATGAGTGGATCTTTTTTATCTTAGAAAGATTTGCACATCATTAAGACTGATTTTTGTATATTTCTGCAAAGATCAAGCACTGAGAACTAGAATTCAATGTTGCTTTCTTTCCTTAATGTTTGGAGCCAATTCAGAGCATTTGTTCTTCAGACTGTCCTATTTTGTGGCAGGTGTAGATGCATTCAAGGAGTCATTAAACATAGCCACTCCAAGAACCACAAATGCCAGGAGTCAGAGCAATACCAGTCAGAGAAACTGAACTGAGGACAATCCACATTATCTTCTTTGCTTCCTGCAGCTGCTAAGAGATCTATATGGCCTGCCTCTGAATGAAAGGTGCTTGATGAACCATCAACATCTGTCCAGTGTTTCCTACAAAGCTTTTCCTTGTCTTGTCATCAGACTTCAAAAGAAAATTTTTAGTGTTCACCAAGTTCTGCTAAGGACAATGCCCTCAATTGCTTCAGTCATCAACTTCTCAGATTTGGGAAGGGAGTTGCCTGGGGAAAGAAGCTCCCGAGTCCCTTTGGGGAGAGAGACTGGGTTATAAATTGTTGTTCTTGTTGTTGTTGCTGCAATCCACTCCTCTGAATCAGATCCCCTGAATTTCAGAGAATGGGTTTTAAAAGAGGAACTGTATGAATTAGAAAGCCTTTAATTGGCAGTGAAAGGTGAGAGGCACCCCAGACTTCTGTGGGAAGGAGTTCCATCAGGAATGCTTCCTTCTATGTCTTCCCAGGAGGAATGAGAGAGTGGGTCAAAGAACCCGCCTCTGAAGATCTTATGACTTCAAGTGATTTATACGAGGGAGATATCGACTTGGCATAATCCACATAGGTCTTTGTAGGTCATAATCAACATTTTTATTTTACCTCGAAACAGACCATTTGGGAGTGTTACAACAAGGGAGTGTTCAGCTCATGATGAAAAATGCATTTGCCCAGTGGAGTTATCACAAAAATTGGAGATGGCTCAACAAGCTCTAAAGCTTGAATACGGAGACTTTGTCTTGACCAAAATCCCACAAGAAGAAGAAGAAGAAGAAGAAGAAGAAGAAGAAGAAGAAGAAGAAGAAGAAGAAGAAGAAGAAGAAGAAGAAGAAGAAGAAGAAGACTTGATTTGTACCCTGTCCCATCTCCCCAAAGGGACTCGGAGGAGCAAGACATCTTCCCCTCACATCCTGAAGTTTCATTGCACAAACATACCTTCCCAACAGCATGCACCCCCCCCCCCAAGTTTCAACACTTTACTTAAAGCCCAAGAGAAAGCATTTTAAGATAATTCTACTCATGGGGCTTTTCCTGAACAAGAAATACAGCCTGCTGTTGAAGCTGATAAATTAGGGGGAAGCTTGTTAATGATGGAGAAACATGCAATAAAGAAGACAACTTCAGACATAACATAACCAGCCACCATTTGACAAGAAGGTGAATTGGAAAACCACCATCCATAAAATTCTACAGCATTCCTCCTCAAATCTTGCCCCCCACCAGACCTTTCAGATCCCAGTCCCCAGAAACCCCAGGCAGCTTCTCCAATAATTATGTATCTTTTTTTAAAATCTCTTCTTGTCATCAGATTTGATTGGCTAATATTGCTTTCTGTACTATAGCTAATTGGCTGAAATCACCCATGTGCCTAATCCAGGAAGCATTGCTTAAAGTTTCAGGTGAATTTGTTTCCCTCCAGTGTCATCATCATGTAACTGGTTTTAATTGGCTATGGAGCATTGTGCTCACCATGCAGATTTTGAAGGGATGTGATTATCCAGGTGACTTAATCATGCAAGGGAAAGAAACAGTCATGACCATCGACAGCAGCTTGGGAAATCATAACACTAAATTTAGCAGGATTTCATTTTTCAAAAGTGAATTTTACAATGTACATGGGAACTATTTCACCTTCCATAAAAGTGCAATTTTCAGTCTACAATTAAAACAGAAAAATGTTTAACATAGGTTTACTTTAGGTATTGCATCCACTCTGCATCGGCATTAATGTCGACTCTCTATATTCATGGACTCAACCATTTACTGCTTGAAACACATATACAGACAGTCCCCAAGTTACAAGCATCTGACTTACAAATAACTCATAGTTAAGAACGGGTGTGAGAAAGTAGGAAGTGAGAGAAATATAGCCCTAGGAAGGGAAATTCACTCCTGAAAGAGTATTCATGGGGAAAGGCTTCTCCACTAAAGCTTTATCGCCAGTCCTTGTTTCCACAAGCTAATTTGTTCAAAATCCCATGATCATTGAGACAGATAGTGAGGCGAAATCCTCTGAACAAGGGTACAGAAAGCAAAACAAACAGCACAGGGGTGTTGACCCTTCCCTATGCTATCCAAAGCTTATATATTACTTACACTTAAAATGTACCTGTTCTGGCTTACAACCAAATTCAACTTAAGAACAAGCCTACAGAATTTATCTTGTTTCTAACTTGGAGACTGACTGTATATCCATTTTATAAAAGGGACATAATTTTACTATGCCACTATATATAATGGGACTTGAACACCTACAGATTTTGACATCCACAGAAGATCCTGGAGTGAGAGGGAATACAGAAGAGCATCTGTCAACAAAAACTTTGTTGGCTGCTCATCAAAGAGCCTTGCATCTGTTCTCCACCCAAAAGGCAGTAGCTGTGTTTGGACAGGATGGCCATGTCTGAAGACTGGGGTTTGAAAGCTGAGGGAGGACCATTACTTTCATCATTTTTTGATTTAACGTTTCAGCATCTTGTCCTAATCTAACATCAATTAAAGATTGAAGTTGACACAGCTTTGACCCAGATTCAGTCTGGGAAGTGGCAGCCCTGACTTGAACTTGGACTTTACAATGTTTACACTGATGGATCATACCTCCTAATTTGAGTTATCTTAATGTAATGAATGTGGATATAGGGGAGGGATAACATAGTCTCTTGCTGCCCATTCACTACTATTACGTGAAAAGGATATTTTGTTGCCACTGTGTGCCTTCTGATTGACTCCAAATTGCAGCAGCTCTTTGCAACCCTGCTCTTCCAAAGTCCCTTAAGAGAGGAAAGAGGCATGATGATGGTGATGATTATAGATAGCTTCCTCCCAGAAAGCAGGACTTGCAATTGGAAGCCTGAGCATAAAATGAAGTAATACTGCAAAATTTAATTGCAGTTCCCATATATGACAAACTGTAACCCACAACAATGCAACTCCAAACTGTAATCATCCAATGCAACTCCAATATGCTGGGGCTGAAAGTGAGGCAATTCAATGTTGTTCGGCTGTATCTCTGTAGTCCCACGTAATCATGGTCTGGCCAGGACACATCGTCCATAGATATGGAGGTCTTACTGTAGTCAGTCACCAAATGATAAACTGAAGCATTTCTTTCATGATTTGCTGAGGGTTGGACACATTCCCTGAGGTTCAATTCAGAGTTTTCACCAAAAAAGAAACCCTCCAATTGTCCCAATTCATCCTCTGCCATCCCACTTTTCCAATGTTTTTAAATGTCCTGGTTTCTCTCCCCTTTTCCCACTTTCTCCCTTCTTCTGCAATTTTCACCAATTGGTACACACCAAAATTTGCAGTTTTCATTCAATTAACTCAGTGTGGGGAGAAGGCTGGAAGGGGCAAAATCTTGCCCTTTTCTGTAAGCTTGGGGGAAAGCTGTGGCTTCTATTCGGTTGTGTATTCTTTATTAATAACCTTTGCCATCTTGATGATAGTCTGAAGTTGCTTGGCCAAATGGATTCAATTTTTCACTTGTGAAATGTTCCGGATATGCCTGGAAGAGTTACAGCAACCCCAAATACAAAATAAATAAATGAAATAAAACTGTGTGTTACCTATAGCAGTTCCCATTCCTTCTTCTAGCAGGTAAAAGGTAAAGGTTTCCCCTGACATTAAGTCCAGTCATGTTTGACTCTGGGGGTTGGTGCTCATCTCCATTTCTACCAAAGAGCCAGCGTTGTCCATAGACACCTCCAAGGTCATGTGGCCGGCATGACGGCATGGAGCACAGATATATATATATATATATATATATATATATATATATATATATAGTAATTTCTAACCAAGATGACATCTATACATGTCAGCAGAATGTTGGTGCATCCACCCAGCTGCTGAAATCATGTCATGGAATGTATATCCTAATTTGGGGAGCAGCAAGAAACTGTTAAGTCATTGGCAAGAGCAGGAAAAGCAAGTTCTCTTTTTTCACTGAGGCTGCTTTCTCCCCCAGGAACCATCAGTTAAACTAAGCTTATCTAACTCAAGTGTGGTCTTGAACCTATCTATCCTCTGGCCTGTTTTTGCCTGATAAAGACTCAATTTCTTCTTCCTCTCCATCAGACATCCCATGCTGGCATTTTGCCCCTCGCATCCCCAATTCCTTCTCTCTCTCTCCCCACAGTGACTTAATGCCTGCCCTTTTAAGCCATGCAATGACTAATTGAAAAATGCATTCCAGCGCTTTTTCAAAAAGCTGCTTTGCCTTTCCTGAGGGCTGGCCAAACGTTCTTTGGAGTTGGCAAAGCACCACTGGAACTTGGGAGCTCGTTTCTTGGCCCGCTCAAGCGATGATAAAATCCTGCCCAAGCTTAATCGCCCGCTTGCAGTCAAAACAGACCATCTTTAATGGCTGTGGTTGCTACAGCACAGAAGTTCAGACCGATTAGAAACTTTACAGCAAGTGGATGGGAATGAAGGAGAAACAAACTGGGCTCTTAATTTTCTCTTGACCAACATCCTGAGAGTCTCAGGCTCAATTTTAGAACTACACTCCCATTTTTACAAAATACACCTTTCGTTCTGCTTCTTTATCTTTAACAGAACTTTAGTGTGCATCTACAATCTAGAATGGATATTTTTGCCACCATTTTAACAACCATGCCCCAAAATATGAAATCCTGGGAGCTATAGTTTTACAAAGTTTTTGGCCTTCTTTGCCAAAGAGTGTTAATACCCCATCAAACTACAACTCCTAGGATTCCATAGTTCAAAGCATGGCAATTAAAGTGGTAGCAAATTGTATTAATTCTACATCCTGATTCTGCAAAATATACACATTTATCTGGGGGGGGGGGGGTCCCATTTACCTTAGGACAGCTTACTTCTGGTTATACATGCCTAAGAGCACAATAAAAAAGGTGATACTTTAATAAATATATTCATAGGGAGAACCCTAGTTTGTATTCCCACATAGCCTTGAAGTTCATTGGTGACCTTGAGACAATTATTCCTTTCATCATGCAATTTAAAGACATGGGGTGAGGAAATATAGCATACCTACTCAGCAGTCAAGTCAGTTCCTAAAAACCTCCTCCATAAATATAAAACATGTCTTTGCCTACTGGCAGAGGACAACAGAATGGAACCAGCATAGACATGAGAGTTAGCTCCACATCCCTCAAGAAACATATCCATATGGGTAGTAAGACCAAAAAGGAAGGGCCTTTGCTGAAGAACTTAATACCCAAGCAAACTTTTATCAGAAAATGAAATCTTTCGGATAGGCAGGACACAAACTGAATAGGGCACTGGAAATAACAATGATCAAATTGCATATTTTAAATATTTGGTAATTAATCAAATAAATTATACATGTGATCCTGTAACTTTGAAAATAGTCTTGAAAATAGGGTCAAAATACAACAATAGCAATGTGTCTGTGAGAGAAAGACAACCATTTCTCCAACTCTTCCTTTGTCCCTTCCTTTTAGTCTTCTTTCTCCTTCTACTTATTTGCTTGTTGTTATGTAATACCAAGTTATCTTCATTTTATCTGTGAAAGATAGCTGTCCAAGAATCCCAGGGGCTCCCTCATACTACACAATTACAAGGCCATTGCTCCATTGTGATTGCTATTCTATGGTATCCTGAAATTGGCTGCTTCTGGAGGGGCTTACAGAATTTTTTAGCCAGAGGGTTCTAGTGCTTCACCGAACTACAAACCCAAGGATTTCATAGGAGGGAACCATGGTACTTATATTAGAATAATAGTGCTATTTATTGAGTAATTTGAATGAGTGCCTGGTCAACCACAACCCTTGCTCATATCTTGCAAACTCGAGTCAACAGCTTTCTTGATTGAATCAGACCATTTGTAATTCATTTTATATGGAGGTATGGAAAGGTTGGGGAAATATCTGATTCAGTGACATCATAACACAGTTAAGTGTCCATATGTTATCAGTTGATCCTGGAGTTTTGAAGAAACATAATATATAAAAGAGATGTTAACCAGAAGAATAAGACCACAATGACATTCCATGCATAAATAAATGCCATTACTTTTGCCTTTGGTGTAACGAACATGCGGGTTGCATTGGGGAAAAAATTGGGAGTTAAGAGTTTTTCTGATAAAAATAAATGAATCTAAAAAAGGAAGTTGTGATTGATGTCTTGCTTTTAAAAAAAGTAACACTTATGTCAGCAATTAGTATTTTATATTTGCAAAATGTAAAGCCCCAAGCATTGGCTTTCTCACATCAAGGGCTGCCCTGCCCAACACCCTATTCAGGTTAAAGTATGATCACTGGTGGGTCAGATGGATGAGATCTTTTTTTTTTTTTCAAATTATTTGTGACTATGCCAAAATCCCTCATGTGTTAGAAACTGCCTTGATCTGCCTTCCCACAGGAAAAAGCAGAAGGCAAACAAAGGCATGTTTTATGTCTTCTGGGCCTTTTTTTGGAAACTCTTAAATCAGACAATCAGTCTTTATCTTACCATTTAAGGCAGTCATGGGTCAAATGGAATACAACATTAGAAGGAAACAAAAGGGGACTTTAAGTCTTCGGCAGCCATGGAGAACCGATACTGCAGAGGTCACCAATTTTTGTCTGTTTTTACATCCTATCCATTCATTTAACTGAATTCTAATTTGAAAATTTGTTACATTTATCCCCCCTCCCCAAAATGTGAATAATGGGTTTAAGAGATAGATAAAATGTAAAGCCTAAACTATAAAGCTTTGTATATTAGAGAATGTGTCTGTATGTTACTGTAAGATAGCACCAGGCTAATTTAGGGCAGAGCATCTATTCTACACAAATGTGAATAAAGCGAAAAGAATTCCTATCAGCATTGGGATATGATTTTATTGTTACTAACCCTCCTAGCTGGTGCAGTGAGTAATGTAATATGACAGAAGACAACCGAAAGTTAAGCACGAGCTCTACATGGTTTAATGTGTTGTCGAAGGCTTTCATGGCCGGGATCACAGGGTTGTTGTATGTCTTTCAGGCTGTGTGGCCATGTTCCAGAAGCATTCTCTCCTGACGTTTCGCCCACATCTATGGCAGGCATCCTCAGAGGTTGTGAGGTACCCTACCCTATGGTACCCTATGCTTCTGGAACATGGCCACACAGCCCGAAAGACATACAACAACCCTCTACATGGTTTCTTTATATTATCTCCAACTGGACCCAGAGTGACCCATTAATATCTATGTTTTGATTGGAAAACTTAAATGAGATAATATGAGAGCCTTTGTTTGGACAGGACAGCAGAGGCTAAGTAGAAAATAAAAGAGACAAGAAGGGGTTAAAGTTAGACAAATTTGAAAAGCATCAGGAAATATAGAGGATACTATGATTTGCTGATGCTACAAAGAAAATTGCATTTTCCCCCATCAAGACAACTATGTGCAAATTTTGTGCAGAATAAGTTCTGAACTACAAAGATGCTTGTTCGTCAATTATTTTTCTCATTAGAGTTTTTAAACCCTTGAAAACATGTTTTTTGGGCATTTTCCAAATATATTTGAATGCTTTTTCTGTCTCTACATTACAGCCCCTGAAAAACCCACACACCACTGTTGTATCTGTCTCGACACAATTTGGTTATGCAGCAGCAAAAGGGGTCAAATGGGTACGTATAGGGCACACGGGGGGCATTGTGGTTTGTATTAAAGTAAAACTCAGGCTACCTGAAACTTCCAGGAAATATTGTTCTTCTTTCAGACTATACACATATTATCTTCTGTAAAAACTTTTAAATAATAGAATAAACTTCCTCAGAGTGTAACAGGGTTTCCTCCTTTGGAAGTCTTTAAACAGAGACTGGCTACCTCATCACACTAGAGCAGTGGTTCTCAACTTGTGGGTCCCCAGGTGTTTTGGCCTACAATTCCCAGAAATTCCAGCCAGTTGGGATTTCTAGGAGTTGAAGGCCAAAACATCTAGGGACCCACAGGTTGAGAACCACTGGTCTAGAGCATGGATCTATTTTAAATCCAGTTTCTACCTCCTGCAGAATTCTGGAGTATGTAGTTCAGGGAGGAGCCTTTAAACTGCTCAGCCAGGGAGGACCTGGGCCTCACTAAACTACAAATCTCAGAATTCTGCAGAAGGCAGCAACTAGATTTAAAGTGGACTCATGCTCTAGGGTCTACTGTGATGAGGCACCAATGGATCACCATCTGTCAGAAGTGCTTTGAGTGTGTATTGCTGCATCGATGGAATGGGGTTGGACTGAGGGGACCTTGTGATCTCGCCTGATTCTATGATTCTTAAAGAAAAAAATTAGCATTAATGCTTTTGCCAAAATATTGCAGTAGAAAAATGGAACACAGAGAAAGAGCAGCAGGAGAAGTCAGAATCTATCTGTCCCTAAGCTGTATAATACCAGCCCCCCCCCCCAAAATCATCTTTACCACTTTAGCAACATGGTTCTTTCAGAGTAAAATGGCCAGTCTATATTGTCATCCATCATCTTCAAACCACTAAATCTGCCGTCAATCCCACCCCAAATATTTTAATTCTACCAGGACACAGTCTTTCAAATATGGCTGTATTTCCAATTGCAAGATCAACTAATCCACTAAGATCCACTAATCCAGGTGTTCTTAGGAAAAGAGAACACATCTGTATTTAAATACTTGACAATGTGATGCTGTATTGCCTTGGAGGACAAGACTTCTTTTGCCTCCGACACCATTTTCTGAATCTGGTGATTACAGCCTGGGAGTTCTACAACTGCCACAAATCTGTGGAGCTCTCCCACTCCAAATAAACGCTGAAACGTGTGATGGTTTTTATAAACAGCTGCTTTCAATAATGTTATTAAATTTTATTAAATCAACTTCAGATTTATGGTATCCTTCTGGGAACCAGCTTCTATCTGAATAGCAACACTGTTGGTTTCACTTTTCAAACACACACACACACACACACACACACACACACACACACACATATACCAACAAGGGAACAAGAATAAATAGTGGGAATAATAAGTTCACTTATGGCTGGTATTTTAAAAGTGTCCAGTCACATTTTATCAACTGGCAGATGTAATACAGTAGAGTCTCACTTATCCAACATAAACGGGCCGGCAAAACGTTGGATAAGCGAATATGTTGGATAATAAGGAGGGATTAAGGAAAAGCCTATTAAACATCAAATTAAGTTGTGATTTTACAAATTAAGTACCAAAACATCATGTTTAACAACAAATTTGACAGAAAAGGTAGTTCAATACGCAGTAATGCTATGTAGTAATTAATGTATTTATGAATTTAGCACCAAAATATCACAATGTATTGAAAACATTGACTACAAAAATGCGTTGGATAATCCAGAATGTTGGATAAGCGAATGTTGGATAAGTGAGACTCTACTACCAAGTAGGATGAAGATAGGCTTGGATAATGTCAGGAATAGGCAGGGAGATCATCTTCCTTGATGACAACCTCCAGCCTAACTCATGCTGGATATCCTCAAATGATGATCTCAGATAATGGTTACATTAGTGGAGGAGGAAGCTTCCAGGAACTGTATAATGCTTCATAGGTCAAAACTAGTACTTTGAATTGGATCAAGAAACATTGGTATCTGGTGTAGTGAGGCCAGAATATACAGGGTTCCTAGATTGGTCCTGGGATGAAGCTCCTACAATTTAATTGTTAGGAATTTTGAGTTTTATTTATTTTGTGTCAAAAGCATTGTGTCATGGAGCCAGATCCCAGGGCTGAATTTCCAAGCCCTGAATCTGACTTCATAACATAAAACAACCCTGCAAGCACCTGGCGGGAGGAGATAAAATGAGCCTGGGAACTCAGAGTTGAAAGTATAAACAATTATAATTGCTGTAGTGTGTGGGAATAGAAATCATGGTAGAAATGTGATCCCGAAGGTGGGGTTTGATGATGATATTTGCGTGTGATATTACGTTGCATCAGAAGTGATAAAATTAGATGTATGTAAACATTAGGTCATTCTCGACTTTTCCAAAGTCATGTATTCTTCAATAAAGATTGAATTTGAGAGCAGCTATCTTTGATCTGCGTTCAGACTGGTCCTTTGAAGTGAGCCTGACAGCATTGCATAATAAATAAGTTTAAAAGTGATAAAATAAAGGAATCACAAACAGCTAAATAGTTTTAGACCAAAGTGGGCAACAGCAATTGCATTGTCCGTAGCTTTAAACAACTCCTCCTCCGTGCATGAAGCAGGGCATTGTGGGCAAGCATACATATGAGGAGTTGTTTGTTCTGCTCCACAGTCACACAAGGGGGAGGATTCCTCCAGGTAGTGCCATCTTGCCAGGTTGTCTTTTGATCTACCCACTCCGCTTCTGAGTCTGTTCAGGGACTTCCAAGTTGCCCATTCTTGGTTTGCCCCTGGAGGAAGACCCTCATGGGGGGGCCATCCAGTTGGGATTGCCTGGTTTAGCTGCTCAGAGGGACACCCTTGCTGTTGCTGGAGGAACATCAAGAGGAGTGGTGGTTCTCATGAAGCCCTTCCTTGATTTGAGTCTACTGGGAGGAGGCTGATAGTCATGCAGTGGGTGGCTTTCACAGTGCTCAACCTTATTTCTCTCACTGTTAGCAGCAACTTCCTGTTGCACATCGGGGGGGGGGGGCAATGCCTGTTAACTTGTAGAGTTTATCAACAGGTGTAGGTTTAAGGCATCCCGTGATGATTCTGCATGTTTCGTTCAGTGCTATGTCCACCTGCTTTGCATGTACAGACTTGTGCCAGACAGGACAGGCATACTCTGCAGTTGAGAAAGACAAGGCCGGAGCTGTTGTTCTTATTACTTGTGGGTCTGCACCCCATGCACTGCCAGTCAGTTTCCGCAGGATGTTATTGCGTGCAGCTACTTTGTGCTTGGTGTTCATGCAGTGTTTCCTATATGTTAGTGTTCGATCTAAGGTGACACCAAGATATTTAGGATGGAAACAGTGTTCAAGCTCTTGACCTTCCCAAGTAACTTTCAGTTTTCTGTTGGCTTCATGGTTACATAGATGGAAAGCACACACTTGTGTCTTGGCAGGGTTAGGCTTCAGGTGGTTCTCTTTGTAGTAGCTGGAGCATTACAAAGGCATTAGTGAGTTGGCTTTCAACTGTTTCAAAATCTTTTTTTGAGGAATTTTGAGTAAGTTGATGAATTTTGAATAAGTTTTGAGGAATTTTGAGTAAGATAACTGTATTCCACAGCTGTGCTTTCCCAGCATGTCCAATTGTCTTGTCAGTGGAGAATGTGGGCATGCTATAGGCAGGGCCGTAGCCAGAAAAAAAAATGGGGAGGGTTTTGAAAATTTGGGGGGGGGGGGTGTTGAACTCCTAACCCCCCCCCCCAAGCTACAGACCTGTCAATATCTGTTTGAGATAGTGCCTGAAGGGAATCTTAATTTTTTGCGTCTCATAGACTTAGCATGGGGATTTGGTTAACCAGTTAAAATTCATGAGTAAGCCAGGTTTTTAAAAAAACTGAAAATTTTTGGGGGTGGGGGTTGAACCACTTTACCACATTAGCTACATGGATCTTTCAAGGTAAAATGGCTAGTCTATATTGTCATCTATCATCTTCAAACCACTAAATCTGAAGTCAATCCCACCCCAAATATTTTAATTCTGCAAGACACTCTGAGATTCTTCTTCTTAATCTTAAAAACTGGAAAAGGGAGGGCAAGCTGGGTCAGGCCCTACTATCTGGGAATCCAAGGCCCTAATCTTCTGTTCCTGAAACTGCAGGCATCTTTTTAAGCCCCTATCCATGTTGTCATATAATGCAGTTGAAATTATATTATAATGGTCAGTGTAGACTCATATAATGCAGACTGAACTGCATTCAGCTGGATTATATGAGGCTACACTGCCAATGCAATTAATCTGCATTCTGAAACTGCATTACGTGGCAGTGTATAGATAGGACTACAATTAGCTGCCTTTTCTGAACAATCTTAAAGGTAGCAATTTGGAGTGAGGATTGTCTCACAGTTGTCATTTCAAAGGTAATCTTACATCCCCTCTAAGCCAGTTTTTTTTTAAAGGAACATCTAAATTAAGTGCTGTGGAGATAGTAATTTGACCATCTAGTGAATTGCAAAATTACCAAGGAATTCCACAAGAGGAGATATAGATAAGGAGTGGCTGAGTGTTGGACTGGTAAAGAAATAACTTTTCACTAGCTGTGTATTTTGGAGAAGGTTTTGTCTCCTCATCTAAGTACAGGAAGGCACCCCCTCTCTCTCACACTAACACATACAAACACACACACTCAAAAATCCTTTCCTTCTGGTTTGACAGGTCAAGCCTTGCTTCATTTCTAAATGCAGGATGAGCCTCATAGGTCAGTAAAAGTCAGAGTTGCAACTTTCTGTTTTATCCAAAACTGTCAGTGTGGTATTGAGCTCCTGCTTGATTCACCTACCATTTCCCCTTTATCTTGGTCTGTCAGAGAATGGTGCCGATTTATCTCTAACTGTCTAAACAGTGTTAAGATAATAACACTGTTGTTAAACATGTCCCCAAGAGCCGGACTGTTTTTAAGACAACTGGAAAAAAAAGAGATTCAGAAACCAGAAGGTTCATGTACACATTTCTGGCAGTCCTTGTCATATCTCAGGGTGTTCTCTACTTGACAGTTCAAATCAACATGGCGTGAATCCTGTTAGTTAATCCCTCCAAGAGTAGACCTGTTCAATGGGCCCGGTTCTGTTCAACATCTTTATTATTGACTTAGATGAAGGGCTAGAAGGCATGATCATCAAGTTTGCAGATGACACCAAATTGGGAGGGACAGCTAATACTTCAGAAGGCAGGAGCAGAAATCAAAACAATCATAACAGATTAGAGAGATGGGCCAAAAGTAACAAAATGAAGTTCAACAGGGACAAATGCAAGATACTCCACTTAGGCAGAAAAAATGGAATGCAAAGATACAGAATGGGGGATGCCTGGCTCGACAGAAGTACGTGTGAAAAAGATCTTTGAGTCTTCGTGGACAGCAAGTTAAGCATGGGCCAACAATGCGATGCGGCGGCAAAAAAAAGCCAATGGGATTTTGGCCTGCATAAATAGGAGTGTAGTGTCTAGATCCAGGGAAGTCATGCTACCCTTCTATTCTGCCTTGGTCAGGCCACATCTGGAATCCTGTGTCCATTTCTGGGCACCACAATTGAAGAGAGATGTTGACAAACTGAAATGTGTCCAGAAGAGGATGACTAAAATGATCAAGAGTCTAGATAACATGCCCTATGAGGAGTGGCTTAAAAAGCTGGGCATGTTTAGCCTGCAGAAGAGAAGGCTGAGAGGAGACATGATAGCCATTTACAAATATGTGAGGGGAAGTCATAGGGAGGAGGGAGCAAGCTTGTTTTCTGCTGCCCTGCAGACTAGGACACGGAACAATGGCTTCAAACTACAGGAATGTGATTTCCTGCTTCTTGGCAGGGGGTTGGATTGGATGGCCCATGAGGTCTCTTCCACCTCTACTATTCTATGATTCTATGATTCAAGGAAAGGAGATTCCACCTGAACATTAGGAAGAACTAATGTGAGAGCTGTTCAGCAGTGGAACTCTCTGCCCCAGAGATGGAGAGCTTCTGTGGTTGAAGCTGCTTCTTTGGAAGCTTTTAAGCAAAGGTGGAATGGCCTTCTGTTGGGGGTGCTTTGAATGCGATTTTCTACATTTATTTATTATTTACAGCATTTATATTCCGCCCTTCTCACCCCGAAGGGGACTCAGGGTGGATCACATTACACATATAGGCAAACATTCAATGCCTTTTAACATAGAACAAAGACAAGACAAACATAGGCTCCGAGCGGGCCTCGAACTCATGACCTCCTGGTCAGAGTGATTCATTGCAGTTAATTGCAGCTGGCTTGCTCTCCCGCCTGCGCCACAGCCCGGGCCTACATCTTGGCAGGAGGTTGGACTGGATGGCACATGAGGTCTGTTCCAACTTTATGATTCTATGAATCAGTGCTGTTTCAACAGCTGATTCAATGGATCTTCTCTAACTGAAGCTATCAACTTAAAGTTATCATGTTAGTAAGAGCAAAATAAATAACAGCTTGTTTTCCCAAGTTTGCTTCCTAAAAACCCACCCCTACCCCTTCTAGTGGTAGGACCAGCCCCACAGAGAAAATACAATTTCCCTATCTCCACACACAAACTACCATTCCCAGGACTCCCAAGAAAGAAGGCACAGAAGTTGAACCGGACTAACATTCCATTGTATATGTATCGTCTTCATTAGACTGTAAAAAACTAAATGCATACTTTGCATGGCTATGGTTGGTGCTTATTGTAGCATCTCAGAAGACCCCCATAACCACAAAACCCATATCCATTTATCACTATTTGTGGAAAAATGGTCTCTAGAAATTTGCTACATTATGGTGTGCTTCTCCTGGGTTATCTAGGAACCACTGGTTCCTTCAACATCGCTATGGTGTTCTATCATATTCACATTTTTAGGTAGCTGCAGTCCAGCTGGGAACATTTATGGAAAAAACCCTCAAAAATTAGGGTTTTTTTTTTACTGTACTTAATGGAACTTCCCCTTTTAACATCATGAAACTTCAGTGCTCCCACTCAAACACTGATGTACTTTCACACACATGGTATTTTGAATAGGTCTGGATTATCATTTTGCTCTTTCAAGATTTGTGTTTCTCCATTTGTTTTCTCCTTGAATAGCTTGCACTGATTGCATAGCAAAAAGAAGATCCATTTCTAACACAAAGCAACAAATACGGTATGCTATCTAAATGCAAAATCAGCATGTGTCAAGGCCTTTAAGTCATTGGTGTTGTTTTTAATGCCGTGAACTTCAAGCGCATGGAAATAAAGTTGTAAAGATGTTCATTTTAATAAAACATTATTTATATGCCGTTATTCCACAACAAATGCTATGGCATTGTACATAAATGGAAAACAACATTGTTATGGTCTAAAGTTGACTTCTTATGACTCCCTTGATGATAGATTTTTTTTCTTCCTCCTCTTTTATGGCGTTAGTTTATGACAATACAGCTTTCAGAATTACAATGGCAGTTGCTGTTCACCATTTCATGAATAGCTGACAATTACGCTATTATTGTTGTTGTAAAATCAATATTTTACCTGTTTTCCAAAACTGGAATTCAATGCATTTTCTAACCTAAAAGCACAATACATGTAGAAATATAAAGAAAGTGAACATTAAAATGGGATTCAATTGAAAAAAAGAATGTTTTAAAACTATACTTAAAAAGATAAAATATATTTCATAAAATATAAGTTTGGTATGAAACAATAAAACACTCTTAGCCCGTTCTTTAAGAGCCTTCATTGTGACCTTCCTAGGAAGGGAGTTCCAGCGCATAGGTTCAGGCACTGAAGGCCTTCTCTTGTGTCCCCACCAATTGCACTTGTGCTAGTGGTAGAACTGAGAGAATAACATCTTCTGATGGTCTCAGGGGTCCTGAACCATATAGGCAAGAGAAGAATGATGAAGCTCTGAATCAGAATCCATGAAGTTAGGGGCGCAGAATGAAGACTGGAGAGCAATCCTGCACCTTTAATGGTTATGTAACACACTGCTGGCATAGTGTGTTAAAATGCTGAGCTGCTGAATTTGCGGACCAAAAGGTCCCAGGTTCAAATCTCAGGAGCAGAATGAGCTCCCGCTGTTAGCCCCAGCTTCTGCCAACCTAGCAGTTCGAAAACATGCAAATGTGAGTAGATCAGTAGGTACCACTCCATGCAGTCATGCCGGCCACATGACCTTGGAGATGACTATGGACAACGCCGGCTCTTCGGCTTGGAAATGGAGATGAGCACCAACCCCCAGAGTCGGACATGACTGGACTTAACGTCAGGGGAAACCTTTACCTTTTTACTAGAAGAGAGAACTTCTGCATGTTTGGTATATTACATAAACAGGCAGCAAACAACACGTGATGAATTTCTTTTTGTTGTCGTGCTTTCAAATAATTTCAGATTTATGGTGAGCCTTAAGTGAACCTATCACAAAGTCTTCCTCGCAAGACTTGTTCAGAGGGATGTTTGCCTTCCTCTGAATCTGAAAGTAATCTGAAACAGGGAATTGAGAGCCTCCATAGTTGTAATCAGGGCCATAGCCATATATATATATATATATATATATATATATATATATATATATGTATGTATATGTATGTATGTATATATATTTGGGTGGGTGGGTGGGTGGTTGGGGGTTTGAAACTTTTTTTTAGCAAATCATAACACAAAATAATTTAGAAATCAGGCTCCATCGATAAACTTCAATGGACACTCAAGACAGATAAACTTCAGTGGGCACTCATGGGGATTTGTTTAACCAGTTAAAATTCATGAGTAAACCAGTTTTTAAAAAACCTGCAAAATTTTAAGGAGGGAGGTTGAACCCCTCCCCCCCCCCCTTGGCTACAGTTATGGTTGTAATCCAGTGCTCAGACCACAACATTCATGTATTCATCCCCTCTTCTACACAACCATTAAAGGTAAAGAAGATTTCTTCAGTTTCCAATCCAGCAACTCTTCAAGGCTTTGAGAATTCCGTATCTGTGATGTATCTATCCTTTGTGAAATTGGTCGTTTCCCTCTTTTTTCTTTTGCTAGCAGAAATGGAAAAACAGCAATGACAACAACAAAAATAAAAAGAAACCCCACTAGGTTTACGGAGGCCGTAACTTTAGATTACAGGCCTATAACAAAAGATGTAGGTCTGTAAGAGTCTCTGAAGTTGTTAACTTCAATCAGATAAGGAAATCATTGTGCCTTGTTAAATAGGAGACTTGTAAGCTGTCCAGAAGATTCCCAGAGAATGAGTTTTACAGATTGAAAACAAACTGTTCAGCTCGTACTGATAAATGGAGTGATTTAAGCAAGATTGGATGAAACCTGAAATTGCCATTTACATGTCACATATCCAATATGAATCAGGACAATGAATAATTGTGAGGCTGAGCAAGGAATCGTCAAGATCTGTTTGCAGGTGGTATAAATGGGGTGTTAACTATGGGTGCATCTGCACTGTAGGAGCCACCGATGGCGCAATGGGTTAAACCCTTGTGCCAGCAGGACCGCTAACCGAAAGGTTAGTGGTTCAAATCCGGAGAGCGGGGTGAGCTCCCATCTGTCTGCTCCAGCTCATGCGGGGACATGAGAGAAGTCTCGCACAGGATGGTAAAACATCCAGGTATCCCCTGTGCAACGTCCTTGCAGACAGCCAATTCTCTCACACCAGAAGCGACTTGCAGTTTCTCAAGTTGCTCCTGACATGAAAAAAAACTTCATTGTAGAATCAATGCAGTCTGGGATTTACCTACCAAATCGCAATGCTATGGACTTCTGGGATTTTTAGTTTGGTGTGACACCAGCACCCTTTCACAGAGAAGATTAAAGACCTTGTAACACAACTCCCATATTTTCATAGCATTGAGCCATGACCGTTTGCATTAATTCCACATTGCAGATGAACCATATGAAATGGTCACTTGTTTTTAGCTCAACATTCTTTGGTGAACTGCATGAGAAGCATGCCCTCTAATTGCAGTGTTTCCCCATTTTAGGGTTGCTGTATTCCACCTGAGAACCAGCATAGTATAGTTGAATTCTTATTCAGCCCAGTGAGTGACCTTGGACAAATCCCCAGAGGAAGACAAAGGACACCCCTTTCTGAATAATGTTGTGGAGAAATGCTGATGATATGGGGGAAAAGTCAGAAATAATTTGAAAGCACAGTGGATGGTATTTTCCTGCTGACAGGGGGTTGCACTGGATGGCTCTTGTGGTCTCTTCCAACTCTCTTATTGTAACAAAAGCTACTCCAAAAGATTTATTAGAATAAGGCTGATAATCAGGAAAGTGTGGAAATTTTCAGACAAGGAAACAGATTTTGGAAAACCCCATATTTCGCATGCACACATCTAACCACCCTTTCTCCTTCCCTCACAAGCTCATCTGCTTACCCTTGCTTTCTTTAGCCTGTTGATTCACTTGTGAATCCCAGGGGAAAAAAGACAGAGGGTTATAAGTGTCAAATGTTGCTATCTCAGACTAGATTTATATATTACTAGCTGTGCCCGGCCACGCGTTGCTGTGGCATATGGGAATTCTTTGTTAGGTAGGTGGAATAACAGTGAATAGCTTTGTAGCCTGAAAGCCTGGCCATTTTGTTATGTGAATCCTTGTTTGGTGAGGTGGAATAGAAAGGAATAGGCTTGCTGCTTGGAAGGTTAGGTAGTTGCCTTTTAGGGGAATGTTTTTTGGGGGTGGTAGAATTGTAATGAATAGCCTCGGTGGTTAAAAGCCTGGGTGCTTGCTACCTAGGGGAAATCTTTGGTTGGTCAGCTTTAGAGTTGTATCACTGTTTCAAAGCCTGGTCTCCTTTTACGAAGGTTAATCTTTTATTGGTCTGGTTGAATTGCACTGAATATCCTTGCAGCTCCAATGTCTGGCTGTATTTATTATTTTGTATTTTATATATATATTACAAGATATAGAAAACATGGCAATAAGAATAGTAGAAGTTCCCGCCCATGATCCCTGTCCCGAAAAATACTTTGAGTTCCGCGCGCATGCGTAAATTGCCTGTTGTGGTTTTTGGCTTTTTTTTGGTGTTGTGATTGTATTTTTTGTGTGATTGTGTTGTATCTTACTAGAGGCAGGGATGATGGATTGTGTTGCCAATTTTAGAGTTTGGGGGGTGTTGGGTTTTGTTGTTTTGTGAGTCGCCGTGATGCCAAAAGCCTTTTATATATATAGATTTATCGTGTCAGAAGTGAACTGAGGGAACAAGATATAATGTATTTGAGAACACAAAGTTTAAAAACTTGGCATTATACTAAATGTCCTTTGACCAGTAGCTGGCCACTTGGAGTGCCTCTGGTGTTGATCGATAGATGAGGAACCTCTATGGGGTATTCCAGGTAGAACTTGAAAGAACCATCTCTGGACAAATGAAAGACACTACCTCTTCAAAGACACACTTACTATTTGACATCTAGCCCTTGTAATTCTCCAGTTCTGGGCCACTAACAGAAACAAGAAGTTACTTTACATAACTGTGATGACTCATGGGCCATGTAGTCCCGTTCCTGGTTCTATTGAGGCAGATGAAGAGGAAAACTTGGGTTTCCCACCGTTTCAGCCAGAATTGGAGCCCTTGCACCTGCAAGATGTTTGCCCACCAGAAGTCAGCCAAACAAGCCTTGAGCAGAAATCTCCCCCATTTTCTCGCCGGGATTATTATAATCAAGATAGAAGCGCTCGGGAGGCGACTCGCAGGAGCGCCCGGATAGCTGCCAGACAATTAGCTGATTAAGTCTGTTTCCCTTGGGAAACTTTAAGGAGTCATGCATCTGGACACAGTATGGGTTTCGTTTCTTGTTCCCCAGGGAAAGTGTTCCTTGGCGGGAAAACAAGATCCTATATAGGTGTTTGCCCGCAAAGGGATCCTTGAGGAGTCAATTCGTCAACTTCGGGAGTGAGATCGTGTGTAGACTACGTTACTCCAGTTCCATGTTTCCAGGACCTTGTTCTCGTCCCAGCCTTGCCTTGCTCCCCGGACCTCGCCACGGAATTCGCCACGGACCCTATTCTTGTTCCTTGCTTTTGTTGCCTTGAATCAAGCCTTGTTTGCCAAGAATCTAGTTTGCTTCCAGCCTTGTTTGTCAAGTTTCATGGACTAAAGGACCTTGTCATTTCCCCTCACTTTGCTTGGCAAAGTGTGTGTTTCGGTTATTGGATTACAACTTTGGACCTTAATATCTCATATTGGACATTGTTTCCTTGGACTATATTTGACCTTTCCTGGAAGGTCTACTTCTGAACTATATTCTTCACTTGTTTTTACTGACTTTATATATTCCTTTAATAAAGATATTAGATAGATTCTGGCCTCTGCGCATGGTTATTGGTGCTCTGCAGCCTGGGTCCTGACAATAACAGGCTTTGGGTAAAGAACAAGCTAGGTAGTGTGGAATTTGTTACAGTAATGTTTTTAGTGGATATCTTTGAGTCACTTTTGAGTTATGATGGTCCTCAGGCATACCCATCACAGAATTTTCTTGGAAATAATTGTTTAGATTTTGCCATTGCTGTCCTCTGAGGCTGAAGGGTTGGGACTTGTCCAGGGTCACTATATGGTTTTCGAAACCTAGGCTCTGGAGTCGTGGTCCATCATGCAAACCACTATACCACCAGGGCTCCCTTTTAGCAAGGGGGCATTTGATTATTTTTCCCCAATAAATCATTCAATAGCTGTTTTATAAATTAATTGAAAGGAAAGCTTAATTTCACCTTAATTTGTTTTTGAAAAAAACACATTGAATTTGGCTGATAAAAATACAAATGAACCACAACATATGTACTCCATGGATTCTGCATCCAGAGATTCAACCTGCCACAGTTTGATTTTTTTTAAAAAAAAAAATCCCAAAAACAAACCTTGAATTTGCCATCCATATAAGAGATTCCACTCTATAAAATGGGACCTGAGCAGCTACAGATTTTGGTATCTGATGCATCAGCAGGGATGGGGGGGGGGGGGGTGGGGTGGGGGCGGGTGGGAATTCTGGAATGAAACCCTATCACCACATGAGTTTAACTGGCATTGAGATTTCCCTCAACATGCGAGATCATAGGGATAGGAGACAGGGTTCTGCTTAAAACATCTGTGTACTGATGCTTAGAGATAAATAGAAGGCAATGAAGATCAGAGCTTTTGTTTATTTTTAATATCTGCTTGCAGGTCAGTACCACGAAAAACTCTGATTCGCTGTCTTATACAGAAGCCACTATGTAAATTACTCAGAAGGTGGAAGAACATTTTTTAAAAATAAAATTTAATAAAAGGAGTCCAGCTCTTTGTGGTTAGCAAGATGTGAAACCTTAAATATATTGAGCAGTTGGGGCTCAGATCCCAATTTGGTGCAAATACCTTCATAACCTTTAGAGTGTATTTGGGAACAAAATGCCCCCCAAAAGTGCCCTCTGTAATCCCCCTTTCTAAATGGTGGATGAGATTTTGTCTCATCTACCTCTTTCACCACCTCTTGGGATAAGGCACTCAAGACTCTGCATTGAAGGGAAACTGTCAACATTTCTTTAAGATTTCAAAGCATGAGATCAGCATGGCCACCATAAATGGAAACCAACTATGCATTGGAAAATATGTAATAAAACGATTTAACATTTGTAGGCAAGAGGGGCTATTGTACAAATTCCAGCCAAACTTTGGCCATTGTATCCATGATTTACCACTAGGCTACCATCATTACTAAAGAGACTACCTAGATAGCTAAATTAGCTACCAATGCTGGCCAACTTTAATAGAAGTGTAAAGGAGCAGTGCCTCTCATATTACTAGATATCCAGAACCATCAGGGATATCTGGTGGTTCCCATAATTAGCTCTGGGTTTTAGTCTGAACTGTAACTGTAAAGACGCTTGCCAAGGCACTGATTTATTTGGTTTTTTTGTATATGTACTTTAACATTCTGCTTAAAGGATAAAGCAGACTCGCCATCTCAACTACAGAAAAAGTACCAGCTGTCCTTAAGTGACATTCATAAGATTTGAGGACATCTTTATGAAATTATTGCAAGCAAACATTCTGATTGGTTGCTCTCTATTTTGAAATAAGAACCATTTTGAAACAACTTCTTAGACCTTGTATCCCTTTAAAACCAAACATCCTATAGATCAGTGGGTTTGTTAAATGGATTTTTAAAAGGTCTACTGTTAGGGCATAAGACTAAAAATGTGTCTACTGTGAACACAGAAGAGAAAAAAATGTGCTGCGTTTTCTTTTTCAATAAAAGTCATCCCTTCCATCTGAATTTTGGGGGATTTTTTCCTTTTTCATAATACATGAACCTCTACGTTGTTCAGTTGCAAGTGTTTATTGGTTATCAATAAGAAGAACTTTTAGATCTCTTCAGACTTGAAAGTTTTTATTCCACCTGCCAGGCTTCAAAACAAAAAATTTGCACATTGCCAATAGCCACATCAATAATGTGCCTGCACATAAGAGTTTTCAAAAGATTCACTGCTGATATGCATACATATTAATTCAGAAAAAGCTCTGAGGTTATAAAACTAAGAACAAGCAAAAATGCAGAAGGTGCTAGGATCCTTCTTGTTTCAAATCAAACAAACCAGATAGATTTTGATGACACAAACACAACTGTCCTCAGAATGGTTCACTGCTGAATAAATAAATACCTCCTTATTTTCTAATAATCTCAGACCTTGAACTCTAATTGGCCATTCCAACTAGAAGAGACCCATTAAATCAATAGGACTGAGCTAAAATTGACTTATGAGTCAACCACTGAGTCAACAGGTTGAGGATTAACCAACAAACTTCAGAACTTCTGATCAATTCATTATACTGACTCAGGGCTCATCAACACTGGATGGTTTAGCCTGGTATAAATCTGCCCAGGTGCAGTTCAGATTCAGCAATTTTGTGATGTCTTGACAGTTTTGGGACCACATCTGCTCCACTGTGCTGGCATCTCCTTCCTCCATCTTGTTGCTGCTGTCACTCCTAGCCAGCCATGGATCTCCAAGGAATAATGTTGGACCATACTGGGTTCAACCCCACTGTCCAGACTGCCCCAAAGCTTTGGAATAATCTGAAGCTTTTTAGCAAACTCTGTATTATTTCCCAACTTTGCCCAAAGTGGGGCAAAATTGGTTTAAACCAAAAACTCCACAATTCTAATCAGAAACTACAGTGTGTCATGATGACAGTAATTGATACCATTCACAATGAGTCTAGGGCTTTCTGCTCCAGTAAACAAGTCTTAGAAATGGGTTAGGATATCTCCAAAAGGGTGTGTGTATTTCATCATACAACCTCTCTCATAATTCATGCTCACAAAAGTCTGCCAAGTTGGGGTAGGGAACATGAAAATGCAGCATATGGACTGGGTTTGGCTCATAAGGCTCCATTCTGTGTCCCTAGAAGGTAAGGCAGCCCACAAGTAGCATAAACTGCTTTAAAATTGCTACAAACAATTTGACAATTTTCTGAAGACCACAAAGTAGCTGTCATGCAAAAGCAGAATGGCTTAAATTCATAGCAGCAGCTATGGAAACTGAGTGTCTTCTCTGACTGCACACAGAAACATGGAGTTGTTGAGAGATAGCAATTTGCCCATGGCAATTCATCTGATGGTTCATGGTACTGTCGGGTTTTTCTGTTGGAAACTTCTTGATTGATGGCTCTCCTAGTTAGAGATTATTATGAAATCTTCTTACCCAGAGTTCTTCCTGGATCCTGAACTCAGCCTTGAACATGGATCTTCAGTTTGTGTCAGTAGCTAGGAGTACACCTGCTCAATTAAAACCAGCATGCCATCTGTGCCCATTCCTTGGGACATCTGACTTGGCAATGGTGACACATGACTTTGTGATATTTCACTTGGATTACTGTGACACACTCTGAATGGAGCTGCCTTTGAACAAAGTTTGGAAACCTCATCTACTCCAAAGAACTACAGAGAACCATCCAACTGTTAATGAATGGTTGTCAAAGGGAGCACACAATTCTCTTGTTATAATAGCTATGCTGTCTCTCATTGGAGCTTGTCATGACATGTACAACCCTAGATGGCTCAAGTCCAGGTTATCTGAAAGACAGTCTCTTCCCATATTAGCCTTTCCAAGCTTTAAACACAGGGCAAGATGGTTCTCCAGATCCCACCACCTTCAATTTCATAAGAACATGGGTGATGGACTTTTCTGTGGTGGCTTCCAAATTCTGGTGTTCCCTCTCTAAGAAGACTAAAGGAGTCCCCTCCTTATGCTCTTTCACCAACAAGTGAAGATCTTCTTATGCCAGGAAGTGGTTGGACAATTACTGTTTTCAATGAAAGGGCTTTCTATTCCAGAGTGCCATCCTATTTTCAGTCAATGTTTTGAAGGTTTTTAATTATAGATATAGTTTAATACTATTTAATCTCCTTTTCTGCTACAGTTTTAGCTTCGTGTGATTTTGATTGTATTTCTTTCTTCTTTTTTACTCCCAGTGTTAGGGTGAAGACAGGATGAAAATAAAGACTGATTGATGTGGTTATTCATAAATAAACTTCAAAATTCTTCAAGTAAAGCTGGAAGACAAACAGGAAGGAATCTTAGATGTTTTCATGGTCTAGTGGGGATTTGAACCTTAGTCCAGGTCCAGCTCTCCAACCAGTACACCACACTGGCTCTCTCTAAGACACAGTGGCTCTCAATAACAACTGCAGCAGTGCACCTGAGAACTTCCCAGAAGAATTTTCCACTTTAATTTCCTCATCTCACAAATTTCATTTGAAAATAATTGAACCATGCAAAGTATTCTAGTCACTTCTGAGGTGGCTTACTCTCTCTTCACCAACATTTTTATTGCTCAGCTTTCTCTTTCAGTGCCTGTCTCCCAGCTCCTAATCCATTTCAGTGCTTTCCTTCTCATCCGTGACTCACTTTGTTTCTTGAATAGCCTCTTGTGAGGAACTTTTGACAGAAGCTCTTCTTTTTAAGAAAGAAGAATCCTAATAAATTATGTCAACCAGTCCTTTGCTAATCCACTCCGTGGGGGATTAAGCTATTGTTTGGATAGGTTTGAAGGGTTAACAACTTTTTATCTTTCACTATACTTCAACCTAACATTGGAAAATGGCTTCAGAACAGAAATCTACCAGTCTCCAAACATTTATTTATGTTTACTTTTAATAAGCACCATAAAAACCTGTCTCAACAAGCAGCAATTTAATTGCATTGCTGCATCGGATCAGATGAACATCCTGTACATAATAATAAACTGTCTACCTATAAATAAACATAGAAAATACAAATTAAGCTCCTATGTTAAGCTGTGGCAGACTAAATGTCTCAATTCATTTCACTGCATGTTGTGAATTAGAATTTCCCACCCTATTTGAAATTCAGGATTTGTACTGGTGTTTTTTATTTAATTGTATGACAGCAAGTGGATCCAGAATGGTGTAGTTTGGACATAGTTTTATGACTCTGGAGGCCAGAATTTGAATCCCTGCTTTGTCATGGGAATGATTTCTGTGGAATGATTTCTTCTCAGAGGAAAGCAATGGCAAACTTCTTATGAACAACAAAAACCCTGTTATAGATTCACCTTAAGGTTGTCATAAATGGAAAATGACTTGAATGCACATAACATCAAATACTAGCAGAAAATACTAGTAGAAAATAGAAAGGTTTGGAATGATTACTGAAGAAAGTCAAGGAAGAAAGTGTAAAGTCAGATGTATAGCCAAACATTAAGAAAACAAAAATATCAACTACATATTATTATAATTCTAAAGTAGATGAAGAAGACATTGAAATCATTCAAGTTTTTCCAAATTTATTTATTTATTTATTTCAATTATTTATACCCCGCCCTTCTCACCCGAGGGGACTCAGGGCGGCTTTCAAGTGGCAATTGATGCCGTTACACTGTTATACAATGAACTAAAACGTTAAAACAGTTAAAACAGTTAAAACAATCATAAAATACAATATACAAAGTTTAAAACAATGCAACATGCTTATGCCATTCATCCACCAAACCTTGATTCAGCCATGAATATGGAGCCTGCAGTCAAGAAGAAGACTAGGACTTGGAAGGGTGTGCCCAGGAAGGAAATAGACAAAATCTTAAAATATAAAAATATATCACTAGATAGAAAAGTTAGGTTGGCCAGTGCCATATTTCTAATTTCTACGCATGGCTATGAAAACTACACAGTGAAAAATGCTGATAGGAAGAAAATAAACTCATTTGAGATTTGGTGTTGGCAAAGAGTTCTGTGGATACCGTGGTGTGCTAAAAAAGACAAATAAATGGATTTTAGAGCAAATCAAGCTGAAGTTTCCCTAGAAGCCATGATGTCCAAATTGACTGTTGTACTTTTGACATGACTCACTAGAAAAGACAGTAATGCTTGGTAAGCTACAAAGCTGTAGGAAAAGAGGATGAAGACCACATTCCAGATAGATAGACTCAGGACTTTATCACATTGGGATATAATCTGTTTATATCAGTATGCATCCCATATATTTTTAGGACTGGATGTATACTGTGTTGATACAGGATGTATACTCTCATCAATATCTGGTTATTATGATTCTTATTATTGAAAATACTGTGCTTTTATTCATCATACCACAGAAGGCTGGCTCCTCCCAATCCATTCAAAATACCTACATTATTCTATGATCTTATTAAAGTATCGTTGCTGATGGGATGCATACAGATTTTCCTATCACACACAAAAACAGTGCTTCAACCATGGAAGAGTCCGTAGTATTTCAAAAAACACAATGAGAATTCTTTCTGCAAATAATCCATTTCTGCGATGATTTGAAGATGGATTCTGACGGAATAATGATGGGATGGAGCAAACATCATGAGATGGGACCCATTCAAAATCATTCCCAAACAGTCTCAGAAAATGAGTGTTTCCTAATGTGATAAAGTCCTAAGTTAAGGAAACCACCTCAGTAGGGCTACAGGTGAAAATTAGACATGTCTCATTTGCAGAGTTGCCATAGATCAAAATTGACTTGAGGGCAGTTAACAACAATGACACCTAGTGAATGATGATAAAGTTAAGAAAATGTCAGCAATTGAGAATTTGAGACCTGTGCCTCAAATTTAGATCTGGTTGGGTCCTTCTTGAACCACTTGCAACCTTTGGGTATAAAAACAGTCCCTGAGTTACAAAAATCTGACTTACAAATTATTCATAGTTAAGAATAGAGCTGAGACAACAGGAAGTAAGAGATATCTACCCCTTGGAAGGGAGCTTCACTTTTGAACAAGGGGAAAAGGTGTCTCCACTGAAACTTTATCACCAATCCTTGTTTCCACAACAAACCAAATCTTTCAAAATCTAATAATCATGGGGCAGAACATTAGGTGAGATCTACTGAACAGGGACACTGCCAGCAAGACAAACACTACAGGGGTGTTAACCCTTCCCTATGCTATCCAAAGCTTGTGTGTGTGTGTGTGTGTGTGTATTTGGCTGGAGTTACACTAAAAAAAATGTACCTCTTCCAACTTATGAAAACATTCAACTTAAGAACAAACCTACAGAACTTATCTGGCCGGGCTGTGGTGCAGGCTGGTGAGCAGCATGCTGCAATAAATCACTCGGACCATGAGGTCATGAGTTCAAGGCCAGCCCGTGGTGGGGTGAGCACCCGTCAATTAAAAAAATAAAAAAAAATATAGCCCCTGCTCGTTGCTGATCTAGCAACCCGAAAGATAGCTGCATCTATCACGTAGGAAATAAGGTACCACTTATAAAGTGGGGAGGCAAATTTAACTAATTTGCGACGTTGGAATGAGGAAGTGCCGTCACGGTGGATGATGAAGCAGCTGCTCCCCCCTGTGGCCAGAATCGAACATCCCCTCAGGAGAAGGTTAAATTGCCTCTGCGTCTGTCTCTGTCTTGGTTCTAAGTGTATATGGGCATTGAATGTTTGCCCTATATGTATATAATGTGATCTGCCCTGAGTCCCCTTCGGGGTGAGAAGGGCAGAATATAAATACTGTAAATAAATAAATAAATAAATAAATAAATAAATAAATAAATTATCTTGTTCATAACTTGGGGACTGCCTGTACTCAAAAACGCTTTCACCCTTTTCTACATATTTTAACTTTCAGACCGATGCTTATTCATATCTCCACTGATGTGGGAACATCTAGGTGCCAATGTATCCTCTCTTTATCTGAATCTTTGTCCATCAAGGCTCAGTTCAGTCCAATTAGTACTGGAAGTGAAAAATGGTGCAACAATACACCACAAAGAACCAAGGAAATATTTGGGAGCACTACTGGTAGTATCAGAGAGTTGTATGTACCCCCTTGCTTTTATCATCTCTTCCCTCTAGGATATAGATCAATGTCACTTAAGCTATTTGATGTGGGCGCTGGCTTTTTGTCCCCTCTCCAGTCTGCCAAGGGTCAGCACCACGGATGATTGTAATTAATGTGCATCATTTTCAACTACTTTTCAAATTCATTAATCTATAGAGGGATATGGACAAGAAATTATTTTTATCATCAACAAGTGCAAATGACCAGCAGGCTGTTAATTACATATTGCAGTGTATGTTATACCAAACATGTGAAGTGATTTTTTTTACGCTATGCTATAGTCATATCCAACAGATGGCAGCATCTGCACCTTAAAGCACCCAGATTAGTGTAAGAATGTACATTGCTTGGATGCAGTGTTCTGCAGCTGGATGATAGGCTGTCAATCATGCACATTGATGATTAGTCCGCATACATTGCAATATAGTGAGTGTATAACAAAACTCAAGAAACCCTCATTCACCTTATGTAGAAGCAATGCTGACTCTTGACTCTTGAGTTTTTCTTTGTTTGAAAAGAACTGAGGGGCAAGAGAGAACGATGCATTTTGTGAGTCATTTAAAGGCATTGTTCTAATCTTCAATGATAAAATATCCTCCAGCAGCCCCAAATTTGGCAGGGACAGTCTAGATTACTCTTCTGTCATCCCATTTTTTAGGAGCCCCCAATGGAGCAATGGGTTAAACCCTTTTGCTGGCAGGACTGCTGACCAAAAACTTAGCAGTTCAAATCCGGGGAGCGGAGTGAGCTGTCTATCGGCTCGAGCTTTGCATGTGGGGACATGAGAGAAGTCTCCCACAAGATGGTTAATCATCAAACATCCAGGTGTCCCCTGGGCAACATCCTTGCAGACAGCCAATTCTCTCACACCAGAACCGACTTGCAGTTTCTCAAGTCACTCCTGACATGAAAAAATCCAATTTTTTCAACTGTCTTTAAAATGTCTCTCCTCCCACTTTTTCAGCCCATCTGGCTGCACTAGCTCAGTTTCCTCCATTTAAAGTGGAACGGGGCAGAGTCTGACCTTTTGATCTCTGTATTTTAATATACATCGCTTGTGAGAATGAAGTGTTTATGTCTCCTTCTCTTGCTCTGCAGATGCCATTTGAGATGGACTGGACTCTATCAGTAACAATGGAAAGACTGCCAACCTCCTTGAGCTTCAAGTGGGACCTGTCATTCTGGCTCTGCTTTTCCCTTCCTTTGTCTGAGGAGACATTCTCTAGGTAAGATATGATACCTTCAACATATGTAAGTGTCCTTAAACATGCAATTGTGCATCAACAAATTCTGTTCAAGGCTACAGAATTCATATTCTGCACGTATAACGATTCACCATGGGCCCAATTCCCATTGTTAGTCGCAACTAGAGCAGAACTTAAGTTTGATTAACTATTCAACATTTCTTTTGATGAAGTTGCTCTTGTTGAGGATAGCCATGTAGTTGCAAATTCTTGGATGGCATGTAATCACTAATCCACCAATATTCTACATGTCTAAATGAATGAATCAATAAAAAAGTCAGTTGATCAATCAACAAATTAATTAATCAGTTGATTACTCCAGCAATTATTGTATCCTGCCTTTCCCCCAAGGTGGTTTATGGAATTAAAGAGAAAAAAAAACTAGGTGCCTTATCACAAAGGCAAGGCAAATCATCCTGCTGTACATGCTTTTGTGACACAAAGAGATGAGGTGAATCTGTCGCCCCGCACGCAGCGGTTTTCCACACATAGGAACCATTGTCATTCTGCAGAAAATCCATGCTGGCTTCATTGGAGCCAGCACAACATGGGAAGTTCAATGATGCTTCCACCCCAGTTGGTGGTGGGGTCTCCAATGTGATGGCCTGCGTGGGGCTCTGTCCCCATGACAGGGTGGAGGTGTTGTAGGACACTGATTTAAGTGAGTATGATGAGATTGAAAGTCCATATATAGCTATGAATGTATAAAAATTATAATACAGTAGAGTCTCACTTATCCAACATAAATGGGCTGGCAGAACATTGGATAAGCGAATATGTTGGATAATAAGGAGAGATTAAGAAAAAGCCTATTAAACATCAAAATAGGTTATGCTTTTACAAATTAAGCACCAAAACATCATGTTATACAACAAATTTGACAGAAAAAGTAGTTCATTACATATTAATGCTATGTAGTAATTACTGTAGCACCAAAATATCACAATGCATTGAAAACATTGACTGCAAAAATGCGTTGGATAATCCAGAACGTTGGATAAGTGAGACTCTACTGTAATATTAAACATTCCATAAATTTAAAGCTACACAAAACATGCTATTGAAGTCATAGATTAAAAACAGAACATCAATAAAACAACAACAAACAATTATATAAAGCAAGCACTTCCCAATTGCTTGCTGCATAAGAAGGGAATGGAAAAGTACAACAAGCAGAGAGCTAGCTTAACTTCTCTTTCAAAACTTGAGAATTTGTACTCTCATCTCATCCCCAGGGAAGATAAGAGATGACCCATGAAAACTGGAGACATGGGTCCAGATCCTGATCTCTGACAACCTTACTAAAGAAATCATTCCAGAGTTTAGGAAAAGCAATAGAGGAGGCCTTCTCTTGTGTTCACAGCTAATATTCCTGTGAAAGGGATGGGACTGAAAGATGCATCTCTTCCAAAGATGTTAGCATTTGGTCAGGCCCATATGACAAACCTCAACATTTTCATTGACAAAAGCAATCACTGTGTATTTCCCATTGTACAAAGAGTCAATAAACAGACACATTGGCAGACACACAATTCATTCCACAAAGTCAGTATTTAGCAGAAAGATGGTGTAGCACAATCACTGTGTAATTATATAGCAGTTGTTGTAGTAGCAGACCATTAATGCTTAGACCATAGACCATTTGCATACAAAGTAAACATAAACAAATACAATATATAAATGTACTTCATAAAATAAATGGTATATAGATCTTTCTTATTAAAAATGTCAACACAATTAAAATACAATACAATTAAAACATGATAAAATATACAATACTATAATTAGAGTAGATAAAATTAGATGAGATAAGAGCATCCCCAGAGCAATCAACTGCAAAATCGGTGATAAATCTTGGCTGAAGTACTATCAAACAGAAGATAGAAAATCTTTTTCTAAATGTTATTAGAATGTCGATGAGATAGATTGGATTCCAATAATGTTTGTCTTGGTTCAGAATCTAATGCACAGAAGAGCAAATAATGTGGCAATTCCCTAATTTCTCGGGCACAACAAATACACAAATGGGGGTCCAAAGAAGTGTATGCATATCTGCCATTGATCATAGCTGTAAGCATGGCTGAAAGATGTAGGGGATCTAAAACTTGTCTAAATTTTGGGCCCGGGCTTTGGCATAGGCTGGAGAGCAAGCCAGCTGCAACCAGCTGCAATGAATCACTCTGACCAGGAGGTCATGAGTTCGAGGCCCGCTCGGAGCCTATGTTTGTCTTGTCTTTGTTCTATGTTAAAAGGCATTGAATGTTTGCCTATATGTGTAATGTGATCCGCCCTGAGTCCCCTTTGGGGTGAGAAGGGCGGAATATAAATGCTGTAAATAAATAAATAAAATAAATAAATTTTGGAAATGTGAGTTTTGCCAGAAACACAGTCATTTGATTAACATTTTTGAGGTGTCAACAACCTGCCTGTCCAATTGTGTACCATAGTCAAAAATATATTAACAAATCTTCTCTTTTCAATTAGAGACCGAAAAATTGTCCAGTAGTTTTGGTTTGTTGACATCTTTATTGAAAAATTCTGTATATTTGTGTATGCTGTGAAAAAAGTGGCTAAGGAAACATTTTTTCCCTCTCCCTCCAATAGTAACAGAACCGCTTGAAGCTATTCAGTGGAGTTCAGTGTTGTCAAAAATTAGAATTTTCTTTAAATGATCAACTGATTTGTTATGTTTCTGCAATGCTAACACTTGGAGTACTGGAGGAAACTTTCATGGAGGTCAGAGTTCTTATTTGAAGGGCAACATCCTGGCTTCTTCCATCCACTGGCTGTATTGCATACCATCAGGAGCAGAAGAAATCTACATCTCCACATACTCACTCCTGGGGAATACAAATAGGATACTATTTCAGTTATGTCCAGCCTGTGGGCTTCCCAGAGAGAGCTTGGAAGCTACTATGGGAACATAATGATGAACCAGTTAGGCCTTTGGCCTGATCCAACATGACTCTTCCGTTCACCTGGAATGATATTTAAAATAAATGGAGGAGTGTCCTCAGGCCGAACATCTTAAGAACATCAAGGGGACCCAAAGGACCTTTGATGAAACAGCAACGATTCTCAATGGGTAACAATATATCCCTTGAGTGGTATCCAGTTTTTACCTCTGATGAAATCTGATATGAATTTTGTGGATTTTCCTTAGGCAAAACCAGTGAAGAGGAGGTTTCGAAGAAAGTGAAAAGAATTTGAATAAAGCTAGAGGGGGAAATTCAATATGGAATAGGTAACGTTAGCATATCTCTACTGGTAAATGTGCCAGAAACCTGGAACAAGCTATCATATCTTTGAAAAGTTATAATATTGTATATCCAAAAAGTATCTTCCATTCTATATTTTTAGGATGAGAAAAAAAGCTGGAGCTCAACTTTAGAGGTTTGTAATGTATCAGTGTATCAGTATTTTTAGGGGATAGTGAAGAGTCAATTTTACCAAATTTTCTACTGATTGTTTTATATTTAATTAAACCATGATTCATGAGAGGAGAAAAGAAAGAAAAGGGCATCCCCTCCTTATTCTAGATGCATTAATCAAAATAAGCAGTTAGTCTATAGGGATTTCTCGCACACATAATAGATCTACTTAACACCAATTAAACCAAGCAATGGGCAGTATAACCCTTCTCACTAGGCCGACCCTTTTCGCGGCTGAAGGGAATACAGATTTCTCCAAGAAGCAGTAATTCGGAGCCATCAGGAAAATTACATTTATTCAACTTGAAGGCAGAGAGGGTTTTTTCTTTCCTTTTTTAAATAAAAAATCCACAGTTATCACCAAATGTAATCTGAAACAAAATTCAGATTGATGAATGGGATTCTCCACTACCTTCCTCTTCACCTGGTGAGAAGACGAAAGGCAGAACTACCATAAGCCTAAAGAAGCAATTGAAGGATCAAACTCTATCATTTTAAAATAGTTACGTTTTTTTTATTTTATAACAGAGTCTTACCATTTTAAAGCAGAGTTTGAAAAAGCCCCAAGAAAGGGTTTCTTCCATAAATGTGCAACCATACTGGATGAATCTGAATCTTATTGATTTAGATAAGGTCCAAATAGGTGGAAAATATATTTATAATTATTATTACATTCACTTTGTCTGGAAAATAATATTTAGTGACAATTATGCACAGTTTCTTCTGGTTTTCGGTACCTCAAAGGATTGTGAATGAATTACTGTGCAAAGTAAAGCAGGAGTTTTTTTTGTCTTTGGAACCTGTCTTCAATGTAGAAAACAAGGGCAGGGAGGTTGCACCAAAATGATGAGTTTTTCTCTGCTGTGTACTTTCTCCACCAGACTTTGAGATGGTTGAATAAAGTAGAGAATATCACAAAGGAATATTTGTTTAATGTTTCAGTTGGAAGAAAATAACTGTAATTATTCATTCTCTTACGAGAAGAAAAAATAGTCAGGGAAGATAGTGGGGTGTCACAGGACTCTGTTCTGGGCCCCATGTTACTCAACAGCTTTCTAAATCAGTGGTTCCCAATCTTTGGGCCTCCGGGTGTTTTGGACTTCAACTCCCACAGTTTCTAACAGCTGGTAAACTGGCTGGGATTTGTGGGAGTTGAAGTCCAAAACACCTGGAGGCCCAAAGGTTGGGAACCGTTCTAAATGATGGTCAGCAGTCCCGCCAGCACAAAGTTTGAACCAATTGAGCCACCACAACTTGACAGTACATGGAGATTTAGAGTGTTATTAGACCACAAGCTGAACATGAGTCAAAAGTGTGATACATCAGCTTAAAAAGTCAATGTGATTCTATGCTGCATCAATAGGTGTATAGTATCTAGATGAGGCTTGGACAACCCGTGGCTTTCCTTGTGTTGTGGACTCCCAGACTTTCTGACCATTGGACAAACAAGGCTCAAGCTTCTTGGAGTAGGAGTCTTAAACAGCTAGAGGGACACAGATTGTGTATGACTGGTCTAGATCGAGGGAAACCATAGTCCTATTCATAGAATCATATAATTGGAAGAGATCACATAGGCCATCTAGTCCAACCCCCTGCCATGCAGGTAAAGCACAATCAAAACACCTCCGACAGATGGTGATTTCACCTCTGTTTAAACGTCTCAGAAACAGTGAGTTCTCCTGTTGGACTGCTCTTACAATCAGGATATTCTGTTCAGGTAAAAATCTCCTTTCTTGTAATTTGAACCCATTACTTCGAGTCCTAGTCTTCAGGGCAGCAAAAAAAACAAAGCTTCTCACCCTTTCACATATTTGTACATGGATATTATGTCTCCTCTCAATCTTCTCTTCTGCAGGATAAACATACCCAGTTCTTTAAGCTATTCCTCATAGGCCATGGTCTCCAGACCTTTAATCATTTTAGTTGCTCTCCTCTGGACACCTTCCAGTTTGTCAATATCTCTTTTAAACAGTGGTGCCCAGAATTGGGCACAGTATTCCAGTTGAAGTCTGACCAGAGCATGACTTTCCTTTCTAGATATTATACTCTATTTTGCTTTGACCAGAATACTATATCCAGTTCTGGGCACCATAATTCATATATGATATTGACTGGGACATCTCCACATAAGGGAGACCAAGGTGATCAAAGATTTTCATAGCATTAAGTATAGTCTAGATAGGCAAAATATTGATAATAGGCATGTGCGATGGATAAAAAGTATCAAAAATCATTACAAAACTAGGGGCGCTGGCGTTTCATTTCAAACTTGTTTCTAAAGTATAGTGAAAATGCCGTTACTATAAAAAATGTAATGAAATTTAATTACTTTTTGTTATAGTAATTGTACAAGTGGGAAAATTTCAGGAACTCTTTTCTCCCTCATTTTACAGCTATTGGGGTGAAACTTGCTTCAATGGTAGAACACATTTACCTTTGTTAGCCCATCAAGTTTCAGAATGTTTCACTTCTCCACAGATGTTCAGGGAATTTTCAAAGTTTTTATAAATAATGTTTTTTTTAAAAAACTACAAGAGCTATTTTCTTGAGCTTTCTACACAATGACACAAGATAACAGGGGATCATTCCCCCCAACTTTCAAAATTATTCATACATCTGATTTCAGGGAATTTTTAAAAGTTTGGACAAAAACCTTTTTTTAAAAAAAAGAACCCAAAACAGCTGTTATTGAATGCCTCTCATTAACCAATAGAACTTCAATTTAGAGATTTCTTCCCAGCTCAGTGATTTACTTACTAGAAGTATCAGTCAGTCCTTCTCTTTGCAGATTTAACAATTTATGGGAACTCTAGTTGGCTGCTGCTATGGAAGGAAAATAGCTCTCACCTCTCCTGATTGGGGCTTCCTGATGCTAGGCAGAATTCTGGGAAATGTAGTTTAGGCAGGGCCTTTTGATTTCCCTGACATATGGCTCCTCACCTTTCCAAATTACATTGCCCAGAATTCTCTGCTTTCTGTCCCTGTTAACTCTGCTTTCTTCCTGTTGCTTCCCCCTCCTAATGACAAGAGGCTCTAATTTAAAGAGGAAAGGCAGCCTTTTTGGCTTTGCTTTGCTTCCTTGTGCTGAAAATGAAACTGACTTTGGGAGGATTCCAAGATTTACAACATGCAAATGAAAAAGTATTGGATGAGTTTCGATTCTTAAGTTTTTTGGTGAGGGCTAATATCCACGCATGGGATATTGCGGCGTAAGTATGAATTTAACGAATTTGATACAACCTACAATGACTAACGAAAAAATTGCACATCCCTAATTGAAAAGCTGTTTTTGTTGATGCTGGTTTGTTATAATAATTGCTTTTGTCATTAAGCTCAATGATATATTGGAAGTACAATTTATGAGTAACATTAGAACTAAAATATTATAGGATTTTGCGTGGTTTGGTATTGGAAGAGATCCATGGGGTTGATACCATGAGTTAACACTCTGGATGGCACCAGCTCCATTGATGCCATTGTTGCAATCCCATGCACAAGATTTAGTGGCTAATGTTTTCCTTCTGTCTTCATTTTCTCCCATAAATATGGTGATATGATTGTAAGTGACAATGATATAAATGCACTGACCATGCTCATGTTATCCAACATAACCAAGCTCTGGCTAATTGTTTATTCTGGCCTCTTTCTGAATGGTTGTTTTCTGCCTCCCAACCTGTAGCATGACAGTTTGGGTTAGCTCCCTCCCCTCCACTTCCTATATTTATATGAGATTGAGTTCCGAATATATCAGTGGTTATTATTCATTTATATGCATTTCTGTCTGATCTTGTTTCATTCTCTCCAGGTTTTTAAGGGGAGTTCTGTTTATTGCACTGCGAGGATTCTGGAATTAGACTAAGCAAGAGTGTTATTACTTCTCACATATCTTTGAATATTTGAATATATTTGCTCACTTAAAACATGGGTTTAGTCAGAAAGCATCAGGGATGGAATTAAAACACACACACAACAGCTGAACTAGGCAGTGACAATACATTTGTTTCCTTGTGGCAAATGAGAATTGCTTGCAATCTGGAAAGAAAAGGAATGAGAGAAAATATCTTATCTATCTTCTTTATATGACATCCTGGGAAATCACAGAATCATAGAGTTGGAAGAGACCACAAGTGCCATCCAATCTAACCCCATACTGCCATGCAGGAATATGCCAAGAGTTTATCCATCACATCAGAGACAAATGACTATGATTGACCTTCACATTTGTGGGTTTAACTTTTACAGATCATTCTGGGATTTGATTACTATAACTTTTCTGAGCATCTCTCGGGCCCCTTCCACACAGCTGAATAAAATCCCACATTATCTGCTTTGAATTGGAATATATGGCAGTGTGGACTCAGATAACCCAGTTCAAAGCAGATATTGTGGGATTTTCTGCCTTTATATTCTGGGTTATATGGCTGTGTGGACAGGACCAAGGTCTTTTAGTATGGGTCTCTGATCAACTTTTACTGATCGGTTCTGACATGTGAATCTCCTTTGATCATCTAATTAAGGAGATCCTCTCATCCATCTCATTAAGGAAAACCTTGCTTTGAGGCAAGATAATTTGATAGTGGGTTTGATCATACGCCTTTTTGAAAGGTGCGGGTTGAACACACTATTTCCATTGTCTGGACTACTCCCTCAGAAATTCTGGACTTCTGAGGGGGCAGTCCAGACAACCCTCTTGCATTTTCCAGGCTGATTCAGCCTGGAAAACCATGAGGGCACGAAACCCCTCCTGAAAACTCTTCACAAAAGCCTCAGAATTAAAAGGAAACTTCTCCTCCTGCCTGAAGTAACATGATGTAACTCAGCCTCTGTGGCCTGTACTATAGCAGGAGTTGGAGCCTGATTCAGATTCTGATTCCGATTTTGGGCCCATGCAGGACTTGGATCAAAGCCCAATGCCTCTGCAGGTACCCGAAGTAGTGGTGCCAGAGAATCCGCTAATTGGCAAGCATTCTGATCCTCAGTCAAGGTTGGTTTTGCCAGATGTTGTTGATGCAGGGGAGGATGCTGCTTTTAATCAGAAAGAATCTTTTCCAAAGGAAAGGAGTCAAAGGGAGGGTGTGAGACCGAGTTGACGTTTGGCTCTCAGGCGCACGAATGACTAACTTTCCCATGTGAAGTTCTGTGCGCCCCAACTCTCATTGACTTGTAGCCTGCTCTGGTTGCGGTGTCAACTTTGCCATTCTTGGAAGAAGAATCTATGTTCCTGTCTCTGCTCCTTGCCTTGTTCTCGTGTCTGGTTTCAGGATTTCCAGGCTGTGTTCGTGCCCAGTGACTCTCAAGTATACCTTGCTTTGTTAACCTCGAATCCATGACTCCTTGGCGATTGCTTCCCTTGTGGATTACAGTTTGTGGGATTACAGCATCTTGTTCTTGTTCCTTGCAACTTCTGGCTGACCCAGTTTGGACGGTGTTATGAACTAACTCCAACTTCTTGGCGGAACTATTGAGTTCCCTTTGTGGATTACAATATTGAAAGACTTTACTGGACTTGTGTTGAACAGTAATAGACTTTATATTATGGACTAGTTTCCTATTGGCTTTTTACACTATCTGCTTGCATATATATATAATCAATAAACTGCTTTGCTTATGATTCTGGCTCCAGTGTGGTTTTCAGGATGCTCTCGCTACCTTGAGGTGTAACAGAACATACCAATAACGCCCAAAAAGGGGGGACAAATCACTCCAGGTTCCCCCTATCTTTTTGGGCATCATTGGTATCTTCCTTCAGGCAGGCGGAGAAGCCAAATGACTCCTAGTGAGTTTCCTTTTTATTTTTAAGGGTTTTTTTTTTTTGGGGGTGGGGGGGTGTTGGATGGCCACATGTTATCCCGGAAATATTTGGGATGACATGTGGACAGCCAATGGGCAAAGCCTGTTTTCCCCCCTGTCTGTGTGGATTTAAATCCCCTTTGGAGTGGGTTTCTTAAACCCACTCGGAAGTGCATTTAATGGATGTGTGGAATCGCCATAAGATAAAACATCAAGGTAAAATTTCTTTTTAAGCAATGTAGTTTTTAATCTTTAATATTTATTTATTTTGATTATGCCAAAAAACACCCGTAGCAATTTTGGTCTGGCTTGCCTCTTTCATCTTGCTCTCTATGAAATCAAATGAACCTCTTAACAAAATTCGCTTTACATTAAAAAGTAGTATTGTAATATGATTGCTGCACCAGGTAAATTATAATTTAAAAGTAAAATTACAAATGGTTATGTGTAATGTCATGCAAATGGATGGAAAAGGCCCCTTCTGGTATTGCCTAAAAAGTCAGAACCATTGATGTTGCTTTTATGACAATTAACATAAAATTACCCAGAATGCCCTTTGCCTTGCTATTTCCAAATGATAGGCCTTGTAGACCAGGCACAATTAATTATGTCTTTGTATAAAAATGTGCTGATTCCAATCAAGGTCATAAGGCAGAAATGGCATGGATAGCATCACAATAATGAAAATATGATTAAATGAGAAATTCTTCTTTTCTTGGGCTGGAATTTAAGCACCTTGGTCCTCTTCAGATTCAGGCATAATGATGATGGGAAAATGGACAAAGAGCCAATCATAGATTGGGCCATGGTTAAGTGGGCGTTCTGGAAGGAAGCAAATTGGAGGAAAGTCAAAAGAGTTTGAGGAAAGTTGAAATGAAATTTTTCATTGGGTTGGTATATAGTCTGTGCTGGTGAGGCATTATCTGGAGTACTATATTCAGTTCTGAAAGCCTCGTTTTATAGACAAGTTGGAGGAAGTTCAGAAGAGGGCAATGAAGATAACAAAAGTTATGGAGAACAAAACTATGAGGAGAGGTTGAAAGACCTAGGCATGTTCATACTGATGAAGAGAAGACTGAGGGGTGATGTGATAACACTTTTAAATAACTCAAGGCTTATCCTTGAGAGAAGGAGGCATGCTTGTTTTCTGCTCTTCTACGAGGGAGGACCAGAGTCAATTTTTTTAAGTTACATGAGGGTAGCTTTCAACTGAACTTTAGATGGGACTTTTTGAAGGCTAGAATTATTTGGCAATGGAACCAATTGCATAGGGAAGTAGTGGGGTCTCCTTCACTGAATGTCTACAAAATGAGACAGGGAAGCTACCTGCTGGGAATGCTCTACCTGGAGATCTTGCAGTGAGGGTGGGGTTTCCTTTCCCTTCAACAGCAAGCAAAGGCCTTTTTTGTTTAAGTATGCATTTAATGTGTAACTTTAATTTGAAAGGCAGTGTTGGAAAAGGGTTCTATGGATACCATGCAGTGATAAAAATGAGAAATAAAAAGATCCAAGAACAATGTAGACTGAGCTCTCCTTTGAAGCCAAAACAACTAAACTGAGACTGTTATACTCTGGCCAATTCATGAGAAGACATGACTCATTAAAAAAAAAATGACAAGGCTTAGAATCAGAGAATCATAGAGTTGGAACAGACTTCGTGGGACATCCAGTCCAACCCCCTGCCAAGAAGCAGAAAAATTGCATTCAAAGCACCCACAACAGAAGGCCATCCAGCCTCTGCTTAAGAGCCTCCAAAGAAGGAGCCTCCACCACACTCCAGGACAGAGTGTTCCACTGCCAAACATCTCCCACAGTTGGGAAGTTCTTCCTAATGTTCAGGTGGAATCTTCTTTCCTGTAGTTTGAAGCTGTTGTTCTGAATCCTAGTCTCCAGGGCAGCAGAAAACAAACATCCTCCCTATGACTTCCCCTCACATACTGATACATGGCCAACATGTCTCCTCTCAGTCTTCTCTTCTGCAGGCTAAACATGCCCAGTTCTTTAAGCCACTCCTCATAGGGCTTGTTATCCAGACCCTTGATCATTTTAGGGGCCCTGGAATGTGTCCATTTTAGGGACACATTCCAGCTTGTCAATATCTCTCTTCAATTGCAGTGCCCAGAATTGGACACAGTATTCCAGGTGTCATCTGATCAAGGCAGAATAGAGGGGTAGCATGAGTTCCCTACATTTAGACACTATGCTACTATTTATGCAGACCAAAACCCCATTGGCTTTTTTTGCTGCCACATCATATTGTTGGCCATGAGTACTTCAAGACCTTTTTTACATATACTTTTGCCGAGCCAGGCATCCTCCATTTTGTATCTTTGCATTTAATTTTTTTCTTCCTAAGTGGAGTCTCTTGCATCTGTCCCTGTCAAACTTCATTATGTTAGTTTTGGCCCATCTCTAATCTGTTAAGATCATTTTGAATTCTGCTCCTGTCTTCTGGAGTATTAGCTATCTCTCCCAATTTGGTGTCGTCTGCAAACTTGATGATCATGCCTTCTAACCCTTCATCTAAGTAATTAATAAAGATGTTGAACTGGACTCAGGATGGAACCCTGTGGCATCTCACTTGTCACTTCTTTCCAGGATAAGGAAAACACATTGGTGAGTGGGTGCTGTGACGGCGCGAGTGGCGCCATTTATATGTCAAACTATAAGTTTCAAGATTTGAATTGCTGTATCATGCCTGATTTTGCCCTTACCCTGTAAATGTAGTTGGATTGGTTATTTATATCTGTCAATCAATGTTGTTTGTACCTGTTATATTGCTCACTCAGCTAAACTGTTTGGCTCCACCTCTTCCTGGAGTAGGACTGTGTTTCCTCCTTTTCATTCCACTCTATCGGATGGACGTGAAAGAGAGGCTTGGCTCTGAAAGCCCTTCAAAAGTTACCTCTCAGCACCAATTCTGAGGTTCTTACCCTTGGGACTCACACTTCATGTTCAGGGCCAACCTGAACAACGTTGAGGAGTCTCAAGCGCCTTCACATCAGTCCTTTGGCAACAGAGGAAGACTATTGTCTTCAGATATAGGTCATTGGACTGAGGCTGAGTTTGCTCCGGCATTCACAGCCAGAGAAAGAGGGATCTGGACAAGCTTCATGGACTTAAACAATCAAAGACTGTAATGTATATTTTCTTTTACCCCCTTTGTGAAGAATAAACCCAGTTTTTGAGTTAACTACAGTGTTTTGGTCCTTGGGAGTTCCAGTTTCCCTAAAGGAGGGCAAGAAGCAATCCCCTGGGGAAAGATGTCACGTCCATGCCTCTTTCACTAAGAGTTTACAGCCCCAGGTGCGACGGCACAGTGCTGAGAGAAGCCTTCTTTTCCAGAAGTACTGAGAGAGAAGCCTTCTTTTCCAGAACTGCTGAAAGAAGCCTTCCAGAAGTGCTAAGAAGGGAAAAGAAGGAGTGAAAGGGCCTTGAATTTGCCAAGCCCATAGTCTCCTAAAGATAAAGAAGTCAAAGGAAGCCCAGCCTTCAAAAAGTTGAAACATTTGCTAAGTTCCCGCCTTTTCTGTTTCTCAAGCCAGCAAATCGCTACATTCAGCTCTTGCAACTGCAGCAAAATCCAGGTTTCTGCAAAGTAGATACATTTCTCCAGAAGTCAGCCTTTACAGCAACCAAGCCTCTTCCAGAAACCAGTTTGCAAAGCAATAAATTCCAACCTTCTGCAGTTCCTGCCATTTCTTCAAAGCCTGCTGCAAGTTTATGAAAGCCCAGGCTTAACTTCCCAGTTAAGCAGCTGTTTTAATTGTCTTGTTTAAAATATTGCATTGCCCTTTTTGTGTGCCTTTAATTGTATAGTTAAATAGTATTGCATTTTGTACTGTTTGAAACTTGGGATAAGTTTTCTTTTGAATTTCACAGAATGTCAAGTCATAGCAATGAGATTTTGCAAACAAGGGTCAAATCCCCCTGCCCTGTCAGAGAAAGGCACCCCACAGAGAAAACAATGCTCTGCCTTTTGCAGCAGGAAGGCCAGCTTAGGCAGAGGTTTAACAGAGCTTGGCAAAACCTGCCAACCATAGCTGATGCAATAAGGGCATCCCTTTGCCCAAAGCAAAAGGAAATTCTTAGGCAAGAATTTGTAAAGGCCTTCAATAATGGGAGTGCTATTGCAGAAGAAATAATCTATGTACTGAACAAAATTAACACTCCAGAGTCTTTAGATAGGGCTAAGGAAATTTCTTTTAGCCTACAAGAAGAGAGGAGGCGCTACAGCGCGGTTCTATCTGAACCAGAGCCCAGTTCCTTATTCAAAGGTGCAGAAGAAAGGGTTCAAGGCTCCCCATGTGTAAGCCTTAGATCCAGTCTGCTCAAGATTCCATCTAATGATGCTAGCCATAAATCCAAGCATTCATCTAGGCATAGCAGTTCCTCCCAATCCATACATTCATTCATCAGTACTTCTTCCAAAGCAGCCCACTACAACAGAGAGGCTGTCCGTTTGAAAATTAGAAAAGAGGTTTTAGAAGCACAGGCGTCTGCAGAAATGGCTAAGCGAGACCTTTCCTTCAATGAAGAGGAACTCCTCCTTCAACAGGCTAAAGCCAAGCAGAAACTGCTTCTAGCGCAGGCTAGGGCCCAGCAAGAAGCTGATCTAGCGCAGGCTAGGGCCCAACAAGAAGCTGACCTAGCACAGGCCAGGGCCCAGAGAGAAATAGAGCTTGCAATGGCTGAAGCCAAGCAAGATGAGCTGCAACGGGATCTAGATCTGCTTCAAGTAAAAAGAGACACAGCACAAAAGATAGTCAGAGCTAACGTTCTAGCCAAAGCCCTATCACAGGAACTAACACAAGAAAACCTTAGTTTCCTGCCAACACAAGAGCCTACAGCAAAGATTTCAGCACATCTGCAACTGGAATCACCTGTAGTGCAGAGTCATATCTCCTTTTGCCACCTTGAAGACCGCTCACCTGTTCCAGTGTTCGCAACTTCAAGGCCAGCCCATTCCTCAGAAGTACAGCAAAGCACGGCCGGGAGAGTGCCATCTCTGTTAGAGTCCATTCCTGCACTTAGGCCTCAGAGATACCACCTGTCTACTTGGGAACAAAAGGATGACGTCTTTCAACAACATCCAGATGTCCATCCACATTGGCAAGGCATGGCCGGGAGTGAACCACCACATTCATCCCTGCATACCAAGTCAGTTCTCCCATCGCTGAAGATGAAGGCTTCAGAGGTGCTGCCTGCCAGCAATCTGCTGAACCCAGCATCGCCTACCATCGCGAAAAGATGTGTTCAACCGAAGAACATTGAGTTTGTCACGCCACATCACACTCCTCAGATGTACCCTTACACACTGGAGTCTCAATTGGGTTCCCTCTTGAGAAATCCAAGAAGAGACATCAGAGACAAAGGCGTCCAGAAATTCACTGACCGACCGGATGACTACCTTTTGTGGAAAATCACCTTCATGAGGGCCATTCGAGATTTCAAGCTAGAAGCGGATGAAGAACTGTCCCTTCTTATGGCGTGGCTTGGACCCAGCTCAGCCGAGCAAGTAAAAAGACTTTATGCTGCTCATGTAGCAGACCCCCAAAGAGCTTTGTCCACAGCGTGGTCTCGCTTGGACCAGCGCTTCGGTGCGAGCACTGAGATAGAAGCATCCCTCATGGATCGACTCAACAGGTTCCCATCACTGAAGATGAAAGATTGCAAACAGCTTTGGGACTTTAGTGATCTTTTACTAGAGCTAGCTTCAGCCAAAGGAAATCCAGAGCTGCCAGGTTTAGCATGTCTGGACCAGCACACGTCTCAGAGTGCCATCCTCTGCAAACTTCCTTTTCCTCTTCGAGAAGCTTGGGGGAAACAGGTGTTCAAGTACAAAGAGGAGAATGCAAATGTATACCCACCCTTCACCTTTTTGGTGGATTTCGTCACTAGAGCAGCCCGTGAGAGGAATGACCCTCAAACAGGTCTTCTCGCTTTGTACCAAGACCTAAAGCCTGAAAAGACCTCCAAAGAAGACAAAGCCCAGGGCAAAGATCTTAGAAGGAACCTGAGTGTCAACATGACAGACGCAACTCCTGCAACTTCTGCTCAACCAGTCAGCAACAACACCATATCCTGTCCCATTCATCAAAGGCCACACAGCCTAGCTGAATGCAGAGAGTTCGCAAAGAAGCCTTACAAAGAACGACTCCAAATAGTTCAAAAGGCCAAGGTGTGCTTTAGATGCTGCGGCGCCACTATTCACTTCTCCAAGGACTGCAAAGAAAAGGTTAAATGCCAACACTGCAACAGCATCAAGCATTGCTCTGCAATGCACAACTTCGATTCCCCTCAATTCAAAGCAAAGTCAAATTCTCCTGCCAAAGAAGAAACCAAAGAAGACCAAAAGCCTACAGAACCTCAGGTAGCCCTCAAGGCTCCTGCGGTTGCCTGCACCAAGCTTTGTCAAAATAGCCACAAGCCCAGGATTTGCCACCCAATCTGCCTGGCAGAGGTGTATCCAGACAAGCAGCCGTGGAATAAGAAAAGGGTCTACGTCGCCTTGGATGCCCAAAGTGACGCATCTCTTGCAACCCCAGAGTTCTTCAACATGTTTGACCTTCATACAGAGACAATAGAATACACCATATCCACTTGTTCTGGAAAGAATAAGATGAATGGCAGAGTTGCAACAAAGTTCAAAATCTCGCCTGTCGGACAAAAGGTCAGATACGATCTTCCTGACCTTATAGAATGCAGCCTGATTCCCAGGAACAAAGAACAGATAGCCACGAAGGAGGTGGTACAAGCCCATCCTCATCTCAAAGGTATTCAAGATCTAATTCCAGCTTTGGACTTGGAAACAGACATCGTCATGCTTATCGGTGCAGATTGTCCCACACTGTTCCGTGTTAGCAACCAGATTGAAGGTCCTAAGGGTTCACCCATGGCCCAGCAGTTGCCTTTAGGATGGACGGTGTTAGGCCCAGTCTGCCTGAACAAGATGTTCCAGCCTGTCACTAAAAGGCCTTCACTAATGCAAGGAAGTGCCAGCCACATCTCAGTTTGCTGCCAGGGAGTAATGCCTGATTACTCTTCCATCTTCGAAGTCACAGAGAGAGATGAGCAAACAGCCTTCTCTAAAAATCAACAGAAGTTCCTTGAGATGATGAACAACCAAGTCACTCAAGACCCTGAAGCACCTTTACCTTTCAAGCCGGAAAGACCATCTCTACCCAACAACAGAGATGTTGCCCTTCGTCGTCTCCTGTCCTTAAGAAGAAGGATGCTAAAAGATCCAACGGTAAAGACCCAGATCACCCAGTTTGTGGAAGACCTCTTCAGAAGCAACTACGCTGAACCAGCCAGCGTGTGTGCGGAGGGAGAAGAGCAGTGGCATTACATATCCACTTCAGAAAATCCGGCAGATGTGACATCCCGAGGAACATCAGCCGCAAAGTTGTCCAAGTCATCCTGGATCACTGGACCCAAATGTCTTCAAAATCCTTCCTTTCCAGAAAGCATTTCCGTGCTCAAAGACACTGAGTTGCCAGAAATTCAGTCCTGCAAATCTACCATCGATGGCCAAGACTTATCAAGGCAAGGTTTAAATCCAGCCAAGTTTGAAAGATTTTCAAAATGGACTAGACTTCAGGCAGCCATTGCCAGGCTCATACATTACATCACTACAAAAAACAGTGGTGCAATTCAGCCCCAAGATCTTTCAAAAGCCTCAACAGTCATCCTGAGATCCACTCAAAGACAGTGTTTTTTAGAAGAAATAGCTTGTCTAGAAAGAAAAGCATCCTTGCCCAAAAATAGTTGTTTAAAGGACTTGAACCCCTTCCTGGACAATGAGGGTCTCCTTAGGGTTGGAGGTAGACTAAAGAGAGCAAAGATTAGATCCTGTGTTGAAAATCCTTTTATTTTGCCACACCATAGCCACATAGCTCTGCTGTTGACACAGCATTTCCACACAAAAGTCAAACACCAAGGAAGGTCAATTACAGAGTCTGCCCTAAGAAACTATGGGTTTTGGTTTGTTAATGCTCGTAAAGGTTGGGGATTTGGTGTTACTTAACAAAAAGATGCTCCTAGACACCAATGGGCTAAGGGTATTGTGTCAAAATTGTATCCTAGCTCTGACAATAGAGTGTGCAAGGCCCAGGTTAAGATCATCTCTAACGAAAAGGTTTCTTTGTTTGACAGGCCTATTAGCGACATGGTTATGTTATTTTCACAAGACATACAGTCTTAGAGTTATTAGAGTTAAAGGTATTTAACTCCATTTTGTTTAGATTTCCGAAAGTCCGGAAATCTAGGCCGGGAGTGTGACGGCGCGAGTGGCGCCATTTATATGTCAAACTATAAGTTTCAAGATTTGAATTGCTGTATCATGCCTGATTTTGCCCTTACCCTGTAAATGTAGTTGGATTGGTTATTTATATCTGTCAATCAATGTTGTTTGTACCTGTTATATTGCTCACTCAGCTAAACTGTTTGGCTCCACCTCTTCCTGGAGTAGGACTGTGTTTCCTCCTTTTCATTCCACTCTATCGGATGGACGTGAAAGAGAGGCTTGGCTCTGAAAGCCCTTCAAAAGTTACCTCTCAGCACCAATTCTGAGGTTCTTACCCTTGGGACTCACACTTCATGTTCAGGGCCAACCTGAACAACGTTGAGGAGTCTCAAGCGCCTTCACATCAGTCCTTTGGCAACAGAGGAAGACTATTGTCTTCAGATATAGGTCATTGGACTGAGGCTGAGTTTGCTCCGGCATTCACAGCCAGAGAAAGAGGGATCTGGACAAGCTTCATGGACTTAAACAATCAAAGACTGTAATGTATATTTTCTTTTACCCCCTTTGTGAAGAATAAACCCAGTTTTTGAGTTAACTACAGTGTTTTGGTCCTTGGGAGTTCCAGTTTCCCTAAAGGAGGGCAAGAAGCAATCCCCTGGGGAAAGATGTCACGTCCATGCCTCTTTCACTAAGAGTTTACAGCCCCAGGCGCGACGGCACAGGTGCATTTACTTAGCCAATTACAGATCCACCTAACCATAGTTTTGCCTAGCCCACATTTGACTAGTTTGCTTTCCAGAAGGTCATGGGGGGCATTGACGAAGGCCTAATTGAAATCCAGGTATGCTACATCTACGGCGTTCCCTGCATTGACCCAGCTTGTAACTCTATCAAAAAAAGAGATCAGATTAGTCTGGCATGACTTGTTTTTGATAATTTCATGTTGAATATTAGTGATTACCGCATTCATTTCTAATTGTTTGCAGACCACTTCCTTAACTATCTTTTCCAGAATCTTACCTGATATCTTCTTGAAGATAGGGGCCACATTTGCCTTCCTCCAATCTGCTGGGACTTCTCCTGTTCTCCAAGAACTCTCAAAGCTAATTGCCAGTGGTTCTGAAATAACTTCTGCTAGCAACTTCAATACCCTTGGATGAAGGTGGTCTGGCCCTGGGGACTTGAATTCATTAGAGTGGCCAGGCGTTCCTGGACAACTTGTTTCCCTATATGTGGTTGGATTTCCCCCAATCCTTCGTCCACTCCATGTTGCTGAGGTTGAGGACGGCTCTCTTTTTGTGAGAAGACTGAGGCAAAGAAGGCATTAAGCAGTTCTGCCTTTTCCCTATCCCCTGCCAGCATAACCTGATATTTTCCTCACAGAGGCCTTATCGCCACCTTGTTCTTCCTCTTCTACCGACATAAGCAAAGAAGCCCTTTTTATTATTTGTAATGTCTTTGGCATGCCTGAGCTCGTTTTGTGTTTTAGCATTGTGAAAATTTTCCCTACAGGAGTTGATGATTCGTTTGAATTCTTCTTTGGTAATTTCTTCCCCTTTCCACTTCTTGTGCATGTCTCTTTTGAGTCTTAGCCCAGTAAGAAGTTCTTTGGACATCCATTCTGGCTTTTCACTATCTTCTTTTTTCTCTTTGTTGGCACTATTTGTAATTGTGCCTTGAGTATTTAACTCTTGAAAAACTCCCATCCATCCTTAACTTCCTTTTCTTTTATTATTGGTGTCCACAGAATGCCGCTCAGTATTTCTGCTCAGTGTTGACTATTAGTGATGACTGCATTCGTTTCTAAGTGTTTTCAGACCTCTTCCTTGAGAGTGTGAGGCATGAACAGGCCTCAGACTCTCTCCCCCTCTTTTTTATACAGACTTGAGCTGTAATGCACAAAGAATGGCTAAAGCATAACTGGTTATATTTTTAGCCTTGTCAGAAAGATATCTGAGATTCTCACAATCCATTAGTATCCGCAGTAGAGGAATAGGTCAGTATTCAAGCAGTTCAACAGGATTAAAGAGGACTTCTAAGAACTATGCAGCAGTTTGACCTGACCTCTGGAGTCAAACGAAGAGTGAGAGAGACAGAGAACTCCTCACATAGGTTCTAGCTGTTTGCTGTGGTTTCATGATCAGAACTAGCTCCCAAAGATGAAGTATTTTATCTGACCACCTGTAAGGTGACACTGCTGAGCAGCACCTATAAAATCAATAGTTCCTTGGACAGTGTCCTGGGCAAGGCACCCAGCTCTTGCTGCCATAACCAATTATTGAAAAACCATTGCAAAATAATGATAAAAAACATGGATGGTTTCTGTACGTTTTAGTGTCAAGTGGAAACCTGAAGCATGATTATGGAACTCTTCACATGGGCTGAAATTCAGCAATAGCAATGTTTTTTCACTTTTGCCATATAGCCCACCAGCTCCCATCACATACCAGAATAGTACTTCCATGACAGCCCCATGGCGAAAGTGAAAAAAAACAACCCTGTCGCTGCCGAAAAATTGCCAATGGTGGACAACTGGAGGCTGCTCATCTTTTCACAAGTAGGCTTCTTCCATGTGATGAGGTGGGGGAGGCCAGGATGGTGCAGGGTGTGAGGTGACAGATCCCCATCCCCTGGACAAGTGCACCGAGATCACAGCGATTCATGGTTATACGTGGTGATTCTGGTGATGCATATGAAGAGGTCCTATGTTAACCTTCTGGGACACAAGCCAGGGCATTCAAGCCAGGGTTTAGTTCCACCTACCAGCTCCTTAAACTTAACAGAGAGTCTTAATGCCTCACCATAGATGAAAAAGTTTTATTAGCTAGATGAAGAATGTTTTGCTAGTAAACTCCATGGGGAGTGTAAAGTGCCCTTCCCCCAGCATTGTAACAATAAAGTAAAATACAAATTGAAGTAGTGTGTTCCACAAAGGCCATCCCAGTCTCCCTCCCCCAGGACTTCTGAGTTACCATTGCAACTTAAAAAAACAAAACGAAATTCTTCAAGGTATGCAATTTTCTGCTAAAATAAAGTACAACTTCTATTTACCTTTTTCATTCATGAAAGTACTTTCCATAAACCTGGTTGTTTTTGGTTTAATCAAAAATGGAGGGTATGTCCTATACGTTCCGGGGCAGAGGAACAGAATAACACTGATTTAAAATATAACCGGTCCATAAAACAGCTTCTTTTAGGCACAGAATTGCAAAAACAGAGTATCTGATTTTTACAGTGAAATTGGACCCCTCTTCCCATTGTGGTTTTTTTCTAATATGTGCAGAATATACTTTGCAAAATTGTCCTTTATCTGCCTGTAGCTAAGTAAGTATGAACACACAGCAAATCAAACAGGCTGATGATAAGGATGCAGCCATTCAAATGCTATTATTTTTACTCTAAAGCAACAGTAATTGTGCAAATGCACCCATTTTCTCAAGGCCACAACCAAATAAAAGTCTGTCATGTTGTGTGTCACATCTAGCAGAAAATGTAACATCCTGCCTCATTTACTCTGCATAGATGAAACAAATCAGGATATGGAGACGTAAAAAAAAGGAAGTTGCCTTATCCTGCATCAGAGCATTGAACTATTTGGCCTAATATTGTCAACTCCAACTTAATGTTGCCAACATTATCTGATGAGCAATAACTCATGAGCCAGCATGGACTAATGCTCTGAGTAAGGATTCTTGTCCAGGGAAACCTTTGGCCAGTTCCTTTTTATCAACCTTAGAGGAAGGTAAGGGCGAAGTCCTTTGTCAAGAAATCCTATGGTTGAGTTGATTCGAAGGCACACTACCACTAGAATGAAACAGATTTCCAGGGTTTCAAACTGGTTTTTTTCTAAGTGCTGCTTAGAGATCTTGGGATATGGGAGGGGACCATCATGGTAGGTAGTCCAAAGTGTTGGAAGTGTTCTACCTCTAGAGAAACTCAGGACACTTCCTTGCTATCTTTTCATAAGCAAAGGAAAATGTTTTTATTCTGATACACTCTAGGGAACCAATTACAAGGTCTTGTGTAGTGTGATGTTTTATTGACCCCATATTTACTTTTTAATGGGTTTAGTATTTGATGTCGACTTCCATCAAGTCAATTTTAGCTCACAGTAATGCTATGAATGAGATACATTAGGTGCCACAAACTCTTTCCTAATGTTACATTATGTTAGTATGGTGGGCATTCATACAAAGGTTGGGTGACCCTTGAAATCTTTTCCAACCACTTTACCACTTCTTTTTTCTTTTCCACTGAGAAAATACTGATTCCTGTTTCATCTCTGATCACTGATATTCTCCCCGCCCTTCATGCGAGACCATTCGGCCTCAAATCTTTCAGCCAACCATTTGGATTAGCAGAAGTTTCCCTCCTTGGCTTCAAGTATGTATTTAGAGAAGATATGATCAACATAGTTTTGCATTCCCTTGGCTTTTCTGGTTGAGAAATAGGTAGGGGAGAGGAAGACCAGATGTTTGAAGGAAATGGGTTTATGGAATCAGTGGTTAAATCTGACAATAGTAGTTTAAAATAAACTTTATTGCTCTCTCGCTCTCCCTGTCACATTACAAACACTCCATTCAGAATCTTGTCAAGATGAAAGGTCAACATAGGTTAAGTGTAAGAGGGAGTTACCTTCATATAAATCAACACACACACAAACTACAAGTGTAACTGATGTTTCTAAGGTTGTAGCAGGCAGCTGTTAAGAGTAATGGGATGGAATTAAAGAAAAACTGTGGAGCTTTGGCTGACTGCTCGGTCAGGTCTATTTGAGGCTGTAATAGACTCCCAAGAGAAGATGTGAGAGCTTTGCTGTTTGGTCATTTAAAAATTGAGCTGGACAATTCAGTGGCAGGACCACAGCAGGGAACAGTCTGACAGAGAAATATGCCATGGTGAACAATGTATGATTTATAAGGTGCTGTTTGCTCAGATTCAAATCCTGAAAACCTAAGGGGGAAAAAGAGCATAGTTACAAGAAATTCTTACAAATGGTTTTATTTCTCCCACTTCTGAGAAAAAGGTTATGTCTTTATGTTTGAATACACACATGCGCGCTCACTCATTATCACACATATTATGGCTGATCTCAGAGACACAATATAACTGCAACCTTGCTTCGAACGACACTGTTATGTGGCAAACCGGGTGATTTGAGTCCAGGGACACTTGTCTGAGACATACCTGTCTGCCAGAATGAAATCTAGACAGTAGTTCTGCTTGAGTCGAGGCATAAAACAAATGGTTGTTTTTCTTATGTGCTTTCAAATAGCTGTCGAAGTACAGTGACCCAATCATCAGGTTTTCCTGAAATCACATCTTGTTGGGATTGTGGTAATGCAGCCTGTGTGGCCTTGTCTTTGGAAACTGCTTTGAAACTAAAAACAGTTTCACATTGCTGTAGCTGGATTGCTGACTGGAGCTGGTTATAGAGAACCTAAGACTCCCTTGTTGAAACAGCTTCACTGGCTATTGGTACATTTCTAGGCCCAACTCAAAGCACTGGTTATGACCTATAAAGGTCTATTTTATGAAATCATTATAGAATGATACAGTTGGAAAAACCCTAAGACCATCCAGTCCAACCTCACTGTAACATGCAGGAATACACAATCAAAGTACTCTTGAATGATGGCCACCCAGCCTCTATTAAAATACCTCTAAAGATGGAGTTTTATCATATTCCAAGGCAGCATATTCCATTATTGAACAGCCCTTATTATTAGGAAGTCCCTTCTCATGTTTAGCTGGAATCTCTTTTCCTGCAGTTTGAAGCCATTGGTTCCTATCAGTTCCTGAAGTTTTCTGAAATTCAGAAGGCCTCCATCTGCTAACAGGAAACAGCAAACAGGGAGGCAATCTTGTGTGTTTTGGATGGTACTTCCAGAGACTGAGATGAGCTACAGACATAGCTCTCTCTTGTGTTCCCACTCAGTCTCCTCTGAAGGCTTCTTGAAGACTTCAGGGGTTGGGAAGATGCTGTCCTTCCAATACTTTACAACCCAGGCTGTGAAGTGTTTCATAGGTTCTAAGCAATACTTTGAACAGTGTTTGGAACACACTATAAATCAATGAAAATATAGAAGAAAATAGATGTATCCATAGACATTTTAATGGAGTTCTGGGGAGCTTTGGGGAGTGGAATTTTCCTTATGAGTTTTCAGACATCTGGCCAGATTTTTGCGGTTGTGCTGATTTTGTGCATTTCTCAACTCAACATTTCTACACAGAAAAACCTTTATTAAGGAACATTGTGTACAAAACTGCCTCTTGTTATGTACAAAATGTGTATGTTGTGGAGTTTTGCATACAAAATGTGTATGTTGTGGAGACTTGGTGTCTACTGGAGTTCATTTCCAGGATTCCCTGTTGATAGCAAGACCCATGGATGCTCAAATTCCATCTATATATATAAAAGAGTGATGGCATCACGGCAATTCACAAAACAACAAAAGTACAGGCCCCCCAACCTCAAAATTTGACAACACAACCCATCATCCACGCCTCAAGGTTGATACAACAAAAAGAAAAGAAAAATAAAGTCCTAATTAGAGGGAGAGCAATAATTGTTTTTATCCAATTGCTGCCAGTTTAGAGGGCTAATCTCTGCCCACTTGGTTACCTAGCAACCAAGGGACAGCCAGGTCTCAGTTAGGGGACAGGCAGATTTAGGCCTCACTTAGACTTCTTCCACAGATTATCTAATTTGCACTGGATTATATGGCAGTGTAGACTCAAGGCCCTTCAACACAGCTATATAACCCATTTATAATCTTATATTATCTGCTTTGCACTGGATTATCTTGACTCCACACTACCATATAATCCACTTCAGTGTGCATTTTATACAGCTGTGAAGAAGGGGCCTCAGATAATCCAGTTCTGAGCAGATAATATAAGATTGGAAATATACAGTAGAGTCTCACTTATCCAACGTAAACAGGCCAGCAGGATAAGTGAATATGTTGGATAATAAGAAGGGATTCAGGAAAAGCCAATTAAACATCAAATTAGGTAATCGTTATACAAATTAAGCACCAAAACATCATATTATACAACAAATTTGACAGAAAAAGTAGTTCCATGCGCAGTAATGCTATGTAGCATTTACAGTAGAGTCTCACTTATCCAACACTCGCTTATCCAACATTCTGGATTATCCAACGCATTTTTGTAGTCAATGCTTTCAATATATCGTGATATTTTGGTGCTAAATTCATAAATACAGTAATTACTTATATAGCATTACTGTGTACTGAACTACTTTTTCTGACAAATTTGTTGTCTAACATGATGTTTTGGTGCTTAATTTGTAAAATCATAACTTAATTTGATGTTTAATAGGGTTATCCTTAATTCCTCATTATCCAACATATTCGCTTATCCAACGTTCTGCCGGCCCGTTTATGTTGGATAAGTGAGACTCTACTGTACTGTATTTACAAATTTACCACTAAAATATCACAATGAATTTAAAACACTGACTACAAAAACATTGATTATGAAAAGGCAGACTGCGTTGGATAATCCAGAACATTGTATAAGCGAATGTTGGATAAGTGAGATTCTTCTTTAATATGAAATAATTACTGGGATAGAATAATGCAGAACAATATAATCTCTAAAACCAGAACCGTAAATAAACAGGGGAATTCCACACAGGAAACAATCAGGGCCAGCTAACACCTCCCAACAAAGTATTCCCATCATCAAAGTCTGGCAAATCCTGTTTTCTCAGGGCCACAGACAGTAGAAGCACATAAAATATCGCAAACAACACCACTCTGAAAACAAGGGAATTCCAAACAGGAAAGAATCAGGGCCAGCTAACACCTCCCGACAAAGTATTCCCACCATCAAAGTCTGGAAAATCCTCTGTTTTCTCAGGGCCACAGACAGTAGAAGCACATAAAATATCGCAAACAACACCACTCTGAAAACAAGGGAATTCCAGACAGGAAACAATCAGGGCCAGCTAACACCTCCCAACAAAAAATTCACTCAGGGAGGAAACAGCCAGGCTTTAAAGCTGCAAGGCCATTACATCCTAATCATTTTTCCTAATTGCAGCATTCATACTTGCCTCCAACAAAAAAAAAAAACCAGTCAGAAATATTGTATACTCACAACCTTTAGGAAATAATATCCCCTGATGGCGCAGCGTGTTAAAGCGCTGAGCTGCTGAACTTCTGGACCGAAAGGCCACAGGTTTGAATTGGGGGAGCGGAGAGAGCCCCCACTGTTAACCCCAGCTTCTGCCAACCCAGAAGTTCAAAAACATGCAAATGTGAGTGCATCAATAGGTACTGCTCCGGCGGGAAGGTAACGCCGCTCCATGTAGTCATCCCACATGACCTTGGAGGAGTCTACGGACAACGCCGGCTCTTCGGCTTAGAAATGGAGATGAGCACCAACCTCCAGAGTAAGACACGACTGGACTTAATGTCAGGGGAAAACCTTTACCCTTGACCTTAACTACCACCAATTCCTCAATACTTTATTTCCCATACCACCAGACTTCGCCACAGCAACGCGTGGCCGGGCACAGCTAGTGATATATAATGGTGTAGTAAAATGCCTTCCCCCCCCAGGTGGCGCAGTGGGTTAAACCGCTGAGCTGCTGAACTTGCTGACCAAAATGTTGGTGATTTGAATCTGGGGAACAGGATGAGCTCTCACTGTTAGCCCCAGTTTCTGCCAACCTAGCAGTTTGAAAACATGCAAATGTGAGTAGATCAATAGGTACCGCTCTGGTGGGAAGATGCAGTCATGCTGGCCACATGACCTTGGAGGTGTCTACGGACAATGCCGGCTGTTAGGTTTAGAAATGGAGATGAGCATGCCTAGACTTAATGTCAGGGGAAAACCTTCACCTTTACCCAAAATGTTGTAAAAAAGCAAAATGAAGAGGGTTTTTTGTGGTGGTGGCGGCAGCGGTGGGGAATATTTTCAAGCCATAGGTGATGAAATCTGTGAATGAAGTATCCATGGATAGTACCATGGGCCTGCTGTATACTTTTTCATGCTTAAAGAACTCATGTGAAAATTAGATAACCCAGACTTATGACTGCATTTAACACTGACATCAACCAAAATAAACTGATTCATCTATTCCCTCATAAAGGAGGCCTCACAATTTTGCTAATGTTAAAATCAAAAGGAGACTTACCTAAAACTCTTAAGTCACAGCCATCTTCACTTCAAAGGATGAAATAATTAACAACCCTGCCCTTCCTAATGTACCTTTGAATAAAATATACACCTTACCTGTGAATTTCAGAATTTACCAAGAAACCTTAGAAGCTTTTATTTTTAAAGGCCCCTCAGAGAAATAACTAACGTCTTCTTAATCATGTCCAGGCAAATGCAATTAAAATTAAGCCAGTGCTATGCTAAGAATAGAAATGCTCTGCTTCACAGTACTGTCAGTGCATCTAAAGGGATATGAGTTTTATAAGCGAGTCCACATTGTCTTGTCTCATCACTTGGACCCTGCTTTCCAAGCAGGAACAAGGTGTCGCAGGTTCAATCCAAATGAGTACTTTTTCTAAGAATATGATCATGGAATATAATCTTCCTGAGAATCTCATACCTCACAACCTCTGAGGATGCCTGCCATAGATGTGGGCGAAACGTCAGGAAAGAATGCTTCTGGAACATGGCCACACAGCCCGAAAGACATACAACAACTCAGGAAGTTTAATTGCACAGTTTGGCAAGATGCATCTAACTCTATATATCAGTGTAAGATATCAGAGCTAGGCACTGGCTGGGTATATTATCTAAAGTTTCCTAGGCTAGAAGGTGGAGTGGAGTGTGATATGTGTTTGATTTCACATAGCTTCCCCACTTAAGATGAAAACTGGTCTTTAATCACATATCAATTCACCCATTTAACTGAAGGCAAAGTAAAAAGACTTCTATACTCTAGGCCACTGGTCTCAAAAGCCACAGAAAATGATGGAAAAATAGCAGAGATAACTACTGACATTGAATTTCCTATCTGTTTTCATTAAGCAAGCCAGGATTGGAAAAGGGAAGATAGAAAAAGGAATCTGGAGGCTATAGACTGTTTGGCCAAGCTGATGGAGCCATGTGTCTTCCATGCAACTATGCTTCATTGAATTAAAATGGCCGTTAGTCATAATTTGCAAAGAAACCAATCTGTTTCCTCCACCACTTTCAAAAGCTGCCAGCTCCTTGGCTTCAGCAGCCAAAAGCCAGGCCATTATACCATTATACCATGTGCCAAGACAACACAATACTTGCCCATGCTTCCAGGCAGGTGCACTGTCAAGACAAGTACCTGATAAGTAAGAAAAATCTTCACTGGAGTGATCAGAAAGATAGATCAATATTATATACATAAACAGACCCCAGCATTGACACCTGAATTATAATGCAAGATGCCCTCTCATTTCATGGGTAAAAGCTAAAATGAATGGCAGTTGATCCCTTGTGAAACAGGACAGCATGTTCCATAACATCACAGTTTAAGAAGGATATCAGAAAGCTGGAATGTGTCCAGGGAATGATGACCAAGATACTGAAAAGCCTGGAAACCAAAACCTGCATGGTTGAAGAAACTAGGTACATTTAGCTTGAAGAAGAGACAACAGAAAAATGATAAGGTGCCAATCATCAACTATCTAAAGATCTGTTAGTTGGAAGGTTGCTGATGACCTTGGCCTAACAACACAAGCAAAAGACTTTGAAACAGTCAAAATCCAACTTACTAATGCCTTGAAAGATCTCTCCAGCTACTACAAAGATAACCACCCGATGCCTACCCCTGCCAAGACACAAGTATGTGCTTTCCATCTACGGAACAGTGAAGCCAATAAGAAATTGAAAGTTACCTGGGAAAGCCAAGAGCTTGAACATTGTTTCCTTCTAAATATCTTGGTGTCACCTTAGATCAAACACTGACATGTAGGAAACATTGCATGAACACCAAGCACAAAGTAGCTGCAAGCAATAACATCCTGAAGAAAATTACTGGCAGCGCATGGGGTGCAGATCCAAATTTGATAAGAACATTAGCCCTGACTTTGTCTTACTCAACTACTGAGTATGCCTGCCCTGTTTGGCACAAGTCTGCCCATACAAAGCAGGTGAACATAGCATTGAATGAAACATGAAGAAATAATCAGAGGATGTCTTAAACCTACACTTGTTGATAAACTCTACAAGCTAGCTGGCACTGCCCCCACCCCCCAATGTGCGGCAAGAAGTTGCTGCTAACTGTGAGAGAAATAAGGTTGAACACTGTGAAAGCCATCCACTGCATGGCTATCAGCCTCCTCCCAGTTGACTCAAATCAAGGAAAAGCTTCATGAAGACCAACAATCCTCTTGATGTTCCCCCAGCAACAGCGAGGGCATCCCTCTGGGCAGCTAAGCCAGGAAATTCCAGGTAGATGCCCTCCATGAAGGTCTGCTTCCAGGGGCAAACCAAGAATGGGCAACTTGGAAGTCCCTGAATAGACTCAAATGTGGAGTGGGCAGATCAAAAGACAACCTGGCAAAATGGCACTACCTAAAAGAATCCTCCACCTTGTGTGACTGTGGAGCAGAGCAGACAACTCCGCATCTGTATGCTTGTTCACAATGTCCTGCCTCATGTGCAGAGGAAGAATTGTTTGAGGCGACAGAAAATGTGGTCACTGTTGCCCGTTTTTGGTCAAAAGATATTTAGCTACTTGTGCTCCTTCTATTTTTATCAGTCCTATACTAATCATGTTCTTGGTGGTATGGGGATACCAAGTCACCTTGTCTGTCTCCTGAGAAATCAGTATAAAGACCAAGTAGCCACAGTAAGAACAGATCATGGAACAGACTGGTTCAAGATTGGGAAAGGAGTGCGGCAGGGCTGCATACTTTCACCCTTCCTATTCAACTTGTACGCAGAACACATCATGCGACGTGCGGGGCTTGAGGAATCCAAGGCCAGAGTTAAAGTTGCTGGAAGAAACATTAACAACCTTAGGTGTGCAGATGATACCACTCTGATGCCCGAAAGCAAGGAGGAGCTGAGGAGCCTTATCACCAAAGTGAAAGAAGAAAGTGAAAATGCTGGGTTGCAGTTGAACGTCAAGAAAACCAAGATCATGGCAACTACACCTATTGATAACTGGCAAATAGAGGGAGAAAATGTGGAGACAGTGACAGACTTTATATTTCTAGGCACGAAGATCACTGCAGACGCAGACTGTAGCCAGGAAATGAGAAGACGTTTACTTCTTGGGAGGAGAGCAATGGCCAATCTTGACAAAATAGTGAAGAGCAGAGACATCACACTGGCAATGAAGGTCCGCATAGTCAAAGCAATGGTATTCCCCATAATAGCCTATGGATGCGAGAGCTGGACCATAAGGAAGGCTGAGCGAAGGAAGATAGATGCTTTTGAACTTTGGTGCTGGAGGAAAATCCTGGGAGTGCCTTAGACCGCAAGAAGATCTAACAAGTCCATCCTCCAGGAAATAATGCCCGGCTGCTCACTGGAGGGAAGGATATTAGAGGCAACGCTGGAGTATTTTGGCCACATCATAAGAAGACAGGAAAGCTTGGAAAAGATCACGATGCTGGAGAAAATGGAAGGAAAAAGGAAGAGAGGCCGACCAAGGGCAAGATGGATGGACGGTATCCTTGAAGTGACTGGCTTGACCTTGAAGGAACTGGGGGCGGCGACAGCTGACAGGGAGCTCTGGCGTGGACTGGTTCATGCGGTCACGAAGTGTCGGAGACGACTAAACGACTGAGCAGCAGCATACTAATCTATGTAATGCTTTTGATATGAAATAAATAAATAAAAGTTGGAAGGTGGAAAAAGTTTATTTGCTACACTTCCAACAGATGGGACCCAAACCAGTGGAGTCACAAGGAAAGAAATATGTACTAAAATGTAGAACATGCAACAGTAAGAGCTTTGCAACAGTGAAATATAGTAATGGCCACCTAATCCAAGTCCTTGCAAGGAAGAAATCTACCACTAAAACACTTCTGAAAAGTGGCTATAGTATCTAACTTCTTTTCAAACATTTCCAATGAACAGTAAGCCCCCATCTTCCAAGGAAGTCTTTTCCAGCCTTCTACAAAACAAATGTTATTATCAAGACGTTCTTCTTTTGTTTTGTGGAATCTTCTTGTAATTGCAATCCATCAGTTCAGGTCCTGTCCTCCAAAGTAGCAGAAATGTTTCAAATGTTACATAATAGGCATTCCAATATTTCAAGGTGGAGTAAAACAATACAGTCTGTGAAATCCTTCTATTATGCAGATAGGTTATGTCATCTATAATGAGTGAGTCATGATCACTGCTTTCCCTTAATCATTTTATTACTGTTAGCAAAAGGTTCCGAGTTTCAAGAAATCTGTGACCTTTTGTCTGGAACATAGCTTTCCAAGTGTCTCAGAATCTTAAGAATAATAGTGATAGAAGTACTTTATGAAGCTAAAGAGTACTGTATCTGAAGCAGTACTATTACTGAGCTACAGTATGAACCCCTTATCCATGGACTCAATATTCACGGTTTCAGTTACCCATTTTCAAAAAATAATTCTCCCTGCCCCAAAAGTTTTTGTGGGCTTTCAAGATCCTCTAGTGCAATTCTATGATAGTCCCATCCCAAGTATAGTCAAAATATAGGGTTCTGTATTATCTGCACTTTTAGGTATCTAGAGGGATCTTGGAATGTATTGCCTGAGGATACAGAGCTGTGTTTTGGGATGCTCAGTTACTCAAGTAACAAAAGGAAAGCTTGCAGCTAATTTTTTGGGAGGGAAGGAATCTTGTCAGTTTGGTTAGTGTAAAGATTTCAGATTGGATGGGTAAGAGGTAGGAAGTGGAACCCATCTTGACAGAGGAACTAAAAAAGATATGTAGTAAAAAGGAGTAAATTGAGAAGACAATAGGACAAAAAGAGAAAGCTGAAGGGAGGGCTCCTTCTTTCAGTTTTCATTTCTTCCTTCCCAGCATAGTATTGAGGAAGGTTTGCAGAACGTGAAGTCAGGAAGAGTGTGAAAAGAAGGTTTGGTAAAGAGGCAACTTAGGCAAAAACCTACAGAAGAAGCACCTTAGAAAAGGATGGATGGTGACAGAGAGCTGAAGATAAAAGAATCCAAGAAAAAACTAGGGCAAAGCTACTGAAAGAGGTAGGCAGCGCTGTGCACAATTGCCTGGAAGTAAATGCAGTTCTATGAGGAATAGTCGAGGAAGATAGGTACATCTAGTATGCAGAAGAATAGGATGATATGACAATTTATTGAATCATGTTTTATTATTCTGTCCATTTTTCTATGTTGATGTTCCACCCTTTGGTGAGAAGAGCATTATGAGTTATTATTATTATTATTATTGCCATTTTGAAATATCTATAAGACTGTTATGCTGAAGATGAAGCAATCTTGAGATTTTTGCTCCTCTAGAGGATTGAACCTTAAGTAATTTTTTTAAAAAGGGAGAGTCTTATTAATTGGAAGAACTTCTTAGCACTAAGAACAGTTTGATAACGAAACATACTCCCTCAGAAAGCACAGTACAAACTCCTGTGCATTGATACATGTAGTTTACTTACCCAGTTCCTAAAAAATACTCTAGGAATTTTCTAGGCCTTCCAGTTTTTTATGGTAACTTTCAGTGGAAATTGTTCACTTCACTTGGGGTTTGCTGCTATCCATTATTTCCTCTTTCTATGTTAAATTTATTTACTTTATTTATTTATTGTATCTTTACCCCATCCTTCTCACCTGAAGGGGACTCAGAGAAGTTAGAAAGTAAGCAATAAGTAAATGTCGCATAAACAGACATACAACTAAAAAAAATCCATTAAAAACTAAACATTAAAAACATCTAAACATTAAAACCAATAATTAAAGCCCACCCTATTAGCCTTTAGAAAACAGTTTTAAACCTGGCTTTTCCAGTGTGCCTTCGAATAATCAGTCCCCATGACAGACCCCTCCTAAAGGAATATTGCCATATTTTGCACTTTATTCTGCTCCCTTATTTAAATAACTTGACCTTCTACCCATCCCTTAATTCTCTTAGAGAACACTTCTGCGCTTTGTCCAGTCACTTTACTGAATGGTCTTGCAACCTTTGCACTTTTGTCTTGACCGCCCTCCCTCCATTTTATGCATTAAGTGGTGGTCTTTGCTTTATATCATCTTACCATTCTATTTTATTATTACTGTGTTATATTGTATTATTGTGTTTTTAATCTTTTTATTTTACCTGTTTGGTGATGCTGTTTATATATGCTTTTAATTTTGCTCATATTTCTGTTCTTTGGGCTTGGCCCCATGTTAGCCACCCTGAGTCCCTTTGGGGAGATGGAGGCAGGATAGAAAAATAAAGTATTACAGTAGAGTCTCACTTATCCAAGCTAAAGGGCCAGCAGAAGCTTGGATAAGCGAATATCTTGGATAGTAAGGAGGGACTAAGGAAAAGCCTATTAAACATCAAATTAAGTTATGATTTTACAAATTAAGCACCAAAACATCATGTTATACAACAAATTTGACAGAAAAAGTAATTCAATACACAGTAATGTTATGTTGTAATTACTGTATTTATGAATTTAGCACAAAAATATCACGATATATTGAAAACATTGACTACACAAATGGCTTGGATAATCTAGAGGCTTGGATAAGCGAGGCTTGGATTAGTGAGACTCTACTGTATTATTATAATACTAGCTGTGCCCGGCCACGCGTTGCTGTGGCTTACCAACTGACCTAATGTTGGTCAGTCTACATTAGGTTGTATTTATGCTGTGACCTCCACCCTTCTTTATACTCACATTAGTAGTAGTATTTGAAGTCTGTTACCTTCTTCAATTTTTGTGTTGATTGATAATTGCTTGAGATCCCTGTTGTCTTTGGTTTGTTGTTAATCGTGATGTCTGATTCTGCTGAGTGCGGTTTACATCTTATTGTGGTACAATAGTCTTTTTTTTGTTTTGCCTGTGTAGGTGTTTATTAATGTTGTTGTTGTAGTGGTCATGAAGGCTGGATAAGTTAGATGCTACTGTATTGTTTTTTGGAGGCCCAGTGTAGCATTGACTGGCCTCTCAGCCTCAGTGCCTGGCTGCTTCTTGCCTGTGATGGTGTAGATTCTTATTGTTGTTGTTGTCATTGTTATTATTGTAATTGTTTTTTTTGGAGGCCAAGTGTGAATGTAGGGATTGGGGAGGTGGATGAGCACTGAATGGCCTTGTAGACTCAGTGCATGGCTGATTCTTGCCTGTGTAGGTGTTTATTATTAGTGGGTGAGTGGATGGATAGATGAGTGGATGGATAGATAGAGTGGGCGCTCTCCTTGTTTCCTTTATTCCTATGCTGTTCCCTTTCTCTGCTCCGATCCTGAGCTCGCTGATAAGAACACACTGGTCAGAAAGGAGGGTAAATATAACCGGATCAATGGTCTTTCTCTCCCTTTTGCTCTTGGCCTTCCGGGCAGAGAGGGAGGGCTCTTGTACTTGGCGTTCCTTCGCTTCCCTTCCCTCCCTCCTTCCTTCGTTCAATCCATCCAAGCCTTTCCTGCCTGTGGAGCCATGGAACTGGGTCAATGGGTTGGATGGCGGGGAAAGGGAAAAGGAAGAGGCCTCTAATTGAAATGCATGGGGTGCTGGGATTTGTAGTTTGCATCCAGTCCAACCCCTTTCTTTCTTTTTGTCATGGAGGAAGAACCCACCCAAACCTCTCAGACAGATGGCCATCCAGTTTAGTTGTGTTGTTATAGTCACAATGCGTTGTTGTGAGTTTTTTGGGTCCAGATTGTGGTTTTGTGGTGTGGTTGTGTTGTTACAACCGGGAGGGAAGGCCTTTGTGTTGTGTTGCCAAGTTTCGTATTTCTGGGGCGTTTAGTTGTGTTGTTATAGTCACGATGCGTTGTTGTGAGTTTTCTGGGTCTGGATTGTGGTTTTGTGGTGTGGTTGTGTTCTTACAACCGGGAGGCAAGGCTTTTGTGTTGTGTTGTCAAATTTTGTATTTCTGGAGCGTTTAGTTGTGTTGTTATAGTCACAATGCGTTGTTGTGAGTTTTGTGGGTCCAGATTGTGGTTTTGTGGTTTGGTTGTGTTGTTACAACCGGGAGGCAAGGCTTTTGCATTGTGTTGTCAAGTTTTATATTTCTGGGGCGTTTAGTTGTGTGCCAAGTTTCGTATTTTTGGGGCGTTTAGTTGTGGTGTTATAGTCACGATGCATTGTTATGAGTTTTGTGGATCCAGATTGTGTTTTGTGGTGTGATTGTGTTGTTACAACAGGGAGGCAAGGCTTTTGCATTGTTTTGCCAAGTTTCGTATTTCTGGGGCGTTTAGTTGTGTTGTTATAGTCATGATGCGTTGTTGTGAATTTTGTGGGTCTGGATTGTGGATTTGTGGTGTAATTGTGTTGTTACAACTGGGAGGCAAGGCTTTTGCGTTGTTTTGTCAAATTTTGTATTTCTGGGGCGTTTAGTTGTGTTGTTATAGTCACAATGTGTTGTTGTGAGTTTTGTGGGTCCGGATTGTGGTTTTGTGGTGTGGTTGTGTTGTTACAACCTGGAGGAAAGGCTTTTGCATTGTGTTGTCAAGTTTTGTATTTCTGGGGCATTTAGTTGTGTGCCAAGTTTCGTATTTCTGGGGCGTTTAGTTGTGTTGTTATAGTCACAATGCGTTGTTGTGAGTTTTGTAGGTCTGGATTATGGTTTTGTGGTGTGGTTGTGTTGTTACAACCGGGAGGAAAGGCTTTTGTGTTGTGTTGTCAAGTTTTGTATTTCTGGGGCATTTAGTTGTGTGCCAAGTTTCGTATTTCTGGGGCATTTAGTTGTGTTGTTGTAGTCACGATGCATTGTTGTGAGTTTTATGGGTCCGGATTGTGGTTTTGTGGTTTGGTTGTGTTGTTACAACTGGGAGGGAAGGCTCTTGCGTTGTGTCGCCAAGTTTCGTATTTCTGTGGTGTTTAGTTGTGTTGTTATAGTAACGATGCGTTGTTGTGAGTTTTGTGGGTCCAGTGTGGTTTTGTGGTGTGATTGTGTTGTTACAACCGGGAGGCAAGGGTTTTGCGTTGTGTTGCCAAGTTTTGTATTTCTAGGGCGTTTAGTTGTGTTGTTATAGTCACGATGTGTTGTTGTGAGTTTTGTGGGTCCGGATTGTGGTTTTGTGGTGTGGTTGTGTTGTTGTAACCGGGAGGCAAGGCTTTTGCATTGTGTTGCCAAGTTTCGTATTTCTGGGATGTTTAGTTTTGTTGTTATAGTCACTGCGCCCGCAACTTTATCCTTTTATATATATAGATTATTAAAACAACACAATCCAAAATTATAGTCCAGGAGCCATCCCAGTCCTAACTGCATTTATTCCATATCTGATTATTGCACTGAAGTATTGTTCAAAGGACAATTCATGGATATATCCCCACAAATACATGGGTTGCACTATAATAGACTCTCCTTTATTTGAATTTAGGTTGCACCTTGCCAGGAGTGCTTTAGCAATGGAGTTCTGCACTCATAAAAGTTTGGACTAGATGACCCATCATATTTCCTTAAGATCTATGATTTTGTTTATTTGAGTTTATGTGGTGAGAAGGCCCCAGGACCTTAGGCATGGGGACTGACAAATGCCTTCCACTTTCATACTACTGTTGAAACATGTCAACCTTAAAGGGCAGGGATGGAAAAGAAAGAAGACAATCAGATGGATAAGCCAGGATTCATGCATGTCCATCCTACATGCATAAATTACTTTTCAGATAAAAGAATCCCTAGAAAAACAATATTTCCTCAGGAAGAACTTTGGCTCCAGGGAAAGGAAAAACAGCTTTGCAAAACTAAAACTTGATCCAGTGCAAACAGCATAAACAACAATAGATATTTGATTGTTTTAGCTCTTCCATCCGTGCTGACCTTAGTTACTTGGATATTATGCATTTATAGACCTGCCCGCCAGCCTGCCAGTTAAATAAAGGGCACCCCAAAGGTCTCCAAACATCTGGTCCCAACACTTAATCATCTTGTTTCATGAAGACTGATATTTTTTATCTTGTACCTTGATTGGGTCTGCATAATTTTATTCCACTGCAAATTGGTATTTAAGCCACAAAAAAAGGTCTGTCTCTTAACTACATCTGTCATTGATATTTTATTGTTTAATTTCTTTTTATGGCGCTAAATTACATCTCATTCTTCCATACAGGCTGCATTTTACATGTCTAATTTGTCGACATGTTCTATAATGATAATTTCATTGATTTAGAAAGTGACATTATGAGGAACATATGTTCAGCTGAGGAGTAGACCTTGTTATGGTAATAATTCTTCACACTCCCCCCTCCCCAAACTCCAGACCTCACGTATAATCTGTGTTTGGAAGCAGCTGAAACATTAACTGCTTAAATGCCTAATAAAGACTGGGTTCTTGAGCTACATAACTTCATTATTGTAATAGCACTAGAAAGCTTCTAGACTCTAGGAATAGGAAATACACTTTGCATCTCCTTAGATTGACACATCAAGCTGATTTTAAGGCTTGTGACCGTTTTTGGTGAGGAAAAGATTAGCATAAAACTGCATTTGGAAAATATACCTAGTTGGCTCAAACTATTCTTTACCCTCTCTAAACACCTCTAGATCCTCCAGTGTGACTCTGTGGTCACCTTCTGGTGAAGCTCCCAAAAATACTATATTAATCAAATCCGTGAAGAAAACAAAAAACACTACTGGATTTTTTTTAAAATCAAAGATACAGTTAGAGTCTGAATTCTTTTTATTAGGAAAATGCCAAATAAATAAAGAAAACCCCTAAATTACAAAGTACTGGCACTACATGATAACTGCAGCACAGATTCTATATGGACAATATTGGAAGAAGTCAGAATTTCTGACAATAGAAAACCGGATTGTAAAAGTTTTTAGAATTGATGCATTGGCAATGATGAACACAAAAAAAACACACACACACAAAAATTTATCAAGAACTGGGAACCATTTCTAAATTTAAATTTAAAGGGGGGAGGGAACGATTTGTCAATGTGAGATTTGTGTAATGAGAGTGTTTAAATGTAATTTGTGCCATGCTTGTATTGCAGTCAGATTGCGTCATCCAGAGTGTGTAATAGTGTGTAAAGAGTTAATCACTAATGAGCTATGATGACCTTGGTGTGTGTGGCTGGAACTAGGGAGGATCCAGACACAAGAGTATGTGCATATCTATTGCATCAGTTCAGTCTGTCTTGAGTTCGAGTTGGTTTTGAGATCTGTTGGAGAACAGATCAGTCCTGTGTTTGTTTGTCATCTGCAAGAGTCTGTGCTGTTTACTGCTCCATTCAGTAAAGCTTTGTATATTGCTTTTACTGACGCCTCGAAGTGTTGCTTCATTCTGTGCTCCATTGCTTCTCATACTACTACCGCTGCGCTGCAATACTCTGACACGATTTTATAGAAGACTTCATAAATTAACCTGCTAGAATCCTTGTAATAATAATAATAATAATAATAGCTTTATTTCTAACCTGCCCTCTCTCCCCAGAGGGACTCGGGACGGCTTACAAGGACAAAAATAAATTTGAAAATAAAACAGCAGTAAACAAACAATTTCAAAACAAACTATTAAAATTCACAACTACAATAGAGTCTCGCTCATCCAACATAGACGGGCCGGCAGAACTTTGGATAAGCGAAAATGTTGGATAATAAGGAGGGATTAAGGAAAAGCCTATTAAACATCAAATTATGTTATGATTTTACAAATTAAGCACCAAAACATCATGTTTTAGAACCAATTTGACAGAAAAAGCAGTTCAATACATAGCAATGTTATGTAATAATTACTGTATTTATGAATTTAGCATCAAAACATTGCAATGTATTGAAAAGCTTGACTCCAAAAACATTGACTACTAAAAGGCAGACTGTGTTGGATAATCCAGAATGTTGGACAAGTGAATGTTGGATAAGTGATATTCTACTGTAATAATTATCATGCCAGAAGGAAGAATGGAAAAATACTGTAAAAGGAAGGAAGAACCCAAACAACAAGAGGTCACTATAATGGAAGAGATGGGAGGATGGAATGGCATAGTTAAGAACGATTACTGTATAGATGTCAAGAAATATTAAATTGGTTCATGTATTTTTTTTTATTTGGGTGGCTTTGGTTGTTTTGTTTTTGTTAGCACCTTACAGCATTGAATGTTTGCCGCTGCCTGTTGTAAACCAGCCTGAGTCTCAATGGGAAGAATGCTTGTGGTTTCTGAGAAGTATAATCAAAATGTCTCTCTTTTCGATCATCCAGCAGTGAGAGAAAACTTTTCTATGCCATCACACTTTCAGGAACTGACCGTGAAAAGCTTTTAATGTGTGCTCTCTTTAAAAACTATCTTCTACTGAATTTTAATTGGTTTTAATTCTGCATATATTAAAACTATATGCAGGTTGAGCAGCCTGTGTCCAGAATTCTGAAATTTAAAATACTTCAGTAATACAAAACTGTCCACATGGGTGACTGGTAGGCTTGAGCGATCCATGAAAAAATTGATTCTAAACTTGTTTCAAAAGTAGGGGGCGCCAGCGTTTCGTTTCTGATGTCATTTCCGAATTTTGCCCTCAAAATTTTTCGAAATTTAACGAAAATTCGTTAGTTTCAAAAGTAATTCGTTAATGGCGGACGCGCATGCGCAGTGGCCAAAAAAAAAAAAACAGCACGAGGGGAGATTTTACAGGACTCTCCCGCCCTCATTTTTTGAGTGATCTTCTTCAAACTTGGTACAGTGGTAGAACACATTTAACACTGATAGCTCACCAAAATGTTTCCCTTGTCCTCTGATTTTTGGCGAATTTTCATAGCTTTTATAATAAACCATTTTTTAATAATTGCAGAAATCTGTTCCTGGTTTGAAAGTCTTATTTCCTGTTTCATTGGGTTGTCCTTACTGTGAAAGTCATTGTTCTACTTCAGAAACTTTGTTTTTGTGGCTGCATATGTGTGTGTGTGTGTGTGTGTGTGTATATATAGGTAAAGGTAAAGGTATCCCTTGACGTTAAGTTCAGTCATGTCTGACTCTGGGGGTTGGTGCTCATCTCCATTTCTAAGCCCAAGAGCCAGTGTTGTCCATAGACACCTCCAAGGTCATGTGGCTGGCATGACTACATGGAGTGCCATTACCTTCCCGCCAGAGCGGTACCTATTGATCTACTCACATTGGCATGTTTTCAAGCTGCTAGGTTGGCATAAGCTGGAGCTAACAGCGGGCACTCACTCTGCTCCCGGGATTTGAACCTGGGACCTTTCGGTCTGCAAGTTCAGCAGCTCAGTGCTTTAACACACTTCGCCATCGGGGCTCATGTATATATAATATACATACACATACACACAATGTGGAGAATATGTGGAAAGGTAGATAGATAAGTTGGGAGCCACAGCGAAGGCACCTTCCTGGGAGCAAGGTCTAATAATAATAATAATAATAATAATAATAATAATAAATCTCTTACAATATCCAAGATGGCTCACTGCTACAGAATCTTGGGAGCTTTAGTTTGGTATGGTACCATTATTGGCAGAGAAAGCTAAGCTGTAGGAGTTGAAATCCAATCATTTATCCTCCCTATAGAATCAATTTTATATGCATTTTTAGCTATGATTTATTTGCTATTTTATTGTGTTGTGTTTTTATTATTGTATAAGGCATTGAATATTTGCCTTTGCATTTGGAAGCTGCCCTGAGTCCTTTTGTGGAGAGAGGGCAGGTTAGAAATAGATTAATAACAATTATTATTATTATTATTATTATTATTATTATTATTATTATTATTATTATTATTAAATATCTGGAGGACTAAAGTTTGCCCATGCCTGCTCTATACTGCACTTTCCAGAACTTTCCCATCACAATCTGCTTTTGAGCTAGATACATGATCAAGACATTATTTCCAGCTTACTGAAGTTGGCTGCATATGTTTTGTCTGAGGGTCAGAAATTGCCTTAAAGCCATCTTGTGCAGCTTCCAAAACCCAACACTTGAGAACATTTTGCACTATAGCCATATTTCCAAGGTCGTACTCAAAGGGCTTGGCAAATATACCCTTTTTTGAGATGGATCTAAATCAGGCATGGGCAAACCTTGGCCCTCCAGATGTTTTGGACTTCAACTCCCACAATTCCTAACAGCCAGTATTTGAGAACACAGAAATGCTGGACCACTCTAAAAGCCACCGTGTCAGACTACACAGAGAAGCCACTGAAATCCACAAGAAGCACATGGACAATTTCAACAGAAAAGCTAAAATCAGGACAGTAAAAGAACAACACCCAGAAAATGGGAATTCCAGACAGGAAACAATCAGGGCCAGCTAATACCTCCCAACAAAGGATTCCCCCAAGTAGGAAGTAGCCAGGCTTTGAAGCTGCAAGGCTATTCAATGCTAATCAAGGTGACCAATTGCAACATTCACACTTGCCTCCCACAGACAAGAGTTCTTTCTCCCACCCTGGACCTTCCACAGATATATAAACTCCACTTGCCTAGCTTCGCACAGACGTCAAAACCTCTGAGTATGTCTGCCACAGATGTGGGTGAAACGTCAGGAGAGAATGCTTCTGGCACATGGCCATAGAGCCCGGAAAACTCATAGCAACCCAGTAGGCTGTTGCTGAACAACCTATGAACTTTTAGCATTAAAGGAAAAAATGCCCAAGATTTTATCACTTAATACTCTTGGCATGTCTGGAGAAGAAGAATAGAATGCTTCTATACCAGGCAAGGGCAAACTTTGCCCATGTCTGGTGTTAGGAATTGTGGGAGTTGAAATTCAAAACAATCTGACAAAAAACTGGGAGCTGTAGTTTGGCATGGCACTGGCTCTCTTCTGCAGGGAAGGCTAGGTAGGGACTTTGTAAAACTACAACTCACATGATTACATGGCACTGAATCTGTTGCAACTGAGCTGGTGCCAGATTCCTTTCTGGGAGCAGGAGCTGTTTTGGGGTTTGGCGTCTCCTCCTGGAGATATCTCTTAAAGGGATATCCTCTGGCTCTAAGGATTCCGTTTAGGAAGGCTTGCCTGGCTCTGGTATTCCCCTTTAAGCCTGGCTGGAAAGTCTGGAAAGAAGCAAAACCAAACACGCGGCTCCAAGGCAGGGCTCCAAGGCAGGGCGATGTGATGATCCATGGGCCTTGTAGTCCTGCTCAGGACATTGTAATTCCTGATGAAGATGAGAACTTGGGTTTTTTACCTTCCCAGTCTGAACTGGATTCCTCTCAGCCAGATCTTTCCCAGGCAGATCTGGGAACCTTGCACCTGCAAGAAAGTTGTCTCCCAGAAGTATGTCAAACAAGCCCAGAGCCTACTTCTCCCGTGTTCTTGCGCCGGGAGTTTTGTAAACAACAGAGAAGTTTGGATTCAGCTTCGCGCAGGAGTGCGAGGATTGCAGCTAAGAATGTAGCCAATTAAGACTGCTTCTCGTGAGAATCTTTAAGGAGTTTAACATCTGGTCTCAGAGTTTAGCTTTCGTTTCTGATTCCCAGAGAACTGCTTCGGTGGGAAAGTTAGACTCTATATAGATGTTTTACCCGCGTAGTAACTTCGCGGAGTCAATTCGTCAGCCTACGGAGCGAGTTGTGTCTGGACAGCGCGCTCCGATTCAAGCCTCGCTCCTGCTCAAGCCTTGCCTTGCTATCCAGCCTTCGCCTTGCTTCCCAGCCTTTGTTTATCTACGGACTTTGCCTTGTTTCCCAGGACCAATCCTTGCCTTGTTCCACGGATTTTACCAAGTTATTCCACGGACCTTGTTCTTGTTCCTAGTTACCTTGTTCCACGTTTTAAGCCTTGTTTCAAGTATCAAGTTATTTCCTAGCCTTGCTCAAGTTTATAGACTAAAGGACCTTGTCGTCTCCCCTCACTTTGCTTGGCAAAGTGAGTGTTTCGGTTATTGGATTACAACTTTGGACCTTAATATTTCATATTGGACATTATTTCTTTGGACTAATTTTGACCTTTCCTGAAAGGTCTGCTTCTGGACTATCTTTTACATTTGCTTTTACTAACTTTATATATTTCCTTAATAAAGATATTAGATAGAATCTGGCCTCTGCGTATGGTTATTGGTGCCCTGTAGCCTGGGTCGTGACAGTTTGACTCCGCCACCCTAAGCACCAATTAACCTCGGCCAGAATGTCTACCGGAACCGTGCCCGGTGGGCAGCCACTGAGCTACACCATCAGCAAGGACGAAGTGGATCGCATCCGCGACAGACTCAATGCCCAGGATGGAGAAATAAAGGGCTTGCGGGAGCGCGGAATCCGCCTCCCGGCCATGGCGTTGCCTACCAAGTTTACTGGAGAAGCTTCTAAGGTTCATGTTTTCCGTCGCCAATGTCAAGCTTATCTAGAGGCCCGTGATGCCGAGTTTCCCCAAGAAGACATCAAAGTGGCGTGGGTTTACAGTCTTCTAGACGGGCCAGCGGCCAACTGGGCGACGGCACTGTTCGACCAAGCCTCTCCACACCTAAGATCAGCGCAACACTTCTTGGACCACCTCAAGGAGACTTGGGGAATCGAGGACAATTTGGAGGCAGCCGGTCACAAACTCCGTCGCCTTTTCCAAGGAGACAGACCTATGTCTCAGTATATAGCCGAGTTCCGAGTGCTGGCCCACAACACCGGCTGGAACGATGTAGCCCTCAGAGGACAATTCCGGGAGGGTCTCAACATTGAAATGCTGGAAGAAATCTCCAAGGTGGATCCTCCCCAGACCCTCGAGGCACTCATTGATCAATGTTTACGGGCTGAAGTCATGATTGCCAACAGGAAACAGTGGGTTCGAGGCCAGGGCAGTAGAGCCGGGGCAAAACCCCCCGCTCCCGCCAGCGTTCAGCCACGTCCAGTGTGGAGACCCCCACCGCCAACCCCATACCCCAGAGGAGGCGAGGAGGTGCCGATGCAGTTGGGCAATGTGCGTCCCAGACTAGATGCCGCCGAGAAGGCCCGTCGTCAACGCTTAAACCTCTGTTGGTACTGCGGGAACGGGGGCCACTTCGCCAGAGAGTGCCCAGCCAAAGGGAAGCCTGCCGCCCGTCTTGCGGCGGCGTCCTCCACGGAGACGAAGGCGTCTGAGCCGACTGGCACACAGCCGGCGGGGGAAGCCAACGACCGGGTGTAGAGAGGCTCGCCAACCCGGTCAAAAAATCCATTCAAGAGCCGCCAACCGGGGTCCTGTTCCTTCTCGTGGTCACATTATGGTCAGCAAAAAGGGGACCCGTCATGATCCACGCCATGATAGACTCTGGAGCTACCAACAATTTCATTGATAGAGAGTATGCCGACTCTCTGGGATTACAATATCATGATTTCAAGAATGCCCGTGTGGTGCAAGCCATAGACGGCCGCCCCCTCAAGACGGGGCCCGTAAGTCAGTGGTCGGAACCCACCAGGATGTGGATAAGGGAACATATGGAAGAGATTTCCTTCTTTGTTACCGAGGTCCCCCATTTCCCTGTGATTTTGGGAATTCCATGGCTGACTCTCCACGACCCTAACATTTCCTGGTCCAACAGAGAACTGCAGTTTGCTTCACCGTACTGCCAAAACCATTGCCTCGTAGCCAAGGTCTGCCATGCCACAGACACCGAGCCCATCATCACCTTGCCAAAGAAGTACTCCGAGTATTGGGATGTATTCAATGAGAAAGAAGCCGAAAAATTACCCCCACATAGACCTTATGACTGTGCCATTGACTTGGTGGAGGGGGCCCCGATCCCGCGAGGGCATCTCTACTCCCTGACTGAACCAGAGCAAGAAGCTCTCAGGGAATTCCTAGAGACAAACCTTCGCAAGGGATTCATCAGACCCTCTCAATCCCCAGCCGCCTCCCCAGTGATGTTTGTGAAGAAGAAGTCAGGGGAACTACGCTTGGTGGTGGACTACAGAGCATTGAACAATATCACCAAGCGGAACAGCTATCCCCTGCCCTTAATCTCAGATCTACTGGACCGGCTTCGAGGAGCCAAGGTTTACACCAAGCTGGATCTTCGGGGGGCTTACAACTTAGTTCGCATCAGGGAAGGGGACGAGTGGAAGACCGCCTTCCAGACCAAGTTCGGATTATTCGAGTCCCGAGTTATGAATTTCGGTTTATGCGGAGCTCCCGCAACGTTCCAGCATTTTGTCAATGACATTTTTCAGGACTATCTAGACAGGTTCTTGATAATCTACCTGGACGATTTTTTGGTGTTTTCTAGATCACAATCAGAACATGAGAACCACGTCAAAATGGTGTTACAACGATTGCGGGATCATGGACTTTATGCCAAGCTGGAAAAATGCGCCTTTGATCTACAAGAGGTAGATTTCCTTGGTTACCGCATCTCGCCTCTAGGGCTTTCCATGGATCCAGCCAAGGTTTCAGCAGTATTGGAATGGCGGGCGCCAACTAACAAGAAAGAGGTGCAGCGTTTCTTGGGGTTCGCGAACTATTACCGCAAGTTCATTCCAGATTTTGCCCGCTGGTCCGACCCCATCACTAGCTGCATCCGTGGAAAGCAGCCTTTCCGCTGGACTGATCAAGCAGAGAAAGGGTTCCAGCAACTAAAGAAACTATTCACCTCCCAGCCAATTCTACAGCACCCAAATCCTGGAACCCCTTTTGTGGTGCAAGCGGACGCCTCTGATGTGGCAATTGGGGCTGTACTCTTACAACCGGTGGGAGACCACCTCCATCCCTGTGCCTTTTACTCTCGTCAACTAACCACACCGGAGAGGAATTACACCATTTGGGAAAAAGAACTACTGGCCATAAAGGCAGCCTTTGAAACTTGGAGACATTGGCTAGAAGGGGCCAAATTTCCCATTGAAGTCCACACTGATCATCGTAATCTAGAACATCTAAGAACTGCCCGCAAACTAAATCAGAGGCAGCAACGTTGGGCTTTATTCTTTGAACGTTTCAACTTCCAGATCCATTATGTGACCCCAGCCCAAACCAAGCAAGCGGACGCCCTGTCACGTAAACCGGAATACGCTGCAGGACGCAAGGAGACCTTTGAATCCCAACTACTACAACCCGAGAACTTTGCCACGCTCACAGTGGGGAACACCAAATCCACTCCCATTGGTTCAACTTCCTCTACTCCAGGACCCATCTGTGCTCAAGAAATCAGGGCTAGTCAGCAAGCAGATGCCTGGGCGCAGGACCAACTTCGTCAAGGTCTGCATTTTCCCTTTTCGCTTAAAGACGGACTGCTTTGCTATAGAAATCATGTTTATATCCCACCCGGACCGGGCAGGGAAAAAGCGCTTCGTCTGTGTCATGACTGCAAACCAGCAGGGCATTTCGGACTATTTAAAACCATGCATCTGATCCTAAGGGACTTTTGGTGGCCCAAGATCCGCAAAGATGTGGAAAAATATGTCAACACCTGCCCAGTATGCCAGCGCTCCAAGATAAGAAGGGAGAAACCCTCAGGGCTTCTACATCCCCTTCCTACCCCATCTCGCCCATGGGAAATAATTTCTGCGGATTTCATCACTGACCTACCACCTTCCTGTGGATTCACCACGATCCTAGTGGTGGTGGACCTTTTCACCAAGTTAGCCCATTTCATACCCTGTGAAGGTCTTCCCACGGCCAAAGAGACTGCAGATCTATTCCTCCAACATGTTTTCAGACTACATGGATTGCCCAAGAGTTTAGTCACAGACCGTGGTTCTCAATTCACCTCTCGTTTTTGGAAGGCACTACAAAAACTATTGGGCATAGACTCTCGTTTATCTTCAGCTCATCATCCCCAAACAGATGGGCAAACGGAGCGCACCAATGCCACTTTGGAGCAGTATCTTCGCTGTTATGTAAACTACCAACAGGACAATTGGGCTTCTCTGTTACCACTGTCAGAGTTTGCTTATAACAATGGAGTTCAAGCTTCTACAAAAGAAACGCCGTTCTTTGCAAACTACGGCTTCCACCCACGTTTCTTTCCCCCTGTCATTGAAACTTCAGAAGTTCCCGCAGCAGAGGATTGGCTGCAGGAACTCACAGCGGTACAACAACTTTTGCTCCAGCAACTGGACCAAGCCAAGGAGGACTATAAATGCCACGCTGACAAACATCGCCAGCCGGGCCCCGAAATCAAGGTAGGAGATCGGGTTTTCCTGTCCACTCGCTTTCTGCCCTCCCACCGCCCTTGCCGGAAGTTAGATGCCCGTTTCATTGGCCCCTATCCAGTGGTGGCGCAATTAAACCCCGTGACTTTCAAACTCCAACTTCCGCGTTCAATGCGCATCCACCCAGTGTTTCACCGTTCCCTGCTCCTTCCGGCGGAAGGTGTGCGTCCTGATACAGACCAACCGGCCCCCCCTCCTGTTTTGATGAATGGGGAGGAGGAGTTCGAGGTTGAGGACATTTTGGATTCTCGCTTTCACCGCCGCCGCCTGCAATATCTCATTGACTGGGTAGGTTTTGGCCCTGAGGAGCGCTCTTGGGAAGACGCCTCCACAGTTCACGCTCCTGATCTAACCCGTCGCTTTCATCAGACCTATCCCGCCAAGCCGCGACCTCGCGCCTCGGGGAGAGGGCCCCAGTTTGGGAGGGGCCTTGAGGAGGGGGATAGTGTGATGATCCATGGGCCTTGTAGTCCTGCTCAGGACATTGTAATTCCTGATGAAGATGAGAACTTGGGTTTTTTACCTTCCCAGTCTGAACTGGATTCCTCTCAGCCAGATCTTTCCCAGGCAGATCTGGGAACCTTGCACCTGCAAGAAAGTTGTCTCCCAGAAGTATGTCAAACAAGCCCAGAGCCTACTTCTCCCGTGTTCTTGCGCCGGGAGTTTTGTAAACAACAGAGAAGTTTGGATTCAGCTTCGCGCAGGAGTGCGAGGATTGCAGCTAAGAATGTAGCCAATTAAGACTGCTTCTCGTGAGAATCTTTAAGGAGTTTAACATCTGGTCTCAGAGTTTAGCTTTCGTTTCTGATTCCCAGAGAACTGCTTCGGTGGGAAAGTTAGACTCTATATAGATGTTTTACCCGCGTAGTAACTTCGCGGAGTCAATTCGTCAGCCTACGGAGCGAGTTGTGTCTGGACAGCGCGCTCCGATTCAAGCCTCGCTCCTGCTCAAGCCTTGCCTTGCTATCCAGCCTTCGCCTTGCTTCCCAGCCTTTGTTTATCTACGGACTTTGCCTTGTTTCCCAGGACCAATCCTTGCCTTGTTCCACGGATTTTACCAAGTTATTCCACGGACCTTGTTCTTGTTCCTAGTTACCTTGTTCCACGTTTTAAGCCTTGTTTCAAGTATCAAGTTATTTCCTAGCCTTGCTCAAGTTTATAGACTAAAGGACCTTGTCGTCTCCCCTCACTTTGCTTGGCAAAGTGAGTGTTTCGGTTATTGGATTACAACTTTGGACCTTAATATTTCATATTGGACATTATTTCTTTGGACTAATTTTGACCTTTCCTGAAAGGTCTGCTTCTGGACTATCTTTTACATTTGCTTTTACTAACTTTATATATTTCCTTAATAAAGATATTAGATAGAATCTGGCCTCTGCGTATGGTTATTGGTGCCCTGTAGCCTGGGTCGTGACAGGCGAGGAGAAGGCCAAGCGCAGGCAGGCATGTCTCTTCTCTCTTCTCTTCCCTCCCTCCCTGCTTCTCTCTCTCTCTCTCTCTCTGAGAGAAAGAGAGAGAGAGAAGCAGGGAGGGGAGAGAGAGAAGGGAAGAGAGAGCAATGCGGAAGGCTTCTACTGAGCCGGTGGTGGTGGTGGGGGGGGGGGGGGCGTCTCAATGGCATTTTTAAAATGCTAGCAGATCGATGGCCATGCCTCTCCCTCCCTCCCTCTTCCGCTCTGATTGGCTGAGAGGCATGCCAACATGGCTTCTCCTCTCAGAGGGGCTACAGCTACATCTGAAAACATCAGAAACAAACGAAAAAAGGTACTTTTATTATTCAAATTCGTAATATTTGTAAGGCAGTGAGCAGATGGTTCAAATATCAATTCAAAAGTAATTACGAAACGAATTTTAAACGAATTTAACGAACTAACGAAAAATTTGCTCAAGCCTAGTGACTGGCTACAAGATAATGACTCCTTTTTTCTGATGGTTCAATATGCACAAACTTTGTTTCATGCACAAAGCTATTTAAAATATTGTGTAAATGTATCTTTATGCTTTGTGTATAAATTATACAGAACATACATGATTTTTTGTTTAAATTCGGGTCTTATCTCCAAGATATCTTATTATGTATGAACGTGAAAATGCAGGCATTCCAAAATGCCAAAATAATGCAGAATCCAAAACACTTCTGGTCTCAAGCATTTTAGATATACGGGGAGTTCATTTTTAACTTGCATGTTGTAGAAGAAGTCTACTTACTAATTATCTTTTATACCATTGTGCCTAACTGCTTAAATTCAAGAATTGAAAGGGAAGTCTGGTGGTCATACTTGATCCCATTAAACTCACTGATCAACACGCAAATGCAACATGAAAGATGTTGCTAGCTAGTCTACCACATAATTACTGATACATGGGACCCACCCTTCTCACCCCAAAGGGGACTCAGAGCAGCTGTATGTACATACAATATATTACATTATTGGCATAACACAATATTAGCATTATATATTACTATATTGAACTATACCACTATACTATTATATAATATGTAATATATAACATATAATTAATATTATTATATGGTATTACTATTACTATTATATTGTATAACATAATATTATTATCAATATTATATGTATATACAATATATTATATTATTAAAACTGATATAAAATATTATATTATAAAACTGAGGGCGGGGGCCAGGTAAATGACCATGGAGGGCTGCATCCGGCCCCCGGGCCTTAGTTTGGGGACCCCTGTTTTAAAGTATATTTCAAGTGTGCTAATGCATTTTAACCATGTACTTTTAAAAATAAATGTGTCCACTGCATTGTTTGTTTTATTTAAAAAAAAACCAGTAGAAAAGTGTGGTAGAAATTCATTTATTTAGAATGTGTGAAGGAATAAAATTTTACATGCCAAATGTTGTGGGATCAACATGGCAAGGCTCTTATCTCCCTCCTCTCTACTTGGCTGGGCTGACACTGAGTATTCTCATCTCACAAATTGCTGGCCTGAGAATGAAGATTTGTAGAGTGTTTGGGGTTTTTGAAATATTTGAAAACTTGCAGGCGCCCTGAGTTCTCTTACAAACAGTCCTCCAGTCATGAATCTTGATGTGGACTTATACATGCCACGTTTGTCCGTTATTGATTTTCTATGCCAACTAGTTGCTTCTGGCAAGTCTGCAAACAGGCCATGAAAGCAAAAGCCTCGTCTATTACCTTCCTGAGCAACTGATAGTCAGTAACATATTGCCCTGAATAGGAAGTTATCATGAGTCATTATGGATAATAGATTCATCACGGATAATGCATAGTCATTGATAGAAGGACATAATATTGCTTATGTATTGTATGAGTTAGGGCTTCCTTTTGTGTCTCCTGAGCTGGCAGCCAGTTTCCTTGGATGAGCTCAATTTTGATGTGAGGGGAGATGAAAACATCTCTATGCAGTAGATTTGTGTGTGTGTGTTATGAATACAACTTTTTTTATCTGAAAAGAGAAGTGAACAGTACACAGAGATTATTATAGTAACAATTGCAAAAGCAACAGTTAGAATGTTTGGAGGTAGTACCAGAAATTGTTCTTAAAGATGAATGAACAGAGATGTTATATGATTTCAGCTCCTCTAAATTGTGGGTGTCTAGTAGGCTTGATCGATCCATGAAAAATTTGATTCTAAACTCGTTTCAAAACTAGAGGGGGCAGTTTTTCGTTTTTGTTGCTAATAACGAATTTGGCCCCCAAAATTTTTCGAAATTAACGAAAATTCGTTATTTTCGAAATTAATTCGTTAATGGCGGACGCGCATGCGCGGTGGCCCAAAAACAGCCCGAAGGGGGGGGGACTTAGGGGGCTCTCCCGCCCTCATTTTTTGAGTGATCTTCTTCAAACTTGGTACAGTGGTAGAACACATTTAACACTGATAGCTCACCAAAATGTGGAACGTTTCCCTTATCCTCTGATTTTTGGCAAATTTTCATAGCTTTTATAATGAACCATTTTTTAATAATTGCAGAAATCTGTTCCTGGTTTGAAAGTCTTATTTCCTGTTAAATTGGGTTGTCTTTACTGTGAAAGTCATTGCTCTACTTTAGAAAATTTGTTTTTGTGGCTGAAACATTGTTAAATTGGTGTAGTCCCTGCATGTGTGTGTGTGTAAAGGTATCCCTTGACGTTAAGTTCAGTCATGTCTGACTCTGGGGGTTGTGCTCACCTCCATTTCTAAGCCCAAGAGCCAGTGTTGTCCATAGACACCTCCAAGGTCATGTGGTCGGCATGACTACATGGAGTGCCATTACCTTCCCGCCACAGCGGTACCTATTCATCTACTCACATTGGCATGTTTTCAAGCTGCTAGGTTGGCAGAAGCTGGAGCTAACAGCGGGCGCTCACTCTGCTCCCGGGATTTGAACCTGGGACCTTTCAGTCTGCAAGTTCAGCAGCTCAATGGTCTTTGCCTTGGCTGCCTTCCAGATCAGGCTTATAACCAGCCTATTATGGGCCACAAATTAAAGAAAATTCAATCCCATTTAAGCACAACATGAACAGTTTTGATGCCAAAACCATAAACTCTGTTTATTAAACTCTACGATCCAAACTTTAGAACAACTTGCAAACAATTGAAGGTTAGACCACAGTAATAATAACCAATTCTATTCCTTTCCAAAATTTAAACATAAAATAGTATCTTTCTTTCCAATAGCATATAAACTTTTCCTTTCTTTACAAAACAAAATTCTAGACAGTAGCCATTTAGAAGATATTTCTATATTTTCCCTGCAAAGGATAGGGCTGCATCCCTCTGGAGACACACATGATAACCCGGACATGATATAAGGCACTTATATACGTTAAATAAACATGATGTCATTGCATATATAAAAGAAGCATGATATTAGGCAATTATAGTTGCAAATAATATAATTAAACATGTAAAAATTATACATCCATACATAAAAGAAACATGTAAAGTAACTGCATATATAAAACACAATATAAAATATGATATAAGGCAATTACAGATGTCAAAGGAACGTGATATTACATATGTAAAAAACATGATTATATGTATAAAAAAGCATGATACAAGGTGTCAGGATCTAGGCTGCTGGGCACCAATAACCATACACTGAGGCCAGATTCTATCTAATATCTTTATTAAAGGAATATATAAAGTCAATAAAAACAAGTGTAGAATAAAGTTCAGAAGCAGACCTTTCAAATGAGGCCAAATATAGTCCAGCAGATTATTGTCCAATATGAAATATTAGAGTCCAAAGATTATAATCCAATAACCGCAACACACGGTTTGCCAAGCAAAGCGTTGGGAAAACAGAAAAAGTCTTGAATCCAATGAAGCTTGACACAAGGCTGAAAGTTACTTGGAACGTGGCTGGAGCTGTGGCTAAAGGCAAAGCAACTTGAAGCATGGAACAAGATCTGTGGTAAATCCGTGAGACGAGGACAAGGCTTGGAACTAGATTCAGGAGGCAAGGAACAGGATTCGAAGTCCACACACACATGACCTCTCTCCAGGAGCTGACGAATTGACTCCGCAAGGAATCCTTCGCGCAATTTCCCTATATTGGGTCTCGTTTCCCCAAACAACAATCACTTTCCCTAGAGAACAGGGAGCGAAGGAAACCAGCTTGCAGGTGCAAGACTCCCCGTATTTTCTCAGGGGAAATACTTCTAATCAGTGGCATATTTGGCAGCAAGGCGAGCACTACTTCTAAATTTTTCTCTCGATCCTCTATCAGTCGTGTAAGCCTGTTTTCTCCCATAAGGGGGAGAGTTCCCACCAAGGTCAGGTTTAATTGGTTCTTGGACTAGAACTTCAGGCAGCTGCCAAGGCTCTGACTCCGACCGGAAATCTGGGGAAAACTCCATATTTTCCTCCTCATCTGCCACAATACTGTCAGGAATAGGACTGCAGGGCCCATGAGTCATCACACTAGGCAACTGACACATCTAAAAGAAACACAATATAATTAACCTAGGTACAACAAATGTGAAAGAAGGCAACAATATACATAAAAAAACATTTCTGGACTCACAAATGTAGTCTAAGAGAATTGGGCTTCCATTCTCCAAACCTGAAACAAAGTGGGAGGAAATGTAAAGAGTGTTAATGATGCTCGAAATCAAATGTTGTTCTTTTACAAAGTCAAACTAAAAACTAAGAATAAATGCTTCGGTCTTCTCCTGATCTTCTTATCTCCTCACCTTGCGTCCAGCCGAGTTACGTCCGCACTTGCGATACAGCGACCTCTTCCCTTGGCTCAGTGGGCAGTATTTTAAAGTATGGGCCTTTTCGCCCGTGGCACCGCAGAGCGGACAGGTGTATTTGCGCAAGATGGGGCACTCCACGGTGCCGTCCATCCCCTTCAGCCGGTGGGACGAATAGACCTGCTTGGATTCCCCGTTGTGTTTGCAGAAATTGCAAATCTCCTTGTTTTGGGAAGCCTGGCCATTGGCACTACCTTTGGAGCTCTTGCTGCTGGAACTGCTTCCATTAACCCATTGTGATGCTGTTTCAAAGTTGTCCTCGTTGAGGACTAGCTGCATGTCGTACTCCATTGTGTCCCAACTCTGAGATGGAAATGGGACCTTCTTGCGTTCCGCGATGATCTCCGTAACCACTTTCGCAAGGCTCAGATAGCCCTTCCATCTGTCAAACTCCCTGAACATGGAAGGGGCATAATGTGGCACGTGCATGGCTGATCTGGAGAGCATGGTGCCAATTCTACCCTGGTGTGGACACACACTGAATGCCACATATTGGAGGCGGAGTCTTTGTTTTATATATAAGGGGAGGGGTTCCAAACCTTTCACATTGGACCCTCCCATCTATTTTTACCCTCCTTTGCCCTAGATTTAACCCCCACATGTCTAGACAATCACAGCTTTTCAAGGAAGAGTTTGGTTTTTCCAATTTTTTAACTTCGGAGGTAATGCCACAGTTTCTCCCTTGAGGCAGTGGTTCTTGACTTGTGGGTCCCCAGATGTTTTGGCCTTCAACTCCCAGAAATCCTAACAGCTGGTAAAATGGCTGGGATTTCTGGGACTTGTAGGTAAAAACACCTGGAGATCCACAGGTTGAGAAACACTGCCTTAAGGGAACGTTAGCAGTTGTGGTTCTGTTTGTCCATCCAAGAATGAGTTGAATTTCTGCCTTGGATGAAATAGCAACATTGCACATCCAACGTTTGCAAAAGTCCTGAAGGACGGATCCAGTAATGATGAAGCCTGCAAGAGTGTTATATTGCTTTTGCATGGCAGAATAGCATTGGACTGGATGGTCTCTTCTACCTTTATGATTCTATGATGTTTGGCGCCATGACTCTATGATTCTATCATTTTAGGATTCTAGGACTTTTGGGATGATTCTGTTACTTGGTTCTTTGAGTCTATGACTTTAGGGACCATGTTTCTATTATTCCATGACTTCTGTGACCATATTTCTATGACTTTTGTGACCATTCATGGGCCATCTGGCTAGTATTCCGGGACGGTAAATGATATATCGGTTACAGCACCAGATATTTCTGGATACAGTAGAGTCTCGCTTATCCAACATTAACGGGCCAGCAGAACGTTGGATAAGCAAATATGTTGGATGATAAGGAGACATTAAGGAAAAGCCTTTTGAACAGCAAATTAGGTTATTTTACAAATTAAGCCCCAAAAAATCTTGTTTAACAGCAAATTAGACAGAAAAGGTAGTTCAATACGCAGTAATATTACGTAGTAATTACGAATTTAGCAACAAAATATCACAATATATTGAAAACATTGACTACAAAAATAAATTGGATAATCCAGAACATTGGATAAGCGAGTGTTGGATGAGTGAGACTCTACTGTATATTGTTTTTGCATGGCAGAATGGCGTTGGACTGGATGGTCTCTTCTAGCTTTATGATTATATGATGTTTGGTGCCATGTTTCTATGATTCTATCATTATGTTGTCGAGCAATTTAGAACAGTATAGGATACCGCTAACTGTTTCTTTGAGTGGTGTTCTGTGGAAACACAACCCGCCCATCCTCCCCCGCTGATTTCATGAAAATAAAAGAAAAGAAAGAATAAGCCACATCCGGCAAGGCCCACACACTGAAATACTAGGCCGGCCATCGTTGGCCGGCAAGCTTCCCTGAGTGGAAGAAATAGAGGCCGCCGCCCCAAAGAAGGGTTCTGTGCAAGATTGCACCAAGGGGTAAAGAACGACAGCCGCGAGAGAAGACAGAGGCGGTGCATCGTGGGAAACACGTCGACCACGTAGGCCGACAAGGCCCACACGTTGAAATACTAGGCGTGCCACCGTTGGCCGGCACGCTTCCCTGTGAGGAAGAAAGAGGGGCCGCCGCCCCAAAGGAGGCTTCTGTGCAAAATCGCATAAAGGGGTAAAGAACGACAGCCGGCGAGAGAAGAGAGAGGCGGTGCATCGTGGGAAACCCGACCACGTAGGCCGAGAGGCAGCAAAAAGAAAAGAAAAGAAAAGAAAAGAAAGAAAAAAGCCACAGGCGACAAGGCCCATACATTAAGCCGGGCCGGCCACTGTTTGCCGGCACGCATCCCTGAGAGAGAGAGAGAGAGAAAAAAAACCAGAGGACACCGCCCCAAAGGAGGCTTCTGTGCAAAATAGCATAAAGGGCTAAAGAACGACAGCCGGCGAGAGAAGAGAGAGGCGGTACATCGGGGAAACTCGGCCACGTAGGCCGAGAGGCAGCAAAGACCAAAGAAAAGTCAGAAAAAGCCACCGCCAAAAAGGCCCACACTATAAAATACTAGGCCGGCCACCGTTGGCCGGCACGATTCCCAGACAGGAAGAAAGAGGGGCCGTCGCCCCAAAGGAGGCTTCGGTGCAAACTCGCATAAAGGGGTAAAGAACGACAGCCGAGAGAGAAGAGAGAGGCGGTGCATCGGGGGAAACTCGGCCACGTAGGCCGAGAGGCAGCAAAGACCAAAGAAAAGACAGAAAAAGCCACCGCCAAAAAGGCCCACACTATAAAATACTAGGCCGGCCACCGTTGGCCGGCACGATTCCCAGACAGGAAGAAAGAGGGGCCGCCGCCCCAAAGGAGGCTTCGGTGCAAACTCGCATAAAGGGGTAAAGAACGACAGCCGAGAGAGAAGAGAGAGGCGGTGCATCGGGGGAAACTCGGCCACGTAGGCCGAGAGGCAGCAAAAAGAAAAGAAAAGAAAAGAAAAGAAAGAAAAAAGCCACAGGCGACAAGGCCCATACATTAAGCCGGGCCGGCCACTGTTTGCCGGCACGCATCCCTGAGAGAGAGAGAGAGAGAGAAAAAAAACCAGAGGACACCGCCCCAAAGGAGGCTTCTGTGCAAAATAGCATAAAGGGCTAAAGAACGACAGCCGGCGAGAGAAGAGAGAGGCGGTACATCGGGGAAACTCGGCCACGTAGGCCGAGAGGCAGCAAAGACCAAAGAAAAGACAGAAAAAGCCACCGCCAAAAAGGCCCACACTTTAAAATACTAGGCCGGCCAACGTTGGCCGGCACCCTTCCCAGAGAAAGAGAGAGAAGACCAAAAAAAAGGAAATGTGGGCCCAAGCCCCTCAGACCCGGGGGGCCGGCCACCGTTGGCCGGCCCCACGCCCACACGCCGCAACCCACGGGGAAGGGCAGGCTTTCTTCACGTCTGCTTGCAAAATGTGGGCCCAAGCCCCTCAGACCCGGGGGGCCGGCCACCGTTGGCCGGCCCCACGCCCACACGCCGCAACCCACGGGGAAGGGCAGGCTTTCTTCACGTCTGCTTGCAAAATGTGGGCCCAAGCCCCTCAGACCCGGGGGGCCGGCCACCGTTGGCCGGCCCCACGCCCACACCGCTGGACCCACAGGGGGAAGGGCATGCTTTCTTCACGTCTGCTTGCAAAATGTGGGCCCAAGCCCCTCAGACCCGGGGGGCCGGCCACCGTTGGCCGGCCCCACGCCCACACCGCTGAACCCAGAGGGGGAAGGGCATGCTTTCTTCACGTCTGCTTTCAAAACGTGGGCCCAAGCCCATCAGACCCGGGGGGCCGGCCACCGTTGGCCGGCCCCACGCCCACACCGCTGAACCCAGAGGGGGAAGGGCATGCTTTCTTCACGTCTGCTTTCAAAATGTGGGCCCAAGCCCATCAGACCCGGGGGGCCGGCCACCGTTGGCCGGCCCCACGCCCACACACCACAACCCATGACACAAAGATACACTCCATAACAGCAAACCGTCTAGCCTCTGGAAAAATCTAGCCATTTCTGTAGTCAATGATTCCATTATATTGTGATATTTTGAAGCTAAATTCATAAAGTAAGCAATAGCAACATATCATTTCAGCATATAGAACGACTTCTTATGTCTCCTTGGTTGTATAACATGCATTTATGGTGCTTTATTTGGATAATAATAACCTGATATGATGTGTTATATGCTTTTCTTCAACAAGTCCAATCCAAGAAATCTGCTTATTTCAGCAGTGGTAGGCCCGTTTGGCTTTGATCAGTGAGACTCTTCTGTGTTCATGTTGGGTCAATAAGACATAAGATATAACTGAAGTCACAGTCAGCATACAGCATTACCAGCTTAAAAAACAGTGGTGTAAAAACACGGCTCGAGTCCGAGGACTGAAGAGGAGGTAGTTTGACAGTTAAAAAAATATACAGTGCGAAATACTATTGGCCTGTCAAGCTATTCTTAAATAGGCTACAAACGACCACACAGACCTATAATGCTTTTTGGAGGAGGAAGGTTTTAAGGCTCTGATGTTAGGCACATGTTTCCATGCAGTTCCACTGCAGGTAAGACTAGTGTGTTCTTCAGGGGTTATTAAAGTTCTCCTGCAGATAACCTGGATAGAGGGAAATGTCTTCAGTTGGTATACATACAGTTTAAGTAAACTTGAGGAAGTACAATTATGAAAGATATAGTGTGTAATGAAGTAGAAAGTAATTCAAAGTAGAAACAAAGCAGAAATGTTGATTCCAAAGGAAACATGAAGGCATTATTAAGTAATTGTTTTGAATAGCAAAAGAGATTCTGAGTGGATTGATTCTCTACTTCTTACTCTGCGTAAGATTATCATCACATGCTCTCGACTACACCCGCACAAGGCAATGGTACAGTAAAAGAAGACAATTTTGAGAAGTGGTAAAGGCCAAGGTGTCCCACTTCTTTCAGTGATTCCGCGTGCGCGGCCAGAGGGCGAGGGGAACAGCAAGAAACAGTTTCCACGAGACGGAACTTGCGCCCACTCCTTGAAAGCAGCCGCAAAGGCACACGCCCTGACGGGCAATCGGCAACGTCCGTGTGCGCGGACAGTGGGCAAGGGGAACCAAAGGCGGCCGTTCTGCCGCCACATCGTTGAGTACACTTCCTTTTAAGGTGAATGGGACACTGTCCCACAGTCTGTGATCACTCCACCCTCGTCATTACCAACAGACCAGCAAGAAACAGTTTCCACGAGACGGAACTTGCGCCCACTCCTTGAAAGCAGCCGCAAAGGCACACGCCCTGACGGGCAATCGGCAACGTCCGTGTGCGCGGACAGTGGGCAAGGGGAACCAAAGGCGGCCTTTCCGCAGCAACAGCGTCAATCACAACCTCTCAGGGTGATGGGAGACTGTACCACTGTCTTTGATCATTCCACCCTCTTCTATTGTTTTACCCACAGGCCAGCAAAAAACATTTACCACTCGGCGAAACGTTCTGCCAACACCTTGAAAGCAGCCGCAAAGGCACACGCCCTGACGGGCAATCGGCAACGTCCGTGTGCGCGGACAGTGGGCAAGGGGAACCAAAGGCGGCCGTTCCGCAGCAATAGCGTCAATCACAGCCTCTCAGGGTGATGGGAGACTTTGAATCGTTCCACCCTCTTCTATCGTTTTACCCAAAGGCCAGCAAAAGGCAGTTCCCACTCTGGGTAACCTGCGCCCACACATTGCAAGCAGCCGCAAAGGAACACGCCCTGAAGGGGGAAGGGCATATACCTCTATAGTCTGGCGTCACGTAGTCCGAGAGGCAGCAAAAAGAAAAGAAAAGTAAGGGAAAAAAACAAAGGGCAGCAAAGACCCCACCCTGTGCGAGCCGGCCACAGTTGGCCGGCATGCATCCCGGAGAATTCGGCACGGCCCTCCCACAAAGTTTTTTGTTTTTGCGACTTAAGCCTCTACCCACAGCAACACTCCACCACCCCAGGGGAAGGCCGTGTACCTCTTCTATCGTCCTGCCAACAAGCCAGCAAAAGGCAGTTCCCACTCTGGGTAACCTGCGCCCACACATTGCAAGCAGCCGCAAAGGAACACGCCCTGAAGGGGGAAGGGCATATACCTCTATAGTCTGGCGTCACATAGTCCGAGAGGCAGCAAAAAGAAAAGAAAAGTAAGGGAAAAAAACAAAGGGCAGCAAAGACCCCACCCTGTGCCAGCCGGCCACAGTTGGCCGGCATGCATCCCGGAGAATTCGGCACGGCCCTCCCACAAAGTTTTTTGTTTTTGCGACTTAAGCCTCTACCCACAGCAACACTCCACCACCCCAGGGGAAGGCCGTGTACCTCTTCTATCGTCCTGCCAACAAGCCAGCAAAAGGCAGTTCCCACTCTGGGTAACCTGCGCCCACACATTGCAAGCAGCCGCAAAGGAACACGCCCTGAAGGGGGAAGGGCATATACCTCTAGACTCTGGCGTCACATAGTCCGAGAGGCAGCAAAAAGAAAAGAAAAGTAAGGGAAAAAAACAAAGGGCAGCAAAGACCCCACCCTGAGCCAGCCGGCCACAGTTGACCGGCATGCATCCCGGAGAATTCGGCACGGCCCTCCCACAAAGTTTTTTGTTTTTGTGACTTAAACCTCTACCCACAGCAACACTCCACCACCCCAGGGGAAGGCCGTGTACCTCTTCTATCGTCCTGCCAACAAGCCAGCAAAAGGCAGTTCCCACTCTGGGTAACCTGCGCCCACACATTGCAAGCAGCCGCAAAGGAACACGCCCTGAAGGGGGAAGGGCATATACCTCTATAGTCTGGCGTCACGTAGTCCGAGAGGCAGCAAAAAGAAAAGAAAAGTAAGGGAAAAAAACAAAGGGCAGCAAAGACCCCACCCTGAGACAGCCGGCCACAGTTGGCCGGCATGCATCCCGGAGAATTCGGCACGGCCCTCCCACAAAGTTTTTTGTTTTTGCGATTTAAGCCTCTACCCACAGCAACACCCCACCACCCAAGGGGAAGGCCGTGTACCTCTTCTATCGTCCTGCCAACAAGCCAGCAAAAGGCAATTCCCACTCGGCGTAACCTGCGCCCAAACATCTAAAGCAGCCGCAAGGCACACGTCCTGAAGGGGGAACGGCACCCTCTGCGTGCCAGGTCAAAGGGGGAGGGGACCCAAAAGCGGCCGTTTAACGACCACAGCGTAGACCACGGCATATAAAGGAGAAGGGACACTAGACAACCATTTGGAGAAATCCTGGCAAAGGCGGAGGAGTACCACTGTCTTTGATGATTCCCCCCTCCGAGTTATAAAGGCACCCTCCGCGTAAGCGGGCAGAGGGCTAGGGGACCCAAAGGCGGCCGTCCCATGACCACTGCGGCAACCACACCCGCTCTAGACAATGGGACACTGAAAGATGACAATTTAGAGAAGTTCTGTCCCAAGTCGAGGTGTATTAATTCCAGTGGATAAAGACATCCTCAAAGGTTCAGATGGACAGATAGTATACCTCTGTAAAGTGAGAGTCTGGCATATTCCTACACCTGAAATGATTATCTGAAGTATCCACATCAAATATAACAGTGCTCTTTCTGTACAGGAGCTGCGAGGATCTGTAGAAGACCAAACAGTCATGGCTCGTGATGGTAATATTTCCCCCCCCCCCAAATAAAAAGGGAATTGAATGAAATCCGAACAGAACACAAAGAGGAAGCATTATCTACCTTGGCTTTTATGGTCTAATTTTCCACAGAATATCCTTCAACCTCTACAGAGCCAGTATTACATGAGAGAAAACGTTTTGTAACTTCCGAATACAGAGATGGGCCAAAAGTATATTAAGTTCAACAGGGACAAATGAAAGATAGTACTTCTCTCCGCGATGGTTGTTCGGGAGTGGAACTGTCTCCCCCGGACTGTGTTGGAGGCCCCTTCTTTTGAAGCTTTTAAGCATAGGCTCGATGGCCATCTGTCGGGGATGCTTTGAATGATACTTCCTGCGTCTTTCTTGGGGGAGAACTCGATGGCCCATGAGTTCTATTCCAACTCTACTTTTCTATGATTCCATGATTACATGATTCGTGAAACGGCCCCTTGAGATGGATGAACCCAAAAACGTCAGTGGGGCAACGTCGAGTGATGAAAAAGAGGAGAAAGGAAGGGAAAAGAGAGAGGAAAGCATTGTAGGATAGAGGAGAGAGTTGTTGGACAGAGTCCAAAGGGGCCACCCCCCCGCCCGGACGCCCAAAAAATTGGCCAAAGTTACTCTGAAGCAGAGTTGGTTAAAGGAGGAGAACTGTTGCTCTAGGAGCAGTCGGTCTCAAAATCCAAATCTGGGAAATTCAACACAGGAAGGTTGGCCTTCAGGAAAACAAGTTTCTCAACTGTTTGAGGGTCCAGCAAGCTGCGGTGGGGCGTGACTACATCTCCCGCTATGCTGAAGACCCTTTCGCTCTGGACGCTGGTGGGAGGACAGCTGAGGAACTGGCGGGCTACGTGCGACAGATCCGGCCACATGTGTTCGCGTGAAGCCCAATAGGACAATGGATCACAAGAAATTATCTCCGGAGGCTCCTCAAAGTACCTGTTGACCGAGCATTCGGCCGAGTCTACCTTTTGAGCAGAAGCCAGCAAAGAGGATTCTTCAGAGCAGGCAAGTATGGCCACCGTCTCTGCAAAGAAAACGTTTCCTGTTCGCGGCTGGAGATCCGTATCCCTACGGCAACCCCCTACCGGCTCCGCGGGACTTTCCGTCTCGCCACTAGCGCTAGTGCTTGGGGTGACAGGCAGTTCTGGAAGAGGGGCCGCTGTGCCCGTTTCCTCCACCCTGGCAGCAAAGACCTCCCTGTGATGAACCATGGGCCTTGTAGTCCTGCTCAGGACATTGTAATCCCTGATGAAGATGAAAACTTGGGTTTTTTACCTTCCCAGTCTGAACTGGATTCCTCTCAGCCAGATCCTTCCCAGGCAGATCTGGAAACCTTGCACCTGCAAGAAGGTTGTGCCCCAGAAGTATGTCAAACAACCCCAGAGCCTACTTCTCCCGTGTTCTTGCGCCGGGAGTTTTGTAAACAACAGAGAAGTTTGGATTCAGCTTCGCGCAGGAGTGCGAGGATAGCAGCTAAGAATGTTGCCAATTAACATTGGTTCTCGTGAGAATCTTTAAGGAGTTTAACATCTGGTCTCAGAGTTTAGCTTTCGTTTCTGATTCCCAGAGAACCGCTTTGGTGAGAAAGTTGGACTCTATATAGGTGTTTTGCCCGCGTAGCAACTTCGCGGAGTCAATTCGTCAGCCTACGGAGCGAGTTGTGTCTGGACAGCGCGCTCCGATTCAAGCCTCGCTTCAGCTCAAGCCTTGCCTTGCTATCCAGCCTTCGCCTTGCTTCCCAGCCTTTGTTTACCTACGGACTTTGCCTTGTTTCCCAGGACTAATCCTTGCCTTGTTTCACGGATTTTACCAAGTTAATCCACGGACCTTGTTCTTGTTCTTAGTTACCTTGTTCCACGTTCAAGCCTTGTTTCAAGTATCAAGTTATTTCCTAGCCACGCTCAAGTTTTATGGACTAAGGACCTTGTCATCTCCCCTCACTTTGCTTGGCAAAGTGAGTGTTTCGGTTATTGGATTACAACTTTGGACCTTAATATTTCTTATTGGACATTGCTTTTTTGGACTAATTCTGACCTTTCCTGAAGGGACTAATTCTGGACTATTTTCTATACTTGTTTTTATTAACTTTATATATTCCTTCAATAAAGATATTAGTTAGATTCTGGCCTCTGTGTATGGTTATTGGTGCCTCTGCCGCCTGGGTCGTGACAGTTTGACTCCGCCCCCCATAAGCACCAACTAACCGAGGCCAGGATGTCTACCGGAGCCGCGCCGGCTGGACAGCCGCTCAGCTACACCATCAGCAAGGACGAAGTGGACCGCATCCGTGACAGACTCAACGCGCAGGATGGAGAAATAAAAGGGTTGAGGGAGCGCGGAGTTCGCCTCCCGGCCATGGCGTTGCCTACCAAGTTTTCTGGAGAAGCTGCTAAGGTTCATGTTTTCCGCCGCCAATGTCAAGCTTATCTAGAGGCCCGTGATGCCGAGTTTCCCCAAGAAGACATCAAGGTGGCGTGGGTCTACAGTCTTCTAGACGGACCAGCGGCTAGCTGGGCGACGGCCCTGTTTGATCAAGCCTCCCCCCACCTAAGTTCAGCACAACGCTTCTTGGATCACCTTAAGGAGACCTGGGGAATCGAGGACAATTTGGAGGCAGCCGGTCACAAACTCCGGCGCCTCCTTCAAGGAGACAGACCCATGTCTCAGTACATAGCCGAGTTCCGCGTGCTGGCCCACAACACCGGCTGGAACGATGTAGCCCTCAGAGGACAATTTCGGGAGGGTCTCAACATTGAAATGCTGGAAGAAATCTCCAAGGTGGATCCTCCCCAGACCCTCGAGGCACTCATTGATCAATGTTTACGGGCTGAAGTCATGATTGCCAACAGGAAACAATGGGTTCGAGGCCAGGGCGGTAGAGCCGGGGCAAAACCCCCCGCTCCCGCCAGTGTTCAGCCACGTCCGGTGTGGAGACCCCCGCCGCCAACCCCATACCCCAGAGGAGGCGAGGAGGTGCCGATGCAGTTGGGCAATGTGCGTCCCAGACTAGATGCCGCCGAGAAGGCCCGTCGTCAACGCTTGAACCTCTGCTGGTACTGCGGGAACGGGGGCCACTTCGCCAGAGAGTGCCCAGCCAAAGGGAAGCCTGCCGCCCGTCTTGCGGCGGCGTCCTCCACGGAGTCGAAGGCGTCTGAGCCGACTGGCACACAGCCGGCGGGGGAAGCCAACGACCGGGTGTAGAGAGGCTCGCCAACCCGGTCAAAAAATCCATCCAAGAGCCGCCAACCGGGGTCCTGTTCCTTCTCGTGGTCACATTATGGTCAGCAAAAAGGGGACCCGTCATGATCCACGCCATGATAGACTCTGGAGCTACCAACAATTTCATCGATAGAGAGTATGCCGACTCTCTGGGATTACAATATCATGATTTCAAGAATGCCCGTGTGGTGCAAGCCATAGACGGCCGTCCCCTCAAGACGGGCCCCGTAAGCCAGTGGTCGGAACCCACCAGGATGTGGATAAGGGAACATATGGAAGAGATTTCCTTCTTTGTTACCGAGGTTCCCCATTTCCCTGTGATTTTGGGAATTCCATGGCTGACACTCCACGACCCTAACATCTCCTGGTCCAACAGAGAACTGCAGTTTGCTTCACCGTACTGCCAAAACCATTGCCTCGTAGCCAAGGTATGCCATGCCACAGACTCCGAGCCCATCATCACCTTGCCAAAGAAGTACTCCGAGTATTGGGATGTATTCAATGAGAAAGAAGCCGAAAAATTACCCCCACATAGACCTTATGACTGTGCCATTGACTTGGTGGAGGGGGCCCCGATCCCGCGAGGGCATCTCTACTCCCTGACTGAACCAGAGCAAGAAGCTCTCAGGGAATTCTTAGAGACAAACCTTCGCAAGGGGTTCATCAGACCCTCTCAATCCCCAGCCGCCTCCCCAGTGATGTTTGTGAAGAAGAAGTCAGGGGAATTACGCTTGGTGGTGGACTACAGAGCATTGAACAATATCACCAAGCGGAACAGCTATCCCCTGCCCTTAATCTCGGATCTACTGGACCGACTTCGAGGAGCCAAGGTCTACACCAAGCTGGATCTTCGGGGGGCTTATAATCTAGTTCGCATCAGAGAAGGGGACGAGTGGAAGACCGCCTTCCAGACTAAATTCGGATTATTCGAGTCCCGAGTTATGAATTTCGGTTTATGCGGAGCTCCCGCAACGTTCCAGCATTTTGTCAACGATATTTTTCAGGACTATCTAGACAGATTCTTGATAATCTACCTGGACGATTTTTTGGTGTTTTCCAGATCACAATCAGAACATGAGAACCACGTCAAAATGGTGTTGCAACGACTGCGGGATCATGGACTTTATGCCAAGCTAGAAAAATGCGCTTTTGATCTACAAGAGGTAGATTTCCTTGGCTACCGCATCTCGCCTCTAGGGCTTTCCATGGATCCAGCCAAAGTTTCAGCAGTATTGGAATGGCGGGCGCCAACTAACAAGAAAGAGGTGCAGCGTTTCTTGGGGTTCGCGAACTACTACCGCAAGTTCATTCCAGATTTTGCCCGCTGGTCCGACCCCATCACTAGCTGCATCCGTGGAAAGCAGCCTTTCCGCTGGACTGATCAAGCAGAGAAAGGGTTCCAGCAACTGAAGAAATTATTCACCTCCCAGCCAATTCTACAGCACCCAAATCCTGGAACCCCTTTTGTGGTGCAAGCGGACGCCTCTGATGTGGCAATTGGGGCTGTACTCTTACAACCGGTGGGAGATCACCTCCACCCCTGTGCCTTTTATTCTCGTCAACTAACCACACCAGAGAGGAATTACACCATTTGGGAAAAAGAACTACTGGCCATAAAGGCAGCCTTTGAAACTTGGAGACATTGGCTAGAAGGGGCCAAATTCCCCATTGAAGTCCACACTGATCATCGTAATCTAGAACATCTAAGAACTGCCCGCAAACTAAATCAGAGGCAGCAACGTTGGGCTTTATTCTTTGAACGTTTCAACTTCCAGATCCATTATGTGACCCCAGCTCAAACCAAGCAAGCAGACGCCCTGTCACGTAAACCGGAATACGCTGCAGGACGCAAGGAGACCTTTGAATCCCAACTGCTACAACCTGAGAACTTTGCCACGCTCACAGTGGGGAACACCAAATCCAGTCCCATTGGTTCAACTTCCCCTACTCCAGGACCCATCTGTGCTCAAGAAATCAGGGCTAGTCAGCAAGCAGATGCCTGGGCGCAGGACCAACTTCGCCAAGGTCTGCATTTTCCCTTTTCGCTTAAAGATGGGCTGCTCTGCTATAGAAATCATGTTTATATCCCACCCGGACCGGGCAGGGAAAAAGCGCTTCGTCTGTGTCATGACTGCAAACCAGCAGGACACTTCGGACTATTTAAAACCATGCATTTGATCCTAAGAGATTTTTGGTGGCCCAAGATCCGCAAGGATGTGGAAAAATATGTCAACACCTGCCCAGTATGCCAGCGCTCCAAGATACGAAGGGAGAAGCCCTCAGGGCTTTTGCACCCCCTTCCTACCCCATCTCGCCCATGGGAAATAATTTCCGCGGATTTCATCACTGACCTACCACCTTCCTGTGGATTCACCACGATCTTAGTGGTGGTGGACCTATTCACCAAGTTAGCCCATTTCATTCCCTGCGAAGGCCTCCCCACGGCCAAAGAAACTGCGGATCTATTTCTTCAGCATGTTTTCAGACTACATGGATTGCCCAAGAGTTTAGTCACAGACCGTGGATCTCAATTCACCTCTCGTTTTTGGAAGGCACTACAAAAACTACTGGGCATAGACTCTCGCTTATCTTCAGCTCATCATCCCCAAACAGATGGGCAAACGGAGCGCACCAATGCCACTTTGGAGCAGTATCTTCGCTGTTATGTAAACTACCAACAGGACAATTGGGCTTCTCTGTTACCACTGTCTGAGTTTGCCTACAATAATGGAGTTCAAGCTTCTACAAAAGAAACGCCGTTCTTTGCAAACTACGGTTTCCATCCACGTTTCTTTCCCCCTGTCATTGAAACTTCAGAAGTTCCCGCAGCAGAGGATTGGCTGCAGGAACTCACAGCGGTGCAACAACTTTTGCTCCAGCAACTGGACCAAGCCAAGGAGGACTATAAACGCCACGCTGACAAACACCGCCAGCCGGGCCCCGAAATCAAGGTAGGAGATCGGGTTTTTCTGTCCACTCGCTTTCTGCCCTCCCACCGCCCATGCCGGAAGTTAGATGCCCGCTTCATTGGCCCCTATCCAGTGGTGGCGCAATTAAACCCCGTGACTTTCAAACTCCAACTTCCGCGTTCAATGCGCATTCACCCAGTGTTTCACCGTTCCCTGCTCCTTCCGGCGGATGGTGTGCGTCCTGATACAGACCAACCGGCCCCCCCTCCTGTTTTGATGAATGGGGAGGAGGAGTTCGAGGTTGAGGACATTTTGGATTCTCGCTTTCATCGCCGCCGCCTACAATATCTCATTGACTGGGTGGGTTTTGGGCCTGAGGAACGCTCTTGGGAAGACGCCTCCACAGTCCATGCTCCTGATCTAACCCGTCGCTTCCATCTGACCTATCCCACCAAACCGCGACCTCGCGCCTCGGGGAGAGGACCCCAGTTTGGGAGGGGCCCTGAGGAGGGGGATAGTGTGATGAACCATGGGCCTTGTAGTCCTGCTCAGGACATTGTAATCCCTGATGAAGATGAAAACTTGGGTTTTTTACCTTCCCAGTCTGAACTGGATTCCTCTCAGCCAGATCCTTCCCAGGCAGATCTGGAAACCTTGCACCTGCAAGAAGGTTGTGCCCCAGAAGTATGTCAAACAACCCCAGAGCCTACTTCTCCCGTGTTCTTGCGCCGGGAGTTTTGTAAACAACAGAGAAGTTTGGATTCAGCTTCGCGCAGGAGTGCGAGGATAGCAGCTAAGAATGTTGCCAATTAACATTGGTTCTCGTGAGAATCTTTAAGGAGTTTAACATCTGGTCTCAGAGTTTAGCTTTCGTTTCTGATTCCCAGAGAACCGCTTTGGTGAGAAAGTTGGACTCTATATAGGTGTTTTGCCCGCGTAGCAACTTCGCGGAGTCAATTCGTCAGCCTACGGAGCGAGTTGTGTCTGGACAGCGCGCTCCGATTCAAGCCTCGCTTCAGCTCAAGCCTTGCCTTGCTATCCAGCCTTCGCCTTGCTTCCCAGCCTTTGTTTACCTACGGACTTTGCCTTGTTTCCCAGGACTAATCCTTGCCTTGTTTCACGGATTTTACCAAGTTAATCCACGGACCTTGTTCTTGTTCTTAGTTACCTTGTTCCACGTTCAAGCCTTGTTTCAAGTATCAAGTTATTTCCTAGCCACGCTCAAGTTTTATGGACTAAGGACCTTGTCATCTCCCCTCACTTTGCTTGGCAAAGTGAGTGTTTCGGTTATTGGATTACAACTTTGGACCTTAATATTTCTTATTGGACATTGCTTTTTTGGACTAATTCTGACCTTTCCTGAAGGGACTAATTCTGGACTATTTTCTATACTTGTTTTTATTAACTTTATATATTCCTTCAATAAAGATATTAGTTAGATTCTGGCCTCTGTGTATGGTTATTGGTGCCTCTGCCGCCTGGGTCGTGACACTCCCTCACAAGGTCAACAAGTTGGGCCTTCCACATGGTAAAGTCTTTTGGGCAGACGTTGTACTTTAGCCGTGGATCACACAAGGCCGCCAGCATATGGACCTTGCTGGAAAGAAGTGGCTCTAGCCGTTTCCGTACAGCAAAGGACAACCTCCTCACCACCTCCTGGACCGGCGGTGTCAGCGGTCCAGCCAGGGAGTCAATTGTTCGACCGGCCCCAAGCCTTTCTAGGTGCCTCCTTAGCCTCAAGACCATGGGCACTGCCTGGCTCAGAAGAGCTTTTGATTCCGAAAGTGTCTCAGTGGCATGTTTGAATGGCTTTAGTACGTCTACTAGCTGGGAGATGGTGTCCCACTCTTGCTTAGTTGGAACAAGCTTGCTAACAGGCGCAACCAAAGTGAGGGAGATGCCGTGTACCGCCTTCTGCTGCTCGACCATGCGTTCGAGCATTTTTAAGGTTGAATTCCACCGAGTCGAGACGTCCTGGAGCAGCTTGTGCTGCGGGAGGCCTTCAAGGCTCTGCCTGTCTCTCAGTTGCCGGGCTGCCTTGATGCTCCGGTGGAAGTAGCCCGCGATCTTTCTACAGCGCTCGATCAGCAGGGAGATGTTTGTGTTGCTGCCCGACTGCTCTTCCTGGCTCTTTAAACCTTCCTTGACGGTATTGTGAAGCAAGTGGGCCATGCAGGACACATTCTGAAACCCGGCACTTTCAACCGCTTTGATCATATTTTTCCCTGCGTCCGTCACCATAAAGCCCCTCCTCATTTCTTCCGGCCTACACTGCATCCATTCCCCCATCATGTTTTCCAGATAGTTGCAGATGGTCTCTGCCTTGTGATCACGATCAACTACCTCCAATGCGAGGAGTGCCCAACGATGGGATGTATCCATAGTGCCTTCCTTCTCCCACCAATGTGCCGTGAGAGAGAGGTAGGAGTGGCCTCCTCCCAAGCTTGACCAAATATCAGAGGTAAAATGGATGTGTCCTCCCATGGCGCTACGCAACATCTGGATAATGCGTTCCTTACAGCCCTCGTACAAGCCGGGGATTACTTTTCTGGAAAAGGTGTGACGGGAGGGGATTTTGTAGCGGGGGCACAGTCGTTTCATAAGGCGTACAAAGCCTTCTTGTTCTACCAGGCGGAAGGGATGGTGATCTAGGGCAATCATCTCTCCCACAGTTTGGGTTATCTGCTGGGGTGTGAGCAATGTTTCCCCCGTTTTCTTTCTGGGTAATGGAATGGCCCAATCCTCCATGGTGGACTGTGTCCGCCTTCCACTATCTTCACCTGGAGAACTTTGCGTGCTAAGGCTGCCACTGGAAGGGCTTGCAGTTCCCCCTCCCAGCGAAATGGAGGGATGGTGTCGCTTCATGTGAGAGCTCAACCCCGAGGTCGCAAGATGTCTCGTGTCTCTGCCTCTGCTGATATTTGCCCCACAGTGTCTACAAACTGCCAAAGTAGAACTCTGAGAGTGGACATGGAAATGGTCCCAAATAAATGACCTTGGCCTCCCCACAGCCACTGTGGCGACGCCCTCAGAGATGGGAGTCGTGGGCACCCTTTCAGCAGCATGAGGAAGTCTACGTTTTGATGGTAGTACCTCCTCTACCTCCTCCTCACTGTCAGTAGCGGGTGGAGGGGTGGGGTTATCTATATCCTCACTATCCACCACCTGTATTTCCACGACGGCAACACCTGTATGTTCCAATGATCGTCCAGTTGTCTCAGCTCCATGCGACAGCCGGCTCCGGGTGGATGCCTGTGAACTGTCTGCATTAGAACAGCCTGGTTCTTCATCAAGTCCACCCACTCCCATAGTTCGGCGTTCCAGACGTATGGGACCCACCTTAACTTTTTTGGCCCCCCACAGTGTCCTGGCCGTGGCTTGACCACTACTAGGACTTGCTCCCCCAGACCCGCGTACAGCTGAGCGCTTCATGTCAAGGGGAGTGTTTTCAGGTAACAGAAGGGATGATGGTTAGGTGTTGTGTTACTGGTGGGAAATATTTCTTGAATCTTGATTGGCAACGTGTTATATTCTGGCCAATTTACTGTTGCAAAAGCGTAGTCTATAACATTTAGTTACTTTTATTTATTTACAAGGGGATACCTGTACTTTCCAGTTCTACAGGAAAGTATGGGATATGCAACTCTTTCCCAAAGTTGTCTTGGGAAAATCAGGAAGCGTCCCTGGCAGACACACACACAAGGCAAGGCAGAAAGGCAAGCTTTTCTTTCCCCCAAAGGAGTTGTATTTTGAACAGGATGGGATATGCAACTCTTTCCCAGAGCGTCCCTGCAGACACACACACAAGGCAAGGCAGAAAGGCAAGCTTTTCTTTCCCCCAAAGGAGTTGTATTTTGAACAGGATGGGATATGCAACTCTTTCCCAAAGCGTTCCTTGCAGACACACACACACCCGTAGCCCAGGGGAAGGCAAGGCAGAAAGGCAAGCTTTTATTTCCCCGAAAGGAGTTGTATTTTGAACAGGATGGGATATGCAACTCTTTTTCAAAGCGTCCCTGCAGACACACACACAAGGCAAGGCAGAAAGGCAAGCTTTTCTTTCCACAAAAGGAGTTGTATTTTGAACAGGATGGGATATGCAACTCTTTCCCAAAGCGTTCCTTGCAGACACACACACACCCGTAGCCCAGGGGAAGGCAAGGCAGAAAGGCAAGCTTTTATTTTCCCGAAAGGAGTTGTATTTTGAACAGGATGGGATATGCAACTCTTTTTCAAAGCGTCCCTGCAGACACACACACAAGGCAAGGCAGAAAGGCAAGCTTTTCTTTCCACAAAAGGAGTTGTATTTTGAACAGGATGGGATATGCAACTCTTTCCCAAAGCGTTCCTTGCAGACACACACACACCCGTAGCCCAGGGGAAGGCAAGGCAGAAAGGCAAGCTTTTATTTTCCCGAAAGGAGTTGTATTTTGAACAGGATGGGATATGCAACTCTTTTTCAAAGCGTCCCTGCAGACACACACACAAGGCAAGGCAGAAAGGCAAGCTTTTCTTTCCACAAAAGGAGTTGTATTTTGAACAGGATGGGATATGCAACTCTTTCCCAAAGCGTTCCTTGCAGACACACACACACCCGTAGCCCAGGGGAAGGCAAGGCAGAAAGGCAAGCTTTTATTTTCCCGAAAGGAGTTGTATTTTGAACAGGATGGGATATGCAACTCTTTTTCAAAGCGTCCCTGCAGACACACACACAAGGCAAGGCAGAAAGGCAAGCTTTTCTTTCCACAAAAGGAGTTGTATTTTGAACAGGATGGGATATGCAACTCTTTCCCAAAGCGTTCCTTGCAGACACACACACACCCGTAGCCCAGGGGAAGGCAAGGCAGAAAGGCAAGCTTTTATTTTCCCGAAAGGAGTTGTATTTTGAACAGGATGGGATATGCAACTCTTTCCCAAAGCGTTCCTTGCAGACACACACACACCCGTAGCCCAGGGGAAGGCAAGGCAGAAAGGCAAGCTTTTATTTCCCCGAAAGGAGTTGTATTTTGAACAGGATGGGATATGCAACTCTTTCCCAGAGCGTCCCTGCAGACACACACACAAGGCAAGGCAGAAAGGCAAGCTTTTCTTTCCACAAAAGGAGTTGTATTTTGAACAGGATGGGATATGCAACTCTTTCCCAAAGCGTTCCTTGCAGACACACACACACCCGTAGCCCAGGGGAAGGCAAGGCAGAAAGGCAAGCTTTTATTTTCCCGAAAGGAGTTGTATTTTGAACAGGATGGGATATGCAACTCTTTCCCAAAGCGTTCCTTGCAGACACACACACACCCGTAGCCCAGGGGAAGGCAAGGCAGAAAGGCAAGCTTTTATTTCCCCGAAAGGAGTTGTATTTTGAACAGGATGGGATATGCAACTCTTTCCCAGAGCGTCCCTGCAGACACACACACAAGGCAAGGCAGAAAGGCAAGCTTTTCTTTCCACAAAAGGAGTTGTATTTTGAACAGGATGGGATATGCAACTCTTTCCCAAAGCGTTCCTTGCAGACACACACACACCCGTAGCCCAGGGGAAGGCAAGGCAGAAAGGCAAGCTTTTATTTTCCCGAAAGGAGTTGTATTTTGAACAGGATGGGATATGCAACTCTTTCCCAAAGCGTTCCTTGCAGACACACACACACCCGTAGCCCAGGGGAAGGCAAGGCAGAAAGGCAAGCTTTTATTTCCCCGAAAGGAGTTGTATTTTGAACAGGATGGGATATGCAACTCTTTCCCAAAGCGTTCCTTGCAGACACACACACACCCGTAGCCCAGGGGAAGGCAAGGCAGAAAGGCAAGCTTTTATTTCCCCGAAAGGAGTTGTATTTTGAACAGGATGGGATATGCAACTCTTTTTCAAAGCGTCCCTGCAGACACACACACAAGGCAAGGCAGAAAGGCAAGCTTTTCTTTCCACAAAAGGAGTTGTATTTTGAACAGGATGGGATATGCAACTCTTTCCCAAAGCGTTCCTTGCAGACACACACACACCCGTAGCCCAGGGGAAGGCAAGGCAGAAAGGCAAGCTTTTATTTCCCCGAAAGGAGTTGTATTTTGAACAGGATGGGATATGCAACTCTTTCCCAGAGCGTCCCTGCAGACACACACACAAGGCAAGGCAGAAAGGCAAGCTTTTCTTTCCACAAAAGGAGTTGTATTTTGAACAGGATGGGATATGCAACTCTTTCCCAAAGCGTTCCTTGCAGACACACACACACCCGTAGCCCAGGGGAAGGCAAGGCAGAAAGGCAAGCTTTTATTTTCCCGAAAGGAGTTGTATTTTGAACAGGATGGGATATGCAACTCTTTTTCAAAGCGTCCCTGCAGACACACACACAAGGCAAGGCAGAAAGGCAAGCTTTTCTTTCCACAAAAGGAGTTGTATTTTGAACAGGATGGGATATGCAACTCTTTTTCAAAGCGTCCCTGCAGACACACACACAAGGCAAGGCAGAAAGGCAAGCTTTTCTTTCCACAAAAGGAGTTGTATTTTGAACAGGATGGGATATGCAACTCTTTCCCAAAGCGTTCCTTGCAGACACACACACACCCGTAGCCCAGGGGAAGGCAAGGCAGAAAGGCAAGCTTTTATTTTCCCGAAAGGAGTTGTATTTTGAACAGGATGGGATATGCAACTCTTTCCCAAAGCGTTCCTTGCAGACACACACACACCCGTAGCCCGGGGGAAGGCAAGGCAGAAAGGCAAGCTTTTATTTTCCCGAAAGGAGTTGTATTTTGAACAGGATGGGATATGCAACTCTTTCCCAAAGCGTTCCTTGCAGACACACACACACCCGTAGCCCAGGGGAAGGCAAGGCAGAAAGGCAAGCTTTTATTTCCCCGAAAGGAGTTGTATTTTGAACAGGATGGGATATGCAACTCTTTCCCAGAGCGTCCCTGCAGACACACACACAAGGCAAGGCAGAAAGGCAAGCTTTTCTTTCCACAAAAGGAGTTGTATTTTGAACAGGATGGGATATGCAACTCTTTCCCAAAGCGTTCCTTGCAGACACACACACACCCGTAGCCCAGGGGAAGGCAAGGCAGAAAGGCAAGCTTTTATTTTCCCGAAAGGAGTTGTATTTTGAACAGGATGGGATATGCAACTCTTTTTCAAAGCGTCCCTGCAGACACACACACAAGGCAAGGCAGAAAGGCAAGCTTTTCTTTCCACAAAAGGAGTTGTATTTTGAACAGGATGGGATATGCAACTCTTTCCCAAAGCGTTCCTTGCAGACACACACACACCCGTAGCCCAGGGGAAGGCAAGGCAGAAAGGCAAGCTTTTATTTTCCCGAAAGGAGTTGTATTTTGAACAGGATGGGATATGCAACTCTTTCCCAGAGCGTCCCTGCAGACACACACACAAGGCAAGCCACAAAGGCAAGCTTTTCTTTCACCAAAAGGAGTTGTATTTTGAACAGGATGGGATATGCAACTCTTTTTCAAAGCGTCCCTGGCAGACACACACACAAGGAAGGCAAGGCACAAAGGCAAGCTTTTCTTTCCCCAAAAGGAGTTGTATTTTGAACAGGAAAAACACCCACAGGACAGCCCTTTGCAAGTTTGCAACAACAAAACAAATAGAAAGACCTAAGACCCACACCACCAAACTCAGCCACAGACCACCCCACCTTTTCTCCTGTCCTGGTCTTCACACAGCCATGCTGTGACGCAGCAATGTTTCCTGCCTGCCTACACCAATGAATCTCTACCCTTCCACCCTCTCCAAAAGTCCCAGTGCGACTGAGCCACGAGGCGTGTGCACGCTGTTTTCATTAAGCACGTCCTACCAGCCCCTCCCCCTGGTTAAACGTGCTCTCTGATTGGCTACAAGGGGCAAACAACACACTAGATTGCCCCAGTGGACTTAAAAAAGTTTGGATGATTTGACAAAGCATTTTTTAAAAACGAAAAAAAAGGCGCCATTACGGAAAACGGCCAATCGCGGTTCGAAACCGCGATATCCAGGCGTGTGGACAGCCAAGATTCAATATTGCTTCAAAAAATCCGAAAAAAACGAATCAATAACGGTAAACGGGGAAAACGAATTATTTGAGCAAGCCTAGTGTCTAGCTTTCAAAGGATCGAATGAGATACACAGAAGCACTGAAAGCAAAAACTGAAGCATTTCTTCTCTTTGGCCAAAGAAGGTGTCAGCGGAGTCTGCACTCCCAAAGACTGACATACCTCAATGCAAACATGCAGAAATATTTATAGCACTTTGACACTTCTTCAAAACAAATGCACATTGCCGGACTAGCTCCTGATTGCTCCCAAATGTGGCCAATTAGGACCAGATCTCTGGTTGATCTGGGGCTTCATCCGTTGTCATCACTGGTTGGCTCCAGTTGTGGGGGAAATTTAATAAATTGTCACTTGATTATTTTGAAGATTTGTGTCTGTTTAGTGATCTGTCCAGGAGAAAAGTGTGAGTGGAAATGAATGCGGTCTGGCAAGAAATAATGGGCTGAAATGGGTTGTGATGTCTCTATTTCAGCCAATGCAATGTGTGCCAGCCAGGTAGACAAAAAGTGTTCAGGGTGTTGGCATACACAAAAAAGACCTCACAGAAGGGGGTCTGGCACAACAATATAGATGAAAAAACATCCTCAGTACAACCCTTAAGACTCTTCTGAGAGCCCCATTATGTGTTCCCTGTAATTTTTCCAGAACATTGTAAAGGGATTGTGCTAAATATGTGGCTATTCCCTGAGGTCCAGGGTGTTGAGAAAAGTTAGGCAACGTTCCAAGGAGAAGTTCATTGAAGGTTAGCTTAGAATTAAGGAAGGGCTCAATGCGGGCTCACTGTTTGTTCTAATGGAGCTGCTGACTCTGGGGTTTATATTTTTGGGGTCCAATTTTCACTAACAGGGGTATAGGGGTACTTCATTAAAATAGAGGACATACAAAAAATAGGAGTCACGTCAACAAATTGAGGTTTTAAGTAAAAAATCAAAACGTATGAACTTTCTTAGGTGATTTCTGTGTTCATGAAGAAGGACATCATTGCCCAAATCCAATATTCTCAGCTAGAGATGACCCATTAAAACAATGGAACTTACATACATCTAGACTTACCAGTTTTCCAATGATTGGGATGAAGTATTGCATTTAGAACAATAAATGAACCCTATGTTTATGGTGACACATTGGTGTAAGAGCAGTTGTTATCCAAGACTGGCACCATATAGCATAGGTGAATAAAAGAGCCACTGTGAGCAACCATTGTGAGTGGGACCATCATCACCATCAGTTTATATGCATTAATCCTCAAGCAGGCATATAAGGCCCTCTCTCAAGCATTGAGGTACCGAGCCCTTTAAGGCTTCAAATGTCATCACAAACCCTTTGAATTCATACCAGAAATACATTGGCAGCCAGGCAATCATAAGAGACTTTCTCATCCAATGAGGTTCTCCAGTGAGATCAACCATTTGGTGGGAAGGACCAATTAATGTAGTGCTTCATTCACGCAGACACAACTTCTTCAATGACATACCCAACTCTACTCCCCTATAGAATTATGGTCCAGATGTAAGACAAATTAACAATATATCCAGCAAACTCTCTCAAAATTGGCAAGCAGCTATTGTGCTCTTTTGCTTAAGCTCCTCTTTTCACAGAACATCGATTTCTACAGGAAGTAGAAAAATGACTTAATAGGATTGCTGTTTATTTGCTAAAACTGTACAAACAGGATATGTACGCATCACCCTTTGAAGATTATGGCCTCAAGTCTCCAAACACATTTCTTCAAAGTGTTGATAAGAGGCTGAGCTGGAGGCCACTCTCCAAAATGTGACATCAATATTCCATCCCCCACATATTTTTATGGAAGACGTAGGTGCAATGTCCCCACCCCCCTTTCCCCAATTTATCATGGATCCTCCCCCCCCCCCCCACACACACACACTCCTTTCTGGAAACAGCTGAATTATCCCTTAGCTTGTGGTTATTTATTCCTAGGATTTATACAAATACATATCCAAGAATAATTGAACAATTTTATATTTACTGGACAGTCTTTCATAGAGAAGTGAAGGTTTATCTACACTGTTGAATTAATGAAGTTAGTTGGCACCACTTTAACAGCCATGACTCAAGGTATGGAGTCCTGGGATGTGTAGTTTGGTGAGGCACCAAAACCCTTTGTCAGAGGAAGCTAAAGAGCCCATACAACTCCCATGATTTCATAACATTGAGTCATGACAAAGTGGGGCCAAACTGCATTAATTCTACAATGTAGAAGTTCTCGGAGTCTTTGTGGACAACAAGTTGAACATGAGACAACAGAGTGATGCAGCAGCTAAAAAGGACAATGGGATTTTAGGCAGGATAAAAAGGAATCTAGTGTCTAGACCAAGGGAAGCCATGTTGCCTCTCTCCTCTGCTTTGGTCAGGCCTCATCTGGAATACTGTGTCCAATTATGGGCACCCAATTTCAGAGAGATATTGACAAGCTGGAAGGCATCCAGAGGAAGGCAACTAAAATGATCAAAGGCCTGGAGAGACCATTAATCCCTATGAGGAATGTCTTAAAGAAGTGGGCATTAGGCTTGTGTGTTTTGGCTAAACTGTAATCCGTTTCTGTGGGCAGCCATTTGAAAAGCCATTTTGGGCCTGCAGCTAAAAAAATGCGGCAAGATACAGCGCATTGATGGCAATGAGGGACTTCATGGGCTTCCCTTCCCATCATTTTTAGGGCCACAGGATGGAAATGGCCACATGTAGGAGACATCTACCACTGTTAGCCCACCAAGTTTCATAAAGTTTGTGTCATCCACTGATATTTAGGAAGTTCCTTTTTTTTCTAGAAATAACATTTCCTGAAAAAATCCCAAAAAGCTATCTACTGCTGGTCCTGCCCTGTAACCTCCCAGAAGCAGTAGCAGGGCACTGTTCCTTCCTGCCAAATGTCAAAGATGCACTTCCACATCACACAACCCACTATTACACTTTCTTTACTAATAAAAACCAACAGCAACTTATTCCAAAGCTTTTGCATTTCTTGTTCTCATAACATACTGGAAGAGGCCAGCAACCCACCATCCGCAAGCAAGCAAGCAAGCAGCATGTCCCCTTATTAGAAAAACACAACTGTATGATCCACTGGAGTGTATAATACAAATAATAATAACATTAATAATAGTTTTTGTTGTCAAAAGCTTTCATGTCTGGAATCACTGGGTTGCTGTGAGTTTTCTGGGTTGTATGGCCATGTTCCAGGTTAATCTTTTATGTCCTGGTGGAGGATGGAGTTAGAGAGAGAGATGATGGGCTCTGTTGGCTTGGCAAAGCTTCCACAGAAGCCCAATAGTTTTATTATTATAGGCAACAGCCAAATTAATATTATTATTATTATTATTATTATTATTATTATTATTATTATTATTATATGAAATTAAGAAGGCAGAGAGCACAGAGAGAAATATAATAAAACAACAGAGATAACTTGTTATGAGATTGCAAAGGAACAAAATTATTAGGTATTAGTGGTATGTTTGGGTAAGTAGATTTTTCTGAGAATGAGGCTTTGCTGTTTGCTGGAATTCTTATAACTACTAATAACAATAATCTTTTAAAAGTACTTTCTGAAAGAGAGGAGGGAGTAAATAGAAGAGAAGCTGCTAAAGGCTTTAATAAAGGCTAAATGGTGACTCAAAGCTCAGGGCCACCCTAAAAGAAAAGCACACCCACCCACAAGTCCCCAAAGGTTGCACACCCACCCACCTGTACTTTACAACTTCCAGTCCCTAAAATTTTTTAAATATAATCTAGGAAAATCAAAAAATAAAATTAGATTCAATGAACCAAGCCAAAAGCTAAAACTGCAAGTGATTGAGCGGCGAGCTAATCCAACTGGCTGCAGCAATCGAAGCACCTCTCTCTAGAACCAGGATGCAGCTGAGCAATAGAGGCTCTCACCCTATTATAGACACAGTTTGCGTAAGACACGCCACAGCTTTCCTCTATTCTGATTGGCCCAACAGGTAGGGCTCACAGGGAAACAATGAACGAGCAAACTGCAGCATCTCTGTATGCCACATGATCTCAAATAGAACAGAAGGTAGCCATGAACAACAGCAACATGGTCCTTTTTGGTCAGAAAAAACATGGTGGCAGAGCCCTAGCCATTACGGGTGTCCAAAGAAGCTGAAGACAAATGTTCAATACGAATCTGTGCACAAGCCTACTGGGCATGTTTAGACTGAAGAAGAGAAGATTGAGAGGGAACATGATCACCATGTATAAATACGTGAAAGGATGCCATAAGGGAGAGGGAGCAAGCATGTTTTCTGCTGCCCTGGAAACTAGGACTCAGAAAAATGGGAATTACAGGAAAGGAGATTCCACTGAACATTAGAAAGAACTTTCTGACTGTATGTGCTGTTCAACAGTGGAATTATCTGCCTCAGAGTCCAGTGGAAGCTCCTTCCTTGGAAGTTTTGAAACAGAGGCTGGATGGCCATCTGTGTCAGGGGTGTTTTCATTGTGCTTTTCCTATATGGCAGGGGGTTGGACTAGATGACCCATGTGGTCTTTTCCAACTTTATTATTCTATGATTCTCAAATAAGCCAAAGCCAAAGTTAGTAGCTGTGGTGATGGACATACCATAGATCAGCCAAGAGTATCCAAGGTTATGTCCCACAGAAGACATTAAGCTTGAAATTATTACAAGAAGTGAAGATCCAGCATGTTTTTAACAGTCAGGGATTTCTCAGAAAGAACTACATGTTCCAAGCATAATTTAGAAAATTATCGTATCACAGGAGGTCTTCTCTATATTTAGCCCAATGCTTAATCTAACCGCATAGAAGGAGAATTCCTAAGTAAGTAGTACAGAACTTTATGCAAGCTCCTTTCTTTGTATTATAAGGGAACAAAATGCAAACATGCTAGCACTACTTCAAACATTCGCTAGCAAACATTAATCCAAGAGTGTAAATAGCAGTTTCTTTTTTTACTAATTACCATTTTCCTAAACAACTTCTGAATATTTGATGCTTGTGTACAGACTTCTAAACATTTAACACAGATAAATTATATTGAATGCAAGCAAACATACCATTAATATTTCACATAGCCAATTTTTTTTACAGTGGGGAGATCGGCCTTAGATGGTCCCAAATCATCAAGCTTATTGGAAACACATGTTCAATAGATAGCAAAAGAAAAGAGTCTTTTTGAGCACAAAACAATCCACACATTGCAATTCTTGGTATTATTCAGTGCCAAACACCATCTTCAATAATCTTGTTCCAAGGCTGGTAGAATGCCATTTCCCAATTTATAATTGCATGAATGTAGTGAGTGAGAAAGTCAATCATCTTTATTTACAGTGATGAGGAAATGTCACCACATTTCTGCACCTTTTATAAGGTGCATATGTGTTGTTATTGTGTATAATTTGAACATTCTTTATCCAACATGCTTTGCTATTTTGTATAAGGTTCATATACACCTTATATACTCAGCCTGAAGATAATTTTATACAATATTTGTAGTAATTTTGTGCATGAAACAAAGTTTGTGGACATTATTGCTATATCAGTCTCCCAACTGAACAATTTGCTGATTTTTTGAGTATTTGGGATTCTACAATTCCCCATAAGGAATTCAGCCTATAGTGCCCACATTAGTCCTAAGGTGATTCTATCATGGTTTTTTTCTGAGGCTGAGAGTGTGTGACTCAGTTAAGTTTTTCATGGCTAATAATAATAATAATAATAATAATAATAATAATAATAATAATAATAATAATAATACTTTATTTATATTCCACCCTATCTCCCCAAGGGGATTCAGGGCAGAATTGAACTCTGGTCTCCAGAGTTGTAGTCCAACATACAAACCAGTACATCACACAGACATATAAAGGTTGCAGAAATCAATGCAAGCAAGTTAAAATAGTAATTTTGGTATCCTTGATAGTTGCTCCTAGATTTTGGAACTCCCTTCCCAGAGAATGGACCCTTCCCCACAGTGCTTTCTCTTACAAGCAAAATTTCTTTTACAAAAATTCTGAAAGGCTTTTGAAACAGATAGTTTCTAAACAATGGGTTTTTATCATGTCAGAAGCACCTTGAGAACATACTGCAAGTTGCTTCTGGTGTAAGAGAGTTGGCTGTCTACAGAGATGTTGCCCAGGGGTTCAGCCGTTCAGTTTAGCCAGCACAAGGATTTAACCCATTTTTACCTGCTAATTGTATTTTATCTTTTTAAAAGTTGTTTTACATATTAGTAACAGATATTCTATGTATGTTTTAGCTGCACTGCTTTTCTTTAAAATGTAATCTGTCTTGAGTCCCAGATTCAGGAGAATGGCAGATAGAAATAAATAGAGTCATAAATAGGAATAATAATAGCAATTAAACATGTTTATTAAAAGACCCAGGCAGAACATCAGAAATCTAGTACAATTTTCCATAGGTTACTGTCTAAACCAATATTTGTCTCATGTACATTTTTCAACGTAACTGCCTTCCTGAGTGGCAGTAACTGTTGTTTTCAGATAACAGAATAAAAGGATTCTGCCACATCAGACAGAACTAGTCCCCAAATTCTTTCATTATATCTTCCTTTTCCCATCAGAAGTCATTCAAATGATAAAAGTTTAGTTCTCGACTGAAAGTTCTCCCTGTCTCCTCTTTTGAAGTCAAAGCTCAAAGTATACATAGGAATCATTTCACAAACTCACTATACAATCTCGAGTGACATAATGAACCAATTTAATTTAAATTGCTGCTTTATAAGTTGTTGATTCCTATTTGCACAATATGACAGCATTTATATTTATTTTAGTTGATACTGTTCTTGTTGCCTGCTTTCAAGTTGTTTTGGACTTATGGAGACATAAGGCAAACCTATCAGATTCTGCCTGAACATTAGGAAAAACTTCCTCACTGTGAGAGCTGTGTGATTCTCCATGCAAATGTCATTTACTTCTAAGAAGCAAATAAAATGTTATAGCCATTTGTTAATTTTCAGTGATTGTCAATGGAAGGCATAACTTCATCCAAGAACATTAATTTACTGGCAGTGTTCTAACTTGAGAATGAAACAAAATGTACCTGGAATAACCTGGCTGGCAGTTGCTGCTATTGAGTTTAATGGAACATGAAAACCTTGATATCTTTTGAACCACTGCTCAAAACTGCAACATGCCAATAATGGCTTTACTTTAGACAAGCTAAAATAAAGTACGCCATTAGGCTTGACCAACATTTTACAGAAATACACAATAATACAATTTTCCAAAAACTGGAGGAAAATAGCTGTTTTGATTTCCACAAATTCTGGCAATTTTTATTAGATCAATTTGAAATTTGACAAATTTGTAAAGTTATAGAATTGTACGGTGGGAAGAGACCCCAAGGGCCATCCAGTCCCACCCACTATTATGCAAGAATGGTAACCCAGATCCTGTTTCAAAAACCTCCAGAAAAGGAGACTCCATCATTCTTCCAGGCAGAACGTGCTACTGTCAAACAGCTCTTACCATCAGGAAGTTCTTCCTAGTGTTTTGGTGGAATCTCTTTTCCTGTAGCTTGAATTCATTGCTCTGTGTCCTATTCTCGTTAACAGAAAAACAAGTTGACATCAACTTCAATCCAACATCCTTTCAAATATTTAAAAATGGCTATCATGTCATCTCTTTCCCCTCTCTTCTCCAGGCTGGCATTCCAAACTCTTTACCATTTTAGTCACCCTTCTGCAGACATTTTCCAGCATGTCTATATCCATTCTGAATTGTGTTGCCAGAACTGGAAATGGAATTCCGGGCTGTGGCGCAGCTGGCTAGTAACCAGCTGCTATAAATCACTACTGACCGAGAGGTCATGAGTTCGAAGCCCGGGTCGGGTTAAGCCTCCGACCATTAATAGCCCCGGCTTGCTGTTGACCTATGCAGCCCTGAAAGACAGTTGCACCTGTCAATTAGGGAAATTTAGGGATGCTTTATGCGGGAGGCTAATTTACAACACCATAAAACTGCTACCATAAAACACGAGGAAAGGAATGAGGAAGTACAGCCACTACTGGATGGTGAAGCAACAGCTCCCCCTGTGGCCGGAATCGTGAAGCTGGAAAAATGTTAAAAATGCCTCTGAGTCTGTCTAATGTATGTTGTTTGTCTGTTGGCATTGAATGTTTGCCATATATGTGTTCATTGTAATCCGCCCTGAGTCTCCTTCAGGGTGAGAAGGGCGGAATATAAATACTGTAAATAAATAAATAAATAAATAAATAAATAAATACATTTCGAGTAACACCTGATTCTTGAAAATGGGCTTTAGGTTCTATTTTAAAGCTTTTAGGAAAAGGTGCCCCAAGAACTCCCACCAGAAGTGCCCTCATGTTATGTGATGGCCCTGTGGGGTCCCTAGAAACACAGGGCCCTTCCAGACAGGCCCAAAACATGGGACTTGTTTCGCTTTTACTGGAGGCATCCAAACAATGCCTCTGGTAAAAGTGAACCATTGCAGAGTAAACCCAGGTTTCCCTGGCTTCTTCCATATTAATTAAATACCTCAATAGAGCCTGATCTTTATGAAAGATCTGGATCTAATGAGGTTTTGTGCCTGTCTGCGGAGACTAACTTCCTGATGCATCACTCATTTCCTGGAGGTCAATCTCCACAGCCATTCCACAATTTTGGGCTCCTGGAGCCTCAAGGTGTGGGAGGGTGCCCTCCATCTTCCCCCAGACCCCAATTTATCCCCTAAAAATTACTGAAAAGGGTTCCTGGTAGCCATGAAGCCTCTCCTCGTGTTCTCATGGTGTGCAAAAATGACTCATGAGGAGAGGGGGGGCAGAGTGATTTTCCTCCTTATCCCTCACATCTTCTCAAGCATCAATTTCTCCTTCCACAAGGACATGAGAAGAGGCTTCATGGCTGCCAGGGACCTTTTTCAGTAAGTTTGAGGGGGTAATAAGGGGCTTCAGGGTGGCTTCAATCAGGAAAGTATGTAGCCACTCCAGAAGGATTGGGAGGCTTGTGGGAGGAGGTGGAGACTAGAATCCAGGATAAAGCAGGTTGCTTCAACCCATTTTGGTGCAGGTTTTAGTCATGTCTGGAGGCTCCCACATTTGCTTTGTTGAGCTGCTGCATTACACTGTTAACTCGTGTTCAGCTTATGGTCTACTAAAGCTCCTAGATCCCTTCCACATGTGCTGCTGTCAAGTCAGGTGTCACCCATTTACCATTTACTTTTTCTGCCTAAGTACTTCACATATCTTCCTGTTGAAACTTGTTTTGTTAGTTTAGACCCAGGTCTCCAATATCTATTTTGTATTTTGAATCCCCATCTTGTTCTCTAATGTAGTACTTACTTTTCTTAATTTGGTGTCTTTCATAAATTTGATAAGCATGCCCTCTATTCTATCATCCAAGTTTTTGATAAAAGATGTTGAATAGTATCTGGAACAGAACAGAACCCTGTGGCACCCCACTAGTCACTTTTCTCCAGGATGAAGAGGAGCATTCTTTGGATTTGGCTGGTCAAACAATTACAAAACCACATTAGAACATGAATATCAAATTTGTACTGTTGTTATAGTATAAGCAATCAACGTTTAACACTTATAATGGTGGAACTTCTTTATCTCACCTTACCAAGTATCACTGCAAATTTAACTCTCTGACCAAGGCTCTGAGCAGAGACATATAGGAAGGCATCATTAAGGCAAAGACTTTGGCCATAAGTAATACACCATGGTCTTCCTTAAATAGATCGCTCATTGTGTGTAATTAATTTGATCAGAAACTTTGTCATCAACAATTGGGTTGTTGTTGTTTTGTTTTGTTTAAAAAAAAAAGAATTGAAGTTATCATGGAAAATAGAAAGGAAGAAATTGGCGGCCTTAAAATTCAACATGCCTGATCAAGGTTACTTTTGTAATCGATGTATAAGATAACTTTACAGGAGGTCTTTCGCAATAGAAAACCTTTTGTCTGGCCTCATTATGGAGTGCAAAAAGGTAGCTGGTACCATGGCTAATAATGTGTTCTGTGCTAAGAATGGTGATCAAAGGCAAGATAGTAACTCCAGATCAACTGCAATGACGAGCTAATGATCTTTGTCAGTACAGAATTCAAAATATCCTTAGGGGTGAAAAAAATCACTGCTAGGAATTAATATTCTGGATGAGTTATACTCAGTTTTGATTCACAATTAAGGTTTTGACATTCTAATCTCCTTTTCTCTTTGTAGTCAACAATATTCTACCACCTGCAGCCATAGCACCTCGGGCGGCTCTCCAGTCCGTTATCACAAGCTTTGGAGTAGAAGCTATCTGATGGAAGCACACATGGGAGACCTCTAAGGAAAACCTAGGAAATCTACAAAGTTGTCATTGACTGCTTACATAGATGACAACACTTTCTGCTAAATCAAAACTTGCCCTTTGGGTATTCCACACCAACCTGCTCTGTTATGTATTGCTGAAAAAAACGGGTGCATCTGTTAGTAGTCTGTTCGGTAGTTCCTGCTCTCCTCTTACACTGTTTTAAAAATGAAGAGGGTTGTTTATTTTTTAGGTTAAAGATATGCTAGGGAAGAAACCACACATTGCTGACCAACATTCTGTTACCATAGTATCCTAGATATAGAAAGGAGCTCAAATGTCATCTATTCCTATCTGAATAGTGTAGGAATTAGAGTTTTGTTATTTGAGTAAACCACAATCTGCTTCAGTGGCCGGGATTTCAGTGGGGACCCCTAGCCATTTTTCAGAAGCCCCCCAAATACAAGAGGACAGAAATCTGTTTTCAATCTGGGAAGATGAAAGTTTTGTTTTCAATCTGGCCCATTGGTGGTGATGACTGTCCATGGTGTCTTTCTCATCATTTTAGGCATTGTTTGTCCTTATATCCTTCATTAAGACCTGGATTAAGAGCATCAGAGTTAAGATATCACTCTTTCTGCAATCCTTTACCTTTTGCCTTTCAAGGAGACCTGGGTTTAAGGCAAGGGCTTAAGAAACCCCCTTTCCAGGGATCCTTTCCCTTCTATCTTTCAAGGAGACCTGGTTTTAAGGCAAGGGCTTAAGATAACACCCTTTCTGGGATCCTTTCCATTCTAGCAGCTGTCTCTCCCCCCACATTCCATTTGTAGCCAAAAGAAACCGAAAGCAGCATTTTTGGCAGCCACTGTTCAGTTGCAGCTGGGGAAAAAATAGTGGTGTAGCCCATGCCATGACAGGCGTCCGAACAAGCTGGACCAGCCAAAAACTGTTATTGAAAATGAATCCATGCACAACCCTAGAAGGAATGTCATGCTCTAGCATGAAATCTAGCAGCCCTTTTTAAACTATACTATAGCAACCCACTTTTGCACTTTGCCTCCCTTTTTTCTTTTCATTGGAATTCAAATGTGAGCTATAGTTTTCCTTCTGTGATGCTTTTTCTTCCCTGCAGAATGATGGCTCTATTAAAGAATGCCAAGCATTGAAGAAATATTATCCAATTCACATTTTGTAGGGTTCCCATATAGCCAGTGTGGTCAGATTAAATGCAGATTCCAGGCATTCTACCTGGTACCTTTCAGGACCATTAGTTGACCTTGAGTCAAAGATTTCGCATTTTCTGAAAGTATTGTAGGCATCTAGTCCAACTGGAAGCAAAGATACACAGCTGAAAAAGGAGATCCCTCTAGTCTTGAGGGCTAAGCTTTTGCTATTCTAGCATCCTGGATAAAAGTTGCAATTTGAAAGTGGATAAAATTGGTCTCTGCAAAGAGCAGAGGTGTTTTTTAACAGAGCTGTAAGCACACCAGACCAAAAAACATGGCAATCATTACCAGGCGTCCAGAAAATGTAAGATCTATTTTATTTTCCCCAGGCTTCTTGAGGGTTGAAATGGATGGTCCCAGATGGAAAGAAGATGAGAGAAAGCCAAAGAGAAGATAGATGGATACATAGATAGATAGATCCATAAACAGACAGAAGCTCATTGAGGTAAAGTAGATGTTTACTGTGGGCATTAGATGTCTTGTAAGCAGTTTCAAATAATAAATGAAGGTCTTTGGGAATGCCTAATTGTTTCTTTCCTTGACTTTGATATATACTATAGTCTTTAGGGCTCTTTGCACCTGAAGCCCTAAGTTAAATGGTGAGACATGAGTTATATAAATATGAATTCTATTTTTGTTTTTATCTGGATTCAATTCCATCCCCTACTGCAATGTATTTCATAGCAGAAAACAAAACAGCAGCTATAAGGTGTATAGGAGTATGGGAGTGATCAATTTATTTATTAAAATGGAAATAAAACATGGAAGTTTGGTATTAATTGGGAGGCAGGTCCATTGTACTAGATTATTACTTGCTTTAAATGCATCTGCGTGTATTCTTACACAAAGGAATACCTTTCAGGTTTTTCAAGGACTTTGCTATATTAATCTTTTTTTGCTGGAATAATGACAAAAGAGTCTTCTGATAGCTTACAGATTAACACATTTTATTTGACATTGTCTTGCATTGATAGCACTGCTCCCAGCAGTCCTACTGAGTGATCTGGGGCTAAAGATACTACTCCCAGAAGGTTCACTAGTCACATAGGACCAGGTGGGAAAGATGCCACAAGCCACAAAGTTTTTGTATCCATTATCTACAAGATATATGCATTCTTAATGGGGGCTTACTATAAAAGTATGTCTTTGTGTGCCTCTATTAAAATGGCCACTGTGATCTCTCTGCAGAGAGGCTTATGTAGTAAGCCCGTATTGAAAAATGTCTAATAATAATAATAATAATAATAATAATAATAATAATAATAATCAGCTGATGACCCAAAATGCAGACTTTGCAAGGACGAAACCATTGATCAAATCCTCAGCTGCTGTAAGAAAATCGCACAGACAGACTACAAACAGAGGCACAACTATGTGTCCCAAATGATTCATTGGAACTTATGCCTCAAGTACCACCTGCCAGCAGTAAAGAACTGGTGGGATCACAAACCTGCAAAGTATTGGAAAATGAGCACACAAAGATACTGTGGGACTTCCGAATCCAGACTGACAATGTTCTGGAACACAACACACCAGACATCACAGTTGTGGAAAAGAAAAAGGTTTGGATCATGATGTCACCATCCCAGATGACAGTTGCATTGACGAAAAACGACAGGAAAACTCAGCTGCTATCAGGACCTCAAGATTGAACTTCAAAGACTCTGGCAGAAACCAGTACAGGTGGTCCCGGTGGTGATTTGCACATTGGGTGCTGTGCCAAAGGATCTCAGCCGGCATTTGGAAACAATAAACATTGACAAAATTACGATCTGCCAACTGCAAAAGGCCACCCTACTGAGATCTGCACGCATCATCCGAAAATACATCACACAGTCCTAGACACTTAGGAAGTGTTCAACTTGTGATTTTGTGATACAAAATCCAGCATATCTATCTTGTTTTCTGTGTCATACAATAATAATAATAATAATAATAATAATAATAATAATAATAATAATAAGCCCAGCAATAAACAAAGTTACATATTAACACAATTAAAAACATATAACAAATAAACAATATAATTAAAACAATTAAAACCAGAGAAGTAAAAACATCATAAAGTACATCAACCAACATCAACAACCAGTGGCTGAAAAAAATGGGCATGTTCAGATTCGGGAGGGCAGGGCAAGGGCTTGTGCAAAATGCAGACTATAAGGCAGGGCTGGGATAAAGTGCTAGAAAAACCAAAACAATCAATTAGGGCTGGCCAGTTCTAATCGGGTCCTAAAACATTATTCAAAAGCACATTGGAACATCCAAATTTTCAAGTCTTTACAGAAGATGGTCAGTGTGGGGTCTAATCTAATCTCTCTGGGGAGAGAGTTCTAGAGCTGAGGGACCACCACCAAGAAGGCCTACTCCCTCGTCCCCACCAACTGTGCTTGTGATGGAGATGGGAGCATGAGAAGGACCTCTTCGGTATATCTTAGAGTTCGCACCAGTTCATAGACAGAGATACGGTCATGAAGATAGGCAGGACGCGGACCGTTTAGGGCTTTATGGGTAATAACTTGCACTTTGAATTGGCACTGGAAACTTATTAGCATCCAGTGGAGCTGCTTCAGTAGAGTGTATCCCTATCAAGCACAGGTTGTCACCCTACACCCTGATTGGCCCCACGACTGACCAGGAGGACCTCTATCTTGTCTGGCTTAAGCTTCAGCTTGTTAGCCCTCATCTAGTCCATCACAGCGACCAGACACTGGTCCAGTATCCAGGGGGCTTCCTTGTCTACTGCCATTTGGCTCCACCTCAAGCACCCAAAGCATTCCTCAGGCTCAACAACACTGCTGCTTGAACTCAGCAAAGATGCAAAAAAAAAAGTGATGTAGGAGGGAAGGGTAGAGAGTTAATTTTCTTTCTACGGGTTGGGCAATGAATAAATAATGACTTGGGAACATCTTGCTTGGATCTCTTGTCACTTCCTTTTCCATCATTAACCTATGTGTAAGTCAACGTAGTTTCTGGGGGAGAATTTTTGTCAAAAATGTTTCAATGTATGCTAGCATATATAGACCGCAACTAACATTACAGATAGCCACATTTACCAGATTCATGAGTTGCAAATCAAAAAAAATAGGAGGAATGCATGAAGTTAGATAAATATTCATAGAAATATTTTTTTTCTAAGTCAGAACCAAACTCTGTATTCTACAACAGGGCCCCAGATGCCAAGCTTCCAAGAAACCCTGTTTGGAAGAGCTGAAGGAGGTGGGTTCTGTGATCTTTTAAAAACTTATTTCATCACATCCACCTGAAGTTATGTATTTCTGGTGAATTGGCAGGTGCCATTTGTTATATCCATCTTTTGAAGAACACACATGTTATATATGAATCGAACTGATAGTAAAACACAAAGCTGCCTGAAACCATTTTCTTTTTTCTTCCCAGCAAGATTATACCCCCCTCCCAAAAAAAGAGCCCAGAATGCTAACTTTTCAGCAAACTAGATCTGGTCCTCACATTTAAACACCAATAACATAATATAATGTTGACAATCCAATATAGATCTTACTAAGCTGACTCAGGAAAGACTGCAGATGGCTTGCTTACTGGTCTTTCCTGGTAAAAGATTCTTTGTGTTTTGGGAGTAATTTGACACAAATTTGGCTATTTGACACAAATGATTCCATCCAGAACAAATGGATCACCATGAGGCCCTGTGCCAGGACTGAGTTGAATCTGTAAGAATGGTTATACAGGTTGGTAAAGCTTGTCCTGTGGCTGACCTCACCACAGGGGAGAAATGACAAACGTTAAAGTATCTTGGTCTGATTCTACAAGAATTGACTTCTAGGATGGGGATATTGTGAAGGAGTCACTTTCTGCCTGAGGATAATATTGAAAATGACATGGTCTTGGACTGAGATGGCCCCAGAAGAATAACTGAGAAACCTTCCCCTAAATGGAGCAACTTGTCTTTCGTCTTCCTTTTAATCTCCTTTAGGGTAGCACCAAAGGCTGTGTTTGAGGCTCATCCTGACACAGGGTGTATCTATGCAGTAAAATTAATGCAGTTTGACACCAAATCTCCATGACGCAATGCTATGGAATCATAGGAGCTGTAGTTTTACAAAGTATTTAGCCTGCTCTGCCACATAGTGATGGTGACTCACCAGTCTATAATTCCTATGATCCCATAGGACTGAGATATGGCAGTTAAACGAGTGTCAAACTGAATTAATTCCATAGTGTAGATCAGGGGTCCCCAAACTAAGGCCCGGGGGCTGGATGCGGCCCTCCAAGGTCATTTACCTGGCCCCCGCCCTCATTTATAATATAATATTTTTATATCAGTTTTAATAATATAATATATTGTATATACATATGGTATTGATAATAATATTATCATTTTATACAATATAAGATTAAAAATAATACCATATAATAATATTAATTATATGTTATATATTACATATAATATTACAGTATAGTGGTATAGTTCAATATAGTAATATATAATACTAATATTGTGCTATGCTAATAATATAATATATTGTATGTACATACAGCTGCTCTGAGTTCCCTTCAGGGTGAGAAGGGTGGGATATAAATGTAGTAAATAAATGTAGTAAATGAATAAATAAATAATTTTGGACTTAGGCTCACCCAAAGTCTGAAATGACTTGAAGACACACAACAACAACAATCCTAATTAACCTGACTATCTCATTGGCCAGAAGCAGGCCCACACTTCCTATTGAAATCCTGATAGGTTTATGTTGGTTAAAATTATTTTCATTTTTAAAATATTGTATTGGTCATTCATTGTTATTGTTGTTGTTTTGCTCTACAAATAAGATATGTGCAGTGTGCATAGGAATTTTTTCGTTTTTTTTTTCCAAATGATAATTTGGCCCCTCAACAGTCTGAAGGATGGTGGACCGGCCCTGTGCTTTAAAAGTTTGAGGACCCCTGGTGTAGATGCATCCGCAGAAAATGTCTTGCAGAGTTTTCTTGGTAGGGGGTTAGCAATACCTAAAAGATTATTCTTCCCTCTATTTGTTGTGAGGAGGCACAGAAATCATATTCGTCTAAAATGGATATAGGTTTGTAGTGTAGCTGTTTGGCACCCTGCCCTGTATATACTTCAGTGCAACAGAGCACAGGATTAGGCTGTCAGACCTTTTCGATATCCTCAGGTTTAACTTCATTTATTCCCATTTAAGTGGTTTATGGATCAGGCTGAAAAGTATTTGAGCACAAGTGCTTTGAATTATGACATGAGAATGGCAGGGAGGGGGGACCCCACAGTACTCTGAAATGTTCACCAGCAGCAGGGTTTTGTTCAGTTATGTACTTTGTGATATATGTTCTACTGTGCCGCTTTGGTGGATGTAACTGAACAGCTGCCTCTTCTAGCCTGGGGATATTGCAACAGAGATGGAGTGATTCTATAAAGGAAAAAGCACCTCCTTGATGCTATATATTGTAAAATGATCATTAAAGTATGCTGTGTTATGGTGCTATAACACTATATACGTTAATAGACTTCTCATAGATCTGAAACACAACTAAACACACACACACACAGAAAGAGACTTGGTCTGAAAGGAGAGCAAAGAGAATTGAGACATGCAGAAAACAAAGCTTCTGCCTCTATATCTTACCAGTTGTGGCTTTTCTTGTTGCTACATGACAAGCCATTTTCCAAATATGAAGGCAGTGGCAACCAATGATGCATGAAGCTTTGCAGGCAGAAGGTGGCTCTGGTACAAATTACAAAAGGAGGGCACATAAATATGAGTAATTTTAAACTAGGATTCACCACATGATAAGTTACTCCCTAGCTATGTTTTCACAACACAGCTTTAAAGTGTGCAGCCCCACATTTCTGCTGGACTGCAGAAATGTAGTTTGGGAAGGTGATGACCTCTGTAGCTGAGAATTCAAAAGGCCCCACCCTAAACTACATTTCCCAGAATTCTGCAGGTGTCAGAAATGCAGGCTGCTTGCTTTAAAGTCTGTTGTGAGAACATAGTAAATGTGGAGGACTTCCTGAAATGACCCCAATGGTGCTCCAGGACTGAGACCCTGAGCAACATGACTGGTAGCAGACCACAGTTGACCCTCCACATTTGTGGGTTAACTTTTGCAGGTTTGTTTATTTATAGATTTGATTAATAGGGACTCTTTAGGAATATCTAGATAGTTTGTTTTCTCTAGATCCTGTTGATCATACAATGGTGCTGGAGGACCTAGAGAAACATCAACCCAGGAATCTCTAGCTCTGCCAGCAGAAATCTATGGCCACCTACCTGTGCCATCTCCACTAACAGCCCTAAACAGTGAGCAAATCCATTCTCTGCCCTCCAACCCACAAAAGCTTCCTAGTATTGAAAAAGAAATGATACCTTCTCTGCTATTGCCATCATACCAAATTCTGTGTGCAGACTGTGTGTGCAGCACATGCAATCCACATGTTATGTGTGGGCTGCATTTTCCTTTCTCTAAGATTAGGGATGTAAAACTTGGTTTCCTTCATTCTTTTCATTCATTTTTTTTTGCATAGAAAACAATTTATTTTGGTTGTACACTTTGCAAAAACTATGAGGTGGAAGAAAGAAAGGAATCCCTAAGGTGGCTGATCATTTTTTTGATATCATCTGTCAAGATAGACACCCTTTCTCACTGACGAAAAGGAAACTGATGAATATTCTTTGCATCCCTGCCTGTGTCTTTGCCCATCTAAAACTGTACAGTTTAATGTTTTATTTTCTCATCTAGACCTATACTATTCAGTATCCACCCTGATTGGCTGTGGCTCCCTAGAGAAAAGCCAGAGAAACATTATTCCTATCACTGGCAACGTGATCTTCTTTTAATTAGAGAGCCCAGGGACTGAATCAGAGACCTTGCGCATGCTAAGCAGGTACGCTGTCACTGAGCTATTCCCCACTCCCTATGTGGCCAGGGCACTTTCTATACACTTTCCCCTTTGTTCAAAATGCTGGCATTGGTCCTGACTGAGAAAGCTGAAGATTCAATATCAAATGCCGCACTGAAAAGGGATGGGGTACAGTACTTCTACGTACTACTTACTTACTTAGGCGATCCCTTGTTATCCAAGTTTGATGGTCCTCCAAGTGTAATCTCTTGGCGGAGTGTACATAGGTGACTGTGGAATCCTATTCTTCACCTGCATGTTCTTGCACAGTGAGGACATCAGATTCCAGATGGAAGGCAGTGCCAGTCAGATTGGCTTGATGCACCTTCCTCTTGGCACGTTTCTCCCTTAAGCCCTCCATTCGTGCCTTTTCAAACTCTGCAGCACTGCTGGTCACAGCTGACCTCCAATTAGAGTGCTCAAGGGCCAGGGCTTCCCAGTTCTCCATTCTTGAGTTGAGAGTCTAGTAACTGCTTTGGGAGACAGTGATTGGATATTCAGACAACGTGGCCAGTCCAGTGGAGTTGATGGCGTAGGAGCATCACTTCAATACTGGTGGTCTTTGCTTCTTCCAGCCCGCTGACATTTATCCGCCTTTCATCCCAAGAGGTTTGCAGGATATTTCGGAGGCAACTCTGATGGAATCGTTCCAGGAGTTGAGTGTGACAGCTGTAGACCGTCCATGTTTCGCAGGCATATAACAGGGTTGGGAGATCAATAGCTTTATAAACAAACACCTTGGTGTCCCTACGGATGTCCCAATCAAATGCATCAAATGCAGCACTGAAGAGGGATGGAGTACAGTATGGCCCCCTCATCCACAGACTCGATATCCATGGTTTCACCTACCAACACTCTAAAAAAATTCTGTTCTGGAAATGTTTGTGGGCTTGTCTAGGTCATCCAATACTCTTCTGTGTTATGGTTCCAGCCCAAATATAGTCAAAATATAAGGTGAGGGTACAATAGGATTATTCCTACATTACAGACACTATCATTTAACTGAAAGATTTTTCCTTCCATGTTCCTCCCTTATATTAATAGAATTTGGCTGGCCATTGTGGGCAACAGAATGGTAGAATCAGTCATATTTACCATAGTCTTGTAAAATAGGTGAACATGGGTAAGTTAAAGGTAAATATATTGACAACTGTACCTTTCCTGCAATATGTTTACTCATCTTATCAGTGCATTGTCCCTGTCTTGCAGTATTTTATGAAAACAAAGACTTTGCACATGACTACTGGTGGTTGATGACTTTCATGAGTACAGATTGTAGTAAGAAATTTAAACATGTAGTGTGCTGAAATTATTTGAAAGCACGGGTTTCTTTATCTTTAAAGTTCGGATTAAACCCCAAAGCAGTTTCACCATTTCACTGACATTGCTCTCACTAGCTGCTCCTGACAATGAGATACAGCTTACAATTTAAATTACTCAATATGTTTCAGGGATTTTATGCTTTTGACAAGCCAATAAAGTTTCTAAAAGGATGGTGTGAATTCAAAGCCTTTCCCCACGTCCCTGTCTCATAATAAAGGAGAGACAGGAAATTAATGACACACGCTAAAATAATGGTATCAAAAGTCGCAATGACAGGACATGAATTATTTTAATGCTTTACCAGCGGAGTTACTGATACTTCACAATTCATGAACACATTTTTGTATTACTATAGTGTCGTGCTTTTATTGACTGGAATAAAAACACCATTTGTATTCCCTCCCCCCTCAATTCTTTTTTTTCTTTCTGGTTCATCCTGCTGTGTTTCTATTTTACTGGAAATGTCCTTTAACAGGTATAACATCAGATCAGATTACCAAGAAATCTATAAAATAGTTTCCTGCTACTACATTTGGTGTGGATTGAAATAATACATTATGATCCCACTGAGCTATGATTTATTTTTATTTTTTTTAAAAAAACAACCTTAAAAACTGTTATTCACAGGCAAGTGTGATTTATTCTCCTCACCTGTTCAAAATTCTAGATGTACCCACTTCATTATTAAATGATGAAAGCAGTTCAATTTTTTGCACTGATATGTGGCATAGATGTATTATTTAAAATGCTCTGGATGCCTGTGTCCCATATTTAGGGTGTCAGCTTTTTATGCTCCACAACTTGGATGGGGGTCTTTTGATGTGACGGAAACAGAAGCCGCAAACAGTTTGAAGTAAATATCTGATGAGGACCTTAGAAATGTAAGCCAAAAAGAGCAGAAAGCATGACCAGTGCAAATATTCTCGGTCTAGTTGGGTTGTCGGTTGTGTCCAGTGGATGGCTGGTATGTTCCATGGCTGTGGGGTTGTGTGTAAATGTCATCGAACACGGAAGACCCTCCCCTACTTTGTGAGTTATTGCTTTGCTGGCATCACTTTCAGCTGGTTGAATAAAATATCTTGGTGGCTTCATCTTCAAACTTGGTGAGATTTATTTTGAAATATTGGCTTCCTCGCTCACCAAACGTACGGACTCACACTGGCTGGGCATCAGGACCGCTTGGTGCCTAATGGGTCCAGCATCTGCAGCTCAGGTTCCGATATCCGCGGCCTGGATCTCACTATCCACAGTTGGTTGAAATGGCTCAATTTAATTAATCCCTTCCAGGTTTTAGGCTAAACTTTAACCAAGCTACACAATATGTTGAGCCTCTGTTTGAGGATAAGGCACCATGGATGATGTCTTTAAAGTCTGGACTAATACCCCAAGCAGGCTGCATGTACACTGCAAAATGAATGCAGTTTGACACCACTTGAACTGGTCCAGTGCTATGGAATCTTTGGATTTGTAGTTTGATGAGACACCAGCCCTCTTTGTCACAGAAAGCTAAAGACCTTGTAAAATTACAATTCCTATGATCCCATAGCATTGAGCCACGATAGTTGTGTCAAGCTACATTCATTCTACACTTAAATGCAGCTGCAGAGTCACTGTTCCAAAAACAGGGAAACTACAAACCAAGATTACTTGGGTGTTATGAGTGGTCAACACTTGACTAAAGTCCTGGGTGGTTTTGCCCACAGCAGAGACTAGCAAATTCTTTGGAGAACAGCCTCCAAAATCCTCCAGACTATAGTTTCCTAAATATAGAAGGTCAGTCTTTTCACATGTCCTTTTAAATCCTAAACAGTTTAGGACTGTGCATGTACTAATGTATTGACTTGTATTTTGCTCCCTGTTTTGTGATACAAGAACCTAGTGTTCCTTCAGTGAAGTGAAATAACGGGAGATTGAAGACTGAAAAGGACTGATTATGTTTCAGAAGTGCTGTAACTGAATCCTGCTCCCTCCATCCTTGTGCTGACAATTGCCCTCTTTCTTGGCTTTTTTTTTTCAATTGACCCACCCCCTCAGTGTAAGCTTACTCCTTGGTTTTTGGCTGGGGAGAACTTTTGCATCTTTTCCTTGGGCCTTACACTGCTGATTGGGGAAGTGTTGATTCAGGTAGGTCACAGAGGGAGAAAGGAGGAGTCCGGTGAGCATCTATGACACCAATGGTAAAGGATATGACAGTGGAACTACCCCTAAAAGTCATGCGACTAGAGGAGTTGGGATGAGCCTATCTTTGGGGCTGGCTGGGGGGGGGGGGGGGGGTTAGCCCACATTATTATTATTATTATTATTATTATTATTATTATTATTATTATTATTGACGCAACAACATTGTATGACACAGTAAACAAGATAGTATGCTGGATTTTGTATCACAAAATCACAAGTCGAACACTTCCCAAGTATCTAGGACTGTGTGATGTATTTTCGGATGTTCCGTGCAGATCCCAGTAGGGTGGCCTTTTGCAGTTGGCAGATCATAATTTTGTCAATGTCTATTGTTTCCAAATGTCGGCTGAGATCTTTTGGGACAGCACCCAATGTGCTGATCACCACCAGGACCACCTGCACTAGTTTCTGCCAGTCTTTGAAGTTCAATCTTGAGGTCCTGATAGCGGCTGAGTTTTTCCTGTTGTTTTTCATCAATGTGACTGTCACCTAGGATGGTGACATCAATGATCTAAACCTTTTTCTTTTCCAGAACTGTGATGTCTGGTGTGTTGTGTTCCAGAACTTTGTCAGTCTGGATTCGGAAGTCCCACAGTATCTCTGCGTGTTCATTTTCCAATACTTTTGCAGGTTTGTGATCCCACCAGTTCTTTCCTGCTGGGAGGTGGTACTCGAGGCATAAGTTCCAATGAATCATTTGGGCCACATAGTTGTGCCTCTGTTTGTAGTCTGTCTGTGCAATTTTCTTACAGCAGCTGAGGATATGATCAATGGTTTCGTCAGCTTCCTTGCACAGTCTGCATTTTGGGTCATCACCTGATTTTTCGATCTTGGCCTTAATTGCCTTTGTTCTGATGGCTTGCTCCTGGGCTGCAAGGATCAGGCCTTCTGTTTCCTTCTTCAGTGTCATATTCGTGAGCCAGAGCCAGGTCTTCTGCTTGTCAGCTTTTCCTTCAATTTTGTCAAGGAACTTTCCATGCAATGTTTTGTTGTGCCAGCTGTCAGCTCTAGTTTGTAGTGCGGTTTTCTTGTACTGGTTTTTTGTCTGCTGTGCTTTGAGGAGTTTCTGATTTTTGACTTCAATCAAAGCAGGTTCTTCACTTTGCTTTATATATTCTGCTAGGGCATGTTCTTCTTCTTTGACTGCTTATTTTACTTGTAAGAGTACTCTGCCCCCTGATCTTCTAGGCAGATATAGCCGGTCAACATCACTGCGAGGGTGCAGTAAATGATGAATGGTCATGAGTTTTCTTGTTTTTCTGTCCAAGTTGTCTTCATTTCTATCCCACTTTTCTCCCGTGGGAGGGATTCAAAGCGGCGTACAACATATAAAAGTAATACAAATACATCCAACCACAATACATAATCAGTTAAAACACCATATCCCAATTAACATATCATACCAATTAACATATCAAATAAAACAATTTAAAAACTTAGACTAGAAGTTATGTGCCTTGAGTGTCTGGACCTTCGGGTTAGCTTTCCAGAAAATGATAGGCTCTTGAGAAACTTAGAATTTCCCAGGGGAAGCAAATGAGAAGATCCAGAGGAACACCATTACCCTAGCTGCTCCCATACTAGGATAGTCTTCCTGTTTTTCCCATCCCAAAGAGAAAATAAATATGTGACAGTTTAAATAAAGCGGCCCATACATGTATTTAGCTTCTTTGTCTGGTCTCATTATTTCATGCATTGCTCAACAATTGTGCATTTTTGTATTTTGTATGGACGAGTGAACAAAACTATGCTGACTGGGGATGCTGATTTTTCTACATTTTGAACAGAGCAGCAGGTTGAGAGAGGCTGAGAGAGAATGTAACTTCCCACCAGCAGAGACCAGAAAACTGGAGTTCAACTTTTGGTTCAGTGCATTTTCACCATGGAATGATGTCTCTTCACAGCTTCTAGGCTTTTGCCTGTCTGTCCCTATTTACTTCCTGTAAAACCTGCTGCTGCTCTCATTTCCTTTACCTTTCGGTTCCATCTCACTAGGATTTTCCCTGCAGTAGTAGCCCCTGCTGAAAGTGGGCTAAATTCAGTGCTAATCCTGTCTAGAATACATCCATTGAAATAAACTGTGCTTTAGTTAGTTTGACTAAAAAAAATGGGAAGAGCTTATTTAAATTATTCATTCCTGCAGGGGATAATGAATAATTTCAATAATTTTCTCCCCACTGTGGAAACATCTTCCAAAACGGTGTAGTTTTCAAAGACCTCCCCACGAGGGAGATAATGTTTTATTTCTACATTCAGTTCTTTTTCTTGCCATAGTAATGGTGTGGGTGGCAGATAGCAGGGGCATGCCCAATCGAAGCTTGTCCATAACTGTGCATGATAATTGGTATAATCCTTTGGCTGCCCCTCTACCTTTCTCCTGTCAACACAACTGTGTAGTGGCTGATGCAGGAATGAGGGTAGCCAAGCTAGGAGAATCACAAAAGGCTATAATCAAGAGGGCTAAGCCTCATTTGACTATCATTTGTCTCTCTCCCACTGGAATAGCTAGGCAATGGCCAACAAAAAGTTCAGGGACAGCTGAGCAAGTTGGACCACCTATTGCTAGCTATCATTACTGGTGGATAAACCTTGCTCAGCTACCCATTGCCTGGTGCTGCTAGCACAACTTTGTAGTACCTAGAGCAGGCATGGGAAAACCTCAGCCCTTCAGATATTTTGGACTTCAACTCCCACAATTCCTACCAGCCAAGGTTTACATATACTTCACCTAGAGGGAGGAAGAGAGAGAACCTAGGGATCATCACTGGCTGTCTTCTGATGTTTGCCACATGGCACCATGTGTGTTCTCCTTTCCATATTCTATGGAGCCAGCCAACTATAATTGCAAGTAGGCCAGCTTATTAGGCAAAACAGTTTTCTTTATACACAAATAGCTTTGCAGAGCAAAATGTTCTCTCTAGGTCTCGAGCATAGAACTGTGCTGGAGGCCTAGATAGAGCAGTTTTCTAAGTTCTCTTGTGTATTGTGAGCCTACTGTATTTCAAACACATTTGTGTGTGTTTGTGTGTGGTGCAGGCTGGTTAGCAGCCAGCTGCAATAAATCACTGTGACCAAGAGGTCATGAGTTCAAGGCCAGCCCATGTCGGGGTGAGCACCCGACAATTAAAAAAAATAAAAATATACCCCCTGCTCGTTGCTGACCTATGCAACTCGAAAGATAGTTGCATCTATCAAGTAGGAAATTTAGGTACAGTAGAGTCTCACTTATCCAACACTCGCTTATCCAACATTCTGGATTATCCAATGCAATTTTGTAGTCAATGTTTTCAATACATCATGATATTTTGGTCCTAAATTCGTAAATACAGTAATTACTACATAGCATTACTGTGTATTGAACTACTTTTTCTATCAAATTTGTTGTATAACATGATGTTTTGGTGCTTAATTTGTAAAATCATGACCTAATTTGATGTTTAATAGGCATTTCCTTAATCTCTCCTTATTATCCAACATATTCGCTTATCCAACGTTCTGCCGACCCGTTTATGTTGGATAAGTGAGACTCTACTGTATCACTTATTTAGGTTCCATGTAGTCATGCTGGCCACATGACCTTGGAGGTGTCTATGGACAATGCCGGCTCTTCAGCTTAGAAATGGAGATGAGCACCAACCCCCAGAGTTGGACACGACTGGACGTCAGGGGAAACCTTTACCTTTACTTTTTATATGTGGGGAGGCTAATTTACGACACCATAAAAATCATCCAGCCGCCGTTGGAATGAGGAAGTGCCATCGCAGTGGATGATGAAGCAGCTGCTCCCCCTGTGGCCGGAATCAAGCATACCCTCAGGAAGCTGGAGAAGGTTTAAATTGCCTCTGCATCTGTCTCTGTCTCTGTTCTATGTTATATGGCATTGAATGTTGCCTTATATGTGTACAATGCGATTGGCCCTGAGTCCCCTTTGGGGTGAGAAGGGCGGAATATAAATAATGTAAATAAATAATAAATGTGCACCTTAAATCTCAATATATATACACATTGAGCTTCCCTTACTCAGAATTCCAAAATACTTTACATACGACCTCATCAATTGGGCCAAAATTCGGTGGAATGCATCAGTTCCTCTTCAGTTTTGATACGGAGCCTGCCCGCTCCCATTCCATGAAGTACAGCTACTTCCTGCAGGTTTCCATAGCAAAACTGCCACCACAGCAGCAACACGGGAGCCTTCCAGGGTTGCATTAGGATCAATGGGGGGAAGCCAGGTGGCAGACTCTTCCCCCCGTGGGATGAGGTTAGGGGTAAGTGGGGCAATGCAGGCTGTAGAGCGATGGGTTCTCCCCACCAGGCACCACCAGATTTGCCACAATTCATTGTGATTCCAGCTGCAAATGTGATGAGGTCCTAGTGTGGAAGAAAGTTCACTTAAGGGCTAAACATTCCAGATTCGTACCAGTAATTGCAATGCATTGTGAAGACTGCCAGTGCCAGATTTGGTGTGAGTATATCCCCCCTCCCATGTAGACATAGTTTAAAACACTTTCTAAAGGGCTGTTTTGACTCTCTTTGGGTGCAGTTCAGTCTAATATTTGGCTGCCTTCTTTGGTACAGTACAATATCCAGATAAAGCAGATTCATGAACTTTTTCTTAACAAGTCCATCGGGCTATCTTTTTGTTAGCTAATTTCTTTCTCTGGAGTACCTCGTTGGCATTTGAGACCCCTTTGGAAGTTTCAGCCCTTTAACTGCCTCTTCAATGGATTATGTGGAAAGCAAACATTGCTAAGCTCATGTAACAGACCCCAACGAGAACTCTCTATTCCCTGGCTCATCTTTACCGAGTAAAAGCTTAATCGACTTAATTTATCATCCACCAAAATCTATTATGTTTAAGATTTGATTTTATAGGCAGCAGTTAACTGGTATAATTTATTGTGCTCTTTGGTATTCTGAGATGGCTTCAGCTTAATACTAGATCTGAAATCTCCATCTGAGAGAAGAGATAGCAATATTCTCTTTTTTTTTTTTTGCATGCTGTGATTTGCAGGATAACACATTCATTGCTTGGTTGTAGAGGTTTAACTAGAAGAGAAAACAAGAAACATATGCAAGGATGAGTTCTTGCATACACACACAAATATGCACTCACTGACTGTACTCCTACTGCTGTCATACAGTAGAGATACAGAGGGGACTTTTACTGTCAAAAACCCCTCTGCTCTGTTAGAATACTGGTGAAGGAGGCATAAAGAGGATGCTTGTTGTTGTGACCCCATGATTGAGAGACATTCAAGTCAGTCAATAGTTGTCTGACTGAAGTCTTTCAGACTCAGGATAACTGAGTCCATCTTTCCCCTTTCCTTCCACCTTCTACTTTACCAAACATTATTGCTTTTTCTAATGAGTTATGTTTTCTTATGATTGGGAAAGGGAGATGGCAGGGCTGCATACTTTCACCCTACCTATTCAACTTGTATACAGAACACATCATGCGACGTGCAGGGCTTGATGATTCCAAGGCCGGAGTTAAAATTGCTGGAAGAAACATTAACAACCTCATATATGCAGATAATATCACTCTGATGGCCAAAAGTGAGGAGGAGCTGAGGAGCCTTATCACCAGGGTGAAAGAAGAAAGTGCAAAAGCTGGGTTGCAGTTAAACATCAAGAAAACCAAGATTATGGCAACTACACCTATTGATAACTGGCAAATAGAAGGAGAAAACGTGGAGGCAGTGACAGACCTTATATTTCCAGGTGTGAATATTACTGCAGATGCAGACTGCAGCCAGGAAATCAGAAGACGTTTACTTCTTGGGAGGAGAGCAATGGCCATTCTTGATAAAATAGTGAAGAGCAGAGATATCACACTGGCAATGAAGGTCCGCATAGCCAAAGCAATGGTATTCCCCATAGTAACCTATGGTTGTGAGAGCTGGACCATAAGGAAGGCTGAACAAAGGAAGATAGACGCTTTTGAACTCTGGCGCTGGAGGAAAATCCTAAGAGTGCCTTGGACTGCAAGAAGATCCAACCAGTCCATCATCCAGGAAATAATGCCCGGCTGCTCACTGGAGGGAAGAATATTAGAGGCAAAGTTGAAGTATCTTGGCCACATCATGAGAAGACAGGAACGCTTGGAAAAGATCATGATGATGGGGAAAATGGAAGGAAAAAGGAAGAGAGGCCAACCAAGGGCAAGATGGATAGACGGTATCCTTGAAGTGACTGGCTTGACCTTGAAGGAACTGGGGGTGGCGACAGCCGACAGGGAGCTCTGGCGTGGACTGGTCCATGCGGTCACGAGGAGTCGGAAACGACTATGCGACTGAGAGAGATGTTTTCTCATAATATGGCCCGAGTATGATAGCCCTCACTTCGTCATCTTGACCTTTAGAGAGAGTTCATACTTGATTTGCATTAGGGTCCATTTGTTTTAGCAGTTCACAATTCTTCCCCAGCACCATTTCTTCCTATCAACTTAGGTCAATGTCTACCTTTAATTAACATCACCATCATCAGGGGCTATCACTTGTGGCCAAGTATGATTGCCTTCCAAGTGTAGGGTTTTGGCGGTGGGTCCATAGGTGACTGTAGAGGCCTATTCTTGATCTGCATGTTCTTTCACAGTGATGACATTGATTTCCAGATGGAAGATGGTTCCGACAAGGATTGGCTTGAGCAGTCTTTCTCTTGACATATTTCTCCTTTTCTCCCTCCATTTGGGCCTTTTTGAATTCCACAACATTGTTGGATACTGCTGACCTCCAGTTAGAGCCCTTGAGGGTCAAGACTTCCCAGTGCTCAGTGTCTATGCCACAGTTTTTATGGTTAGATTTAAGCCCATCTTTAAATCTCTTTTCCTGTCCACCAACATTCAATTTCCCTTCTTGAGTTGAGAGTATAATAGTTGCTTTGGGAGACGGTGATCAGGCATTCAAACAACATGGCCAGTCCAACAAAGTTTATGGTAAAGGATCATCGTTTCAGTGCTTCTTCCAGAATGCTGACATTTGTCCACCTGTCTTCACAAGAGATTTACAGAATTTTTTGGAGGCAATGCTGATGGAATCATTCCAGAAGTTAAGTGTGACATCTGTAGACTGTCCACGTTTCACAGGCATATAACCGAGTTGAGAGGACAGCAACTTTATAAATAAGCATCTTGGTATCCCTACGAATGTCCTGATCCTCAAACACTCTCTATTTCATTTGAAAAAATGCTGCACTCACAGAGCTCAGACGGTGTGGTATTTCAGTGTTGATGCTGAGTTTTTGTGGAGAGGTGGCTGCCAAGGTAACAGAAATAGTCAACATTTTCTAACATTACACCATTAAACTGTATTTTTGGTATTGCAGAGGGATTGTTGGTGCCTGCTGAAAGAGCACTTTAGATTTATTTATTTATTCATTCATTCATTTTTATCCCACTCTTCTTACCCCACAGGAGACTCAAAGCAGCATACAACATACATCTAGGCAAAAATACAATGCCTCATTATACAAACCAAATAAAACATACCATAAAATCACTAGAAACAATCAACATATAAATACAATTTAAAACCATTAAACATATTAAAACATAATAACCCCATACACAAATAACACATTGCACCAATCCCTTAATCATCATTTGGCTGCTTCATTTCTATTTTCTCAATGTTCAATGAGAGGCCAAGCTTTTTGTATACTTCTGCAAAGGTGTTTAGAGTGGCTTGTATGTCTTTTTCTGAATAACATGGAGGAGCCTAATTTTAGTATCCAGTGTTATAGTTTTACTCTTCAAGATCTCCTCCAATTTTTTCATATCTGTTCTTACAAGTTCTAGTCTTCTGATTTCTTGGCTGCAGTCTCCATTCTGAATAATGACTGAGTCATGGAAAGTCTTGAACTATTTCATTGTCTTCATCATCTTTTTTAAAGTCTTTTTAACTGGAAGCCTGCCTTTCGACTTTCTTCTTTGACCTGCTTGGCTATGGAGTATTTCCCAGCACTTTTAAACAATAACATCCTATGTGTTGTGACTGTCTCATCGAGTATAGAGAAGATGTAGACTGGCAGGCCACTACATCCTCCTCCAGGTTTCTAATTTATACCCCTGCTTGCTGTGTACAAACATGTCCTTGTTGATGCCACCTTTTTATAATGTAATGGAAACCAATAAGGCCTGCCGCCAGCCAGTCATCCAACCGTGTTGCTGTGGAAATGTCAACCTCTATTATCATTAAGCATCCAATTAGGTGAAGGAAGTCAATATCTGATCATTAATATTGGCACGTGGCAGGGAGTGAAAACATGTGGTCAATTTCTCATTTGTTAGAAGTTGGCATTTTGCAATAGCCTTGATCTCCCTTGTACAGTAGGCACGTATGCTAATTTTGGCGGCTGTTTAATTAGTCACACATGCCATCCTTGTTTTCAGCACTTGAGCTGGAACTGTCAGGTTCCTGGAACGGATTATTCAATAGATGTCCAAGATTCACATGCATATACATGCACCTTGGAGAGGGCTGATGGGTTGAAGATACATTGGCTTTGTTGAAATATATCTGTCTCATTTGCTGAAGTTTTTTAAATAGAGGTTTAGCAGGAGTGCTTTAATAGGGGCTCTTGCATTAGCAGGAGGTTAGATTAGTGATCCCTAGGCTACCTTCCAACTCTATGAATCTATGATGATTGTGGGTTCTAACCTTAGGAGTGCTATATGTTTCCAAAAGAGAATTACAGTGTCAGAAGTTGTATCCGGCAACACCAGCTAATTGCAGGGGAACCTAAAAATGTGCTTTATACCAAATCAGAATATTTGACCTCCAAGCTAATAGAAATAAAATAAACTGCCTTATATGATGAGTATTGGAGACATACAGTTTTTAGTCACTTTTCTATAGATGTATTCGGTTCATGGATACATACTGTATATATTCGAGTATAAGTCTAGTTTTCCAGCCCTTTTTTAGGACTGAAAAAAACCTCCTTGGCTTATACTCGGGAGAGGGTAAAGGTGGGCTTATATTCAGGTCGCCTTATACTCAAGTATATATGGTATATTTATTATTTTTCTCTACTATTATTGGCATTGTTACATTTATTATTTTACTCTATTAATTATTATTATTACATTTATTACTTTACTCTATTATTGTTATTTTTACATTTATTTTACTCTATTTTTATTATTAATACATTTATTATTTTACTCTATTATTACATTTATTATTTTACTGCATTTATTATTATTGTTATTACATTTATTATTTCACTCTAGGATACCTAAGCACATTTACATTGAAGAAGATGAAAATAATGATTTAATCAGAGTTGAACAGTCATATCTTAAATTACAGTTTGATGTAAAGATTCAAAAACATTTAAACTACTGATTCCTCAATTCATGTCATTTTATTGGTATCTCGACATACTGGAGTCAATGTTTTCCCAGCTTTTTTGTGGTAAAATAAGGTGCCTCGGCTTATATTTGGGTCGGCTTATACTTGAGTATATACGGTAAGTAGAGCTCTCCAATTGTAGCCTTTTCATCTGGGCCATTGAAACATATAGATTGCCCTATATATTAACTCACTATTCAATTAGTAATTCAGTGACTCTCTTCTCCTTAGAACTAACCAACAAGAATCCAGCCATGCACCTTATCATTCCTAATGGCACGTAACTAGTCATTGGTCCCTTCTGTGTACTCTTTGATTCACTGAAGCTGCAGCAACATTTGTCTTCCATATTGGGATGAGAAGCAGGACAATTAGCAGATATACAATCATGTGTATGTATATATGCCTCCAAATTGCTTGTTGACTTACAGAAAGTCCATGAATTTCATAGGGATTTCTTAGGTAAGGAATAAGAGGTGGTTTTGTCAGTTCCTTTCCCTGAAATATAACGTAACATGTCTGGTATTCATTGGTGGTCTCCTATCCAAGTACAACCAGGGCTGACTCTACTTTGTTTCCTGTTTCCTTTAGTGTATTTAGACAAGATTGTACAATTGGTTCTATAATGTCAGTATTTAAGAGAAGGGTGCCGTAGTGCAACCAGGATGTTGTAAAACTCCTCTTTTGCTTTATGTATGGATCAAACTCTTTCACAAACAACTACTTCGCATGACCCTTTTAGGCTGTGCTATTTCACTGGCAGTCACTGGCAAAAAGGAAGGCAGAGATGGGGGTGGCTTGTGGCATCTCACACGTCCTTTCTCCTTGCCCCCATCATATAATGGGGATGGGATAGGGTGTGTTGGTACCTTATTCCTGTCCCCATCAGATGGGAGAAAAGCCAACAATGCGCATTGCCCTGCCACCCTTTCCCCCATCATATGGGGAAAGGGAGAGGGAAGTATGGATAGCTCAGTTGGAGTACCGAAAATACATTTTCCTCCCCCTTGTCATGTCAGTTTGGGAGGAATGTGGGTAGGACTTTCCACAGATATATATAAACCTTCCTTGCTTACTTTCTCCATACCTCACAACCTCTGAGGATGCCTGCCATAGATGTGGGCGAAACGTCAGGAGAGAATACTTCTAGAACATGGCCATACAGCCCGGAAAACATACAACAACCCAATGTGGGTAGGGTTTGCCGAGTGTCATGTGATGGCGCACCACAGGCTCTGTCCAAACTGCAAAATGGGGCAAACATGTCCCATGTGAAGAGGTCCTTAGGCTCAACTGGAGTAAACCTACTGAATCTATTTTTGAATGATGGGTCAGCACATAGATAGCTCTTATTGAATGTGAACCTTGGACAGCAGCAACTCAGTGGAACCTGATTCCCAATAAGACAAGATGGGTCAGAATGCTTTGAAAAATCTATACCCATCTCTTCCTGAAATAAAGGCATAGCCAGATGAAAGCAACACATGTTAATTTTATGTGGTCATTAAAGGCCATGGCCCCAGCTACACTACCATATAATCCAGTTTCTGATCCCAGATTAAATGACAGTGTAGACACTGGGTACTGGGATCAGGTACTGGATTATATGGGAGCCCCGGTGGTGAAGTGTGTTAAAGCACTGAGCTGCTGAACTTGCAGACTGAAGGGTCCCAGGTTCAAATCCCGGGAGCGGAGTGAGCGCCCGCTGTTGCTCCAGCTTCTGCCAACCTAGTAGTTTGAAAACATGCCAATGTGAGTAGATCAACAGGTACCGCTCCAGTGGGAAGGTAACGGCGCTCCATGAAGTCAGGCCAGCCACATGACCTTGGAGGTGTCTACAGACAATGCCGGCTCTTTGGCTTAGAAATGGGGATGCGCACCAACCCCCAGAGTCAGACATGATTGGACTTAACATCAGGGGAAACCTTTACCTTTACCTTTACTGCATAGATCCAGCCCCACAGATCCTCCTCTTTAAAGGTGGACTATTTAAACTAGAACCCCTACCAGCAGCTTGAACCAATGGGTTATTTTGTGTTTTCCAGGCTGTATGGTCATGTTCCAGGACTATTCTCTCCTGACCTTTCACTCACATCTATGGCAGGCAACCTCTGAGGATGCCTGCCATCAGAGGAGGTCCAACCATAAGGCGAACTAGGCACTTGCCTGTGGCGCCATCGTCCCAGGGGCGCCATCGTCCTGAGAGGAGGACACCACTCTCCACCTCCTTCTCTTTTGGGCCTTCCGGCGGCCACGCTGGGCCTCCTGGTGCCCGTGCTGGGCCTTCCGGCCGTCGCAGACCCACCTTCGCACCACGGGAGCCCACCTTTGGGGCCTTCAGAGATTGTGAGGTCTGTGGGAACTTGGAAGCTAGGTATGTGGGGTTTATATATCTGTAGAAGGTCCAGGGTGGGAGAAAGAACTTTTCTTTGAAGCAGGTGTGAATGTTGTAATTAATTACCTTGATTAGCATTTAATGGCCCTGTGGCTTCAAGGCCTGGCTTCTTCTTGCCTGGGAGAATCTTTTTTTGGGAGGAGTTAATAATAATAATAATAATAAAACTTTATTTATACCCCGCCACCATCTCCCCAACGGGGACTCGGGGCGGCTCACATGGGGCCATGCCCAAGACAATACAATAGACAAAATATAAAAACAACATATCAGAATGCAATTAAACAATGCAACAGTTAGCTGTCCCTGATTGTTTACTGTCTGGATTTCTTCTGTTTTCAGAGTGTTGTTCTTTATTTATTGTCCTGATTTTAGAGGTTTTTTTAATACTGAGGGCTATCTGGGTTATCTAAGTCCACACTGCCCTATATCCCTGTTCAATGTTTAGTGCTAAATTTGCAAATATAGTAATTCCTACATAACATTACCATGTATTGAACTGCTTTTTTCTATTGATTTGTTGTAAAACGTGATGTTTTGGTTCTTAATTTGTAAAATCATAATGTAATTTGATGTTTAATAGGCTTTTCCTTTATCTTTCCTTATTATCCAACATTTTTGCTTATCCAACGCTTTTATTTTTCAGTGATTGGTTTGGGGGGGGGGGGCAAAATTCTGTTCGCCTACACTTGAAAAATACCTAGGGCCGGCTCTGCCTGCCATAGATGTGGGTGAAACGTCAGGAGAGAATACTTCTGAAACATGGCCATACAGCCTGGAAAACACACAACTACACTGTGATTCCGGCCATGAAAACCTTCGACAACAGCTTGACCAATGTTTATCATGTTAAATCTGGGGGGAAATAGCTAGTGTTATCCATCAGACCCCAACTGCATGGAGTGGCAAAGGATAAGAGCTTAGTCCACCCTGGGAGAACCTCAAAGAAACATCAACCTCCTCTACTCTCTCCACCCTGAATGTCTTCACAGGAAAATGGTGGCAGCCACAGTAATTGCTCTTTGGTGGTTCCCTCAAAAGGAATCTTGCTTTCTATATTTAAAAAATCCATCTGATTTGTTCCATTGCATACAATGATCTTTCACAATCATCTTTGATGTTTTGTTTTGTTTTGGAAATGTGACTAAGATTCCTTTGGGGAGTAAAGAGTACAAAGTAAGAAAAGGATTAAAGTCTTCACATAAACTTTTAAAACACTTTCATTCACTATTAGGAAACAATCTGCTCTAACGCACTAAAAGGCAGCACACTGGAACATCAGCGTTTGCACTTAATCCAAACAGAGTGATAATTGAATCGATTAAAACATTGCATTTAGGAAAGAACTATATGTGGTGTGATATTTTTCATTGTTCTTTTCAAATTTGGCACCCCTAAATATATTAAAATCTGCTACAACATTGAAAAAAAAAATATTACAGGCCTGTGTAAAATTTACAGTGTGCTCCGAATCTATATGCAATGCAACTTTTTTTTTCTTGTTCTGCCAAAACCTCCTCCATATATTTTATTTGGATTTAATGGATACAATCTTAGATCCCAAGGAGTCAATAGGTCTATTTTAGCTGGTGCCTGCTATATTTTTTTCCCTTTCATCATTGTTTCTTCAATTGTTTTGAAACATAGTGGGGAAGAATAAACAGACATACTTTGCTGCAAGCGTTTTTCTAAAAGACAATCTCATAGAGTCATAGTTGGTAGCATCAAAGTGTTGAGGCCATGGAAATTATGCAAATGAGGCATTCCCGTTAAAGAACTTTCAAACCCTCTGGGTTTTTTGAAGAGTGTTAATTCAAGAAATTAGATGCCAAATTTTAACTTTTTCATGCTAATAACAGTTTTATAATGGGAAAAAACTCGTTAGCTAAGGTGATAAATATGAAATTCTATTGAATGAACATTTAAATGCAGCACTCTTCGGTTTGCGCTCTGGGATATATTTACACAGCCGATGGCTCTCTGATGTTATTAAGTAATTTATTTGAGAAAAGTCTCCATTCATGAGTTTACATAAGGACAATATCTGGTTTACTGAGGCTTCTGTTGTCAGTAGAGCAAATCCTTAATTTACCCTGATTATTCCTTTAAGATTTTTCTTATAGCAGCTCACTATATTGCTTGAGTGTCAGTTTGGTGTCAGTTTCATTAGAGCAACGTTCCCATTGAAGGGAAGAAATATGGAATGCGAAAGAAGTCACTCCGCTTGCAATATTAACCAAACCTCAGTTTTGCATAATCAGAAAAAATATTAATATTATCTCAGCTTGACTTCAAAGTCAACACATTTATTACAGCCAAATAAATTATAAGGGTGGAAGCTTCTATGTTGCTGAGCGGTTGTTTTTGGATGCATCTATCCCGTAGAATGATTGCAATCTGACATCGCTTTTCCTGCCATGGCTTAGTGCTATGGAACCATGGATTTGTAGTTTGGTCAGGACCCAGCACTCTTTGAAAGCTAAAGAACTTTCAAAATTATAACACTAATGATTCCATTGCATTGAGCCATAGCAGTTAAAGTGATGTCGAATTACATTATTTTTACAGTGTAGATGAACCCTTAGTCTGTGACTGCCCTTCTTTTGATGAGAAACCACTTCCTTCTTGGTTCTGGGGCTCCATCTACATATAATATAGTGTAATAATAAACAAACAAACAAACAAACAAATAATAAAACTTTATTTCTTATCTGTCCTGAATGGACTCAGGGTGGTAAACAACAAAATCAGCGAACATTCAATGCCGTACAACAAACATAAGTAAAAACCCATCCCACCCAAATCCCAAAACAAATACACATTTATACTAAAAGTAAGAATCATTAAAACAGATGATAGCATATAAAATTTACAATTCCATAATAACCATTGAAAAACAACAAAATTAAATGGGCAAAGTGAGATTTAAAATTTAGGATAAAATTATAGGTTAATTACCCTTGGTGGCGCGGTGGATTAAACCGCTGAGCTGCTGAACTTGCTGACTGAAAGATAGGCAGTTTGACACCTCCAAGGTCATGTGGCCAGCATGACTGCATGGAGCGCTGTTACGTTCCCGCCGGAGCTGTACCTATTGATCTACTCACATATGCATGTTTTCGAACTGCTAGGTAGACAGAAGCTGGGGCTAACAGCGGGCGCTCACTCCGCTCCCTGGATTTGAACCTGCTTGTCAATATCCCTCTTGACTTGCTTTGGCCAGAACGGGTCACAGAGTTATTCTTGGCGAGATTTGACCAAAGCAGAATAGAGTGGGACGATGACTTCAGGCACTAGACTTTTAAAGATGCCACCTGAAATCACATTGTTTGAAGTCATTCTGTCTATTACTTTGCTCTGGAAACCTAAATTATGTTTCAAAATGTTCTGCTGAAATTTCTACAATGCTAAAAATTGGGCGACTGGAGAAAATACTATGGCAGGAGGGCCATAGTATTTTTGTCCATCTATGGCTACAACCCTGATTCATAGACCCATTTGAAAGCTAAGGAAGTGACAGAAAGATGCTCCCTCCTCTACAGTAGCCCCAAATGTTTATGCATTCTGAAAACCCCTTTCCTTTTTTTCTCTGCATAAGAAAATATTTCTCAATGTTTCTGCAGGGCTAGAATGTGTCTGAAACATGATACGATGAATTCAGCCATGGCCGTCTTGTTATTAAATTATAAGAATTCATAATTTATAATTAAATTAGATTAGTTCCCTCTCCCTTGCTGAGGTTATTAAGAAGCCTCTTAGCTGGCTGGTGTTGAGGAAGGAGGGGGGTATGCCTTGACAGGTGCAAAAGGACAAGAGAGGAATTTCGCCAAACTCTGGAGCATTACCTAACTTAGCTTAATACAAAGTTAAACAGGGTTAACTTGGTTTATCCTACATTGAGAAATGGAAGTTCCTGGATACTGTTTGGACATCCAGGAACAACATCTGGTCTACTTTAGGGGAAATGACCAATGTGGACAAGCCCTTAGTCATTTTTATCATGTCAGAAGTGACTTGAGAACATACTGCAAGTTGCTTCTGGTGTGAGAGAATTGGCAGTCTACAGAGATATTGCCTAAGGGGCATCTGGATATGTTACTGGGAGGCTTCTCTCATGTCTCTGCAAGCTAGAACTGACAGACTGAAGCTCACCCCATCTCAGATTCAAACTGGAAACCTTCAGGTCAGCAACCCAACCTTCAGGTCAGCAGTTCACAAGGGTTTAACCCATTGCACCATCGCGGCTCCTGCGCCACCATGGCTCCCCCTATTCACTGAGTACAATTCATAGTAAAGGTAAAGGTTTCCCCTGACGTTAAGTCCAGTCGTGACTGACTCTGGGGGTTGGTGCTCATCTCCATTTCTAAGCCAAAGAGCCAGCATTGTCCGTAGACATCTCCAGGTCATGTGGCCACTGGCATGACTGCATGGAGCGCCGTTACCTTCCCGCTGGAGCGGTACCTATTCATCTACTCACATTTGCATGTTTTCGAACTGCTAGGTTGGCAGGAGCTGGGGCTAACAGCAGGTGCTCATTCCACTCCTGGGATTTGTATCTGGGACCTTTTGGTCCGCAAGTTCAGCAGCTCAGCGCTTTAATACACTTTGCCAGCAGGGTCCCCAGAACAATTCATACATAAATGTATAGAAGCCAGAAGAGACTATCAGAGTCATTCAGTCCAGTTCTCTGGCATACAGAAAGACACAATCAAAACACACGACAGGTCCAGCCTCTCTTTAAAAAAAACTCCAAATTAAGGACTCCATCAGATTCCTAGGCAGCTTCTTCCTTTGTGAACAGCTCTTACTGTCAGGACATTTGTTGCTAATGATTAGGTGGAATCCTGTTTTCTGTAGTTTGAATCCATCACTCCATATATTTTGAAGCTTCATCTTCAAAATGACATCCTTTCTAATATTTTTAAATTGTTGTCATGCCACCTCATAATCTTCTTTTCTCCAGGTTAAATACACATAGCTCTTTAAGCCACTTCTAATAGGGCATGGTTTCCAGACTTTGGACCATTTTGGTCTCTCTCCTCTGGACACATTCCAGCTTGTCAATATCCTTCCTGAATTATGGTGCTCAGAACTGGACATCTTATTCCAGGTGAGACCTGACCAAAATTGACGGTGTGTATATGTGTCTGTGTTTTCTCCATTTTTTTTTTTTTTTTTTTTTTGCAATTTGGTCCCAAAAGTGCTGACCTGGCAACCTTAATCACATGCCTTTTATTAGATGGCACCTAAATGCTTGAGGGACAATCCCCCTTGATAACAGCATAGAAGAAGATCAGAATTCCCAAGAGCCAGACTGTAATGAGAATAGATATTTGTATAAGCTGTCAATGTTTACATTAAGGAAGTACAGAATCAGATACTTTAACATTTAATATAGAGCAACAAATAGCTGGAGAAAAGTTATTTTATACGCCTTAGCAAGAAGTTATCTCCCGCCTTCATCAAGTGTTCCGAATTGATTCCATTTTGGCCTTCTCACAGCGTATCTGGATCCATCGCTATTATTTTTCCAATCCCGTTTGCCACTTTGTTCCTCCTGTCCTTTTCAAAAATTAGCTTGACTAATCAGAAATCACTTCTTCTCATAGCTCATTACCCAGATATGGGGGGAACGCTTGTTTACTGAGCGAAGTAATTGGATTAAAATATTGCAGACAGAAATCTGAACTATAATGAACATTTTTTTTAAAAAAAAGATGCAATACAAACAGCATGAAAACTGACAAAGACCAAAGCAAATTAAAAACCCTAATGAATGAAAATGCTATAAATAGCCTGCGATATTTAAGGAATCATTTTTCATTGTAGCTTACTCAGTGCTTCTGGTGTCACTGAAGGCAGGAGAGAAAGATTTATGTATTTATAGGATAATAGGCAGGTAAACTATTGATTGTGACCTTAATTTATCTTCTAGGTCTTGTAATTTTTAAATGGAGCTTGACTATATGCAGTTTATAGTCCAACCCTACACATTTTGGACTTGTTCTTAGCATGTGTTGCCTGCACATATCGGCTGTGAATACACATAAAAACATTGCAATTCTGCCATTTCCAAATTGACAGCCAGTGGTGCTATTTCAACAAGTTTGTACAGTAATCTGCCCCAGTTAAAAGTCTAGCTTCAGCTCTTTGGACTAGGTGAAGTTTCAAAAGCAGCCCCAAGTAGAGCGTGTTACTGTAGGCAAATTCAGATATAACCAAGGACCTCATCACATGGGGCTTTTGCTCCATCCTACAACGCTGCCAGAATGAAGTCCGCTAGAGCCATCACATGATGCAGGGATACTTCCGGCAAGGTTCTGTCCTGGCTCCATCCTGGCAGTGTCGTAGGAAGGAGCCCTGAGAGTATGGATGGCTGGTTACCCGTATCATCATTAACTAAGCTGGAGAAGACAGATGTAACACCCCTAGACTGCATGAGCACTGGAAACCAACACGGAGGCCAATAAACAATCTAATATATTTATTAAAGCAATAAAAGAATAAAACAAAAGTATGCAGAGTATATAGTCAAGCAATTGTCCTTATAGGAAAGATCAAAAATAGTCCAAATAAATGAAGTTATATGTCCAGTATTAGAGTCCAAAGTCTACAATCCAATAACCGAAACACGCTCAAACTCTTTGGAAGTTTGACTGGGGAAAGAGCAAGGATTCACCGGGAGATTCTTGAAGTAAGTCCAGACAAGGATTCGAGGCTAGGCAAGGTAATTTGTGGTGGATCTGAAACGCAGTCCAAACTTGAACAGGAGTGAAAACGCAACTCCCGGTCTACTCGTGAGTAAGCGCACCGAAAGGCCACTTTGGAGCTCGGAAACAAGGGACGATGTTCTCCTTTGATTAGTCACGTTGACACCGCAATAGGAAAAGCTCAGTGCAGAACTTTTATGGAAGTTCAAAAGCACCCCCCAACAGGTGTTTAACTCCCCAATTGTTCCCAGAGAAAGTAGCTGTTTCAACATGCCTGCCTCCCTGAAACTTCCCAAGGGAAATGGTTTAATTACAATCGTCTCACTCCGCTAATCTCGCGCTTCGTCTCAGAAACTCCTTATGGGAGCGATGTGTTTTGAGAAAGGACTTCCTATCAAACACAACACTTTCCGGGGAACCAGGCTCTGTTTCAAGGGCATCCGTAATTGGCTTTGGCACGAAAATGTCAACAGGGGACATCTGGAATGGAACAGAATCTTGCTGAGATGGGAAAAAACCCATATCTTCTTCAGTTTGATCTATGATGGCTGCGGGGTCATGGGTCAAAGGTCCCTGAGACATCACAACGGACAGCAATGGTTTCCCTTGGGTGATGCAGGGCGCTTAACAACAGTTTCCCTCTCTGTCCTCCAGCTTAAGGACTTCTGTGTGATGAGGTCCTAGAAAGTGTCATTGTGGACATATCTGGTGTTTCTTGGACTGACACAGTTGCTACACAAGCTTTGAATGTACAAAGGCACTCCTGGCCACTGCAGAAACGTTGGCCTCCAGGATCAAGCTGAGTCTAGGAGAACACCTAAACTTCAAACCTGTGTCTTCAGATAGAGACAAAGAGGAGTGCCAGAGAAATGAGTAAGAGTTACTTGCTAGAAAGGGTTTTGACTGGGGGGGGGGGGGGGGGTTACATGTATAAGAATCATCCTATGTTAGAAGAGATTACAACCCCCAAAGACTTACATTTGCAATTTGAGTCCATACCTCACAGCCTCTGAGGATGCCTGCCATAGATGTGGGCGAAACGTCAGGAGAGAATTCTTCTGGAACATGGCCACTAGGCTTGAGCGATCCATGAAAAAATTGATTCTAAACTCGTTTCAAAAGTAGGGGGCGCCAGCGTTTCGTTTCTGATGTCATTTCCGAATTTTGCCCTCAAATTTTTTTGAAATTTAACGAAAATTCGTTAGTTTCAAAAGTAATTCGTTAATGGCGGACGCGTATGCGCAGTGGCCAAAAAAAACAGAACGGGGGGAGATTTTACAGGACTCTCCCGCCCTCATTTTTTGAGTGATCTTCTTCAAACTTGGTACAGTGGTAGAACACATTTAACACTGATAGCTCACCAAAATTTGGAACGTTTCCCTTATCCTCTGATTTTTGGCGAATTTTCATAGCTTTTATAATAAACCATTTTTTAATAATTGCAGAAATCTGTTCCTGGTTTGAAAGTCTTATTTCCTGTTTCATTGGGTTGTCTTTACTGTGAAAGTTGTCCATAGACACCTCCAAGGTCATGTGGCCGGCATGACTACATGGAGTGCCATTACCTTCCCGCCAGAGCGGTACCTATTGATCTACTCACATTGGCATGTTTTCAAGCTGCTAGGTTGGCAGAAGCTGGAGCTAACAGCGGGCACTCACTCTGCTCCCGGGATTTGAACCTGGGACCTTTCGGTCTGCAAGTTCAGCAGCTCAGTGCTTTAACACACTTCGCCATTGGGGCTCATGTATATATAATATACATACACATACACACAATGTGGAGAATATGTGGAAAGGTAGATAGATAAGTTGGGAGCCACAGCGAAGGCACCTTCCTGGGAGCAAGGTCTAATAATAATAATAATAATAATAATAATAATAATAATAATAATAATAATAATAAATCCCTTACAATATCTAAGATGGCTCACTGCTACAGAATCTTGGGAGCTTTAGTTTGGTATGGTACCATTATTGGCAGAGAAAGCTAAGCTGTAGGAGTTGAAATCCAATCATTTATCCTCCCTATAGAATCAATTTTATATGCATTTTTAGCTACAGAAAAGCTAAAATCAGGACAGTAAAAGAACAACACCCAGAAAATGGGAATTCCAGACAGGAAACAATCAGGGCCAGCTAATACCTCCCAACAAAGGATTCCCCCAGGTAGGAAGCAGCCAGGCTTTGAAGCTGCAAGGCTATTCAATGCTAATCAAGGTGACCAATTGCAACATTCACACTTGCCTCCCACAGACAAGAGTTCTTTCTCCCACCCTGGACCTTCCACAGATATATAAACCCCACTTGCCTAGCTTCGCACAGACGTCAAAACCTCTGAGTATGTCTGCCACAGATGTGGGTGAAACGTCAGGAGAGAATGCTTCTGGCACATGGCCATAGAGCCCGGAAAGTCATAGCAACCCAGTAGGCTGTTGCTGAACAACCTATGAACTTTTAGCATTAAAGGAAAAAATGCCCAAGATTTTATCACTTAATACTTAGGCGATCCCTCGACGTTCGAGGACGATGGTCTTCCAACCTTGGTATCTTGGGCGTGTGTTCTTAGGTGACTGAAGAGACCGATTCTTGACCCGCATATTCTCCCGCAGTGAGGACATCGGTTTCCAGGTGGAAGGCGGTCCCGGTCGGGGTTAGCTTGACGCTCCTTCCTCTTGGCACGTTTCTCCCTTAAGCCCTCCGTTCGTGCCTCTTCAAACTCCGCAGCACTGCTGGTCACAGCTGACCTCCAATTAGAGCGCTCAAGGGCCAGGGCTTCCCAGTTCTCAGTGTCTATGCCACAGTTTTTAAGGTTGGCTTTGAGCCCATCTTTAAATCTCTTTTCCTGCCCTCCAACATTCCGTTTCCCATTCTTGAGTTCAGAGTAGAGGAGCTGCTTTGGGAGACGGTGATCGGGCATTCGGACAACGTGGCCAGTCCAACGGAGTTGATGGCGTAAGAGCATCGCTTCAATGCTGGTGGTCTTTGCTTCCTCAAGCACGCTGACATTTGTCCGCCTGTCTTCCCAAGAGATTTGCAGGATTTTCCTGAGACAACGCTGATGGAAATGCTCCAGGAGTTTGGTGTGACGTCTGTACACAGTCCACGTTTCGCAGGCATAGAGCAGGGTTGGGAGGACAATGGCTTTATAAACAAGCACCTTGGTCTCTCTACGGATGTCCCGGTCATCGAACACTCTCTGCTTCATACGGAAAAATGCTGCACTCGCAGAGCTCAGGCGGTGTTGTATTTCAGTGTCGATGTTGACTTTTGTGGAGAGGTGGCTACCAAGGTAGCGGAAATGGTCAACATTTTCTAATGTTGCACCGTTAAGCTGTATTCCTGGCTTTGCAGAGGGATTAGCTGGTGCCTGTTGGAAGAGCACTTTGGTTTTCTCGATGTTCAGTGAGAGGCCGAGCTTCTCGTATGCTTCTGCGAAGGTGTTTAGAGTGGCTTGTAGGTCTTCTTCTGAACGCGCACAGACTACGTTGTCATCAGCATATTGGAGTTCTATAACAGATGTTGTGGTGACCTTGGTTTTGGCTCTCAGTCTGCTGAGGTTAAATAGCTTGCCATCTGTCCGATAGATGATTTCCACTCCGGTGGGAAGCTTCCCATCAACAAGGTGAAGTATCATAGCGATGAAGATGGAAAATAAGGTGGGGGCAATAACACATCCCTGCTTGACACCTGATTCAACCTTAAATGGGTCACTTTGGGAGCCGTTGCTGTCCAAGACTGTTGCCATCATGTCATCATGGAGGAGCCGCAGGATGTTCACAAATTTGTCAGGGCACCCGATTTTTTGGAGGATGGTCCAGAGAGCGCTGCGATTCACTGTGTCGAATGCCTTTGCAAGGTCAATGAATGCCATGTACAGAGGTTGGTTTTGTTCCCTGCATTTTTCTTGGAGCTGTCGAGCAGTGAAGATCATGTCCACTGTTCCTCTGGAGGGGCGGAAGCCATTCTGGGATTCTGGGAGGGTGTCTTCTGAGACAGGGAGAAGGCGGTTTGCAAGGATTCTTGCGAGGATTTTCCCGGCGGAGGTTAGAAGGGAGATACCACGATAGTTCCCGCAGTCTGTTCTGTCCCCTTTCTTGAAAAGGGTGATGATGGTGGCATCCTTGAAGTCTGCTGGGATTTTCTCGGTCATCCACACCTTTTCAATGAGCTGGTGGAGTTGTTGCATCAGCTCAGGTCCACCCTCTTTGAAGATTTCAGCGGGAATCCCATCAGGTCCGCTAGCTTTGTTGTTTTTTTGTTGGCTGATGGCATTGCTGACTTCTTCCAAACTAGGCAGTGCTGCAAGCTCATCCCTGGTTTGTTGTTGCGGGATTTGTGAGAGGGTCTCTTCGGCCACATTGGAGCTGCGATTCAGCAGGTTCTGGTAGTGCTCTTTCCAACGTAGTGCAATTGATGTTTTGTCCTTCAGAATTTTGGTTCCATCTGATGAGCGTAGGGGCTGTATGCCATGGTTTCTTGGTCCATAAATGATCTTTGTGGCTTTGAAAAATCCCTGAGCGTCATGGGTATCTGCAAGGTGTTGGATTTCTTCAGCCTTCTTTGTCCACCAGATGTTCTTGAGTTCTCTGGTCCTTCTTTGGACCTCAGCTTTTGCACTGGCATAGATCTTTTTCTTGGCAGCACAGTTGGTGTCTCTCTGCCATGTTTGGAAGGCTTTCCTTTTGTTATCAATCAGCTGTTGGATCTCTTTGTCGTTATCATCAAACCAGTCTTGATGTTTCTTAGTTAGGTATCCAATGCTTTCTTCGCAGGCTGTGATGATGGAGGTCTTCAGTTTGTTCCAATGTTCCTCAACATTTTCGGGGTGTTCTGTGGGTAGATGATCTTTGAGTGTTGTTTGGAGAAGGGCTCGTTTGGAGGGCTCCTGAAGGGCTTGGGTGTTCATTTTTCGCCTTGTTTTTCTTCCTTGGAGTCTGCGTTTGGGGACGATCTTGATAGCCATCGTGGATCGGATTAGCCTGTGGTCTGTCCAGCAGTCATCAGTACCTGTCATGGCTCTTGTGAGAAGCACATCGCGGCGGTCTCTGGCACGTGTGATAACATAGTCCAGGAGGTGCCAATGCTTTGACCGAGGGTGCTTCCATGATGTCTTGAGCTTGTTTTTCTGGCGGAAGAGCGTGTTGGTGATGACAAGGTTGTGCTCTCCGCATTTGGTGAGAAGCAAGATGCCATTCGAGTTGCTGTTTCCGACCCCGTCTTTTCCTATGATCCCTGGCCACAGGTCAGAGTCCCTTCCGACTCTTGCGTTAAAGTCCCCCAGGAGGATGATTTTGTCCTCCTTAGGTATCTCCGATAGGATGGTATCCAGCTGACAGTAAAATTTTTCCTTGATGTCTTCGTCAGCATCTAGAGTTGGTGCATAGGCGCATATGATGGTTGCCTGTTGGTTTTTGGCAAGGTTAATTCGGAGGGTTGAAAGTCGTTCGTTGATGCCAGTGGGTGCTTCAGTCAGGTGCTTCACCAGGTCGTTTCTGATAGCAAAGCCAACTCCGTGTATTCTTCTTCGCTCTTCTTCAGGTAGTCCCTTCCAGAAGAAGGTGTAGCCTCCCTTTTCTTCCTTCAGCTGCCCCTCTCCTGCTCTCCGGGTCTCCTGAAGGGCTGCTATGTCGATCTTGAAGCGTCCCAGCTCTCTTGCAATGAGAGCAGTCCTGCGTTCGGGGCGCTCGCTGTCAGTGTTATCTAACAATGTCCGTACGTTCCATGTTCCAAAGTTCATTTTTCTTTTTTGGCCGCAGAGTGGTGACCCCTCTGGACGCGGCAGTCCAGTCAGGGTAGGAGAGGCAGACTATGTTTAGGGCACCTTTTCTAGCCCCTTCCCCGTGTGGGGTGAGCAGAGCGGATCCTAAAAAGGGCTGCTCAGTCATGGATACAGCTGCCGGACTACTCAACTGCCTCGGTCCTTGAGGTAGAACGACTGAGTCCATATCCACCGCCCATGTGCCAGTCTGTGACTAGGGGCTTCCAGATTTCACAGTCCTGCCCCCGTCGCCACTCGCTGATCGCCATGGGACTTTTGTAGGTTTGTTTTTATTTTTGTTGGAAGACGCCTGTGCGTGATTTTTTTTAATGTGTGGAGGTCGGTGCACGGCCGGTCAACACACAGTCTTCACAGAGTGAGGTTCCAGCAGTGGTGTGGTTAACACAACGACAGTGGCTTCTCAGTCTGTTGCAGCCTTCTTCCGCCTTCACAGCCGTTGTAACATGTACCATGTTATCCTCCGCCTGCTCCGCCGTTGAGGTCTTTGGGTCTTCGGATTGTGCTTGGTCTGGAACCTCCCCTGCGGCCACTCCTGGGAGTGCATCACTCCAGTGCCCACAGGTTCATCGGAACACGCAAGCCCCCTCACCACGGCAAGGTGACAATCCATCACTTAATACTGTTGGCATGTCTGGAGAAGAAGAATAGAATGCTTCTATACCCGGCAAGGGCAAACTTTGCCCATGTCTGGAGTTAGGAATTGTAGGAGTTGAAATCCAAAACAATTTGACAGAAAACTGGGAGTTGTAGTTTGGCATGGTACTGGCTCTCTTCTGTAGGGAAGGCTAGGGACTTTGTAAAACTACAGCTCACATGACATGGCACTGAATCTGTTGCAATTGAGCTGGTGCCAGAATCCTTTCCGGGAGATCTCCTCAGTGGAGATATCTCTTAAAGGGATATCCTCTGGCTCTAAGGATTCCGTTTAGGAAGGCAAGCCTGGTTTTGGTATTCCCCTTTAAGCCTGGCTGAAGAAGCAAAACCAAACGGCGGCTCCAAGGCAGGGCGAGGCAGGGCGAGGAGAAGGCCAAGCGCAGGCAGGCATGTCTCTTCTCTCTTCTCTTCGCTCCCTCCCTGCTTCGCAGAAGGCTTCTACTGAGCCGGTGTGGTCCCCGCGGGGGGGGGGGGGGGGCGTCTCAATGGCATTTTTAAAATGCTAGCAGATCGATGGCCATGCCTCTCCCTCCCTCTTCCGCTCTGATTGGCTGAGAGGCATGCCAACATGGCTTCTCCTCTCAGAGGGGCTACAGCTACATCCGAAGACATCAGAAACAAACGAAAAAAAGGTACTTTTATTATTCAAATTCGTAATATTTGTAAGGCAGTGAGCAGATGGTTCAATATCAATTCAAAAGTAATTATGAAACGAATTTTAAACGAATTTAACGAACTAACGAAAAATTTGCTCAAGCCTAATGGCCACAAAGCCCGGAAAACATACATGTTAATGTGGGATTTGTGTATTGGTAGTGTTTAAATGAAATTTGTGTCTTGCCTGTATTGCATACTGATTGCATCATCCAGAGTGTAACATAGTCTGGAAAGAGTTAATTACTAAGAAGCTGTGATGTCCTTGATGTGTGGCTGGAACTGGGGAGTGTCCAGACACAAGTGTGTGTGCATTACTGATTGCATTAGTTCAGTTCTGTTCTGAGTTGAGTTGAGTGCTGCCTGCTGAGAGTCCTGTGTCCATTGTCTTCAAGTCTGTTTGTCTTTATTACTGCTTTCAGTAAAACTTGTATATAGTTTTACCATCGTCTCTGATGTCACTTCGTGCTGTGTTCCTCTGACTCCATCCAACTGCTGCTGCGCTGCGTAAATTACTCCGACAACAACAACCCTGTGATCCCGGCCATGAAAGCCTTCGACAACACATTGAGTGCACAATGCTTAATTTCAGACCCTTCATCACATTAGTTGTCCTCTGCACATTTTTCAATTTGTTTGTGTTTATGATGCTCAGAAATTACAGTACTCCAGGTGAGGTCTTAACAAAGTAGGCTAGAGTTAAACCATTCCTTCCCTTCATCAGCCCCAAAACCACACTAGTCCCATCTTTTATTCCCACAGTAGCCAACCAGATGTCTGTATGAAGCCCACAAGCAAGACACAAATCCGGTAGTTCATCTTTTTCAACATTAAATCTTATCTGATGGTAGGGGGTAACACAATACATTACAATTAGTTGACTAACTCTACTTCTCTATCACAAGAAAGGCTAGTTCTGCTTGTATTCATAAACTAGTTCCATCAAAGTGTCTTACCACAAGCCAATCTCCATGTGGTTCTGGTGTATATGTGACACTCTGTGTGGGCAGAAATGGCCCTATTGTTCCATGTCATAGAACAATGAGGCACATTACAATAGTCACTTCATGAACATTTGCAAATATTCTCCTTCCTTTTTTAGTAGTGTCTACCATTCTTTATCTCCTTCCCACCATGCATGAGAAAGATTGGCATTTCAAATCTGCGAGACGTGGTGAGCTCCCATCTGTCAGCCCTAGCTTTCCATGTGGGGACAAGAGAGAAGCCCCCTGCCAGATGGTAATACATCCGGGTGTCCCCTGAGCAACATCTTTGAAGATGGCTGATTCTCTCACACCAAAGGCGACTTGCCTCATTTTACTTCTGATAAGATTTTTAAAACCCCTAGAAAGATAGAGAATTCTCCATAATGAGGCAGGGGGTGATTTTGATGCAAAATAATGATCAGCCTACTATCGTGATTGCTGCATTGCTGTCATGTGCAGAAACAACAAAACATATTAGAACATAATCTTAGGAAAAACAAAGAAGTCACACAATGCCATTGAACCTTCCTTCTGAGAAGATAGAAAAATGGGAATGATCAAGCAGCATGATCCAGCACACCGCTTATCCACACTAAGCCAGGTTTCCCATGGATTTTCCATGTCATGAGATCATTAAGCCATCTAACCTGGCATTATCTACATGGCAGGATTTATATATGAATCATGCTTGACTCTACGTGCAAATGCTCTTTGTTTTGTTTCCAAGCCTAACTAAAAAAAAACCTATTGAGTAGGTTGTAGACTAGAGCTTCAATCAAGCTGAAACGGATGTCGGCCTGATCATCTGGGGGAGATTTTTTCTCATTGCGGATGAGAAAGTGAGTGATTTAAAGCCTTCCGGGTGGAATGCTATCCATATACATACCAGGGCACCTAGTATAATAATTCTGTGCAGCAGCCAATTCCATTTAATCTTGCAAGGAAGTTCACTTGCTACTGGAGGTGTTAATTAACTCCATATAATTAGACCTGTAAAATAAAAAGGGTTGTCTCACTGTAACCCTAGTTTCTTAACCTCTAATTGTCCCCCTGATTAATATTATGAAATTTGGACTTGTTTCTGCAAAGTGTCTGGCTATTAATCGAATCAACATAGAACTGAACGTCACCAGATTAGGCTGAAGGAGGCTTAAATGCTACATTCCTTTGCACCAGGCAATTGTCAGGTACAGGAGACCCCAATAAGCACATAAGGATAATGGAAAGCTCCACCTATATTCTTTGTCCCTAGTCCCCTCAATTTTGAAAACTTATTTTGAATTCTTTGGCAGCACAAAATGATTTTTAGGCTACCCCCCCCCCCCCGGGTCATTTTAAACCAAGGACAGACTTGGCCTTTAGAGAACATTGCTGCTGTTGCTGAATAAAAGCACCATATGTCTTCAACAGAACACAAGTATTGAGTAATAACAATAATGATAAATTTTATTTCTACACTGCCACCATCTCCCCAAAGGGACTTGGGGCTGCTAACAAAATACAGCAAAGTGCTGCATATAGACAATACATAAACCGAAATTGATAAAACCATAAAAGTACAAAAGATCTCAAGTTTAGAGATGGAAAGAAGATCTAGAAATACTTAAAACATGGTTGGAAAACATGGAAAACAACCTGGAGCTATGTATATGTAACTGATTTGTATTCATGAACCATATGTATTTATGATTGTACCAATACTGTAGAGTAGCGATTTTCAAACTGTGCTCTGGGGAGTCCTTGGGGGTCTGTGAAAAGTGCTCTGGAGCTCCACTGGTGCCCCACCTCCTCTGGGATTTCTGCTATTTACTATTACTACTACTACTACTACAAAGGCTGAATTGTCATCTGTTTGATTGTGTTTTTCCTGCATGGCAGAAGGGGTTTGAACTGGATAGCCCTGGAGGTCTTCCACTGAAATACTGTTAAGTTAATGTTGTTTAAAGTCTTCATTTTAAATACTTCACACAAACTCTCCATTTATCTGCCAATGGTCTAGCCCAGGGGTCCCCAAACTTTTTAAACGGGGGCCAGTTCACGATCCTTCGGACCGTTGGAGGGCCAGACTATAGTTGGCCACCGAGCAATAAAAATAAATAATAATAATAATAACAACAACAATAATAAAAAAGAGGGTTGGAAGAGACCCTTTGGGCCATTGAGTCCAATCCCCCTCTGCCTTTGTGCACCAAAAGCACAAACAAAGCACCCCTGACAGATGGCCATCCAGAATCAATGTTAATAATAATAATAATATTAATATTAATAATAATAATAAAGAGGGTTAGAAGAGACTCCTTGAGCCATTTAGTCCAATCCCCTTCTGCTTTTGTGCACCAAAAGCACAAGCAAAGCATCCCTGACAGATGGCCACCCAGCCTCAATGTTAATAATAATAATAATAATAATAATAATAATAATAATAATAATAATAATAATAATAATAATGGTTGTAAGAGAAGAAGAGACCCCTTGGGTCATTTAGCCCAACCCCCTTCTGCCCTTGTGCTGTGGGGGCCGGATAAATGGCTTTGATGGGCCGCATTCGGCCCCTGGGCCATAGTTTGGGGACCCCTGCTCTATACTGTAATATTATATGTAACATATAACATATAATTAATATTATTATATGGTATTATTATTATTATATTGTATAACATTATAATATTATTATCAATATTATATGTATATACAGTATATTATATTATTAAAACTGATATAAAAATATCATATTATAAAACTGAGGGCGGGGGCCAGGTAAATGACCTTGGAGGGCCGCATCCGGCCCCCGGGCCTTAGTTTGGGGACCCCTGGTCTAGCCCATGCCTGATATATATAGGTAAGTAACATACTGCAAGTTGCTTCTGGTGTGAGAGAATTGGCAGTCTACAGAGATATTGCCTAAGGGACACCTGGATATGTTACTGGGAGGCTTCTCTCATGTCTCTGCAAGCTAGAACTGACAGACTGAAGCTCACCCCATCTCAAATTCAAACTGGAAACCTTTAGGTCAGCAACCCAACCTTCAGGTCAGCTGTTCACAAGGGTTTAACCCATTGCACCATCGCGGCTCCTGCACCACCATGGCTCCCCCTATTCATTGAGAACAATTCATAGTAAAGGTAAAGGTTTCCCCTGATGTTAAGTCCAGTCATGACCGACTCTGGGGGTTGGTGCTCATCTCCATTTCTAAGCAAAAGAGCCGGCGTTGTCCATAGACATCTCCAGGTCAGGTGGCCAGCATGACTGCATGGAGCACCGTTACCTTCCCGCCGGAGCGGTACCTATTGATCTACTCACATTTGCATGTTTTCGAACTGCTAGGTTAGCAGGAGCTGGGGCTAATAGCAGGCACTCATTCCGATCCCGGGATTTGAACCTGGGACATTTCGGTCTGCATGTTTAGCAGCTCAGTGCTTTAACACACTCCACTCCATGAGAAACCTTTGCTTCAAAAAGGGCCCCATGGCTTAAAAAGTTTGAGAACCCCTACTGTAAAGAATAGGCAGAGATCAAAAAGTGCTCCCAATCCTGCCTAACTGAGAAGCAGCCACTGTAAGCAAAGGAGGTCACTCTCCTGTCAATATGGATGCAGCAGATGGATTTTTCCATGCCACTCCTATGAGTAAATTCCAAGGTGAAGAAGAAGACTGACAAGAATCCTGCTTCTAAACTTTCAAAGAAATAAACATCCCATTGTTGCACTGGATATTGCTGGTGAGAGGAGGTGGAAACATCGGTCTAATGTGTCTGACCTGACAGGAGAACACACCTCTGTTACTCACAGTGGTATTACCTTCTACTTGTACCATATGTCATAGGGTCACTACTGAAAAGTCCCTGTTTCTGAACCATCAGATTTCCAAATTGATCGAGAAGACCTTCTCACCTAGTTGAGATGAAATATCTGAAATGTAGGGTTGTTGTATGTCTTTTGGGCTGTGTGGCCATGTTCCAGAAGTATTCTCTCCTGACGTTTCGCCCACATCTATGGCAGGCATCCTCAGAGGTTGTGAGGTATGGATAAACTAGGCAAGGAAAGGGAAAAAAAATATATCTGTGGAGAGTCCAGGGTGTGACAAGAATTTAATAAGATGCTAAACTTATCACCATTCTTTTATCTTTCCTTAACCATAGCAGAGATGATACCATCCATGATTGTGCTGCAAACTGCTTTGGGTCTCATGTCAGGAGAAAGGTGGACTGTAGATAAGATAAATAAACAGTGATTTCACCTGATCAGAATATTAAATTTGCTTAAACTTTTGTCAAGTTCAGTTGTGTAATCGAAGCAGACAGGAATCAGTGATGGTCCTTTCCTGTCACCTATAAAAATCTCCTTCACTCTTAAATTTCTGATTTACCCTGTGATTCCTACTAGAAGTGCAAGAGCATCATGGGGACAGATAGGAATGAAGTCATGGTGGATGCCAGTTATTGCTTAAGTGGATGAGCTCAGAAACAGTTTTTCCATTTCAGTGTTTTGGTGTATATTTCTAGTTAAAATGTTGGTCCAGTAGTCAACCAGAAAATTTGCTATTACATACCAGAGTCAGAATTGCCCAGGCCATAGAATGCCCCATTTGTATGTATGGCTGTGAAAACTAGAAAATCAAGAAAGCGTAGAGGAAGAAAATCAACATTGGAAATGTGGTGTGAGAGAAAAGTTATATGAATACTACAGACTGGTAGAAAGATAAATGGATTGGCAAAGATGTCTAAACTGAAGCTGTCATACTTCATACATATCATGAGAAGATGTCACTCACCAGAAAAGACAATGATGCTGGACAAAATGGAAGACCAAAGGAAAAAAAGGAGACTACAGTATAGAAGATTGATTTAATCTTGGAAGCAACAGCTCAGAGTTTGCAAGATCGGAGCAAGGCAACAGATGACCAGAGTTCTTAGAAGCCTTTCAGCCATAGGATTTCCATTAGTCAAAGTTGACTTGACATCATATAACAATAACCTAGAAGAGAATTTAAGTAGGGAGGGCAAGATACACACTTTTGGGATTACAGGTTCCATCATCCCCAGCCAGCATGGATATTGCTGGTTTTGGAGTTCTGAGAGCTGTAATGATCTTTTACATGCTCTGAACAGAATACAATCCATGTTGTCAACTTGACATTATTGAAATGTCTTCACATTTTGTTTTCCGGTACAGCTGAAAATGGCAAAACACTTAAGAATGTGATTGTAGATTCCAATGATCCCAAGAAACAATTTAAAAACTTTTCATAGGGGGAATAACAGTATATGTTGACAGCATAAAGGGCATTGCTTTTAAAGATTACTCAGACTGTTAATCTCTGATAATTTTCAGATATTGAGTGGATTTAACCCAACCTTTTGTTCAAGCAGCAAGTTCAAGATATTTTTTCTTCAAAATCCCTCTAAGTTAAAACATTCTAATGTTAAACCTCCCACAATGCCTCATTCTCACTACAAATTGAAATGTCAGAAATAATCAGAGCTATCGTCAAGATACATCTGTTGTTACAAAGTGAAGAAATCTTAGAATTCTCACAAGGCTACCACAGAAGAGTTAAGTTATCCATTGGGATTCTTACTTCCCCATGTTGCAGCACAGTGACATGCTTTGGCAACTGGGATATGGTGCACAGAATATTGTAATGGTAAGTAGCTTGGTGATATTTCAATATTTTGTATTGTTCCCACAAATATCAGCTGGCATAGACAATGATCAGAGGTTATGGGGGTTGTGATCCAAAAGCATGGAGAGTGCCACAAGGCTTTCTACCCTTCATAATGATTCCAAGTTATAAGATGACTGATCATAGCAAATACATATGTCTGATCCCTGGACCAGATGACATTTTTTTAAGGAGCAAGAGGAACAGTCATCCAAGCATAGATTGAGCACAATATTGCCTGATGAATAATCCAAAACTGTACTCTGGAAAACATTCCATTTCATCAGATGATTGTGGAAAGGGAGGAGTTGATGCACTCCAAATTGATATACATCAAGTACATTTGTGTGTGTGTGTGTGTGTGTGTGTGTGAGTGTGTGTGTGTATATACTGGTTCCCTTCACACACACATTTTGCATGTTAGTAGGAGCAACAATAAGAAGGTGTCTATGCTATATCACCATTCCTGCCTGATCCTTGACATGCTTATACTACCACATTGCATGCTTTCAGGATCTTTGGCATATTAAAACACTGGTATATATTGGAATGCTTTTTAGTTTGCCAAGGGACTTTGGAACCGAGAAGAGCCATGAGACACCATATTGATGACATATTCTAAGTGCCCAAATAGTAATAATAATAATAATAATAATAATAATAATAATAATAATTGCTGTAGGAAAATTGCACAGACTGACTACAAACAGAGGCACAACTATGTGGCCCAAATGATTCATTGGAACCTATGCCTCAAGTACCACCTCCCAGCAGTAAAGAACTGGTGGATCACAAACCTGCAAAGGTTGTGGAAAATGAACACGCAAAGATGCTGTGGGACTTTCGAATCCAGACTGACAAGGTTCTGGAACACAACACACCAGACCTCACAGTTGTGGAAAATAAAAAGGTTTGGATCATTGATGTCACCATCCCAGGTGACAGTCACATTGATGAAAAACAACAGGAAAAACTCAGCCGCTATCAGGACCTCAAGATTGAACTTAAAAGACTCTGGCAGAAACCAGTGCAGGTGGTCCCCGTGGTGATCGGCACATTGGGTGCCGTGCCAAAAGATCTCAGCCGGCATTTGGAAACAATAGCCATTGACAAAATTACGATCTGTCAACTGCAAAAGGCCACCCTACTGGGATCTGCACCCATCATCTGAAAATACATCACACAGTCCTAGACACTTGGGAAGTGTTCGACTTGTGATTTCATGAAACGAAATCCAGCATATCTATCTTGTTTTCTGTGTCATACTATGTTGTTGTGTCTATTATTATTATTATTATTATTATTATTATTATTATTATTATTATTATTATTATTATGACTTCCAGTGGAAACACGGAGTGGCAAGCTGCATTCTAGAAAGCTGGCTGGAACACAGGTCATTGCTGTGGTGGTCATAACTGTTTAAGAGTCAGAAATACCTCCTAATGGAGAGAAAAAGCAGAGTATAAATACACATGAATAATAATAATAATAATAATAATAATAATAATAATAATAATAATAATAATAATAATATACAGATAAAGCCAATTTAAGAGAAACAAGGAAATTATCAAAATACTTCTGGAATATAGTTGAAGAACTTTCAATTATAGACATCTGGAGATTCTTACATCCAGAAGAAAAGGACTGTACCTTCTTTTCTGATAGATACAAGTCATATTCAAAACACTATGCATCTGCTTTTTTATCCTTCTGTTTTAGATGAGAAAATAAATGTTTTCTTTTTTTTCTTGTCCTTTTTAACATAGACACCTTGAAGATAAAGATGCAAGATGTTCTATATTCACTCTTGCACCCTTCTTCATTCCACACACACACACACACACACACACACATATATATATATGGGGACGGGCTGTGGCGCAGGCTGTTGAGCAGCTGCAATAAATCACTCTGACCATGAGGTCATGAGTTCGACACCAGCCCGTGGCGGGGTGAGCACCCATCAATTAAAAATAAAAAATAGCCCCTGCTCGTTGCTGACATAGCAACCCAAAAGATAGTTGCATCTATCAAGTAGGAAATAAGGTACCACTTATAAAAAAAGTGGGGAGGCAACGTTAACTAATTTACGACCTGGAATGAGGAAGTGCCATCAGAGTGGATGATGAAGCAGCTGCTCCCCCCTGTGGCCAGAATCGAACATCCCCTCAGGAGAAGGTTAAATTGCCTCTGTGTCTGTCTGTCTCAGTTTCTGTTTGATGTGTTTATGGGCATTGAATGTTTGCCCTATGTGTGTATAATGTGATTTGCCCTGAGTCCCCTTCGGAGTGAGAAGGGCAGAATATAAATACTGTAAATAAATAAATAAAAAGAGAGAGAGAGAGAACAATAACAGTATATGGAATAAAAGTAATAATAATAATAATAATTTTATTTCTTACCTGTCTCCCCTTGATGCCTAAGGAGGGTTATAACATAGCTAAGAATACATAATCATTATATAAAGTAGTTACACATGCCTAGAATGGGGTTGTAGTCAATAGCATCCAAACTAAAAAGAGCTCTGAGATCATTTTACAAGGAACCTAACCTCACAACATGTCATTTATTGTATGGTCTCACCCAGAGATTCAGTCAATTTCCTGGAGAAAAGCTTCATGAGGACAGCAGGGCCTGCTGTGATTACGGAGACGGTGTAGTGGTTTGAGTGTTGCACTATAACTCTGCGGACCAGGACTTGAATTCTGTCATGGAAACCCATACCTATTGGCCACAAAGAAAAGTAGAAGCAAAACTGAACAAATTACTCTATGTTAGGTTTGGCTTAGGGTCACCATAGGACAAAAATGACTTGAAGGCACAGAGCAATAACAACATGACCCTTGATAGCTTGGATACAAAGCATTACAAATTTCACCAACATTGCTCAGCAGGATAGAGGACAATTCCCATACCCATCCAAAAAACCACTGCAAGAACACATTCTAGCTCCATTTGCCTTTGTTCGCAGGGAACGCAATCATAGTATTATGCATACATTAACCTTCTCTTTGATTCTTTGTATAAAAGAAAGTGCTTTAACATCTTACCATGAAGCAATGTGAGGCCAAAGTCTCAAAGAATCCAGATCCTTGGATTATTATTACATATATTTTTGCCAAATACTTCAAAATGCACAGTGAATGAAACACAATTGTCATAAAATTACCCTTGTATGGGTCTAGTTGTGAGCTATTGAACTTCGCAGTTATTATATACTATTAAAACTGGGGTGATTTCTGTTAGACGTCCATCTCTCAAATGCCTTTTGTTGTATTTCAGTGTCAACTCCCCAGTGGCCAAAGTAATGCTTGCTAATCCTTTGAAATTTTCACCCAAACCTCTACAAGCCCTGCATCATTAAGAGTTTTTGGCTATGGGCATGCAATGTGATTAATGCAGAATGTTGTGCTCTAAGTGGCACCACACAGTCTTCATTTGCTGGTATTGTTATGTGTCCAAATAACATGTGATTTATAGTGTAGGAGGAAGGGGAATGCTTTTGAAGTCATACAGTGCAATCATGCAATGTCAGCACAAGCTTGGTTGCCTGCAATTGCCTCCATTTATCATATTCTAAAGAAAAAACAGAACAACAACAATAACAGAAATTGTCTGAGACAATTTAGTACTGGATTAGAATTTAACAACTGAGATTGGCTGGGGTAGGAGCAGCCTAGCATTATATGTCAAAAGTATTTACACCTGTGAAGAGATGCAAGGCCTCAATCCTGGAAACTAAGTGGAGAGCATCTGGATAAGAATTAAGGGAATGAAAACTGAAAAATATGTAGTTTGCAGGGCCATAGCCAGAAAAAAATGGGGGGGGGGTTAAACTTTTTTTTAGCAAATCATGAAGAGTAGTAGGAATCAGGCTCCATCAATAAACTTCAATGGACACTCAAGACAGATAAACTTCAGTGGGCACTCATGGGGATTTGATTAATCAGTTAAAATTCATGAGTAAACCAGGTTGAACCTCTTACCCCCTAACCTTAGCTACATCTCTGGTAGTTTGTGTGGGTCTTTTACAGACCTCCAAGCCAGACTGAAGAACTGGATAAAGCCTTCCTTGACCAGATGACCAAACATGCAGAAAGAAGAGATATATTAGTGATGGGGGATTTCAACTCCTCCAATATTGCCAAGAGTACAAAGTCCAACAAATTCCTCATGTGCCTTGTGTACAATTTTATTGTCCAGAAGATAGAAGAGGCAATAAGGGGATAAGCCATTCTGGATATGATCCTAACCAACACTAAGGATATTGTAAATGCAATGGAACTAGGTGTGCTCTTAGAGTTACCGTTGTAGCTCAGCCTGAGCCTGACATTGGCCCCGTTCAGCCAGCAATTGTCCCTGCACCTGCTTTGCCAGAGGACTTGCCAGAAGACTCTGGTTTTGGGCCTGAAATACAATCACCTTTCCTGAGTCTGTTCCAGTGGATTCTGTGACCAGAGAAGAGATGGTTGCAAGCAGGCATTCTGAACTGCATTCTTCTCCCTTGCCAAGGTCAATTCAACAGCTGCCAGATGGGCATTCTAGTTTGGAGGAGAATAATGTATTTGACAGAAGGGAGGCATTTACTCACAGAAGAAGAGAGCGCGAATGTTTACGAAGGAGTAAACGCCTGCTTTTGAACACGCTAATGAGTAGTTTTCCCATGAGAGAAATAGTGTTCCCAGGGAAGGAAGACCTTGGATTTGCCTTAAATACTTTGTCCTTTCTCTGCTTGGCAGAGGTGTCAACTTTGCAATTCAAGAGAGAAAGATCTTTGCCTCCGTGTTCTTGTATGCATTGCTGCCGTGGACTTTTTAAGTCAAGTTCCTGCCTTGTTTTACCGTTGAATCCAGTTGAATAATCCTGTGTCTTTGCCGTGTGGATTATCAATACCTTGGATTATATTTGGAGTTTAATCCTGCATTCCAGCCTTGTTTCCTGTGGTTTCCTGATTTGTTTCATGCCTTGGATTTGAATCTTGTATGGACTGTTCTTGATACTTCTTGTGGGACTAAGTACAAGTTCTTGTTTGGACTATAATCTTAAGTGACTTTCTTGGACTCCTGCTTCAAGACTGTTTAGTATATTGCTTTTGTGGATTTAACCCACTTTATTGACTCTGAACTTTATTTGCTTGTGCTCACTTATAATCATCAATAAACAGCTTGGTTGCTTATATTCTGGGCTCCAGTGTGGTTTCAAGGTGCCTATGCAGCCTAGGGGTGCAACAGTTACAAATGAAGGTGGAAACTATGGACCTCTTCACACGAGTTTCTTTTTGGCAGCAGTGATGGGGTTTTTCAAGTTCAGCCATGGAGCCTGATACCGCACATCACACCCATTACAAATACTTTCAGGGAGGCTCCATGGCTGAACTGGGAAAAAACCCATGTCGTACCCAAAAGAAGCCTGCAGCACATGATGGGAGGATTCCCATCTTTCTATAAGGAAAGACAGTTTGAGGGAGCTTATTGAGGCTTTTTCTTGTCCGATGGGACAGGGGGAAGCTGGGACAGTGTGTGATGTGGGGTGACAGGTTTCCACACCCCCTGGACAGGCTTATGATTTTGGAGTGGAGGCAACAGCAGCAAGTTTAGAGATACAGGAGGAAGCTCTTTCTTAGCCTTAGAGGAAGTCAATGGCACACTTCTGTTGAGGAAATCTAGTCAAGGAGACCCAATGGTAGGATTGCCATAAGTTGGCTTAACCTTGAAAGCACATAACAACAGATTCCTCACAATATTGGAAAGCTTGAGAAAATCTAATGACTATACATCAGAATTTATACCTTAGAAGAAGACACCTGAAATCGGTGTTAACTGTGTTTATTGTGCTCTAACTGGATCAAGTCTCCCAGAGTGATTGTGTTTCATACATAGAATAGGATTTCTTCATCCAAAAATAAATAGGATTTTAAAGTACTGAGTTTCCTTGAGTTTTCTTTCCAAAGGAATCATAACACTCGGGAGAGGCTGAATGGCTTCAGCCAGAATATCTCCTTTCATAAGGGGAAAAATGGATTTGAAATCAGTTCCAGCAATTCAGCTCAGTAAAAAAAAAGAAGAAAGAAAACAAAAGCTCTCCACTGAAAGCTCTAGCCTTGAGAAGTTACAATACATCATAAGATGTGATTCAACATCTAACATTTCAATTATAGGACTCTCAAGGGGATACAGGTGGTGTCATAAGCAAGGTCATGGTCTCTCTATCACAGGCCCTCTGTTATTTTGCCACTTATAATGAATGGGAGACAATAGCCATTATCATCACAAAAAGACCAAAGATTGTCATAGAGCAATACAATGTTCCAAAAGATAAACAGATAAAAGATTTGTTATGTACTGTATGCCCTTAGCATTTGGCAGCAGATGTTTCCTATGAGTTTATTTTTCATTTATTAAAAAAATTAGCGCCATGGTTTCTGAATCATCTCCATTAATGTAGATGGGAGAGGTCAGCTATCTTTGGACACAACTACTTTATGGTTCTGGGCTTCATTATTATTAATTTTTAAAACTCCAATGACAACAACAACATGACAACTGGGCATGAATCTGGGGGCTTGACTACACTGGCAAAAATTCGGCGTACTCAGAGTTTTTGGGGCCGGGCTGTTGAGCAGCTGCAATAAATCACTTTGACCATGAGGTCATGAGTTCGAGGCCAGCCCATGGCGGGGTGAGCACCCGTCAATTAAAAATTAAAAAAATAGCCCCTGCTTGTTGCTGATCTAGCAACCCGAAAGATAGTTGCATCTATCAAGTAGGAAATAAGGTACCACTTATAAAGTGGGGAGGCAAATTTAACTAATTTGTGACATTGGAATGAGGAAGTGCCATCACAGTGGATGATGAAGCAGCTGCTCCCCCCTGTGCCCAGAATCGAACATCCCCTCAGGAGAAGGTTAAATTGCCTCTGCGTCTGTTTGTCTCGGTCTCTGTTTTGATGTGTTTATGGGCATTGAATGTTTGCCCTATGTGAGTATAATGTGATCCCCCCTGAGTCCCCTTCGGGGTGAGAAGAGCGGAATATAAATACTGTAAATAAATAAATACTCTGAATGGATTGCTGACTGTCCAAATGGCACACAGTGGCTTCCATTGAATATTACTGAAGTTTTTGTTTCTTTATCCCACTTTGGGCAAAGTTGGAGAATATTCCAAAGTATCCTGCAGTCTCTGGACAGTGGGATCAGGGTTAATTTGGCCCAATCCATTCTCCAAACTACATACAAGTGCCTTCAACCTTGCCCTAAATTGTGTTTGTGTTGTTGCTGCTCCAAGCTGACCACAGGATAACTCTTTACTCCTTCTTGCTGGTCACACTGGTGCCCCTTTCTGGCATCAGCACAGGCCAGGAACTTAAATGGCACTCCATGGTCAACAAGGAGCCATGTTGATTGGAACACAGAGGAGGTGAGATGGGAGCAATTGGATTATGTCCTAGTTTTTGAAAAAACAAGCTTGCTCCCTCATGGCATCCCTTCAGATATTCAAAGATGATTGCCATAATCTCTCTCAAATATTCTGTTCTCTAAGTAAACACAACCAGCTCTGTCAGTCATTTATAATAAGACTTGGCTTCCATTACATTACCATTTTGGTCATCCTCCCATGGGCACATTCCAACTGATCAATATCCTTCTTGGGCTATGATGCCAAGAACTACACACTGTATTCCAAGTGAGATCTGATCAAAGAAAAATAGAGTGGTTCTGTTGCCTCCCTGTTGATGCAGTCTAGAATGATGTAGCATGCAATCTTTCTTATTTTGATCATGGCCATGTTTGGTGTTCCCTGGACATCTTTGTCAAGTCCAATACAAACCATGAAAGTTTTTATATATCGTTTAATATAAGTCAGATTCCTGTTGGTATCCTATCTATGCTTAGACTTCCCTGGAGAGTAGTTTGATCTTATATGGAATGACATCTAGTTTAAGTTTGCAGAAACAGAGTTGCATCTGAAGTGTCATTGTACAAACAGCTAACAATTATTTTGTATTTTCACTTGTGCAGTGTTGTTGATCAACATGAGATTTGCACAGCACAGTCAATACACTGACTCTAGACAAGTCTGATTTAGGATCGTAAAGCAAGATTTTCTGTCAGAGGCTATGATTCTTGGCAGGGGGTTGAAATGGATGACCCATGAGATCGCTTCCAACTCTATGATTCCCAACTTTATGACAACACAGCTATGTTTCTGATACTCCATATAGATACTCCACTATGCAATTGTGTAATGGCATCCATGGCACTACAGTTAACTGGACAATAGTAATGAAGACCTAGCTGTATGCTCCCCACCAGTGACTCCAAAGCTGGTGCAATAATTATATTATTAAAAATCATGATTTTTATTACCTAACTAGCTTTCATGTTTATTTCAAATAGTTATATACTGCTTCCTACAGGAGGATTGATAGATTGAATCAAGAAAACCACAGCCCTGAGTTTGCAAGACTTGAGCAGGACTGTTGATAAAAAAATAACTAGAGGTGCATCTACACTGTAAAATAATGCATTTTGACACCACTTTAACTGCCATGGCTCAATGCTATGGAATCCTGGGGTCTAAAGTTTGGTGAGGCACCAGCACTCTTCTGCAAAAATAAAATAAAATAAAATAAAAAATAAAAAAGAAAAAAAGAAAAAAAAAGAAAAGAAAGGCTAAATGCTCTGTAAACTAGAATTTCCTTGAATCCATAGCATTGAGTGATGGTAAATAAAGTGGTGTCAAACTACATTAATTCTACATTTAGATCCACCCTTGGAGGTCTCTCATTCATAGGGTCATTATAAGTCAGAGGCAATTAACTAGAATGGCAATTTACAACAATACTGCTTCCATAGGGGTGTTTCAAGGTAATTTGGATCCAAAAGAGAACACTTCACATAATCATCTGCCCACACCTTTTTGCAAAACAGTTCAGAGAAGAAAGGAAAGATTTATCTGTTTTTTCCTTTTAAAACATGATGAATGAAATCTAAGTGATTTCCAATCTGAGATAATCATGTTCCAAAATACTGCCTTGTGTTTTCTCCCACCAGAGATCCTTGTCTGCCATAGTCTGTGCTCCAACTTGCCACTCATTTTGATTTTATCAAAACCTTTTAGTTGTTTCATCAAAGCTGGTTTCTAGTAATGCCATAATTTACAATCACACTGAGAGTTAACCATTCAGGATTTTGTAGCTGTCTGTTCCACCCACTTGGAAATCTTTTTTGTAATTGTACAACATGTGGTCAATGTTTCAAACCATTCTGCCCAGATAATGCTGTAATTTGTTATTTCTCATCCGTTTGTTTGGCTACTAAATTCCTTCGCTTTAAAAAAGGGAGGAGGGGAGAAAAAGGTTATTGTTGAGATGGGAAAGTAGCATTGTCCATCTCCAGCAAACTGCCACTATGATTTCTTGAAGAGAGGCCAGGGTGCTGAATTCTGTTTGACATGCTCTAAATCATTACCGATTTGTTGACACTCACACCCGTTGCCTTGGTGGCAACAGAAGGAACGTTTCAAAGCAGTTGTCAGAGAAGTGGAGACGATTCTTGGGAGTGGCAGAGACAAAGGAAGAAATATATTTCAAATTGCAAACAGAAAATTTCTTTGTTTTGGATGTGTGTAGGATTTAAAAGTAACCTTATTTATAAGCAATCGGGATGCACAGTAAACCTTTTCTTTTTGCTTGCACAAATGCCCGATTCTTAAACAAATGTTATTTTTATTCATTCATGTTAAGATTTTGAAGCTTAGAAAATATTTCTTCTATCTCATATCAATCAGAGAATTGACCTTATTGAGGACCAAAAGATTATGCTGGGGAACTTGTTTTTGGAATACGGACATAATATGTTAACACAACACATCTATATTTTTGTTGTTGTTAGAACCATAAATCTTGTTGCTTGCACACCATCACATTTCATTGTGCTTTGAATCATACATAGAGTGGGAAAAGATCCTTTGAACTAAGGCCAAATAATTTTTTACACAAAAAACACCATGAAACTCATTTGGAAAGAGTAATTATTTTAAAAAGGAGCAAAGGGTAAAAAAAAGATGTGATGTTTCTATGAAGAAGATCATATTTTCTGTTGACACTTGTTATATGCTTTTGAGCCTTTTGGCAATTTTATCACATGATTTCCTTGGCAAGATTTATTCAGAGGAGGTTTGCAATTGTCATCTCCTTAAACTAAGAGCAATGATTTGTCCAAGATCAACCACTGATTTATTTAATAGGTTCAGACCTTGGCTTTCAAGTGTAGTAGTCAAGCATTTAAATCATTACACTACCTTGGCTTCATTAACCTTAACATCTAAAAGTAGACAAAGTAGTCACTGGCCACTGATAAAAAGAGTAAATTAGTACCTTCAAAAAGAAATGGTAATGGCAACTAAATTACTGGAGGCATGTAACTATATCTGTAACTAACTACTCACACAACATAACTTTCTAAGTGCTAATCATAATATTGATAGACCATGGCAGCTGCTAGCTTCCCTAGGTTTTAGGGGAGTTACCCAAAGTATGGAGTCAGTACATATATAGGGGTGCCAATATGATGTAGTGCAGGGGTCCTCAAACCTTTAAAGCAGAGGGCCGGTCCACAATCCTTCAGACTGTTGAGGGGCCAAATTATCATTTGAAAAAAAAAACCCGAACAAATTCCTATGCACACTGCACATGTCTTATTTGTAGTGCAAAACAACAACAACAATGAAAGAACAATACAATATTTAAAAATGAAAACAATTTTAACCAACATAAACCTATCAGGATTTCAATGGAAAGTGTGGGCCTGCTTCTGGCCAATGAAATAGTCAAGTTAATGAGGATTGTTGTTGTTGTTGTTGTGTGCCTTCAAGTCACTTCAGACTTTGGCCGAACCTAAGTCTAAAATTATTTATTTATTTACTGCATTTATTTACTACATTTATATCCCACCCTTCTCACTATATTATATATATAATAATATATTATATATTGAACTATACAGTAGAATCTCACTTATCCAACATTCGCTTATCCAACATTCTGGATTATCGAATGCATTTTTGTAGTCAATGTTTTCAATACATCATGATATTTTGGTGCTAAATTCGTAAATACAGCAATTACTACATAGCATTACTGAGTATTGAACTACTTTTTCTGTCAAATTTGTTGTATAACATGATGTTTTGGTGCTTAATTTGTAAAATCATAACCTAATTTGATGTTTAATAGGCTTTTCCTTAATCCCTCCTTATTATCCAACATATTTGCTTATCCAACATTCTGCTGGCCTGTTTATGTTGGATAAGTGAGACTCTACTGTACCACTATACTGTAATATTATATGTAATATATAAAATATAATTAATATTATTATATGGTATTATTATTAGTATTATATTGTATAACATGATAATATTATGATCAATATTATACAATATTATTATACAATATATTATACAATAGATTATATTATTAAAACTGATATAAAATATTATATTATAAAACTGAGGGCGGGGGCCAAGTAAATGACCTTGGAGGGCCGCATCTGGCCCCCGGGCCTTAGTTTGGGGACCCCTGATGTAGTGCTTTGAGCATTGGATTACAGCTTTAGGGACTAGGGTTTTATTTCCCACTTCAGTATGAAACCATGTCTCTTCTGAACAAAGCGGTCTAGAAAACCCTGTAGAAGGTTAGCCTCAGGGTCACCCCGGTAGGAAATGGCTTTAAGGCACACAACAGCAACTTTGGATAGATCAGTAGTTCTCAGCCTGTGGATCCCCAAGTATTTTGGCCTAAAACTCCAAGAAATCCCAGCCAGTTTACCAATTGTTAGGATTTCTGGGAGCTGAAGCCCAAGAAATCTGGGACTCACAGGTTGAGAACCACTGGGATAGATGCATTGGAAAATATGGTGCTGGAGGAGAGATCTGTGGATAGAATAGATTAGAGCTGAGAAGGCAGCATATAACTATCATCCACTACCACCACCTTGGACAGATCTTTCAAAACTAGACTGAAATCTAGAGTAGATATACCACCACGATTAATCAACACTGTTTACAATTTCATATGACATTTCATGTCCTTTCTGAGTGAGTAGTATGTGAATGGCCTCAGTTACATTATAGGCTATTTCTATTATTATACAAAGATCTTTGGGATGAATTGACCTTGAATGGACCTGAAATCTCATTCCAATGGTTCTTAAATCTTGACTCTAAGGCCCATCAGCTTTGCTTCTGGCAGAGTTTAAAACTAGGATTTGAGCCCATTCACTGTCTTGTCTTTAAGAGCTGTTTGAGAGAAAATTCTGTTTCCTTGAATAGTGATGGACACTATTTCATTGACTGTAGAAAAGGGAAGTTGGGTGGCCACCTTGCAGCTCTAAATTCCTGCTACATTGAAGGTTGGACGTAATAGCCCTCAAAATCCCTTCCAATTCTATGATTCCATGTACTGATCAATACAGCTGCCTGCATATTTTGACACTTCTTGGGATCATGGCTCTGAGCACTGTCATGACAGGTGCCTTCATAATTTACCACAACATCACAGCTTGAGAACGGTGAAGCAACAGAATGAAGCCTGTTTTTTAGCACAATGTATGCGAATATAACCTCTTCTATACATAGCTCCAATGTGTAGGTGTGAGTTTTAACACTCCTGTTCACAGCAGGGAAGCAACTGAGGCATTTAAAAATGCCAAATCCATCAACTCTTTCTTTCCAAGCAGAAATCAGAGCAGAAAGAGAGGTATAATCAGACAGGCACAAATATTGGTTTAATTGAATCTAAAATACGTTATCACTTGCGAGCAGGACTTTGCAGTCTTGATAAAGGGACCTTGTAATCTTGATGAAAGGAACTAATGAGACGGTCTGTTCAGGCCTGGTCACTTAATAACCTTGGTGACAAGGACCTCTATCAAGAGATATAGCAAAAGATAAATGAGATTTTGCTAATATCCATTTCACCCATTGTTCAATGTGACATTTTGCTATACAGCTTCTGCTTATTATTGAAAAGAAAATCCTATCTATTTCTGGTTCTCTTTTGCAAAAGAAAGCCTAAACAACAACACTTAGTTATGGGTAAAAATATATTCGTTTGCCTTGCACATTATTATTAGCATATTGAGTACAGAATGTATGGCATGAGGGTAATGAGTGTGGGGTCTCAGTGTACTCTCTGCCCCCCATTTTGCAGCCTTTGGTGCCCTCCAGAGGATCTCTATAAGGCCCAGAACTCCCAAATATTTTATTTGAGTTGATACAATTTTCCTCATCACAGAAATGTGTTCAAAAATGTTCAGAGAACTGGATTGATTGTTTTGCAATGGAGAGTGCATGGCCATACTACTTATTGTATGATCCACTGTTGAATAGAATGATCCCACAACTTCGGAATAGTTTATGATTTTATGTAGATGAGCAGGATCTTGGCCATAGTCCACAACTCGGTGTGCAACTTCATGTTGTTTCTAACTTATGGTAACCTTAAGACTTATGGCAACCTGAAGGAACCTATCATAGTTTTTCTGGAAGTGAGAGTGTGTGACTTATTACTGTATATGCATGTATTTGACTAAGTTTCTGTGGGATCACTACTTGTATATGTGTGTGTTAAGGGAAAAAACACCTTGTCAATTACAACTCATAGTTGAGTAATTAGAACAATCAAGGCTAACAAGCTTGAACCACTCCCTGAATGGGGTATAACTTTGGGAAATGTTTGTAATGTCTTTTGGGGACTTACTGAATACTTGCTGAGAGCCTACTATGAAGATGCATGAGTTTAATGCAAGGAACTTTATGTGAGTTTTGTTGCTGGAAATTTTATTGTGTTTCTTTTTGACTCTGCTACCTAAGAGTAAATTTTTGATTTTTCTTCCATTTTCCTGGCTTGTTTTCTTTTGCTCATTGTGGATACAACAAAGGACTGGATAAGTCTGGACAGGACTGCACGCAGTTTGTTTTTCAGCAAACCCGTAACATGACTCACCAAAGGGATCAAACCATGGGCTTCACAATTGTAATCCAGTGCTCAAACGACTACATCCATGCTGGCTTTCTTCATAGTTCAGAACTCCAAATTCTATTGCTAATTCTTTTTTTTTCTTCTTTTTTTGACATGGATCCAGAACTCACAACTCTTTTTGGGACTATTTTAATACATGCTGAAAAGTTATTCAAACATATGAAAAAGATGCAAATGAACCTACAGAATAACTTTGTTTAAAAATGGGAATAAAGGTTTTTATCAACAACCTCGAAAATAAGGATAATAAAATGAAAGGAAACAATATACCCAAGCAGTTGTGCTGTTCTATACCCTGCAGACATGGCAGTAGTATTAGTCTCAATGGTGTGGTGGTTTCCTTGAATGGCACAGTGCAGGGACTGGCATAAACCTCTCCATTCCACTCCTGTTCTGTTCTGGAAAGCTGATACTACTCCACACATCTCTGGTGATTGCAGTCTGTTATTAGACTGCCAATCTGTGGTCATTATTTTGATCTTCTTAATATTTAGCTGTAAACCAGCCTTTACTGCATACACTTTTAGAAACATTCGATGAGTTGTTTGCATTGTTTTGATCAATCAGTCATTCCTTCATGTGTGGGTTTGTGTGTATATGTGTTTACTTCCCAAAGGGAAAATAACACTAGCTTTGCACAGTCATTTTTATTGCATGTTGTGCTACCCTCAAAAGCAACAAAAAGCACTCCCTTTCTTGTTCTCCTGCTTAAGTTGAGAAGTCTGGAAGGAGTTACCGGTATTTTGACAGGTCATCACAATGTTTCAGGTTGGTATATCTCATTGAGAACATATATTGTGTGTGTTCCTCACATTCTTAGGAAGGATTTTCAATTTACCCATCAATAGTTTGTACCTGGGCAGCACATTGAGCAGTAAAGATGAGTTGGTAATTCTCTTCCACCTGGGTTACTCTGGAAATGAAACAATGACCCTCCACTTTACAACTAGAAGCATTTTACCTTATGGATGGGTCAGCCTTCAGGATTGATTCTGAAACCTGTGGCAGGTAAGAGGACTTCATCTCAGCTGCCAGGAAACAAAACTTCAATCTGATGAAGTTCGGTGCTGAAGACTGAAGATAGAGCAGGCTTGATTTCTCCTATTCTAGTGACTATAACATGGAGCAATGGATTCAAAGTGCAGGAAAAAGAGATTTCATCTGAATATTTGGAAGAACATCTTAAGAGTAAGAGCTTTTTGACAGTGAAATATGCTGCCTGGAGTATCAATTATGTTGCAGTCTCCTACTCTGAAGGTTTTCTTATACAGAGGCTAGAGGGCCATCTGTCTGGAGTGTTTTGAGTGTGTATTTCATTATGGGAGGTGGTTGGATTGGATGGTTTTTGTGGTCTCTTCCAACTTTTTGATTCTGAGAACAGATGATAATAATAATAATAATAATAAAACTTTATTTATACCCCGCCACCATCTCCCCAACGGGGACTCGGGGCGGCTCACATGGGGCCATGCCCAAGACAATACAATAGACAAAATATAAAAACAACAATGATGGTGGGATATTTAGTAGAAACTTCGTTGACCTTAGAAAACTCCTTAGAAAAACTCCAAAGGACCTTAGAAAACTCCAAAGATGCCACTAATTACCAAGAACTGCCACTGCTGCCTCCTGCCTGGGTCCTGGGTTTGAGTCTCACTTCATAATCTCATCCCAAGCTTTTGTTCTCCAGGTGTTTTGTACTTAATCTCCAAGAATTCCTGGCAGTTAGCCAGCTACCTAGCCTACTGGGAACTGAAGTTCAAACAGCTGGAGCATCAAATGTTGGAAACCACATATCTAAGGCATGGTGGGATTTCATACACTGGATGTCATCATACAACCGATTTCCAGAAAATGCTCTAACTCTGAGTTTCCTTCAGTGAGAAGTAGGTTGGATTATGTGACATCCAAGGCTGAATCTAAATCCAATAATCCACCATAACCACTGATGTGCTTTCAACTCTGGTAGCATCCAAATATATATATTTTTTAATCTGGAAAAAAACCAGAGTTAATAATCTGTATTTTTCACTTGGAATCCCTTGATTACCATGCCTCAAAGTGTGAATGCAACCTACGCATTCCCAGTAATATCAGGTCTCTTCAAATATGGGAAAGGATCATGAGAGATAGTTTTTCCCCATAGCAATGTTATTCTAATTATCTTGGAGTAACAGCTGCTAAATAGTAAGATTGTGAGGGGCAGAAGGAGTGGAGTCTCAATCAACATGGCACTAAACTGTCTAGGCCATATAAGTAATGCTGGCTTGAAAATCTTTCCAAGATGCCTTTGCCCCATCACTCCCAAGCGCAACTGACATTCAATGTCCTGCTTTATTAGTAGATGAAATATAACTCATTCCATCCATATGTCAACTGCTCTTTGAAGGATGATACCTTCAGATCTCCATGTGGGCTTTTTGATAGCCAACCCAGCCATCTCTGCCTGCGCATATATTACAGAGAAAACTATTCAGTAGTTAAATGGCAATAAATTATTATAACGTTCCCAGGCAAGCAAGACAAGTGCCATCCAGCATAAATTTACAGATATAGCAGGGAGGGCCTTTTCAATATCCAGATAACAAGACACTGAAGTATCTGCCTTGTTTACTGCAGAACTTCATGTTATGCTGCTCCTGAACGTGGAAGCCTTGTTACAAGTTATCTTCTTTCTTCTTTAAGTAAAATTATCAATGATGTGCCCATATCTTCTGAGTCTCTTATGTAAGGGGGTACTCAAAATAGAATAGGGGGCTACATGTGCCATAGATTGCCCTTGTTCCAGCAAGAGGCTACTTCTGCAACATTAAATTGAGATCCATGGATGTATTTTTTCTGCCTGAAAGGGTGTGGATAGAGGGACTTACCAGATTTCATGTCTCAGGTGCAAAAATAATGTAGGATACTATGCATATTATGCATCGGGGCCGGGCTGTGGCGCAGGCTGGTAAACAGCTGCTGCAATAAATCACTCTGAACATGAGGTCATGAGTTTGAGGCCAGCCTGTGGCGGGGTGAGCACCCATCAATTAAAAATAAATATAGCCCCTGCTCGTTGCTGACCTAGCAACCCGAAAGATAGTTGCATCTATCAAGTAGGAAATAAGGTACCACTTATAAAAGTGGGGAGACAAGTTTAACTAATTTACAAGGTTGGAATGAGGAAGTGAGGAAGTGCCATCAGAGTGGATGATACTGCTCCCCCCTGTGGCCAGAATCAAACATCCCCTCAGGAGAAGGTTAAATTGCCTCTGCGTCTGTCTGTCTGTTGTCTCTGTCTCGGTTCAATGTATTTATGGGCATTGAATGTTTGCCCTATATGTACATAATGTGATCCACCCTGAGTCCCCTTCGGGGTGAGAAGGGTGGAATATAAATACTTGTGATGACTCATGGGCCTTGTAGTCCTGCTCAGGACATTGTAATTCCTGATGAAGATGAAAACTTGGGTTTTTTACCTTCCCAGTCTGAACTGGATTCCTCTCAGCCAGATCTTTCCCAGGCAGATCTGGGAACCTTGCACCTGCAAGAAAGTTGTCTCCCAGAAGTATGTCAAACAAGCCCAGAGCCTACTTCTCCCGTATTCTTGCGCCGGGAGTTTTGTAAACAACAGAGAAGTTTAGATTCAGCTTCGCGCAGGAGTGCGAGGATTGCAGCTAAGAATGTGGCCAATTAAGACTGCTTCTCGTGAGAATCTTTGGGGAGTCTCACATCTGGTCTCAGAGTTAGCTTTCGGTTCTGATTCCCAGAGAACTGCTTCGGCGGGAAGCTAGACTCTATTTAGGTGTTTTACCCGCGTAGTAACTTCGCGGAGTCAATTCGTCAGCCTACGGAGCGAGTTGTGTCTGGACAGCGCGCTCCGGTTCAAGCCTCGCTCCTGCTCAAGCCTTGCCTTGCTATCCAGCCTTCGCCTTGCTTCCCAGCCTTTGTTTATCTACGGACTTTGCCTTGTTTCCCAGGATCAATCCTTGCCTTGTTCCACGGATTTATCAAGTTATTCCACGGACCTTGTTCTTGTTCTTAGTTACCTTGTTCCACGTTCAAGCCTTGTTTCAAGTATCAAGTTATTTCCTAGCCTCGCTCAAGTTTCATGGACTAAAGGACCTTGTCATCTCCCCTCACTTTGCTTGGCAAAGTGAGTGTTTCGGTTATTGGATTACAACTTTGGACCTTAATATTTCTTATTGGACATTGCTTTTTTGGACTAATTCTGACCTTTCCTGAAAGGTCTAATTCTGGACTATTTTCTACACTTGTTTTTATTAACTTTATATATTCCTACAATAAAGATATTAGATAGATTCTGGCCTCTGTGTATGGTTATTGGTGCTCTGCAGCCTGGGTCGTGACAGTTTGACTCCGCCACCCTAAGCACCAATTAACCTCGGCCAGAATGTCTACCGGAACCGTACCTGGGCCGAGCGGCCAGCCGATTACCTACACCATCGACAAGGAAGAGGTGGACCGAATCCGTGATAAGCTCAATGCACAGGATGGAGAAATAAGGGGTTTGAAGGAACGCGGAGTTCGTCTTCCGGCCATGGCGTTGCCAACCAAGTTTACTGGAGAAGCTTCTAAGGTTCATGTCTTCCGTCGCCAATGTCAAGCTTATCTGGAGGCCCGTGCTGCCGAGTTTCCCCAAGAAGACATCAAAGTGGCATGGGTTTACAGTCTTCTAGACGGGCCAGCGGCCAGCTGGGCGACGGCACTGTTCGACCAAGCCTCTCCACACCTAAGATCAGCGCAACACTTCTTGGACCACCTCAAGGAGACTTGGGGAATCGAGGACAATTTGGAGGCAGCCGGTCACAAACTCCGTCGCCTTTTCCAAGGAGACAGACCTATGTCTCAGTATATAGCCGAGTTCCGAGTGCTGGCCCACAACACCGGCTGGAACGATGTAGCCCTCAGGGGACAATTCCGGGAGGGTCTCAACATTGAAATGCTGGAAGAAATCTCCAAGGTGGATCCTCCCCAGACCCTCGAGGCACTCATTGATCAATGTTTACGGGCTGAAGTCATGATTGCCAACAGGAAACAGTGGGTTCGAGGCCAGGGCAGTAGAGCCGGGGCAAAACCCCCCGCTCCCGCCAGCGTTCAGCCACGTCCGGTGTGGAGACCCCCACCGCCAACCCCATACCCCAGAGGAGGCGAGGAGGTGCCGATGCAGTTGGGCAATGTGCGTCCCAGACTAGATGCCGCCGAGAAGGCCCGTCGTCAACGCTTAAACCTCTGCTGGTACTGCGGGAACGGGGGCCACTTCGCCAGAGAGTGCCCAGCCAAAGGGAAGCCTGCCGCCCGTCTTGCGGCGGCGTCCTCCACGGAGACGAAGGCGTCTGAGCCGACTGGCACACAGCCGGCGGGGGAAGCCAACGACCGGGTGTAGAGGGGCTCGCCAACCCGGTCAAAAAATCCATCCAAGAGCCGCCAACCGGGGTCCTGTTCCTTCTCGTGGTCACATTATGGTCAGCAAAAAGGGGACCCGTCATGATCCACGCCATGATAGACTCTGGAGCTACCAACAATTTCATCGATAGAGAGTATGCCGACTCTCTGGGATTACAATATCATGATTTCAAGAATGCCCGTGTGGTGCAAGCCATAGACGGCCGTCCCCTCAAGACGGGCCCCGTAAGTCAGTGGTCGGAACCCACCAGGATGTGGATAAGGGAACATATGGAAGAGATTTCCTTCTTTGTTACCGAGGTTCCCCATTTCCCTGTGATTTTGGGAATTCCATGGCTGACTCTCCACGACCCTAACATCTCCTGGTCCAACAGAGAACTGCAGTTTGCTTCACCGTACTGCCAAAACCATTGCCTCGTAGCCAAGGTATGCCATGCCACAGACACCGAGCCCATCATCACCTTGCCAAAGAAGTACTCCGAGTATTGGGATGTATTCAATGAGAAAGAAGCCGAAAAATTACCCCCACATAGACCTTATGACTGTGCCATTGACTTGGTGGAGGGGGCCCCGATCCCGCGAGGGCATCTCTACTCCCTGACTGAACCAGAGCAAGAAGCTCTCAGGGAATTCCTAGAGACAAACCTTCGCAAGGGATTCATCAGACCCTCTCAATCCCCAGCCGCCTCCCCAGTGATGTTTGTGAAGAAGAAGTCAGGGGAACTACGCTTGGTGGTGGACTACAGAGCATTGAACAATATCACCAAGCGGAACAGCTATCCCCTGCCTTTAATCTCGGATCTACTGGATCGGCTTCGAGGAGCCAAGGTTTACACCAAGCTGGATCTTCGGGGGGCTTACAACTTAATTCGCATCAGGGAAGGGGACGAGTGGAAGACCGCCTTCCAGACCAAATTCGGATTATTTGAGTCCCGAGTTATGAATTTCGGTTTATGCGGAGCCCCCGCAACGTTCCAGCATTTTGTCAATGACATTTTTCAGGACTATCTAGACAGGTTCTTGATAATCTACCTGGACGATTTTTTGGTGTTTTCCAGATCACAATCAGAACATGAGAACCACGTCAAAATGGTGTTACAACGATTGCGGGATCATGGACTTTATGCCAAGCTGGAAAAATGCGCTTTTGATCTACAAGAGGTAGATTTCCTTGGTTACCGCATCTCGCCTCTAGGGCTTTCCATGGATCCAGCCAAAGTTTCAGCAGTATTGGAATGGCGGGCGCCAACTAACAAGAAAGAGGTGCAGCGTTTCTTGGGGTTCGCGAACTACTACCGCAAGTTCATTCCAGATTTTGCCCGCTGGTCCGACCCCATCACTAGCTGCATCCGTGGAAAGCAGCCTTTCCGCTGGACTGATCAAGCAGAGAAAGGGTTCCAGCAACTAAAGAAACTATTCACCTCCCAGCCAATTCTACAGCACCCAAATCCTGGAACCCCTTTTGTGGTGCAAGCGGACGCCTCTGATGTGGCAATTGGGGCTGTACTCTTACAACCGGTGGGAGATCACCTCCACCCCTGTGCCTTTTATTCTCGTCAACTAACCACACCAGAGAGGAATTACACCATTTGGGAAAAAGAACTACTGGCCATAAAGGCAGCCTTTGAAACTTGGAGACATTGGCTAGAAGGGGCCAAATTTCCCATTGAAGTCCACACTGATCATCGTAATCTAGAACATCTAAGAACTGCCCGCAAACTAAATCAGAGGCAGCAACGTTGGGCTTTATTCTTTGAACGTTTCAACTTCCAGATCCATTATGTGACCCCAGCCCAAACCAAGCAAGCAGACGCCCTGTCACGTAAACCGGAATACGCTGCAGGACGCAAGGAGACCTTTGAATCCCAACTGCTACAACCTGAGAACTTTGCCACGCTCACGGTGGGGAACACCAAATCCATTCCCATTGGTTCAACTTCCCCTACTCCAGGACCCATCTGTGCTCAAGAAATCAGGGCTAGTCAGCAAGCAGATGCCTGGGCGCAGGACCAACTTCGCCAAGGTCTGCATTTCCCCTTTTCGCTTAAAGATGGGCTGCTCTGCTATAGAAATCATGTCTATATCCCACCCGGACCGGGCAGGGAAAAGGCGCTTCGTCTGTGTCATGACTGCAAACCAGCAGGGCACTTCGGACTATTTAAAACTATGCATCTGATCCTAAGGGATTTTTGGTGGCCCAAGATCCGCAAGGATGTGGAAAAATATGTCAACACCTGCCCAGTATGCCAGCGCTCCAAGATACGAAGGGAGAAGCCCTCAGGGCTTTTACACCCCCTTCCTACCCCATCTCGCCCATGGGAAATAATTTCCGCGGATTTCATCACTGACCTACCACCTTCCTGTGGGTTCACCACGATCTTAGTGGTGGTGGACCTATTCACCAAGTTAGCCCATTTCATTCCCTGCGAAGGCCTCCCCACGGCCAAGGAAACTGCGGATTTATTTCTTCAACATGTCTTCAGACTACATGGATTGCCCAAGAGTTTAGTCACAGACCGTGGATCTCAATTCACCTCTCGTTTTTGGAAGGCACTACAAAAACTATTGGGCATAGACTCTCGCTTATCTTCAGCTCATCATCCCCAAACAGATGGGCAAACGGAGCGCACCAATGCCACTTTGGAGCAGTATCTTCGCTGTTATGTAAACTATCAACAGGACAATTGGGCTTCTCTGTTACCACTGTCTGAGTTTGCCTACAACAATGGAGTTCAAGCTTCTACAAAAGAAACGCCGTTCTTTGCAAACTACGGCTTCCATCCACGTTTCTTTCCCCCTGTCATTGAAACTTCAGAGGTTCCCGCAGCAGAGGATTGGCTGCAGGAACTCACAGCGGTGCAACAACTTTTGCTCCAGCAACTGGACCAAGCCAAGGAGGACTATAAACGCCACGCTGACAAACATCGCCAGCCGGGTCCCGAAATCAAGGTAGGAGATCGGGTTTTCCTGTCCACTCGCTTTCTGCCCTCCCACCGCCCTTGCCGGAAGTTAGATGCCCGTTTCATTGGCCCCTATCCAGTGGTGGCGCAATTAAACCCCGTGACTTTCAAACTCCAACTTCCGCGTTCAATGCGCATTCACCCAGTGTTTCACCGCTCCCTGCTCCTTCCGGCGGATGGTGTGCGTCCTGATACAGACCAACCGGCCCCCCCTCCTGTTTTGATGAATGGGGAGGAGGAGTTCGAGGTTGAGGACATTTTGGATTCTCGCTTTCACCGCCGCCGCCTACAATATCTCATTGACTGGGTGGGTTTTGGCCCTGAAGAACGCTCTTGGGAAGACGCCTCCACAGTCCATGCTCCTGATCTAACCCGTCGCTTTCATCAGACCTATCCCGCCAAGCCGCGACCTCGCGCCTCGGGGAGAGGGCCCCAGTTTGGGAGGGGCCTTGAGGAGGGGGATAGTGTGATGACTCATGGGCCTTGTAGTCCTGCTCAGGACATTGTAATTCCTGATGAAGATGAAAACTTGGGTTTTTTACCTTCCCAGTCTGAACTGGATTCCTCTCAGCCAGATCTTTCCCAGGCAGATCTGGGAACCTTGCACCTGCAAGAAAGTTGTCTCCCAGAAGTATGTCAAACAAGCCCAGAGCCTACTTCTCCCGTATTCTTGCGCCGGGAGTTTTGTAAACAACAGAGAAGTTTAGATTCAGCTTCGCGCAGGAGTGCGAGGATTGCAGCTAAGAATGTGGCCAATTAAGACTGCTTCTCGTGAGAATCTTTGGGGAGTCTCACATCTGGTCTCAGAGTTAGCTTTCGGTTCTGATTCCCAGAGAACTGCTTCGGCGGGAAGCTAGACTCTATTTAGGTGTTTTACCCGCGTAGTAACTTCGCGGAGTCAATTCGTCAGCCTACGGAGCGAGTTGTGTCTGGACAGCGCGCTCCGGTTCAAGCCTCGCTCCTGCTCAAGCCTTGCCTTGCTATCCAGCCTTCGCCTTGCTTCCCAGCCTTTGTTTATCTACGGACTTTGCCTTGTTTCCCAGGATCAATCCTTGCCTTGTTCCACGGATTTATCAAGTTATTCCACGGACCTTGTTCTTGTTCTTAGTTACCTTGTTCCACGTTCAAGCCTTGTTTCAAGTATCAAGTTATTTCCTAGCCTCGCTCAAGTTTCATGGACTAAAGGACCTTGTCATCTCCCCTCACTTTGCTTGGCAAAGTGAGTGTTTCGGTTATTGGATTACAACTTTGGACCTTAATATTTCTTATTGGACATTGCTTTTTTGGACTAATTCTGACCTTTCCTGAAAGGTCTAATTCTGGACTATTTTCTACACTTGTTTTTATTAACTTTATATATTCCTACAATAAAGATATTAGATAGATTCTGGCCTCTGTGTATGGTTATTGGTGCTCTGCAGCCTGGGTCGTGACAATACTGCAAATAAATAAATAAATAAATCTTTACTTTGGAATTTTTCCTTTTGTATAAAATATCGCCATCCAGGCCAGATCCTTCATTCACATTGTTGCTCCACCATTCGAAAGATTATAAGACTTTATTTGTATTCTAGCCTATCTTACCAGGGTGACTCAGGGCGGATTCCAACAAACAAACAAAAAAAACACAGAGGCAAACATTCAATGCCTCAAGGCAGGCATAAACATGAATACATTAACGAATCACCCAATCCCAAAACGAATCAACATCAAACAACTAATTATAGCATAGAACTTAAAACTGCACTAACAATTAAACAGTAAAATTATATCCAACTGTAAAAACATGAACCTCACGGTGAGCCGGCTCAGAAGGATACCATGGTCAATGCTATCGAAAGCCACTGAGAGGTCCAGGAGAACAAACAGGGACACACTCCCATGGATATTGGGGTCAGCAATAACACTGAGTATTATTTTGTCCTCCATAAAATCCCTTTACTAACACCTCATGATATTTTGGAGAGTTAATCAAAATTGCCAATTAAAATGTGTGTGCACATGGAAAGGAACAGAGAAAGGAGACACAATTATTCATACATTCTTTAATTCCTGGTCAGAGAAGATGGATTCTGAATGCAATGCCACACATGGCTTTATGAGATACAGTCCAAATAATTGACTTTTCAACCTGTGATAAATATTCTTCTCCTTGTCATCTTCTGACTGCCCCATAATTAACATGAGGGAAACAGTGGTCTAACTCTGTATGACAGATATTTATTTAAAATTCCATCTCCTGTATATATTAACATTTCTCTGTCTCAATTTTAAAAGTCAATCTGGAGTTTGTACAAGAAGAATAAAATGCTTTCCTTGCTTGTATAAGCAATATTAGATCTAATATTTTGTGTAAACATTAACTGATTTGTGAAAATTGAGCCAACATTATCATTACAACTTGGACCCCTTCCACATTGCCATATAATCCAGATTATCAAAGCAAATAATCCACATTATCTGCTTTGAACTGGATTATATGAGTTTACACAGCCATAAAATCCAGTGCAAAGCAGATAATCTGAATTTGATATGGCAGTGTAGAAGAGGCCATAGTTTGGCATGTCTGATGGTGCATCTACACTATAGAATGAATGCAATTTGATACTGCTTTAACTGACATGGCTTAATGCTATGGAGTCACGGGATTTGGCATTTTTATGGGGAGTCGTAATCTATATAAATAAAAATGTAAATGTCTGTTTGTTCAGAACCTCAAATCTCCCAAAATACTTCACCAATTTCTTTGAAATTTTGACATAACATAACAATCTGACAGGGACATGTTTTTATGTTTTCACATACCTACCATTATATAGGTGTCACACCTGTGAGGGGTAAAATAAGCTTTTATTCAAAAACAGCGCCATCTGCTGGATGTCCAAGCAACACACGCTATACTACATATTTGACTATTCTATTCCAATCTCCCGAAATGCATTGCTACATTGAATTCTCATAGATTTTGATTTATAGTTTCACTTTGATTTACTTGTGTTGGAATTCCCCCCCCCCCCCCCCCCAGTATGCCAAGAGAACACACTGTAGAACTGATGCAGTTTGACACCATTTCACAATTCAGGCTAAAGGCTGTGCGATTGTGGGAGTTGCAATATTTTGCAGCACTCTTTGGCAGAGATGGCTAAAGACCTTGACAAACTACAACAGCTCCCATGACTTCACATCTTTCAGCTAGGGTGATATCAAAGCTGCACCCATTCTCCAGACAGAGAGCCGAAGGAGGCGGCAGCAGTGACTCACCCACTCCCCACGTGGGGCTCTCCAGAGAGATGCAACAACAACAAGGAAAGGCCAGCAGTGGAGGCTCCCAGGACCAGGAGATACTCGGCCAGTAGCCTCATGATGGAACAGCAGCAAAGCAAGGGCCACAGGGAGGCACAAGAGGCAGGTGAGGTGAAACTCAAAGCAGCAGGCAGCAGGGCCTGGCAGTGTGGAAAGGGTGGGCATTCCTGACCATATAACTTGACATATCAAGGCAGATAATCCACAGTATCTGCTTTGAACTGGATTATCTGAGTCCACATTACCATATAATCCAGTTCAATGTGGATTTTATACAGCTGCATGAAAGGGACCCCAGATTATCAAGGCAGAAAATCCCACAATATCTGCTTTGACCTGGGCTATCTCAGTCCACACTGCCATATATCCCAGTTCAAAGCAGATACTGTGGGTTTTTCAGCCTTGACATTCTGGGTTATATGGCTGTGTGGAAGGGCCCAGAGTTCACACTGCCATATAATCTAGTTCAAAGCAGATAATGTGGGATTTTATTTAGCTTTGTGAAAGGGGCCTCAAAGCAACTCACAATAAAAAACTTAAAATCTTTTTTATAAATACAAATGCAACTGTTTCTTTGTTCAAAATCTCCAATCTTCCAAAATTCTTCACCAATCGCTTTGAAAATTGGACACAACGTGGCATTCGAAAAGGCACATATTCTCATGTTTTACATAACTACTATTATATAGATGTCACATCTGTAACAGGTAGAAATATGCTTTTTGGCAAAAAAAAAGCCATCTCCTGGACATTAACACAACACACGCTGTACTACATAATTACACTCAGGGCCAATCTTTAGAATTCTGCATTTTAGATCTACACACAGATTGCTTCTCACATGGACAATTATATATTGCGTGTTCTAGAATCGCCAAACCAAACATTCTCGATATTTGCACAGACAATGGAACAACAAAAATATTGTATACCTACAAGTACTATGAAATTACATATATTAGAAACCAACTCTTTGTCTTTTCTTTCTTTTCCATTTAGCCAGACTAGGCCACAGTAACACGTGGCCGGGCACAGCTAGTGTATTAATAAACCCTTTTTCTTTGAAGATGGGATACCTGTGAGCATTTCCAACATTCAATCAGTGGTTCTCACCCACAAGATAGACAATAGGTATATGGGTAGATTGCACAGTGAAGAAAGCTGAAAGTAAGAAAATCAACACATGTGAAATATGGTAATGGAGAAAAGTTCTGCATATATCATGGACAGCTAAAAAGACAAATAAATGAGTCCTAGGGGAAATCAAGTCTGGACTTTCTGCAGAAGTCATAAAATGAGACTATTGTTCTTTGGCCATATTATGAGAAGGTGTGTTTCACTAAAAAAGATAACAATACTTGGTAGAATAGAAGGCGGTAGGAAGAGAGGAAGACTGCATTCCAAATGGATAGACATCTTTGAATATGCAAGATCAGAGAAGGACATTTGAAGATAGGGTGACTTAGAGCTCTCATTTAGGAGGTTGCCACAAATCAAAGCCAACTTGATGGCAGTTAACAGCAAACAAAGATGGGTAGATATAGACTGAGGATAGATATGATTCTTGTAATTGTATTTATAGGAGGAGAAGAAAGTCCAAGTGTGGGCAGGTATCTAAGCGTATTCAATAGCTTTTTCTTTCCCCTTGCTATCTTTTTTGTTAACATGTACAACCGAGTTTTCCAATTTAGCAATCCATCTTCTATTACTTCAGTCGAATATAGCTCTTTCCTCTGATACAGAAAGAAGCAAGCAAGTAAATAAATAAATAACCCTAGAAATCATTATCCAGCTTTCAATCAGTGGTTCTCACCACCGGGATAACTTGCTTTATCTTAATAGTAAGATGCTGAGTGACACGAGCAATAACATGAGGAGATAAGGCTGGAGTCATATCGCTCCTTGTCAATATTCCAGGCATATGCTGGTGGTTTAGATTTTTTTTTTTTTTTAGAAAAGTACTCTTGAAAACCAATCAATCCTGTTTCACACAATTACTTGTGGTAGGCTCTGGACTGTTGTGGGGATTTTAATGAGGTATCAATTTTACAACTTTGGGACTTTTTATAGAACACTTAGGAAAAGGAAGGACGGTGGGATACGAAGAGATGGGGAAAAATCTGTCATGGCGTGTCTTCACTTCATGAAAAAATATTTTCTGGAGATATTTTGTCACTATCACCTTGGCTTTTGAGACAAGTTGTAGATTTTTGGAGTTACTATTTTTGGTGTTCAGTGATTATATCAAATATCCTGTAGTTTTTTTTTGTTATTATCTTTTGTCAAGTCAACTTCAACAGAGGCAAACCCCATCAGTGAGAGATGTGCAAGTCACCTTGTCATCAACAGCCCTGCTGCTCAGGTCTTGCAAATAAAAGATTATGGCTTCTTTGACTGAGTCTATCCACTTGTAATGCGTTTTCTGTTTCTCCTACTATTTTTGCTTTGTTGAGCACCATTAGCACTTCTAGTAAATCATGTCTTCTCTTGAGATGTCAAAAGTACCACAGTATCAGTCTAGTCATCTTGGATTCTAGAAGGAGTTCAAGCTCTAAGAGCCATTTATTTGTCTTTTTGTCAATTGAGGGTATTTACAGAACACTCTTTCAGCAGCACATTTCATATAAGTCAATTTCCTTCCAGTCAGTCTTCTTCACTACCCAGCTTTCAGAACTATACATTGAAACTGGAATACAATAGCATGGATAGTTAAGATTTTGAAATTCAGTTATGTAACTTTACACCTGGCTCATCAACACTGGTTGGCTAATCCAAACCCAGTCTGAAATCAGCCATAGATCATAAACCCACAGCAGTAACACAATGCTACAGAATCATGGGCGCTGTAACTTTACAAAGTTTGTGGTTGCCTCACCAAACTGCAAATCCCATATTCCATAGCATTAAGCCATGGCAATTAAAATGGTGTCAAAACACATTCATTCCACACTGTAGAAACATTCTTAGTATGCTCTTTGTGTAAATTTTGAAAATGGTTGAGAATCATAGAGTTTGAAGAGACCACAAAGATCCAGTCCAACCCTTCAATGTTTGGGTACATTGCAACTTCGGGGTTACAACTGCACAGAAGTCCATACTGTTGCTGTGGCGTACATAACAGATAGATTAACATCAAAATGCAAACTCAATAACAATTTTACCTGTCCCAAGCTGTGATTCTAGATCAGGGGTCCTCAAACTTTTGAAGCAGAGGGCCGGTCCACTATCCTTCAGACTGTTGAACATGTCTTATTGGTAGTGCAACAACAACAACAACAACAACAAAAGAACAATACAATATTTAAAAATGAAAACAATTTTAACCAATATAAACCTATCAGGATTTCAATGGAAAGTGTGGGCCTGCTACTGGCCAATGAGATAGTCAAGTTAATTAGGATTGTTGTTGTTGTTGTGTGCCTTCAAGTCATTTCAGACTTTGGCTGAGCCTAAGTCTAAAATTAATTATTTATTTACTGCATTTATTTACTACATTTATATCCCACCCTTCTCACCCAGAAGGGGACTCAAAGCAGCTGTATGTACATACAATATATCATATTATACTATTAGCATAGCACAATATTAGCATTATATATTACTATATTGAACTATACCACCATCTATTATATAATATGTAATATATAACATATAATTAATATTATTATATGGTATTATTATTAGTATTATATTGGATAATATAATATTATTATCAATATTATATGTATATACAATATATTATATTATTAAAACTGATATAAAATATTATATTATAAAATTGAGGGCGGGGGCCAGGTAAATGACCTTGGAGGGCCGCATCCGGACCCCGAGCCTTAGTTTGGGGACCCCTGTTCTAGATAGTCAGCCTAACCCATCTTTTAAGTAGCATTGACAAAGGAGAAAGATGTAACAATAATCTGAGTCATAGTCAGACCATGCGCTTGAAAAAGTCCAGAAAATGGGCAATAAAGTCATTTGTGTATTTTAATTATATTTTCCATCAGTGGTTTGAAAGATGAGCCAGAGTAATTAGGGGGGGGGGGAACCATCAGGAATGTGATACAAACCATAATCTTCTGAATCAAACAACAAGATCACAGTATATAGCTTCCCACACATGCTGCAAATTCTAAATTAAGGAGCCTAGATGGAATGTCATAAGCTTTTTCTTATGAGTTTATATCAGCAAGGCGATTATCTTATTGATTCTGCATATCAATGAGACGGCATTCCGTGGTGTTTATTCTTCACCCAATTGCCTTCTTGAAAGTAATAAAATTAAATCCAATATGATATTAAATGTAAACACACACTGGCATTATATGTAAATATCCATTTGTTTTTAAAAAATCTCTCTGTATATTGATATGCAGATTTTTTCCCTGAGTTTAAGAGTGCAAACTACAGAAAACATATTTTTTAACCTCCATCCTGTTATTGTAGCTCAAAGAAGAATGATCTCCCCCCTCCCTTTCTCCCTTCCTGTAATAACTTAGTATTATTTCTGCTAGAGAAATGCAAATAGCACCACTTATTTTACATAAACTATCATGCCTCAAATAGTCCTTTTGATTGAACAGAAAACCTAATGTGACAATTGCCCATAAAAGGCTCTTTAAATAAGGCTGGGTTTCTGGGCTCCTACTGGTCAAACTAATAGAACCAGGTGATTACCATGCCATGGGCTTCAAGGAAGCATTGGGATGTAAAAAAATACAGAAAGAAATATGGTGTAGTGGTTTGGGTAGTGGATTAGGACTTTCAAGAACAGGCTTTGAGTCCCATGGAAACCCACTGCATGATCTTGGACAAGTCATATTCTCTCAGCCTCAGAGGAAGACAAAAGCAACTATCTTCTGAATAAATCTTATCAAGTAAACTCTTTAATAGATTGTCCTTAGTGTTGTCATTAGTCAGCAATGGCTTGAAGGAACACAGTAACAATGATGTAATACATATAGCAAAGACTTTCAACCCTTTGATAATAACAGAGATGGTGATCCATGGACTCTTCAAATGACTGAGCCCTAAGACAGGTCTTCCATTGCAATGTGTCCAATTGGGTAAGTTGATGGATGGATGCAACAAATGCAAATAGAGCCTTGAACAAAATTATTTAAGACAACGGCTGAGTCCTGAACTGCCTTCACTCTCCTTCCCACATGCCACCTAAATATGTTAATTTCATATCGGTATGGAAAGGTTGAATCCTCAACCTTACCCTAGTGATTGTGCAGGTGAAAGGAAGACATCTCGTTGCTGTCACCTCATGTTGACTAATGACTACTGATTTGGCTTTACCTTATAATGTGGGCAAGCAATGGTCTGTCACCAGCAGTAGACTGGTCTAAAAATATTGGTTGCAAGAAGACAAAGGGGGGCATTCACAAAAGATCTGAGCATATATAATGTATACACTGGCCTCACATAACTCGAGTCAGAATTATTTTTCATGTTGTTTATTTGTTCAGTCACTTCTGACTCTTTGTGACCTCATGGACCAGCCTACACCAGAGCTCCCTGTCAACCGTTGCCACCCTCATCTCCTTCAAGGTCAAGCCAGTCACTTCAAGTATGCCATCCATCCATCTTGCCCTTGGTCGGCCCTTCTTCCTTTTTCCTTCCATATTTCCCATCATCATTATCTTCTCCAAGCTTTCTTGTCTTCTCATTATGTGGCCAAAGTACTTCATCTTTGCCTCTAATATCCTTCCCTCTAGTGAGCAGTCAGGCATTATTTCCTGGAGGATGGACTGGTTGGATCTTCTTGTGGTCCAAGGCGCTCTCAGGATTTTCCTCCAACACCACATTTCAAAAGCATCTATCTTCCTTCGCTCAGCCTTCCTTATGGTCCAGCTCTCACATCCATAGCTTACTATGGGGAATACCATTGCCTTCACTATTTGGACCTTCGTTGCCAGTGTGATGTCTCTACTCTTCACTAATTTATCGAGATTGGTCATTGCTCTCCTCCCAAGAAGTGAATGTCTTCTGATTTCCTCGCTGCAGTCTGCATCTGCAGTAATCTTCGTGCCTATAAATATAAAGTCTATCACTGCCTTCACACTTTTCCATTTTTCATAGCTATTCATTTTCTTAAATATCCTTGAAATATGATTTTTCATTAAAATACTAATACAACATGCATTTTAGTTGCCTACAGTAATAATAGTGTAACTTCTGTTATATTTTAAATCTACTAAAAGGCCATTGATGTTTTAAACATGTGTGTGTGTGTGCAATGTAATGTGTGTAATTAGGACAGAAGAAACAACAAAACCAGTGGGCCAAATCACACCAAATTTGACCACAAAATGAATCACTTTCCAAGGAGTGACCGTCATTTTTTTTTTAAAGAAACAGAGACAAGGCCAAAAAATTTGCATTTTTTTTAACAATCACTCTGCATGTGTGCAAGACATCTCCCACTTCACCTGCCCCCTCCAGCACATGGGAAAAAGAAAAAATCCCAAAGACATACTACTGAGAACAACAAAGCCCCAAGGCAGGCCCTGCTTCTCCTCAGACACAACCTAACCTTCCGGCTTCCACAAATAACCTACTGAGGTATGTCACCCACAAAATGTATCCCGCCCTTTACAAAACAGTGAATGGCTGCTCACCAGCATGCCGCTCGCATTCCCCAATTTTCTCCCCACCAGAACACTCCTTCCTCCTCTTCCTATAAACTGCTCCACATTACACACGATGGCGGCAACCCCATCCACCATCTTTAAAGCAAACACTATCAGCCACTACCAACATCAATCTTACAAGCTACTCTCTGGCCTTCTGATCCCTCAAACCAATCTCCCCACTTCTGCAGCAGATCCTTCTCACAACTCCTCCAGCCCCCACTCACCAAAATTACCCCCACCAACGGACTCATTCCTCCTGCCTCGTTTCCCGACTGCTGGTGTTGGCGCTCTCCTCCTTGGAGCCTCTTCCTCTGCCCCACCACCACCGTGGGTCCCACCCTGCCCGGCCAAGTCCTCCCTGCCCACCCCCAGGCCCAGGCCTACTTCCTCGAGGCTGCAGTTGCCTCTCCCGCTCCTGCTGGCCAGGCCCCTGCTCTCCCTGGGGTTCCTGCAGCTCATGCTGGGCGGCTGCATGGTGGCACTCAGCTTCAGGGTGCTCTGACTTAGCAACTCCACTCAATTTCCCTCAAAACCCCTCAAAATATTCACACATGGGCTTAGAACAACACTGAAAACAGGGTAATTCCACACAGGAAACAATCAGGGCCAAGTCCTCTGTGAATGGGCCTTAGTCCAAGAGCTCCTCTGTGCATGTGTGGAGCGCTTCTATGTGTCCCAGTGAGCCAAGATGGAGTCAGGCAGGTACACTGCCTCACAGCGAGATCTAGCAAACCCAAGAGAGGAGGAGGAGGAGGAGGAAGTGGAGGAGGAGGAGGACCCAGAGGGAGGAGGGCAGAGGGAGGGCGAATGGGAGGTGGAGGTTGTGACCGAGGTTCCTGCAAAGGCTAGGCAACTGAGGCCCCAATCTCTCGACACCTCGCAAGTCTCCCTACAGGTGAGCAGTACCTTCTGGTCCTTTCCCCCTTTCAAATAACTACAAAAGCAACACCAATCTGGACACTGTTTCTTGCAGGGAAAGAGGAGAAAGGGGCCTGGATCCTGCCCTGGCACATATCTTTGTCTTTGCCCTATTGCCTCTCCTCTGGAGTCAGGTCATCAAGGCTATGTAGCTATTGGGGGAGTTTGAGTGGACTGGCTCATGATAGAGGGAGTTCCAGTTTACCCTACAGCCAGAGAGCAGACTGAACCCCAGCAATGATGCATCTAGACCAAACTTCCCCAATGTAACAGACTTTAAGTACTCATGGATTTTTTTTTGGGGGGGGGGGGCTAACCAGTCATGCTGTGAGTTATTGCTATAATAATAATAATATATTATTATTATTTGATACGCAACAACATGAGTATACAGCAAATAAGCATTAAGAAATAACATATATTAGAAACCAGCACTTTCTCATTACAGTAGAGCAGGGGTCCCCAAACTTTTTAAGCAGGGGGCCAGTTTACGATCCTTCGGACCATTGGAGGGCCGGACTATAGTTGGCTACCAAACAATAATAATAATAATAATAATAACAATAACAATAGACATTGACAAAATTACAATCTGCCAACTGCAAAAGGCCACCCTGCTGGGATCTGCACGCATCATCCGAAAATACATCACACAGTCCTAGACACTTGGGAAGTGTTCGACTTGTGGTTTTGTGAAACGAAATCCAGCATATCTATCTTGTTTGCTGTGTCACACAACGTTGTTGTGTCAATAATAATAACAATAATAATAAATAAGAGGGTTGGAAGAGACCCTTTGGGCCATCGAGTCCAATCCCCCTTTGCCTTTGTGCACCGAAAGCACAAGCAAAGCACCCCTGACAGATGGCCACCCAGAATCAATGATTAATAATAATAATAATAATAATAATAATAATAATAATAATAATAATAATAATAGAGGGTTGGAAGAGACCTCTTGGGCCATTTAGTCCAAACCCCTTCTGCCTCTGTGCACCATAAGCACAAGCAAAGCATCCCTGACAGATGGCCACCCAGAATCAATGATAATAATAATAATAATAATAATAATAATAATAATAATAATAATAAAGAGGGTTGGAAGAAACCTCTTGGGCCATTTAGTCCAAACCCCTTCTGCTTCTGTGCACCATAAGCACAAGCAAAGCATCCCTGACAGATGGCCACCCAGCCTCAATGTTAATAATAATAATAATAATAATAATAATAATAATAATAATAATAATAATAAGGGTTGTAAGAGAAGAAGGGACCTCTTGGGTCATTTAGCCCAACCCCTTTCTGGCCTTGTGCCGTGGGGGCCGGATAAATGGCTTCGATGGGCCGCATCCGGCCCCCGGGCCTTAGTTTGGGGATCCCTGCAGTAGAGTCTCACTTATCCAACATAAACGGGCCGGCAGAACGTTGGATAAGTGAATATGTTGGATAATAAGGAGGTATTAAGGAAAAGCCTATTAAACACCAAATTAGGTTATGAGTTTACAAATTAAGCACCAAAACATCATGTTATACAACAAATTTTATAGAAAAAGTAGTTCAATATGCAGTAATGCTATGTAGTAATTACTGTATTTACAAATTTAGCACCAAAATATCACAATGTTTTGAAATCATTGACTACAAAAATGCGTTGGATAATCCAGAACATTGGATAAACGAGTGTTGGATAAGTGAAACTCTACTGTACTTTATTTTCCATATCACTACACTGCGCCACAGCAATGTTTGGCCAGGTACAGCTAGTATTGCCTAATATTGAAGGAGGCCCACTTGCCATCAGGCAATCTAACACCCTGACAGTCTCCCACTGTCTATCACTCCAGTAGGAGTAAACAAAGAGTGGAAGAACAAGGGAAGAAATCTAATAAATAGATGGTTAAATGGATTCCTGATGAGGCCATACAGTTGTGGAGCAATTCTAGCTGTGGATCAGATGATGAATTGAAACAAAGCCTCACCAAACAGCCCACACACAAATTTGTCAACAATAATGTTCCGCCAGTGTTGTTTCACCAGGCTCCTAATCCCCTGATAATGTGGTTTTGCATTTGGCTCCTCAGTTTTATAATTGATCATTCATTATCCCCATCCCACAAGTCATGGCACTTCCAGAGAGTTCACAGCTCAAATCTCCAGCACATGCCTCAAAGTTAATGAACACACTGATGCTAAGCTAGCTAGCAAGCAAACTAAACTTTGGAAGCAGGTAGCTAGATAAGAGCATGCAATAAACATGTTCATGTTTTATGCACACTATTTGCCAGTTGTCAGAAAAGTCAATCACAGCAACTTTTAGCATTTCAAATCTGCTGCATAATCAGGATGCATACTGAGCTGAAATACAAGCATAGGCATGCACACACATACCCTACAAATTAGTGTTTTGGAGTTGCTACATTTCACCAAAACCTCATGCTGGTTGAAAATTGGGACTCAGGCAATGATGGAACGTCTGTCATTCCAAAAAGAATGTGCCCTGGGGCACAGAAGGCTGCTAGTTAGTGTCATTAAAGCCAAGCAATTCCTGTATGCAAGAATGTTCTCGAGGATCTCTGGCATTGCTATGAAAAATATATGGGTATGTAGCCAGTTGTAGATATATGTGACTTCATTGAGTGCTACAAAAGTGATTAAGAATTATCCACCCTAGATCTAACCATCTGGGCAATGCTGTCACTCGGGTTGGTGTCACCCAGTGCAGTAACTCATGATTTCACCTCCATGGACCTCTTCCTTTAGCAGACCACACCACAATATTGTTGCCAAAATACCAGAAAATCCAACAAAAAATACCCAGCATTTGCTTGTAGCATCTGCAGAGGAAACCATGTGAATCAAGGCCTTGTTGAAACTGGGTAATAATGATCCAGCTGGAACACCATCACATTACAATAGAGTTTCACTTATCCAAGACTCGCTTATCCAAGGTTCTGGATTATCCAATGTATTTTTGCAGTCAATGTTTTCAATATATCGTGATATTTTGGTGCTAAATTCGTAAATACAGTAATTACAACATAACATTACTGCGTATTGAACTACTTTTTCTGTGAAATTTGTTGTATAACATGATGTTTTGGTGCTTAATTTGAAAAATCATAACCTAATTTGATGTTTAATAGGCTTTTCCTTAATCCCTCCTTATTATCCAAGATATTCGCTTATCCAAGCTTCTGCCTGCCCATTTAGCTTGGATAAGTGAGACTCTACGGTATTAGAAGATTCAAAAAAAGTTAAATAATACAGAGTATTAGTCTTCTATGCATATTGATACAGTATGTGTAAGCTGGGCTCATGAAAAATATTTTTGTGGCTATAACTTATTAAGAGGGATATTTTTTATAATACAGTAGAGTCTCACTTATCCAACATTCGCTTATCCAAAGTTCTGGATTATCCAATGCATTTTTGTAGTCAATGTTTTCAATATATCGTGATATTTTGGTGCTAAATTCATAAATACAGTAATTACTACGTAGCATTACTGCATATTGAACTACTTTATCTGTCAAATTTCTTGTATAACATGATGTTTTGGTGCTTAATTTGTAAAATCATAACCTAATTTGATGTTTAATAGGCTTCTCCTTAATCTCTCCTTATTATCTAACATATTTGCTTATCCAACTTTCTGCTGGCCTGTTTATGTTGGATAAGTGAGACTCTAGTGTAGTATTAATTTTCTGCTGAAATCCCCTGCCCAACTCACTGTCCAAGTGTCCAGGATGGGAAAGGCAAGCCAGAACCAGATCCAGGGCCTATGCCAACCTCCCCCAAATTATGACAAAAGCATCAATACAGAACAATAAAATAATAAACAGAAGGTGGGGATATCTCAAAGGCAACTGAGCTCAAGAAGCAGCTACACTGGGATTTATACCTAGCAGGTGGACATGCTTGAAGAGGTCTTTACTCAGGTTCACCCTCAGTAGTCAATCAGAGTGAGCTGCACAGCTCACCCTGATTTGCTGAGCCCAGCATGCACCCCGAGAGGACACAAAGGTGCAGGAAAACATGGGAAGAGACCCAGAAGATGATGGGTGGAGGGAGTGTCCATACTGCAACTGCCCTGCCCAGTGAGTTGGGCAGGGGATTTCAGCAGAAAATGGTGGTGCAAGGTACCACTGGACGGGAGCCTGCACCATGCCTCTTGGGTGACTTGTGCCATTTCGGATTGTTAGCACCATGCAGATACATTTTCAGGCTCCCATCTAGGTGTCGTTAAACTCGCAGCTGGGCTGTCCAATGCTGTGATACAGGACCCATGTATGGCTGTCAACCCTGTTTCAGCTGTAACCAATAAATCAAGCTGTGGCTTTTGTTATCTCAAAGTATCTGTGTGTTAGATGGTCACTCTGTGCACGCAAACACTGCAAAAGAATGATAGCAGTATGGGACCAAACTATAGCAAGATAGTTGTGCACAACCCGGGCTGGGCTGGGCTGTGGCACAGGCTGGTTAGCAGCCAGCTGCAATAAATCACTTTGACCATGGGGTCATGAGTTTGAGGCCAGCCCGTGTCGGGGTGAGCACCCAACAATGAAAAATAAAAAAATAGCCCCTGCTCGTTGTTGACCTAAGCAACCCGAAAGATAGTTGCATCTATCAAGTTTTTTGTTTTTTTTTCGTGTCAGGAGCAACCGGAGTTGCTTCTGGAGTGAGAGAATTGGCTGTCTGCAAGGACGTTGCCCAGGGGACGCCCGGATGTTTATTTTGATGTTTTACCATCCTTGTGGGAGGCTTTTCTCATGTCCTCGCATGGAGCTGGAGCTGAAAGAGGGAGCTCATCCACGCTCTCCCCGGGTGGGATTCGAACCTGGCAGCCTTCAGGTCAGCAACCCAACCTTCAAGTCACAAGGCTTTTATCCCCTAGGCCGCCGGAGGCTCAAGTAGGAAATTTAGGTACCATTTATATATGGGGAGGCTAATTTACAACACCATAAAAATCATCCAGCCGTCGCAGTGGATGATGAAGCAGCTGCTCCCCCTGTGGCCGGAATCGAGCATCCCCTCAGGAAGCTGGAATCTGTGTCTCTATCTCTGTCTCTATGTTTATATGGCATTGAATGTTTGCCTTATACGTGTACATGTGACCCGCCCTGAGTCCCCTTCGGGGTGCGAAGGGCAGAATAAAAATACTGTAAATAAATAAATAAATAAATCACGTCACAGTTTCCTGCTCTCCAACAAAATAGAATTTGATCTTTTTGGGCAGTCTGCATTATTTAGCAGATGGGTTTTTAGGGGAATATTTTGGTCATTGTATTGTTGGAGCCATGTAGTATAATAGTTTGCATTATGGACTACAACTGTGTAGACCAGGGTTCAAGTCACTGCTCAGGCATAACATTCATTGTCACACTTTCTCAGCCTAAGAGGAAGGCAATGGAAAAACATTTTTGAACAAATCTTGTAAAGAAAACCCAGAGATAGGTTCAACCTTAGGGTTGCCATAGATCAGGAATGCAGCCCCAAGGCAAAAATGTTTGTGCATGCCTGATTTATACCATTGTAACTCACTAATAGAATACCAGCCTATGCCTGCTGTCCCAGCACCTGTTAATTTTAAAGGCATAGGAGCCTGCCCCATATTCAGCCCTGCAGCCCCATTTCTCTTTTAAATGACAATCTCTTGCCAAACAACTTTCCAGCACCATTTTATAACTCTCAGATTGATCTTGGGGATTGGATTGTGACAAAACACATCAAATGTCACCCAGGTCTTTGATTCGGCCCCTCTCTCTCCCCCGGAAACTCTTGGGAACAAAAGATGAACAGATTGTTCATGGCAGAGTATCTCATTATTACAAGCAAATTGACTTTCTTATTGACTACACTGAAAGGTTGTTCACTGGTTATAATTACTAGTTCTACCTAATTTTCCTTTATGGAAAAGGTCTGTACTTACATCTGCCTGTGGTATTTTGATTAACCTGCTTTTGTGTCTCAGGAGACTATTTAGTGTTTAAAGAAACAGATACTCAATCCTAGACGAGCTTGTTTCACATAGGGAGATGTGATAGATTTTGCTATTCCTGGACATAACTAAAGATTGGGAGGTGGGATTATTGGACTCAACAGCCTTGACCAAAGTGGCATTTCTCACCTCATGAGACTTAACATCAAGAAAATATATATCTCCTTCTGAAGATAAGCACATTTCTGAGAAATAGAAAACCTACAAAATAATGTCTCATTTTACAGGACTGACAGGTCTGTGTCTGGACTTGCTGTCAGGTCCCTGATTTTTAAACCCACCAATTTGATCCACATTTTGATGCTGTCTGGAGACATTCTTGGGCACATCCTTTACCTTCCAGGAGGCCCATCCAGACAGTGTCCAAATGACATCTCCAGTAAAATCAAATTAATTCAAGACAAAGCAGGAAAACTCTGTTTTGTCCCAAATTAATTTGATATTCCATTAGACCCTGGTGTTCCTGAAAGGTTTCTTAAACATGCTTTGGCATGTGCTTAAGAGCTGTCTGGAAGCGACCTGCATAAGTTAGTCTACAGTTAGGTAGAGCTTATTTGTCTTCCATTTTGCAGTCTCAAGTTCCCTCTCCTCATGTCTCAATGACATATGATACAGAGCATCTCATTAAGCTATGCTATGAAACTCTTTTTGCTCCCCAACCTCCAAAATAATGAGTCAACACGATAATGTGGGATAACTATGGACAACTTTTATTAATGTTACCATTTAACTTTTCTGTAACCTGCCAACCAATTTTAAAGGACATGAACTTGGTGTGGAATAAGCTGAGTCAGTAGTCATCCAAGACCTACTCCTCAGCTAACATGGGCGAGATATCTGGGTCCCAGGATGCAACAAAAGGTTGGTTTCAAAGTGACTGTTAAAGGAAATGGATGGGGAATACTGTCCCAAGTCCGGAGGATTTACTAAGACTGGAATTCTCCTTGCTCCAAGGTCAATTCTGTTCACCCTCACCTTGGTTGTTTAAATCGCAGGTGAGGGTTCCTTTTCCTGGCCTATACCATAAAGGGGTGCCTTAGTTGTACACCAAGATGTACATGTTTTCCCACATGATAGCCTGTTTAAGATCTCCACACACCAATTAGTCCATAAAGAAACAGTGTAGAGTAGGCAAAAAAACCCTTAGAGCATAGGCTGGAGGGAAATTCCTACCTGGCTCCAAAGGCAAAGTACACTGTTAGCAGGCAAAAGGGTGGGTCAACACTGGATCAAAAATGAATATCAGGGTCAACACTGGATCAAAAATGAATACCATGTGACTTCACTGGCCCCATCCCTGCAAAAAAGTCCCAAATAGTACTATTTCTACACCTCTCCTTTGCTGGAAGGGAGCAAAACAACCTCCCCGCACAGCAAGAAAGGAGAGGAAGCTCATAATATCTATAAGTAAAGCTAATGAATATGTTTTTGCAAAAAAATACTAGACCTGCTTTATTCCTTCAATACCCTGTTTCCCCGAAAATAAGACATGCCCTGAAAATAAGACCTAGTAGTGGTTTTGCTGAATTGCTAAATATAAGGCCTCCCCCCCCCCCCCCCCCGCCGAAAGTAAGCCCTAGCAAAGTTTTTGTTTGGAAGCATGCCCAACGAATAGAACACCAGAGCATGCAGGATTGGTATATGTACGTACCATAGATGGTTGTACATGGAAATAATGGTAGTAACAAGATATTCTTGATAGGATGCACAGTTTGCCTGGTCATGCTGGTTTGTGATGACAACTACTGTACAGTATAAAATAAATGTTCATTTTTTTATTCAACAATAAATATGAATTCTTCTTCATGGAAAAATAAGACATTCTCTGAAAATAAGACCTAGCACATCTTTGGGAGCAAAAATTAATATAAGATACTGTCTTATTTTTGGGGAAACACGGTAGCTACTGTGTGTGATGGGATAGGACAGGTTCTTGCTCACCTTCTGCTTGTGGGATATGTTAAAAGGTAAAGGTTTTCCCCTGACATTAAGTCCAGTCGTGTCCGACTCTGGTGGTTGGTGCTCATCTCCATTTCTAAGCCAAAGAGCTGGCATTGTCCATAGACACCTCCAAGGGCATGTGGTTGGCATGACTGCATGGAGTGTCGTTACCTTCCTGCCAGAGCGGTACCTATTGATCTACTCACATTGGCATGTTTTCGAACTGCTAGGTTGGCAGAAGCTGGGGCTAACAGTGGGCGCTCACTCCGCTCCCGGAATCTGAACCTGCGACCTTTTGGTCTGCAAGTTCAGCATCTCAGTGCTTTAACACACTTTGCCACCGGGGCTCCTGGGATATGTTACAGCCTCTCATATTCCCCAATACTTTCAAATGGAAGGTTGGTTTTTTTTTAAAGAGTTGTCTCCTTTCCAAAGAAATCTGGCAGTTAGTAGTCATTCATAAACCACAGGCTTAAGGAATTCTTCATTCTTCATTATTATTCATAATTTATTTTTTTATTTTTTTAGCTTGCTTTATCCAGTTGTATTCAGTATGTCCCATGAGCACCCATTTGCATACACCTTGCTCTTACACAGTTCACACATGGGGAAAGGGAAACGTTTTATTTCTGAATTTTATAGTCATCATGTACATTTGTTAATGTGAGGTTTCATCTCTTGGGTGAAATTGAGCTCTTCAGTAGATTACTATTATTATACGTTCCTCCAAGATGTCCATCACAAAATACCCAGGGTCCATTTCATGGATTCTGTCATAGATTAATTATACTCCAGGAAGAAGCCACTTGCTTCATCTACTCCCTATTTTAAGCCAATTATTGAAAAGGTGAAAGGTTTGTCCTCATTAACATCAGCTAAATGAAACTTTATGTAGACGGCAGAGTGAGTTATTCTGCGGGGCATTCTCATCTTTCACACTCTGACACCTAATCGTCCATATTACGCAAGATCTTCTCTTTTCCTCCTGGCAACCAATCGCAATTGTTCTGGCTTTTCTACAAGTTTCCTAGGTATATTGCGTAGTCCAGTGTCCATTTGTATTCCATGTTAGCCAGCACATGCCATTCTGAAACTATTTGCCCTTGCTGACCCTGATATCTTCATCAACAAGGATGATGGATAAAGTTTGCTTCCGTGGTTCTGTGGTGAGCCAATTGAACCAGATGCTTGCAAGGAAGTGGCAGCCAGAAAAAACGAGCCACTACAGTGATGCATGAACATATTTGACCACAATCCCATTTCGAGTTCACTATATCTACAAGTCCACTGGTGACCTAATACCAAGTTCAAGAAAGATTGAAAACTCAATGAACAAGGAGTGTGTTGATGGGCAGCTTGGATGGTGATGCACGGGAACAGCACCAGGGTAAAGTCAATAGCTAATCCATAACAAGCCAAAATACCTCCTTACATCTACCAAAAATAGTAATTATTGTACTATAGTCACTATAAGGCACCAAGAGGGTACCGTACCAGCCTTCCTTTCATTTACTTTTGATTCAGATTAATTAACTTTCACAGAGTTCTTCTGGTTTCTTGCAAATGTGGAAGGAAGCAGAATTGACAGATTTTTGAATTCCATCTCTTTAGATATCTTACAGAGACCAGAGAAAAAGGAGAATACACTCCATTGTATCCACGTTGGGTAACCAGTGGGGTCTAGCTATTGGATCAAGCCTTTGAAGCTCATTAGGTAAAAGGCACTAAAAATGATTCTACAGAAAAAGAAAAGTGGTGGGGCCATAGTCACATCCTGATTTTTTAAATCAGATATTGTTTCTGTTGTAGTTTGGTTAGCTTTGAGGGATCTCAGAGAAAGGATTTCAAGGTTTGTTCATGCTAGTTAACTGCTGGAAACAGTAAGCAGGACCACCAAGGCAATATTTTGGCTCAGCCCTAGTTATGTTCAAATTCAGACTGGTACTTTATTTAATATGCATAAGCTGCGAATTGTCATTAGAAGTTTATTACCTATCCTAAGCCACTGCAGACAGGATGGATTATATAGATCTGATAAATAAACCAAATGCATGAATTCTTCACCTTAATTTCTATGGGTTTGCCCTTGACAAAAGAAACTAACAACAGCTGCAAACAAGGGTGGTCTCTAGGTAACTGCATACTAATGGTATCATTAAAGGGGGAAAATGCTTGTTTTTTGTCATTAATTTCAGAACCAGGAAGCAAAAGGGAAAACCCAGAGAGATGACCAAGTCCTATGATTTCTGGAGACATGATCTTAGAGAAAAAAAAAATGTTTATCAGGATTACAACATGCCAAAGTAAGTGTGAGGGTCTGGATGGATTAGGGGGACATTGTCAATTTTGATAGCGATGGAAGGATTTGGGAGGGTGATGTTGTTCTTTGGTACAGTTCTCATATTTAAAAATGCACCAGTGGAGGGAAAAGCAGGGAGCTGATTGCATACATGCTTAACCATGCCACCCTTAATAGGGCTTGATAAGAGACAATGGTTGGTTTGGAAAGAACCATATGATTTTGGCAGCCCATGTCACAATGGATCTTGTAATGCTACAGTTACACCATAGAATGAACTCTCAATCTTTTTTTCAAGCCCAGGTTTTTCCTTGGCAAGCAGGCAGAGTGAGACTTTATCTCACAAAGACACTATCCCATCAGTTAAACCATCACAATAGCGGTAACATACTGAGATTATCTCCCTCACTATCACACCTTTCTATATTCACACAATTCTCCAACGCACAATCCCAGAGAGTTGCATGAATATAGAGAGGTGTGATAGCAAGGGCGATCCTGGTTATATAGGAACAAATCAAATGTGATTTTGATACCTATTCAACACAACTGGGTATTCATGCATACATTGCTGTGAAAAACTCATAAGATGTGCTAGGCATGCAGAGTGATTTTTTTTTATTTTGACAATTTTACAATTGGCATATCCAGCTGAAGCTGGCAAAAGCAAAGTTGCACATTTGGGACCATAGTGCATGTGGTGGTACATTAAAGTACACAGACAGCATGGGAATGCACATTGCCTTAATGCATTGCCTTTGTGTATTGGATCTTGCAGTTGAGCAATAAGTTGTCAGTCATTTACATTAACCATCAATCTACATACATTGCATTATGTTGGTATTCAGTATAGAGGTTCTGCTATATAATCCCACCAATTGATATTTATGTTATGCTACAACAATGTAAAAACTTGGCCATATGGCCTGTGGTTCTTAGCTTAATTCAACTAATTAAATAATGGGTATAGAACCAATCAGTTGGTCAGTAGGGAACGCAAAGGTCATCAGATGCATGCTGTTATTGAGTTAGAACTATTTGCTCATTTAGATGGATCAGTGTGTAAGTATGCTATGGAAAAAAAGATGAATAATTCTTAAGTTTGCTTTGAACTTAGTGAAAGCTTGTTGTTTCATCCTGCATTCTGACTAGACATCTGAAAAACCTCAGAAGTTAGGAGCAAAAAGTAGAAATAACTATGTTTCTGTTTGTCTTTTAATGATGATAATAATTGTGAGAAGGGCTACCTAACAAGCAATTCTTACCCCCCCCCCCCTTTGTGACCAGTAATTGCAGTTTGGATACCCTAATGACATCACACTAATACAATATTTCAAAAAAGAGGTCAAAAGACAAGTTAACAATGATACAAAATATGTTCCCAGCCATTAAATTTAGAAGTTGAATCTGTTTGGAAACATAGCACTGGAGATTTGGGGGCATGAACAATGTAGTAATGGGTTCAGAGCGCAAATGTGCCCCCAAGAATGCAAGTTTGCTTGGAAATAACTTGTTCCAAATAGTTGGCTGCACTTTAATCACACTGGCATCAAATACTGTATATAGCTGTGAATAAGTAAAACAAAAATGACCAAAAATTGACCCCAAAAACCTGGGTTGACTGATGGGTGAATGCTGTAAGGTTCATTAAAAGTTGGAAAGAACTTAAAAGCTCACAACATCACATACACAAATCTTAGCAGGATAATTAAGTTGATCTACTTTCATCTCAATATTTTCTTCCCAGATTTTAGTGTGAAGGTCTGCCTTTTGAACTAGAAAAGGGCATTTTTATTATACATTTTACTTCTTTTTTCAGGTATAGCTATACTTCTAATGAACATCAATGGCAATGTGTTCTAATCTGTGTTTATATAGGTGTTTATTATCTATATAGTAAATGGCAATGGCCTATGGCTCTAAATCATAAAGTTTCTCATAGAAACAGTACACACAAACACACAATTCAATAAACAATTCAATCTTATTCAATATGTTTAAAGCCAGAGAGAATAAAAGTATAGCATTCCTTATTAAAAGACCATCTGCAACAAGCAGTTAATAGCAAAGGGGAAACAACAACAACAACAACAACAACAACAACAATAAGTTCCTTGACAAAATTGAAGGAAAAGCTGACAAGGAGAAGACTTGGCTATGGCTCATGAATGGGACACTGAAGAAGGTGACAGAAGGCTTGATCCTTGCAGCCCAGGAGCAAGCCATCAGAACAAATGCAATTAAAGCCAAGATCAAAAAATCAGCTGATGACTCAAAATGCAGACTGTGCAAGGAAGCTGACAAAACCATTGATCACATCCTCAGCTGCTGTAAGAAAATCGCACAGACAGACTACAAACAGAGCCACAACTATGTGGCCCAAATGATTCATTTGAACTCATGCCTCAAGTACCACCTCCCTGCAGTAAAGAACTGGTGGGATCACAAACCTGCAAAAGTATTGGAAAATGAGCACGCAAAGATACTGTGGGACTTCTGAATCCAGACTGACAAAGTCCTGGAACACAACACACCAGACATCACAGTTGTAGAAAAGAAAAAGGTTTGGATTATTGATATTGCCATCCCAGGGGACAGTCGAATTGATGAAAAACAACAGGAAAAACTCAGCCGCTATCAGGACCTCAAGACTGAACTTCAAAGACTCTGGCAGAAACCAGTACAGGTGGTCCTGGTGGTGATCGGCACATTGGGTGCCGTGCCAAAAGATCTCAGCCAGCATTTGGAAACAATAGACGAGCAAAAGGCCACCCTACTGAGATCTGCGCACATCATCCGAAAATACATCACACAGTCCTAAACACTTGGGAAGTGTTCGACTTATGATTTTGTGATACGAAATCCAGCATATCTATTTTGCCAGCCACATGACCTTGGAGGTGTCTATGGACAACGCCGGCTCTTCGGCTTAGAAATGGAGATGAGCACTAACCCCCAGAGTCAGACACGACTGGACTTAATGTCAGGGGAAACCTTTATCTTTACCTATCTTGTTTGCTGTGTCATACAATGTTGTTGTGTCAATAATAATAATAATAATAATAATAATAATAATAATAATAATAATGACAAAAGAAAGTATCATATCCTCAGTGCTGCAAGAAGATCACACAGACGGACTACAAGCAGAGGCATAACACCGTTGCTCAGATGATCCATTGGAACATGTGCCACATATACCATCTGCCTGTGACAAAAAACTGGTGGGATCACAAGCCTGAAAAAGTTACAGAAAATTAACATGTCAAACTACTCTGGGACTTCCAATTCTGACTGACAGAGTTTTGGAGCACAATACTCCTGACCTCACAATTGTGTTAAAAAAAACAAAGTATGGATTGTCAATGTTGCAATCCCAGGTGACAGCAGGATTGAAGAGAAGCAACTGGAAAAGCTGACATGATACAAGGATTTAAAGATCGAATTACAAAGACTCTGGCACAAGCCAGTCAAGGTGGTCCCAGTGGTGATCGGCACACTGGGTGCAGTGCCTAAAGGCCTTGGCCTGCACTTAAACACAATCAGTGCAGACAAAATTACCCTCTGTCAGTTTCAAAAAGCCACCCTACTCGGATCTGCATGCATTATTCCCCAATATATCACACCGTCCTAGACACTTGGGAAGTGTCCAACGTGTGATCCAATACAACAGCTAGCTTAGTGATCTTGTTTGCTGTGTACCAATCTTGTTGTGTATCCAATAATAATAATAATAATAATAATAATAATAATAATAATAATAATAATAATAATGGTCTTGATAGGAGAGAAGATAGACATAGTAGATTCCTGTGGAGGAAATCCTACAGACTGAGAGCAGCCCCTAATTTTTTCTGTGACATTTGTAGGATTGAGAGAAAACTCTCTCAGAAGGAATAAATTCATATCCACTCCAGTCCAATATTGCAAATCTAGTTATTGTAGGTAAAAAACAGTTACTCCAAAAACTGATTTTAGCATTTCTTTCTTTATATCCTTTGGACTGAGAAATACTTCCTCCAAACACACTATATTTTAGATTATGTTTAATGGTCTGAGAGGTCAACGTGTCTTTTTCTTTCCTCTCTGCCCTGTTCCATAGGATCGGGATGTTTTAGGCTGGTATAGTTCAAATGAATGAGAAGATTGATAGCCCCTTAATTTACAAAGTAAGAATTGATGGAACAGTCTGAACCTTATGAAGCTTCCTTTTTTGTTTACGTGTCTTTCAATGCTTTCTTTTTGGTTATGGCAAAAATCCAAATTTCTGTTCTGTCAGAATCATGCCAGTGGATTCCACAACACAGAAAGCTCTTCTAGAACTACAATCTTATACAATCTTATAGTAATAGCTAGTATATCAGAAAAATAATGCTCTTATTAGGACCGGACTATGGCGCAGCTGGTTAGTAGCCAGCTGCAATAAATCATTACTGACCGAGAGGTCATGAGTTCAAAGCCTGCCCGGGTCGGAGTAACCTCCTGACCATTAATAGTCTAGCTTGCTGTTAATCTATTCAGCACAAAAGACAGTTGCATCTGTCGAGTAGGAAATGTAGGTACCGCTTTATGCGGGGAGGCTAATTTGACTAATTTACAACACCATAACCCTTTCAGCAGCATGCGTAAGAATGAGGAAGTACTCCATCAAGGACTTGGTGAAGCAGCACCACGAATAATACAGTCTCACCTATGCACACACCCTGCTCCAAAATGTATTATTCATTGAGCCTGAATGCTGGAGGGCGGTATTTATCGGCCTGCTAATATTCCCTGTGGGTACCCCAAAAGATGGAGAAATTGAACTAAACTTACTGCTATATCTACAGTTTCCTGAAAAAAGAGGGGGGGGGGGCAATACCTGTCTTTGTTCCCTTCCTTTTACTGTTTTGTAATGATCAATTTCACATGACTGTTAATTAACCCAGACCCCAAATAATCCTCCATATGTCCAGATGGGGAAGCCAAGGGAATGTAATGGTAATAAAGAGCACTTATCTGTGGCATATAAATTTTAATAACATTTCCCTCACTCTTGATGACAGTGTCAGCTAATTGGAAATGTGTATCAGCTCATGGAGTCTGTGATCCATTAGAGTAGTTGAGAAAACACTTGGTTCACTTAATCATGCTTGGCTTTATTGCTGGTTCACTCACAAGCAGCTAAGTCCAGCAATTAAGTGCAGCAAGGAAGGATGACAATTAAATCAGACAAGACAAGATAAGGACATAGGAGAGTAATGAATGTCTCAAGACCTGGGCTAGATCAAACCACTGGAAACACTATCCTCATCCTCAAAGAGATCTGAACCAAAGTAATATTTAAGAACAAGACGTGTCCTGTGTTCCATGACATTTCTCCAAAGGTTCTAATCGTCTGTAAGAAGCTTATATGTCATCTTTCCCATGTGCTAGGCTATGATGACAAGAACTTTGCAAATGAATAGAGCTTGATGGTGGAGAACAAAGAAACCAGATGGTCCTCAGCCTATCTATCATATACACCTTCATACCTATAGTGGCCATTATCTGGATTGGCCACCAAAAGCGTTAGAGCACCAAAGCTTCCATCAATGGAAAGGAAAACCTTGGGTCCATCTATGCTGTAGAATGAATCCACTTTCATTGCTTTGGTTCAATGGTATGGAATCATGAAGGCTGTAGTTTTACAAGATCTTGAGCTTTCTTTGCCAAAGTATGCTGATCCCTTGCCAACCTACAAATCCCAGGATTGCATAGCATTGTGTCATGGCAATTAAATTAGTGATGATGTCCCTCAAATAGGAGTTTTAGGCGCTTTTGCTTTGGCTCAGCACTAAGATTATGGTACCACATGAACCTAATGTGCACTCTAATCTTGGTAAGGTAATTTAGCCAAAAAAAAAAAAAAGTGAACATTAGATGTGAGTAAATAGGGCAATTCAGTCTCCCAAATATGGCTGAAAACCCGGGGATTCAACAGGTCTGGACCAAGGTGGGCAAAAGTGTCAGTTTTGCTTTTTCTTGCTTTACGTTTCAAGTTCTTTCATTGGGACAAGTTCTCATCCAAAAAAAGAAGAAAGAAATGTGGAATGTTCTCACCTGTATGAATCCTACAGAGTTAATGATGCTTTCAGTGGGTATATGTTGAAGTCAGAAAGTTTTCCAGTCATTGAGTTTATGATGCAGTTTGTGAATTTTCATATACTCTGTGTGTGTGTGTGTGTGTGTGTGTGTGTGTGTGTGTGTGTGTATATAGAGAGAGAGAGTTATTTTTTCTACATTGATTCCTATCAGTGTCACTCTCTTTCCCGAGGGTTTTTAAAGCACAATTCATTCCACTCCCAAGTTCTCACAAAAGCTTCCTTGGAAATAAGCCAGGATCATGTATCTCAGCTGTCGCTCTCCCTCCCTTCACCCATTTGCTTCAGTACTTTAACACTGAGATAGTGTTTCTTAGCATGATAGACTTCTACTTACAGGCTCTTTCTCTTTCTGCCAAATGAGGCGTCCCAGGCATTCATGACTTCTGGCGGCAAATGCTCTTTAAGATAAGGCTAGCTGCATTCATTTTCTTGACTTTCTCCCATTTGTATGGAGGAGATGTATGCACTTTGGCTGTGTATGTCCTGCGAAGTAGGTACAGGTATTTTGGAGATATGTGAGAATCCTCCTCCTCAAGTTAACCTTATTCTTCCTTTATCCTGGACTGGGAGCTCAAGATGGCTTGCAAAAAGTGGAAAATAACAATGAAAGCACATATAGTAGTTAACAGCATGCTAAAGTGGAAATTGAAACACCAGGAAACTAACAGCAAAATTAAAACTATTTGAAATATAGGTGTTGAAATATGGATTTTGCATCCATGGATTCAATCATTCACTGCTTTAAGACATTTTAAAATTTCCAAAAAGCAAACCTTGATGTTGCTATTTTACACTAGAGACATTGTTTCACTATGCCATTGTATATACAGTAGAGCAGGGGTCCCCAAACTAAGGCCCGGGGGCCAGATGCGGCCCTCCAAGGTCACTGATCTGGCCCCTGCCCTAAACTTTAGACTTAGGGTTGACCTAAGTCTACCTGGTCTTTGGAGGTCTCTTTGCTTACCTATGGTCTTATGAGACCATCTAGATGGTCTTTGGAAGTCTCTTTGCTTAGCTACAGCCTTATGAGACCATCTAGACGACTTTTGGAAGTCACTTTCATTACCTATGGTCCTATGAGACCATCTAGATGGCCTTTGAGGGTCCCTTTACTTACCTATGGTCTTATGAGACCATCTAGATGGTCTTTGGAGGTCTCTTTGCTTAGCTATGGCCTTATGAGACCATTTAGATGGCTTTTGGAGGTCCCTTTCCTTACCTATGGTCCTATGAGACTGTCTAGATGGCCTTTGAGGGTCCCTTTCCTTACCTATGGTTTTATGGAACCATCTAGATGGTCCTTGGAGGTCTCTTTGCTTACCTATGGTCTTATGAGATTGTCTAGATCAGGGGTTCCTAAACGAAGGCCCATGGGCCGGATGCGGCCCCCCAAGGTCCTTGACCTGGCCCCTGTCCTAAACTTTAGACTTGATCTAAGTCTGCAATGACTTGAAGGCACACAACAACAACAATCCTAATTTTGGACGATTTCATCATAGTCTGGCCCCCCAACAGTCTGAGGGACCATGAACCGGCCCTCCACTGAAAAGGTTTGAGGACCACTGCAGTAGAGTCTCACTTATCCAAGCTAAACGGGCCAGCAGAAGCTTAGATAAGCTAATATCTTGGATAATAAGGAGTGATTAAGGAAAAGCCTATTAAACATCAAATTAGGTTATGATTTTACAAATTAAGCACCAAAACATCATGTTTTACAACAAATTTGACAGAAAAAGCAGTTCAATATGCAGTAATGTTATGTTGTAATTACTGTATTTACGAATTTAGCACCAAAATATCACGATATATTGAAAACATTGACTACAAAAATGGCTTGGATTATCCAGAGGCTTGGATAAGCGAGGCTTGGATAAGTGAGACTCTACTGTAATGCAATCTGAGCATCCATAGTTTTTGGTGTCCAGAGTGAGTCCTGGAACCAAGCCCCAACAGATACAGAGGTCCAACTGTATTATTTAAAACCAAGATTGAAAAAGCAGTGTGTACAAGTTTGTGTTTCCAGGTGCATGTTTTCAAGTCACCTGTAGACTTAAGACATCATCACATGGGGCTTTTGCCCTATCGTAGGATGCTTTCAACACAGAGCCAGTTGGGCTATATGATGGCTCCATGTTGAAAACCTGATGGGAGGAAGAATCCAGAACACGGGTGACTGCCTGTGTTCTGATTGAGTAAGCCAGGGACAACACGAGAGGAAACCGGGCAGCGACGGCTTCCCCCGTGTGATGGGGATGAAGGTGATGTGGGGCACAGAGCAACAATTTCCTCCACTGCGCCATGTATTCACCACGTTGCTCCACAGATTCATCTGCTGTCGCCTGGCTTCAGGACCCAAATGTGTTGAGGTCCTTAGCGTTACTGAATAAAAGCCATCTACCTTATTAGCTAGCAACCACACCGAGCAATGGAGATCTGTTCTGCTGTCAATGAGAGTTCAGGAAGATGGCATTTTAATCTTTACTATTTTAGAGCAAATCAATAACAAACAGAGACTAACAATTCCTTGTTCTGACAGAAACTGCACATGGGAGTATATGGAAACATCATCATGGTGTCCCCTAGTTGTTAACAGAACAGACCTCTCATCATGTATAGTGGCTGCAGGCTTTTAAGGTGGGTTTCTGGGTCTGGCCAGTACATTTTACTTAGTTATACTTTCACAAATAAGGACTATATCACATGAAGCTGCTAATTCACAGTAATCACTAAAAGTGGCAACATACCAGCATGAGCATTCTCAATATCGCTTGTCTCTGCATTCACACAAGTGTGCTAATTCACTGATCCCACACAACTACTTCAGCATAAACTCTGCCCTTCTGGACGTCTGCTGTGATGTAATTGTGAGAAATAATTATAAAGCCATTTTTGTGATTTTATTTAGAATTATTTATTTAAAAAAGAATGTCCCTTCAGTGCCAGTATGCTGTCACAAAAGCAGAAAGGCCCAACTGCACCACATGGGAACATGGTGCAAATGACAGCTATTGATGGGCATTTCCATCACTAGTAGGGGATACATTTGTCATGGGGAGGAGGCAGACTGGCAATGAGATGCTCATGCTGTCATGCTTAATGTCAATTTGCCTCCTTCGTGCGATAAAGTCTTAAGTAGACAATGTTGAATATTTTTAAAAATCCATGATTGAATGTGTAAACAGAATCGACAAATGTAGACATGAACATTCCACACATTTCACAATCAATCCAAAGATTTGTTGAGAACCTTTCAGCAAACACATTTGGAATCCAAAATGTTCCTGCTCTCAGTGTAGCTCAGTAGCCTGTGGAGCAAGCAGAGAAATGGTTACGAAACATACTGGCAAAATAATACCCTCTCCTTTCTTTGTCTGCTGATGACATGAGATCGCCTGCAGTCCAAACAGTGCAAGTACCATTCTGGGAACAGCTTGTAGAGCAAAGTCTGCATTTCTCTAGTATGCACTTGAAGAAGATTAATGAGCTCCACTAAGATGCCAAGTCAATCTGTTCCTCCCTGTCAATCAAGTCCTATAGAATGAGAATGTCAGTCTCACTTGATGTGTTTTAAGGAGCACATGAAGCAAAATAAATAAATAATTTTGCCTGGGAAAAAATAGTTTAATTAAACTGCTATTTCAAATGAGCATTACGTACCATTCGAAAAATGTCTGTCAAGGCTGATTATAACCATCCTCCCAGGATATCTGAGTTTATTTGAGAGGTCATGGGCATGATTGAATGAAACAACCATATGGGCAGGCAGAATATTTTAAAATATTTATGAAATCATATCCCCGAGGGCAGGAGCATCAAAGAACTGGAGCCAGGGTCATCAACCAGCCAGTATTTTCCTGACCTAGACAGTAAAAAGTGTCTTCTGTCAGGTAAGCAGAAATGAAAAACAAACCTCTAGATTTTGGCAGACTATAACCCCAATCAATAGATTTGAGGAAGATCCATCTGTCAAGCTCAGTCTTGTTGCAGTTCTTGTTTTTTCCCACCATCTAGGAAATAAAATACCCTCCCATTTCCTGCTTCTTCTGTATGAGCTTTGTTTTCCACCCACATGGAACTTTATTGTATATTTGGAGGCATTATTTCAAACTATACATTAGTGTATGACTACATTCATTAGATATGGTTTAGCATCTGATAACATTTTACTAGCAGAAATAAAGACTTGAAACAATTACGAAAGGAAGTCAAGTAAGAAAATGGTGATTGTTGAACATTAAGAAAATAAAAATAATGGTCATGGACAATTTGCATACATTCAATGTTGTCAATGGGGAAATTAAAATGGTTAAAAGATTTCCCCTATCTTTGACCTATCATCAATCAGAATGGAGATTGAAGCTAAGGAATTAGATGACTGGACTAGGAAGGACAGCTCTGAAAGAACTAGACAAGATCATTAAATGTAAGGATATACAACTGAATATGGGATTGCCTATGCCATTGTATTTCCCAGCATTATGTATGGGTGCCAGAGCTGGACACAAAGAAAGCTAATAGAAAGAAAATCAACTCATTTGTGGTGTTGGGGAAGAGTTCTACAGATACTGTGGATTTCTAAAAATAATAATCAATGGATCCTAGAATAAATTAAACCTGAACTCTCCCTAGAAGCCAAGATGACTAAATTGAGTATCTCGCACTTCCGCCACATTATGAGAAGCCATGACTCACTAGAAAAAGCAATAATGTTTGGTAAGGTAGAAGGTGATAGGAAAAGGGGAAGATTTCATATGTACAAACTCAGTTAAGAAAATGATCGCTGCCCTGAGTCTGCAGAACCCCAGCTGGGCAATTGATGATTGGGTGACTTGGATGCCTCTCAGTTATGGGGTCACAACAACAGGTATCTTCTTTATGCCTCCTTTACACATTTGGAGGTCACTGGTTAGCTGTGACCAGCAGTACTGTGGAATTTGAAGAGGCACGCATGGAGGGTGAAAGGGAGAAATGTGCCAAGAAGGTGGTGTGTCAAGCCAACCCTGACCGTGACTGCCTTCCACCTGGAAACAGATTCCCTCACTGTGGAAGAACATGCGGATCAAGAATAGGGCTCCACAGCCACCTGCGTATCCACCGCCAAGACAGAATACTTGGAAGGTCATCATATTTGGACAACGAGGGATCGCCTAAGTAAATAAGTAAAGTAAGCAACACATTTGCTACTAAAGCAAGGAATTTTAGACAGTCAATGTTCAACTTCCATAATTCCATAGCAGTTAATCATGGCACAGTGGATTAAACCCTTATGCTGGCAGGAATGATGACTTGAAGGTTGGGTTGCTGACCTGAATGTTGCCAGTTTGAATCTAATCCGTAAAAACATCAAAAACATCCGGGCATCCCCTGGGCAATGTCCTTGTAGACAGCCAAGTATCTCACACCAGAAGTGACTTGCAGTTTCTCAAGTCACTCCTGAAATGAAAAAAAAGTTAATCATGTAAAACTGTATTAAATTTATAGCGTAGATGCAGTCAAAGTGTCCTGTTGCAGATTTTAGTGCTCAAGAATGCTCTTATTGAGTCATACCTTTTTTCAAAAACTCTGAACCTAAGCCATTTGGATCCAAGCCCTGTATCAGTAGAACATTTTTTAAGTTATCCTGACAGAATGAGGGAATACGAGCTTCAGGGGCCAATGTAGTCTCTTCTCTCCAACTCTAAGTAGTTACTAAGTCCTGAGCTGCAGAAACAGTCACTGCTGATGAGAATAAGGAGCACCTGGCTGACCATGGATGAATACAATATGAAGAAGAAGGTGTCTCTTTTTCTTTTGTTTATGATGAGATGCAATTATAATTGGTGCAACTAGGGATGGAGGAAAAATACCTCATTTAATTGACCGTTTTGCATCATAAACACTCCAAGGGTTGGAATGCTGCCGTTTTGTGGATTGCCTTTGGGTTTTCAGGCACATTGAACATGATAACTTAGAACAGGCAACTCAGCCTGTCTCTGAAGAGGTAATCAGCATAATGCTAAATGCTTAAAATAAACTTCCCCTGCCTTTCGTAGGTTCTGTTGGCCCCTTGGTTATAATTTGGCTTCGTTAGTTACTGAAGCATTGTTCCAAGGAAGTGTATAGTAAAAAGAGTTCCATGACATTTAAGTAACCTCTGCAAACTTTTACCTACCCACCCCAAATGGATTGTTGTCATGAATACTTTTTGAACCTTAAAATGTTATTTAATCCATTTTCAGTGGGATAGAGTACATCTGGCTCTTTCAGAGAAAGAAGTAGACACACATACCCCAGTACTGGCTTTATAATAGTGATTAGTTTCACAGATAAAAGGGAAACATCACATATACTTCATACGCCATACATTCAGTATTCATACTCACCATCTCTCTGTTTAGTTGATCACTCTTGTTGGGAAGAAGGAGGTGAGTGGACAAGTGCTGCTTTCCTTCCAGATCTGGCTCAAAGTTGAAAAGAACAAGGGTCTCTCATGTAGAGCTTTTTGGTTATCCATTATTTGGTTGTTTAAATAACCCCTGTCATTCAGCTCAGACCTGCTGGATCCTCATCAATTCCAGAACAGATAGATTGTTTAACTTCTTTAACTTAAATAGCTATTGCCTTTGACTATGTAAACATGTGTTGTTTGCAACCAGCATTTTCAGGCTAGTTCTCATCAATACAGCAGTTTTTTCATTAGCCCCTTTCATGTCAAAGTTCATCAATTCATCACCTCCTTTGTCCTCTATAATGCAGTTTTCTAGGTTCCATTTTTAGTATGGTGTCTATACCTTGCCAGACCTTAATAGGCCTCAAGACAGACCCTAAACATAGAATTGATTTAATCCATTAATTATTGTCACTGACTGCCTAAGTTATAGCTGACACATTTCCTTAAAAGTAAGAACAATGGTGCATTAGAAGTGTATGTGTTCCTCAAGACAGTCCCCATAATCACCACCACTCAATCAATGTAGGCAGATGTTTTGTTTCAGTTGATATAAATAATAATAATAATAATAATAATAATAATAATAATAATAATAATAATAATAAAACTTTATTTATATCCCGCCACCATCTCCCCAACGGGGAGAACATGATAACTCTAGAAGATTTCATCTTAATCAAGGAGAGGTCTTCTGTAAAATTAAAAGGTCTTTTTGCCTCAAGTGTAAGGATAATTATGTATATCTTAAGATCAGGGGGGCCCTTTTCAGACTCCGAAGACCCCCAAAAGCTCCAAACCACCCACAAACTATAAGGAAGTAGTTGAATTTCCTTCTTTTCTTCTGAAAACCACCCCAAAGATAGTAGTTGCTTCCCCTAACAGCCCAGAGTCTTCTGAGCACCAAAAGGGAAACTAAATGGGTGAAAAATCTGCCAAAAAGTTATATAGTAAAGGATGCACTTCTCTCAATGATTCAAAAATTGCAGCCCAGGGATAAATTATGTAAGAGTGTGTGTGTGTGTGTGTGTGTGTGTGTGTGTGTGTGTGTGTATGTAGTCCATACAGGTAAAAGCTGTTGAACAAAACTATAACAACACAACCTGCCAGGCCATGTTAATTTATATGGCCATTAACAGCAAGCTCCATTGTTAAATCATCAACCACAAAAATGCTATTGTATGCCCAGCTTAGCTGTGTCCCACTCAGGCTGATAAGACATTCTCCAGACAATTGCAATTATGAGTAATTTGTAATAGTAATAAGGGCTGCTTTTTATTACAGGCAATAAAATCAATTTTCTTTCAATTATCTTTCTGGGCTACACTGTGTAACAGCTGCCCCTTGGCGAATGCAAGAGAGAAAAGTAATTTAATGTTTTGAGGACAAGGCCTCATTGGGTGGGGAGGGCTTCACCTTATTTTTTAAAAAGAGAGATAGAAGTAGAACCTTCCGGGCCCAATGTACAGTATGTTTGTCATGCACAAGTCACATTGATGCTGGAGGGAAATGTCATTTGTGATTAGCTTGAAACTTATTGATTTCAAAGGGATTTACAAAGTCATCCTACCTTGTTTACTTAGAAATAAGTTCCTTGGAACTCAGTAGAATTTACTTAGAGTCAATTCACATGAAATCACAGCTCCAGCAACTAAATTTCTGTGTATCTGGATTCATGCAATTTCCAATAGGAGATCCTAGTGACACAGTCATCACAGATTACTGACATTAGCTGCACTTGGAGATGCCCTGCATGACAGTTCAGAGATGGACAAGAAGGTATTTTACCTCCCAAAATAACTATAAAGCCAGAGCCTATCACACTGGAAGGGGCCAAACAGTTTTTCTAACATGACACTCATCTTTACCTTTGGGATTGGACCCTGTTCAGCACCTTCATGAGTTTCCTGTCCTATCATGGGTCAATTCAAATATGTTATCAAAAAGCTTGAGTTTAAACCTTGTATAGGAAGCAGCTTCCTTATCAAGCACACAAGGGAACAATTGGTTCATAGTTCTTTCCCATTTGAGTCAGGTAGAGTTAAGGCTGTAAACCCAAGTCTTCCTTCCAATTACAATGAACCCATGGACTCAATGGGACTTACTTTTGCACTTTATTGTCCATTTCAACCGTGAAATACCTTTCCCATTCTGGCACATTCTGTACTGGGTTTTATGAACTAGTCTCCTGTTTTAATATTGTATGTTTTATGTCGATTTTATCGATTGTTTTACTGATAATTGATGTTTTATTGGTATAATTGTTTTATTGTTGTATCATTGATATTTGATTGTTTTATCGGGCTAGGCCCCATGTAAGCCGCCCCGAGTCCCTTCGGGGAGATGGGGCGGGGTATAAAAATAAAGTTGTTATTATTATTATTATTATTATTATTATTATTATTATTATTAATAATAATAATATTAATATTATTATTATACTATGGGCTTGTGTACATTGGCAAAATGGCGAATTATTTCAGAGCCAGTCTGGAGGTGTCTACACACACTGTGCCTGACCCACAGTGCAACTTACATTGCTCAGATGAACCAAAACTGATTTACCTTAGTTGTTCCCATCACTGCTGCCAGTCAACCCCGCCCCTCCCACATTGTTCTTTGTAATCACATGAGTACTAGGCTTGTGCATTTCGGGTGAATCGCTATCAATTTCTGCTTGCTTGATTCCAGAAGGCCCTCAAATCCGTTTCCCAGTGCCTTCCGAAAATGGGCACACTTCCAAATGGGCGTTTTTGTTCTGCATCCAAAAAGAAAGGTTCTTTTCAGTCCATTGGTAGCAATGGAGAACTTACAAGGCTCCCCTTTCCCCTGGGAGCCTTTCCTTTCTTTCCTTCAAGGGAGCCTGGGTGTCAGCAACAGGGTTAAGAAAGCAACCTATTCAGCCCATTATTGGGGGGATGACTTCCCACAGACTCCCCTTCCAAATCCTTCATTAAGACTTGGAATTTAAAAAGCATCAGAATTACCACTCTTTCTGAATCCTTTTGTAGAGGAGGAGACTGGGTTTATTGCTTCTTAAAGCTGTTCTACTGTAGAGGAGAGGCAGGAGCACACTCTTTTTCTCCCAGCCCTATCACCACACCACACAGGTTTCCAAGGTATTTTAAGGAGGTCCAGGAAAGGAAGAAAAATGACCAGGAGCTCAGTGGTGCTATCCTCCCTGGACTCCCTTAAAGATCCCCTCTCTTGCCTGCAAGGCTGCAATCTCCTTTCTGCTTGGGGTATTGCTTCCTTAAAGCTATTTCTACTTTCTATCTAGAGTAGAGGTAGGCTTCTCTTTTTGTTTGCTGGGATTACGATTATTAATGTAATTATTATCGTTTAGAAGTATTTTCTGAAGGAGAGGAAGGGAAGGAGAAAAAGAAGCTAAAAGAGTGACTCTCCAAGCACCCCACCCACCATCCCTCAGGTCCCCAACTCCCAGTCAGTCCGACTAAATATAAAGAATCAAGAAAATAAAGGAACATCAAAAATATTCAACTGTGGTGCTGAATAGGGGAGGAGGAGCTGAGATCGACTCTTGCTTGCTTTTGTTGCAGGTGGATTTTTGTTACGTGCTACCAAAGATACCAAAGGAAAACAGATTCATGCACAACTCTAATGGCCACTTATTCTGATATTAGCATGGGGCAACTGCAGTGACCAGGAGCTATCCTGGCCATCTGCAGTGACAATGGTGAAATGGGCCCAATGCATGCATGGCAGGGGTTGGACTGGAAAGGCCTTTTGGTATCATCCAATTCTATGATTCAGCTTTTCACTGATAAGGGAAAGGGGGATAGTGGTGGCAGGTGCTTGTGCACACAGTGGACTTCTCCACACCAGACCAGATCATGTTTTGGCCAAAGTGCAAGGCTACTCCAAAGTTTTGCCAAATCACCAACTTTCCATAGCATAAGTCCAAACCAGTTTAACTTGATTTATGCCACATTAAACTTTGTAAAACCACAGACATCCAGGAGTGACTTCTGAACCACTGCGAGTTTTAGGCAAGACCCAAGTTACCATTGTTGCATTGGATTTACCCTTACTAAGACTGCAGCAGGACAAATTGTAGAAATCTCATCATGTGGGCCAAGGATTTTGTTGTTCTATTATTAATATGTAAGCAAGCCATTGTGGCACGAATGAGACTAGTCCTGAGAACAACCACTCCAAATCCTTTGCTATCCATGGATGGATCATCAACCTCAAACTCACAAAGCTTCCTCATCTTCTACATCCAAGCACATTGTATACTGGTTTGCTATGTGTTTCCCACCCATCCACAGTGCACACTAATTTGTTGGATTTAGCAAAGTACCTGTGAGAATTCCTTGCCTAAGAAAATTCTTTGAAAAATTCATGGGATCTCCATAATTTGACAGGCATCTTGGAGACACACACACGTTCAGAGCTACAAAGCTGGGGTAAAGTGAAGGTGGTGCCTCCCACATGGGCATTCAGCCCCTAATGGATTTTGTACTGAAAATGCTCTACTATGCAGATGAAAGTTCTCAAACAGATTCTCCAAAAAGGCAAAAATCACTACACGATTGGGGTAGGGGATTGCAATCTCACCCAGTGGAGAGCAAACTTTAAAAATTATTGTTCTTTCCTGTGCGAATGAAATAAGCAAATTTACACACACACCCTTCCCAGTGTGTGTATATGTGTGTGTGTAAACACCTAGGTACATAAGCTAGAGAAGTCTCAGCTTCAATCCATAGCATGAAAATATGCTATAAGTAGCTAGGTGTCTTGGATCCACACACACTGCACCCCAGTTTGGAGCTGTGATGCTTGTTATTGCAATGTAAGAAACTCTCTTAAGTGAAGAACTTGGCATTTGCATGAATCCCCTCAGGAGCTAAGAAGGAACCGTACCAAGGCCCTCAGGGGCTAAGTGTGCCTGGTGAAATATATGAATAAACCTGTCAGTTTTGAGAATCATTAGGAAAAGATGGCTTTAGGGTGGATTTAAATAGGAGCTGCAGTGCCTCCGGATTTTGCTTGAGCTGGAACACCGGTGAGGGTTTCATGTCTATTATTTCTCATGTTTGTTTAGGGTTAATTACAATATTTTACAATCCGTTGTGTAAGTGTCTTTTGGTTGTTGGTATAGTGCAAAAGTTCCCAAATATCACCCCATAATCCAGAGGAAAATTGGAGCTATATGGCTTAGGGTAAAAGCATTAATGGAAAAGGAATGAGACCCTCCAAAGAAAGCATGGATTCTGGTGAACATCCAATTAGGGACATATACCTGTGTAAATCACCTTATGTATGTGGGGTCAAAATGTCATCATTGTGCTATGTAGAAATGATGCTGACAGTGACAGAAGCATTATGGCACAGATAGCATGTTTCTCCATGCCTTATTATGGCACATTGCAACTGTACATTGCACTTTGTGTTGTGTTTGCACACTGTGCATTATGTGTTGTGGTTTCACTGTTAATTGCAGTTACAACGATACATTAATTGCATTTTTCCTTAGAGTACTCTGGCCACTTAACTGTTGGCCAATTCAGAGCGGGCTACACTAGATTGGCCCCAGAGCTGGCCACACAATCCATGGCTGGCCTGCATTGGTGGCAGGTGAGTCTACATGTTCCAGCTGAAATCAGTTATGGTAATTTCGGCAATAGTCAGCTCACCTTCTATGTTGCCACTGCAGCTGTCAGACAGCTTCAGATCTCCACAACAGCTCCTAGCTAATGCAGGCACTCTGGGCTGACAGCAGCCAAAGTTCCCACACAACCAGGGAGAGGAGATTGATGACATGGGCCCAATTGGTCCTTTTTACAATGATGAGTGCTGGAAAAAGGGAACGTGTTGCTGGCTATGCAGACAACAGACCAGTCCTGTGATGGCGCCAGTGGCGCCATCTATATGTGGAACTGTAAGTTGCAAGATTTGAATGGTTGTATCATGCCTGATTTTGCCTTTTTACCCTGTAAATGTAGTTGGACTGATTGGTTATTTATAGCTGTCAATCAATATTGTTTGCACCAGTTATATTGCTCCCTCAGCTCAATTGTTTGACTCCACCCTTTCCTGGAGTGGGTCAGTGTTTCCTTTTTCATTCCACCATCAAGCTTTCTACCAGATGGACGTGAGAGAGAGACTTGACTCTCTCTCTTTTAAGCCCTTGATTAAGTTACCTCTCAGCACCAGTTCTGAGGTTCTTACCCTTGAGACTTATGCTTCATGTTCAAGGCCAACTTGGACAACGTTGAGGAGTCTAAAATGCCTTCAAATCAGTTCTTTGGCATCAGAGGAAGACGGTGTCTTCAAACATAGGCCATTTGGACTAAGGCTGAGGATTGCTCCAGCATTCATAACCATTGAGAAAGAGGGACCTGGAAAAGCTTCTTAGCTGCAAAGCTCCTTGGACTTAAGACAACCAAAGACTGTAATGTATACTTTCCTTTATCCCTTTGAAACTTCCAGCTTATTGGGATAACATTTTGAAACAATAAAACCAGTTTTGAGTTATCTACAGTGTTTTGGTCCTTGGGAGTTCCAGTTTCCCCAAAGGAGGGCAAGAAGCAATCCCCTGGGGAAAGATGTCATGTCCATGCCTCTTTCGCTAAGAGTTATAGCCTCAGGCGTGACGGCACAAGTCCATAACAAAGCTGGTTATGCTGTCCATGCTGTTCCCAAATTATGGGGCTGCTCTGGAGTTTTGAACAAACTCTGGAGCATTCTCACTTTCATTAGCATGTGACTAAACTAGTTAAACCTAGTTTATCCTCTACAAGGTTCACTATCCATTTTGCTCTGAATTCATCTTCTGGCTTGAAACAAGTAGGCTAGATTGTTCAACCATTGCTTCCAAATGATTACTAGCAGTAATCTAAATCCAGAACAGATGCCAATCCTTTAGTGGTATGAACAAAAAAAAAATTGGCTTCATAGCACACTATATACAGTAAAACCATCGAATCCATGGGGAATATGTTTCTGAATTTACTGTGGAAGCAGGAAATTGTGGATAATAGTGAGCCTCATTGAAATGAATGACTTCTGCTGGAGGTTACTACAGAGTTACCTCGGAGGTCCTGGAGCGATGGTGGAAAACCTATGGCACACATGGCAGAATGGCACACAGTGCTGACTCTCCTGGAGCTTGATCCATCACCCACCCCCTGCTTGACATCTCTCCCCCTCATTTGCCTGCTCACTCACATCCCCCTCACTCACTCGCCTGCTGCTTGCCTGCCACTCACCCACTCACTCACCCCCACTTGTCCCCTTGCTCGCCCTCAGGCTGGTTTGTCCCCCCCTTGATTGCTCATCCCCTTGCCACTACACCTCACCACCTCCCGATCTAAAAGGTTTGTCATCATTGAACTAGAGAATTCCTAGAAAAAAACATATTATTTTCAAGGGTGGACAGGCAAAACTGGGTACTGGCCCCATGAGTTACAGGAATTGTAATGTAGATAAATGAAAACATCCTCTCTACTGCACACATACAAAAAAGAATCTTCTCAAAGAGAGTTTTGAACCATGAGAAACTGATCTTTTGTTAAGCAGAATTATTGCTTTCACACATCAACACTAATTGACTACTGTAAAAATCTGAAAGATCTTCATTACTTTTTAGGCAGATTTTCAGAAGTTTAGGGCAAGGGTCTTGATTGGCATCTCTCTGGATCTTAGTGCATTCCACCCCACTCCCATAGCTGTGTATGTGCTTTCTATCACTCTGTACTACATCTTTTTGTGTGTGTCAGGAGCGACTTGAGAAATTGCAAATCACTTCTGGTGTGAGAAAATTGGCAGTCTGCAAGGAGGGGACGCCCAGATGTTTTGATGTTTTACCATCCTTGTGGGAGGCTTCTCTCATGTTCCCGCATGAAGCTGATAGAGGGAGCTCATCCACACTTTGCTCAGGTTGGATTAGAACCAGCAACCTTCAAGTCAGCAGCCCTGCCGGCACAGGGGTTTAACTCATTGCTCCAACAGAGGCTCCGCTGTGCTACATCTGAAGAAGTTGGCATATATCCATTAAAGTTTGTGTGAAAATAAACAACAGTTAGTCTTAAAGGTGCTGCCACATTTCGTTATCCTTCCCCACTTCCTTCCTCCTTTTCATACTTCAATACTTTCAGCTTCCCTCTATCTTTCAGACTAAATGCAGTTCCTTAATTGAAAATGTAGCCATGAAGCCAAGTGACTTGTACTTATGCCAAATATGCTGTTTACTGAATGTTATTGAAATGTTATGAAGTAGATAGAAGATAAGGAAAGAAAGAAAGAAAGGTTTAAAGGCCCAAAGCAGGAGCACTCTGTGTGTATTTAAAGCAGTCCCAGAAAGAAGACATTGCTGAAAATCTCATTAAGGAATCATATATTAGCATGGATGTGCAATGCAGGTTTTTTTTCCTCTTGTCAAATATATCCTGCATCTAATTAGCCTGCATGGGTTTAAAACTGCTATTGTTATCTTCCTTCTCTGGAGACTGGATTTTAGAAAGCCAGCATGACGGATTATACTGTGTCAGGCTATTGGCTTTTTTAAAAGATCAGGGTAGAAATCATACAACCTTCTAGATATTCTTGGTTTGCAACACCCAGCATTTGTCACTCAACTAGGAGTTGCAATCCAATCACATCTGAAGTTCACACAAGTCTCACACTTGAGCTAGAATGACATCAAATTGGGAACATCAAAAGGAAAGACAGATTAATACCGACTGAAGGAAGTTCATTTTTGCAATTTGTTGTTATTGTTGGGTGCCTTCAAGTCATTTCCTTTGAATTTGGAACTAATTCAAAAGGTAGAAGGTCAAGAGGGTAAGAGAGGACCTCTTTTGAGCCACCTGATTCTGCTGCATGAGGAGCTATAATGCCACCTTCCTACCGTTTTATCACCACATGCATGAACATTGAAGCAACTCAGAGATTACGGATGGACGTAATATCTATTGTTATTGGTGTCCTAGCAAAAAGAAGTATTTCCTGATTTTTGAGAAACCCTGTTGGGAGTAATATTTCAGCAACCAGACTTTTCTTATGGTATTTTAAAAACACCCTATAGTGTTCTGGGTAATTAGTCTGTATACAAATACATGTATTTTTTTTTATACACCCCATACATTTCTATGCAAAATATGAGGAGGAGACGCACAGAAAACCCAGATTTCTGCAAAATAATATCATTCTTCTGAACCGGAAATATCATCTTTATAGTGCCCTGGTTGATACCTGAACAAACACCTTTTCCCCAGTGCAGCTTTTGGCTGTTAAGGTAGACTTTGGGTTTATATATTTTAAGCAACTGATGTAGAATATTGCCACTAGTTTCAACCCTAGAAGCTAAAGGAAATTAGTAGTTTAATCATTACTTGGTCTTTCCTTCACACCTTTGTCAAACCAAGCTATTCATTTGGTTCCCAATGAAGCATTACCTTCTGAAATTAAAGACTTTGGAGCTCAATGTAGAAAGATGAATGAACAAGTTTAAGGCTGATAAAGGGTTTTCATGGAGAGTGAAGGATACTGAGTGCTACTTCTGCTTCAGGGATTCCTGATCTGATAGCAACTGCCAGCCTTTGTTGTATACTAGGAAAACTTGGAAATAAGCATAGAATGGATTTTAAGAAAGATCTCCCCAAATGAGTTATAGACAGATATACTTGGCTGTTGTTGTTGTTGTTGTTGTTGTTGTTGTATGGCACAGCAAACAAAATAGATATGCTGGATTTCGTATAATAAAATCACAAGTTGAACACTTTCCAAGTGTTTAGGACTGTGTGATGTATTTTCGGATGATGCGTGCAGATCTCAGTAGGGTGGCCTTTTGCAGTTGTTGTTTTTGTTGTTGTTGTTGTTGTTGTTATTATTATTATTATTATTATATTTATTCTCTCCCTGAGGCTCAAGGCAGGTTACAACAAAGTCAGAAACACATAATCATTGTAAATATTCTATAAAATATTCTTATTAAAATGTATTTCTATAAAATGCATATTAAAACATACAGAACAAATATATTTTTAATTTTTTTGTTCATGGCAAGTAATGACATTGAACAACATCCATTGATCTGATTGGGTTGCAAATATATTTCCTGAAAGTCTGGATCAAAATGAAATGTAATCAATTTCAAGCTGGTCTGAATTTATGCCGAAGATGAGAAACCTTACAAACATCTTACAATCCGTAGCCCTTCTCAGGGCTGGCAGAATCAGAGCAGTGGCTTTTTAAAATTGACTCTGTCCATCTGCAATGCATTGTTCCTCTTTTCCTTCTGCCTGCCACCTTATCAAGCATTATTGACTTTCCCAGTTACATGATGTGGCCAAAGTATGACTATCCCAAACTGTGTTCCCAGACTATGTTCCCAAATTCCAACTGGTTAAGAAAGGGTTAATTCCTCAATAATAATGAAAAGGATTATAGCATTAAGCAGTTATTCTTCTAACTAGATGTTTTAATGTCATGTAGGGCAAAGATGAGAAAGAAACCCAGTTTTCTCATCTCCAAAGGGACCTGCACACTTAATGAGCACATACACCTTGCAGCGTAGCTGAATAACAGGTTATCAAATGTATGTCATTTATTCAAGCATTCAATGGCTGACCCAATTTAAGTTTGTTTAGAATGCAATAACAAAAAAAACCTCTGCTGGTTTAAGGCTAGTAGTAAGGCTTTCTCATGTTGGCTTAAACTCCGCAAAACCAGGAATTTAGCATTTAGGCTAATGCCTAGAGCCTAGTGGATGTACTGAATCGATGCTGTGCAATGTCACAAAAGCTAAAATCTTTTTCATGTCATGTCCATGTGCAACATCCATCCTTAGCCAGACAAAAGTTGAACCCACATTGCAAAGTTACAGAAGTTTGATATCACTTTAAATGCCTTGTCTCCATAAAATACTGGGAATGGTGAAATACTTAGGCCCCTTCCACACAGCTGTATGAAATCTACATTGAACTGGCTTATATAGCATTGTGGACTCAGATAACCCAGTATGTGACGGCGCGAGTGGCGCCATCTATATGTTGGAACTATAAGTTTCAAGATTTGAATTGTTGTATCATGCCTGATTTTGCCCTTACCCTGTAAATGTAGTTGGATTGGTTATTTATATCTGTCAATCAATGTTGTTTGTACCTGTTATATTGCTCACTCAGCAAAACTGTTTGGCTCCACCTCTTCCTGGAGTAGGACTGTGTTTCCTCCTTTTCATTCCATCAGCAAGTTCTCTATCGGATGGACGTGAAAGAGAGGCTTGGCTCAAAAAGCCCTTCAAAAGTTACCTCTCAGCACCAATTCTGAGGTTCTTACCCTTGGGACTCACACTTCGTGTTCAGGGCCAACCTGAACAACGTTGAGGAGTCTCAAGCGCCTTCACATCAGTCCTTTGGCAACAGAGGAAGACTCTTGTCTTCAGATATAGGTCATTGGACTGAGGCTGAGTTTGCTCCGGCATTCACAGCCAGAGAAAGAGGGATCTGGACAAGCTTCATGGACTTAAACAATCAAAGACTGTAATGTATATTTTCTTTTACCCCTTTTGTGAAGAATAAACCCAGTTTTTGAGTTAACTACAGTGTTTTGGTCCTTGGGAGTTCCAGTTTCCCTAAAGGAGGGCAAGAAGCAATCCCCTGGGGAAAGATGTCACGTCCATGCCTCTTTCACTAAGAGTTTACAGCCCCAGGCGCGACGGCACAGTGCTGAGAGAAGCCTTCTTTTCCAGAAGTACTGAGAGAGAAGCCTTCTTTTCCAGAACTGCTGAAAGAAGCCTTCCAGAAGTGCTAAGAAGGGAAAAGAAGGAGTGAAAGGGCCTTGAATTTGCCAAGCCCATAGTCTCCTAAAGATAAAGAAGTCAAAAGAAGCCTGCCTTTGCCTCCAGAGGGAAGCCCAGCCTTCACAAAATTGAGTCATTTACAAGCTTTCCCGCTCTTTTGCATCTCAAGCCACCAGCAAATCCCTACATCCAGCTCTTGCAGCTGCAGCAAGTTCAAGCCTTCTGCAAAGTGGATACATTTGCTAGAAGCCTAGCCTTTGCAAAATCGAGACATTTGCTAGGTTTCCCGCCCTTTTTTTTGCATCTCAAGCAGCAAATAGATACATCCAGCTCTTGTAGCTGCAGCAAGTTCAAGCCTTCTGCAAAGTAGATACATTTTGCTAGAAGCCTAGCCTTTGCAAAATTGAAACATTTGCTAAGCTCCCGCCTTTTCTGTTTCCCAAGCTAGCCAGCTAATTGCTACATTCAGCTCTTCAACTGCACAAGATCAAGCTTTTTGCAAAGTAGATACATTTCTCCAGAAGCCAGCCTTTGCAGCTCAACCAAGCCTCTTCCAGAACTCTGTTTGCAAAGCAATAAATTTCCAACCTTCTGCAGTTCCTGCCATTTCTTCAGAGCCTGCTGCAAGTTTATGAAAGCCCAGGCTTAACTTCTCAGTTAAGCAGCTGTTTTAATTGTCTTGTTTAAAGTATTGCATTGCCCTTTTGTGTGCCTTTAATTGTATAGTTATATAGTATTGCATTTTGTACTGTTTGAAACTTGGGATAAGTTTCCTTTTGAATTACAGAATGTCAAGTCATAGCAATGAGATTTTGCAAACAAGGGTCAAATCTCCCCGCCCAGTCAGAGAAAGGCACCCCACAGAGAAAACAATGCTCTGCCTTTTGCAGCAGGAAGGCCAGCTTAGGCAGAGGTTTAACAGAGCTTGGCAAAACCTGCCAACCATAGCTGATGCAATAAAGGCATCCTTTTGCCCAAAGGAAAAGGAAATTCTTAGGCAAGAATTTGTAAAGGCCTTCAATAATGGGAGTGCTATTGCAGAAGAAATAATCTATGTACTGAACAAAATTAACACTCCAGAGTCTTTAGATAGGGCTAAGGAAATTTCTTTTAGCCTACAAGAAGAGAGGAGGCGTTACAGCGCGGTTCTATCTGAACCAGAGACTAGTTCCTTATTCAAAGGTGCAGAAGAAAGGGTTCAAGGCTCCCCATGTGTAAGCCTTAGATCTAGTCTGCTCAAGATTCCATCTAACGATGCTAGCCTTAAATCCAAGCATTCATCTAGGCGTACCAGTTCCTCCCAATCCATACATTCATTCATCAGTACTTCTTCCAAAGCAGCCCACTACAACAGAGAGGCTGTCCGTTTGAAAATTAGAAAAGAGGTTTTAGAAGCACAGGCGTCTGCAGAAATGGCTAAGCAAGACCTTTCCTTCAATGAAGAGGAACTCCTCCTTCAACAGGCTAAAGCCAAGCAGAAACTGCTTCTAGCGCAGGCTAGGGCCCAACAAGAAGCTGACCTAGCGCAGGCTAGGGCCCAACAAGAAGCTGACCTAGCGCAGGCTAGGGCCCAACAAGAAGCTGACCTAGCGCAGGCTAGGGCCCAACAAGAAGCTGGCCTAGCACAGGCCAGGGCCCAGAGAGAAATAGAGCTTGCAATGGCTGAAGCCAAGCAAGATGAGCTGCAACGGGATCTAGATCTGCTTCAAGTAAAAAGAGACACAGCACAAAAGATAGTCAGAGCTAACGTTCTAGCCAAAGCCCTATCACAGGAACTAACCCAAGAAAACCTTAGTTTTCTGCCAACACAAGAGCCTACAGCAAAGGTTTCAGCACATCTGCAACTGGAATCACCTGTAGTGCAGAGTCATATCTCCTTTCGCCACCTTGAAGATTGCTCACCTGTTCCAGTGTTCGCAACTTCAAGGCCTGCCCATTCCTCAGAAGTACAGCAAAGCACGGCCGGGAGAGTGCCATCATCTCTGTCAGAGTCCATCCCTCTACTTAGGCCTCAGAGATACCACCTGTCTACTTGGGAACGAAAGGATGACATCTTTCAACAACATCCAGATGCCCATTCAGATTGGCAAGGCATGGCCGGGAGTGAACCACCACATTCATCCCTGCATACCAAGTCAATTCTCCCATCGCTGAAGATGAAGGCTTCAGAGGTGCTGCCTGCCAGCAATCTGCTGAACCCAGCATCGCCTACCATCGAGACAAGATGTGTTCAACCGAAGAACATTGACTTCGTCGGGCCACATCACACTCCTCAGATGTACCCCTACACACTGGAGTCTCAATTGGGTTCCCTCTTGAGAAATCCAAGAAGAGACATCAGAGACAAAGGCGTCCAGAAATTCACTGACCGACCAGATGACTACCTTCTGTGGAAAATCACCTTCATGAGGGCCATTCGAGATTTCAAGCTAGAAGCGGATGAAGAACTGTCCCTTCTTATGGCGTGGCTTGGACCCAGCTCAGCCGAGCAAGTAAAAAGACTTTATGCTGCTCATGTAGCAGACCCCCAAAGAGCTTTGTCCACAGCGTGGTCTCGCTTGGACCAGCGCTTCGGTGCGAGCACTGACATAGAAGCGTCCCTCATGGATCGACTCAACAGGTTCCCATCACTGAAGATGAAAGATTGCAAACAGCTTTGGGACTTTAGTGATCTTTTACTAGAGCTAGCTTCAGCCAAAGGAAATCCAGAGCTGCCAGGTTTAGCATGTCTGGACCAGCACACGTCACAGAGTGCCATTCTCTGCAAACTTCCTTTTCCTCTTCGAGAAGCTTGGGGAAAACAGGTGTTCAAGTACAAAGAGGAGAATGCAAATGTATACCCGCCCTTCACTTTTTTGGTGGATTTTGTCACTAGAGCAGCCCGTGAGAGGAATGACCCTCAGACAGGTCTTCTCGCTTTGTACCAAGACCTAAAGCCTGAAAAGACCTCCAAAGAAGACAAAGCCCAGGGCAAAGATCTTAGAAGGAACCTGAGTGTCAAGATGTCAGACGCAACTCCTGCAACTTCTGCTCAACCAGTCAGCAACAACACCATATCCTGTCCCATTCATCAAAGGCCACACAGCCTAGCTGAATGCAGAGAGTTCGCAAAGAAGCCTTACAAAGAACGACTCCAAATAGTTCAAAAGGCCAAGGTGTGCTTTAGATGCTGCGGCGCCACTATTCACTTCTCCAAAGACTGCAAAGAAAAGGTTAAATGCCAACACTGCAACAGCATCAAGCATTGCTCTGCAATGCACAACTTCGATTCCCTTCAATTCAAAGCAAAGTTAAATTCTCCTGCCAAAGAAGAAACCAAAGAAGACCAAAAGCCTACAGAACCTCAGGTAGCCCTCAAGGCTCCTGCGGTTGCCTGCACCAAGCTTTGTCAAAATAGCCACAAGCCCAGGATTTGCCACCCAATCTGCCTGGCAGAGGTGTATCCAGACAAGCAGCCGTGGAATAAGAAAAGGGTCTACGTCGCCTTGGATGCCCAAAGTGACGCATCTCTTGCAACCCCAGAGTTCTTCAACATGTTCAACCTTCATACCGAGACAATAGATTACACCATATCCACCTGTTCTGGAAAGAATAAGATGAATGGCAGAGTTGCAACAAAGTTCAAAATCTCGCCTGTCGGACAAAAGGTCAGGTACGATCTTCCTGACCTTATAGAATGCAGCCTGATTCCCAGGAACAAAGAACAGATAGCCACGAAGGAGGTGGTACAAGCCCATCCTCATCTCAAAGGTATTCAAGATCGAATACCAGCTTTGGACTTGGAAACAGACATCGTCATGCTTATCGGTGCAGATTGTCCCACACTGTTCCGTGTTAGCAACCAGATTGAAGGTCCTAAGGGATCACCCATGGCCCAGCAGTTGCCTTTAGGATGGACGGTGTTAGGCCCAGTCTGCCTGAACAAGGTGTTCCAGCCTGTCACTAAAAGGCCTTCACTAATGCAAGGATGTGCCAGCCACATCTCAGTTTGCTGCCAGGGAGTAATGCCCGATTACTCTTCCATCATCGAAGTCACAGAGAGAGATGAGCAAACAGCCTTCTCTAAAAATGAACAGAAGTTCCTTGAGATGATGAACAGCCAAGTCACTCAAGTCTCTGAAGGTAATTGGATAGCACCTTTACCTTTCAAGCCGGAAAGACCATCTCTACCCAACAACAGAGATGTTGCCCTTCATCGTCTCCTGTCCTTAAGAAGAAGGATGCTAAAAGATCCGAAGGTAAAGACCCAGATCACCCAGTTTGTGGAAGACCTCTTCAGAAGCAACTACGCTGAACCAGCCAGCGTGTGTACAGAGGGAGAAGAGCAGTGGCATTACATATCCACTTCAGAAAATCCGGCAGATGTGACATCCCGAGGAACATCAGCCGCAAAGTTGTCCAAGTCATCCTGGATCACTGGACCCAAATGTCTTCAAAATCCTTCCTTTCCAGAAAGCATTTCCGTGCTCAAAGACACTGAGTTGCCAGAAATTCAGTCCTGCAAATCTACCATCGATGGCCAAGACTTATCAAGGCAAGGTTTAAATCCAGCCAAGTTTGAAAGATTTTCAAAACGGACTAGACTTCAGGCAGCCATTGCCAGGTTCATACATTACATCACTACAAAAAACAGTGGTGCAATTCAGCCCTAAGATCTTTCAAAAGCCTCAACAGTCATCCTGAGATCCACTCAAAGACAGTGTTTTTTAGAAGAAATAGCTTGTCTAGAAAGAAAAGCATCCTTGCCCAAAAATAGTTGTTTAAAGGACTTGAACCCCTTCCTGGACAATGAGGGTCTCCTTAGGGTTGGAGGTAGACTAAAAAGAGCAAAGATTAGATCCTGTGTTAAAAATCCGTTTATTTTGCCACACCATAGCCACATAGCTCTGCTGTTGACCCAGCATTTCCACACAAAAGTCAAACACCAAGGAAGGTCAATTACTCAGTCTGCCCTAAGAAACTATGGGTTTTGGATTGTTAGGTGCCAACGTAAAGGTTGGGGATTTGGTGTTACTTAATCAAAGATGCTCCTAGATACCAATGGGCTAAGGGTATTGTGTCAAAATTATATCCTAGCTCTGACAATAGAGTGCGCAAGGCCCAGGTTAAGGTCATCTCTAACGAAAAGGTTTTTTTTTTTATTTGACAGGCCTATTAGCGACATGGTTGAGTTATTTTCACAAGACGTACAGTCTTAAAGTTATTAGAGTTAAAGGTATTTAACTCCATTTTGTTTAGATTTCCGAAAGTCCGGAAATCTAGGCCGGGAGTGTGACGGCGCGAGTGGCGCCATCTATATGTTGGAACTATAAGTTTCAAGATTTGAATTGTTGTATCATGCCTGATTTTGCCCTTACCCTGTAAATGTAGTTGGATTGGTTATTTATATCTGTCAATCAATGTTGTTTGTACCTGTTATATTGCTCACTCAGCAAAACTGTTTGGCTCCACCTCTTCCTGGAGTAGGACTGTGTTTCCTCCTTTTCATTCCATCAGCAAGTTCTCTATCGGATGGACGTGAAAGAGAGGCTTGGCTCAAAAAGCCCTTCAAAAGTTACCTCTCAGCACCAATTCTGAGGTTCTTACCCTTGGGACTCACACTTCATGTTCAGGGCCAACCTGAACAACGTTGAGGAGTCTCAAGCGCCTTCACATCAGTCCTTTGGCAACAGAGGAAGACTCTTGTCTTCAGATATAGGTCATTGGACTGAGGCTGAGTTTGCTCCGGCATTCATAGCCAGAGAAAGAGGGATCTGGACAAGCTTCATGGACTTAAACAATCAAAGACTGTAATGTATATTTTCTTTTACCCCCTTTGTGAAGAATAAACCCAGTTTTTGAGTTAACTACAGTGTTTTGGTCCTTGGGAGTTCCAGTTTCCCTAAAGGAGGGCAAGAAGCAATCCCCTGGGGAAAGATGTCACATCCATGCCTCTTTCACTAAGAGTTTACAGCCCCAGGCGCGACGGCACACAGTACAAAGCAGATAATGTGGATTATCTGCCTTGATATTCTGGGTTATATGGCTGTGTGGAAGGGCCCTTAGATCTCTGTATGAAAGAACTCTCATACACTTTGCTTAAACTATACCAGCAAATCCTATTTACACATTCCAGATTGAAGTGATATCAAACTGTTATAATGGTATATGGCAGATATGTCCTGAAGATGTCACATACCATGACTGTGCATACAGTACTGAAAGCATTCTAGCTTCAGAAAGGAAAGAAGCATAAACTACGAGCGTTATCCAGAAAGTAGATTACGTTTTGGAATTTAAAATGAACAAAGTATGGTAGAAAATATTTACCATATGCAGTTGAAAGCCACACCCAAATACCACATCTCACGTAGTCGCCATTCAAATATAGGCACTTACCATAGCAATGAATGAGCTTTGCAACTCCTTCCCCACTAAATTCTGCCGCTTGCTTCCTCAACCAGCTGGTCACCCGTTTTCGCAGCTGCGCAGCAAGCGGCAGAATTTAGTGGGGAAGGAGTTGCAAAGCTCATTCATCGCTATCGTAACTGCCTAGATTTGAATGGTGACTACGTGAGATGTGGTATTTGGGTGTGGCTTTCAACTGCATATGGTAAATGTTTTCTCCTATACTTTGTTCATTTTTAATTCCAAAACGTAATCTACTTTCTGGATAACCCTCGCACATAACTTTACTAGCAGTTGCTGCCATAATAAGGCTGGAGGAGAATTTTTTTCAATTGATTTTTGTTGAGAATTCAATTTTTTTTCATACTGAGGATAACATAGGCTTGTTCCCGCTGCTATGGATAGAGAGATTTGTCACCCAAGATCGGACTGTAAGTGTTTATCCCTTTAAAGTCTGGTAGTAGTTTGGGTGTTTGACTAGGACCTTGGAGACTATCGCTGACTCCCACTTGGTCATGGAAACCTACTGGGTGACCTTGGGCAAGTCCCACTCTCTCAGCCTTCGGGGAAGGCAACCTCTATCTGTACAAATATGCCAAGAAAGCCCTGTACAAATTAATCACAAATGACTTGAAGATAAATTACAACAATGTTTAGTTGTAGTGGTACAGAATAAGATTGCCACCTGTTTCTTTCAGGAAGGTTTCTAATCTTTAAGACCAGTATAGTGGGCAAATTCAATATTGTTTTCTCCTTTTGAATTTGGCTTGTACAAATAGCATAAACTGCTGCTCCAATTTATTTATGAAGAATTTACCAATACAGTATTTGCAAAAGCCTTAATGTTTAAGATAGGAAGTTTTTAAAACTGGGGTGTAGGAGAAAGGAAAACTGTCAATTGTAAACTTCATCAAAGAGATCAATAATACTGAGTTGTGTGGTATAAACTCTACAAGTATCTTTTTGTCTATACAGAACTGGAACTTTTGGGAGGATTTCCTTAATTAAATAGACTTTCCTTTACCCCTTTAATACAGCCTTGAAGGGTTTCCATTTTTGGAGGCTTTGAAGCAGATATTAGATGCTCGTACATTTTAGGAGTGCTGTAGTTGTGTATGGTAAGAAGTTGGACTAGATAACTTTGTGGTCTCTCCCAATGTTACGATTCCAAGATTCATTTTTATAGGAACCAGATTTGCCAACACAAAAATCTTAGTATGCTTGATAGAGTCTGCCTGAGGATGTTTTGATTTCCATTGGATATAGGTTGTTTTCACCATAGATTGGAAACTTGCTATGCCTCTGTTGATAACTGTCACTTCCATTGTGATGTATGGGCTAGAGTCAACCATATGACAAATCTGTAGGCTGCAGGCCAAAGACACAGGAAAACAATGGGCTCCTAACAAATTGATAAATGTCAAGGGATGAACTCCTGTCATACCCCTTCCTTATTAGGGACTGTTCAACCCAACCATATCCTTCAGACAAAAGTCTAAGTAAATAGATGAAACTCATTCCTAGGTCTAAATGTCAACTTTTGCACTATCTAGCCAGCTGAAGGAATACAGATTCTATCAACAAAGACCTGCAAATGTGTGTGATGCAATATGGGCAGGGAGAGGAAATGCAGTTGTGAAGAAGGAGCTCTCATACTGCTAATGTTTGTTTGTATGATTTTTTAAAAAAGATGAATTAATACATTCTTGTGCACATGTTCCTCTAATATATGCATTTCTGTATAAGTTTCTGGATTGGAATGTCAGATCCAAATGCCCAAATGTAACTGCATTTCTGCCCATGTGTTTCTTGGGGAAGAATAAGTGCAATAAAAGCATCTATTAGTAAAAATGTATACAATACAGATCCTTATATCCATTATCTGCAGGGCCACAATTATATGAAACTATGGATATGAATAAACACAATTGAATTATCTCATTTTCAGTCCCAGCATACCACAGAGTTGTGTTGGAGGATCTAATGAATTCCTAGAGATAACATATTTTACATCTCTAGGATTTGTATAGGTCTTCCAAAACAACTCTATGGGAACTTGCAGCAGAAATCATTCATTTCAATAGGTTTCACTATTATCTATGATTTCCTGTTTCTACAGTCTTTTCAAGAAAGTATCTCCTATGTATTCAAGTCATGCTGAAATCTAGACCTAGAATCACCACAAGGCATTGTGAATGTGAAATGGTGGCTACTAAACCAGGGCACTCAACACACACCAAATGAATGGTGAATAATATTCAGTGAAATTTTTGCAAATTGGTTTTCTTTTTCTGAGATACAAATGTGTTTGTCTATGGGTAGATGTTCCTAAATTCTCAGACAAAGATTCTGGGTTGAGCTTGATCAGGGGCCCTTCCACACAGCCATATAACCCAGAATATTAAGGTAGATAATCCACAATATTTGCTTTGAGCTGGGTTATTTGAGTCCACACTGCCATATAATTCAATGTGGATTTTATACAGCTGTGTGGAAGGGGCATTGGTTGAGCCAGTAGACTTGAAACCAGTCAAAATACGCCTTTAAATGTGTATTTGACAGGACATTTATATATTTTGAGGAAATATGTATTTCATTAAGATCTTGAGTGAGAACACACCTTTCAACATGTTCTCAAATAAATATTTTGAAATGTTTTTTTTAATTGCAGAGACATGCAGATGTGGAACTGAATGGAGTTATGGGTGAAACATGTAGGCAGAATATGGAAAACAAACAGATAAATTTCCTCATCCAGAGAACAATACATGAAAATATGAAATATAGTGCAACCCACATATCTGAGGGACTGATGTATGTGGTTTCATTTAGCCATGTCTTACAAAAATGCCCTTTCTAGGCATTTTCTAGGTCCTTTGGGTGATTTTACAGTTTGCTTCTTCTAGAAATTAATCAAAGATTTCTCCTAGAGACCTAGGTCTTCCAGCGTGGCTCTATGGCAGGCATGGGCAAACTTGGGCCCTCCAGGTGATTTGGACTTCAACTCCCACAATTCTTAACAGTCTACCGGCTGTTAGGAATTGTGGTACTTGAAGTCCAAAACATCTGGAGGGCCCAGGTTTGTTCATGCCTGCTCTGTGGTAGGCTTCTGACTATAGTCTTTTGTTCAGTAAGGTTCATTATGGCCCATGATTTCACATGATAGTTCTGGAATGTATCCACCACAGATATGGAAGTTGTATTGTACTAGCACTGAAATTCTTTGACATATTCATATATGCTGATCACCAGAAATACGAGAAGCATCATAACAAATAGGAATAAGAATAGGTTCTAGTCATGGGACTCTTTGTTTCTACTAATCAAATTGGGTGCAAAAAACAAGAGGCCTGGGAAATGTGATTTCTTAACAGTCGTCGTTATTATGCAAAGCCTACAATTCCCTCCCCCCACGCTTTTCCTAGGGAATTGTAGTGTTAACTAGCCACAGTTGTAAGTTGCAAATTCATAAATGAATACAAATCTGTAGCTGTCATAATTGGCAGATGACACTTCCTGGAGGATAAGCATGTATACCTCCCCCGTGACGGCAGCCGTGTATAAGCAGGGCCTCTCCAGAGAGCTCTAATGTACAAATTTGTTGGCAATCTTTCCTAAGGCAGAACTGTGTTTAATTTGGAAGACTTCAACCTAGTTGGGTTGGTAAGAGAAATTAATAAGCCTCGTTTGCAGGTCAGCTTCAGTGTAATACCACATGGATATGTTTCCTTTAATAGCTAGATTCTTTATGCTTTTTCAGGGAACCATTCCTTTTTGGCATTGTGACTCGGCCCAAATTTTTGGATTCAGGAGTTTTAGTCCAGCTGCGATTAGTTGGGGAAGGAAGAGCACTTATTGTACATCAGGGATTCTGTATACGAACTGTGAATATCATACAGTAGAGTCTCACTTATCTAACATAAACAGGCCAGCAGAAGTAAAAATGTTGGATAAGGAAAAGCCTATTAAACATCAAATTACGTGACTTCCGGGTGAGCGCACTATGGCGACAGACACGGTTCATCGAAGCTCTTGATGATCCGCCCGTTGCTGGGTCTGATCGAGCCGAGCGCTCGTCTCCCCGCCGCGGATTGATACGGGGGGAGCTGCAAAGTCCGAGGTGATCTCCCAATGGCCCCAGTGACCGTCCACCCCTCAAGGGTGAAGGGTTGAGTGGGTCTGGGAATTCTAGGACGTGGCTAGACCCGGCACGAGAAGCGGGGGTTCGCCTGCCGCACAAGCTGTTCGCCGCGCTCGCCGCAATGATAGAAAGAATGAATGAATGAAAGAAAATTTTCCGGTACTGGGGGGCCCGGAAACCAAGAAACGTAAGTTTCAACCGAGATTTATTTGGCTCTTGGTCTTCCTTTAAGAAATCGACTGTTTACAGCATTAGTAAGATTGGCTATTCCTCTCTCTCTGACCATCCAAGAGGATACCAACTAAACAATTAAATAATAATATAATATCCGGTCGGGTTCGGATTTGAATTAAATGTACAAACAAACAAACAGCAAGAGGTTTGTAAAAGCAAATGTCAGTACCAGACCATAGGACCCTAGGACATTGCTAAATAGAGATAGGGAGAGGAGCAAGGGTCTGCACCCCCCTCTCTTCTTTTTTTTTTCGAAGCCTCTGCTCTAAAGGGGGAAAAAAAAACGCTGCTTGCAGACCGTGGAGCCGAGGGAACTGCCGAACGGGGGAGTCGCCGCCATTGGGGAGAGTCGCCAGGAGATGTGGTGAGGAACTTACTGACCTTGGCAAGTTGAGCTGCTGTTGTGTCTAGAGAAAAGCTCCTGATAAGGACGAGGCTAGTCTCGCGAGAGCTGGGGAGTAGTCCGCAGCCCGAGCGGGCCTACGCAACAAACCGGAAGGAAACCCGGGGGGCCGGAAAAGAAGAGACACACACACCAACAAGTGCGACACCCAAGGAATAAGAAGACACTCTCTTAGGTTCCGCAGCGTGCGCAGGAAACTGAAGGACGGACGTAATAAAAGTAAGAAAACAATAAACAAAATACGGAATAGTCTGTAAAAAGCCTAAAGGTTTACAAGGGTAACTGGAGAACTCCTAGTAATGAGCTAAGGAAAAATTAGAAAGGGATTTTGAGAGACAGTTTTGGAAGACAGTTTCGATAGTACAGTTAAGTATCTGGAAAGGAGACGCAATTGGCACCTACACTTGCGGCTAGACATATAGAAACTATATAACAGAGGCCCTTATAAACTATACATATTTATTGGGATCATATTGTATAATAACTGACTTGATGATTTGTACTGTTCCTTGATTAAGTATAAAGGGTGCGACCAGCGGAAAATCGAAACTATTAATACAATGACCTCATTGAAAGGAAGAACAGATAAAGACTGGAGGGACCTGAAAGTCCCAGCAAGAAGAAACTCAGTCTCCGCGATGGAGGAAGTTAATCTCCGGGACCTTCTCAGAGAGATCCAGAGTGTCTCGGGGAAACAAGACATAATCCAAAAAGAAGTTCAGGCAATCGCAACTAAACAGGATATCCAACATAAACAATTCCAGGAGGAAATGGCTGAACTTAAAAGGGAATTGAGAGAGGAATTGGGCTCTTTGAAGGAGGAGATCCAAAAAAATGCAGACGAGATTCAAGATTTAAAAGCAGAAAGTGTAAAGGCAGAGAAAATAAATAACAAACTGCAAAGGAAAGTGGAATTGATAGAGGCGAGAAGCAGTAGGTTGGAAAAAATGCAAGAAAGGATTGAAACAAATGAGTCAGAATACCAACTCAGACTCCGTAATGTCCATGAAGAACAAAAAGAGAATATTAAATCTATAATAATACAATTGATTGCAAGGCTAATGGACTGTCAGGAGAAAGAAGTAGATTTGCAAATTGATAAGGTCTATCGTATAAACACCAACTTTGCTAGAAAGAATAAAGTAGCGAGAGACGTAATTGTACACTTTGTCAGGAAAAGTTTTAGAAACGAAGTTCTGCAAAACAACAGAACTAAGACCATGACATATAATGATAAAAAGGTAGTTATTCTTAGAGAATTCCCCTTGTCAGTCTTGAACAGACGGAGGAAATATTTTTTTCTCACGGACGAACTGAAACGATTGCAGATAAGATTCCGATGGGAGAAATATGAAGGCATCATGCTAACATATAACGGCGAAAGGACCTGGATTACGTCGGAAGAGAAAGCGGATGAGTTTTACAGAAAGCTAAAAAAAGATCTAGCCCAGATACAAACGCCACAATCGGCTGGAAAGGGGAAAAACCCTAAGAGTTCAAAAAAAAGGAGATTCGAGTCTCCAAAGGAAGACTGCACCACTTCGACGTCGACTCGGATAGCCAAAGAAGATGAAGCGTGCGGACTAGCGGATAAAGAGGAGGAGGAAGATGAAGAATTTTTAAATGAGTGATTTCAAACAACCAATAAAACTATTTTCAAACAATATTAACGGTTTGAATGTCCCCAGTAAGAGAAAGAGAGCGTTTAACTATTTAATACATAACAACTTTAATATCATTGGTTTGCAAGAAGTCCACATCTCCCAAAAACATTATAAATATCTAATAAATAAAAAATTAGGTAAAGAGTACTTCTCTCTAGACAGGAAAAAAAAAGGGGAGTAGTTATATATGTAGATGAAAAATTTATATCAGAATTAGCATTCAAAGATCAGGAAGGCAGAATAATAGCGACAAAGATCAACACAGGTTCTGAAACAATACTACTATGTAATATTTATGTACCAAATGGCCCAAAAAGGAAGTTTGTGAAATCGTTGAGACAGTATATTGCCCAGAGTAATTTTGATCATGTGATTTTAATGGGTGATTTCAATGGGATAATAGATAAGAATTTGGACAAATCAAATGTACAAAAAAGAAAGGAAAACAATTCACTCCCACAAAATTTTATGGCATTCAAAAAAGAGTATGATTTGCAGGATATATGGAGAATTAGAAACCCAAGTCAGAAGGATTATACCCATTTTTCAAACAGGCATAAATCCTGGTCTAGGATCGATATGATTTGGGTATCAAAAACATTGGCTACGAAAATTAATGATCTAAAGATCATGTCTAGAGATTTGTCAGACCATAGCCCATTAATTATGGAAATAAATGTTAGGAGTACTACTAAAAAATGGAGATTAAACGACAATATGATTAAAAAGGAACAAGATATTATTAAATTGAGAGAAATGACCAAAGAATATTTTAAGTTCAATGACAGGCCGGAGACAACACCTAAAATTATATGGGATTCCTATAAGGCGGTGGCCAGAGGATTTTTTATCCAACAAAAAGCAATAAAAAATAAATATAAATATCAAAGATTAAAAGAACTACAAACAGAGATCGATAGTAAAGAGAGGGAATTAAAAACTAACCCAGGAAACGAGAAAATTGTTAAACAATTAGGGGTGTTAAAAAATCAAAAGAAAAATTGGGATTTAGACAAATTAGCAAATCAGATAAAATGGACAAAACAGTATGGATATGAAAATGCCAACAAGCCGGGAAAATGGCTATCAAGACTAATCAGGAAAAAAAGGGAAGCGCAACAAATATTACAAATCAAATTAAAAGATAGAGAGATAAATACTGATAAGGAGATAAGAGAAGAATTCAAAAAGTACTATAAGGAACTATATGACAAGGATCAAATTAGCGAAGATGACATAGTAGAATATCTATGCCAACAAAAACTACAGAAGATTACAGACGAACAGAGGTTAAACTTAAATAAGGTAATAGATATCGGCGAAATTAAAAAGGCAATAAAGGATTTAGATGCTAACAAAGCGCCAGGCCCCGATGGGTTCATTGCAGGCTTCTACAAAATCGAACAGGACGTTGTCCTTCAACATTTAAAAAAAATAATGAACCTGGCCCTAACCGATAAGACCATACCAGATACTTGGAAGGAAGCCGAAATCATAATGATACATAAAGAGGGGAAAGACCCGAGGGATGTAAGAAATTATCGTCCAATCTCCCTGTTAAATACAGACTATAAAATCTTTACGAAAATATTAGCGAATAGACTAACAGAATTTCTACAGACATGGACTGAAGAAGACCAGACGGGGTTCTTACCAAATCGTAGCACAAAAGACAATGTTAGAATTATTGTAGATGCCATTGAATATTATGATCAGAACTGCCAAAAAGAGGTCGGCTTTCTATCGCTGGATGCGGAGAAAGCCTTCGATAAACTTAATTGGGATTTTGTAAAACTGTTATTAAAAGAATTAGATTTTGGAATACAATTCATAAATGGAATACAATCGATTTATAATCAACAAAAAGCAAAATTAAGGATCAATGGCGAAACAACAGAAGAATTCGAAATAAAGAAGGGCACCAGGCAAGGCTGCCCGCTATCCCCTCTGATTTTCATTTTGGCGATAGAGGTACTCCTAAGATCAATTAGGAAGGATCCAAACTTAAAAGGCATCAAAATTAATAAACAAGAAATTAAAATACGGGCATTTGCGGACGATTTAATATGTATAGTAGAAAACCCAAAATCTAAATTAAAAGATTGGTTAGAAAAAATTGAAAAATTTGGTAAATTAGCGGGAGTGAGTATAAATAAAGACAAAACGGTGATCCTGACAAAGAATATTTCTTTTAAAGATCAAGAAGAAATAAAAAGGATATCAGGCTTAGAAATAGTTAAAAAAATTAGGTACCTGGGAATTTGGATCGGAGTCAAAAATAACCAACTGTTGGAACTAAATTATAGTAAAAAATGGAAAGAAATCAAAAAAGATTTAGAAAATTGGAAGGATTTAAATCTGTCTTTATTAGGAAGAATTGCGACTGTCAAAATGAACATTTTACCTAAATTACTTTATCTATTTCGGAATATACCTATTATTAGAAATATGAAGTTAATTAATGGCTGGAATAAGGAAATAAGTAGATTTATATGGAAAAACAAAAAACCCAGAATCAAATTAGCAATAATGATCACCCCAAAATCAAAAGGTGGTTTCGGCCTCCCAGATTTTAAATTATATCATGAAGCCTGTACACTAGATTGGATTATGGATTGGGTAAAATTAGAAAAAACTAAAATCTTAACACTGGAAGGTTACGACCTAAGAAAAGGTTGGCACAGCTATTTATGGTGTGACCAATTTAAAACTGAAAAAAACTTCAGAAATCACTTCATTAGATCATCCCTAATCAAAACATGGATAAAATACAAAAGATATTTTTATGGGAAAACCCCACTATGGTTTTCACCCTTAGAAGCACATCAAAGAAGACTTCTTGGTTGGAATAACTGGCCGACATATAGGGAAATCCTAAAGAAACCCTCTAGAACAGAAGAAACACCTCAAATTGAGGAATTAAAAGAACTCCAAAAAGGATATAAGAACGTATCTTGGTATCAGTATTTACAGATAAAGGAGAGTTTTAAAAAAGATAAAGAAGTAGGGTTTAATATGTGTAACGGATTCTGGGACAACATACTCTTAAGGAAAAAAAAAGTCATAACACTACTATATAATAAATTATTAGATTGGGCAACAGAAGCTGATGTAGTCAAAGAATCAATGCTAAAATGGTCAAGGGATGTAGGTCGACCGATCTTAATGGATGAATGGGAAACTATCTGGAATAAGAAAATTAAATACTGCCTAGCAACTGATCTCAAAGAAAATTGGCTAAAAACAATACATAGGTGGTACCTAACACCAAAAAAAATAGGGTATATGTTCCAGAATATAGACAATAGATGCTGGAGATGCAAAGAACAAGTCGGCTCATACCATCATATGTGGTGGAGCTGTAAGAATATTAAAAAATATTGGAAAGTAATTAGAGAGGAATGTGGAAAAATTTTAAAAATCAAATTTGAATGTAAGCCAGAAATATTTCTATTAGGACTATCCCCTATATTAGATAATAAGAGGCAAGATACAAAGGAAAATAGGAATAATGCTGAGAAAATCTTCACTTTTTTAGTAACCGCAGCTAGATTAGTAATAGCGAGATATTGGAAAGGAACAATTATCCCAACTAAAGAAATGTGGCTGGAAAAAGTAACAGAGATTAAGAATATGGATAAATTGACCTACATGGTTAAAAAGAATACTGGACGCGCCATGAAGGAAACGGATTGGTCAGATTTTGAAAAGTATCTACAAGAAGAATTAAGAAGGTGATGAATAAACAGACTGAACAGGAAGACAGAAGAGTGGAAGTCACCCCCCCCCTCCCTAGTTAGATAACCTTTCCCAGCTCTTTCCTGCTCCCTTCTTCCCTGACAACCCTCCCCATATCCACCCCATCGTCTCGACGAGACTCCTATCCCCACCCATTACCCTCCCTACCCATATCAACCCTATTCTTTCCCTTTAGTTCCCAACTGAATGTACTAAAATTCAATAAAAAAAATTAAAAAAAAAAACAAAACATCAAATTACGTTATGATTTTATAAATTAAGCACCAAAACATCACATTTTACAACAAATTGACAGAAAAAGCAGTCCAAAAGACCATTTATGAATTTAGCACCAAAACATCTCAATATATTAAAAACATTGTCTTAAAAAACATTGACAACTAACAAATTGACTACAAATAAAGATAGAATTGCATAAAATGAACTTACAGTAGCAACATTTTTGGAAATTAAATCCATAAAAGCTCAATCCTTTCTGTCTAGAAAAACAGCTGTGGATCATGGCGGGAGGCAAACTGTGTTGGATAATCCAGAACGTTGGCTAAGTGAATGTTGGATAAGTGAGACTCTACTGTATTATGATAGGGAAGCGGAGCATCCATGTTTGAAGATAGGATACAATTGAACCTAAATAGCAGTGCAATGGCAAATATTGTAATTGAGGAATGCATCATGACCAGGGATTGAAAGAACATTAGGAAATAGTTTAAAGTGGGCCAAAACATGTTTTGCAAATGTTAGACAAGATTGGAAAAATCTGGCATGGCAAAATTTGAAAAAAAAAATTGCAGAGAAATTGACAGTGCAGGAAATAGCAGTTTCTGTGCAGGAAATAACATATTCTGCATAAAAAATAATATTTGTACAGATAAGGCTGTTTCTGGAATCATAACGCCATGTGGCTATTTTGTGCTGAATAATCCCAAGTCTGGCCTCTTCAACTAAATTAACACTTCACACATCTTACGAAGTGCTGAATATCCTCAAAGGTTTCCACCTCAAGAAAGTTGATTAGTTTTAAGGAGTCCTGTTTGCTGTGATGCAGAAATACAGCTGCACCTCCAGAAATAGCAAGACTTGAAAGCTGCATCCTCATTTCATTTACTTGCCAGAGCACAGAATTGCTATGGTACTTTGCTACATGACTCTGACAGTGATATCATTAGGATTGGTGTCACCCAGTGTGGTAACTCATACAGACACCCAATGGTTCTTCTCTCATATCAGATCACAATGATGTATGTAAAATAGCAGACTTTTTTTAAAAAAATAGTGCTTATAAAAGAATTAGCAGCCTCTTAGCCAATGACATATGTTTGTATCATTTGCAAACAAAGCTATGTGATTTGAAATGTCATTGTAATTGGTTACACGCCTTGGTTACATCCATATTGGATTACTGCAACGTGTTCTACATGGGGCTGCCTTTGAAGACAGCCCGGAAATTCCATCTGGTACAAATATCCTCAGCCAGGCTCTTAACTGGAGCTGATTATAGGGTGCGTACAATGACCCTATTAAAGCAGTTTCACTGGTTGCCAATAAGTTGCCAGGCCCAATTCATGGTGCAGGTTATGACCTATAAAGCCCTAAACAGTTTGGGCCCCACCTATCTCCATGATCGCATCTCCCCTTATGTACTGGCACGGACTCTTAGATCTTTTGGCGAGACCCTCCTCTTGCTCCTGCCACTGTCTCAAATGTGGTTGGTGGAGATGAAGGAGAAGGCCTTCTTGACGGCCTATGGAACGCCCTTATCAAGGAGATAAGGCAAGCCCCGACACTAACCTACTTCCATAGGTAAAGGTAAATGTTTCCCCTGACATTAAGTCCAGTCATGTCTGACTCTGGGGTGTGATGCTCATCTCCATTTCTAAGCTGAAGAGCCGGAATTGTCCATAGACACCTCCAAGGTCATGTGGCTGGCATGACTGCATGGAGTGCCGTTACCTTCCCTCTGGAGCGGTACCTATTGATCTACTCACATTGGCATGTTTTCGAACTGCTAGGTTGGCAGGAGCTGGAGCTAACAGCGGCCACTCACGCTGCTCCCGGGGTTTGAACTTGGGACCTTTCAGTCTGCAGCTTCGCACTTTAACGCACTTCGCCACCGGGGCTCCTTAACCTATTTCCATAGGGACCTGAAAGCTTGGTGGTTCCAGAAGGCCTTTGAAAATGATTAATCCCAGATCTTACTCATGCCTCCAGACAGCCTGGAGACCGAGTAACCCAGGCCCTATCAGTTGCACTTTATTTACCCCCAGCTCTATGTTTACTTTGCTGCATTATCTCTGACCCAGCCTTTTACAGTGTCTTGGCCCACCCTGGAATGCTGATCATGGGTAGCAGAATCCACACAATGGAATAATTTAGAATCGAGATTTAATCTTTAATTTTGAATGAGTATATTGAATTAATAGTAATTATGTTTGTGTTTTACTATGTTGTGATGTATGTTTTTTATGTTGATATTGAGTGATTTACCTATATTGGAAACCGCCTTGAGTCCCTTTGGGGAGTTAGAGTGGTATACAAATAAAGATTGTTAAAGATTATTAATGTTATTGTAATTGAGTAATAATGACAGCTGTGATTGGAGTGCATAATAATAATAATAATAATAATAATAATAATAATAATGAAAAACAACAGGAAAAACTCAGCCGCTATCAGGACCTCAAGATTGAACTTCAAAGACTCTGGCAGAAACCAGTGCAGGTGTTCCCGGTGGTGATCGGCACATTGGGTGCTGTGCCAAAAGATCTCAGCCGGCATTTGGAAACAATAGACATTGACAAAATTACGATCTGCCAACTGCAAAAGGTCACCCTGCTGGGATCTGCACGCATCATCCGAAAATACATCACACAGTCCTAGACACTTGGGAAGTGTTCGACTTGTGATTTTGTGAAAACAAAATCCAGCATATCTATCTTGTTTGCTGTGTCATACAATAATAATAATGATAATAATAATAATAATAATAATAATAATAATATTAATAATAATAATAATTTATTTGTAGCCCACCCTATCTCCCTGAGAGGACTGAATTAGAAAGATAAATTAGCAGAAAGAGTTACTTTTTTTAGATATATAGGAATAGTATAAGAAACATGGGTGTATGAAAAATGTTTTGTTGGTTAGATCTAACTAGAAAGATATTTTTAAAAATAATAAAATTCTTCTGAAAGACTATACAATGATTTTGTAGACGGTCATTTGGTATCACCACTTCTGATGGTGTCAGCAAGTGCAGTTTGAACCCACTCCATCCCTGTAATGCCACAGACACTGGTGATGTCACTGGGCACCGGTAATACTTTGTGATGTGTCCAAAGTTCACCCTTCCTGGTATTTTCCAGTATTTTACAGTTGAGCCCCTTGTGATGACTCAACTGTAATTGAGGGCATTTACCCTTTGGCCTTGTCTGTTCCTGGCCACTGCTTGGAAGCAGGATGTGGGCCCTGATGGACTTTGAATTGAATCTAGTGGCAATTCCTTACAGTCTTACAAAACTTTCTCATTGTTTTGCAGAGCTATCCGTTTCCTTTTGAGATTGGCGTTTTCTGCGTGGGGTTGCTAATGCTCTCATTCAGTGGCATAATTGTTATGGGGGTTGCATATAAAAGCCAATCATGTGTTAATTCATTTGGTATTCATTGTGAGACCTTTAATCATACTGGATTAATTTGTTATAAATGCGGATATAATATGTTATTTCATAATATCGCCATTGTAATTTAGCAATTAAATAGTCAGCTATTATTTCAATCACTGCCCAGATTTTTTATCGTGTTACAGCTCTTTTGCTCTGTAGCGAATTAAGTTATCCCATGTAAAGGACAATGGCATCAGCTGTCTTGCTCTCTCTCCCTTTTTCTTTCTGGGAACAGGAAGACAAAGGAGAGTTATCGGTACAATGTACGCTCGATATTATCACAATCCCATCCAACCACCCACCTCAAGTGTTCCTTTCAGATCAGTGAACAGAAACAAAAAGAATAATTAATACCAAGAGTATTAGGAACTGTACTAACATCATGTATAGGTTTAAGCACTGCAACTTGGCTTTTCCCAGTTGAAGCTTCCACAAAGTCAATGGTATTAAGGCTTGTAAGAAAAATCAGTGGGAATGCAAGAGCCCTTAGTGCAGGCCTACACAACTATGGCCCATGGGCTGGAAACAGCCTACTGTGTTTTCCCGAAAAGAAGACAGTGTCTTATATTAATTTTTACCCCCAAAGATGCTCTAGGTCTTATTTTCAGGGGATGTCTTATTTTTCCATGAAGAAGAATTCACATTTATTGTTGAACCAAAAAAATGAACATTTATTATATACTCTACAGTAGTTGTCATCAGAAACCAGCATAACCAGACAAACTGTGAATCCTATCAAGAATTTCTTATTACTACCAATATTTCCATGTACAACACTCTATAATATGTACATTTACCGATCCTGCATGCTCTGGTGTTCTGTTTGGCGGGCATGCTTCCAAACAAAAACTTTGCTAGGTCTTACTTTCGGGGGAGGCCTTATATTTAGCAATTCAGCAAAACCTCTACTAGGTCTTATTTTCTGAGGATGTCTTATTTTAGGGGAAACAGGGTACTAAGGGCTTCCCTTTTGCCTATGGGATGGGCTTCCCCTTTGTTGGTTGGCCCTTCCCATGCTTGCTTTCCTGGTCTTTGCCCCTTCACCAGCCTTATGCTCTTCCCATGGGCGAAAGCAAGAAGTAGGGCTTCCCCTTTGCTCATTGGCCCTTCCCATTCCTGCCTTCCTGGCAGGGAGGGATGGCCCACAGAGGGTTTTTTTTCCCTTCATATTGGCCCTTTACAAGGCCCTTTACAAGGGCCAAGTAGTGCAGGTCTGCCCTAGAGGGTCAGTCCAGCTGTGAAGGCCATAGGTTTGCTACGAGTGATTTTCCCAATCAGTTTTCAAAGACAATAGCATCAAATTGTCTTAGAGCTATGGTGACCTCATGAATGAGAGATCTCCAAATGTTTTAGGCCTCTTCCACAAAGCTGAAAAAATCCCACATTATCTGCTTTGAAATGGAATATGTGGCACTGTGGACTCAGATAACCTAGTTCTAAGCAGATATTGTGGGATTTTCTGCCTTGATATTCTGAGTTAGATGGTGGTGTGGAAGGGCTCTTAGTTATCAGTTGCCTTGCTCAGGGCAACCATCACTTCCTTGATTGGCGCACGCTGGTGAGCAGGCTGGTGAGCAGCCTGCTGCAATAAATCACTCTGACCATGAGGTCATGAGTTCGAGGCCAGCCCATGGCGGGGTGAGCACCTGTCAATTAAAAATGAAAAATAGCCCCTGCTTGTTGCTGACCTAGCAACCTGAAAGATAGTTGCATCTATCATGTAGAAGATAAGGAACCACTTATAAAAAGTGGGGAGGCAAATTTAACTAATTTACGATGTTGGAATGAGGAAGTGCAGTCAGAGTGGATGATGAAGCAGCTGCTCCCCCCCTGTGGCCAGAATCGAACATCCCCTCAGGAGAAGGTTAAATTGTTTCTGCGTCTGCCTGTCTCTGTTTGATGTGTTTATGGGCATTGAATGTTTGCCCTATATGTGTATAATGTGATCCGCCCCGAGTCCCCTTCGGAGTGAGAAGGGCAGAATATAAATACTGTAAATAAATAAACTGTAGTGTTGTCTCCCTCTTCCCCCACTACCTTCTGCTTTACTAAATACTGTCACATTTTCTAATCAGGGCCCTTCTAGATAGATCTTATTTCCCAGGATCTGAGCCCAGGTTTTCTGCTTTAAACTGGATTATATGAGTCTGCACTGCCAGATCATCTGGGATAAACAGAAAACCTGGGATCAGATCCTGGGATCTAGGGCCTTTATGGAAGGGCCCTCTTTTACATCATCTTATAATGTGTATAACAGCCTCAGTTTTGTTTCTTCACTTCTAATGAGGGTTCAGGTTTCTGTTAACCTTACAAACCCATTAAAACCCCATTATTCCAGGGAAGCCCACAAAACCTGTAGACATTTTTGGACTTTTTTGCCAGGAAATCTTTCAAGAGGGAAAAGAGAGAGATAGGAAACCTCACTCACTACTGACAACTTACGGCTCATCCAGACAATCCCAAAATGTGGGACTTGTCTCAGTTTTTCCTGGAGGCATCCAAACGACACCTCCAGTAAAAGCAAATTAATGTGGAATAAAGCAGGTTTTGTTGGTTTATTCCATATAAATTAAATACATAATTAGATCTGGGTCTTCCTGAAAGGCCTGGGTCTAATGAGGTAATGGGCCTGTGGGGACTGACTCCTGTGGTTGCGTTCACAGTTTTGCAGTTTGGGGGTCCTCCGGGACACAGCATTAAACCTGGAATCCCAGATATCAGCAGTGGCAAGGAAGGTCTTTGCACAATTAAAACGTGTGCACCTACTGTGCCCATTCCTTGAGAAGCCAGATCTGTCTACGGTGATCCACGTCTTAGTTACATCCCGTCTGGATTACTGTAATGTGCTCTATGTGGGGCTGCCTCTGAAGAGTGCTCAGAAACTTCAACTGGTCCAAAGAGCTGCAGTCAGGTTGCTCACTGGGGCTGGCTACTGGGACCGGACAACCCCGCATTGCAACAGCTCCACTCCCAGTAGCCAGCCCCAGTGAGCAACCTACTGGGACCGGATGACCCCCCGTTGCAGCAGTTCCACTCGGAGCCTCCGATGGCCTAGGGGATAAAAGCCTTGTGACTTGAAGGTTGGGTTGCTGACCTGAAGGTTGCCAGGTTCGAATCCCACCCGGGGAGAGCGCGGATGAGCTCCCTCTATCAGCTCCATCTCAATGCGGGGACATGAGAGAAGCCTCCCACAAGGATGGTAAAACATCAAAACATCCGGGCGTCCCCTGGGCAACGTCCTTGCAGATGGCCAATTCTCTCACTCCAGAAGCAACTCCAGTTGCTCCTGACACAAAAAAAAGCAGCTCCACTGGCTGCCAGTCTGTTTCTGGAAAAAATTCAAAGTGCTGGTTATGACCTTTAAAACTCTAGATGGTTCAGATCTAGTTTTAGTGGTTTTTAACTGGGAATTTTTAAATACTGGTTATATTTAATCCTGTTTTAATGTTAGTATATTTGTATATTTTAACTGTTATGTTGATGCTTTTATGTTAAGCTGCTTTGAGTCCCCTTCGGGGGTGATAAAATGGGGAATAATAATAATAATAATAATAATAATAATAATAATAATAATAATAATAATAATTTCTACCCTTATCCTTGAAACACTGATTTAGACCCCACTTAAATCACTTTTATGTGGTTGGGATTCTGTAGTTCCAGAGGTACGTCTTTCTCATCCAAGCCTACTCTTGCCTCAGGACATGATCGGCACTCCAAGCAAAGAGCCAAATGCCATTAGTTTTCTTAAAACTTATTTTACTCCTTCAACATTCTTCAGAGATATCACCTGAGGAGAAATCTCAGCATTCACTTTGAACTTCACTTTAGTGTTGTGATGACAGCCTAGGGATGTATGGAACTCCCTCTGAGAAAGCTTGCAACTCACATCCTCATAAAGATCTCCTGAGAACAAACACCCAATTTCTCTTTGAGTTTTGCTGTAGGCAAAAAAAAAATGTTTAAAATATTGTGGCAGCACCAATTCACGTGCTCTCATACTGGCAAAGATGCATTTGAAATAAGAGTCTGTGTCCTTTTAGTTGAAGTAAACTGTCCTTTTTGGGCTATCACTCTCTGAGCAATCACTAGTCATGCTGGTTGAAGAAATCTGGAAACTGAAGCCCAAAAATTGTTCTTTCCAAGTTTCATTTATCCATGTCTGACAAAATATGTCATCTCTAGTCATTGCCTATTAGGCCCAGCAATGTTACTTATAATATTCCTGGAGTAGAAGTCCTTCTTTTCAATAGAGTATTATCCATGGTTACATGTATGACATCCAAGAATATATTCCCTTCAAATATGAGGCTTACAGTGTATTATTTTTATAGGAGAGGTGAAATTGTTTAACAGCAAAGGAATTTTGTTGCAAGGAATACTAGCTTCAGACCACTGGTGTTTGTTTGGATTCAGATAGCACGGGCAGTGAAAGAGAAAATGTGTGAGAATAATACAATCCAGAATTTTGACTAGATTCCACTAGTAAACGGTGAAGAACAAGTATTGATCACAATAGCCTCCATAACTACATCCCAAGTAGAGGTCAAAAATTAGGATGCTACATTGAACCACAATCTGTTTACAGCTCAAGGCTCACCCAGGAAAGATAATGGGTCATGATTACTGAACCAGCTTCAAAAACAGTCCATTACAATGAGAACAATATGCAATATTGTATTCATTTGGATGAGGTGAGGTGTTACATAGGAATTGTGTGTCATAAATCTCCCTCTTTGAAATTGCTCATTTATTGTGCTGTGAAACATTTGTGTTCATGTTCTATGTCTCTGTGCACATCTGTAGACTCAATTTACCTTATGTGCAAACTGAAAATGGAGGCATGTTGGTCATTTATATGGTAAGGAATTGAATGACATATCATCACCCAAGTAGTATTTTCAAACTCCCCCCTCCCTCTCTATGTAATTGTAAAAAATGTGATGATCATGGGGGGGGGGGGGGGGTTTGGAAAATTAGAAAATTGCTCCACTGCAGTATCTTTCCCTTTTATATAGAACTGTAGACTAAAGAGAAATGCTCTGACTTAGTTCTAAGCAGATATTGTGGGATTTTCTGCCTTGATATTCTGAGTTAGATGGTGGTGTGGAAGGGCTCTTAGTTATCAGTTGCCTTGCTCAGGGCAACCATCACTTCCTTGATTGGCGCACGCTGGTGAGCAGGCTGGTGAGCAGCCTGCTGCAATAAATCACTCTGACCATGAGGTCATGAGTTCGAGGCCAGCCCATGGCGGGGTGAGCACCTGTCAATTAAAAATGAAAAATAGCCCCTGCTTGTTGCTGACCTAGCAACCTGAAAGATAGTTGCATCTATCATGTAGAAGATAAGGAACCACTTATAAAAAGTGGGGAGGCAAATTTAACTAATTTACGATGTTGGAATGAGGAAGTGCAGTCAGAGTGGATGATGAAGCAGCTGCTCCCCCCCTGTGGCCAGAATCGAACATCCCCTCAGGAGAAGGTTAAATTGTTTCTGCGTCTGCCTGTCTCTGTTTGATGTGTTTATGGGCATTGAATGTTTGCCCTATATGTGTATAATGTGATCCGCCCCGAGTCCCCTTCGGAGTGAGAAGGGCAGAATATAAATACTGTAAATAAATAAACTGTAGTGTTGTCTCCCTCTTCCCCCACTACCTTCTGCTTTACTAAATACTGTCACATTTTCTAATCAGGGCCCTTCTAGATAGATCTTATTTCCCAGGATCTGAGCCCAGGTTTTCTGCTTTAAACTGGATTATATGAGTCTGCACTGCCAGATCATCTGGGATAAACAGAAAACCTGGGATCAGATCCTGGGATCTAGGGCCTTTATGGAAGGGCCCTCTTTTACATCATCTTATAATGTGTATAACAGCCTCAGTTTTGTTTCTTCACTTCTAATGAGGGTTCAGGTTTCTGTTAACCTTACAAACCCATTAAAACCCCATTATTCCAGGGAAGCCCACAAAACCTGTAGACATTTTTGGACTTTTTTGCCAGGAAATCTTTCAAGAGGGAAAAGAGAGAGATAGGAAACCTCACTCACTACTGACAACTTACGGCTCATCCAGACAATCCCAAAATGTGGGACTTGTCTCAGTTTTTCCTGGAGGCATCCAAACGACACCTCCAGTAAAAGCAAATTAATGTGGAATAAAGCAGGTTTTGTTGGTTTATTCCATATAAATTAAATACATAATTAGATCTGGGTCTTCCTGAAAGGCCTGGGTCTAATGAGGTAATGGGCCTGTGGGGACTGACTCCTGTGGTTGCGTTCACAGTTTTGCAGTTTGGGGGTCCTCCGGGACACAGCATTAAACCTGGAATCCCAGATATCAGCAGTGGCAAGGAAGGTCTTTGCACAATTAAAACGTGTGCACCTACTGTGCCCATTCCTTGAGAAGCCAGATCTGTCTACGGTGATCCACGTCTTAGTTACATCCCGTCTGGATTACTGTAATGTGCTCTATGTGGGGCTGCCTCTGAAGAGTGCTCAGAAACTTCAACTGGTCCAAAGAGCTGCAGTCAGGTTGCTCACTGGGGCTGGCTACTGGGACCGGACAACCCCGCATTGCAACAGCTCCACTCCCAGTAGCCAGCCCCAGTGAGCAACCTACTGGGACCGGATGACCCCCCGTTGCAGCAGTTCCACTCGGAGCCTCCGATGGCCTAGGGGATAAAAGCCTTGTGACTTGAAGGTTGGGTTGCTGACCTGAAGGTTGCCAGGTTCGAATCCCACCCGGGGAGAGCGCGGATGAGCTCCCTCTATCAGCTCCATCTCAATGCGGGGACATGAGAGAAGCCTCCCACAAGGATGGTAAAACATCAAAACATCCGGGCGTCCCCTGGGCAACGTCCTTGCAGATGGCCAATTCTCTCACTCCAGAAGCAACTCCAGTTGCTCCTGACACAAAAAAAAGCAGCTCCACTGGCTGCCAGTCTGTTTCTGGAAAAAATTCAAAGTGCTGGTTATGACCTTTAAAACTCTAGATGGTTCAGATCTAGTTTTAGTGGTTTTTAACTGGGAATTTTTAAATACTGGTTATATTTAATCCTGTTTTAATGTTAGTATATTTGTATATTTTAACTGTTATGTTGATGCTTTTATGTTAAGCTGCTTTGAGTCCCCTTCGGGGGTGATAAAATGGGGAATAATAATAATAATAATAATAATAATAATAATAATAATAATAATAATAATAATAATTTCTACCCTTATCCTTGAAACACTGATTTAGACCCCACTTAAATCACTTTTATGTGGTTGGGATTCTGTAGTTCCAGAGGTACGTCTTTCTCATCCAAGCCTACTCTTGCCTCAGGACATGATCGGCACTCCAAGCAAAGAGCCAAATGCCATTAGTTTTCTTAAAACTTATTTTACTCCTTCAACATTCTTCAGAGATATCACCTGAGGAGAAATCTCAGCATTCACTTTGAACTTCACTTTAGTGTTGTGATGACAGCCTAGGGATGTATGGAACTCCCTCTGAGAAAGCTTGCAACTCACATCCTCATAAAGATCTCCTGAGAACAAACACCCAATTTCTCTTTGAGTTTTGCTGTAGGCAAAAAAAAAATGTTTAAAATATTGTGGCAGCACCAATTCACGTGCTCTCATACTGGCAAAGATGCATTTGAAATAAGAGTCTGTGTCCTTTTAGTTGAAGTAAACTGTCCTTTTTGGGCTATCACTCTCTGAGCAATCACTAGTCATGCTGGTTGAAGAAATCTGGAAACTGAAGCCCAAAAATTGTTCTTTCCAAGTTTCATTTATCCATGTCTGACAAAATATGTCATCTCTAGTCATTGCCTATTAGGCCCAGCAATGTTACTTATAATATTCCTGGAGTAGAAGTCCTTCTTTTCAATAGAGTATTATCCATGGTTACATGTATGACATCCAAGAATATATTCCCTTCAAATATGAGGCTTACAGTGTATTATTTTTATAGGAGAGGTGAAATTGTTTAACAGCAAAGGAATTTTGTTGCAAGGAATACTAGCTTCAGACCACTGGTGTTTGTTTGGATTCAGATAGCACGGGCAGTGAAAGAGAAAATGTGTGAGAATAATACAATCCAGAATTTTGACTAGATTCCACTAGTAAACGGTGAAGAACAAGTATTGATCACAATAGCCTCCATAACTACATCCCAAGTAGAGGTCAAAAATTAGGATGCTACATTGAACCACAATCTGTTTACAGCTCAAGGCTCACCCAGGAAAGATAATGGGTCATGATTACTGAACCAGCTTCAAAAACAGTCCATTACAATGAGAACAATATGCAATATTGTATTCATTTGGATGAGGTGAGGTGTTACATAGGAATTGTGTGTCATAAATCTCCCTCTTTGAAATTGCTCATTTATTGTGCTGTGAAACATTTGTGTTCATGTTCTATGTCTCTGTGCACATCTGTAGACTCAATTTACCTTATGTGCAAACTGAAAATGGAGGCATGTTGGTCATTTATATGGTAAGGAATTGAATGACATATCATCACCCAAGTAGTATTTTCAAACTCCCCCCTCCCTCTCTATGTAATTGTAAAAAATGTGATGATCATGGGGGGGGGGGGGGGTTTGGAAAATTAGAAAATTGCTCCACTGCAGTATCTTTCCCTTTTATATAGAACTGTAGACTAAAGAGAAATGCTCTGACTTATAAATAAAATACCAGTATAACTAGTGTAAGCTAGGTGTACTGAGAATTTTTCTTGAGTCTAAAGTTTTTATCGAGTCTAAAGTTGTGTTTTTTTCTGAGCTTCAAAGATGCTACTTGGAAATATACTGACTTCCATTCAGAATTCCAATTTACAGAATTGAAAAGAAATAATTTGTTTACTTTCATGTCATTTTAAATATTCCCTTTTGCTGCTGATGCTGAAGCAACCATCTTTTCTGCATAATGATTAGATTGTTCGTTTTTTTTTTGTTCCTCGTGTTTGTCAACAGCTTGCTAAATTAAGTTTCACATGCCGGGATGGCTTCCATGTGAGGCCCAATGAAATCAATGCCTTTGCTGAGATAAATGGGTGTTTGACAAAGACAGTGGGGAAAATGCATATTTTCCTGTGTCCATTTAGCAATGAAACACAATTCATCATCTAGTTTCTGATGAATCAGCAGATGCTTTCTTCAAAGAGCAACCTGAACTAACTAACTGCTTTGACATTAAGACAGGATGGCAAAATAAATGTCTCAACAGCAAGAACAAGAACTTGGTATCAAAACATTTCCAAGACACACAGCTTCAAGGAAAATACAGTTTTTCAAAACATAAACTTCCATTCGACATAATAATGTCAGAGAAAACAGCTACATTCTTATAAGCTTCCTGCAGCCCTACTTTTCTTTTCCCCGAGGTAAAGCATACAGGTTTAGAATGATTCAAAAAGAGTGTATGATAGGACCACAAAGTTTGCAAACAAGCAAACCATCAGTTAAGGCATCCAACAGTTCCTAACTAGTAGGCTTGTGCATTTCGAGTGAATTGCTATCCATTTCTGTTTGCCAGTTACCAGAAGCCCCCCATATCAATTTCCCAGTGCCTCCCGAAAACAGGTGCCCTGCTGAATGGACATTTTCATTTAGCATCCAAAAAAACTGCTTTTTTCAGCTCATTGGTGGCAATGGGGAACTTAGAAGGCTCTCCTTTCCCCAGGGAGCTTTTCCTTTCTTTCTTTTAAGGGAGCCTTAGCCTGGGTGTCAGTAAAGGGGTTAGGAAAATACCTTATCTATCCCATTATGAGGGGAGACTTTCCACAGCGTCCCCTTTGATATTCTTCATGGAAGGATTTTGAAAAGCATCAGTTACCACTCTTAAGTTTCTGGATCCTTTCCCTTCTGTTTGCAGAGGAGGAGACTGGATTTACTGCTTCTTAAATCTGTTTTAATCTAAAGGAGAGGCAGTTGCCCATGCTTTTTTAACTCCCAGCACCAGAAGCTTCCAAGGCATTTTAAGGAGGACCAGGGAAGGAAGAGCAATGACCTGGAGCTCAGTCGAGCTATCCTCCCTGTACTACCTTAAAAATTCCCTCACTTGCCTGCAAGGATGCAATCTTCCTTCTGCTTGGGGTTATGCTTCCTTAAAGCTGTTTCTACTTTCTATCTAGAGGAGAAGGAACCTCCAGTGGCCTAGGGGATAAAAGCCTTGTGACTTGAAGGTTGGGTTGCTGACCTGAAGGCTGCCAGGTTCAAATCCTACCCGGGGAGAGCGCGGATGAGCTCCCTCTATCAGCTCCAGCTCCATGCGGGGACATGAGAGAAGCCTCCCACAAGGATGGTAAAGCATCAAAACATCCAGGCATCCCCTGGGCAACGTCCTTGCAGACGACCAATTCTTTCACTCCAGAAGCGACTCAAGTTGCTCCTGACACGAAAAAAAAATCTAGAGGAGAGGTAGGCTTCTCTTTTTGTTTGTTGAGATTACTATTATTATTAATTATTATTATTATTATCTTTTTGAAGTATTTTCTGAAGGAGTGGAAGAGAAGGAGTAAAAGAAGGTAAAAGGGTGACTCTCCATTTCCAAGTCCCCAAAAGCATGTGCACACACTCCACTCACCATCCCTCTGTCCCCAACTCCAGTCAGTCCCACTAAATAAAAATAATCAGGAAAACAAAGGAAAATTTTAAAAAAATCAACTCTGACCCAGAATAGGGGAGTAGAAGTCGAGGTTGACTCCCACTTGCTTTCATGTCGGGTGGGTGTTCATACCGAGAGGGCCTTTACCGTTATGGGGTCCTGAAGTACTGATGGTACCGAAGGAAACAGAAGAAACAGAGGAAATGAAATCTGCGCACAACCCTACTAACTAGTGATACTATTACTTCCTTCAGTCTAGACACTATTCTTCTTTTAGTGAGGCCTATAATTGCATTTTTGTTTGCTGCATCACACTATTGATTCATGTTGAGTTTGAGTACTACACTTAGGGAGAACACATGAAATGTACAGATATAGGATGGGTAAACCAGTCCTGACAGCAACCCATGTGAATGGGATCTAGTAGTCTTAGTAGACCACAAGCTGAATATGTGTCAACAGGGTGATATGGCAGCTAAAAAAGCCAATGCAATCCTTGGCTGTATCAATAGGAGAATAGAGGCTAGATGGAGGGAAGTCATATTTATTCTGCTTTGATCAGACCTCACCTGGAATACTGTTTCCCCTTATAGGCACCACAATTCAAGAAGGCTATTGACAAATTGGAAGATGTACAGAGGAAGGCAATCAAAATGGGTATAAAAACCATGCCTTGAGGGGAGCAGTTTAGGGAGCTGTGTATGTTTAGCTTAAAGAAAGGAAAGACCAGAGTTGTTTAAATATTTGAAATGATATCATATTGAAGATGAAGCCAGCATGTTTTTCTTACTGCTGCAAAGGCTAGGATATAGAACAAGGGGTTCAAACTGCAGGAAAAGAGATTCCACCTAAACATTAGGAAGAACTTCCTGACATTAAGAAGTGTTTCATAGTGGAATATGCCCAAGAGTGTGGTTGAGTCTCCTGCTTTATATGTCTTTAAACAGAGACTGGATGTTCACCTGTCAAGAGTATTTTGATTATGTATTCGAATGAATGACCCTTATGGTCTCTTCAAACTCTATGATTTCATGGATTTTACCCATGCAAGGGCCAAAGTTCTCTACATAAGCACGTGTGAAATTCAACAGGCTTTCAGTGCTTGCAAGGAAACATGCCTTATTTTCTCCAATCTAGTTCAGTGGGTGAAGCTACTCCATGCAGATTTGTGACAATTTACATTCTAGATGGGGACAAATAGGATGATCCAGGCATCTATAGTGCTCTCTCAGTTTGAGTCCTGGAAGAATTATCATACTGTTCTGCAATGGAAACATTTGTTTTTTTAAAAAAACAAGATGAAGGGAAGAATATGTTGAGTATGGAGACCAAGAGACATACCTGGGTTGCCAACAATGAGAAATAGAGCAATCTCAACATTAGTAACGAGGTGAATACTGCATTGCCAGAAATAACTTCCAGCTAAATAGAACCTCTTGCATATGCAATGAGAGCTCAGCCGCTATTATTCCAGGTAGAACTAAAGGAGATAGGGCTATTTAGTGGATGATTGGGTGAATGTATTCGAGAAATAATGAAGTATAAATACATGCATTTAAAGAATATAGCTGGTGAATAAACAAGTGAAGAGGACATGCAACAATTTTAGAAAGAAAACTGTGTATCTATGTCAAACTATTCACCATGTATGCAAACACTGAAGCAGAACTTCAGAAAGTGAGTTGTGGAGATGCAACTTTCCAGAAAATCCTGTTATACTTTTCTGAGATTTGGTGTGGATAGGATAGTGCACATATGTTTGTATTTATAATCTTAAAGAACCTAAATTTTTGAGATTTAAGTTCTCTGGAATTTGCAGGTGACCATGCCCTTCTATTATACCATTTTAATCAACTTTTTGTATCTGTTCTACATTTCCCCCTTCATTTTAGAAGTTTGAAATTCCTCTTGTAGGGCTCGCTTCTTTTTATTTAAATATTGTTTATTTATAAATACATTTACATACTGCCTTTGAGCACGTCCTACTTAAGTGCCCTTGAGGTGGTTTATAACAATCACATAAAATCCAGGAAAGAAAATTGAGACTGTAGAAATATACAAAAGGTAGCACAATTAAGACTCACTTCTTGATAGTAAGTGGTTTAAGACCAGATTCTGGCAGTTTGGGCCCACTCTTTGCCTTTGGTCCTACCCATCACTAGAATTTGGTCCCATAAAAATTGTCAGATAAGAAATGTTTTTCGCTCTTGCTGAAACCCACAGGTGGGAATCATGTATTGTTTGCAAAAAGATTTTGGGGGCATCTGGGGCTGCCAAACTTTGGCTAAGATGTCACAATTCCATTTGGTGCTGACATAAGGAAGTGAGGCCCTTGGCCTCTAGACATTGCTCATTCCTACTATAAATTGCCCTCGGTGGCACAATGGGTTAAACCATTGTTGCTTGCAGGACTGCTGACCAAAAAGTCATCAATTCAAATCCGGGAGCGGGATGAGCTCCCGTCTGTCAGCTCTAGCTTCCCATGTGGAGACATGAGAGAAGCCTCCCACAGGTTGGCAAAACATTGGGGGCGTCCCCTGGGCGACATCCTTGCAGACGGCCAATTCTCACACCAGAAGCGACTTGCAGTTTCTCAAGTTGCTCCTGCCATGAAAAAAACCTGTAAATGTACCTAACATTGGGGCATTGCTCACTCAATATGGACTGAGTATCCTGGAATAATATATTGATTTATATTTCATGACATGATGGGAAATTTAAATGGTAAAACCTATAAAGTAGGTGGTGGAGTCATATCACATCTTGAGAAAGAACAGTGAGGTTTTTGATAATGCAATTTCTTGGATGGCTGCTAGCTAACTGGTATGTCAGGCAATTGCAATCCCCTAAACAACTTTTCCAAGTTATAATTTATGATCATAGGAAAGGGCCCACAAAGAACATCATGTCAAAAGATCATGCAAACCTAGAGACTAACCCCTTGTCACACCACAGAGCTAGCACCAATGTAGATTCTCAAGTCATGTTTCTTTAGGGCAAAGACCGTGTTCTTTTAACCCAAGATCTTTAAAGGTGCGCATATATGTGTTATGGCACAGATTGCCATAAGTCTCCAAAAGGATAGAGTTCATATCTATTTGTAATGATTTTTGTTCCATCTTCACTTCCAACGTTTAAGGGCAGCAGAGATGAGAAGAAGGGTGCAATTCAAATCATGTCAAAGCCCAATTTAAAAGTGCAGCATGCTTGTTTGTAACACTATTCGAAAATTGAACCAGACCAAAAGGTCTGCTTTCCTCAAGCTGTTCTTTGTGGGTGGCTCACAGTTGTATCCCTGAGGGAGTGGATGCACACACAGTATGCCTTATGGGAATGAGAAGATGGAAACATAATAAGCTGAAAAATGTGATCATTAGGGTCAGTAAGTAATAATTTCACAGGGCAGTGTAACAGCAGCAATCATAGTCATAACAATATATTAGGATGCTATTTTTGGCCATCAAGGCATCTGGCATTCCAGAAGTGCCCCATGAAATATTGAAGTCTTTTGGAATCCCTTTTTGAAATATTGGTCACTAGGGGAGATTCACACCTGCTTCATACATTGACTAGGCCAATGGGGCAATTCACATGGGGAAGAAATTAGCATGAGGCTTCCTCACTATTACAGAGGACTGATATAGATGTTCTCTACACAGAGATGATACAAAAGTAGAAAAGTCTAATCAGTATAATATCTTTCCCCTTAACGTTTCGTACTGATGGAAAGCTCACCTCATAAGAAAATTGCATAGATGGGAAGAATTTTCTCCCCATATCAGAAAATGGCACAGAGGTGTATCTGTATTAAGCAGGAGTGGAAATGTTTGCTCCATGGCCCACCTGTGACTTGTGAAGCTCTACATTGTGCTCCTTTACATTGTCCCCCAAGACAACCAGCAGCTAGACACTTAAACATGAATAAGCAACTGCATGAGGTTCTGGAAACCAAATCTTGCTCTTCAGGCCACACTGACTCAATGTCATGGGGAAATACCTCAAATTTCAAAATAGAGACCTGAAGGAATGTGACATCATTTTCAGTTATCATCATGGTTAGCAAATGGCTGATGATGTATGCCTTTGAGACATATTGATTCCTAGGAGGGTGAGGGCATGGGATTGTGTTCTGAAAGTTTGTTGGTTTCTCTTATTTTGAATGGCTTTCATGTGGTGAAGACTCTCTTAAAAACTGTTTTATAAATTGGGGAAGGAGGTAAAGGGGGGGGGCAATAGTATGATATAGGGCAGGGATCCTCAAACTTTTCAAGCAGAGGACTGGTTCACGGTCCCTAAGATTGTTGGGAGGGGGACTATAGTGATAGTGAGTTTTAAAGGCTATTTTAAGTGTATTTATTATATTTTAATCCGCTTTTTGCCTTAATCCACATTGTATTTTTTAAAAAGAAATTATATTGCACTTTTTAAAAGTGTGGGATTGTTAGCTGCCTTGAGTCCCCACAGGGAGAAAGGCAGGGTATAATGTTGTTTATTTGCTCAGTCACTTCCGACTCTTCATGATCTCATGGACCAGCCTACACCAGAGCTCCCTGTTGGCTGTGGCTACCCCAAGCTCCTTCAAGGTTGTGATGCCTCATGGGCCCTGTAGTCCTGTTCCTAGTACTATTGTGGCAGATGAAGATGAAAACATGGGGTTTTTGCCGGTTCAACGAGAGCCGGAGTCTCTTCACCTGCCGGATATTGATGTTTGCCCTCAAGAATTCAGTAAAACAGGCCTTGGGCAGAACTCCCCTCCGTTTCCCAGGAAAGAATTTTATTCTAAAGACAGAGGAGTCAGGGAAGCCCAGCGGAGGAGTTTGCGGATTGCAGCCAAACAACAGACTGATTAGGCCTGCTTCCCTTGGGAAAATCTAAGGAGTCTTGCATCTGGACAGAGTTGGGTTTCGTTTCTTGTTCTCTAGGGAAAGAGATTTGTTGGCGGGAAACGAGACCCAATATAGGTGGTTGACACGGGAGATTCTTTGCGGAGTCAATTGATCAGCTTCAGGAGAGAGATCGTGTGTGGACTTCGTAACCCCAGTTCCTTGCTTCCCGGATCAAGCTTCAAGCCCTTGCCTTGCCTCGCCTTGCCGCTTAACCACGGACCCTGCTCCACGCTTCATGTTTTGCCTTGTCTCCAGTCACGGACCTAGCCAAGTACCAAGTTTACTTCCAGCCTTGTTGTCAAGCTTCATTGGACTCTAAGACTCTGTCATTTCCCCACACTATTGCTTGGCAATAGTGTGTGTTTCGGTCAAGTGGATTAAAACTTTGAACTCTAATATCATTTATTGGACAATACATTTTTGGACTATATTTGACCTCATTTGAAAGGTCTGCTTCTGAACTATATTCTTCACTTGTTTTTATTGCTTTTATATATTTCCTTAATAAAGATATTAGATAGAGACTGGCCTCCGTGTAAGGTTATTGGTGCCCAGCAGCCAGGGTTCTGACAAAGGTCAAGCCAGTCACTTCAAGGATACCATCCATCCATCTTGCCCTCGGTCGGCCCCTCTTCCTTTTTCCTTCCATTTTCCCCAGCACCCCCCTGAGTCGGACACGACTAGATGTAATGTCAAGGGAAAACCTTTACCTCTACTATATATTAAGCAAGCATGTTAGTAAGAAAGAATTATAGTCAACTGGGGTGTTTTCTGAAGAGAGGAAGCAAGGGGAACTCAAATCTACATGATGGAACTCTAGTCATTTTCTCTAAGAACCGGTCCAATTAAAGTTACCACTGGATTTCACCTGTAGAGAAGTTGAAAGCAAGTTTCTTGCTTAAGAGACATGAGTAGGAGGAATTTAACATCAGAGCTCACAGTGATATTTTAGTATAACTGTGTCTCCACTTTAAATATCAATATTTATGTGCTGATAGATCGACTTAGTCTTGGATTCTTTGGCTGGAGAAAGAAACCCTGTCACTTACACATTATATATAAGCAGATGTTGATTTCTCCCAAAATACATGTCAGTAGCACATCATTCCAAATTCTTTTTTTTCCCTCCTGAGTGACAATTTTCTTGCATTTCTCCAAAACCGCACTGCATTTTTGCCATTCTCTTGAATTGTGCCCAGAAACAGACTGACAGCCAGCGGAGCTGGTGTAACAGAGGAGTTGTATGCTCCTTGTACCCTGCTCCAGTTAGCAATTGCATCTTTAATGAAGAATTACATCCCTACCCCAGCAAAATCCTTTTGGAAACTAAAAGAATCCACAAAATATAGAATAGGCTGAATGGGGTTTTCTGAAGGAGGATATAATGTTGAACTTTCCTTCCCAAACCTCCTTAAATTATGATGTTGGGATTTAAATCACTAAGTTATGCAGTTACTCCTAGTATTTGAAAAATCATGCTTTCCTGTACACATCAACTGCTGGTGTAAAAGGAGACCCATGAGAAGGAGAAAGCCTTTCCCAGCTGTTGTTCTACATCTGCTGACACGACAGCACCTGTTTAAATGGTTCTCATAACACCTCACCTGTGGCTAAAGCAAGGCAATTCTCCACAGCCTTAACATCTGGCATTCGGTCTGGCGCGTCTGTTCTTCTGGGTTTCAAAGCACTAGAGTGTTTTTATTGTTCATTCATTCTTGAATGGTGCTTAAGTAAGGCTGTCAGACATGTCCAATTATGGGGAAAGGATTTCATAAAACACTTGGCCCCCTTCCTTCTGAAGCTAACCTGATGCTGTCAAGCCCATTTTGCAGGCATTGCTTAAATTGTCCTTATTAGCTTGAAGTCTGAAAGATGACAAAGCCAAGCAAGGTGCACAAAGGCAGTTCTTTATTTCCTTATTTGTTTCAGTAGACTCCTGTAAACAACAGTAGTGGCAAGAGAAGCAGTAAAAAATGGGCTGCAGTTTCTGAAATCCCATGTCAAAAAATGTTAAGAGTCATTTGGTTGACACTCATTCCAGTCTATGATGCCTCCAAAACATGGTTATGCCATGCGTTTTGGTGCCCCCCATCTCCAGGTTCCCTTATGATTGCTTAAACATTTGTTTTCACAGCAAAACATCACATTTACAGATAATTATCTGGGTATTGTCAACACTGTGGCACATTTTGTAATTGTCCCCTTCAGGAGTACACTTTTTGCCACTTTAAAGTCCTCTTTCCCCCAACATGACACTTTCTCAATAGGATTTTTTCTAGGGACCCTCTGGAAACTATCAGGCTAGAAAAGGTTCTGTTAAAAACTAGGGTTCTCTTACTACTTGTTTGTCATTAATTTGCATCTTTCTTTTCTTCTCACTTCCCCACAATATGTGCGCTTTTTGCTGACTCTCCAACATATTGTATCAATGGTGGAGAATTCTTGATGCTATGATTCGATATTAGAGAATTTACCAACATGTATGCTTCCTGCCCACACAGTATTTTAACAAAACATAACAAAACATCACCCAAGTCAAAAAAGAAGGAAAATCAAAGCCCTGACAGACCGTGCACAAAGAATCTGTGAACCTCACCTCCTTAAAGGTGAACTAAAGCATCTAAACTGGGCTCTACAGGCCAATGGATACTCCACCATGGACATCAGAAGAGCTGTGAGGCCAAGAACAAGCCATGAGAGTAGAGACAAAGATCCACGCAGAGGAAAGGTGTTCTTACCATACATCAAGGGAACCACTGACCGCATAGGCAAACTGATGAAGAAGCACAGCCTACAAACTATCTACAGACGCACAAAGAAAATCCAACAAATGCTATGGTCAGTGAAGGACAAGAGGGATCCTCTTACCTCTGCAGGAGTCTACCGGATACTATGCAGCTGTGGACAAGTCTACATAGGGACCACCAAACGCAGCGCACAAACACGAGTCAAAGAACATGAAAGGCACTGCAGACTCACTCAATCAGAGAAATCAGCCATAGTAGAGCACTGATGAACCAATCTGGACACAGTATATTATTTGAGGACACAGAAATGCTCGACCACTCCAACAACTATCATGTCAGACTACACAAAGAAGCCATTGAAATCCACAAGCTTGTGGACAATTTCAACAGAAAGGAGGAAACCATGAAAATGAACAAAATCTGACTACCAGTATTAAAAAACTCAAAAATCAGAACAGTAAATATGAAACAACACTCTGAAAACAGAGGAGTTCCAGACATGAATCAACCAGGGGCAGCTAATGACTCTGAACAAAGGATGCCCCCAGGCAGGAAGAAGCCAGGAGATGAAGCTATTCAATGCTAATCAAGGTGATTAACTACACATTCACACTGGCCTCCAACTGACAAGAGTTCTTCTCTCACCCTGGACTTTTCACAGATATATAAACCTTCCTTGCTTAGTTTTCCAATATATCTCACAACCTCTGAGGATGCCTGCCATAGATGTGGGCGAAACGTCAGGAGATAATACTTCTGGAACATGGCCATACAGCCTGGAAAACATACAACAACCCAAAACATAAAGTATATTAATGACTAGTTTGGGTGCATATTAAGAGACAAATTGATCATTTGATTATTGGAACCCTTAAACCTAAAGTTGACATCACACTGTTTTAGAGAAAAAGGAATCATAGAACTATAGAGTTGGAAGGGTTCTCATAGACTATTGAGTCTAACTTTATTCTCATTGCAAGAACTCCAACTCAAGCACCTCCAGCAGGGAGCTGTCTAACATCTTTTTGAAGACCTCTAGAGAAAGAGACCCCACCACCTCTTTGGGCATTTGGTTTCATTACTGAACTGTTCTAACAGTCAAGAAGATGCTTCTAAAGTTCAATCAAAATCTACTTAAAAGTGTTAGACCTAGTCTTACTCTCTGGGGCATCTGAGAACAAAGTTGCATCCTCCCCTCTGTAACAACCTTTTAGATCTTTAAAGAGAACAATCAGGTCACCCCTCAATCTTCTTCTCACCAGGCTAAACATTTCCAGTTTCTCCAACCTTTCTTCATATGTTCTGTTCTCTATGTCTCTTATGGTTCTTGTTGCCCTTCCCTGAACTGCTCCATCTTGTCTATATCTTTTCTAAAACGAGGTCACCAAAGCTGAACATAGTACAGTAGAATCTCACTTATCCAAGCTAAACAGGCGGGCAGAAGCTTGGAAAACCGAATATCTTGGATAATAAGGAGAGATTAAGGAAAAGCCTATTAAACATCAAATTAGGTTATGATTTTACAAATTAAGCACCAAAACATCATGTTATACAACAAATCTGACAGAAAAAGTAGTTCAATACGCAGCAATGTTATGTTTTAATTACTGTATTTATGAATTTAGCACCAAAATATCACAATATATTGAAAACATTGACTACAAAATGGCTTGGATAATCCAGAAACTTGGATAAGCGAGGCTTGGATAAGTGAGACTCTACTGTACTCCAAACTACTACAGGATATAGTGGGATTATGACTTCCTTGGATTGGAAATTATGGGTCTATTCATGCAGGCTGAAATATTATTGGCCTTCTTCGCTGAAGTACCACACAGTTGGTGTTCAACTTACGATTAATAAAGTTCCTATCACATGTACCATGGCAAAGACAAGTATTCTCTATTCTGTACATTTTGTGGCAATTTCATGTGTGTTTGTATTTAATTTCATTCTATTAATTTCAGACCAATTTTTAGCTCACCAAGATCCTTTTTAATTCTGATCCTATCTTTCAAAATGTTAGATATCTCTCCAGTTTTGAACCATTTGCAAACCTGGTAAAGATTGCCTACCCCATCAACTAAGTCATTAGTTAAAAAATATGGACATGTAAAAGGCCAATGGTTTTCAACCTGGGGACCTCAAATATTCTTGGCCTTCAACTCCCAGAACAACTGGTAAGATGGCTGGGATTTCTGAGAGTTGTAGCCCAAAAACATCTGGGGAACCCAGGCTGAGAACCACTGTAATAGGCCTTGAATAAAACTCTATGTTTACACACTCTAAGAAGTCTTCTTTAGTCTTGTGTACTTTAAGAATGTGAGATTTGAATATAATTTTTGTTCTTTTTGTATTTGACCATTTCTAACAATAGGGAGCAGATCAGGAAACATGCAAATAATTCCCTTAGCACTTTAAAAATATATTTAAATCCAGACTATTTTCACCATCCTAATAATTTGGATTTTAACAGTAAACGAGGAGGAGGAAATATGCTGCTGGCTGGTGTGAGAACACATATAAAAGTGATGGTTATTTTGACATTTCTAAAGCATAGTCTTACAGTCTTGATGGATAGCAAACACTTCTGGCAAGACTTTTATCTTCCCGGTTTATCTGTTTGGATCAATAGGTTGGAACAAATGGGTATATCACATCATACACAGGCTGTTATAACAGAGTGTTCAAAGTTATATCCAAAATGTCACATCACACATCTTTACAAGGCTCCCATGAAATTCCTTGTTATTCCTATACCCTCAAATTCTGTGCCAGGAAAATTTGAATCCTGAAAATTGTGAAAAGCAGAACAAGGCATATGCTCATGTTTGCTTATCTTATAAAATGAAGTGGCATTTCAGTAATACTACAACACAGAAATGTATGACTTGTTTTGCAGTTGCCTTAGGTCCCACTCTGGGAGTAAGGTCTCATATAATTTAAATGAATAAAATAAATAAATACTAAAAATGAGTCCAGTTCTATTAGATTTGCCGAGATCACCGGTGGCGCAATGGGTTAAAGCCTTATGCTGACAGGACTGCTGACTTGAAGTTGGGTTGCTGACCTGAAGGCTGCCAGTTCGAATCCAATCTGGGAAGAGCACGGATGAGCTTCCTCTGTCAGCTCCAGCTCCATGTGGGCACATGAGAGGAGCCTCCCACAAGGATGGTAACACATCAAAACATCCAGGCATCCTCTGGGCAATCTGTCCTTGCAGATGGCCAATTCTCTCACACCAGAAGCAACTTGCAGTTTCTCAAGTCGCTCCTGACACACACAAAAATTGCCGAGACTCTGTATTGACATTAGGGAAGCTAGCCAAAGGCTCACTGGAATTAGTAATGTGGCAATACTGATCTGGGAAGTAGTATAGCGGCTTAAGTCAGGTTGGTAGCCTGAACTTGACGGAATTGAACCAATTGAATCAATGGAATTTGCATAATTACTATTTTATTTATTTATTTACAGTATTTATATTCCGCCCTTCTCACCCCGAAGGGGACTCAGGGCGGATCACATTACACATATAAGGCAAACATTCAATGCCTTAACATAGAACAGAGACAGAGAAAGACACAGGCACCGGTCTGGCCTCGAACTCACAACCTCTTGGTCAGAGTGATTTGTTGCAGCTGGCTGCTAACCAGCCTGCGCCAGAGCCCGGCCCTTAACTGACTTAATGAGCCTTTGTAGTTGGAACTAGCATTTGAATTTAGGCCAAGATACTCAATTTGTAGAAAAGAAAGCAAGACAGCCTATCTAGAAAGTTTAGTCAAAAATTGATCCAAGGCATTGACAAAGGCCAGAAGTCATTCCATGGCAGAGAAAGTAGAAGGGAACAATGCTCCTCTCAGGACAGACAAAGCTCTTGCCTTTTTCCATTCTACTCAGAGAAGGGAGTGGTTCATTTTTTAAAATAAGAGTTACGGTAGAGTATTAACATCGACCCATGAATAAGTTGACCCAGGCTTTTTGAATTGATTTTTTGACTAAAACTTCTAGAATCCTAGAATCATAGAGTTGGAAGAGAACTCATGGGCCATCCAGTCCAACCCTCTGCCAAGAAGCAGGAAAACCTCATTCAAAGCACTTATGTATAAATCATTCTAGACCAGGCATGGACAATCTTTCTAACTTGGGGACTGCATGGGGGGGCTGGAGCAGGGTGGGTGGGCCAGGAGGGAGGCGGTTCTCCCAAGACCTTTTCTCTTCCCCTTCCTCCCCTTCCACTACTCTTTTATAGAATCATAGAATCGTAGAGTTGGAAGAGACCTCATGGGCCGTCCAGTCCAACCCCATTCTGCCAAGAAGCAGGAAAATGGCATTCAAAGGACCCTGACAGATGGCCATCCAGCCTCTGCTTAAAAGCCTCCAAAGAAGGAACCTCCACCACAGTCTGGGGGAGAGAGTTCCACTGCCGAACAGCCCTCACAGTGAGGAAGTTCTTCCTGATGTTCAGGTGAAATCGCCTTTCCTGTAGTTTGAAGCCATTGTTCCACGTCCTATTCTCCAGGGCAGCAGCAAACAAGCTTGCTCCTTCCTCCCTATGACTTCCCCTCACATATTTGTACATGGCTATCATGTCTCCTCTCAGCCTTCTCTTCTGCAGGCTAAACATGCCCAGCTCTTTAAGCCGCTCCTCATAGGGCTTGTTCTCCAGACCCTTAATCATTTTAGTCGCCCTCCTCTGGATGCTTTCCAGCTTGTCAACATCACCTTTCAACTGTGGTGCCCAGAATTGGACGCAGTATTCCAGATGTGGTCTGACCAAGGCAGAATAGAGGGGGAGCATGACTTCCCTGGATCTAGATGCTATACCCCTATATATGCAGGCCAGAATCCCGTTGGCTTTTTTCGCTGCTGCGTCACATTGTAGGCTCATGTTTAATTTGTTGTCCACGAGGACTCCAAGATCTTTTTCACACGTACTGCTGTCGAGCCTGGCATCGTCCCCCATTCTGTATCTTTGCATTCCATTTTTTCTGCCGAAGTGAAGTATCTTGCATTTGTCCCTGTTGAACTTCATTTTGTTAGTTTCAGCCCATCTCTCTAATCTGTTAAGATCGGCAGAGGTAGAAAGTGAAGTAAAGACAAGAAACGTTTGGATCCCAAAACGGTTGGCCTTAGTCAGGATGAGATGGTGGATGGGAGAGAAAAAGCGTATCCATTAGACCCCATATTGCCTTCTCCTGATATAGAATCCTAGAGCTGGAAGAGATCCTGAAGGGCCATCTCATCCAACCTTCTGTCATGCAGGAAGGCACAATCAAAGCACTCTCAATAGACAGCCTCTGCGGAAAAACCTCCAGAGGAGGAGACTCTACCACCCTCCCAGGCAGGAAAGACAAAAGGCAAGGCAAGGGAGGGAGGGAGGGAGAAAGAAAGGAAGGTGGGAAGAAGGAAGCTAGGAAGGACAAAAGGGTGGAAGGAAAGGAAGGTGGGAGGGAAGGGAGGAAGAGAATGATAAAGGAAAAGAGAAGGAAGGAAGGATAGGATTGTGTGAGAGAGGAGGGTCTGAGAAAAGAGCCCAAGGGGTTTACCCATACCTGCTCTAGACTTATACATGAGTGTATGAGGTACTTGTTTCACACTTCTTTCCTTCCACAAATGCTAAGGTAAACTTCTAGAATGGGCTAACTGATTACTAACACAGTACACAAAGACTTCATAAACCGAGATAGAAAGAATATGTGCTTTCTTCTCAAAAGATGAGCGGTTGAAAAGAATCATCTTTCTGAGGACCTTGAAACCCCAGACAAAAGGAGGAGACTTAGTTTTCCCATTCAAAGTCCTCTCTCCACAAAAATGATCTAGCTTTTGAGAAAGAGAGAGAAAACTCAAACATAATTATTTGTGTCCATTGTGACCGAAGTGCAAAATTCAATCCAAATCAACCAATCAAGCCTCCCCCCTTGTCATAGCACATCATCCCCAGCATTGATGTTGATAGGATATTTTTGTAGAGAGAAAACATCATTGAGACAGATGTGAATGCTGTTATTATCCATTTTAAGTGAGACAAGAAGGTCACGTATCAGGCAATTACACTTTCTCATTACATCTTAAATCCTACACACAAACACACATAGAGAGAGACCCTCTTGCAGCACAACTTCACTTTGCTGTGCATTAGAGATACAAAAGCTTCCAGCTCAAAAGGAGAAAAAGGAATGAAGGGGATTTAGGAGAAAGAGAAAGAAATTTCTCTTACCGTTGCATAAGCGGACATTACTCTTTCAATTATCCTCAATTCAAGAGTAAAGGAAGAGCAACAATATATATTATGGCGGGAGGGAGGAAAGAAAGAAGGTAAGAAGGTAAAAAGAAAAGAATGAATTTTAAATTATTATGTGCTGGAATCTTTTCAATTTGTTGCAGAGTAGCAGGGAAGCTACCCATGGGGGAATAGTAATTTAAATTTGCTGTCAATTTAAGACTCCATCTCTTGTCCCATCGCTCTTCCCACTGGGTTCTACTACCCGTAAGGCTGCAATTAACAGCCACCATCCTTTTTAAGATATTGTAAAAGCATTTCAGGGGAGTGACCCAATGAAATGATTTTTTTTTCGAGTCAGGAGCGACTTGAGAAACTGCAAGTCACTTATGGTGTGAGAGAATTGGCCGTCTGCAAGGACGTTGCTCGGGAACACCTGGATGGTTTGATATTTTTACCATCCTTTTGGGAGGCTTCTCTCATGTCCTCGCATGGAGCTGGAACTGATAGAGGGAGCTCATCCTCTCTCTCCCCTGGTTCAATTGAAACCTTCAGGTCAGCAACCCAACCTTTGACTCAGCAGTCCTGCCGGCACAAGGGTTTAACCCACTATGCCATCGGGGGCTCCATAGTGAAATGGTGAAATGAGCTTTGGTTTTGACTCTGTGAATATATATATATATATATATATATATATATATATATATATATATACACACACACACACACACACACACACACACACACACACACACACATACATACACACATACACACACACTGCTTTTCCTACATAGAGTTTGGAGCAGTTTCTGAGCAATTACTACAAACCTTGTAGGTCAGGCTAATAGCTTTGGGTTGATCCAAAACCAAGGAAATCTGTGGATGACCTTGCAGAAGTCACATGTCCTCAGCCCCAGAAAACTCCTTGAAGATAAACAACAATTGATATAATTAGTCACTAAGTTAATTCTTGAATGAAAAAAATGAGCAATTTTGAGTAATTTTCTTCACACTGTGAGAAAGTATTCAACAACATGATTTTCAAATCCAATGTGCAATTTGAGATTGGTGAGATACACATACGCATATGGTGTTATTGGTTGTGTGTATGTGTTGCAGAAAACAGCATATTTTGTTCAGGTAACTGCATTATCTGCACAGATTACATATTCCCATTGGCAGAAATATTTTCAGCACAGAATATTGTGCCATTCAGAATATACTCTTTTGTATGTAAATCATCCATGTGTGAATTTTGTGCAGAATAAGGTCCCAATCTCAGCATTTTCCTATAGGAAATACCATTATCCTTATAAAAGGAAAAGCTCATAGTACACTGATATGTTACCCAGATAACAAGAAGGACTCCCCAGAAATAGCATCATAGAGTTGGAAGAAACATCATGGGCCATCCAGTCCAGCCCCTTGCCATGAAGCAGGAAAATTGCATTCAAAGCACCCCTGGCATATAGCCATCCAGCTTCTGCTTAAAAGCCTCCAAAGAAGGAGCCTACACCACAATAGTATCCGGGGTAGAAGGTTCCACTGCTGAACAGCTCTCACCGTTAGGAAGTTCTTCTTAATGTTTAGGTGGAATCTCCTTCCCTCTAGTTTGAACCTATTGTTCCATGTCCTAGTCTCCAAGGCAGCAGAAAACAAGGTTACTCCCTCCTCTCTATGATTTCCCCTCACATGTTTATTTATACATGGCCCTCATCATGTCTCTTCTCAGCCTTCTCTTCTGCAGGCTAAACATACCCAGCTCTTTCAGCTGTTCCCCATAGGGTTTGTTCTCCAAACCCTTGATCATTTCAGTTGCCCTTCTCTGGACACATTCCAGCTTGTCAACATCTTCCTTCCATTACAGTGCCCAGAATTGGACACAGTATTCCAGATATGATGTGATCTGACCAAGGCAGAATACAGAAGGGGTAGCATGACTTTCCTGGATCTAGACACTATATCCCTATTTATGCAGGAAAAAATCCCATTGACGTTTTTGGCACTGCATCATTTTGTTGGCTCATGTTTAACTTGTTGTCCATGAGGACTCCAAAATCTTTTTCACACATACTGCTGTTAAGCTAGGTGTCCCCCATTCTGTATCTTTGCATTTCATTGTTTTTCTGCCTAAGCAGAGTATCTCATATTTGTCCCTATTGAATTTCATTTTGTTAGTCTTCATCCATCTCTCTAATCTGTTAAGATCGTTTTGAATTCTGCTCCTGTCTTCTGGTGTACTGGCTATCCCTCCCAACTTGGTGTCATCTGCAAACTTAATGATCATGCCTTCTAACCATCCTTATCTCAATAGTTAGACCGCTGTTGGAAAAGCCCTCTCTGAATCCTCTGGATCTTAATAATTACAGACCAGTATCTAACCTTCTTTTTGGGGGCAAAGTGATTGAGAAGGCAGCCCTCTAACTCCAGGCAGTCTTGGATGACACATATGACCTTGAGCCATTTCAAACTGGCTTCAGAGCAGAAAACATAGTTGAACTGCTAAGGGAATGTTAGTGGATTATCTCCATTTTAACACTGACAAGGGGTGTGTCCATGTTGGTACTTCTAGACCTTTCAGCTACTTTCAATGCTTCTGGAGGGGCTGGGAATTTGAGGCACTGTGCTACAGTAGTTCTAGTCATACCTCTCAGGCAGGTTCCTTATGACGATGGTTGGGGATAGCTGCTTCTCAAAAAAGCAGCAGTTACATGGCATCCTGTAAGTTGCAATTTTTAATATTTACATGAAACTGCTGGGAGAGATCATCCAGAGGCATGGAGCAGGGTGTTATCAGTATGCTGAGGATACCCAAAATTTTCATTCATACCTTCAAAAACAGCCTCATCTAAGGATATATGTCTCCTCTGAATGACTGCCTGGAAGAGGTAATAGGCTGGATGAGAAAAAACAAAACGAAAACCAGCCAAAAACCCCCTAAAGTAGTATTGTAGCCGGTTCAGATTCTGAGTGCTCAGAAGATCAGGAAAGTAATGCTGGGATAGTTTCAGAGGGCCCAGTGGAGGACAGAAGTATCCCAGAGAGAGTGGTTTTGGAATCTTCTGGTAGTTCCCACAAGACTAGAGAAAGTGACTTCAGTTCTCATGAGAACCTGCCAGAAGTGGGAGATGAACGTTTGTCTAGGTCAAGGTGCTTGAAATTGCTGAGACAGAGCATGCAACAAAGACAGACTCTCTTTCCACTGAGAATTAGAGATAAGGAGAGGAAAAACATTTGTGAGAGAAATGATGTTATGGGAGGGATTGAGGCCTTTTAAAGTGGTTCCTGCTGGTACAGTCCTTTGTGAGAGCAACGTTGTATTCAGGTGTACAGTCCTCAGTTTTTGGTCTTATGTTCTTGGAATTGATGTAGTCAAGTTTCTAAGTTTGTTCTTGCTTCTAGTTCCCGTGTGGCATAGGTTTTCTGCCTTGGATTTATGCTATCTTGTTTGTGGATATATTTATGAATTGACTATGGAAACTGTATTTGAAAGGATTTTGGACTCTTGGCTATCTTGGAAATAACCTTTTGAACTTTGGTCCTATGATCTTGGAATTCATGTATTCAAGTTTCTAAGATTATTCTTGATTCTAGTTCCTGTGTAGCATAGGTTTTGGGCCTTGAGTTCATGCTATCTTGTTTATGGATATATTTATGGATTGACTCTGGAGGCTGTATTTGAAAGCATTTTGGACTCTTGGCTATCTTGGAAATAACCTTTTGAACTTTGATTCTCTTTTCTGAATTTGCTTATTTTTATATATACTCTTCTAGAGAACTCCCTTCTTAGTGGGATTAGATCAGCCCCTTCCCTCCTGTCATCTCGCAAACAAGTAAAAACTTGGCTTTGAGAGCTAGCATTTGACCCAGCATGTGTATTATGTGTATTTTAATAAGTAATTTATAGAAATATGTTTTGTAATATGTATCCTTTATAGAAATATATTTTAATATGTATATTTATAGCATCTTTACAATGTTTATGTTTTAACCTGCAAATAAAATTATTATTATTATTATTAATTCAGTTCTGAATCCCAGTGTATTTATCAATATTGATAATAGAATCATAGAATCATAGAATCATAGAATAGTAGAGTTGGAAGAGACCTCATGGGCCATCTAGTCCAACCCCCCGCTAAGAAGCAGGAAATCGCATTCAAAGCACCCCCGACAGATGGCCATCCAGCCTCTGCTTAAAAGCTTCCAAAGAAGGAGCCTCCACCACAGTCTGGGGCAGAGAGTTCCACTGCCGAACAGCCCTCACAGTGAGGAAGTTCTTCCTGATGTTCAGGTGGAATCTCCTTTCCTGTAGTTTGAAGCCATTGTTCCGTGTCCTAGTCTGCAGGGCAGCAGAAAACAAGCTTGCTCCCTCTTCCCTATGACTTCCCCTCACGTATTTGTACATGGCTATCATGTCTCCTCTCAGCCTTCTCTTCTGCAGGCTAAACATGCCCAGCTCTTTAAGCCACTCCTCATAGGGCTTGTTCTCCAGACCCTTAATCATTTTAGTCGCCCTCCTCTGGACGCTTTCCAGCTTGTCAACATCTCCCTTCATCTGCGGTGCCCAAAATTGGACACAGTATTCCAGGTGTGGTCTGACCAAGGCAGAATAGAGGGGGAGCATGACCTCCCTGGATCTAGACGCTATTCCCCTATTGATGCAGGCCAAAATCCCATTGGCTTTTTTAGCTGCCGCATCACATTGTAGGCTCATGTTTAACTTGTTGTCCACGAGGACTCCAAGGTCTTTTTCGCACACACTGCTGTCAAGCCAGGCGTCCCCCATTCTGTATCTTTGATTTCCATTTTTTCTGCCGAAGTGAAGTATCTTGCATTTGTTCCTGTTGAACTTCATTTTGTTAGTTTCGGCCCATCTTTCTAGTCTGTCAAGATCGTTTTGAATTCTGCTCCTGTCTTCTGGAGTGTTGGCTATCCCTCCCAGTTTTGTGTCGTCTACAAACTTGATGATCGTGCCTTCTAACCCTTCGTCTAAGTCGTTAATAAAGATGTTGAACAGAACCGGGCCCAGGACGGAGCCCTGCGGCACTCCACTTGTCACTTCTTTCCATGATGAAGACGACGCATTGGTGAGCACCCTTTGAGTTCGTTCACTTAGCCAATTACAGATCCACCTAACTGTAGTTTTGTCTAGCCCACATTTAACTAGTTTGTTTGCCAGAAGGTCGTGGGGGAATTAGGCTTGCCACTTTTTTCTGAGAGCTTTTCATCTGTGACAGCTGCATGATAGGTAAGTGCTATAATGCCTTATGGTATTGGGAATATATAGTGTCAGTACTCTTCAACATTTTCATCAATGACCTAAATGATGGAGTAGAGGAAATTCTAATGTATCAGCAACCCCCCCCCCCCCAAATTAGGAAGTTTTGAAACAGAGGTTGGGGTGCCATCTGTTGGGAAAGCTTGGATTGTGTACCCTTACATGGCAAAGAGAGGGACTGGATGGCATGTGGGTTTCTTCCAACTGTATGATTCTATGGAGGCCATATTTGCAATGAGGTCCTGGAATAAAATTATTGCATTAAAAGGGATGTACTTACATAAGTACATTCATCAGTCTCACAGACTGCAATTCACAAACTTCTTTGGTTGCATCTGCAACTGTTGCACCAATATTTTTTCAAAGGACATGCACAGTGGGTTTGCATATTCTTTGCAGGAATGATTACTTTGCAAATGATTTGCTACTTCAGTGGAGTGGATCATAGACTCCAACCTGTTTGGTTGTAACAACAGACTTGGTGACTGTCATACTTAAGTATCGGTTTCCAAAGCAAACAAGAGTCTGTAATTAAAAAGAAGGTTCAGCAATATCACCAAAACAGGGCTTCTGTCTAATTGCCAAGTAAAATGAAATGCACAAGACGATGCTTTCTTTCCCCCCTCTAATACTCTGATACTAATTGCTCCCCTCACAGCAGAGTAAATAGAATTTATATTCAGGGAGCGCACTACAAGAATGATAAACATAAAGCCGTGCAATACAACTTCATTACACTAATCTTCATTTTAACGGCACACTTGCTATTTAAATATAACAAATGTAGATATGGGCCTTTTTGTGTTACTTCTATGATAATGAATATAGTTTTATCAATGGGATGGTATCAGAGATAGCTAACATCATGGTGGCCGGGGTCAATTTCTTTCCTTTCTGGTTCTGGGGCATTTGGGCAAATGGGAGTATCTTTATGTGTTTTCCAGCACTGGGGAATATTTATGCATGATATGGGCACAATTGGCCCAGAAATTATAGATTTGGGCGGACCAGGGAAGAGTTTCAGGGGCTCAAAAGATAGGTCCAAAGCTGCCTACATCACAAAGGCTGCAAAATGCCCTACCCTAGTGTTATATAGTATCCATCATGTTATAGGCACCAATCTTGTTGGTATCTTAAACATGCATGAGATCTTTTATGGAAGCAATTGGATTGTTTTTAATATGCAAAATGGACAAATTTAGTTCAAGACTTTGAAAGCAGAATTGTGTAAAAGATGCAATGGACATCCATTATGGGGTTGTTGTATGTTTTCCGGGCTGTATGGCCATGTTCCAGAAGTATTCTCTCCTGATGTTTCGCCCACATCTATGGCAGGCATCCTCAGAGGTTGTGAGGCATATACCTCTCAACCTTTGAGAATGCCTGCCATAGATGTGGGCAAAACATCAGGAGAGAATACTTCTGGAACATGGCCATACAGCCCGGCAAACATACAACAATCCTGTGATCTCGGCTATGAAAGCCTTCGACAAGACATCCATTATGTATGGATGGCTGAAGGTAGTGAGGGAGAAGAGGCATTCTTATTTTGTAAAAATTTGCAATTTTGTGTTGGTCTTTTGCCTGGAGGAAAGAAATGGGCAACATAAGAACTTCACTGGTCATGGATAACGTCTGTGGTCAAAACACTGAAGAGCTGCCATGACTTTTGGCCATTTATTTTCCTTCAATTGTTGATCTTTTGTGGGCCTTTCCCCATATTGCAGAACTATGTAGCTTAAATGTGAACAATTGATTATTTTATTGATTTATTACACTGGCCAACACACATTTTGGTGTCTCAAATGTTAAACCCGTTTCTGAGTGTAATTGATGATTCCAAAAATGGCACCGGTTTTCTCATATCCCCTTTAGTTTTTGTGATACAGAGCATATGGCATATATCAGTCTTCATCTGCTTGGCCATAGAAACTCATGATAACCATATCAGAGAAACTAGAACTGATGCAATCTATTTAATGCAATTTTCTGAACCAGGGTCCCAAATAACCCCAGGCACAGGCCTAAAAACAAAGACACCAAGAATTTATTTTGGTAGGGCTGTGTTATATATCTTAATATTTGTTATTTACAGTATAGCCCCAGAATTACAGAACACATATCCACAGTTTGATTTAACTATGTCCAGGGAAAATGGTTTTTCTAGAAATTTTCTGGTACTCCAGGCAATTCTATGGTATGCTTCCCCTGGACCATACAGTAGTGTTGGAGAACCTAGCATATTCCTAGGCAAGATGTCTTTCTTTGGATTGTGTGGTCTTCCAACACAACTCTTTGGTATGCTGGGACCAGAGGTGATCTAATTTAATGGTGTTTATTTGTATTCATGGTTTCTGATAACTGTGGTCCAACCAAAGACAAAATCCCCATAGATATTGGGGTTGTACTATACATGCACACACTTCTCCTAACTCTGTATACATTCAATTGAACATTCAGTGTCTTGACTTACTTGTGTAGTGTGGTCATTCAACACAAAGGCAGGGTAGCACAATTAATGCATAACACTACATATAGAGATTTATAAATAGAGGCAACACAATGCCGCCATGAGACATAGCAGCCTCAGGTATACAGAAAACCTTAATTCAATTGGCTCTTTGATAGAATGATGCTTTGTACATTTACAGCTCTGTGATGGCACACTGGCATGCCACATCATATGGGAACCACTGATTTCCATCATGAATCTGATTTCCTCTCCCACTTCAGATACCATATATCTTTGTTTACAAGCTGCAGCATCTATTGCACTTAATTGCTTCCTTCTCCAACTTGAAATTCAGGGGTTTGATAGTACATAATTGCTTTCACTTGCCGCCTCTTGTAGCAAAAAGGAAATTGAATGTGCCAGCTCTGAAGCAGAGACATACAATAATTAAAATCTCTCTCTCTCTTTGTCTTTGCATATGTGTGTGAGAGAGGGAGATAGTGAGCTTGTTAGCACCTCCAAGCAAAACACTTGGCTTACTGTCACATCCCCCTGATTTTCCCAAAGTTCCCCTCTTGTATATGAGTATGTATTATAAGGTGCATCTAGACATAGCCTAAAATCCAACACCAGTCTGACAGGCCTCAAGGGTGGCTAAACTTTCAATCTCCATCCTGCAGTGATGATGGGATGGAATCCAGACCACTCAGTGTGGCTGAAAATGGCACAGCTCTGCTATATGGGCACCTTAGCTTTGTTCTTCCCCTCACCAGTGCTGGATGTCCCCAGAGCTTTGGAGGAGCTCTTGGCCATTGCCAGGTACTTTTGCTGACATCAATATCCAACTCTGTAACCATCTGCTCTAGCATCCATCTGTATTCTATTCCCATTGAAAAGGGGATGGTGTTGCTGACCTATGTGGACAGTGGACAACTTCATACTAGAAGTGTCAGGCTGCTGTGAATTTTGACCAAATCTCCAGAGCCTTCAAAATTTGTGTAACATGGGGTGAAACCAGGTTAACTCTTTTTACCTAGCCTTATGGATTGGGAGTCCCTGGACATTGTTTGGGAATCTAGGAGCAGCTTTTGGTCTTATACCCAGATGCTGTAGGCTATATTTCAGATGGAGGGACTGGCAAAATGACTTCTGAGTATTCCTTGTCCAAAAAAAGTTATGAAATACAGTAGAGTCTCACTTATCCAAGCCTCGCTTATCCAAGCCTCTGGATAATCCAAGCCATTTTTGTAGTCAATGTTTTCAATATATCGTGATATTTTGGTGCTAAATTCATAAATACAGTAATTACAACATAACATTACTGTGTATTGAACTACTTTTTCTGCCAAATTTGTTGTATAACATGATGTTTTGGTGCTTAATTTGTAAAATCATAACCTAATTTGATGTTTAATAGGCTTTTCCTTAATCCCTCATTATCCAAGATATTCGCTTATCCAAGCTTCTGCTGGCCCATTTAGCTTGGATAAGTGAGACTCTACTGCACATGGTTTTGCCAAGTTGGTGGAGGATTTGAAGACACACACACACACACATATTGATTCCAGAAAGTTGTGTATTGAAATCCCATGCTATTTCCCTTAATCTTGCTGCCCCATTTGTCCTTGGCATATACAAGGTGAAGGCAATTTGCCTCTGGGGGACCCTTGTCCATGTCTACTACCCATTGAGGGATGAAGATTTGTGAATTTGCCAAGTTGAACAATTTGACTTTGCTGACCAAGGAAAACTTTAAGAAAGATTAGAATTTGTACATCCCTATCAACTATGGATTTATTTTTTCTGACATAAAGGACAGGTTGGACATCATGGCAAGGGAAAAAAATCTACAAGTTCTTGTGAAGAGTGGGCTAGTATGTATAAACCAAACCTGAAGATTGAAAGCCTCAGATCTAGCTAGGCAGTCACCTAGATATAACCCATACATATGGATGATGGAAGCTGAGAAGAAGGTTCCTTGTATCACAGCTTCCTGTTCTTCTTTTTTCTCCCTCTTTTTTTCATCTCTGTCTTCAGAGATTTCTCTTCTGGCAAGTCTGATGTCTGATGTCAACACTTTAATTTCACTCCCAGTGCTATCTAAAGTCTGTGCCCTGTGGAGTATAGCAACATTCCCTCCGTCTTACGTGTGCCGCTGTAGTAAAGAACCTGTACAAATTATTACTTTTTTAAAAGATCAATACTTCATTGTCTCTTTTCTGTGAGCCTCTCAGAGCCTTCATTTTATATGTGTTGACAGACACCAAGTATTTATATGGAAGTTGGCAAACTGTTTGGAGTGCCCGTTGGCAGCAAAAGAAACAGCTGGCCCTATCAAAATGATTGCATTTTGGGGCATTAAATTAGATTTGGAGAGGATGTAATGAAGCCTGCCTGGGGATAAATTTTATAATCCTAGTGGATTCGTAGCTCCAATATGTCAAGCCGGTAAGGTGTGTTTAAAGGAGTCCCGTTGACTTCAGCCACTTATCACTTGAACTTTAGAAGTGTGGATGGTGTCATGGAGCTAAGATGGATTAATTCCATTCTGACTTGGTTCCTCCACATGGCAGAAACTATTGCAAGTAAACAATTAGACACCCCGCCTTTTGCCATTGGCTACAATTTTGTCAAATCCCTGTATATCAGTTGAATAGCAGATCAAACCAAAACAGCCAATGACCAAATGAATTATGTATACATTGGGTAAGCATGTTAGCAGGAAGGAGTTATAGTCAACTGAGGTACTTTCTAAAGAGAGGAAGCAAGGGGAATTCAAATCTATATGATGGAACTCTAGTCCTTCTCTCTAAGAACAGGTCCAATTAAAGTTACCACTGGATTTCACCTGTAGAGAAGTTGAAAGCAGGTTTCTTGCTTAAGAGAAACGTATAGGAGGAATTTAACATTAGAGCTCACAGTGATATTTTAGTATAACTGTGTCTCCTCCACTTTAAATATCAATATTTATGTGCTGATAGATCCACTTAGTCTTGGATTTTTTGGCTGGAGAAAGAAACCCTGCCACTTACACATTATCTATAAGCAGATGTTGATTTTTTCCCCAAAATATATATCAGCAGCACATTATTCCAATTTTTTTTTTCTCCTGAGTGACAATTGTCTTGCATTCTCCCAATCCCCGCTGCATTTTGCCAATCTCATATTGCACAATGCTGAGATTTTTATCACATAACAATTTGATGTTTTTAAGTATATATGTGGTTTAATTGTTTGTAAAGTAACTTTCAAATACATTTAAACATGTTTAATCCAGAATTCCCAAATCCAAAACATTCCAAAATCCAACATTGTGCACACAGTGACGCCTTTGCTTTCTAATGGTTCAATGTCCACATTTTCTTTAATGCAAAAAAATAAATAAATTGAAATGTATAAAAATACCTCCAGGCTATGTATATAAGGCAGACATGAACCATACATGAATTGAAGTGCTTCTAGGGTTGAGTGTCATCTCCAGAATATCTCAATATGTATGTACAGGCAGTCCCCAAGTCCCCAGTGGCACAATGGGTTAAATCCTTGTGCCGGCAGGACTACTGACCAATAGGTTGGTGGTTCGAATCTGGGGAGCGAGGTGAGCTCCCGTCTGTCAGCTCCAGCTTCCCATGCAGGGACATGAGAGAAGCCTCCCACAGGATGGTAAAACATCCAGGTGTCCCCTGGGCAACGTCCTTGTAGACAGCCAATTCTCTCACACCAGAAGCAACTTATAGTTTCTCAAGTCACTCCTGACCAAAAAAAACCAAAAAAAAAATCAAAACCCAAGATGGGTTATAGGGTTGTTGTATGTCTTTCGGGCTGTGTGGCCATGTTCCAGGTATATTTTTAAGTATAACTTCAGCCATATATATACATGTGTGTGTGTGTGTGTGTGTGTGTGTGTGTGTGTGTGTAAGCTTTGAATAGCATAAGAAAGGATTAACACCCCTGTGATGTTTGTTTTGCTGTCTGTGCCCCTGTTCAGAAGATTTCACCTCACTTTCTTCCCTCTGCCAACTGGATTTTCAAAAATTGGTGAGAAAGCTTCAGTTGAGACACCTTTTCCCCAGGATAATAACTCTTTCAGAGGCGATTTTCTCTTCTGGGGGGTAGATTTCTCTCACTTCCTGTTATTTCACCCATTTGTAACTATGAGTCATTTGTAAGTTGGATGTTTATTACTCAGGGGCTGGCTTTAAATGCAAATAGAGGTATTCCAAAATATTTTTTTTTAAAATCCATAATCCCTAACATCTCTGGTTCCAAGCATTTTGAATAAGGGGTATACCATAGGTTCTGATCTGTACTGTTTTTAAAAGCTGGTGTCAGCCATCTTGAGTTTCATTACTGGGGGAAAGGCACGATATAGAAGAATTAAGCAATCAAGCAAGCAGTATCAACTTACTTAACTCCAACAAGGTGACTGTATCACATATTTCCAGAAGATACACCAGGACCTTCATAGACCACCCACCATATCTATTAGCCTGCTTTGGGCAAATGCTGCCACTGAAAAATGAAGATTTGACTTATGTTAAACATTTGCTAACACTTTCAGTACATTGGGAAATATCAGCTTTTGTCATTTTTAATGAACTAGGAAGTGTTGTTTTCAGCTTAATCCTTCATTTCAAATAACTTCTGAAAATTTTGTTTGGGTGATTATTGGTTTATTACAGCACTTACTGTAGATATCATAAATGTTTTTGCCATAACAATGAAACTCATTAATCAGTGTTAAATACTGTATGTTAAAAAAAACACAACAGCTTTATAAAATGATGAAGCCTAAGATATCCTGCTAACAGGGCTTCTTATCAATCAGGTCTAAAATGTGGGCCACTTTAAAATTGCTGCCTGCTGAAGAATGACTGTAAGATTCAATTGAAATATATTAAATCCATCCTTCTATGTGTGGAAACATTTGAAGGGAAGAGGGGGGGATTCACTGTGATCAACACTATCATGCTATGATTACTAGCTTTCATTTCATTTCTGTTCCACCAATAAAGTACAGGATCATTGGGTTTGAAGGGACTTTGAAGGGACCTTGGAAACCATTGCAAAAGTTATTGGTTTGGACTACAGCTCCCATAATCCCCAAACAGCATAGTCCCACCGTATCAGTGTAATCTGTATAGTACAAAAAGCTGTAGTATCCATGGGAAATAGCAATCCACCATATGATGAATATATCCAGTAAAGCATATCACACTACTTCTAGTGCTGGTAATCCTCATACCTAAATTACACTATGTAACAAAATTTGAAAGATGTTCTGTTTCCTGGTTTGAAAGTGCTATTCCCCATTTAATTGTGTGGCACTTACTTGGAAAGTAGTTGTTCTAATCCAGAAACTTTGTTTTTGTGTCTGTCGCAAACTAAGCTGAGTTGAGACTCGAGATATTCTTTGAAAAAATATAGCAAAATGTGCTGCAGGATTACCACAAACACAACATTTTTGCAGTTTAATAAACTTTGTCCATGTCTTTCTGATGGAACTAGTTAGGAAAATGGCATTTCTAATATAGAAACAAAAGTCATGTTACATAGTGTTGAAGTGCCTCTCCTCACAAGTTCAGTTCAAAAGAACAAGCAAAGCTGAAGAGAAAAGGATCTGGAGTTTCCAGGAATGAGAATGCTTTCTGGCTGACCTTGACTAAGGGTCTAAGGTTTGCATCCATGGCTGTAATACTGCTGAACAGCATATGGAGACAAGTCCTGCAATTAGGTTCTGCACTAGCTTCTCTTGGATGCATGGGACCTTTGGGAGTGTGGACATTAGTCATGTGTGCAAAATATGATTCCTACAATTTTTCTTGTTTCTTTTGTGTCTTCCATTTATTCAGAAGCATGAAAGAGGAAGCCCCCTCCCAACATGGAAATCTCAACACAAAAACCTGCTTTTGTGTTGGGCTGAAATTGCCTACTTGCCTGCAGGTAGGAATAACTGGAACATGGCTGCAGGCATGCTTTGGGCCTGCCTGCAGGCCCCGCCACACACACAAACACACACACTCCGAGAGTGTGGCGCAGTATGTTTGGTGGCTGGCGGGGCCTGCAGGTGAGCTCCGGGCCTGCCTGAAAGCCCCACCACACACACACACACTCTCAGAGAGTGTGGTGGGCGTGTTTGGCGGTTGGAAGGGCCTGCAGGCAAGCTCCGAGCCTGCTTGCAGGCCCCGCCACACACACACACACTGACAATGCGGCGGGCATATTTGGTAGCTGTTGGGGCCTGCAGGTGAGCTTCAGGTCTGCCGGAAGGCCCCACTACACACATACTCTTTGAAAGTGTGGCAGGCGTGTTTAGCAGCTGGCGGGGCCTGCAGGTGAGCTCTGGGCCTGCCTGCAGACCCTACCACACACACACAATCTCTGAGAGTGTGACGGGGCATTTGTGGTGGCTGGCAAGAAGTGCAAACAGGCCCAGAGCATGCCTGCAGCTGGGCACCTTACTCTAGAGGTAGGCACAGCAGGCAAGAAGAATGCCAGGAAGGGAGCACAGTGGGTGGGAAGCCCCTCACCCATAATGGTCCAAATTTCAGGGGTCTGATCTGAAAAAAAAAAACCCTGATTTCAGGATAAAAGCCGGGACACAAAATGGGGCAAGGTTTTCCCTGAAAGCACAAGACTAGTGGATATATGCTCTAGTTGGTATGTTATTTGTTGGAAAAAATGACTTAAATTGTGATTATGTTGGCAATATTACCCAAAAATAATTGAACAGAGGCAATGGTTTCCTGACACACTACACATAATAACCCTAGTTAATACCCCAGCCTCATGTGGGTCCCCATATATCTCCCTCTTTCTGATTCCCAGCCAGCACCAGAGTCCCTCCGTTGTTCATGTGGCTCTCTACTGTCAGAATGTGTAAATTACTCAGCATTTATTTAAATGCTAACATAATCAATGTCTCAGGATTAACCACAGGTTCACTGTAATTGGGGTGTGGCAGATGAGTGCTGAGACAGTTGTATATAAGTTTGTAGTAACCCTGTGTTGAGTTGATGAGGGTTGGAGATTGGTGTATTGAGGTTGGTGGATGAAGATAGAAGAGAGAGAAAGTTTATATATGCTGCAAATACTGTGTTAGTATTTGTACTCTTTGTGCCGTTAATGAAACTTAAGAAAGAAAAGCCTTTTGGTTGGAATGGACAACTTTGTGTCTGTGTGTTTTTGTTCCTGAGGAGACCACTTCACTGCAAGAAGGTATTTGGCTCCCTAATAAGAGTGAAGACAGTCCCTTCTGCTACACAACAGGGAATTTCATGCTGATTTGAACCCCTGACATCTGCTTCTCTTGCCTTCAGACTGTTGGGAATAGAGGAGCTGTTAAGCTCAAATCACCCTCTTTATGAGGTAAATTCCCAAGAAAAACAGCAGAGTGTATGGAAGCATTTTTTTTCCAATGCAGCAGTGAGACTTACGCAGTGTGAGTTTAGGAAAGAATCTGTCTCTTCAGGATGACAAAGGACTGCAAAGCCAACTTTAAAGTTTAAAAGCATTTATTGAGGTAAAAAGAAATCCATTGATGGATAGAAAGGTTTGGAGCTAACTAGCTTATCTAATCTGATCTAAGACAGGTAGACGGATCAAAATAACAAACATCTAGATAGCTACATCTTGACTACAAGAGGGGACAAAAACGCATCCTCTCTCTGGAACAAAGCAGGAAGAATGAATGGTGACTCCCTCGTGGTGAGTCTTTTTTTTTTCTAGGGCCATAAACATTCCAAAGGCCAAATTGGGGAAGTTACATCAACCCTAGGACATATCACATTTCTAAAGCATCAAAGGAGGGGTTGACCTACACAGGACAGGAAGGAGGAAACAATAGTGAAGCCTAATCAAAGCATGCATAGGACTGTGGCAAGGTGTCCCTAACTTTTCTAGGCTCCCTGTCTAACCATAGAGACTTAGGCAGTGCAGGATGACATATTTCCAACACAGACAACATCTGTCCTGCCTTTGTCCCCCAACAACTATTGTTAGAACCTTTCACCACATCACCATAACCACAGTGTTTGCATTTTATGGCTATTCACATGCACATCCTTCCTAAACAGGTCTGTTCCTTGGCACTTCATTCCATGGATCTGAGCAAGTAGACTTGATCTACAACAGTCTATGCTACGTCATTCTTGTTAATCTCTAAGGTTTTACAAGATCCCTTTTCTGGTTAGATGTAATGCTCGTCATTTCAACTACCTAAGAAGACATAATCCTTTGTTTCACTTTGATTGGGGAACAGCCCCTTTAGGTAAAATATATCTCTTAATTTTCAAACAGGAGGACATGGTGTGCACTAGCCTTGGGTATGTTTGAATAACGTAGTAAGCAACAATGGTTGGTACTTTAATGCATAATGGTTAATGATATCATCATGGAGCATCCCTAGGTTTTGGCCTGGAAATATCAAGGCTTGGGATAATGAACTCAAAACCTTTCTAAAAGTTAATAGAATAAACACCTAGAATTAAGGAAGGAGTTGGGGTATGTCCAAATCTCCACATTTCTTTCATATACTCAGAGTTGCCAATCTAGGAACATCCTGTCCCTAGTGATGTTTGAAAAGGGTAGGAGGTCGGGGATAAATTGTAGACCCCTCTGTAAAGAATAAAGCAGCCATTCCAAAACGGTCTGCAACAGGGTTATCAGCAGCACACAGTAACACGAGTGTACAGACACATGTGTGTGCACTCACGAACATCTTTTCAAGTACTGATCTCATTCTGAGATTCTTTCCCCTATCCCAGGAAATGGCAAAAAGAGGGGGGTCAGGCCCTGGGATTGGAACCATTCACAGAAAATGCATTTCTTTCCCACGACCACAAACAAACTATCATTTCATCAGTCAATTTAGGAGTAAGAGGTTCTTGCCAACAGAGTGCAAATAATGTGTAGCTCTATCAGTGGACTGTGATCTATTTTCTGCTTACCTGCACTGTATCTACACTGGCAGATAAATCTGGGGCCTGTGCAGAGACAGACACACACCCTAATGAACCAGCAGCAGAATGGGTCAGAGCCAACGTGGTCTAGCCAGGCCAAGGCCACATTAGTCTTACTGGACTCTCACCTCTCCATGTCACTGTTGACATTCCCAGATGGCTGGACAGCTCCATAGGAGTTTCTGTCCATCACGGGGAGCCCATGCTGACATCAGCAAAGGTGCCCATGTGAACAATCAGAAAAAGAAAGCCTATCTCCCCATCTTTTTCCTGATGCCTCTGCTGATATCAGTACAGGGTGCCCATAATGGTCAGGAGCGCATATGGAGCTCTGCATCTGTATGAGAGTGGGGACAGTGGTGATATGGCGACTATGGATAGAAGACCAATCCAAACTTCTTCTTCTTCTTCTTCTTCTTCTTCTTATTATTATTATTATTATTATTATTATTATTATTATTATATTCTTGTATCCTGCCTCTATCTCCCTGCAGGGACTCAGGGTGGCTTACAAATACAAAACAAGTATACATACATAAAACATCAAATACTGAAAAAGCACGAATGAAAAATTAAAACATACGATTAAAATCAAACCATTAATAAGACAAAGTTAAAACGCAGCAATAAAACATAAGGATGGGCTGATCAAAGTGCACTAAGTGAGACTTATAAACATGGAGGAAGTTAAAAGTGCTATAAGAACATGGGGGAGAACCCAAAAGTGAGTTGAACCCTGAGGCTATATAGAGAAATTACCCATGCGGATGCAACCAATCAAGGATAACCATTTGTACAAGAATTTAACATTCAAGAGGGTGGTACTTATTCAAAAGCCTGTGTGAACAGCCAAGTTTTCAGGCTTTTCCTAAACCCTTCCAAGGTGGCAGCTAGCCGAATTTCCCTTGGGAGAAATCCTTGATCCTGCTGTCCACACTGGTGTGAAGTCACAGGGCTCGTCCAGAGTTTCAGGAAAATTTCAGAGCCTACCCCGACTTTTCCTGATGTGGAGCTAAAATTAATTAATCCAGTTGAACCCATGATACCAGAATCAAGACACATAGGGACAGTTAGGAGTGAACCTGGAGTAGGTGAGTGGCTTATCATGCTAGCATAGAGCCCTATGTTCCAGATAGGACAGAGGAATGGAACTTAAGTCAGGCATGATCTGCTGGGGGAAAACAAACAAACAACCATACCCTGCCCCCACCAACATTAATCCTTTCACAAAGAGTTTTGAGCACTATAGTGAAAATCGATACCAGGGATAAAGATCTGAAGCCATGCTTACCTGAGATAGCAGGAGCCTAGCATTCAATTAAGCTTTATAGAGAGAGCTTTAAAACCATAAGAATGTTAACAGTGATTGCTGGTACTATGTCAAAGATATTTTTGAGAATAGCAGGCAAAGCCTAAAACAAAAGGATAGAACAAAAATATCAGCTCTTTTTGGCTGGAATACTGTTGCTACATTACATTGGGCAACATTAGCTACCTGGGTTGCAAAGTCCTGCAAAAGGGAAAAAGGCAGGGTCTGTGTTGTTTGTCTGACAATGAAGGTTGTGGGCTCCAAAGAACACATTTCTTAAAGGTGGCCTACTATCGGATCCTTTACATTCCTTGTCATATAATGCCTACAAAGCAAGCCTGCCTTCCTACCTACCTAGCTACATACCTAGTATATCTGGGTACACTAGAAGTGATATTGCATCAATTTCTCCCTACCATTTTTCAATTTGAATTTCTTTTTTGTAGGAGTGAAATTTTACCCCAAAAATGTAAATTTTGATTCTTGGAGGCCTCCATGAACAATGGATTATTTACATGCATAGAATCATAGAATATGTAGGGTTGAAAGGGAACATAAGGGCCAATGCAGTTAACTTCTTCCTTGCAGATACAGTATCAAACTAGTTCAGAGAGACAATCATCTAACTAGTTCTCAAACAGCTCCAAAAGTGAGACTCCATTACACTCCAAATCAGTATATTCCACCATGGAACAGCTCATACTGTCAAGAAGGTATTCTTAATAGAAAGTGCAAGTGACTTCTGATGAATTTAGGATCAGGTTTATGGCTGATATCTCAGTCAATTTCAAGGTACTGCAGACCACAGGAGTAGGTTATAACCTGCCCTCTCTGCGTTGTCCATCCCTTTTGTATTGCCTATCCAGCCACTGCAAGCAGATGGTATGCCTGCAGCAGGAGCTGTTTTTTACTGTCAGAGGGTGGGTGGTAAAACAATGGCTTGTGCTTCACTTGAGGGGGGCACTTCTGGTTGAAAGGAGTGAGCATTTCCATGAGAATCACAATGAATGCAAAGTGCTTTGGCCCTGCGCTGTGACCCATCGACTGTGAGCACCGGGCATTGTTTTCACCACCCGGTGCTTTGTTCTGCTTTTATATCCCAGTGTGATGTCAGTCACATTGAAATCAGATGAAACCCTGAATTTTTCATATTAATTAAAGTTCAATGGATTCCTTATAAAGAATAGATTAAAGGAGCAGCCAGTGACAAGGGAGTCATGGCGTTTGCATTACTGAAGATTTGCTAAAGCTGCTAGGAGCTTCCTGCCTGCTTTTTCTGGAAGGCTTCATGGTTGCTGGGCTTTTAGCATATGACTGTGTATGCTTTTACCTTTGTTATTTCCAGCAGGTTGACAATTATTGGCTTGCACAACTCCAAGGAGTATAGCAACCTCACAAAGTGAGATTAGCACAGGGGGGAAATACAGATTCCCCTCCCTCTCTTCCTTTTATTTATGTATTCCATGCATAGCGATGAAACTACAAATACTCAAGTAAAACATTTTGAAATTGTATTGTTAATGCAGCAAAATTGTCCCTAAACATACTCAGCTCTTTAAGATGCTTCTCATAGGACATGATCTCCAGACCTTTGATCATTTTAATTGACCTCATCTGGACACCTTCCAACTTGTCAATATCTCTTTTAAATTGTGGTGCCCAGAACTGGACACAGAATTCCAGGTGAGATCTAGACACTATACTCCTTTTGTTGCAACCCAAAATCCCATTGGCATTTTTAGCTGCTGTATCATACTGTTGGCTCATGTTGAACTTGTTGTCTAAGAGCTTTTTCACATGGAGTGTTGTCAAGCCAGGCACATTCAATTCTGTATCTTTGCATTTCATTTTTTCTGCCTAAGTGCAGTATTTTACAGTTGTCCATGTTGAAAATTCATTTTCTTTGTTTTGGTTCAGTTCTCTAAGCTGTTAAGATCATTTTGAATTCTGATCTTTTCCTCTGGAGTATTAGCTATCCCTCCTAATTTGGTGTCATCTGCATACTCTATGAGCATGCCCGCTAAACTTTCATCTAAGTCATTAAGAAAAATGTCAAACAATTCTGGGCCCAGGATCGTACCCTCTTTAAGGCACTCCACTAATCACTTTTTTCCAGGATGAAGTTGAACCATTGGTGAGCACCCTTTGGGTTTGGTCACATAACCAATTACAGATTCACCTAATTGCCTAGCCCACATTTGACTAGTTTGCTTGCAAGAAGGTCATGGGGGATTTTGTCAAAGGCCTTACTGATATCAAGATATGCTACATCCACAACATTCCCTGCATCTACCAAGCTTGTAACTCTATTTAAAAAAAGAGATAAGATTAGTTTAGCATGACTTGTTTTTGGAAAAACCATATTGACTTTTAATAATCACAGCATTCCTTTCTAAGTGATTGCAGACTGCCTCCTTAATGATCTGTTCTAGAGTCTTTCCCGATATTGATGTCATTATGACTGGACAGTCCTCTTTTTTCTCTTCTTGAAGATTGGGACAACATTTGTCCTTCTTCGGTCTGCTGGGACTTCTGTTCTCCAAGAATTCCCAAAGACTATTGCCAGTGGTTCTGAAATGACTTCTGCTAATCCCTTCAATACTCTTGCATGTAGTTCATATGGCCCTGGAGATTTGAGAGTAGCCAGGTATTCCTTGCATTTCCCTGCTCCATATTACTCAGGTTAAACACCAATCTGCTTTTGGGAGAAGACAGAGGCAAAGAAGGTGGTGAGCAGCTCTACCTTTTCCCTATCCCTTGTTAGCATTTCATAACCTTCTCCATACAGAGGCACTACTGTTTCCTTTTAATTCAAGAGATTCCACCTAAATGTTAGGAAGAGCTTAGGAACTGTAAGTACTGTCCAAGAATGCTTTAAACAGAGGTTAGATGGTCTTCCTCCAAGAGTGCTGTAGCTGTGTGTTTCTGCATCGACTGAACTAGATGGCCTTGTAATCCTTCCCAGCATTTTGTACTTACTTATTTTGGCCTAAACTGCCGAGCCATTGCAATCTCTCATGTTGTGTAAGTTTCCAACTATGTTCTTGTTTGTGTCATTTTTCCTATACAGCTCTATCATTTTGACCAAATAGTTTCTCTAAACAGCTTAAACGCTCACTCACTGATTGTGATATTTTAGGCTGTATGGCACCATCAATTTTGGGTGGCCTTTTATGGGATTAATGCCAAATGGGAGTGAGGCCAGGGTCAAAATGTGGGTGGGGATTGAGAAAGATGTTGTTTAGATTTAACTGTACAATTCTGCATCCACCTACCCCTATTTTAAAAAAGAGCATTTTTAAATGTTTCATTCAAAACTATAAAGTTTTCTGTCTTTGACCACAATCCCCAGAACCCCAAAAGCCTATCCTGAATATGACATTATCAAACTTTAGTAACTTCAAAAACAAAACTGCAATGAAATTCTCACCCATTCATCACAGATAGATAGATAATAGAGGTGTGTGATGTGACTGAAATCTGATAGAGACTCTCCATGTAATAGAAAACCTCCATCATTTTTCAGGGTTCCTGACTAGTGGAGAGCCTCCATTCATATTGGATACCCTCATCTTGAGATTGCTGCTCTCTTCATTACAAAGGGTGGAGATAATGTGTCTCTATGCTCGCATACTTATTTAACCCTATTTTGAACAACTGAAGAGGGCTAAGCAAACATCTACATGTTGGGAATATGGAACATATGCCTACAAGTAGTAGTTCCTGCTTTATTTTAAATATTACTTCTAAATATTATTTTTAGAAGGATTGTTCCTTTTTATGCCTTTTTATGCCTTTGTATGCTAAAATGTTTTATTCTCATGGGAAATAATATAAAAATAAGTAACAGGAATAATACTAGAGTGGAGAGTTGTATTGTTTCTGGGCTGTATGGCCATGTTCTAGCAGCATTTTATCCTGATGTTTTGCCTGCATCTGTGGCTGGCATCTTCAGATCTGAAAATGCCAGCCACATATGCAGGTGAAACATCAGAAGAAAATGCTGCTAGAACACAGCCATGCACCTTAACTTCCTTCTTGTTTACAAGTTCCACTCAGTGCACTTTGCTCAGCTCATTTTATGTTTTTATTGCTGTGTTTTTCATGTGTTTTATAATGATTGTGATTTTTAATGCCTTTTAAATTTATTTGTGTGTTTTTGTATTTGATATTACTGTATGCTGGTTTTATATCTGTAAGCCGCTCCGAGTCCCTCTGGGGAGATGGTGGCGGGGTATAAAAATAAAATAATAATAATAATTATTATTATTATTATTATTATTATTATTATTATTATTATTATTCAGACTGGAAATCACACAACACTCCAGGGATTCCAGCTGTGAAAGCCTCCGACAATATAACACTGGAGTTTTACTAGAGTGAGTCACAACTGTGGGTTATTTTTCAAACTTTAAAAGATATAGCAGAAATAAATTACTCTCACTTGTAACAAGAAACAACTTAAAAAGTAACTTTCCCTGTTTGTGTATTCTTTTTCAGGATCTCCGGAGTACTGAAAGATCTCAAATACTTGTCAGTTTCAACAACACCTTTCTTCTATCTAAGGTGTACTTACATGACATGTATATTTTGGTGTGATCCTCATGAAGCTTTGGCTGACTGATGCATTGAGAAGATGGCCTAACAATGTCATTTTTCAAGACTCGCCACAGTACTACAGATTTGCTGGTTTTGCTAAATCCATGTCTAGGGAACAGAATTGAGAGAATGAAAAATATAGTGAGTGGCTGGTTGAGACTGAATCTTATTGTTTTGCTGTCTTTTAAGCTGTATCTGAGGGAAGCTTGAGGCTGGCGTGGAAATACACAGTGCACCATTTCATGGAATATGTCAGCTGTATAATTGAATAATCTAAAAATGTGTTCATCACATCTGTGTACCTGGAGACATGGAGAAATGAAAGGCAGTTGCAGCTGGGCTGCCAAGCCAAAATGAAATAAAAAATAAAAACAAAAGCTGGCATTAGGACTTAATATCATCTTTTGTGCTGCCAAATCAACATTGTTTGTTGAGGACCCCAGAGCTACTTGTCCTTCACAAAAAAGAAGAAGATGTTAAATCACATAAAGAGCCAGAACTGTGTTGCTTTCTGAGATGATTCAGCCAGAAATATCCCACTTCAGGGACTTGCCTATGACAGAAACAGGAAAGAAGCCTTCATAAGCTATCCTTTGTTATTTTAACAAATGACTGTGAAATCCAATGGATTCTTTTCAGTGTCACAGTGCTCCTCCCACACAATCATGTCAAATTCTCCTGCAAAAAAAGTACTCTTTTAAACAAAAGAAGTGTTGTACAAAGATATCACAATGGTTCTGAAGAAACAATCTCACTTGACAGGAAGAAATGAAACTTGGGCTCGAGGCAAATTTGACATTTAAGAGCATGTATTCATTGATATATCATTGAATAACAAAGTCAAGATTGTTCATGCCATCGTATTTTCCCTTTCTGTCTGTGACACTGGATGGTAAAGAAGCTTGATAGGAAGAAGACCAACTCATCTGAAAAGTGGTGCTAGAGAAAAGTTCTACAGATGTCACAGACTATCAAAAAGTCAAATAAATGGGTCCAAGAGCAAATCAGAAGCAAACTCTTTCAAGAACTGAAGATGACTGAAATAAGACTGTCATACTCTGGACATATCATTAGAATATATGATTCGTAAGAGAAGACAACAGTGCTTGGAAAAGAGGAAGACTGTATTACAGGTTGATAGATAGTGATAGTGGTTCTTAGGCTGGATCTACACTGCCATATAATCCAGTTCAAAGCAGATAATCTGGATTTTATATGACAGTTTAGATGGGGCCTCAAAATCTAGTCCTCCAGGTATTTTGGACTTCGACTTCCATAAGCCTCAGCTGCCTTGGGCAATGATCAAGAGTTCTGGGAGTTGTAGTCCAATACACCAGTTTGAGAAACACTGGACTAAATTAGAGGAGACATGGGACTTCCTCAAATGGGGGATACCCCTCCCATGCCATTTTGCTAGCCTTCATGGTGAAACAGCAGGATGAGAGGAGACCCTATCACACAGGGGAAGTATTGCTGAAGTAGCGCAGATCTTTAATGGCTCCGTTGGAGCCAGCACAACACGGGTAGCCTCCTATGTTTGGAGGGAAGCTTCCTAGGACACTTCCACTCCAGTTGTGGGTGTGGCCTCTGTTGGAAGTCCAGTGATGTTGTGTGATGGACTGGCAGGGAAATGTCCTAGGATGCTAAAAAAAAATAGTCAAAGCAATGGTATTCCCCATAGTAACCTATGGATGCAAGAGCTGGACCATAAGGAAGGCTGAGCAAAGGAAGATAGACGCTTTTGAACTCTGGTGCTGGAGGAAAATCCTGAGAGCACCTTGGACCGCAAGAAGATCCAACCAGTCCATCATCCAGGAAATAATGCCCAATGGCTGCTCACTGGAGGCTGCTCACTGGAGGCTGCTCACAAAGCTGAAGTATTTTGGCCACATCATGAGGAGACAGGAAAGCTTGGAGAAGATCACGATGCTGGGGAAAATGAAAGGAAAAAGGAAGAGAGGCTGACCAAGGGCGAGATGGATGGACGGTATCCTTGAAGTGACTGTCATGACCTTGAAGGAACTGGGGTTGGTGACGGCCAACAGGGAGCTCTGGCGTGGACTGGTCCATGAGGTCACAAAAAGTCGGAGATGACTAAACGACTGAGCAGCAGCAGCTAAAAAAAAGTGATGAAGTGGATAGTCATTTTTGCAAGACCTAACCACAGCTGCTGATAACAGTGTGACTTAGAGATTCCGCATTCAAAGTCAAGTTGACAGCAATTAACAACTATCTTTTGACTGATTCTAATATTAGATGTTTGGAATGGGAATTTGAGGGAAAAAAAGAAAAAAGGAACCAGATTTGAGAATAATATTTCATAACTGGAAATTATGAAGTCATGTTTCTGAAAGGGCTCAGCATGAAGTCATATTCACTGGGAATATATTCCATAGATCCACATTGCTTTGATGTGTGGGAGCTCTTACCCTAGATGACCGTGTTAGCCTTAACTTTCTCTAGAAATGTTGAGATCTCTAACAGAGACTTCTTATCAAACCTAAACTACTGTATATACTCGAGTATAAGCCTAGTTTTTCAGCCCTTTTTTAGAACTGAAAAAAACCTCCTCGGCTTATACTTGGGTGAGGGTCCTGGTGGGCTTATATTCAGGTCGGCTTATACTCAAGTATATATGGTATATTTATTATTTTTCTCTATTATTATTGGTATTGTTACATTTATTATTTTACTCTATTAATTATTATTACATTTACTATTTTACTCTATTGTTACTTTTACATTTATTTTACTCTATTTTTATTATTATTAATACATTTATTATTTTACTCTATTATTACATTTATTATTTTACTGCATTTATTATCATTATTACATTTATTATTTCACTGTTATTATTAAAAGGATACATAAGCACATTTACATTGAAGAAGATGAAAATAATGATTTAATCAGAGTTGAACAGTCATATCTTAAATCATAGTTTGATGTAAAGATTCAAAAACATTTAAACTACTGATGCCTCAATTGATGTAATTTTATTGGTATCTTGGCTTATACTGGAGTCAAATGTTTTCTCAGTTTTTTTGTGGTAAAATTAGGTGCCTCGGCTTATAGTTGGGTCGGCTTATACTCGAGTATATACGGTATATTTCCCATGAAATGTAGTGTGGGAAGTCATGACAAGCTGTTATGAAACTATTAAAAGGCTGTGATACCTTGTTCATGCATTCTTCAATATTAAGTTAACAGCCTCATTCTGCTCAGTTTGATCAACTTAGCCAAAAACTTTTAGTAAATCATTTATTTACAACACACTACATGTTTAATGACATTCTACATTTTTTATTTGTTCTGTCTTTGTCTGAACATGTAAAGTTCACAAAGACCTAATGTCCTGTTTTCAATCTGCTTTTCTGAAGCTGTTTCGTATATTGTGTTGCATCTTCATTCTGGCACTCGAGAAGGCAATTAACACAACAAAGAGAAAGCTGGATTAGGATTGTTATCCTGACATTTTAATTTTCCATTTACATGGAGGCCTTTTTCTCTTTTGTGGTAGTATGCAACAATCAAAACCGTGATGATATCTTCTTTCCTGGAAATGATAACCTCAGGTTGCATCTAACCTATTGAATTAATGCAGTTTGATACTGCCATGACCCAGTGCTAAGAAATCCTGTGAGTTGTAGCTTACTAAGGAAATTAGCCTCGTTGTCAAAGAGTGTTGGTGCCCCACTAGACTACATCCACTGTGATTTCATAGCATAGAGCCATGGTAGTTAAGCTGCATCAATTCTGCAGTGTAGATGCATCACCTCAGAAAGAGTAGACTCATGAAATCAATGAGATTCACATGATTGTTTGATTTCTTATTTGGCAACTGAATCAGTGGGTCTAATCTAGTTGACAACTGCAACTGAATGTAGGCAATAATCTATTCTGTCACAAGTGGTTGCTGCGATTGCATCTGCACAATATGGAGGTTAAATATTAGAGTACTGTTGAGACTGCCATAATACATGCTCAGCAATTTCCAACATTATCCATGTATTTGTCAACTGTTTGCATTTTCCCCATATTTTCTTCATCAATTTATCATCTGCCATGCCTTTGCCAACTCAAAGGACTGTCCCAAGGCTTTCAAAGCCCTTTTTGAGGTCTTTCAAAACAAGTCCTTTGTAATGCAAGGTATTATTCAATTACCAGAGCGATTTATCATGGTGAAACTTGGGGTTGATTAACATTTCTCCTTGCAGTTGGAGCATACATTTGCAGATCACCAAAAGAAAACTGATATCAATTAAGTTAATTTGACTTGTATCCATTTTCAAATGAATTATTTATAATTGATTTAAGAAAGATGAAGTTTCAAAGATCATCAAAATGGCAATAAATTATACCCTTCTAACAAGCTTCGAACACCCTGTGGTTTTAGGCCTTTTTGTTTTAATTGAAAGTAAAGTGCTTCAATTACACATTATAATTAAAAAGTTTCTGGATCGAATGATCAATCTTTGAAAAATGAATGAAGCCACGACCAGAGAGAGAGAGAAATATCCATGCATCCCTGGGAATTTCTTTGTAGATAGTGATAAAGTGTGTGTGCTTTTCATATACAAAATTACAATTCATTAAATGATAAACAAGCTGTTTAAAAATTGTAACGAACTCTAAAGACAACTTGAATGTATGTGTGTGAAACCAAGAACCTGCCAGCTGGTATTTTATGCTTTCTCTTTTGCATGGCATCGCATATGCCAGGTGTACTTACTTCAGGAAAAGATGGAAAAAAAATGGATTACTGGGCAAGATAAAGATCCTGATTATTAGCTTTATCGTATGACGCCCCTATTAAAACAGCTTCACTGGCTGCTGATGTTTCCGGTCCCGATTCAAGGTGCAGGTTTTGATCTACAAAGCCCTAAACAGTTCGGGCCCTAACTGTCTTTGAGATTACATCTCACCCTATGAACTGCCACAGGCTCTAAGATCTTCCAGGGAGGCTCTCCTCTCGCTTCCACCACTGTCACAAGCACGGTTGGTGGTGATGAAAGAGAGGGCCTTCTCGGTGGTGGCTCCACATCTCTGGAACACCCTCCCCAGGGAAATTAGGCAAGCTCCCACACTGTCCTCTTTTTGTAGTGACTTGAAAACCTGGATGTTCCAGCAAATTTTTGAGAATGATTAGTGCCTAGGCCCAGTTAATCCAGATAGCACTCTGTCCTGCACTTCATCCACTTCCCTGGCCCTGTGATACGTAGTTGCACTATCCCTGGTCTAGCCCTTTTATAGTTGGCCACGTTGTAATCCTGGAAATTCATTTGTTGAACCTTTTACTGACAGAGCTACAATGAGATGGGTTTTTAAAATATTTTATTTTTACTTTTAGTGTGTTTTAACAAGATAATTAAGTTGTGTTATATTGTTAAATGTGTCTATTTCATTTATTTTCTGTATGGTTTATTTCTGGCAACTGAATGTTTGCCTTACTTGGTGGAAACCGCCTTGAGTCCCATCAGGGAAATAGGGCGGTATACAAATAAATTATTATTATTATTATTATTATTATTATTATTATTATTATTATTATTATTATTATTATTGTGTTGCCAAAGGCTTTCATGGCCAGGATCACAGGGTTGTTGTATGTTTTCCAGGCTGTATGGCCATGTTCTAGAAGTATTCTCTCCTGACGTTTTGCCCACATCTATGGCAGGCATCCTCAGAGGTTGTGAGGTATGGAGAAACTCAGCAATAAAGGTTTATATATGTGATGCCTCATGGGCCTTGTAGTCCTGCTCCTAGTGCCATCGTGACAGATGAAGACAAAAATATGGGGTTTTCACCGGTTCCACAAGAGCCGGAATCTTTCCAGCTGCCGGATGTTGATGTTTTCGCCCAAGAACCCAGTAAAACAGACCTTGGGCATTCCTCACCCCCGTTCCCTAGGAGACAGTCCTATTCTGCAGACAGGGGAGTGAGAGAACAGACTCGCAGGAGCTTACGGATTGCAGCTAAACAACAGGCTGATTAGCCATGCTTCCCTTGGGAAATTCTAAGGAGTTTCACATCTGGACAAAGTTGGGTTTCGTTTCCCGTTCTCTAGGGAAAGAGGTCGTTGGCGGGAAAACGGGACCCCAATATAGGTGCCTGGCACGTTAGAATTGTTGCGGAGTCAACAGAGCAGCTCCAGAAGCAACTTCGTGTTTCCAGCCTTGTGTGGACTTCGCAAAGTCCGCAACCCCAGTTCCTTGCCTTCCGGATCAAGTATTCAAGATTTGTCTAGCTTTGTTTTTAGCCACGGACCTTGTTCTTAGAATCTCTGTTTCGCCTTGTTCCTAGTCACGGACCTTGTTTAATGATTCAAGTTTGTTTCCAGCCTTGTTCTCAAGCTACCTTGGATTTCAAAGACTCTGGGCATTTCCCCGACACTATTGCTTGGCAATAGTGTGTGTTTCGGTTATTGGATTATAAACTTGAACTCTAATATCATTTATTGGACAATACATTTTGGGACTATATTTAACCTCATTCGATAGGTCTGCTTCTGAACTATATTCTTCACTTGATTTTATTACTTTTATATATTTACTTAATAAAGATATTAGATAGATATTGGTCTCTGTGTCTGGTTCTTGGTGCTCCGTTGCCACGGGCATGACAATATATATCTGTGGGAAGTCCAGGGTGAGGAAAGAACTCTTGTCAGTTGGAGGCCAGCATGAATGTTGCAGTTAATCACCCTAATTTGCATTGAAAGGCTTCATCTACTGGCTACTTTCTCTCTGGAGGCATCCTTTGTTAGCTGCCCCTAGTTCCCATGCCTCAGAGTGTTGCTTCTTATTTACTGTTCTGATTTTTGAGTTTTTTAATACTGGTAGCCAGATTTTGTTCATTTTCATGGTTTCCTCCTTTCTGTTGAGGTTGTCCACATGCTTGTAAATTTCAATGGCTTCTCTGTGTAGTCTTACATAATAGTTGTTGGAGTGGTCAAGCATTTCTGTGTTCTCCCTCTATTTGCCAGTTATCAATCAGTCTGGTTGCCATAATCTTGGTTTTTTATGTTTAATTGTATCCCAGCTTTTGCACTTTCTTCTTTCACCTTGTTGATAAGGCTCCTCAGCTCCTCCTCGCTTTCGGCCATCAGAGTGGTATCATCTGCATACCTGAGGTTGCTAATGTTTCTTCCAGCAGTTTTAACTCCAGCCTTGGATTCATCAAACCCTGCACATCGCAAGATGTGTTCTTCATACAAGTTGAATAGGTAGGGTGAGAGTATACAGCCATGCCATACTCCTTTCCCAATCTTGAACTAGTCTGTTGTTCTGTGGTCTGTTCTTACTGTTGCTTGGTCATTGTACAGAATCCTCAGGAGTCAGACAAGGTGAATTGGTATCCCCCTACCACCAAGAACTTGCCACAATTTATTATGATCCACACAGTCAAAGGCTTTAGAACAGTCAATAAAACAAAAATAGATGCCTTCCTCCATTATCCAGCAGATACTAGCACTTTGTTCTCTTGTTCCTCTGCTGTTTCTAAACCCAGCTTGTAGATCTGGCAACTCTCACTCCATGTATTGCTGGAGTCTACTTTGCAGGATCTTGAGCATTACCTTACTGGCATCTTGAGCAAAGCAAAAATATATAATTATCCTCCCCTTAGGCTAAATGGAAGTTGTTCTGAATCTAATAGTTTTGCCTAAAGCTGTGCTGAAATTATCTCTTTACATTTTCCACTTCTGGGTAAAGAAATTGTTGACAGTGAGGGAATTTCAGTAGGACTGAATTTCTCCAGCTGGATTAAGTAAACCATTTGTAATAGCAATAGAACAGATTCCTGCATTGCCCAGAATATTGCATTGTTCATCCTTAACTATCTTTCTCTTGGCGGTGTGAGAGAGGAAGGCACAATGTTTTTCCGAAAATAAAAGTGTGCTTGGACTCCATTTTGAAGATCTAATTTCAAGCCTAATTTCAGCATGGATAGTACAATATGGGATGGACTCAAAGCCTCCACTCCTGGTGCCATCTTCCTCAATTTGCTCTCACTGTCCACAGTAGTATCTGATGGCTTCCTTGTAAATAGACTGCTCAAAGATGCTCTGGGCTCAAACTTTAAAGCTCTCCAAGAGGAAGATATAATTCTGAGAGGGACTCAGGGTGGATCACATTATATACATATATGGCAATGCCCAAATACACGTAGAACTGAGACAGAGACAGACGCAGAAGCAATTTAACCTTCTCCTGAGGGGATGTTCGATTCTGGCCACAGGGGGGAGCAGCTGCTTCATTATCCACTGTGATGGCACTTCCTCATTCCAATGTCGTAAATTAGTTAAATTTGCCTCCCCACTTTGTAAGTGGTACCTTATTTCCTACTTGATAGATGCAACTATCTTTCGGGTTGTTAGGTCAGCAACGAGCAGGATCTATTTTTTTATTTTTTTATTGACAGGTGCTCACCCCGCCATGGGCTGGCCTCAAACTCATGACCTCATGGTTAGAGTGATTTATTGCAGCAGGCTGCTCACCAGCCTGCACCATAGCCCGGCCCCAAAACACCTGGAGGACCAAAGTTTGACCATGTCTGGTGTAGCAGTTTTACCATTGAACTATGTCTTTTGAAATCAGGGTTTGAGCCCCTACTTAAGCCATAAAAACCCATTGGCGACCCAGAACAAGTTACAAACTCTCACGATGCATCTTCAGTGTAGAATGCAGTTTGATGCACTTTAACTGCCATGGCTCAAAGCTATGGAATCATGAGATTTGTAGTTTGGTGGGGTACATTTTAAGAGAGTAGTCAAAGGACAACAGCTCCAATGATTCCATAGTACTGACCATGCCAATTAAAATGGTGTCAGACTGCATTAATTCTGCACTGTAGATGCACCCACAGAAAACCCCATGAGGTTAGTTCGATAATCGTCATATGTTGGAAGTGACTCAAAGGCATACAGTGATGGTGGTAGTGATGGTGACGACAACAATGACAATGACAACTATAACAGTATAAAAATGATTTTGTATCACCTTTGAGACTAACTGAGCAAAATAAGTTGTAGCATAAGGTTTTGTAGGCTCAGGCTACTTTTTCACATGGAATGAGTGAAGTGTTTAAAAGGTTTTCTGTATTTTATTGCATCCTTGTTATCTTGTGAGCAACCTGATATGGAGCAAATTAATTTTATTTTTTAATTACTGCTGTTATCTGCCATCAAGTCAGTTTTTGATTCATGGTGACTCTGTGAATAAAAGACTTCAAACAGCCTTGGTCATCAACTGCTCTGCTCAGGCCATGCAAATGCAGAGCATTATTTCCCTTCTTTAATATTATGCTTCCAAGTCCATTTTTTATTTCAGTGTTTTAATGTGAATTATTAGGATTCATTTTATGATAGTTTTATTTTTAAAAAATACAGAATTAGAGCATAATTATAGAGTTTAAAAATAATACTTTACTAATAATGAAAGTAGAGCTTGAAAATTGTACAGAAAATGGGGGGGGGGGGAATCTCTGCACATTTATGTTTGTGATGAGTAATATTTTTAAGTGCTTGTAGGATAACAAGGACACACCTCAGCTGCACTGCCATATAATGCAATTTGAAACTGCATTATATGACCAGTGTAGACTCTCATAATTTAGTTTAACTGCATTGAACAGTATTATATGAGTCTACACTGACTATGCAGTTCAAAAAACTGGAGGGCCACAGGGTTGTGCAGGGTTCTATAACATTTGATTCAATCCAAGGTATGTTTCAAAGCTAATTCATTATGTAATGGCGCTCCATGCAGTCATGCTGGCCACATGACCTTGGAGGTGTCTACAGACAACGCCGGCTATTCAGCTTAGAAATGGAGATGAGCACCAACCCCCAGAGTCAGACATGACTGGACTTAACGTCAGGCGAAACCTTTACCTTTACTAATTCATTATGTATTTCAGTGTTGTTGTGTGATTTCAAGCCATTTATTAACCAATCATGGGGTTTACTTTGCAAAATTTATTCAGAAGGATTTGCCCATATCTTCAGAGCGTGACATGACCAATGTAACCAACCAGGTTTCCATGGCCAAGTGGAAATTTGAATCCTGATTTCAAGTGTTCTAGTCCAATGCCACTACACACTTGCTCTTCATAGTTGCATCTGCTATGGGGCAACCTGCACCTGACTTGTTTCATGTAACTACTGCTGCTATCCCTAGCCAGCCAAAAAGCTCCTTCTGAGTTGCTGGCCATCCTGTGCACTACTGCTGATATCAGAATAACCCCATGTAGCTAGAAATAAACAGGGAGCGCTCTCTTCTCCTTCCTGGTCATGTGGGTACCTTTGTTGATGTCGGAATGGGACACCTGCAATGGCCAGAAAGAAGGATCACCCCCTTCTTCTTCCAGACCATACAGGTGCCCTGTTCTGAAGCTGGCAGAAATTCCTGTGATGGTCAGGAGCTTGGGCAATACTCTGCCTAAAAAGTTGACAACATGGACTTGATAGATCTGCTTTCCCTGCACCAATAAATCCAGGGAAAGAATGATTGCACCTTTGTCCAATCTGCAGATTGACCTGAATCAGACCTGATCACACTTAGACTAGGGCTTCTTACACATTTCCCACTTGCAACCCTTTTCCACCGCCCAAAAAATTACGTATATTTCTAGATATATAAAATTGGTATTAACATCAAACATTAATTATAATAAATTAGCATTTGTGAGGTTTGCACAACAGGCTGATTTTTCTTTTTGTGGAAGCATTTTCTGCAGAGTCCACTGTAAAACACTGCATGTTGTTGCTTACAGATTTGTGCAAATCGGTGGCATCAAGACAATCTTTGTTGTTATCGAGACCTTAACACTGAGCTAAAGGGACTCCATTTGAGGTCAAAACCCACAGTCTAAGAAGCAGTGGTTTAGACTGCACTAAAGCTGTGTGGTATTTCAGCAAATTCCAGAGTATCCTTTGCCATTGCTCAAAGCAGTGTTGTTAGTTTAAAACAAAAACTAACAAAAACAAAAACATCCATGATATTTACTGGACGTTGTTGTGTATCATTATGACAGCTAGCCTTACATTCACTATGGAGTATCATAAGCCATTATGGAGTATCATAAGGACAATAAGCCTACCATATAATCAAAAACAAACAAATGAACAAAATCCAGGATACTCACCAGAAATAGTTGTGTATCATTACGTCAACTAGTCTTCAATTCAGGGGGAGTATGGGGTTTTTTTTTTGGGGGGGGGGATTTCCTTTTTGGTGGTGATGCAAGTGGAGACAAGCCTTAAATCTTTGTGAGGACAGGGTTTGAATCCCAACAGTTGTGCATATTCAGTGGATGATGATGATCATCATCAATTTATTTGTTAACATCCTCTCCTTGCAGCTCTAGGAGGGGTACAACATGGTCAAAGACAGACACAACACTGTTAAAATGCATATACCACAATACATGCAAGACCAATGCTAATACCAAGACAAGTCACTCTCTCTCTCAGCCTCAAAGGAAGACAGCAGCAAACTTCCTTTGAATATAACTTGATTAGAAAATCTTATGATGGCGAGGCCTTAGGATCATCACAAGTCAGAGACATCATGAAGGCACAAAGCAATTCCAACACTAAATGTAATTTCAACACTTTCAAAATACTCAGAAAGCCAACATAACAAATACGAGCCCTTAAATTATTATGTAGCAATCCTGCCTCGGCTTTTGTGGGTTCTTCTTTCATTTCCTACTGGATTTGGAAGCTAAAGAACTCTTGAAGGAGGGGGACTGTATCTCAGCTTCCTAGGTTTAGTAAGGGGGGGGGGGACCCATCTGTTAGCTCTCAGTTTATCCCTGAAAATAGAAAAGACTTCTGATCATGGCAGCGCTATGTGCTTTACAAAAATGGCTTTACTTTAAAACAGAGGTATATTATCTCAGGACTATAAAGCTTTAAGGAGGATTCTTGCAACAAAGGGGGAAAATAGGTTGGATTAGATGACTAGGTAAACCCGCTTGCACAATATTTCCACATTAAGTCATATTAGAGTCTAGTGAACTTTACAGAGCATTGATTATCTGTACATTCCTGTTAGGATATCATAATAGCTGTTCATGGGAGTTCAGGGGGGAAATGTGAAAACAGAAGATATTAGACTCACTCTTTTCTCACGTTCCAGCTCTTTAAAGAAACTACAGTTGCCACAAAAATCTTGCCTGAAGCAAAATTGGAAAGATGTTCGGGGGTGCCTCTTGAGGTGAAGCGTCTTTGGGATTCTGAGAGCCGGGCCGGGGTTTGATGAAAGTGTCTCAGCGTGGGTGCTCCATTTCTCCAAGACACTGTTGAGTTATTTTTTCCTTAAGTGAACTGTCTGAGGCTGCTATCCTATAGTCCCATAAGATATGAAATATCTCTCTCTCCACTGGCAGGGAGGAATGCCAGTGGACTTGATGGTAGTTTGCTTTAGGAAACCTCCTTCCCAAAGTGTGGATTGGAGACACTGCATGGTCTTATCCAGTGTAGACCCATGCTTCTGAGATGTACCTTTGTGTTGTGGGCAGAAAAAGCATACTATGACAATGATTATTCTATGTAGATAGCTTGACTCTATTACTCATTTCTACCAAATTACAAGGAAGCCTCCTGGATCCTGGACCAGTACCTGGCCTCTGTGATGGACTGGATGAGGACTAACAAGCTGAAGCTTAATCCAGACAAGACAGAGGTCCTCCTGGTCAGTCACGAGGTCAATGGGGGTATAGGGTGGCAACTTGTGCTCAATGGGGTTACACTTCCCCTGAGGACTGAGATCTGCAATTTGGGGGTCCTCCTGGAGTCTGTGCTGACGCTTGATGCTCAAGTGTCAGCAGTGGCCGGAAGGGCCTTTGCACAGTTAAAACTTGTGTGCCAGCTGCAACCATACCTTGAGAAACCTGACTTGGCCATGGTGGTGCACACTTTAGTTACATCCAGACTGGATTACTGCAATGCACTCTACATGGGGCTGCCTTTGAAGACAGCGCAGAAACTGCAAGTGGTGTAAAGGTCAGCAGCCAGGTTACTAACTGGAGCTAATTATAGGGAGAGGACAATGTCCCTACTAAAGTAACTCCACTGGCTGCTGATAATTTTCTGGTCCCAATTCAAAGTACAGATTATCACCTACAAAGCCCTAAATGATTCAGGTCCTGCCTATCTTCGTGACTGCGTCTTCTCCTATGAACTCACACGGGCTCTGAGATCTATCAGGGAGGACCTTCTCTCACTCCCACCAGCGTCACAGGCATGGTTGGTGCGGACATGAAAGAGGGCCTTCTCGGTGGTGGCCCCTGGCTCTGGAACTCTCTCCCAGGGAGATTAGACCAGCTCCCACTGTATCCACCTTCTGTAGGGATCTGAAAATTTGATTGTTCTAATGTGCTTTTGAAAGTGGTTAATCCTTGTTCATGAATGCTATTCATGAACCCTATTTATCAATAAGGTTCTACTCAGCACTTTAACCTTACTATGTTACTATGAAAGGATGGACTGAAGTTCAAATGGTTATTTTATGGGAATTAGAGTTCAAAGGGGTTGACCAAACTTCCTTAATAGAGTAGTTCAAGCATCTCACCAAACTGCAAATCCTAGGATGTCTTAATAAAAGGTTGTGGTATTTAAAGTAGGATCAAACTGCTATAACTGCATGGTGTAGATTCACAGAGAGTATAAAGATACATTTAGTGGAGGGTGAAGTACAGGAGAAAATTAAAGTTGTAATCCTATATCCACCAGGGAGCAAGTATCACTGAACATGGATCCATTCTGAGCAGACACATACAGGATTGCACTGTTAGTAGATTGTACCCATTTGCTTCTAAATTGTATGTTTTTTTTAATATAGTGGCTGTATTGTGTGTCCCAATCTTTCACTTTCTTGTTTTAAGTTTTATCTTTAAAACTAAGAATAAAGTGCTTTGTGAATTACCAGACCTTTTAATATACTGAATATAAACCAGCAAAGAAGTGAGTGATGTAAAAAAAAAAAAAAACCACAGCAAGAGATCAGAATTCAAAGGTCTAATATCCACAAACCCCAGGGAACAAATCATTAGATTCAGCATCTTATATAAAAGAGGAGAGAGAAAACTCTTTAAATGCACATCTGGGATTAATAAGCACATTAAGGCAAAGGATGTTTTTTAAAAAAATAATAAAAAGGTAGAGCGTTTGCACATAAAACGAAAACAAGACATTTCCTAATTCTTTGAGGTGGGCTATTTCAAAATCAATTTCTACCTAAAAGGCAAGGAAAGGAATAATAAAATGTCAGGTAGTGCCAGCCGTTAGCAGATTTAAGAGAAGACAAAGAAGAAAGATAGATTGCAGGAGGTCTGATTTATGAAGTTTAGTAAATGAAAATTTCTCAGGGTAGGTTAAGTTCCCTGCCGATGACAATGTCATTCAGCTGGCCATTTCTGAACCGGTGGGGGTTTTGTCACAAGATGGTTTCCATGAAACCATGAGTTCGGCTGCTGAACTTCCGAAGCTATAAATAGAATACGTGCAGCCAATTCTTTTGCTATCAAAAGGAAGAACAGAGTGGGAGAATCTCGGAGAAAAAGAGGAGATATATGGAAGACATGCACTGAGAACGTATTGCTGTTTCTAACTAGAGTAAAGCAGTTGAATTTATTGGATTTACCCGCCTGTTGTTCAATCACTCAACAATTAATTGAATTGATCCGCTCCGTCTTAGTCTAGTTGGGACTAACCCAAAGCATTCCAGCCATTTTCTAGGATTCAATAGAAATGTCTTATCGGTGAAACAAATTCCTAGTATAAATTGAGTATTCCTTTGAAAGGCTGTCATAAGGAAGAGGGAGCTGGCTTGTTTTCCGGTGCCCTGGAAACTAGGACCCAGAGCAATGAGTTCAAATTACAAAAAAAAAAGTTCCACCTAAATATTACGAAGAAATTCCTGATTTTCAGAAGAGCTGTTCAACAGTGGAACTCTCTGCTACAGGGTGTGCTGGAGGCTCCTTCTTTGGAAGCTTTAAAATGAAAGCTGAATGGCCATCTATCGAGGATGCTTTGATTGTGCTTTTCCTGCATGGCCGGCAGTAGGAGCCTCTGGTGGCGAAGTGGGTTAAACTCTTGTGCCGGCAGGACTGATTATTTGAAGGTTGGGTTGCTGATCTGAAGGTTGCCAGTTTGAATCCAACCTGGGAAGAGCACTGATGAGCTCCCTCTATCAGCTCCAGCTCCATGTGGGGACATGAGAGAAGCCTCCCTCAAGGATGGTAAAACATCAAAACATGTGGGCATCCCCTGGGCAACATCCTTGCAGATGGCCAATTCCCTCACACCAGAAGCGAATTTTAGTTTCTCAAGTTGCTCCTGACATGGAAAAAAATGGCAGGCAGTTGAACTTGATGACTCATGGGGTCTCTTCTACCCTATAATTCTATCATTATCCAAAATCATAGAATCCAAAAACTGGAATATTTCTTTTTATATATGCATACATAATAATAAGATATCTTGGAAACGGAATTCACGTCTTTATATAAAATTTATTTATATTTTATATGCACTTTGTATTCATAATCTGAAATTATTTTTATTTAGCATTTGAAATTATTTTGTTCATGAAACAAAGGTCCTGTACATTGAACCATGAGAAAGCAAAGCTGTCACTTTCTCAGCCATCTACTTGGACAGTTTTGGATTTTGGAATTCTGGATAAGGGATTCTCAATGTCATGTATCATGTTCCACAGCTGATGGTGGTTGGTGGTGTCAGGCCTAGCAATTGGTGATGGAAGGGGTTAATGTCAGTCCTAGTTCTAAAGGGCAGAGTAATCTGTAAGTAAGAATTTTCAGATGAAAGCAATTAAGGGTGGTGGCATGCAAGAGATAGGATGCAGCTGGGTTTAACTGGATATAAGGTGCTGGCCTGAAGACTGATCTTTGGAAGAAAAATATTTGTTCTATTTGGCTGTGGATTCTGCTGGTTTCCCCCCCAGGTTTGTGGATGTTTGGTATTCTGACCTGTCTTCTGAATTCTTGAAACCCTGAAACCTTGAATCTCTGGACTGGCTATTCACCAAGGTATAGACTCTAGATCATTGGACTTTAATCATTGAACTCTTGGCGTTTGACTATTGGACTGGACCTTTTGACTACAGTGTTCTCCTGAACCTGCATTGTTGTTTGCTATTAGTCTTTGTTTTATATTCTGTGGCTGAGAGCTATCTTTATATTTTGTATTTGTACCATGAAAACAGTCAGATAGTAAGTGCTGATTTAATTAAACAGTTTCACACAAGATGAGTGTTTGTTTTGGTTCACCTCTGCCTGAGAACCAACAGAGCCCTGGCACTGTGACATTCAAGTTGCATTCACTTATTCATGTGGAAGGGGCCTTAGATCCTTCACATTTTTATGACTGTTGGAGATTCCATTCATAGCAATATTATTATTTTCCATGCAGAAAAATATTGTTTTGGACTGAAAGTACATTTTCCTGCACAAAAGAACCATGTGTGAATATTCCGTAGAATAAGGCCTGAATTGTGAACATCCTTCCAAAAAAAATGCTATCTCTCACAGCTATTTCTCGAATAACTTCAAGAAGAAACCCAGGGCTCTTCTACACATGGATATAAACCCAGAAGTAACCAGGTTAGAAGGGGGCGGGGGTTGCTAAACGACATCTAGCCAAAATGCAGGCAGAATCGGCTTTACAGCTGAAAAGCATGTGTTAAAAAGGTGTACTAAAAACTCGATTCCTCCCCAAAAAGTGTAACTTCGCATGACTGTATATCCCTGCAGTCATGCAAAACACTTGCTTCCCTTCCCACATGTGGAGTGCTCCAACACATGTGTGCTTTTGAAAAGCTTGAAACAGCTGATCAGGCTGTCAAAACATAGAGCCATGGACACACAGGTGGCTTAAGGGAAGCACAAGTGGAAAGCAACTCTCTGGAACTTTTTCTTTTAAACTTTTTAATATTAAACAGAGCTTGAATTGAACATTGGTTGGAGAGAGAGAGATAAGAAATCTGCTTGTGTTTACATTAAAATATTTGCATGTACACATATAAGGTTCAGCACATAATGAAGTGAATTTTTTAAAAACCAAATGTCTGCTAGATGTGCACCATCCACGCTCCATATTGATCTGCTTAAAAGAAAAATGTGAGGATGGCAGGGGACCATTTCCTAGGACAGACAGGTCTGTGTGTGGAGCTGCTGTCAGGTCCAGGGATTTTTTGCCCCAGATTTAAAACAGGATTTTTGACTCTTTCTGGAAGTGCCCATAGTGAATAATTTGATCCCTATTCTAAATGTATTGGGGAGGGAAATTAGTAGAACAACAGAAGCCTAGAAGGCCTAGTGGAAGATAAGGGCTGATGGTGATTATATCTGGTCAGAGATATAAATCTTTATGTCTTTAATCCTTTCAAGAAACTGATTATTTCCCTAGTTTTCATCTTCCTGTGCCAAAATATTTTTGTGCAGTTTTCGAGCAGTATTTGCAATTTGTGACAACTTTTGGCAAATTCTTCTGTGCAGAAATACATGGGGGTTTTCTTTACAGAATTTCTTTTCTGTGCAGAAAGCTACTTTTCTACACAACAAAATGAAACTTCTATCTTAGCTTCTAAAACTGTGTTTTATGTTCAGAAGGCTAGGGGTTTTTTGCACAATATTTTTTTTCTTAGCTCCATTTAACATTCTTGGTTATTTGAGGGCAATTGTATTTATTGTTGTTGTTGAAGAAGCAGCAGATATTTCAAAGAGTTTGGATTCAGTTGGTTTAAACAACACTTGCTTCTTTTTTTCAGCTATAATTCTTGGCTCCACTTGATGTGTTTGTGACTAGTTAATCACAGACTCAAGTGCTACTGATATAAAAAATAGTCCAGTGTTGTTGTAAAACATGTATACATTATGTCTTGCAGATAAATTTTATGGCAATTGTGTTAAGTAGCAACTTGTCGTGCTTGATTTTTCTGACATTTGCACCTCTAAAACCACTGAATCCAGCAATATTTTTAGCCAGGGATTATGGGGAAAAGGGGAGGTCAATCGGCATACAGTACGACCCATATTTCCATAGAGGAATGCATTCCAAAATTTCATGTGGATATACAAAAACATAGATGATAACAAGCTGTATTGAAATGACTGACTTCTGAACCATGAATGGCATAGAATCTTGCCAAAGAACCAAGAAAATCATAGAATCATAGCATTAAAAGAAACCCGCAAGTGCCACTGGGGCCAGTCTTTTGCCATGCAGGAATCTAACAACCAAAGCACCATTGACAGATTTTAAGCTTTGCATAAAAACCCCAAGAGAAGGAGACTCAGGAAGTTCTTCCAAATGTTTAGGTGGAATCTCTTTTCCTGCTGTTTGAATCCATTGCTCCATGTCTTAGTCCCCAGAGCAGTAAAAACCAAACATGTTTCACCTCAATGAGACATACTTTCAAATATTTTAACATGGCTCTCATGTCCCCTCTAAGCCTTTTTTCCTCCAAGCTAAACACACCCAGTTCCCTCAGCCGTTCCTCATAGGAACCTTTGATCATTTTGGTTGCCTTTCTCTGGCCACCTTCTAGCTTGTCAATATCCTTCTTGAATTGTGGTGCCCAGAACTGGATACAATATTCCACGTTAGGTCTGACCAAAGCGGAATAGAGTGGAACTATGACTTTCCTTGATCTATACACTCCTATTAAGGCAGTCTTGTGGGGACATGAGAGAAGCCTCCCACGAGGATGGTACAACATAAAAAACATCTGGATACCCCCTGGGTAATGTCCTTGCAGACCAAAGTGGAATAGACCGAAGCGACCAAAACAGCCAATTCTCTCATACCAGAAGCGACATGCAGTTTCTCAAGTCACTCCTGACATGAAAAAAAGGTCTTGCTTCTTGATCTTCTGCATCACACCATTGACTCATGTTCACCTTATGGTCTAGTACAGTGATTATCAACCTGGGTTCCCCAGATGTTTTTGGCCTACAACTCCCAGAAATCCCAGCCAATTTACCAGCTGTTAGCATTTCTGGGAGTTGAAGGCCAAAAACATCTGGGGACCCCAGGTTGAGAACCTCTGGTCTAGTATGATGCCTACATCCCTTTCACAGGACAGTTGTCAAGTCAGACATCACCCATCCTATATGTGTGCAAGTTGTTTCATTGCCTAAGTGTACATTTACATTTGAAATTCATTTTGTTTGTTTTGGCACAGAAAATGCCTGGAGAGGACATATTTTGTTGGACATGGCTAAACGAAACCATGGATACGGGGGTTTATATTGTACTTTAATTTTTTTATTGAGATCTCAAATAGAATGACATGCTTGAATGTTTTCATTTCCATCAACCTCTCTTTTCAGCTTCATGCCATTATTTTTTCATTCCGATAGCTGATGCTTCGTACTTAACAAAGTTGAAGAAATGTTATAAGCAGCACGTTTCTAATTGTGGCTCCAATTTCTGCCTAACTAGACTTCTGCAGAAGACTTGGCCTTTCACCTTCTTAACAGAAGCTGGATTTAGCCTTTTGGAAGAGAAGAGGAGCAGAGAGAGGGGCCATTGAGGCTTTCCAGAAAAGCAGAGAGTCAAGAAATGTTCCCCATCCACCTACAAAACCCGCTGGTGGGGAGAATGAGAAAGAAAGGAAACAAGCATGGAGCTGTCAAGGAGGAATCAGTGTGGGATGGGGGGAAAATGACAAGCAGTACAAAAGAGCTGTGTACTGAGACAAGACAAAGATGTGAAAATCAAGACACAATGTTCCTCCGTGTATGTATATGGAGGAGAGAGTTTTTGATAATCCCATACAAATTAGTTACTGTTGCAGCCCTGACTTCGAGCAAATCAACAAGACGGGAGAAATGAAAGCCGTAAAGGTTGAACATGGTGTTTCTTTCAATACAGGTGTCTTCACATTAATGAGCCCTTGGGAGTCGAGCAAGCACTGCAGATAACACCGGGGTGATTGCAGCTTGTAAAAGCAGACTAGAAAAAGACATGCATGGTATGTACGTGTATGTGCTGGATTGTAATTAAAGCCACAAGTCTCCGTGTTTGCAAGGAGACCAGCTGCAAACCTTTCCGTAGCCTGGTATTAAAAATAGACCAAGAAAGTGAAAGAGGAAAAAAACCACACACACGGAGAGAAATGTTTGCACAGCATCCCTTTCTGTCTACATCTGTTTCATGAGCCCAGAGAAATTTTTGGGATCTCAGAAAATGCCAGAATGTGACAGTGAATGCTCATCATTATCCAAAATATCACCTTCAGCATCCGAGAACAAGAAAACAAAAAGAGAGAGAAATAAATACTAGTTATATATAGTTTCTGCATTCACAAAATGTTTGGAGAGTTTCAGCACTGCAATGGGAGTATCAATATTTACAGGAACTTGGCCACTTTTAGAGTTGCAAATATAAACCAATCAGAGTGGCCACTGAAGAAGTATATTAATTTATATTATTTTTAAAAAGAGAGAAATGGATTTATAAATTAACGTTTATATTTGATTTAAAGGAATATACATATTCAACTGTATTACAGTCATAGAATAATAGAATTGGAAGAGACCACACGGACCATCCAGTCCAATCCCATTCTGCCATTTAGGAAAAGCACAATCAATCACAGCACCCCTGACAGATGGCCATCCAGCCTCTGTTTAAAAGTTTCCAAAGATGGAGCTTCCACCACACTCTGAGAATCATAAAATCAGAATATTTTAGGATGCATCTACACTGTAAAATTAATGCAGTGCAACACCACTTTAACAATGTGGCTCCATGCTATGAAATTATAGGAATTGTAGTTTATCAAGGTCTTTAGCCTTATTGCAAAAGAGAGCTGGTGCTGGATTGGGATTTGAGCGCTTCAGAATCACATATTATCCGAGTCACAAACACATTGGATGAGGTCTCATGAGTCATCTGTCTCAACACAGGATGCATCTACACTGTAGAATTAAAGCAGTTTGACACATCCTTAAATGCTGTGGCTCAATGCTACAAAATCATGGGTTTTTCAGTTTTACAAAGTCTTTAGCCTTTTGTCAAAGAGTATTGGTGCCTTCCCAAATTACAAATACGAAAATTCCTTAGTATAGACCCATGGCATTTAAAGTGGTATCAAGCTGCATTCATTTCACAGTGTAGATGCAGCCAGCATCTACGTCATATAGTTTTGAGAGGATTAAACAATGCCACAGGCTGTTTTTGACTCCTTAAAAGAAAAAGGCAAGAAGTAAACTGAAAATCAATAGAGTAAACTTTAAGCAGAATTGCAATAAATGTTGAAGAGAGCTGGAAGCTATTCCTACTCAGGAGAAAAGTGGATGCAATTTGAAGCAAGAGAAGCAAAGTTGAGTTTAGAGTATAAAAGTGTGTATGTGTGTGTGTGTGTGTTTCCGATGCGTGTACATAGCTTGCATGGGAATTACTCCGGAGTTCATGCTTTATATCATGTACTCCAAAATAATCCCAATAAAATAAAATTTACAGATTTGATTGCCGTAAATTGATTTCTCTCCAAGATATGAATAAACGACCTAGGCTAAATGGCAGCTCCTACACAAAGAATTTCATTTAAGCTTCATTGAATTGAAAGGCTCAAGCCGACTCAACGCTTCCAACTTCCTAGCAAGGAGCAGAAAATCTACCTGACAGTTGCCATGGGAACCCGAACAGGAAGAGCTAACCACCAGCCTATAAATCCACAGAGAAACCTTTCTTAATTGGAAGGCCTTTAACCCACACATTTTTCTCATAGCTGCAGAGCTTATTTCTAAAGAGATTATTAAATTCCTCAATTGACTTATGAAGGATGCTTCCCACTATATTACGGTGCTCTGGGTTGTTCGTTCTTTAGAGCTGTTTCCAAAATTACAAAGCCGAGCAAGGCTGATAAAAGTTAACATCGATGTTTCAATGAAAAAAAAAATCCATAGGATAGACTCAAAATAAGTTCAATGGTCTTGCATGTCTGGAAGAAGACGGCAGGGAGGCAGGAGGAGAGATGGCGGTTGTGATTTTCCCCCCTTTCTTTTCAGGACACAAGGTTTGAAAGAGATCAGCTACCTTGGGAGTTCCTTGTTAGGATACTTTGAAACTTTGTGCATGGCGATGAAATTTTTAGAAAGCTAATGATAGAAAGTTTGGGGTCTGCTATGGTACCTTTTCACATCAGCAATGAACCAAAAAAAAAAAAAACCATGGATTTTGTTTGCCTTCAGAAGTATAACAAAATTGTTACTCCAATCTAGGGATGGAGCAGAGTTTTGTTGGATCAGACAGGGTTGAGAAAGGAGACCTCATTACAGTTGCCAATTTAAAGACTGGAAACTGCTCATGTTCCTCTAATGTTTGTGTGGAAGAAGGCATTTTGGCAGATATTGCTTGTCTGACAATCAGGTAACAAAAATGTCGATTGAAATTCTGATGTCTACACAACCATTAAAGATCCAGAAAGATTCTCCCGTTCTCACTCTGACAGCCTCCTTTTCATATCTCCTTAGACTTATGAGAAGAGAAGCATTTCAGGTCTGGAATTCACATCTTGGCATAGCTTCTGGGTTATTTTTATGTCAATTTGTTTGCTTGGAAGCAATCCCCAACTCTCCAGGTAGTGCGAAATAAAATCAGAAGGATCAGTTTAAACCAATGAAAAAATGGAATGGTTTTCAAAAGCTTAAAGACATTTAAACAGTTAAGATGTTAAAGGAAGGCAGATTAAAACCAGTGGAGATGCTTTAAAATAATTCAAAACTATGCACTGATGTGGATCTATATCAAACCATCTCCTATTACAAACCTGCACGAACTCAGATTGATGTCATTCAGAAAAGATTTGAAAACTTGGGGTTTTTTTTCAAGCCACCTTTGACTGAGATGAACAGTTGACTGAGTCCCTACCTGTCTCTACATTATAGTCTTCTGCACCTTATCATAAATGTTTGTGATTAGTTTTCCTAATATAATTATAATTTTATTCCTCTCCTCCAAGACCAAGGACCAAAGTGCCATGATATCGCCTTTGCTTTTATTCTGTGAAGCTGTCTTGTAGAGTTTGATATATTAATTTATTGCAATTGTTATGTATTTTATATGGTTGCATTTCAATGGTTGTATTTTATTTAAGTTGTTGGGCTTGGTCCGCATATGTGCCCCTCAGGAGATGGGGCGGGATACAAAAATAATATCGTTGTTGTTGTTGTTGTTGTTGTTATTATTATTAATTTATTATATGTCATATATAAAAAATAAATATAAGGAATTTACAGTCACAGTTACAAATGGGTAACCTAGAGTGATGCATTCATAACTGATTCGTCTTCATGATCCCTTAATATTGGATAGTGTAAGTAATATGTAGGGATTGTAAAATCCCTCCCATCCTGTCTCACTGGGCAGCAGGCTTTGCAAGCAAATAGATCTGTTTATCTGTTGACTAGAATATAAAAGATTGCTGCTCCAATCCTTCTCCAGAGAGCGAAATGTAACAAGCATCTTTCATCTGACAGTTGCAATGAAGTATAAGAATGTCAATCTGCTGCATCCCAATTGACAGCAGCACACAGACCACTATTGCTTGCAGTGACTGCTGCCTGGGAAGTTATGACTATGGTCAAGGTCAGTCTGAAAGTCATTATATAGCTACATAATAACTAAATAACTTATCTAGAATACTGAGCCATGTTTTTGTTTGGTGCTGGAATGATAGCAAATGTAGGTGCCAACTGGACATCTGAGGAAGGGTATTCCATAACGTGTTTAACTGGGAAGGAATGTAACATGGCTCTGCTTTTGCTGGAGGTGCTATAGGCATCAACATTATAATAATAGGGAATATTAACACTGGAGTAAAATACTCTCAGGCAGAAATACTCTATATCCATGATACTATGCTGTGAACAGAACAAGGAAAGAATATTTTGCAATATTCTATTTTGGGGGGTATTGTACTTTTCCTTGCTCTCAACATAATAGGAAATACTGCCAGAAACTTCCAAGTTAGCATGTTAAGGGTGCATCCAGCATATTATCTTCTTCACTAGAATAAAAGAGTTCAGTATCTTCCTGATAGTGTGAGTTGCTCACTCAGAAGAAAACAAACATTACTTTGAAATGTATAGCTTGGTGAAAAACGACATCAGCACATATGCAAAGTATGAGATGTTTGCAAACTTTCCGGAAACTATATTAAAGTGTACTGTAATGTATTAGATTAAAGAGCTATATTAAAGGCTTTCATTCTGTACAGCGGCTTGGCTGTCAGAATGTAAGAGAGAAATTATTTCCTTCAATAATGTGGGATCCTTAATTCACCTTCATGGCCTTCTACTTTTTTCTTAGCATTACTATAAAAAGAAATTCTTTTTCCAATGCCACAGAATACAATGGTCTCTTCTGTCCCCTCTACACTGTCTTAGCCCCCCATCTACATTGTTTTAAAATACAGTTTGAAACTGCATTATATGGTCACTGATCATATATAAACTACATTATATGACTCTACACTGACCATATATGCAGTTGCAAACTGAATTATATGACTGTGTAGATGGGGTCTAAGACAGAGAGACCTCCTCATAGCATATGTCAGAAGGTGAGAAAACATATGCTGTTAGAGGTGCTCCTTTAAGTATCAAGCATCCAATATTCATTTACTGAAGAAATAAAGTGTACATGCAGCCAAATGCAAATGGCTAAGATGCATCCAGTTGACAAAAGAAAAATCCACAAAACATGCCCTACTCATAAATAAATGTGCATAAATAAATGTGCCCATTAGGAAAAATGCATAAACATGTGCACAAGATTAAATGCAGGAAAGAGGAAAGAATTCTCAGAACACAACAGAAAACAAGAAGAAAGCAGAACTAATAGAACTCTATTTCAATCTTAAATTTCATATATATTCCTGTACATTTATCAAGCATTCACATTTATTTCAAAAGAAGGGCATAGCTGAGCCTTCGGAGGGATGAATTAATGAAATATGCTCCTTCTGACTTGCATGCTAGTGGATAAGCACGGTTGTGGACATCAGAGATGGAGGAAGAAGCTGGAGAAGATGTCCCCAACTCATTCTGGGAATTATCCAGAAAAGTAGCTTTTCCAGGCTCTGTGTTAGATCTAAAACCAGCTACTGGCCACCATGTTTAGATGAACCCTCCATGTTTAAAAGTAGTATATCCTCTATTGCAAATGAAACATTGACAAACCTTTTGGCACCATGGCTTTCTGCCAGATTCTGTGGAAGACTAATATAAATCAGAGGGTGACTGTCTTTTGGTTTGATTCTGTTAAGGTTTCATATTATTATTAATGCATGAATCCTTCCAACATCGCTGTAGGTTAGGCTAGGAGGAGAAGGAAGACGGGAAGAAGGGACTGACAAGGACAACCCTTTCAACTTGCCAAAGAAACTAAATAAAGTTCCTACATTAAAACATCCAGTCAGCAATATATTCTTCCATCTATCTTCTATCAGTGTTTGGGATAACAGCAATGATAGTTTTAGAAGGTGAAGGTAAGGTGTTCAGAAAATCAAAGCTCTCTGTTCTGTTCACAAGGAGCAAACAGTTACATTCAAGTTCCTCTTTACAATATGCAATTGGATCTTCCAGGAGAGTATTACCTGGTTCAAAAATCAAGTATTTATAAGGAGCTAATCAAAGTAGAAAGTGTCCCATGATTCCTGGTGATTTGAAAGTTATAAAAAGAAATGGCACCCACCCACCAGTCATGTTGTTTTTTTTGGGAAGGGGGAATTGCCTATTTTGCAAGTGACATGCGGCTGCTTTCGTGCAGTGGTAGGGGCACAAACACCTTGAAATCTGTATGGGTGATTATCAGAGAGACTCACTTGAAACCTGCTATACATTTACATCAATTAGAGAAGATCTCATTTAGGAAAGAGAGTATCTAGTATCTATCTATCATTGTTCTCCCAGGATAGGTCATAATTTATTTATTTATTTATTTATTTAGTTACTTACTTACAGTATTTATATTCCTCCCTTCTCACCCCAAAGGGGACTCAGGGTGGATCACATTGTACACATACAGTAGAGTCTCACTTATCCAACATAAATGGGCCGGCAGAATGTTGGATAAGCAAGTATGTTGGATAATAAGGAGGCATTAAGGAAAAGCCTATTAAACATCAAATTAGCTTATGATTTTACAAATGAAGCACCAAAACATCATGTTGGACAACAAATTTGGCAGAAAAAGTAGTTCAATAGGCAGTAATGCTATGTGGTAATTACTGTATTTGCAAATTTAGCACCAAAATATCACGATATATTGAAAACATTGACTACAAAAATGCATTGGATAATCCAGAACGTTGGATAAGCGAGTGTTGGATAAGTGAGACTCAACTGTATAAGGCAAACATTCAATGCCATATAAACATAGAACAGAGACAGACACAGAGGCAATTTAAACCTTCTCCAGCTGCCAGCTTCCTGAGGGTATGCTTGATTACGGCCACAGAGGGAGCAGCTGCTTCATCATCCACTGCAACGGCAACTTCCTCATTCCAACGGTGGCTGGATGATTTTTATGGTGTTGTAAATTAGCCTTCCCACATATAAGTGGTACCTAAACTTCCTACTTGATAGATGCAACTATCTTTTGGGTTGCTTAGGTCAGCAACGAGCAGGGGCTATATTTTCTATTTTAATTGTCGGGTGCTCACCCCGACACGGGCTGGCCTCGAACTCATGACCTCATGGTCAGAGTGATTTATTGCAGCTGGCTGCTAACCAGCCTGCGCCACAGCCTGGCCCCTGGGTCATCATAAGGTGGGTAATCTCAATTTAAGAACAAAATACTCCAAAATAATTAATAATAATAATAAAAAGGTAAAGGTTTCCCCTGACGTTAAGTCCAGTCATGTCTGACTCTGAGGGTTGGTGCTCATCTCCATTTCTAAGCCGAAGAGCTGTCGTTGTCCGTAGACACCTCCAAGGTCATGTGGCCGGCATGAATGCATGGAGCGCCATTATATCCCACCACCACCTAGAGGGAATTGGGGAGACTCAGAGAACAGTAAAGGTGTGACATGCAAAATAAAACAAGCGCAAAACAAAACACAGACAATAAACAGTCAACATAGCTTTGAATTGGGTCCGGAAACTCATCGGCAGCCAGTGGAGCTGCTTTAGTATGGGCATGGTACACTCCCTATAACCATCTCCAGTTAGTAATACCATTTGATATAAAAGCATAAAGAAGCATTAAATAAGGTATTCCAATAAAAACACTAAATGTCAACAGTTACAAAAATATTAAAACACAACAGAAAGATAAAAACATAATGTGTTCATCCCTCCACATTTGCAGGCTATGCATTCACAAATTTGATTAATTGTGATTGCTGGTACTTGCTGTCACCTCCAGCGCTGATCTCCATGGAACCAAAATAAACCATTCTCTTAGGCATTTGTAGGTCCTCCAATGCAATTTTGTGATCAACTTCTGCCAGAGTTTGGCCACAGAATCACACTGGAGAAATGTTTACTCATGGCTCTAAATTTGCATATTTCTTATGCCAGGAAGACAAATGTGGAGGTTTTATGTTTTTTAAGGTAAAGGTAAAGGTTTCCCCTGATGTTAAGTCCAGTCATATCTGACTCTGGGGCTTGGTCTCATCTCAATTTCTAAGCCGAAGAGCTGGCATTGTCCATAGACACCACCAAGGTCATGTGGCTGGCATGACTACATGGAACTCCGTTACCTTCCCACCGGAACGGTACCTATTGATCTACTCACATTTGCATGTTTTCGAACTGCTAGGTTGGCAGAAGCTGGAGCTAACAGAAGGCGGTCACTCCGCTCCCCGGGTTTGAACCTGGGACCTTTCGGTCTGCAAGTTCAGCAGCTCAGCGCTTTAACACACTGCGCCACCGGAGGCTCCTGATATTTTTTACCCCATTAGAAAGTCTTTTTCCATAGCAATGTAAAAGTCAAATTCCTGTCTAAATAATAAGAAAATGTCTATGCCACTTGGTAGTAAATGAAGAAGATTCCACAAGTTGGGGTGAATGCTTGAGAAGGTTCCCATCTCCATTCTCATTAAATACATCTATGACGGTGATGATGCAGAAAGAAGGCCTTCCCTGGAGATCTTGAAAGTTACCTTAGTTTTGAGAAGGGAGATCCCATTCTCCAATTGGTGGCCTTTTATATGCAGCCAAATCTTTGAGTAGATATAAGTTGATTTTAGTTCCTTTTTTGAGAAGAATTTGACAAACTTTGCCATTTTTTTCCTTATTGAGATGTAAATTGAGAAAGAGAAACTTTGGGAGGTAGTGAAAATAACAGATTTGAATTGAGTGCTCAGCTTTAAAAAATATAACCGTGTTACCAAACTTGCTAGTGCTGAATTAGAGTTGCTATCTCCATATTTCTGACATATCATGCATCATTAAAAGGCACACAAAAATGCTGCCCTGTCCGTCCTATGCCTGGCTAGGCCTGAACCTAGTCTGCATTTTAGCGCAAACATTGAAAGAATTGTCCAAAGGTCCTGAAAAATGTTGACATCGCTTCAGTACCTTGGAGAGTTATTTTAAGGGACTATAGCAGTGGTTCCAAACCTTTTTTTGACCAGGGCCCACTTGACCAGGGACCACTTTGACCAGGGACCACTTTGACCAGGCCCAATTTGACCAGGGACCTCTCTCTAACATTAGTACCAAAAGGGTTATGAATCAATTTCGGTTTGGTTATTTGGTGTGCTGATTCAGAAAATTCCATTGGACAGACAATATCAGCTCTAGGTTCTGATACAGAACATATGCCACCCAGTAGTTACCATCTGCTCGCCCATAGAAAACCATATTTAATAATCTAGAGTTAATGTCGTTTATCCAATGCATTGGTCAGCTCTGCGGAAAGTAGCTGAAATAAAATAAATAAATAAATAAATAAATAGGGAGGAAGGAGGTTCACGGACCATATTTTTTCTGTGACCCACAGGTTGAGAACCACTGTACTATAGTATACCATGATCTGCTCCCAGCCTTAAATAGCTCTCACTATAAAATTGGGTTGAATCGAATAAAAAGCGGGTAAAAACTCATTGTAAATTCTTTTTGAAAAGCTTTCTCAAATTCCAAAAAAACAAACAAACAAACAAAAAAACAAAAAACATATGTCATCACATTTGGGACAGGGAGAAAACCCTGAGCATAAAAAAGTGCATGTCAGAGGAAATGCAAGATGACAGATTTTCTCAGCTCTTTCTTCTAGCTTAGGTAAAGCATATATGAGTTGTCTCCTTGAGCTAAACATCTGAAGAACATCAAGGAAAGCAATGCTAAAAGAAGACCAACAACAGCTCTCACAGATCATGGGTTTGAACTACAAACTCCAGGATTTCCAGTGGGAAATGAGTCTGGCAGTATCAGTTCCAGCCAATGAGAAGCCCAAGGGATTTCTTTTCAAACAGACTATCTGGCTGCTTGCTCATCAGTAAACTACCTCCAGATTTTCTCCTTTTTTTCTTTTTAAGATTGATCTAGCCAATGAATGAAGGCCTCAAATTTATTGATGAAAAAGTTGAAGAACACTGACAAAAGGGGTGAGGAGTTTTGAACACACTCACAAGGCACAGTATTGTTCCTTGGAAATGGCTCCTTCACGACGGCTCAAAGGCTCGCATTCAGTATCAAATTCTAAAACATTTAAGAAAATGTGAAGAGTCTTCAAAATGGCACCTGCTGTGATGCACTGAAAGCCTGTCTATAGGGATTTACAATCCCCAGATAACTTTTAAAAATAAAGTTGCTGAGAAAGCTTCCTGTTCATATCTTGGTCCTTGATTTTGTTGCTTTTGTGCATCCATTCCTCTGCTTGTTCTCAGCGGCACACCACCTCAAATGAAACAAAGCAAAAATTGTTGCTTTTACATGTTGCTACAGGTAAGTGCCAATTTGTGGGCAGATTTACAGGGACCTCAGGTGAGCAGTTAGCTTGCGTGCATTTGAATTATATGTGTATCCTGTACTTCCGTCAAGATATTTTTCAGCAGCATGTGTTGAAACAATTACTACATTTTATTCTCACATCCACCCTGAGGAAAGGCTGAGTTTGAGAAATGGAAACAGTGAATACCACAATTTTCCTAGACCTGACTTTCATGACGCCAAAGAATAGTTTCATAAACAAGTTTCAAAAATGGATGTTGAAAGAAGTATGTATTTTAAGCACAACTACTAAATTATTACTATTATTATTGTATGACACAGCAAACAAGATAGATATGCTGGATTTTGCATCACAAAATCGCAAGTCGAACACTTCCCAAGTGTCTAGGACTGTGTGATGTATTTTCGGATGATGCGCACAGATCCCAGTAGGGTGGCCTTTTGCAGTTGGCAGATCGTGATTTTGTCAATGTCTATTGTTTCCAAATGCCGGCTGAGATCTTTTGGCACGACACCCAATGTGCCGATCACCACCGGGACCACCTGCACTGGTTTCTGCCAGAGTCTTTGCAGTTCAATCTTGAGGTCCTGATAGCAGCTGAGTTTTTCCTGTTGTTTTTTGTCAATGCGACTTTCACCTGGGATGGCAACATCAATGATCCAAACCTTTTTCTTTTCCACAACTGTAATGTCTGGTGTGTTGTGTTATTTATTATTATTATTATTATTATTATTATTATTATTATTATTATTATTATTATTATTCTCTTTATTTATATCCCACCTTTCTTCCCATGGGGATTCAAGGTGGCTAACATCTATCCACACTAACCAGTTTTTAAAAAACAATTCAAAATTACAAAACAATTAAATAATAACTGTGCTAAACACAGAATTAAAATACAGTAAATACATTAAAATGGCCTTTAAAACTCATAAAATGGCCTTTAAAACTAAAGCACAGAGGACCACCTTGATGATATTATATGATGCCCGATTTATACTTGATGCCCCATATGAACATAAGAAGAAATCTGCTAGGTAAGACCAAAGACCTATGTAGATTGACATTCTCTTCACACAGAGGCCAAACAGTTACCTATAGCAAACTAAACAGGAGATAAGTATACCTGGCACCTTCATTTTGTCCTTTCAGTTAACTTTTTTTTATCGTGTCAGAAGCGACTTGAGAACATACTGCAAGACGCTTTTGGTGTGAAAGAATTGGCAATCTACAGAGATATTGCCCAGAGGACTCCCAAATGTGTTGCTGGGAGGCTTCTTTCATGTTTCCACATGGGAAGCTAGAGCTGACAGATGAGAGCTCACCCCATCTCGTGGATTCAAACTGGCAACCTTCAGCTCAGCAATCCAACCTTCAGGTCAGCAGTTCATCCACCACAAGAGCTTAACCCAGTGCATCACCTCCAAACAACTGAGATTTTTTTTTTCGTGTCAGGAGCAACCGGAGTTGCTTCTGGAGTGAGAGAATTGGCCATCTGCAAGGACGTTGCCCAGGGGATGCCTGGATGTTTTTGCCATCCTTGTGGGAGGCTTCTCTCATGTCCCCGCATGGAGCTGGAGCTGAAAGAGGGAGCTCATCCTCACTCTCCCTGGGTGGGATTCGAACCTGGCAGCTTTCAGGTCAGCAACCCAACCTTCAAGTCACGAGGCTTGATGGTTCCCATTAACATCACTTCAAAGAACTAAATGATTTAGCCATATTAGTCTGGATAACAACTGAGATGCATGGATAAAGTACTTTTGATTTTAGAGCGGATACATCAGTATGGACTTAATGTCTAAGAATTTATTTAGTCAAACTTTTAACCTGTCCAGATTGGGAGAAATAGTTACATTTCTGTGACAGTGGATGAATCTAGACTACAGAATTAATACAGTTTGGCACCACTTGTTTTAGCTGATTTAATTTGTGGTTGAATAGTATAGGATAAATGGTTCATACCAAGAAAAATGAGCATCAGTCCATCTTGTTCATCTTTGAAGAAAACAACAACCACAATTACATCAGAACATTTTAAAAAATTTCTCTGCAAGGGAATAATGTTTGGGAGAGGGCAAAACCCTTTATTTTCTTGTGTATGCAGTGGACGATGGATAAGCCAGTCCCTGCCTCCAGGTGTACTCTAATCTTCTACCATTTCATGCGGGTTTGAATCCATGCTGATCTCTCCTTTGTTACTTCTCTAGGCTTTGGAATGCTTTGAAGTTATCTGCCTGAGCAAATCAATGAGTATTGACAAGCTAGGTAATTACATTTACAAGCTGAGATACCTAACCTTAGCTACTTACTTAAGCTGTTACAAGCTTTCTAACCTGCTTTGCTACTGATCACCATTCTGTGTGACTTTAAGCCAGAAATTCTCATATCTGCTAAATACTTGTCAGAAATGTAGTAGAAGGATGTAAACTTCTCCTAATACCAACACACTGGTAGCTTATGTGGAAAGTAGAAAACTAAGAATTAATTAACAGTTCCTTGATGTACTTTCATTCTGTGTCAAGCAGACCAGATTTTGGTCCAAGAGCCTTGGCTGAAAGCTTTCTAATTTTGTATCTCAGAAATTTAGATCAAAATGCCAATCAAAATAAACTGATGAAGGGATCTTTTTGGCCATAATTATGTTCTTTCCAAGGATGATTGTCTTCCAGGTGTAGTGTTCTGGCGGTGGGTACGTAGGTGACTGTGGAGCCCTATTATTGACCTACATGTTCTTCCACAGTGAAGACATCGGTTTCCAGATGGAAGGCAGTCCTGGTCAGGGTTGGCTTGATGTGCGTTCCTTTTGGCACATTTCTCCCTTTCACCCTCCATTCGAGCCTCTTCAAATTCCACAGCACTGCTGGTCACAGCTGACCTCCAGCTAGAGTGCTCAAGGGCAAGGGCTTCCCAGTTCTCGGTGTCTATGTCACAGTTTTTAAGGTTGGCTTTAAGCCCATCTTTAAATCATTTTTCCTGTCCACCAACAATCAGTTTTCCATTCTTGAGCTGGGAGTAGAGTAACTGCTTTGGGACATGGTGATCGGGCATTTGGACAATGTAGCCAGATCAGCGGAGTTGATGGCATAGGAGCATCACTTCAATGCTGGGGGTCTTTGCTTCTTCCAGCATGCTGACATTTGCCTGCCTGTCTTCCCAAGAGATTTTCAGGATTCTTCAGAAGCAATGCTGATAGAATCGTTCCAGCAGTTGAGTGTGACGTCTGTAGACTGTCCATGTTTCACAGGTGTATAGCAGGGTTGGGAGGACAATAGTTTTATAAGCAAGCACCTTGGTCTCCCTACGGATGTCCCAATCCTCAAACACTTTCTGCTTCATTCAGAAAAATGCAGCATAATTATGTAGCACATAGATTAATAGAAAAGAAACATGTGGAATAAACAATCATCCCTCTGTATCCATACATTCTGCATCTATGGATCCAACCAGCCAATGTTTTAAAATATTATTTTAAAAATACAAAAAGCAAAGCTTGATTTTTCCAATTTATATAGGTAAAGGTAAAGCTTTCCCCTGACATTAAGTCCAGTTGGCTCTGGGGGTTGGTTTTCATCTCAATTTCTAAGCCGAAGAGCTGGTGTTGTCCATAGACACCTCCAAGGTCCTGTGGCTGGCATGACTGCATGGAGTGCCGTTACTTTCCCGCCTGAGCGGCACCTATTGATCTACTCATATTTGCATGTTTTCAAACTGCTAGGTTGACAGAAGCTGGAGCTAACAGTGGGCCTCACTCCGCTCCCTGGATTCGAACCTGAGACCTTTTGGTATGCAAGTTCAGCAGCTCAGCACTTTAACACACTGCGCCATTGGGGGCTCCCTATTCCATTTTATATAAGGGGCATAATTTTACTGTGCCACCATATACAATGGTATTTGAGCATTCACTGATTTTAGTTTCTATGGGAGGTTGTGAAACCGAACCACAGCATATATCAAGGGCTCACTGTATTTTTTGCAAAGTTCAGTTATTAAATCATGGCTGGTGTTGCCGTTGCTTTGGGTAGTGAGTCCTTGTTAGGGTTTTCAATTCTTAGTAAATAAACTCAGCACCTTGGATAGTTCCCATGAAACTCAGTCAGAGTCACTGCCTTTGCTTCTGCCACATCAGCAGCATATAAACAGAAAGATAAGGCTGTACCCTAATATCTGCTATCTGGGATAGCCATCTCACTCTGCCGAATGGCAGAGTTAGACCTACTTGTGCACTTTCTTCTCAAATCCTGCCTTCATCTTGCTTTGCTTTCTCCCTCTCTTTTCTCTCCTTCTGGAACAATACAGATTGTAAATCTTTTGCAGGCAAAGAGCCATCTTTGGCATCAAAAGCACTTTAAACTTCCTTGTCTATAAACTTTGCTTCAATGCATTGGGATTTCTTAATAAGTGGCACTGGGAAAGGGGACGACTCTATAATAACTAACTTTCTTTCCACAGAAAGTCTCTGAGTCAGAGAGGCTTCAGCTGGGGTTTCTGTGCAGTGATATTTGGCAAGAGATTACCTGCAAAGTGCGTAGGAAGGGATTCCAAATGGTTCAGTGGCAAAAAGGCATTTAGATCAGGCTAATTTAGGATCAGAACACAGAACTCCCTGTTGCTGTGAGGTTGCCAAGATGCTGGGAAGAGAGTGAGATGTGTGAACAGGTGAAACTGCTAACACCATGATATATTGAGGAAAGCCATAATTATATGACACAATGACAGACTAGTTAGGAACTTCATTGGTGGTCTTAGCAACAGGGAGGAAGTGACATCTCTAAAACTTTCTGTACTTTAAGGGATAAGCAAAAGAGAGAAAAGATATAAATAGAGTTGTAAGAGATGCATCTTTTAGCTTCTTCTAAGACCAACCTTATATCAAATGACAGCCCATTCTAAAAAGGAATGCTTTTGACATTTAAAACAGAGTCATAGAGATGGAGGGGACCATAAGGGCCATCCAGTTGGACACCATTTTGCCATACAGGAATACACCATCAAAGAATGCAAAACAGATGACACTCCAACCACTCTTGAATAATCTCCAGAGAAGGAGGCTCCACAATACTCCAGGGCAGTTTATTCCACCATCAAATAGTTCTTACCATCAAGAAGTTCTTCCTAATGTTTAAGTGAAATCTCTTTTCCTGCAATTTCAATCAATTGCTTCATGTCCTAGTCTCCAGAGCAACAGAACACATGCCTGCTCCATCTTCAATATGACTTTCTTTCTCATATTTAAATACGATTATCATATCATCTCTTGACCTAACCCTCTTTATCCAACTTTGAAATAACTCATTAAGTGCTGTCTTTAACCAGAAGACATATGGACATAATTGGAGCATTTCTTTTCAACATAAAGAATATTAATGCAATCATCTGTATTCACATATTACTCTTTTCTTATGGATGGCACCCAATTGATGCCATACGCCTATATAAATTCCCACACACATAGAATTATGCTTTTGGGGCTGGTGTGAAAAGGATGTGTTCAGTTGGAACTCTATAATTGAAACTATTTCACATGGCCCTAAATCCTAATGTTAGTCCTGGACTCAACTATGTATTGAATGATGCGTTGTAATGTATATTATCATTTATTGTATTGTTCAATATGTTATGATTTGTTGTTCTTTTTATATTCTGTTATATTATATTGTTCTGGGCATGGCCCCATGTAAGCCGCCCTGAGTTCCCATTGAGGAGATGGTGGCGGGGTATAAATAAAGTATTATTATTATTATTATTATTATTATTATTATTATTATTATTTTTAATAAGTGATTGGAATATTCGACAAGACTCCAGCCATGTGTTTATGTCTTCTTATATCATGTATAATTGTTTGTCAGGATCTTTGATGTATCACTTGATTCACTTGGATTGCAATCACCGTCATTGTGCATTTCTCATTGCACAATTGGACAATAAGCAGGCACACAATTCAGCAGAAAGGTGGTGTAGCATAACCACTGTGTAACAAAGGATAGAAACTTTTCGGTTACCCAGAGTGGGGTAGATCCTTTGAATCAATTGTTGAACTGTAAGTCAACACATTGAAAAGCCCTATTGATTCAATGGGTCTATCAAATTAGAATTAGCAACAGGATTCAAGCCTGTGAATGTGTAAGTTCATATTTTTAAAAGCATGATATAGGATCTTGTCTGTGATTTGTATCTGAAAAGAACCATGGGCCCAGAAGCACCATTCTCCTGTAGGCAACAACACAAATTGAAGTTTGTTGAACACATGAGGCTGCCTAGTTAAACTTGGTAAGTACACATCTCAGACTACAAATCCAAAAGGCCCTAGTGGCTTTAGGAACTGTAGTCCAAGAAATTAAGTTTTGGATGGTTTAGTTCATCACTTAAAAAGCAGTGCACATCCTCACTGTAATGCAGTTTGACATAACCTAATAACTGCCATGGCTCAGTATTATGTAATCACTTAATCCTCTGAGGCTGAGAGAGAGAATGACTTGTCTAAAGCGGCCATGGCTGCATGGAGATTCAAACCCCGGTCATAATCTAGCACACAAATCACTATTTTACAGAATTAAAGAATCAATATAATTTAAAACATTAAGAATTGTTCAATAACATGATAAGAAAGCCTGCTGGAACAGGAAAGTTTTCACTTGCTGGAAAATAGAAATCAAGGCAGGAGCAATCTAAATGACCCTAGGGAGAGAATTCCAAATTCTGGGAGCAGCCACCAAAAAGGCCCTCTCCTTTGCATCCACCCACCATGCCTGGAAAAGTGTGGGGACCAAAAAGAGGGTCTCCTTCAAAGAGCTAGAGAAGGCTTACATAGTGAGTTATGGTCCTTCAGATACCTTGAGTTTCAACCTTGATGGGTCATAGCCACTACTTTGAACTCTGCCCAGAAATGTACCAGAAGCTGTTGGAGGTGTTACAGGAGAGAAGTTGTATATTTCCTGTAGGCATCCCGAGTTAACAAATCTAGGGTTCATTAGCATCTATTATGTCTCACATCATTTACCAATGATGGTATAATCAGGAACAAAAGATGAATGCCAATGTATAGCCAAGGATGGCAAATGTGTATAGGTTTGAATTGATTTGTGTGCAAATTTAATTTCACATAGCAGGCTTTCCACTGCCTGAGAATGGTATCCTATTGTTAAAGAACCTGTGTAATACAAACCAGACTTTTTGCTGCCTCTTCCTCTGTTTAAAAGCAAAAATCTTCTTAAAGTCTGCCTTGAAAGAGACATTAAATTAGCAGTAAGAAAGCTGCTGGATCCTTTTCATACTATGCTTCTCTTTCAAACCACAGTTAGAACTCTATTTCAACTCCTTTATAAAATAAAATAATCTTTTTTTTACTTCAAAGAGGATCTCTACTGCTTAGAAAGTATTGTACAAAAGAAGAGAAGGGAATTATACTTTCTAAACAAATGTTTAAACCCTGAAAAAATGGTAACCCAGAGGGTTTTTTAAAATATATATATTGTATTTTTCTTTTCCTATACATTAGAATCATTGCAGGGAATCCCAAAACAAAAGGCATTAAAATAGCTTGGAATGAAATCTCCTACTGGTTTCTCTAATGTAACAAAATCCAGATCTATTTCAATTTTACTTAAGACCCATTTTTCTCTCAATATGAACTGCTTGGGCATTGTCTATGGCATTTTGATGTCTGTTTCTTGATTGGACACCTTCACAACAAAAAGAAAATATTTATTCTGCACTTTCAACTTTAAAGCCACCCTGTGCATTTTATTTATATGGGACTTTATGTTTGTACTTTGGAGAGATCTTAAAGCATTCTGCCTTAGAATTCTAAGTTGTTGTGTGCATTCAAGTCATTTTGGATCTATGGGAACTCTCAGGTGAGCCTATGAGGGGTTTTTCTTAGATTGAAAGTATGTGACTTGTCCAGGGTTACCCAGTGGACTTTGATGGCCAAGGGGGTATTTAACTCCTTGTATCCAAAATCAACATTCAAACCATCACAGCACAGTAGCTCTCTTGTCCTGCTCTTACCACTCAGCCAGAATTAAGTCTAGAAGTCAAAGCACCAAAGGTACAGCAGAGTCTCACTTATCCAAGCTAAACAGGCAGGCAGAAGCTTGGATAAGCGAATATCTTGGATAATAAGGTGGGATTAAGGAAAAGCCTATTACACATCAAATTAGGTTATGATTTTACAAATTAAGCACCAAACCATCATGTTAGACAACAAATTGGACAGAAAAAGTAGTTCAATACACAGTAATATTATGTTGTAATTACTGTATTTACGAATTTAGCACCAAAATATCATGATACTGTATATTGAAAACATTGACTACAAAAATGGCTTGGATAATCCAGAACATTGGATAAGCGAGTGTTGGATAAGTGAGACTCTACTGTATCTATAAAAATAGTCTGAAATCAAGAATCTGTAAAATCAGAACAGAGTCCAAGTAAAGGCATCAGTCAGCAGTCTGAGGGTCATAAATCCAAGTTGTATACTCCAAGTTCAGATTGTCATCAGGTTGTCAAGGGGTGAACTGAATGTTTGCCCTAGATAGCTAAGCAGTGGGGTTGGCTTGCTTTTAACAACAATTGGCTCAGCCCATGCCGGTAAAACTGATAGTATTTAAAGAGTATGTCTCACAGCTGTGGACACACGTTGGCAGGTTGGCATCAAACACCAAAGTTATTTTCTCTCATGAGGGCTTCAAAGTGTCTCCTCCAGCATCATTTCTTGCTGAACTAGAGGATGACTTCACTGTTCATCAAGCTGAATTGCTAGAGAAGGATTGGGATACTGTAAGTCAGATACTATTATTCATCTTTTGAGGAAGAAGAACTCTCCAGGAGGAGCATGACATCTCTAGAATTCTAAATACAGTAGAGTCTCACTTATCCAAGCTAAATGGGCCAGCAGAAGCTTGGATAAGCGAATATCTTAGATAATAAGGATGGATTAAGGAAAAGCCTATTCAACATCAAATTAGGTTAAGATTTTACAGATTAAGCACCAAAACATCATGTTTTACAACAAATTTGACAGAAAAAACAGTTCAATACGCAGTAATGTTATGTTGTAATTACTGCATTTACGAATTTAGCACCAAAATATCACAATATATTTAAAACATTGACTACAAAATGGCTTGGATAATCCAGAAACTTGGATAAGCGAGGCTTGGATAAGTGAGACTCTACTGTACTTCTCCCTAAAGTGCATCTCAACCAAACTATCTATTTATCATCTATCTATTTATCCATCTTCTATTACCATTTACCCAAGACTGAGGCTCAAGTTGGTCAAATATTAAAAGAAACACAAATAAAACCCTTGGGTGTTAGAAATGACATAAATAAATAAATAAATAAACCACTATAGCTTAAAAAACCCATGAGAAATCAAGATTTAAATATAATTAATTTTTCTTCAAAATTCACACCATTATTAAAATGTTAAAGGCATAGATTAAAATTAGGACAACATACCAAAACAGAAGCCCTTAAATTTGGAACAAACATTTCCTGCATGTCTGCTAGGATAAAGAGGCCTTTATCTGAGAATCAAAATCATAAAGACAAAATGGGAATCATGGCAGTAAAACACGAATTGTACTGCAATGCCCATGGTGCTAATTGGCATAAGTGGCCAACCTTTTGGCGAAGAACATCTCTCTAAACTGGCTCTTAGATTACAGACTTCAGGCAAAATTCTGCCTATGTTTGTGGGAAGCAGGGGTGTGTCTTTACAGAAGTGGTTGGATATTTTTGTCTGATGTGAAATGTAAAGTAAGACTCCTGTAACTACATATCCACACTTTCTTTTACCTGCATCTAGGGAAGAATGATGTGTCTAGGAATTTGCTAGGTGAGTTATGGTGAGTTATGGTTTGCATCTCCTGGAATCATAGAATCATAGAATTGTAGAGTTGAAAGAGACCTCATGGGCCATCCAGTCCAACCCCCTGCAAGAACCAGAAAAATCTCATTCAAAGCATCCCCAACAGATGGCCATCCAGCCTCTGTTTTCAAAGTGTTTATTTATTTATTTATTTATTTATCTTTATTTATATTATATTCTATTATTTATCTTTATTTATATTATATTATATTAAATAAATATATTATATATATTTATTTATATTTATATTCCGCCCTTCTCACCCCGAAGGGGACTCAGGGCGGATCACATTGTACACATATAAGACAAACATTCAATGCCATATAACATAGAACAGAGACAGAGACAGACGCAGAGGCAATTTAAACCTTCTCCAGCTTCCAGCTTCCTGAGAGTATGCTTGATTCCAGCCGCATCTGCTTCATCATCTACTGTGACGGCAACTTCCTCATTCCAATGGCGGCTGGATGATTTTTATGGTGTCGTAAATTATCCTCCCCACATATAAGTGGTACCTAAATTTGATAGATGCAACTATCTTTCGGGTTGCTTAGGTCAGCAACGAGCAGGGGCTATATATATATATATATATATATATATATATATATATATATATAAAAGAGTGATGGCATCACGGCAATTCACAAAACAACAAAAGTACAGGCCCCCCAACCTCAAAATTTGACAACACAACCCATCATCCACGCCTCAAGGTTGATACAACAAAAAGAAAAGAAAAATAAAGTCCTAATTAGAGGGAGAGCAATAATTTTTTTTATCCAATTGCTGCCAGTTTAGAGGGCTAATCTCTGCCCACTTGGTTGCCTAGCAACCAAGGGACAGCCAGGTTTCAGTTAGGGGACAGGCCGATTTAGGCCTCATTTAGGCTTCTTCCACAGATTATGTAATTTGTACTGGATTATATGGCAGTGTAGACTCAAGGCCCTTCCACACAGCTATATAACCCATTTATAATCTTATATTATCTGCTTTGCACTGGATTATCTTGACTCCACACTGCCATATAATCCACTTCAGTGTGCATTTTATACAGCTGTGAAGAAGGAACCTCATATAATCCAGTTCTGAGCAGATAATATAAGATTAGAAATATACAGTAGAGTCTCACTTATCCAACGTAAACAGGCTGGCAGGATAAGTGAATATGTTGGATAATAAGAAGGGATTCAGGAAAAGCCAATTAAACATCAAATTAGGTAATCGTTATACAAATTAAGCACCAAAACATTTAACAGAAATTTAACAAAATTTAACAGAAAAAGTAGTTCCATGCGCAGTAATGCTATGTAGTATTTACAGTAGAGTCTCACTTATCCAACACTCGCTTATCCAACGTTCTGGATTATCCAACGCATTTTTGTAGTCAATGCTTTCAATATATCGTGATATTTTGGTGCTAAATTCATAAATACAGTAATTACTATATAGCATTACTGTGTACTGAACTACTTTTTCTGACAAATTTGTTGTATAACATGATGTTTTGGTGCTTAATTTGTAAAATCATAACTTAATTTGATGTTTAATAGGGTTATCCTTAATTCCTCATTATCCAACATATTCGCTTATCCAACGTTCTGCCAGCCCGTTTATGTTGGATAAGTGAGACTCTACTGTACTGTATTTACAAATTTACTACTAAAATATCACAATGAATTTAAAACACTGACTACAAAAACATTGATTATGAAAAGGCAGACTGTGTTGGATAATCCAGAACATTGTATAAGCGAATGTTGGATAAGTGAGATTCTTCTTTAATATGAAATAATTACTGGGATAGAATAATGCAGAACAATATAATCTCTAAAACCAGGACAGTAAATAAACAGGGGAACTCTACACAGGAAACAATCAGGGCCAGCTAACACCTCCCAACAAAGTATTCCCATTATCAAAGTCTGGCAAATCCTGTTTTCTCAGGGCCACAGACAGTAGAATCACATAAAATATCGCAAACAACACCACTCTGAAAACAAGGGAATTCCAGACAGGAAACAATCAGGGCCAGCTAACACCTCCCAACAAAGTATTCCCATCATCAAAGTCTGGCAAATCCTGTTTTCTCATGGCCACAGACAGTAGAAGCACATAAAATATCGCAAACAGCACCACTCTGAAAACAAGGGAATTCCAGACAGGAAACAATCAGGGCCAGCTAACACCTCCCAACAAAAAATTCACTCAGGGAGGAAACAGCCAGGCTTTAAAGCTGCAAGGCCATTACATCCTAATCATTTTTCCTAATTGCAGCATTCATACTTGCCTCCAACAAAAAAAAACCAATCAGAAATATTGTATATTTACAACCTTTAGGAAATAATATCCCCTGATGGCGTAGCGTGTTAAAGCGCTGAGCTGCTGAACTTCTGGACCAAAAGGCCACAGGTTTGAATTGGGGGAGCGGAGAGAGCCCCCACTGTTAGCCCCAGCTTCTGCCAACCCAGAAGTTCGAAAACATGCAAATGTGAGTGCATCAATAGGTACTGCTCCGGCGGGAAGGTAACGCCGCTCCATGTAGTCATCCCACATGACCTTGGAGGAGTCTACGGACAACGCCGGCTCTTCGGCTTAGAAATGGAGATGAGCACCAACCCCCAGAGTCAGACACGACTGGACTTAATGTCTGGGGAAAACCTTTACCCTTGACCTTAACTACCACCAATTCCTCAATACTTTTTTTCCCATACCACCAGACTTCGCCACAGCAACGCGTGGCCGGGCACAGCTAGTATATATATATATATATATATAAATTGTCGGGTGCTCACCCCGACATGGGCTGGCCTCTAACTCATGACCTCTTGATCATAGTGATTTATTGCATCTGGCTGCTAACCAGCCTGCACCACAGCCCGACCCAATTGAGTTGGAAGACCTGGCAAATTTTTAGTGAAGGATCTCTAGGTCTTCTATCACATTTCTGTCGCATGATTAGACTGGAAGTCAGGAAATGCAATGGTGTTTGTCATATCCACAGTTTCAGGTAACCACAGTCCAGCTGACAATGTATACACCATGGATACAGTAGTGTTACCGTATACCAAAACTGATCCGAACTGATATTCTAACTCATTCCATGTCCAGATTCTGCTTTGATAATAAATCTATTCTCATCCACCTTGCTTTCCTTTCTTCCCTCCTTTCTCTCGAAAGCCTGTTGGGAACAGCACACAGAGCACATGGCAGCAGTGAGATGGGGAAGAGACTCTGCCAATTCTCTTTTGTTCCTCTGCTCAGCGCCACCCACTCTAATTGTGTTATAATTACAAGAATCAGAGATAAGGGAGGAAAGAATTCATGAAAATTCTCTCCCTGTCTCTCCTCTACCCTTAACAGTTGCTTTCTTGTCATCCTTGCAAGAGTGGGTGATTAAAAGAAGAAAGTCATACAAATCCCAATCAGCCAAATAAGTTTTTAAAAGGCACCATTTAGCAAAGACAGGGAAGAGGATCTAAAATCTAACAGACCAAGCCTTTGTGTGCACAGTGCTAAATGAAGACAAAGACAAACCAAAACATCCTTGAAAAAAAAAATCAAAACTTTGGTCCAAGAGATTGTTACAGGGGTTTTAATACTTTGGTCTCTGAAGCCCCATCTGAGCCCTACACTATTTTTTCCAAAAAATTAAGCTGCATTTTTGTAAAAAAAAAATATTTTTTTTTGGGGGGGGGGCTACTAAACCAATTAAAATGTACTGAAACAACAATGGTTTTTTTCACGAAGCCTCCAAAGCCTTCTCCCATCATCTAGACCTAAATTTGGAATTTATCCAGATCAGAGGCACATAACTAATCTTTGTACACACACCCATGAGTTAAATTCAAGCTTAATCAAAATATGACCCTGTGAAGTCAATGAGATTGAAGCTAATCATGTCTAACCTGCCTGATTGAATTCAACAGACTTACTGTCAAAATGGTCATCTCTACATACAACCTAACTTGCAGCTATAAAAATTTGGAATGGGATCAGAGATGATCCTTTTAAACTGCATATCCAAGACAGATGGTCCTAGAACAAGACCTACCCAACTTTTGTGAAGACTGGGCTGACATCTTCTTTAGTCACCGGTCTTAGTGCAGAAGATTAAACTGTACCAGATGTGCCCATTTAGACACATTTATGATTCATTTTCTTCCATCTGTATTGTAATACCTTCAAGCCCCCATAGTTACCATTCTATGTGTTTCCCAGACAGGTGCTGTTCCATTTAGACATAATTTGTTACATGCCTAGTCTTTCAGAAATTTAATTCAAGATTGATATGTTGCTATACCCTTTGGAAATATCCATTATTTTTGAGCTTCGGAGGAGAAAATGCTCCCATTTTCAGAGGCAAAGGAGTTGGGGAAATGGGGATATTATATAGCTGAGGTGTAAACTCCATCCACGAAGGCTACCCAAAAAGCCATCATGCCTGGATTACAGAAAAGGTCCAAAGCAGAAAAAGAAAAATACAAGTTTAGAACAACTTGTGGAAGAGTCTACATAGGGACCACCAAACGTAGAGCCCAAACACGAGTCAAAGAACATGGAAGGCACTGCAGACTAACTCAACCAGAGAAATCAGCCATAGCAGAGCACTTGATGAACCAACCTGGACACAGTATATTATTTGAGAACACAGAAATGCTCAACCACTCCAACAACTATCATGTCAGACTACACAAAGAAGCCATTGAAATTCACAAACATGTGGACAACTTCAACAGAAAGGAGGAAACCATGAAAATGAACAAAATCTGGCTACCAGTATTAAAAAAACTCAAAAATCAGAACAGTAAATAAGAAGCAACACTCTGACACATGGGAACTAGGGGCAGTTAACAAAGAATGCCCCCAGGCAGAAAGTAGCTAGCAGATGTAGCCATTCAATGCAAATTAGGGTGATTAACTGGAACATTTACGCTGGCAAGAGTTCTTCCCTCACCCTGGACTTCCCACAGATATATATAAACATTCCTTGCTTAGTTTCTCCATACCTCACAACCTCTGAGGATGCCTGCCATAGATGTGGGTGAAACGTCAGGAGAGAATGCTTCTAGAACATGGCCATACAGCCCGGAAAACATACAACAACCCTTAGAACATAATGGTTGGCCTCTTGAATAAAGTCTACAATGCTTTAATATAGGTGAACAAATCCAATAGTAGACTTCTATGTCTTCTTTACCTTTGTTTTTGTACAAGCAGGAGCAGGGGAACAAATAGAGGGAGTTTAGACGGTTGATCTGGTTTTGGAAATGTGGCTTGGCATCTTGGTGAGAGACAGGAAAGGAGTTAGGGTCAATTAGTATGTCTCTGAAAAAGTTGGGATTCATGGAGCAGCATTTAGCTTTTACTGAGAAAATGAATGAAGCAACAGTATCTCCTATTGTCCCTGGCAGCCAAGGCTTACTGCTACCTCTGCTGCTGCCCTATGTTTGGTGCCTATGCAGGTCTACTAAAACCAATCTCACACAGAATCCACTTTAATCCCATAATTTCCCCCTTTCCTCTTTAGAAAACAGAGATAGACTTTTAAAGCTCCCCCCCTCCCTCCCTCCCGGATTAATCAATGAATATGCTCATTGAGCCATGTGCTGACTAAAGCTTATAGCTTCATGAAAGTTGCCAATGAAACAGACAATGAAAAGATACAAGGGAACTTATGTCGCAAGAGAGGCTCATCAATCATCCATTGTTAAGAGGAATTGCATAAGAGGTGTCATCTGAAGGAAAGGGGTCTCGGCAGCCTTAGATGACAACATGTTTATAAATCAATTACATCCTTACTTAGGCCAAGCACCCCTCATCCACTGAATCGCAAACAGCCTGCACTGACTAAATGACATTTATCACTTTCTGATGGAAACACAGCAGCTAGGAAAACAGCAATCAATTTGTGCATATGAAATGCATCTTTGCAAATGAAATGACAGGCATGCAAAGGCAGAGGAAGTGTCTTGTGGAAAGAAATGTAGTGTCAGGCAAGGCTGTATAGCCAGCACTTGGAGCATGAATGCATGCAGAATAGCACACACACATATATATACATACAGACCATTACAAACCTTGTCTATCACATGTCAACCTCTTAGAAAATGTCACCTAGAAGACCAGGGCAACATGACTGCCAGGAAATGTTTGGGTCTCTGACAGCTATTGAGTAATGGCATTTGTTATGGCTCGTGGCGAAAGTACAGGTGCAAGGTCATGACTGTCAAGATTCGCAACAGTTCAGCTACAAGGATGTTTAATGAAAAGGAACTCAGTGAGTGAGATGATCGTGATAACAACACATGTATCTGTCAGGAGCTGAACTGTCAAGCACAACAACACTGAAGTGTGGCCCTATCTTTGTAGAAGTCCGATTTCTGTTCTAGGGGCCAGAAGAAGCTGAGGACAGTCATATTTGTGTCCTGTTGAACACTCTTACAATGAACACGAGCCAGCAATGGAAAACCAAAACAAACCTGAAGTTTATACAGTGTTACAGGTAGAAGTGTTGTCCATTCAGTTCAAATTTTAAAGGAAAAGGCTGTCCTGATCTGAGTCCAAAGCTTAGAGGAGAGTTATCAGAAAGAAACTCTTTGGATATTTCCATTGATCAGAAACTTCCATATTTGCCATTTAGTTTAGTGTGTGACCCACCAACACTAGTGGCAGTGGATGTTTTTTGTCAGAGCGCGCGGTTTGGATAAACACACATGCAGCGGAAGATCAACGAAGAATCACTGGCACCAATAAATAGGCTGAAGCCTGTTTGGCTTTCTACAAAAGATTTATTAACAAACGGAAAACTCTCAAGACGATATATACAGACAGAGTGCAGAGAGGCAGAGAGCAGAGGGCAGAGGGATAACACAGGGAGCTATTTATAACTACCTCTGCTGTCTGATGCAATACACAGTTAACTCTTTACACACTCGCATAGTGGACAGCAGACAGTGCATGATGCAATCTCCAGCTCACATTGCATCACTATAACTCAATTACATTTAAACAACTCTATATACAATCATCCCCATTTCAACATTTTTCCCCTAGCCATATGTCATACCAATTACAATATAGTTTGTATCAGTTAAAAAGCCCTAGACAATAAGCTTTTTTATAGTAAAAAAAAACCTTTTGGAGTTTTGTTTGTGTCCCCCCCCCCCCCACACACACACACATAACCCCAATTCTATAACGTGCTTTTGACAATGGATAAACTGGAACACTACATATTATTCCAAATGTGATTATGTCATAAAGGCATTACAATATTTGCAGTTTTATTTTCAGTCATCCTAAGCAGGACATCTATGTCTTTCACAGCTTCTGCTATGTTTGATTGAGCTATTTAGGAGGCATTTTGCAATGTGTCCAAATGGACATCACTCTTGCTTTTGGACATCCGGTGTATGCTAATAACATAACTCACTTTGAATACACCAGTGGCTGTCTCTGGGCACTTCCACACAGCACCAAATCGCGGGTATCCATGAGGGGCAGAAAAACCCGGGACCTGAGAGCAGATCTGCACACAGACCTGTTGGTCCCAGGATTTCTGCCTGTGATGTCCAGACTTGCTGGTTTGTTATGGGATTTCAAAGCCCGCAAGATGGATGCTGTGGGACATCCATCAAAAGTTGTGGCTTTTAAAAAAAACTTTCAATGTGCAGATGCGAATATACACATTGTTCATACGTGTTTTGTTCCTGGGTCATACATATCTGTACCCCATTGCTTGTTTCCTGAAAAGAAACTTGATTAAAGGTTGAAAACTTTGTCCTGGCAAGTGAAACATCATCCTCTACACGTTTAATGAAGTTTGTGGAACACAAACAGTGTTTGTGGTAAAGGACCACTACTTTCAAAGTCATGACTGCACTATTAAACAGGAACTGACACTTTCAAGCCAGGATCAAAACTTTGTCATCTTTATCATTCAGAAGCTGCATGGCCATTTGTCCAGACAGGTTTGGTCATGTACATGTGCCTGGGAACAACAGGGTGATGTGCCTCGGTTATACATGGACTTTACTTGACCTGTACGAAGACTTATTGAGGATTCTGGATGAATGGATTCTAATCTTGGACATGCTTAACATTTTATATAATATGATTTTATTTTGTAATGGTATCTGTTTTATATGAATTGTTGTTTTGTAGATTGTTTTATATGAATTGTTGTTTTTACATTGTTTTTAGGCATTGAATTTTTGCCTATTTATTGTAAGCCGCTTTGAGTCCCCTCGGGGAGAAGGGCGGGGTAAAAGTGGTGCAAATAAAAATAAAATAAATAAATAAATACATGTCTGCTCTTCATAGCTTTTATCATAAAAACATGGGGAAAGTTGATTACATGTCAAAACCTTTGTGTGTTACAAACTTCATTAAATGTGTGGAGGATGAAAATTCTCTTGCCAGAATAAAGTTTTCATCCTGTAGTCAACTGTTGCTATGTTTTTAGGATAGAACCAATCAGGAACCGACATATATAACCCAGGAGCAAACCAACATAAAAAATCCCATTTTTTCCAAGTGTAGGGACATACAGAGATTCAAATATCTGCATTTTCCGGCCAGAACTGGGATATTCCCACAACTTAAAATCTTGCATTTTTAGTGCTTTGTAGCAATTCCTCCTGTGTTTTCAGCGAACATTGTTTGGCCACTCACCATTTTGAATTGCGAGCTCCTGGGATAAAGATATTGTGTGGATGAGCCCTCCATGATGCACAGGAACTTCTGGTAAATGCAGATTTTCTGCCATTAACCTGATTTTGCTCCATTTTAGGCAAAGTTTGGGGAGAATCCATAGTCTGCAGGAGACTCTGGAATATCTGTGGCTGGATCAGGTCCATTTGAGCTGATCCGTATCCAGACAGGCATTCTTGGGTGATCAGCAAGGATCTGGCAGTGGCGACACAGAGAATAGGAGGGTGACCTGGCAAGGGTTGTACAATCTAAACCCTGGATACATCAAGTACATGCTGGATCCTGGGCTGCTGTGGGCCAGGTATATGCCCAAGTAACCTATGCACTGTACATTCATGCTATGATACTATGAAACTGTAATTCAAAGGACCCCTTGGAGTTCAATTGTTTATTATAACTGAGAGTGAAAGGATGCACACGGGTCCAGCGATTTCTGTTGCAGACTCAAATTGCAACATTGCCAACATTCCATACTTTTGGAGACAGGCTGAGAGATATCTAAACATAGAGAAATATTCAGAATCTCAAGCCCTCCAGAAAAAAAATCACGAGTAGTTTTACAGCCATCACTCCTTTAAGCCACTCTTACCTCTCCTAACCTCTTCTGCCCACTGTCACAAGTTTTAGAAAAATAACAAGGCTTAGTTGGCAGCTGTCACCCTCAGAAACAGCAAGAAGGAATTCAGTTGCATTACATACAAAATGTCATGGCAACATCTGCCATTTTGTGTTGTGGAATTCATCAGAACAGATTTTTGCATTGTCAGGAAAAAACACTCACAATCAGGGTATAGAATGAGATCCAGCTGAAAAATTTGCAAAATATCTGCAGACAATGGCCAGCATCCCTTTGGTTATGCCCAGCTAGAGTAGATTGGTTCTATCTGTTGTTGAAAGGCCTTCATATTACTTTATTTGCAATCAAGTCAGCTTTGACTTATGGCAATCATAGGAATACGAGACTTTGGAGACTTCACTAGAGCCTACTTCAGGTCTTGGAAACTCACGTTTATGTCTTCCATATGAGTCAATCCATCTGCAATATGGTCTTCCTTTTTTCCTACTGTCTTCCACTTTACTGATCAGCAGAATCTTTGCCAGTGAGCTGTGTCTTTTCATGATGTATCAGAACCTAAGTAAATACAGTTGATTCAATGGCTCTGGTTTGGTCAGCACTAACAATAGGATTTAGGCCAGAAAATGAAAGAGGAACTTCTCTAAGCAACTTTCAGTGTAGAAGCATATATAAGTATCTTATTGTAGCCCATTTAATACTAGAGGTTCCCAATAAGAGAAGGCTGCTCTGGATGTGTCTCTCCGTGTTTCACATTGCATCATGAGTTTTGTAAGACTTCTCCAGTAATCATTTTTGCGAATAACAGGTTTTGACAATTTGGGCAGCAAGCAATAATCTACTGAATTTATTGCCATAATCTTCTTCTGCTCTGACCTACTGTAAATGTTAGTGCAGTTGCAGCAGAGTTCCCATTCCTCCATTTTCAAAATTCTAAATATAGAAAGAAGGTCTTTCATTATCTTATTCCAGTGTATGATTTCTACATTTAAATCAACTAATAGAACAACTAAGGCTGTTTAAATAAAAAATATTTTGTCTACATTGATTAAAACCCCCCCGACTCTGCTCAAATCTATGGCTGGCTATCTCTGTGATGCACAGGGAATTCCAGTATACAAGGTTTTCGGCCCTTAACCCAATCTTAAAAATTGCCACATTTCTTTTTCCTGAAATGGCCCACATGGCTGCCCAGCGTGGCTTCTTCTCTTCTTTTCGGGAGTATGCAGTGCATGCTTCCTTAACCACATTCCTCAAAACCAATCTCCCAAGAAAGAAAGAAAGAAAGAAAGAAAGAAAGAAAGAAAGAAAGAAAGAAAGAAAGGAAGGAAGGAAGGAAGGAAGGAAGGAAGGAAGGAAGGAAGACGGGTTGTCAAGAAAGGGGGACATATATTCATATGTGGTGGGAATGTAAGTATGTACAGAGTTTTTGGGGAAAGGTCATAGTAGAAAGTATCATGAAGAAAAAAATCAATACAAACCCAGCGACTATACTATTATCTATATATAATACAGATGAATGGAAAGAAAATGAAAAGAATTTGATAACAATGTTGTTAACGGCTGCAAGGTTATTAATAGCAAGAAATTGGAAAGGGGAGGTGGAAATTAAAATAGAAGAATGGTACAAGGAAATTTGGAAATTAGCAATAAATGATAAATTAACATGTAATTTAAATGTTTAAAAAGGCCTAAGGAAGAAAAATGGTTTTGAAAGTATATGGATGAAATTTATTGAAGAAACATTAAGGGGAGAAGATGGGAATCAACCCCCACTAGAAGAAATGAGGTTCTGGTTGGACTATAAAGAAGTGGACTCCGGTGATGGGGAGCACAATGGGTAGAACACTGGGGGAAGGAAAAGAATTAATTATATGAATTGTAAAGATTTTTCTTTTCTTTGTAACAAAATGAATAGTAATGTAATAAAAATATATTTTTAAAAAAAGAAAGAAAGAAAAGGAGTCCAGGAAGGGTGATTCCTTAACTCTGTTGCTCCCTTGAAAGGAAGAAAGGAAAGGGTCCCAGGAACAGAAAGGGGAGCCTTTTAAGTTCCCCATTGCTGTCAATTGGCTGGATCGTCCCTGATCTTTCTGCTGCCTAGCTGAAAACATTTTTCTATTAGCTTATTTTCGGGAGGTTCCTGAAAATGGATCTGGTACCCAACAAAATTCAGATACCAAAAGCAGATCGTCCTCCAAGACTAATCTTTTGTATAAGGAGGAATTGCTTCAGGGATTCTGTTCAGACTGTCGCATTGGGATTGCTTTCTAGATCATCTAGTTGCTTACCTAAGAAGCTAATCTAGAATCTTAGCCAACATCTGCACAGAGTCATACTGTGTTTCCAAATTATTTACAACTTATCCATTTCCATGTTGAAAAATGGTGCCCTGTTCTGACAGTAAGAAATAAAGTGACTGAGGGCTTCACCCCAAACAAAGCAGTCAATGCGGTGACAAGAAGAAAGATTAGATCTTTTTATTTCACTGAGTATAATCTTCTTGGAGTGAAAAAAATGATTTCAAACTTTGAAGTAGCAACATTTGATAAAAGTAAAATGCCTTTGGAAGGAAGCATTAAGCCTTGTTTGGAATGCATTAATGGAAATTTTGTACAGAGTGTGCTAGCGTGCAACTGTTTGGTATTTCCATTCATTTTTTCCCCATTTTTTGAAGGATTATAACAGGGTTTGCTTTGTTGTGTTTAAGAGGGAAAAGAATTAATGGTAAAGTAACAGATAGCAGAGGAGCCCCGGTGGCTCAGTGTGTTAAAGCGCTGAGCTGCTGAACTTGCAGACCGAAAGGAACTTGCAAACCCCGGGAGCGGCGGGAGCGGCTGCTGTTAGCCCCAGCTTCTGCCAACCTAGCAGTTTGAAAACATGCCAATGTGAGTAGATCAATAGGTACCGCTCCGGCGGGAAGGTAACGGCGCTCCATGCAGTCATGCCAGCCACATGACCTTGGAGGTGTCTACGGACAACGCCGGCTCTTCAGCTTAGAAATGGAGATGAGCACCAACCCCCAGAGTCAGACATGACTGGACTTAACGTCAGAGGAAACCTTTACCTTTTTAACAGATAGCAGTGGATTGGAATAGCAGCAGAGATCCCGTGTCCAATCCTCCAAAATCCCAGACCAGGAGTTACTTTACATATCATACATCCCTATTTCATCTGAAAAGTAAGCACATTTTTAGAAATAAAAGGAAAGAAAGACTTGTACAAAGAAGATTTCTGAAATACTTTTCTCTTACCTGTCGATTTATGCCTTAAATTAGCCTGCAATTTGTAATTCCCCTGACAGAAAGCGAAGCAGTGATGGAGACCAACGAAGATCTCATCTCTCTCTTGAAATGACAAGTATAAGTGACTGATTATATCTTACCTCTACACCTCTTAAATTCAAGATTCAAATGGCAAAGGATTTCTAAGGAGAGCTTTAGGAAACAACATAGATCTGAAGTAGAAATAGGAAAGGTCTGATCCTTTGGATTCCCTTGAAACTAATAATTTGGTCCAAACACTCTGTTATGGCAGGGGGAAAAAAACTATTAGTTTAGGACGGATTACTCTGCTTCAAAATATTATTTTGGGCCCACCACCTCAAACAGTGCCTTGGACCGCAAGAAGTCCTTGGACTGCAAGAAGATCCAACCAGTCCATCCTCCAGGAAATAATGCCCGGCTGCTCACTGAAGGGAAGGATATTAGAGGCTAAGATGAAGTATTTTGGCCACATCATGAGAAGACAGGATACTTTGGAGAAATAATGATGCTGGGGAAAATGGAAGGAAAAAAGAAGAGAGGCCGACCAAGGGCAAGATGGATGGATGGTATTCTTGAAGTAACTGGCTTGACCTTGGAGCTTGGGGTGGCGATGGCCAACAGGAAGCTCTGGTGTGGGCTGGTCCATTAGGTCATCAAGAATCAGAAGCGGCTGAACAAATAAACAACAACAAATCTCGAACAACAGGAAATAGTTTTTTATGAGTGCTATGTCAGGATGTAAAGTGTCAATTGTTGAGTTCTTGCGTACAAGAAAAAACGAATAGCTTGCAAAACCAAGAAAAGTAATACTTAACAGTTTTTTGGTGATCTTTTTTCAAGTCAAGCCAACTTTGTCAATTTTGTCAAGTCAACTTTGTTCTATGGTGATCTGAAGAATAAGAGACTTCCATGATCTGCATTCACCAGCTGCCCTGTGCATGTTTTAGAAACTCAGGATTGTGGCTTGTTTGATTGAATCCATCTATATATGATGTGATCTTCCTCATTTCCTACTGCTCTCTAAGCATTACTACATTTTCCAATTAATCATGTCATCTCATGGTGTGTCCACCATGACAGCCTCGGTTTAGTCATCTTCATTTCTAAGCAAATAACAAGTTTGGTTTGTTCTATGATTTAATTTTTTTGGGAATGAATATTCTGAATAATAATATGAGGGTTATTTTTCTGTGTAGAAGACATGTTTCCCATGAAGAAAATAGTGTTCCTACTTTTTACTGGCTGTTATGAATTGTAGGAGTTGAATTCCAAAACACCTGGAGGACCCAAGTTTGCCCATGCCTGGTGAAGAACCAGCTATTCTGTGAAGTTCTTTCACTAACAGAACTTCATTTGCATTGAAGGTAACTTCCTGGCAAAGAGCAACAACAATTTCCAAATAACAATTCAATTCTAAGCCCAAATGAAGTCCAAATTGGTGTCTACATTCATGCACAACCATCCTTTTCTCTCCTCAACAATAGAAGCCCACCTGACTTTCCCAACCTCCTGCTAAGGTCCTTGACCAGTTTTTGAAGTACAAATTATTTTTTATGAAGAAAAAATGAAATTGCCAGCATACAAACAGTTATGAAGGACACACAGAAAGGTTAAATAGCATTTTAATTTGATTTGCAAAGCTATGTGCTCAACTGTTTTTTCTGGTAGACAGGAGAGGGAAAAAAGGCAAGCAAATGGATTCTGCTAGAGGGCACCTGCCGAGGGCATCCAGGAAGGATGGTACATGTGTACGTGTCAGAATAAAGGATATAGAAAAATGTATATCAGTCTTCACACATCTGCTCATGTCACATTGTCTTTTTCTAAAGCAAAACATAAAAACAGGAGACATTAGAAAAATAATATTAAAAATCTCAGCATGGTTCTTCTTAAATTAAACTCAATTAAATTAAAGAAACTTTCTTTTTAAAAAGTATGAAAAATTGAAGAGGAGGCCAATTCATAAGGCAAACTGAAGAACACTTACAAACAGTCTCCCACATTTATTTATTTATTTGTTTATTTGTTTGTTTGTTTGTTTATTTACTTACTTACTTACTTACCATATTTATATCTCTCCTTTCTCAACCCTAGTGGGGACACATCCCTCCAAGACTTCTGTATGTCAATTGTGAGAGTGCTGAAATGAGGATTGCCACTGGATGAACACACCAAAAGCAGTGTCAGCCAATGTTCTGAATGAACAATGAGCACAACTCCAAGTGAGGATTATCTTATACCAATAAATGAACACATAATTGCTATAAAATGAGCTTTACTTGTGGTCAATGGCAACAGCAGGTGGTCTAGCATGGAGGAAAGCATCTCAGCCCTTTGGCTGATGGATTCCAACACAACTGGGCCCCAAATAATTCATCCCAGAATCAAGTGATCCCCATATCATCCATATCTGGATGATGCTTCTCCAGGGCTCTCTTTCCCCAGATCAGGTAAATGGAAGTTACATCTCCAGAGAAATCAAGGAAGATCCAAGCAAAATAAACTGAACTGCTCAGGTGTGAACTAGGGTTGGGCACGAATCCTATTTCATCTGTTTCTTTTGTGGTTTTGTACCGTTTCGTCCATTCGGATTGCACAGACTGCTACAACCCCATGAGAACAAAAGAATAGTGATGCAAATGAAGAAAAGGAATGGTAGCCATTTGGTCGGCTGATTTTCATCACTTGGCTGTAGGCTCTGGCTCACAGGTCCTTCAGCCAAGCGCCAGGCGCTTGATGCTCATAGGCCCTGCCTGCCAGGCCTACAAGCATCGAGCGCTCAATGTCTTGTAGGCCCGGCTCACAGGGCCTACAGTTGAGTGCCGAATGGCCCTGGAAGCCAGCCCTATGAGCTATCAAGCGCTCAATGTCAGAAACATACTCCCTTTGTCTACGAGGGTTTTATAATACTTTAGAAAAAAAATGCCAACTCATCTTTAGACCATTGTTTCCCACTATATTAGAACAATTTTTATTGTTTTTTAGTGGAGTGGGGTCAGTTGTGCTTCAGTTTGTTACCTTTATTTCAGTATAGGTAAAGGAAAAGGTTTCCCGTGACGTTAAGTCCAGTCGTGACCGACTCTGGGGGTTGGTGCTCATCTCCATTTCTAAGCCGAAGAGCCGGCATTGTCCATAGACACCTCCAAGGTCACGTGGCCGGCATGGCTGCATGGAGCACCGTTACCTTCCTGCCGAAGCGGTACCTATTGATCTACTCACATTGGCATGTTTTTGAACTGCTAGGTTGGCAGGAGCTGGGGCTAACAGCGGGCGCTCATTCTGCTCCCGGGATTTGAACCTGGGACCTTTTGGTCCGCAAGTTAAGCAGCTCAGCGCTTTAACACACTGTGCCACCAGGGGCCCTTATTGTAGTATATGTTGTCCTTAATGTAATTATTATTATTATTATTATTATTATTATTATTATTATTATTATTATTATTTTAAGTTTATTTTTATACCCTGCCTCCATCTCCCTGTGAGGACTCAGGGCGGCTTACAAATACAAAACAAAAGTACAATAACATCAGGTACTGAACAATGTGCAAATGAAAATTTAAAAAACATAAATAAAATGACAACCATGAATAAAACACAAGTTAAAATACAGCAAGAGAATCATACAAATGAACTGGGCAAAAGTGCACTAAATAAGACTTGTAAACATGGTGGAAGTTAAAGTGCTATAAGATCATGGGAGAGAACCTTAAAAAGGGGGTGAACCCTGAGACTAGTACGGGGAGTTTATCATACAAATAGGCGGTACTTAATGTATATAATCTCGTAATCTCTGGAGATGCAAGAAGCCAATCAATACTCACAACAGCAGAAACTCCATTGCTTGAAAGAGCTTCAACACCTTTTCCCTCCTTCCAAAAAAGCAGAGTGTAGAATTTTAGAATTACGATGCTTACAAAACACTTGCTAATTAGTGGGTAGCTAGTATACACTTACTGGTATATATTACACTAATCAAACCACCTTACTTTTACCTTGTGCTCATTGTAATCAGATTGTCTGATTATTACCTTGGGCTCTTTCTCTGCTTTGTTTTATCACCCACTATCCTATCTTATCTGCATTACTAATGGAAATGGGATGCTATCATCAGACTACACAATAAAGATCCCAGCATGAGGTAGTGATTTGAGTGTTGGACTATGGTTTGAATCCCTGGTCAGCCATGGAAACCCACTGACATTGAGAAAGCCCTGTCAGCCACAGGGAAAGGGCAAAGACAAAATCCTCTGAGCCATGGAATCAACCTGGGAAACCTTGGACAAATAACATTATCTCAGCCTAAGAGGAAGTTAAAGACAAATCCTGCCAAGAAAACCCCGTGTTAATGTCACCATAAGTCAAAAAGTATCTTTGGCCCATTCTATACTGTCATATAATCCATATTATTAAATCAGATAATCTGGATTTTATATGACAGTCTAGAACGGACATTGGAGCCACACAACCAGGAATATAGTGCTTCACTAAGTTTCTTCTTGAAAATAACAATCCATAACTTCAACCATTTTCATGCTGCTGTGAGAAAGTCTTTGCAAATTACAGTTTTTGAAGGTTATTCGCCACTTGGGTTTTATTCTGTAAAAAATTTCCATGTGATCGCTTTGTACAAAAAAAAAAGCATTTTCCGTTCAAGAAAATTTTATTTGTAGAAAATAATATTTCACCACAGAAATATTAATTCCTGTGAAAGATGTACTGTATTTTGTATGTGCAGAAAAATTATGATTGGCAGTGATGCACCAAAGAGGGTTTCAGGGAATGCATACTGCTTGTGGGCTACACCTTGCCCACCCTGACTTCAGCCATTTGAAAAAAAAAGAAATGCATTACTAGTAGCTCATTATTTGTAAATATAGTAGAGTCTCGCTTATCCAACGTTCTGGATTATTCAACACATTTTTTTAGTCAATGTTTTCAATAGTTTGGTGCTAAATTCGTAAATACAGCAATTACTACATAGAATTACTGCGTATTGAACTACTTTTTTCTGTCAAATTTGTTGTATAACATGATTTGGTGCTTAATTTGTAAAATCATAATCTAATTTGATGTTTAATAGGCTTTTCCTTAATCCCTCCTTATTATCCAACATATTCGCTTATCCAACATTCTGCCGGCCCGTTTATGTTGGATAAGTGATACTCTACTGTATGTCTTCCAATATTCACCTTCCAATATTCTTTTGCAAAAAGGTGCTCATAAATGCTACAGATATGTCCATAAAAGTCCTTCCAAGTTAGGTGATGGAAGGGGCAAATGCAGACTGTACCCAAAGAAAGAGAATGCATTGAACTATTAACTAACATGCTATGGGATGGAGCAAGGGGACAGACAGTGAGTTGTGAGAATATTTCTCCCTCTGCTTTTGCCCTTGCTTAGTGGCCAAGTATGGCATCAGAACCACCCCCTCCCACCTCCACAGTTGTTCTGCTGCCAGAGTTAAGTTCCTGCAGCTGAAATGAACAGTTGGCACTGAAATCTACTTCTGCTGCTCCACATGGCTGGTTAATCAGCCCCCATTATAGTGAATAAAGCTGTGCCAATGTCTTTTAAAAAAAAATTAGCACCTACCGTCTGACACCGTGCAATTAGCCCTACACTTCTAAGAGACCAAGAAAGGAGCAATACGCTTGCCTCCAAAAAAATATCTTTTCCCCTCCCTCGCCTTGAGGAACCTTGCAGTTAGTGAGCATGCCAGGGTTTCATTCATTTACCAAACATTTTTTAAAAAGCTGTTGATGACTACATTGTATGTAAGGTATTAATTTAAGCATTTCTTCACAGAAAAATGGGGAATTGCTTCACCTTGTGGTTGGTCACGACAATCTTCCACTGGTAAAAAAAGAAATGTCTTTGCTTTCTTTCTCAAATATTCAAATAACTACAGTCTTAGTGAAATGGTTCCTCTCTTGTTCTTTATTACATTTAGTTTTGCTATAAAAAAGGAGATTTTTTTTCGTGTCAGGAGCAACCGGAGTTGCTTCTGGAGTGAGAGAATTGGCCGTCTGCAAGGACGTTGCCCGGGGGATGCCCGGATGTTTTGATGTTTTACCATCCTTGTGGGAGGTTTTCTCATGTCCCCACATGGAGCTGGAGCTGATAGAGGGAGCTCATCAGCATTCTCCCCGGGTGGGATTCAAACCTGGCAGCTTTCAGGTCAGCAACCCAACCTTCAAGTCTGCTGCTGCTGCAAGTCACGAGGCTTTTATCCCCTAGGCCACCAGAGGCTCCATCAATGGCTTGATGACTTGGTGGCACATGGCACCCACAACAGGAGCGACTTGAGAAACTGCAAGTGAGAGAAAATTGGCTGTCTGCAAAGACATCGCCCAGGGGATGCCTGGATGTTTTGATGTTTTACCATCCTTGTGGGAGGCTTCTCTCATGTCACCGCATGGAGCTGGAGCTGAAAGAGGGAGCTCATCCGTACTCTCCCCGGGTGGGATTCGAACCTGGCAGCTTTCAGGTCAGCAACCCAACCTTCAAGTCATGAGGCTTTTATCCCCTAGGCCACCGGAGGCTCCTATAAAAAAAGGAGATGAGGTGGACAATTAGCTACCATGTAAGATTTTTAAAAAATCCCAAAAAACCACATTGTTAAGTTAGAAATGGAGAAAACAGTGAGCACTAGGGGTCAGTTGGCTTCCATGTCATCAGATTGGTGTAAAACAAAAACAATTCCACTAATAAATTTTGAAATGAATGGCTGGGCATTGTGATTTGCTGTATTTTGGTAATACAACAAGTATATCCAGAGAAGTTCCACTTGGTTAATTTCTCCTCTCACTTTCCAGTTTTATAGGATGCGAGGAAATATTTAACCATTGGTTTTTGGACATGAATCTTGAATACATTCATCTTCATATTCAATGGACTTGGAGCATTAGGCATGTTTGGCCACTTGTCAAATTGATGTCAAAAAAAGGATGGCTAATTGGCTAACAGCAAGGATTCCCTTCGGAGCCTGAACTCAAAAAACTTATCTTCCAGACTAGAAGCAAGATGTTTTATGCTCTACCAGTTCTGCTTGGTTGCTGCCTAGACTTTTTTTGCGCTGCTTGTCAAATTGGTGCTGTGGAATCTGCTGTTGCTGCTGCTTCTAGCAAAAATGCCCTTTGGTGCAAAAGCAACTCCACCAGAGAGAGGTCTTCCCTTTCTACTGAGAATGTTGCAAAATATTGTATGGGTCAAGAGCCCTCTCAGTGGTTGCTCCACAGCTGTGGAACTTTCCTAATGGGAGTTTTGCTTGACCTTTTCTCTTCTTCCTTTCAACTGGCCTTTTTATTTAGGCAGAGTTTTGGATCTACACTCAGGTGGACATCCAAAACTTGCTCACTGTGTTTTAAACTTAGCTCCCTGCTTCTGACAGAATTGTATATTTAATTGCTACACAATAAGATTAAAGATGTAAGTTGTTTTTAACTTTCTGTAAGCCTCCTCAACCCTCATGTTGAGAGAAAAGTGGAAAGGAAGGAAGGGATGGATGGATGGAAAAAGGGATGGAAATATCTTATTCCAATGAGCAACCAGAGGTTAAAAAAAGAAAAAAGCTTTCCCTGAATTTGGACTGCCCCAGCCCCATGTCCATGTCAGTCTGTTTCCAGTCTTCATATGAAAATGTATACAAAAAAGTTAAACAAGTGGAAATTATTGTAAAAATTAATATATTAATAAATTAATAAAATTGCATTCAAAGCACCCCCGACAGATGGCCATCCAGGCTCTGTTTAAGGCTTTTAAACAGAGGCTGGATGGCCGTCTGTCGGGGGTGCTTTGAATGCGATTTCCTGCTTTTTGGCAGGGGGTTGGACTGGATGGCCCATGAGGTCTCTTCCAACTCTACTATTCTATGATTCTATGTGGGGCTGAACTCATAAACATGCCTGCATTAATAATTAACATAATGTTAAAATGTATTTTAATAGAAGGTCAGCTGCCGCCTTCTCCTCCTTTTTGCCTTGGTTTTATTTGTGTTGTACTTTGAAATGGTCATGTGACTGTTCAAATAAATAAATTTATTATTATAGTATTTCAATAGGACATATTCTTACAAAAATGCATATTCTAACCGAAATTACACAAAAAACCATTGACTATTATTGGCTCTAAGTCAGATAGGTGATAGATAGATGATAGATAGATAGATAGATAGATGAGCTGAAGGTTAATAATAATAATAATAATAATAATAATAATAATAATAATAATAAGTTTATTTATATCCCGCCTCCATCTCCCCCGAAGGGGACTCGGGGCAGCTTACAGCAAAACCAAATACAAGCAATGATAAAATATGAAACATCAAAGGACAAAAACAGAAATCAATAATAAAATATACACAATAGGCGAAAAAACACAACGCGGAATTAAAACATTGAATTAAAAACAATGAGGTTGCAATAGTGGATAAACAAGGTGCACATTATGAGTAACAAATTCATAATGGTTTATGATGAACCACAGTACTTTCTTGATAGTTGTACAATGTCTGCATTCAATTCAGTATTCCATATGTGTCATTCTTTTGTATAAGCTTGCCTCCTATCATTACTCCTGATTAGAGTACAGCTATTGGATCAATGGTATTGACCTATATTTTTACATACTATTCAGCAATTGATTGTATTATTTCAGCTGGAACTAACCAATGGGATTTCAACCATGAAACTGCACATATAGCATAGAACTATTTCTTAGTGCCTTCTATGCATCATCCAATTCACTGGGATTACAGAAATAGCTACTGTGATATCACTGGGGAAAAAATAGTTGACATATGACGAGGTTGATACAAAGTGGGAGAGGCCTGCTTACAAATCTTCAATTTTCAGGCTTGGGATCCTGCCCTTAACATCTCCAGTTAAATTCCTCCCACAGAAAGTTGGAAAGACATTTGCCTCCATCTCTGGAGAGGTATTAGACGTGGCAGTAGGGTGGAGTCACTAGTATGACACACTGTAACTTGTAGCATCAAGACTACCAGCCTTGAAAAGTCAAGTGGCAGGAAGCAAAAATTCAATTTCCCCAGAGTCTTCAAGTATATGCTTACAGCAGAGTTAAACATTGCTGTCCTCAAGTTTGTCTTGTTTTGTGACATCAATTTGCTGGTTATCTTTGTCAACACTTCTGTCCCATTTTTACCACTCTGTCTAGAGTCTTGGAGTTAATTTTCTGGTGCCTTGTAAACTTAACAAAGAGGTAATATCGCCTGCCTTAGAATATAATGGTTTGTTACTGAGAAGTGATGCTCTGAAGCAAGTGAGAATAAAATGGGAATGGATTCTAGTTCCTGGTATCAGATAATCTGTCAACCTCTTTAGCGTAATAGTTAAGGACGGATAGAAAATACCTGCAGAAATGTTGCAAGTCTTATAATGGAAACTGCAAAACACAGAGTCAAACCACCAGATCCTTGAGTTTACTGCTGTCTACACTAACTTACGATTATATGGTTTTACGGAGGATTTTTTTTCTTGACACTCCCTGGGGAGGTCAGAAATTTTGAATGAGAAGAGATCCTACATTGATCTGGTGGATCCTAAATCTCCACCAGACATAGTCTTCCTCTACCTCTTCCTGCATTGCCATAAGAAAGGTCAAGAGAAAGGTCCAAAAGAAAACCTTCCACTTCATGGGTTGACTGCAGAAACACAGCTGGATGTTTGGTGGATGCTCCCCATTTTCCCCTAGTCAATAAATGTATGTGTGGAACATCCTGAGGAACAAGAGATAGATGGAAGTACTTTTTCCATAACGACAACATAAGGGCATATGCATAGGTCACTAAGAGGATTCTGACCCATACAGTTATCAGTCATTCCTCAAATCATTTCTCAAAGCACTATGCTTTCAGCTTCCCTTGAACTGGATCACGGCCCGGAAATTACAACTAGTACAGCGATCGGCAGCCAGGCTTCTAACTGGAGCGAATTACAGGGCACGTTCAACGCCTCTGTTTAAGGAGCTCCACTGGCTGCCGTTTACTTTCCGGGCCCAATTCAAGGTGCAGGTTATCACCTACAAAGCCCTAAACGGTTTGGGACCCACCTACCTTAGAGACCGCATCTCCCCCTACGAACCCGCACGTTCTCTTCGCTTGTCGGGGGAGGCCCTCCTCTCGCTCCCACCACCCTCGCAGTCGCGGTTGGTGGGGACGAGAGAGAGGGCCTTCTCCGTCGTGGCCCCCCGGTTTTGGAACTCGCTTCCTAGAGAGATCAGGCAGGCCCCCACCCTCCTCTCCTTCCGTAGGAGCTTAAAAACCTGGCTCTTTCAAAAGGCCTTTGATACTTAATCTGGTGTTGGACTGATCGATCTGCCCATTTTATAATAGCCCCATTCTTGAGGTGTTGCCAATGCTATATTGCACTTTGACCATTTTAACTGTGAAATTACCTTCCCCATTTCGGCCCATTTCGGCACATATTGCACGTTGCCTGGGTTCTATGAATTAGTCTCCAGTGTTAATATTGTATGTTTTATGTTGATTTTAACGATTGTTTTTACTGTAATTGATGTTTTTATTGGATAACTGTTTTATTGCTGTGTTTTGATATTTGATTGTTTTATCGGGCAAGGCCCCATGTAAGCCGCCCCGAGTCCCTTTGGGGAGATGGGGCAGGGTATAAAAATAAAGTTATTATTATTATTATTATTATTATTATTATTATTATTATTATTATTATTATTATTATTATTATCCTCTATTAATGAAACTAGAGAACATCCCAAGAATGTGCAGAGCACAAACCACAGGAAGTGTTCTGTCATATCTTTCTGACTTTTTAGGAAAGTTCTCAAATGTTCCATAGGAAGAACCCCCAAATATATTTTCAATTCCCGCAACCTTTAGAGCCAGACATAACTGAGACTTTGGGACATTTTTCACACAGCACAATTTTTTAACGTAATGCTTATACAAATCCAGTGTGAACGTTAAGAAGAAGAATGAAGGACTTGATGCCCCCAGAATTTGTAGTGGTTTCATCTTCCGATTCAACTGCTTTATCCACTTAATCAACCACTGGGGTCAAGTTGAAGACATAGATTTGGTGAAAATGATCACAGCATTATCAATCTGATGGAAGCACAAAGGAGTTAAGGTAAAGGTAAAGGTTTCCCCTGATGTTAAGTCCAGTCGTGAACGACTCTGGGGGTTGGTGCTCATCTCCATTTCTAAGCTGAAGAGCCAGCGTTGTCCATAGACATCTCCAGGTCATATGGCCGGCATGACTGCATGGAGCGCTGTTACCTTCCCACCGGAGCGGTACCTATTGATCTACTCATATTTGCATGTTTTCGAACTGCTAGGTTGGCAGGAGCTGGGGCTAACAGCGGGTGCTCATTCCGCTCCTGGGATTTGAACCTGGGACCTTTTAGTCTGCAAGTTCATCAGCTCTGCGTTTTAATACACTGTGCCACCAGGGGCCCCTACAAAGAAGTTAGCAACCTAATAAATAGCTTTAGTGTATGCTGGTAGCTTTAGATGAAAAAAATGGACTAACCCTCTTGCTTAGTTTGTATTGTGTATTTATAGCAGATAGAAAATTTTGGTAGCCCTTGAAATAGATGGTGTGCTAGATTGAAAAAGAAAGCATGCATTAATAGGAATGTTATCCTCAAGCCTCTGAAACTTAAAAATATGAATAGTATTTGAACCTCTGAGAGGGGCATGGCATGGCACAACATTAAGTGTTGAAGTCGAGTGTTACTCTTAATGATATCAATTTAATCAATGGTTTACAGAAATGTTTGCTCAATATTAAATATTATAATAATTGATGGACTGGCAAAAGTGTCAGCTTGACCGGTGGCAAATGGTCACCCTTAAACATTAGACAATACAGTAGAGTCTCACTTATCCAACACTTGCTTATCCAACGTTGTGGATTATCCAACACATTTTTGTAGTCAATGTTTTCAATATATCATGTTATTTTGGTGCAAAATTCATAAATACAGTAATTACTACGTTGCATTACTATTTATTGAACTACTTTTTCTGCCAGATTTGTGGTATAACATGATGTTTTAGTGCTTAATTTGTAAAATCATAACTTAATTTGATGTTTAATATGCTTCTCCTTAATCTCTCCTTATTATCCAACATATTCACTTATCCAACGTTCTGCCGGCCCGTTTATGTTGGATAAGTGAGACTCTACTGTATATCAAAAATGTTAACAACCTTTTAGTAGCTTGAAAATATAATAGTAGTTCCAATATTATTATTCAATTATAACATTCTGTATTTACATTTAATATCTACTGTATACTTCTAGTAACATGTAGAATTACCATACTAAAAATCTAAATTTATTTTGCAATAATTTCAATGGTACCTTTTTCCCACTTACGTATTTCTTAAAAGTTCATTTCTTATAAAAAATTAAATGATAGCCTTATCATTGTGGATGCCCACCCTTGTCTCCTGGTAAACAATATTTATGGATCCAATTCCCAAGATTTCATAGCACTGAGCCATGGCAGTTCAAGTGGTGTCAAACTGAGTTAATTCTACAGTGTAGATTCATCCACAGTCCCAATCCAATATTCAAATCACTACACCAGGGGTCCCCAAATTAAGGCCCGGGGGCCGAATGCGGCCCATCGAAGCCATTTATCCGGCCCCCATGGCACAAGGGCAGAAACGGGTTGGGCTAAATGACCCAAGGGGTTTCTTCTTCTCTTACAACCCTTATTATTATTATTATTATTATTATTATTATTATTATTATTATTATTATTATCATCATCATTGAGGCTGGGTGGCCATCTGTCAGGGGTGCTTTGTTTGTGCTTTTGGTGCACAGAGGCAGAAGGGGATTGGACTAAATGGCCCAAAGGGTCTCTTCCAACCCTTTATTATTATTATTATTATTGTTATTATTATTATTATTATTATTAACATTGAGGCTGGGTGGCCATCTGTCAGGGGTGCTTTGTTTGTGCTTTTGGTGCACAGAGGCAGAAGGGGATTGGACTAAATGGCCCAAAGGGTCTCTTCCAACCCTTTATTATTATTATTATTATTATTATTATTATTATTATTAACATTGAGGCTGTGTGGCCATCTGTCAGGGGTGCTTTGCTTGTGCTTTCGGTGCACAAAGGCAGAAGGGAGTTGGACTCAATGGCCCAAGGGGTCTCTTCCAACCCTCTTTATTATTATTATTATTATTATTATTATTATTATTATTATTATTATTAACATTGAGACTGGGAGGCCATCTGTCAGGGTGCTTTGCTTGTTCTTTTTGTGCACAAAGGCAGAAGGGGGTTGGACTCAATGGCCCAAGGCTTTATTATTATTATTATTATTATTATTATTATTATTATTATTATTATTATTATTAACATTGAGACTGGGAGGCCATCTGTCAGGGGTGCTTTGCTTGTGCTTTCAGTGCACAAAGGCAGAAGGGGGTTGGACTCAATGGCCCAAGGGTCTATTATCATTATTATTATTATTATTATTGACATTGAGACTGTGAGGCCATCTGTCAGGGGTGCTTTGCTTGTGCATTTGGTGCACAAAGGCAGAAGGGGGTTGGACTCAATGGCCCAAGGGGTCTCTTCCAACCATCTTTATTATTATTATTATTAATTATTATTATTGCTCGGTGGCCATCTATAGTCCGGCCCTCCAACGGTCCAAAGGATCCTGAACTGGCCCCCTGTTTAAAAAGTTTGGGGACCCCTGCACTACACTATGCTGATGAAATCATTTTGTGACCTTAACTCATCCCTGTGTTACCTATGTCTTGCCTCTTTCTTTCTGGTTGGTAGACAATAGAAAGAGTTCCCTTCACCATGTTTGTGACTTGTTCATTCCCTAATGTACCATCATTGCTAAGCCTTTACTTGAGCACTGTTTGTCTCCTGCACTGCTCTCAGCATACCATAATTGGTGTGATTATCCTTGCTAGGCAAACAATTAGCTATAGTTTTTTGACACCTCCAGTAGAAGGAGGGGTTGGAGGAAAATTGTATTGCAAGAGACATTCAGGCATTGAATCACAAAGCAATTCCTCTTTGAGTAGAGGGACTGAAAGGGAGAAAGGACTCAGGTGAAATGCAACCTATTTTTAGCAACATGAACTTTATGTCTTTAGAGGAAGGAAATGAAAGCCTGGATGATGTTTGGCTGTGAAATAAAAAGCCCAATTGTTAGTTTTTACTTTAAAAAATAGTGCTTTTAGTGTTCTCAAGATATGAAAAACAATTAGATTTTATTGGTTTGTACTCCCTGTTTTCCAAGTAGGGGAAAGGCATAGGGAGCTATCTTAGAATTACCTTTCCATGGAACATAAAGTATAGACAGCTCAGAATTGGGAAATCATTCACTTGTAGACATTAGAGCAGGCATGGGATTCCCACCGTATAACCTCTTGGCTTTTGAACTTCTGGAACAGGCATAGCCAGAGGTCAGGGATGATGAGATTAGTCAACCAAAAATCTCTGCAATGTCACAGGTTCCCTTATTTGTAGGCAATGGCATCATGCACTTCTACTGATTTTATTGAATGATAATTCCCACAAGTCCTAGCCAGCATAAGAATTGCTGGAAGTTGCACTCCACCAGCTTCTGGAGGTCCATGTCATTGCCACCCTAGTTTTAAAGCAATTAACTGCAGATTCCTCAGGAACATATTTTCAACACCATTGGTTTCAATATCTGAGTAATATCCCACCAGACAGGTATGTGCGCATGTGTCTTCAAGACACCTGTTGGGATGGGCTGTAGCACAGCTGGTAAATCACCAGCAGTAAAAAGATCTACCAACCAAAAAGTGGCCAGTTGAAAGCCCGGTCGGGGTGAGCACTTGACCATCAGGCCCAGCTAACTATTTACCTAAGCAGTTTGAAAACAGCTTAGAGCTATAAGTAGGAAATTAGGTACTGCTAATTAACCCCGGTGGCGAAGTGCGTTAAAGTGCTGAGCTGCTAAACTTGCATACCGAAAGGTCCCAGGTTCAAATCCCGGGAGCGGCTTGAGCACCCGCTGTTAGCTCCAGCTCCTGCCAACCTAGCAGTTCGAAAACATGCCAATGTGAGTAGATCAATAGGTACCACTCCGGCGGGAAGGTAATGGCACTCCATGCAGTCATGCCGGCCACATGACTTTGGAGGTGTCTACGGACAACGCCGGCTCTTCGGCTTAGAAATGGAGATGAGCACCAACCCCCAGAGTCGGACACGACTGGACTTAACGTCAGGGGAAACCTTTACCTTAATTAGCGGGGGAGGTATTTTATGACACCATAAAGAACAAGACCAGGAATGTGATGACCAAAAGGAAGGTAGAAGGAGGAAGTCCTGATAGCTCTTCGTCATAAAGAATGGAGCAACAGCACCCCCCTGTGACTGAATCCAAACTCAACCTCCAAGGCATCAAAACTGAGACAACATACCTCCTTTCCATCTATTCTGTTCTGTCCTGTCTATCCAAATGACATTGAATATTTGTTGTGTATGTGTACTGTGATCCGCTCTGAGTCCCCTTGGGGAGATAGGGTGGAATATAAATAAAGTGTTGTTATTGTTGTTGTTGTTATTGCATGACACAACAAACAAGATAGATATGCTGTATTTCGTATCACAAAATCACAAGTTGAACACTTCCCAAGTGTCTAGGACTGTGTGATGTATTTTTGGATGATGCGCGCAGATCCCAGTAGGGTGGCCTTTTGCAGTTGGCAGATCGTAATTTTGTCAATGTCTATTGTTTCCAAATGCCGGCTGAGATCTTTTGGCACGGCACCCAGTGTGCCCATCACCACCGGGACCACCTGCACTGGTTTCTACCAGAGTCTTTCAAGTTCAATCCTGAGGTCCTGATAGCGGTTGAGTTTTTCCTGTTGTTTTTCATCAATGCAACTGTCACCTGGGATGGCAACATCAATGATCCAAACCTTTTTCTTTTCCATAACTGTGATGTCTGGTGTGTTGTGTTCCAGAACTTTGTCAGTCTGGATTCGGAAGTCCCACAGTATCTTTGCGTGCTCATTTTCCAATACTTTTGCAGGTTTGTGATCCCACCAGTTCTTTGCTGCTGGGAGGTGGTACTTGAGGCATAAGTTCCAATGAATCATTTGGGCCACATAGTTGTGCCTCTGTTTGTAGTCTGTCTGTGCAATTTTCTTACAGCAGCTGAGGATATGATCAATGGTTTTTTCAGTTTCCTTGACTTTTAAAGCAAGACATTGGCCAATCAGTGTTCTGTCTATAGTCAGACCAACCTCCATTGCTTTGCAAGAGGCTTGTTGCCTCACTAACCGCTCACTTTGGAAGGCTGTGCTTCACGCCTTCCCCTTGCTGAAACAGCTTCTTGCTTCCTGTCACCCATTTTGACATTTTGATTCATCACCTGGGAAAGCTGAAGTACTAGATCTGACACCAATGTCACAGCTTTCAATTTTTACATGAAAGCATCTATTACAGCCCTTTGGCGGCTTAACCCAAGATGGAGACACCAATTGACAGGCCATAATAGGTGTGTTAGTCCAAGCAAGGAGGAAAGGAGGAAATAACTTTTCTCCCCCTCCTACAGTTGACTGGTAAGTCACCTCAAATCAGGCCCAGCACAAATCAGGATGAGGCAAGTTGTAAAACAGGGACTGATTTCCTTTCCTCTGTACAGTTGCATCTAGGAGAAAAATCCATCCCCCTCCAAGGCAATGAGAAAGAAAAGTCCCCCCATCAGAACATGCTTTGAATGATGGATGATTAAGGTGGAGTGAACAAAGTGAGCAAACCTCACTGACAATGTCTATAGACTTTCTAGAGCATTAATATGGACATGTCAGATAGAGAACTAATATATCTCAAGCTTTCGAGTGCTCTTGACACATCAGTTCATGCCCTACATACCAAAGAGGTTGCTGCTTCATGCACTGACTATTTGAAATCATCACAGAGTTTCAATACACACACAGGGATTTCAACATGCCATCATATTTTATTAGGGAGGGACAAAGCAAAGATGCTGAATAGCTATTGTTTTTTTGTGGAGGGGGCATTTAAAAATAAATAACAAGGATACTGTAAAGCTCTCTACATTTGCAGATATGATTACTTATAGATCTGAAAACACTTCTCTAGAAATTATCAGGGAAGTTGACCATAAAGTTGTTCTAAAAGACCTAGAGATTCTTAGTGATGTACTATCATAGGTCAAAAAACAGGGTTTTTTTAACTTCATGATTTTCTCACTTTCACTAGAGTCCTATGCCCCTAAATCCAGCAAATACGGAGGGCTGACTGTGGTCAGATTCTCAATAAAACAGATCAACACCTGAGCCAAGCAAAGAAATGAGCAAGAAAGAAAATATTATTGTTCTGGGGGCAACACAGGGTAACATAGTGCATATTATTAAATCCGTTTAACAGAAAGGATATCTGGATTGCATGTTTTGAATGGAGAGCTGCAGGCAATTAAGCTATTCTTTCTCCCATCCTTTGAAGATATATTTCTTTTTTTGGAAACAAAATATTTTAACTGGGAAAGGATGCATGCATATTTATTTATCAAAAATAGTTTTAAGCCCTGCTTCATCTTATGATATACGGGCACTTTGCAGAGTATAAGCAAAGAAAACAAACATAATAGAAGTCCATTAAAAAAGAAATAAATGATAAGGGGGAAAACAAAAAGGAGAACAATGAAAGATGGTGAAACAATAAAAACCATCCAGTAGACGGCTAAACCTAGCATAATAAACCAATTAAAATTTAAAACTCTTGGGTAAAGAAAGAGAGTTTGATTTGGCACCCTAATATTTTAATATTATATTTGTGGCACCGTAATAGACACAAAATTCCATAATTGGGGTGCCACAAGTGAAATAACTGTCTCTTTCTGATACTTTCATTTTTCAGGTATGCTACACCACACTTGAGGGAAAAACTCTAAAAATAAAATTCTGCTTGCATACTCAGATGTAACTCCTGCAGTTGACTGAAGGTAATGTTACATTGTCTTTGGGTGTATCTGACCCAAACAGTTTAATTCCTATCCTCCAGAACTGAGATTTGTAGTTTGTAATGGTGCTCCATGCAGTCATGCCAGCCACCTGACCTAGGAGGTGTCTATGGACAATACTGTCTCTTCAACTTAGAAATAGAGTTGAGCACCAATCTCCAGTGTCGGGCACAGCTAGACTTAATGTCAGAGAAAAACATTTACCTTTACCCTAAGGTGCTACAAATGTTTTGCTAGAGTCCACTCAGCTTCTGAGAATTCCAAATTACTCGCCAAACTATAAATCCAAAGTTTCCATGGGATCATAACTCCTAACCTGGTAAAAAAATGGGTGAAGTTGGGCTGTCTGGTGTAGTCTTCTGCTCCATAGCATGATATTAATCATTATGTGAGATTCCGGCACACTGGTCAGCAAAGGATTGGACTAAATGACCACTGGGTACTCTTTCCTTTATACAATCTTGTGATGCTGTTATTCTAGATCAGAAAGTTCCAGGTTTGCAGTGGATTTGGACATGAAATTAATATTTGAGAAGAGCATTTTATTTGGAAAGCTAAACCTGTGGGAAACAATTATCCAAGTTCCCTATCATTGCCCTTAATTCTTTCCTATATTACATCTTATTCAATGGACCACCTCCTGTGAATTACTGTGTTTCTCCTAAAAGCTGAATTCAGTATTAAACAGAACTGGTTAATGTGTTGTTCATTGGCTATTTCAAAACACCAGCCATTAAAATCCCCTTGTGTGTTTTTTTCCTTGACATATTGGCAAAAACATTTGTCAGGCTGACAGATATGGATGTAATATATAGATTTCTAAGGCAACAAACAAAAACATGCCTAAATATAGTTCTTCACTGAAGGAAAGCTGCACACGTGCCAATGGAAGGATACGTTTTGATATACTCCTAAAAGATTTTGATGTCTTCTTTTTCCGTACTGATTTGACAAAGGTTTTTTGCTTTTATAACTAATGTTTCCCATTGACTGTGAAAACTAATGGCAGCTGGGGAAAGGCACAGAAAAAATGATAAACAGCATCTGTTTCACTAAGCAGATGGATGGCTTCAAAGTTGGAGGTAGCATGGAAGAGTGCTCTAGAAACATAGCTACAAGTAACTACAGTAAAATAGGATTAGAAAGGATCAGTCATTGAAAAGCAATTTCACCAGCATGGGACTTGAGAGAGAAAAGAAACCAGGCAAGATAAGATTCAGGCAAGATCTAAAAGGAAAAGCTTCTTCATGTCTGTAATCAGCAATATTTCATCATTCCAATTGAGCTACTTGTGTAAGTGCCCAGAAGTTTCCAGATCCTGCCTGACTATGGAATATAAATACTGTCACTCTGGTTAGTGCTTGGATTAGAGGCCACCAATGAATATCAGGTGCTATAAGCTATAGTTCAGAGGAAGAAAACTGCAATTCACCTCTGAGGAATCCTTGCCCAAGAAAACCCCATGGAAGTCATCTGATTATGAAAGGAGACATGGCCTTTCAAACACTCATGATATTTTCTTCTTAGCATTTTACTTTCACATGAATCAGCCAAGGACCATCAAAACAGTTCATAATGTGTTGTTGAAGGCTTTCATGGCTGGGATCACAGGGTTGTTGTATGTTTTCCGGGCTGTATGGCCATGTTCTAGAAGTATTCTCTCCTGACATTTCGCCCACATCTATGGCAGGCATCCTCAGAGGTTGTGAGATATGGAGAAACTAAGCAAGGAAGGTTTATATATAATCTATGGAAAGTCCCTGGTGAGAGGAGAACTTTTTGTCAGTTGAAGGCCAGTGTGAATGTTGTAGTTAATCACCTTAATTAGCATTGAATAACTTCATCTCCTGCTGGGGGGCATCCTTTGTTCAGAGTCGTTAGCTGCCCTTGGTTCCCATGTCTGGAACTCCTCTGTTTTCAGAGTGTTGCTTCTTATTTACTGTTCTGATTTTTGAGTTTTTTTTTAATACTGGTAGCCAGATTTTGTTCATTTTCATGGTTTCCTCCTTTCTGTTGAAGTTGTCCACATGCTTGTGAATTTCAATGGCTTCTCTTTATAGTCTGACATGATAGTTGTTGGAATGGTCAAACATTTCTGTGTTCTCAAATAATATACTGTGTCCAGGTTGGTTCATCAAGTGCTCTGCTATGGCTGATTTCTCTGGTTGAGTTAGCCCTACAGCCCAGAAAACATACAACAACCCACAGTTCATAATGTTTTCCACTCAAGGTGGTTTTGGTTGATGAGGAGATGCTGGACTTGAAAGATCACCCAAACTCTATGGAACAGATACAGATGATATGGACTTGTACCATATTTCAGAAGTAAACTAGTTATTTATTTCGTGTCAAAAGCATTGGTACAGCAAATATATTTCAAATAATGGAAATAAAATAAAAAAAGAAAAGAAATCACAAGCAACTAAATAGTTTTGGACCAAAAGCGGGCAACAGCAACCGCATTGTCTGTAGCTTTAAACAACAACTCCTCCGTACATGAGGCAGGGCATTGTGGGCAAGCATACATATGCTGAGTTGTTTGTTCAGCTCCACAGTCACACAAGGTGGAGGATTCCTCCAGGTAGTGCCACCTTGCCAAGTTGTCTTTTGATCTGCCCACTTCGCTTCTGAGTCTGTTCAGGGACTTCCAAGTTGCCCATTCTTGGTTTGCCCCTGGAGGAAGACCCTCTTGGGGGGCCATCCAGTTAGAATTGCCAGGTTTAGCTGCCCAGAGGGACACCCTTGCTGTTGCTGGAGCAACATCAAGAGGAGTGGTGGTTCTCATGAAGCCCTTCCTTGATTTGAGTCTGGTGGGAGGAGGCTGAAAGTCATGCAGTGGGTGGCTTTCACAATGTTCGACCTTTTTTCTCTCACCGTTAGCAGCAACTTCCTGTCGCACGTCAGGAGGGGCAATGCCAGCTAACTTGTAGAGTTTATCAACAGGTGTAGGTTTAAGGGTTTAAGGTTTAAGGGACACGGAAAGAGCCTCCCCGAAGATTGAGTGAATTCAGTCGGGCGTCCCCTGGGCAACGTTTCTTGTAAGCGGCCGATCTTTCCACCCCAAAAGCATTGGATGAAAAGTAAACTAGTGGGATCTTTATGTCTTTGGAGGAACTCATATTTTAAACAGGATCATTCTCCTAGGGCACTGAGAACAAAGCACAGAATGCTGGAACATGTCCAGAGGAGGGAGACTAAGAAGATTAAAGGTCTGGAGACCATTAATTCCTCTGATGAGTGGCTTAAAGAGTGAGTCTAACCTGCAGAAGGTTGAAAGGAGACATGAGAGCCATGATTAAATATTAGAAGAACTGTCATAAGAAAGAGGAAGGAGGCTCGTTTTCTGCTGCCCTTGAATCTAGGACTCAGAGCAATGGGTTCAAATTATAGGAAAGGTGAGTCCACCTGAACCATTAAGAACTTATTGACTGTAATAGCTGTTCAAGAGTGGAACTCTATGCCTCTGAGTGTGATAAAATCTCCTTCCCTGGAGTCTTTTAAACAGAGGCTGGATGGCCATACTTTAATTGTGCTTTTCTACTCCCCACTATTATACTTCCTGGAAAAGAAGAAACAGGTGCAGTTACTGGGTGGAAATATGGGAAACAAAATAATGCGTCACATTATATGTTAGAGTTTCACTTACAAGTTGAACTCAAAAAAGAGACAGCATATCTGACTTATAACAGCAGAGCTAGTTAAAACAAACTTCTGTTTACAGCGTGATGGTATGAATAATGTGAGATAGAAATCCAGTTTTCACAACTAACCAGTCTTTCCATTAAGAGTGTGCATGGGAGATCTTGCTAGAACCTTCAGCCCAGCACCAGTGAACACTATAGGCTAATCCTATGGCTGGGCACTCTGTTGGGACTTTACCAGAAGAGATTTTGCCAGCAAGCACCTGCAAGGAAGCTACTTATGACTGGTGACATAGTAGTGGAGTTGTTGGATATGTAGATGTTAGGGGTGTGCAATTTTTCATTAGTTGCCAAAAGTCTATTCTATTTTTGATGTATCTTGTCTTGATGTAATTTGTAAATATGTTTTATGTTGGCATTGAATATTTGCAATATGTGTTGGAAACTGCTCTGAGTCCCTTCGGGGAGATAGGGCAGTCTACAAATAAAGTTATTATTATATAAGTCATATCAAATTTGTTAAATTTGTACTTACAACACAACACACCAAAAACTTAAAATAGAAACTTACCCAATATTTTTTCATTTTAATTTTGTAAATCTTAGAAGCCCCCCAAAGTCAGTTTCATTTTCAGAGCAAGGAAGCAAAGCAAAACAGAAAGGCTGCTTTCCTCTTTAAATCAATGGCCTCTCACCATTAGGAGAGGAAAGCAGCAGGGAGAAGGCAAAGTTCACTGGGAAAGAGATTGGGAAATCACAGAATTCTGGGAATTGTAGTATGGGAAGGTGAGGAGCCCTATGCCAAATAATCCAAAAGACCCTGCCCTAAACTACATTCCCACAATTCCACTCAGCATCAGAAAAGCCCAATCAGCATAGGGGAGAGATTTTTTCCTCCTAACAGCAGCCAGCCAGAGTTCCAATGAATTGTTGAATCTGCAAAGAGGAGGACTGACTAATACTTCTAGTAACTAAATCTCTGTGCTGGGCTGGGAAGAAATCTCTAAATGGAAGTTCTATGTAATGGTTAATATGAGAGACATTCAATGAGATAGTTGTTGTATATATATATATATATATATCTCCATTTTTCATGAAAATGTTTTTAAAAATCCCTACAATCTGTTGATTTATGAATATTTTTTAAAGTTGGGAGGATGGATCCTCTGTGCCATTGTATAGAAAATGGAAGGAGATAGCTATTGTAATTTTTTTAAAATGTTGTTTATAAAAACTTTGAAAATTTCCCAAAACTCTATGGATGAGTGAAACGTTCTGAAACTTGATGGGCTAACAGTGGTAAATGTTTTCTACTATTGTAGGAAGTTTTACCCAAATAACTGTACAAATGAGGGAGAAAGGAGCTCCTGAAGTTTTCCCATTTGTGTAATTACTATAATGAAAAAGTAATTTCCCATTATAGTAATAACATTTTTCACTAACAACACTTTAGAAACGAAACACCAGCACCCCCTAATTCTGTAATGTGTTTTGAAACTTTTTTCATTGATTGCACAGCCCTAGTAGACATTGGATCCAGCCTTATCCAACTGTCTATATCTCCAAATCACAAGGATCATTCTAGGGATTCCTGGTACTATATTGTACTTTAACTGCTATGGCAACATCCAACACTCTAAACCTTGGCCAAAATTTCCCCATATTCTTCTGAGACATGTTGGAAGGCATGTCATTGTATTAATTGATTCAATTGATCTTCTGCAATTGGTACCAATCAGGAGTTGTCAGGTCTTTTCTGGGGTTGAATTTTAATACAGGCTGACTATCCCTTCTCCAAAATATTTGAAACCAGAAATATTTTAGATTTTTTTCCCAGATTTTAGAATACCTGTATTTGCACCTAAGTACACAGTAAAATATCTTGTATATGGGACCCAAGTCTAAATCTGAAATTCATTTAAATTTCATGTCAACCATATGCACATAGCCTGAGGACTTTACACATTTAAAAATATTTTTGTTCATGAAACAATGTTTGTGTATATGAACCATTAGAAAACCGAGGTGCCATTATCTCAGCCACCCATGTGGACAGTTATGGATTTTGGGATTCTGGTTTTGTTCAATATTATATTGCACTGAAACTTCTATTTTTGAAACTTTTTTGAGAATGTTATTTTTTTACCTTTAAAATACCATATGAAATGTATTAACTAATTAATCCACTCCTCCTCTTCTGTAGGATCATTTGTCTTAGCAGACTTTAGAGGGATTCAACTGCTTTTAAGCAGGTGAAAACACGAGAAATGTAAAGGTGGATTGATTTGCCCTAATTTATTCAGAAAAGGTAGAATCAGGATAACTATATTATTTACTCTCGCTTTCTTACAGGATTTTTTAAACAGAAAAAAATCTGTCATATGTGCTTTTATCTGCCATCGAGCTCTCCGTGATCTCCTGGACAAAATTTTTAAAACGTTCCATGTGAATTTTGGATTTTTGACACAGATAAACTCACTTTCAGTCACCTCTTCATGTAAGGTAACCTAAAACTGGCACAAAAAAATTCTTCTATATTCTTTCTACATATGTGCACCCACCCACACAATGTAAAATTTCAGGTACTCTATGGAGAAAAGGCCTTTTGAAATGAAAGGGTGAAAGTTTTGTTGCTAGGCGACCATCATCACAAAGTGTTAACGTAATACGAGTTCTACTGCTAAATACAGAAATGCTAATTAGCAAGCATACTTAACTGATAATGAATAGTTATGCAAGGTCCATCAAAGCTCAGATGGAAGTGTTATGATTCTTTCTTTTCTTTTTTTTCTTTTTTAAAGAAAAAATGCACACTGAATATGAAGTGAAAATCTTTAAGGACAAACCCACTAAATTTTGTCTTAAGAAATGAAAGACAGTTAAGTCATCCTAGTTAATTGCTGGCTGATTACTCTCTCCGAATGCTTATTGGAAAAAGGATGAAAAGAAAGGTATCTTCAGGCTTTTCCTCCTAGTTTTTAATTTTTAGATAGATATATAGCATAGATAGATAGATAGATAAGACAGACAGAGTTGACTCTCCCTACCTATGTATTCTGCATCCAACCATCCTTTGCTTGAAAATATTACAAAACTTAAATGGCAAGTCCTGATTCTGGTGTTTTATATAATGGACAGGACACCTTTTTACTAAGTTATTCTATATAATGGAACCTGAGTGTCCATGGATTTCGGTACAGTAGAGTCTCACTTATCCAAGCTAAACCGGCCGGCAGAAGCTTGGATAAACGAATATCTTGGATAATAAGGAGGGATTAAGGGAAAGCCTATTAAACATCAAATTAGGTTATGATTTTACAAATTACGCACCAAAACATCATGTTATACAACAAATTTGACAGAAAAAGTAGTTCAATACACAGTAATGTTACTTTGTAATTGCTGTATTTACGAATTTAGCACAAAAATATCATGATATATTAAAAACATTGACTACAAAAATGGCTTGGACAATCCAGAGGCTTGGATAAGCGAGGCTTGGATAAGTGAGACTCTACTGTATCTACAAAGGTTTCTGCAATCAAACCCCAGCAGATACCAAGGGTCCATTTCAGATACATTCCAAGTATACATTTCCAGAGAGTGTGTGTGAGAGAAACTATTTCTTGTCAGTTAGAGCATTGCTTCTTAAGCTGTGGGTCCTGACTCCAAATGGGGTCCTGTTAGTTCAATATTGGGGTCACGAAAACTTTGGCAGGAGTAAAAGTTTTCTGAATGCCACCTAGTGGCTGCTTTAGACGTTTACAATCTCTTACCAACAATATCCACTGTTTGCAGAGGACTCTGCATAATGCTTAAACTGTACTTCATAAAAAGGAAAAACATCCTGTTTAGTAAGCCTTGCAAATGCTGATTTATTATCAGTAAATGTTTCATTTTATACCTATTTTATATACCTTTATACCCAACACCACACAAACATTTCTTGGGTGGAAAGGGTTGAGTGGAAAAACTTTAAGAAGATCTGAGTTAGAGTACAAATGATTTGCAGTGAGACAATGCTAAAAATCCTGTTTGTTAGGGAATTCTGGTAGCTGGAATCCGAAAAGTAACTTTTCCAAGCTCTGAGAAAGATATATGTACACCACTCTTGCTATACTAAAATCCACAAGTTATTCTTTTGTCCTCAGGAGCAGTTGAGGGCAGGCAAATTAAAATTCAACTGCCATTCTATATGCGGTATAGAAGAGAGGTGTCACCTTGTCTTTTGCCTCAGGCAGGAAAATGGCTCAGACCAACCGTGAGCATACGGCAGTTTTATATTCCACAATAGACATGCAAATCTTCACTTATTACCTTCTCATTTGTGAGAATGAAGGAAGTTCAAGACTTTTCTCCCCATGCATTGCAATCCTGAGACCTTTTGCAAATTCCTAATGACTCTTTTTGTTGTTTTATTTTGCAGAAACCCATTGCTTTGTATACAACAAGAAAGGTTTCATGCAAATAACATTTTCAGGAAAGAGAAATCTTGAAATACACAAAATCTTGTACAGCTTCACTATTTATTTCACAGGCACCTGAAATGAATTCAGAGCACAATTGAAAGCAATTGTAGACATTCTTGTTTAACTACCAGGATCTATATCCTGAGAAGCACACCCTGTGAGTTATAAATAAATGCCTTTCCCCAGTCATGTGGAAAAGTCAAAGCAGTATTACCAGGCGTCACTAAAAGACACAATATGAACTCCCCGTGAAAACTTAATTGTGAAGCTAAAAATAAAATGCAAGATAAAATGTACATTTTTTTAAAAGTAAGAGGGGTAGAAGGAAGGAGGGAGGCTGGAAATAACTTGCTGTTTCCTGTATGATTGGTACTGTTCAATAAAGCAAAACCATTCAACATGGAGAACCGTTGAAGTGACAGTCCAGTCATTTGAAACTATAGGTTATTGGTGGTGGATTTATGGCATGCGTGCCAGAAGGGGAACACAGCCAAGGCCATAGGCAGAAGGAGAGTTTTAAGGATTCAACCCTCCCAAAATAATAATAATAATAATAATAATAATCATCATCATCATCATCATCATCATAAAGTAAAGGTAAAGGTTTTCCCCTGACGTTAAGTCCAATCATGTCTGACTCTGGGGATTGGTGCTCATCTCCATTTCTAAGCCGAAGAGCCGGCGTTGTCCGTAGACACCTCCAAGGTCATGTGGCCGACATGACTGCATGGAGCACCGTTACCTTCCCACCGGAGCGATATCTATTGATCTACTCACATTGGCATGTTTTTGAACTGCTAGGTTGGCAGGAGCTGGAGCTAATAGCGGCTGCTCCCGCCGCTCCCGGGGCTTGAACCTGGGACGTTTTGGTCTGCAAGTTCAGCAGCTCAGTGCTTTAACACACTTCGCCTCAATAATAATAATAATAATAATAATAATAATAATAATAATAATAATAATAATAATAATACTTTATTTATATACTGCTCTATCTCCTCAAGGGACTCAGGGCAGTTTCCAACATGATAAAAGCAATCCAATCCAATACAATACAAGACAATACAATATACAAAATAAACAAAACCATACAACAATTTAAATAATACAAATGGAAAACAAAAATGCATAACGTACAATCCAAAAAAAATTAAAGTAGAAACTGGTAACAAAACTCCCTTGATGGGCTAGATGTGGAGACCCAGAGTTCAACGTTGGAATGGGTTCAACTCCCCCTCCCCCGAAACCTGTTTTACTCATGAATTTTAACTGGTTAACCAATTTATGAGCAAACCAGGTTTTTTTTTAACCTGACACATTTCAGGGGGGGGGGGGGTGTGTCAAACTTTTAACCCCCATTCCCCCAGCTACAGCCCTAGACACAGTGCCCTCTCTCTGGGCATGCATGCCATCATGAGTCTCCTGTTTGCCATCTCACAATTGCTCACCTGTTTGCTCACCCACCTGCTCACCCGCCACTCTATAATAATAATAATAATAATAATAATAATAATAATAATAATAATAATAATAATAATAATAATAATATATTTTTAAAAAACTTTATTTATATACCGCCCTATCTCCCGGATGGGACTCAAGGCGGTTTCCAGTCATAAAAACAACACAAACATTACATAACAACATAATAACACATTATTAAACAAAGTAAAATAATACAATTATAACAATAAATAACACTTACATGACCAGATCAAGGGGACGGGAACCATAAACCCAATATATTAAAATGTATCATTTTAGGCTAGGGAAATCGGCGGTATTCAGGCCCAGAAATCGGCGGTATTCCAGTGTAATTACTCAAAAACCTGCCGACACTCTCTCACCATTCTGCCCTCACTCGCTCAACCATTTGCCTGCCCCTTTTCTCGCCCATTGCTCGCTCCCCATCTGACCTTTGCTTGCCATCCTGCCCCTACTCACCAACCTCCCATTCACTCACCTGTTTGCCACTCCACTCACCTGCCCCCACTCGCTCACTCACCCATCTGCCTGCACCCTTGCTTGCTCATCTGCCTCCCCCCACTCACCACCCCCGAGTGCCCAACCCCTCTCCCCTATACAATGGTTTTTGACAAAAAGACTCAGTCCATATGGAGCAGTTTTCAAGTTATTAGAGCAGAGCAATAGTTTAACACTTTAGTTGATCAGACTTCTAATTGTGTTTGATTATGATTTTCAATTTGCATTTGAAAATGGAGATTGGTTATGAAGACAAGGGGCATAGCATTTCAGGGACTCTCAAATACATTGTGGATGTGGATAGGTTTGCAACTAATTTGCACAGATTTTGAATCACTGCAAATCGCATTCTGACTAGATTAGGGACAGGTGAGTTTCTCCAGTTTGAGATGCATTGGGCCCCAAACAGGCCAAGATATTTCTGCTCAAAATGGGAAATGGTTCTGCTTCTTTCCATGTTAACCCTTGCTGGAATCCTTCCCATTTGTGTTATCTTCACTACTTCCATTCAGTTAACTGTTTAATAGGAATGGAAATAATGTTTTAAAAGTAGTTGAAAATGGTTTTTAAAGGATAGTATATCCCATAAAAACTCTTTGTGCTACCAGCCAAAGACCTATCAGTATAGAAATGGTGAAACAAAAGAAAGGGGGTGGGGGTTCTTCCAAATCTTAGCAATCTGGGAGTAGCCCCCAAGAATGTTTAGTGTTTAGTGAGCCCTTTTGTGTGCTCACTAAACATGCCTGTGATGGTGATGGGACCAAGACAAAGTCTTCCCCTGTAAATCTTAATAATTTGCTAGGCTCATATGGTGGTGATACTGTCTTAATATGAAGAGTGACTTAGGGAGCTTCTCTTAAGAGGAAAAGACTGAGGGATTACATGATAGTCATCTTTAAGTATCTGAAGGGATGTCATGTAGTAGGAGTGAGCTTGTTTTCTGCTGGTGCAGTGACTAGAACCAGAACCAGGAGATTTCAATTACAAGAAGAAAGACTCCACTTAAGAACTTCTTGACTATAAGAGCTCTTCAACAATGGATGAGATTGCTTCAAATTCTACTTTTCTTGAGGTCTTTAAACAGAGATTGGATTGGCATCTTTAATAATGATGATGATGATGATGATGATGATGATGATGATAATAATAATAATAATAATAATAATAATAATAATAATAATAATGCCTTATTCTGGCAGCCCAAGAACAAGCCATTAGAACCAATGCCATTAAAGCTAAAATTGAAAAGTCGACGACAGATCCCAAATGTAGACTCTGCAAGGAAGCAGATGAAACAATAGTTCACATCCTCAGCTGCTGCAGACAGACTACTAGCAGAGGCATAACACCGTTGCTCAGATGATTCTTTGGAACTTGTGCCACAAATACCATCTGCCTACGACAAAGAACTGGTGGGATCACAAGCCAGAAAAAGTTACAGTTCTGCCAACACTTTAGTATGTTAGCTACGTGCATTTTTGCTACAAGACACATTCACTGTGTCCATGTTCTACTAACACATATCTTTTCATATTCTCACTCAATTTATAGAATTTGTATGCAGCTTTGATTTGGAGGACTCCATCACAAGAGCTATGAAGCACAAGTACTGAATTATTGTTGTATTTCAATACTTGTGAAATGCACTCATTGATAAAAGATGTTTTCCTCCATTCTGAATTCTCCTTCACTGTTATAATTTCCTCAATTATATCTATAGGAACCGAGAAAGCAAAGAAACGGTATAATAAAAATCATTCAAACTACAATTGTTTCTTCCACCTGAGTGAGAAAACATCAGTTTTGAAATCGGATATCAAAGCTGCAGTAACTCATTAGAAGCATTTCCCTGTATTCCTTCCCATTAATCTTGAGACAATGGCATATATCCGTTAGGCAAAAACAAGAGACCCTTACTTTAATGCTATACCTTTCCTTTGCGTTTGTCAAAAATAATCCTTCTTTGAAAAACCATGGAAACAATAAAATATGCCTCATTGAACTTTTCTTTCAGGCAGGAATAAAAAGAAATTTCTGAGAGTTTAAAAAATGTGGAGGTGGCAAGAATAATATGCTTCTTTTTCTTTCTTTTCCCATTCCAAAGAATAATTAGATTGTTCCTGTTAATTTCCGTAGGTAAAATAGAAGCGGTTGAAAGCAGCATTTCTGGGCTTTTCTTTTTCTCATTGTGTATTCTTAAAATACGCTGTTTATTCTAATGCTACTCACCCTAAGCAATAGCTGAGTCACAGTGTCCTTCAAATATTCCCCCTAAGAAAGAATTGTGTCAAAGATCTCCTGAAATCCTTTCACAGATTCTGTGTGCATCTCCCTGGATTTTTCTAAGGACTTCATCACACGCAATAAAATCAGCGTTTCTACACATTTATGAAACTGCAACTGATGGAGCCCACCACATGACACAAGCTCTTATTGTGGGTTCCAGGTATTTTGCCGTTTCTAAAGTGTGGGTTTTTCCAACAATTCCTATGTCGATTGGCAATTGACTTTTTTTTCAATTCCCTTTGTAGAAACAGGCAAAATGGCCAATTTCCCACATGTGATGTTAAGAGCTGTTCTCCATTTATAAATAAAATGTGCCGTATGAGGTCCTTCAAAATGCCAATTTCCTGATGATTGCCAATGCAGAGGCTTGGCGAAAGATCAGGGTCAATTTAAAACCACTTCCTACAATCTGTTGTGATTTTTTTAAAAGATAAAGAATTGAAATCCTGGAGGGACAATGGGAGGAAAAAAAAACCTATACCATGTGAAGCAAATCAAATGGATAAATCCTAAAGAAAGCAGAAAAAAAAGAGAAGGTGTGATGGGGGTAGAAAAATCATCAGTTTAATTTCCAAATGGGGCATTGCAAAGCCTGTCTATCCAGGCTGACTACTGGATTGTCTTGTACAGAAGACATATAGATGGTATTCTTGTCCCACTAGAACTGTGGGTTCCCAAACATTGGTCCTCGGGGTATTCTGGACTTCAATTCCTCAGATTCCTGACTTTTGGCCAAGCTGACTGGGGATTCTGTCAACTGAAGTCCAAAACACCTGGAAGACACACCAAAGCCTTGCTTCAGCTTCTTTCTTTCAAATAGCATGAATGGTATGCACAAAAATGCAAACTAATATCAATGTAGACATTTGAAAAATGAATTATACCAGGCTCACACATTGATATGAATGTTATATAAACATGTGATCAAGAATATAAAAATGTTTTATATAAAAAAGAAAAAAAAATCTCCCATTCTTAGATGTACATTTTCTTCAGATATGTGGATTACAGAATATCGTTTTTTCTTGTTTCCTTTACCAGACATTTTCCTTGGTATAACATTTATCTAATGATTATATCTGTAAGCCCTTAAAGTCTTAGAATCCTCAGTGACTTCTATAGGCAATCAATATTTTTGGAGTCAACATCTTTCTTTCTTAATTATCTAGCATTCAAAACATTTGTATCTGCTATAAGATAAAATGAGGAAAGAAAATCGATATTTCCTAGCATTTCTACTACAAATTAAATTAATGCTCACTGCCAAAAAGTGGTCACCCTAATATGCAACATAAACCAGCTTCTTGTTAATGGAAGTCAGGTAGAAATTCCACAAATCATAAAATCATAGAGTTGGAAGAGGCCATATAGGGCATCAAATCCAGCTTCTGCCCCTGCTCAATGCAGGAATTTCAAGATTGTCTGCTGTCACCTCTATTGTTCATATGGATGTTGAAAATATTAATTATTAAGATTAAGGACAACAGTGGTATTAAAATTGTGAAAATAAAAGAACAAGAGTTTAAATTAAGGCATATGGTGATGACATGGTGTGTATTATAGAAGACCCAATAGGGAGTATTCAAAACTTTAAAGAAGCTATTGATAAATATGGAACTGTGACATAATTTAAAATAAATAAGGAGAAATCCATGTTCTTAACTAAAAATCTATCCAAAGAGTGTGTGATCTATCAAAAAGCAATATTGATAAACTGGAGAATTTATCAGCTTGTAAGGTTGCAATGAAACTAAAATATCTAGGACTATGGATTACTAATAAAAAATAAAAATTTATATCATAATAATTATGAAAAAGCATGGTAGGGGGTTTAAAAAGACCTGGAAATATTGCAAAGAATTCAACTAATTTGGATGGGGGGGATAGCTGTGATAAAAATTATGATCTTATCTAAAACATTGTTTTTATTTCAAAATCTATAAATAATTAAGGGAGTGGAGGTTTTTGAACAATGAAGGAGGGATTTGGTTAAATTTATATGGAATGGGGAAAAGCTAAAATTGCATATAGAAATTCAACAGATGCCGAAGACAGAGGGGAGGGGGGGGGCTAGCGCATACAGGTATTACTATGAAGCCCAGGACTTAGCTGGATAAAGGAGTGGGTCAGATTAGAAAAAATGTGCTTTACTTAATTTAGAAGGATATAATTTAAGATTTGGATGGCATGTGTATTTATGGTATGAAAAAGAGAAGGCCATTAAAAATTTCAATAGACACACTATAAGAGCTAACCTCCTTGTGATCTGGAAGAGATTCAAGATGAGGATGGAACAAAAAACACCTCTTTGGCTGTGCCTTCTGGAAGCATTTTAAATCCAGTATTTAATGAGGAAAGGAGAACCTATAGAGAGTACCTATACAAGAAAAAAGAACAATGGAAATTAAAAGGGAGAGAAAAATTAGAGATAAACTATTGGTTTCATTCCTTCCAATGACATGATTGATTTATGAAAGATAATAAGGTAGGATTTCCCCAAAGAAAATCAGAATTGGAGAATATTTTGGAGAAGGGGAATAAGGGACTAATTACCAGATCATACAAACACTAAATCTTAGAATACAATTTAGAAGATAATTGAATAAAAACAGTGATGATTTTGTGGGCTAAAAACTTAGGAAAAATATAGATTGGGAAACATGGGAATATTTATGGGTTTGGTGGACAGATGTATTTGCATTGTGGGGATTTGATTTTTTTCGCCTCTCTTTCTTTTGTTTTAAAAACATGGCTCTTCCGGTGTGCTTTCGGAGAGTAATTGTATATACCTCCTGTGTTTCTCTCCCCAACATGTATTCTGTAGACCCTGTTCCCCATGGTTTTATTCTTATCTCTTCTTACCCCGAGTTTTTAACCTTGTGTCCATGCGGCCCGCCCTTGTTATGTTATGTTACGTTCTGCTTTTTTGTTCTGTATTGTGTAGTGTTATTGTTGCATTGTTTAATTGCATTCTGATATGTTGTTTTTATATTTTGTCTATTGTATTGTCTTGGGCATGGCCCCATGTGAGCCGCCCCGAGTCCCCGTTGGGGAGATGGTGGCGGGGTATAAATAAAGTTTTATTATTATTATTATTATTTTGCATACTGTATACCACCTTTACACAATATTTTTTTAAAAAATATTGCAGACATTCCATCAAGAAGAGTATCCTTAACAAAGAGCTGTCTAGCTTCTTTTTGAAGACATCCAGAGAAAGAATTTCCACCATCTCTCTAGTAATTGGTTTCATTCTTGAACAGCTCTTACTGCCAAGAAGTTCCTTCTAACGTTCAATTGAAATATATCCTCCTACAATCTAAACCCATTAGACTTCATCCTACTTCATAGCTTAGCAGAGAACCAATTTGCACCCTTTTCTTTTTCAATATTTCTCACATTTAGATAGTTAAAGAATGCAATGTTGCATCATCCATGAGTCTTGTGTTCACAAGGCTGAATATGCCCAATTATCTCAACTGTTCCTCACAAATTTTGTTCTCTATACCTTTCATCATCTTTGTTATCCAGATCCAATTTGTTTATATCCTTAAAATAAGGCCCCCAGAACTGAAATCAATATTCCAGATGAGACCTGACTTGTGCAGAATGTAGTCTTTGAAATTACAGTTCTATTAATGTAAGCTAAAATACTATTATCATTCCTTAGTAAGTACAGCTGCATCATACTGGTGATTCATGTTCAATTTATAATCAAAAATAGTCCCAAGGTCCTTTTTGTCATGGTTTGCAAAGATACCATATGTGTGTTAACTGGAAAATCAAATGCATGAAGCCGATTGGCTGAGTTTGCAAGGACCTGGGAATCGGTTTGCAACTGTTGTTGTCCTGCTGCTGGGGAACTGATTTGAATAGGTTTCTCTCTGTGTGTGTGTGTGTGTGTGTGTGTGTGTGTGGAGTCTACTGAGTACTGGCTGGAAAGTAGATGGCTCTGACTATTTTTGAGGCCTTTACTGCTGATCTTCACTGAAGCAGATTTATGGACTAAGAAAGGACTGCTTATGATTGTTGTTTTCTATAAGCAATCAGGGGGACTAATACCATTGTTCTGTTGATCTCTTGGACTTAGTAAAAGTTCCTGTGTTAATTGTTCTGCAAAACTGAGTGGTGCATCATTCTGCAGGGTGACTCTGGGTTCATAGGCAACCGTAAGAACTTCTATCTATCATCCACAATCCCCAACATTTTTCACATCTATTGCTGTTAAATCAAGCATGCCCCTTTCTATAAGTGTGCATTTGCTTTTTGTGGCCTAAATGCAGAATTTTGCATTTGTCTATGTTGAATTTCATTATATTAGTTTCAGTCCAATATTTTAGATTTCTTGAATTTTGTCCTTATCTTCAAATGTGTTCACTACGTCTCCCAGTTTTGAGTTTCCCAGAGATTGTCAAAAAGACATTTTTCCACCAGTTTATTTATTATAATGGTAATGTACTACCTATAAAATAACAGTAGTTTTAAATAGGATCACACAGAAGATAAGTAAAATCCATCCTATCCCACTGTTCTTCCTCTTTTATGCTTTCCTTGACTCTGTCTTTCTTTCTCTGTTGTTTTTCTCCCCATCCACCACAGTGCTCATTCAACCAGTTTTGAGTTTTCAAGAGACTGTCATAAAGAGATTTTTCAACCAGTTTATTTATAATGGTAATGTTACTACCAATAAAATCACAGAACAGTAGAGTCTCACTTATCCAATATAAACGGGCCGGCAGAACATTGGCTAGGTGAAAATATTGGATCATAAGGAGGGATTAAGAAAAAGCCTATTAAACGTCAAATTGCGTTATGATTTTACAAAATTAAGCACCAAAACATCATGTTTTACAACAAATTGACATAAAAATCAGTTCAATACATAGTAAAGTTATGTAGTAATTACTGTATTTACGAATTTAGCACCAAAATATTGCAAAGTATTGAAAATATTGACTACAAAAACACTGACCACTAAAAGGCAAACTGCGTTGGATAATCCAGAATGTTGGATAAGCAAGACTTTACTGTAGTTTGAAATACGTCAGTAATGTCCAGAACACAGAAAAGATAAGATTCCATAAAGATGACTGTACCGTATATATTACGAGCGTACTAGCAAAAGTGCCTAGATTTTTTTAAAAATCCACCCTATTCCACTGTTCTTCTTTTATACTTTCTCCCCATGCACTGCTCATTCAAACTTTCCCTCTGCACCCATCTACCGAAATAACAGAGAGCAGAACCTCTATTCTCTCTCCCTCTCTTCCTGCCTCCATCCCTTCTGCTTAATTGTCCAAAGAGTGTGTGATCCAGTTGAAGGAAATATTGTATTGAGCTTCTTGCATTCTCTCTAGAGCAGTGGTTCCCAACCTTTGGGCCTCCAGGTGTTTTGGACGTCAACTCCTAGAAATCCCAGCCATTTTACCAGCTGTTAGGAATTGTGGGAGCTGAAGTCCAAAACATGAGGTGGCTCAAAGGTTGGGAACCATTGCTCTAGAGCAGTGTTTCTCAAACTGTGCCCTTCCAGGTGTTTTGGACTTCAGCTCTCAGAAATCCCAGCCAGTTTACCAGCTATTTGTACAAAATATCTGGAGAAGCACAGTTTGAGAATTTCTGCTCTAGAGAAACGAATCATTATAATCCTCGTTTTACGTGATCTCTAGGGAATGTTAGGTAAGTCTGCATCCTAGTGACTAAGTATGACACTGAATGTTACATACAAATTTTGTCCAACTAAAATTAATTAATATTTTTAGAAAATAAAAAATCCCAAACAATCGCAACTGTGTTAAGTTTCAGATGTCTAAATTTCATTGTGTGAAAACTATTGTTCAGACCAATATACATTTATTTTTGTTATCTATTTGTGAACGGAAGGAGGGAGAGACAGAAAGATAGAGAGAGAACACATGTTGCAGCTATTTGAGCATTGGGTTACAATTCTGGAGGCCAGAGTGATTTGGGGCAGAAAACATTTCCTTGGAAAACAGCATTTTGGAGACAGAAAATAATATTTCTGTGAAAAAAAAATCATTTTCAATAAAAAAAAATGTTGCCTGCTCAGAAAATGCTGTAGTTGTGGCTTATTCTGCACAAAATGCACGTGGCATTGTTTTTAACAGAAGATAACAATTCCTGCACAGACATTGCTATTTTCTGAAAGATAAAAATGTTGCTTTCTGTGAAACATGACCACATGTAAATTTTGCACAAATTAAATCTAAAATTATTTGCACAATTATCAAAACCTTTTTTTTTTTACAAGAGATTACTCAGTGCTCCCTTTGAGATGAAAATTAACAAAGAATTACATCTGTGAAATGTAACAGCTACCCATTGTGGACAATTTAACCAAATTCATCAACTTCAAGAGATCAAGTGAACATTTAAAAACACAATGCTCTGAGAAGTAGTCATTCCATTCTGAATATCCTCATCTAATTATTTGTCCTACACAGAAATCTTTTTTAATATTAGGTAAATTAAAGAATTTCCATAGAGTAGAAAAGCTGCCATTTCTAGGGTTATTTTGGTGGAGGAAAAGCAGTCATACATGTTTGGGAATGTGTTCAAGACACCAGAACACCTCAATATCATGTGTTCTCAGCCAAGGTCAAGGAATGAAAACAGAATGAAAACATCAGAGGCCCTGCATGATAACATGAACCGACTCAGATGGGAAGACCTGGAAGCTGAAAAGAGGAACTTTTGGAAGTTGAGGGATATTGAGCTGAGAAGTTGTCCACTTTTTTCATTCATAATTTTGCTCTATAGTCGTAACCTAGCATTAAAGAAATGTCCAAGGTTTCCTTGTGAGTTTAATTACTAACCAGGTTCTGCCATCATCACAGAAAGAGACATGATTTCTTCACCAACTTCTTAACATAAGTTTTATAACTTTTATCCTCCACCAAATATTTCTATGTGGCTTGGCATCAGGTTTCCATAATATAGCATCAGGTTTCCATAATACAGCATCAGGTTTCCATAATATAGCATCAGGTTTCCATAATATTGCCAGCAATGCTTTGACACTACACATTCTAACAAATTCACAGCAGGAGATTTGCACCTCTAAACCATTCACTGGGATTTCTGCCTGCTACTATGTCCTGACATTCATTTTGCACCCTTAACTAAAGCAGTGTCTGCAAAGAGCATGCCTCAAGATTGAACTCCGATCTTCCAAGTTGCTGCATAATCTTAAAGGACAAACTCTGCAGTGAAAAAGAGCATATTGATTTACCCGAGTTAGTATTTTTCACCCTGAAAATCCACTTTAACAAACATAAGGATCGATAAATGACTTAGTTAAATCACTCTCCAATTTTTTTTTACTATCGGATTGCCTGTTGTAAATTCATTTATTGCCCAAGATGATCATCTGCAATGAAGCAAAAGGCAAAGTTTATACAAACAGAATTTATGATGTTAAAGTCAGGGAGCAATTTCTGATGATGGTGAATGTTCTACCTCCTCTGTTCATGCATTTGTAAATCTTATCTATGTGGGCAGGGAGGTGTAACAAAGACCTGCCAATGTGTTTTTGATGCATTTGAACAAATACACTCAGGCACACATTTCTCTGTAATGACGGTATAATGTCTCATATACAATATAAGCAGAAGTACAGCTTTCGTTCTTTCTTTTTTTTAAAAAAGCAAATTCCACAACTCCCACAACACATTGAGTAGGAGGAGTGTTACACTGCACCAACACAGTTCTCTGTCCTCTCCCATTGACAGACTGTGGGATGGGTCCCAAATTCGACTGCTTACTTGTCTGGAAAGAAGGAGGGAGGCATTTCAGATTATGAAGAAATAGCTGATGTCAGACCAGTGGTGTGGAAAGTGAGAGTGAGATAGGAGATGCATGCTCCTTTTCCTTCCCTATAGTGCAACTGCATCTTCATTGTCAACATTGTCTACTAACCCCTTCTCTTTCTCACTAGTAAACAGAAACAATACCATCCCTTTCCATGGTTTGGTATCTCCAACGGTTTATGGGGTGTAGGATCAATCAGAAAGAGTTAGAGAGATAATAGCTTTCTGCACACTGTCCAAACAGATATACAAGCATGCAAGTCACACCTTTTCCTGTATAAATCACGAATAGGGTTGCAACACTAGAGCTCCAGACATTAACCTAAAATTATCTCAAAACAGAAAAATCAGCCTCGGTATGAGTTACATTAGTAACATATTTTAGATAGAAGACCACAATCTTGTTGGTATTAAACACATGTGTAAAGCCCCTAATAGGTAAAGGTAAAGGATTTTCCCTGACATTAAGTCTAGTCGTGTCCGACTCCAGGGGTTGGTGCTCATCTCCATTTCTAAGACAAAGAGCCGGGGTTGTCCCTAGACACTTCCAAGGTCATGTGGCTGGCATGACTGCATGGAGCGCCTTTCCCTTCCCACAAGAGTGGTACATATTGATCTACTCACCGGGCTGTGGCGCAGGTGGGAGAGCAAGCCAGTGCAATTAACTGCAATGAATCACTCTGACCAGGAGGTCATGAGTTCGAGCCCCGCTCGGAGTCTATGTTTGTTTGTCTTTGTTCTATGTTAAAAGGCATTGAATGTTTGCCTATATGTGTAATGTGATCCGCCCTGAGTCCCCTTCGGGGTGAGAAGGGCGGAATATAAATGCTGTAAATAAATAAATAAATAAATAAATACTCACCTTTGCATGGTTTGGAACTGCTAGAGTGGCAGAGGCTGGGGCTAATAGTGGAAGCTTACCCCACTCACCAGATTTGAACTGTCAACCTTTCGGTCAGCAGTTTAACCCACTGCACCACCAGGGCCTCCAAAAGCCCCTAATACCAATGGTTATATATATTTTTGGACATTGTAAAATTGATATATTCATGACTGTTCCAGAAGTGTAACCATTTCAGTTTGTCCTAAATCCTTTTGAGTCACATACAGCCATGGATTCCTGGTGTTGACTCACCATTCAACAAGTGATTCAATGAATATTCTCTAGTAGATGCCAACCAAAAAGATTCCATCTGTGCAGTTGCACATTAGTTGATCATGTTCAGCTATACATCTGTGTACCACTTGATTGCTGGGGTTGCAGAAAAGCCAGTGTGCATTCTCCATTACACATTAAGTTCACTGAGATTTCTGCCTCCTGCAATTGCCAGACATTTCTTTTGCAGTCTACACAGGTACATTGGCAGATACACAATTAGCTGCACAGTGTTGGTGTTCAGCAGGAGGGTGATGTAACACAGCCATCGTCTAACTATGTGAGAGCAGAAAAAAAAATTCACAGGTAGGAACAATCAATTTTATTATTTCCCTTGCTGTGTAATTTCAGGAGGGTTTCTCCTCCTGAAATTGGAAACTGACAAAAATGTTTTCTATACAGAAAATGCTGTTTTCTGTATAAGAAATTTATTTTTGGGTTTGAGATGTTATTTTCTTGCACAAAAATGTGCTTCCTTTTGCAAACACATACACACACACTTTGCACAGAATAAACTGTCCAAATTCTTGCCTGCCCATGAATCTGCTCATCTGGTTTTCATAACATTCTGTAAACTAAATATACATACATAAAATCAAATATCCCTTTCTTTTCTTAAGGTATATATGCATCTACTTTATGGTACCATTGAATTTTTCAATCCAGAGCAGCGCAATTTATGTAGCAGATGTGATCTGTTGTAAGATGGCAAAGCAAATTTGTCCATCACACGCTACAGGTAGTTATTTAGCATACAAGTGTTTATTTAGTGACTGTCCTTTCCTTCCGTCTCTGTCGACCCAGCACAATTTTTGTTCTTCTTTCCCATGTTATTATTTGATTTAACCTTCAAGAACCCCCTAAACGAAGCCACAAAGAGCAACTCCAAACAATAGGGTGACAGACAATCACCTAGTCTATTGTGCTAATTGCCAGTTGTCGGTATGCTTCTCTGCTTGACAGCTCATTCTCTTGGCTGTGTTTTTGGAGGAACAAATGCACGCTTCTCCTCTGTCATCTATTGTCTCTGCACCTGTAGCCAGTCGTTTTGTATAAAAATAAAGTTGCATTTCTCATGTTCCAATAAATTATCCTTGTAGAAGGAAGCCTTGCCAGAAACATTCTGGCAACTGAGTCTCACCAGTCTGGCAATCGAATGGCAGGGACGGGGAATGTGCAGCTCTCCCAAGATAGTTGGAGTGCAGAGCCCATTGACCTGAGTTAGTAAATCCAATGGATAAGGTTCATGGGAATTATGATCTACTAATATCTAGAGGACCAAACTTTCATCTTGCTGGCCTTATTGCATGGTCCTATGTGTTACTTCAGAAGTTAGACCCATTTAGTTCATTGGACTTTTCTCCTTGGTTTGACTCTATATGATTAAATATTTAAAGGGAGTTAACAAAGGTGCCTAGGTGCAACCCCTGAAGTGCTTTTTAAAAACTTCTCCATTCACCATTTGGGGATAATATTTAGGGGAAAAGGAGGTGACTAGGCCAAACCGCATCCAAATTAGCTGCAAATGGTTCATTCATTTCTCCTGCTGCTTTGTTTAGAAGTGTTAGCTTTTTGAGAATTCTTTTTTCTTTTGACATCATTCATTATTATTATTTTCTTTATATTCTTATTCCATCTTTTAATTATCCAAATTTTGCTAGGAATGTGTGGGTGAGCATGTTTTTGTGAGGGGAGCTGTGAGTTTGAAAGGGCACTGTGTTTTAAGTATTTCTCTACTAGGAATTTATTTCTTTAGCTTTTTTGCTATTGAAACTAAGTTGACTGAGTGAGTCAGAGAGAGAAGGGATGCTGCATCCCTTGAGTCCCCATCACAGGGAGAAAGTTGGGGTAGTATTATTATTAATATTACTTATTTCAATATCAATCCCTCTCCAGCCCAACTTACCTACTTAACAAGTACCTACTTACCTAGAGATGGAGTTTTTAAATGTTAATGATATGCATGTATTTTATGCTTACTTATATCTTTTTAAGTTATGTTTTGTTGTCTATATGTTGGGTTGTGGGATGGTGAGTTTTGTATTATGTATTATGTATCTGTTGTGGTCTTATGTATGCTGCTTTGAGTCCCATTCGTAGGAGAAAAGTAAATGCATTAATTATTATTATTATTATTATTACTATTATATATTTATTATTATTATTATTATTATTATTATTTGTAATTATTATTATTATTATTATTATTATTATTATTATTATTATTATTATTATCAGCTGATGACCCAAAATGCAGACTGTGCAAGGAAACCGACGAAACCATTGATCATATCCTCAGCTGCTGTAAGAAAATTGCACAGACAGACTACAAACAGAGGCACAACTATGTGGCCCAAATGATTCATTGGAACTTATGCCTCAAGTACCACCTCCCAGCAGCAAAGAACTGGTGGGATCACAAACCTGCAAAAGTATTGGAAAATGAGCACGCAAAGATACTGTGGGATTTCCGAATCCAGACTGACAAAGTTCTGGAACACAACACACCAGACATCACAGTTGTGGAAAAGAAAAAGGTTTGGATAATTGATGTTGCTATCCCAGGTGACAGTCGCATTGACGAAAAACAACAGGAAAAATTCAGCCACTATCAGGACCTCAAGATTGAACTTCAAAGACTCTGGCAGAAACCAGTGCAGGTGGTCCCGGTGGTGATCGGCACACTGGGTGCTGTGCCAAAAGATCTCAGCCGGCATTTGGAAACAATAGACATTGACAAAATCACGATCTGCCAACTGCAAAAGGCCACCCTACTGGGATCTGCACACATCATCCGAAAATACATCACACAGTCCTAGACACTTGAGAAGTGTTCGACTTGTGATTTTGTGAAACGAAATCCAGCATATCTATCTTGTTTGCTGTGTCATAATAATAATAATAATAATAATAATAATAATAATAATAATAATAATAATAATAATTTTATGCTTACTTATACCTTTGTAAATTGGGTTTATACAAAGTGTGTTTTGTTGTCTATATGTTGGGTTGTGGGATGGTGGGTTTTGTATTATGTATTTGTTGTGGTCTTATGAATGCTGCTTTGAGTCCCATTCGTGGGAGAAAAGTAAATGCATAAATAATAATAATAATAATACCTACCTTCTTCCCTGTAATTTTTCTGGCTCTTACCCCAGCACCAGCATTCCCCCTCAAATATTAAAAATTACCCCCCAAAAAGTTATTTCAAACTTGTTAGCTCAGCTCTGTGACTCTGTTATTTCTTTTTTTTTTCCTGGCTTTTGTGTGTGTGCTGTGCATTGCAAACTCGTTCTCCTCGCACAAGAAGCCTGAGCCTATTCTCCCCGCAAAATATATATATATTTAAAAATTACCAAAATAAAGGCCTTGGTTATCCCTCTGTGTCTTCTTTTGTCCCCCTCCCCTATTTTTCTGCTTTGTGTATGCTTTTGCACAAGTAATAATCTTACTCCGGTCGAGACTACAGCACACAGTGTTGTGGCACCTGCCAGTGTTGCAACACAAAGTCTACCACCAAGTGCAAGGGAGTTCTGCAATGGAAAGAACACCACTAGTGTTACTAGGCTGGCTTTTTTCTCCCTCCCTAGACTCTGAACTTTAGCATTTCCACTTTAAAAACTATCTCTCAACTCTGACACGGCTGTCTCCCTGCTCCATGACACATGACTGTGGCATGGAGCTACATCTCTCTTCTACCAACATCAGTCAGATTTCAACACAACCATTCACTACCTCAACCACTGTTCTTTTCCTAAACTACAACTAACTATTATTAGTATTACCTAATTCTACTCTGGTTCAGACTCCTGCACACTGCCCACAGGAATGTGGCACTTGCTAGTGTTGCAGTGTAAAGTCTTAACCACCAAGCAAGTGTGAGGGAGTTCTGCAATGGAAAGAACACCACTAGGGTCACTAGGTTAGCGCTCTCTCTCTCTCTCTCTCTCTCTCTCTCTCTCTCTCTCTCTAAATTCCACTTTAAAAGCTACCTCTCAGCTCTGACACTGCTTCTCTTTCTATTCCATGCCACATCTCGCTTCTACCAGCATCAGTCAGAGTTCAAGGAGTTGGCCCCACCTCTGCCTGGAGTCATCCTTCTCCCTTGCTGTTCTTCAGAGCTGACATCAGAGCAAAAGTCCTCTCTGGTCTTCTGGTTGGTTTCCATCTGGGAGTTGTAGGTTGGTCAACCAGCCAGCCTGCTTCCTTCCCTCCAGCAACCAGCCACAGCTACCCAGCTAGCCTCCATCCAAGGAGGGCATTGATGGTGCTACAGCATCCTCCTCCTTTCCCCACAAAGTCCTGAGCGTGTTTTCAGTTTGTGCTGTCAGATGGTCACTTGTCACTCTTGAAAAGCACTTTATCAAATTTCCTATTGGTGAATTACTGGATCTTTCTGAAACTTGGCAGGAATGCTGCCCTGCTCCTATTCTATTGCTGTGGAGAAATTCCTGGGGATATCTTTTTTGGTTTGTTTTAAAAAGACATTTTATTTGTAGAAACTTAAAACATTTCCAAAAAATCAGTGGATGGCCTAAATGCTCTGGAGCTTGGCAGGCTTGCAGTCATAAATGTGGCCTACATGTACAGCACATTTGGTCCCAATAGCCAAAAAAAAGGATGGAGGGATGAGCATCTAAAGTTCTCTCATTGATGCCAATGGATCAAATTTTCCCTGAACAAAAATGGAACTCAGGATCCTGAATTATGGATTAAATTTTTTTTCTGAATCTTCCCCGAAAATAGAATAGGTGGTTTCCAAAGACGGAACCAAAAATGGTACAGATTTTTACCATTTCATACACCCCTACTGCAAATGTAGCAGTTTGGTTCCATCAGCTATCCCAGAAAAACAGCCATCCCAGAAAAGAATTGTAGTGTATATGATTTTGTGAGTAATTGGTTCATCCTCAAACAGGCCTAAGCCCCCATCCAATAACTTGCTAATTGCTGGTTTCCTTACTCGTAGTTCTGAAATACCACCAAAAATCCCTAAAAGGGGAAAAAATATAAGCCCCAAATTGAAACCTGGCTGCTGATTGGAAGTGGGGTTTATATGGGAAAGTATATTTCTGATCTTTTGATGCCTGCATGTTAAACAAAATGGTCTGAGATCACGGAATGGATCCAAATTTAGTTACTTACCAGTTTTCACACTTCTTTAATGTTCTGATGCAGCTTGCAGCTCAAAAAAGTTCAAAATGTGTATGAAAAGCATATTTTTGAGAGAAAATAGGTTTAAGTAGCTTATTTTGAAAGTAAATCATTTAGCTATACCTAATTATCTCCATATTTAAATGAATAATTTTGTGCACATTGCTTTTAGAAAGGTGTTTAATAAAGAAATTAAAAAAAAAGAAATTTATGGATTAAAACATGCCAACATTCCATATACCAGAAATAGATTCATGGATTCCTGTTTTATGGTGTGGCAAGTGCCCCATCCAGAGGACTGGAAAATACTTGGGAGTGATATTAACCATGGCTGTGTAGAGCAATGAGCACAAAGTGCTGAGGAAAAGGGAATTCTTCCAAAAGTAATGAATGATTTAGAGTCAGTGAGGGGTGATCACTGGACTATGATTATGGAGACCAGGGTTCGATTCCCCATCTAACCATGGAAAACCACTGGATGACCTTGGGCAAGTCACATGGTGTCATACCCCCAAAAAAACCCATATGGTTGATGTAGGGTCATCTTAAATTGGAAATGACTTGAAGGCACACAAACACAAAATTAATTAGCTGATCAAAGGTGGATGTCCCCCAGCAACACCTTCTGAGAGTGAACCTCCAGGAAGGACCGGAGCCATTGTAAAACTGTGCCTCCAAGTCCCATTCCTACAAGGCGTCTCAGAAGGATACCGTGGTCTATGGTATCGAAGACCACTGAGAGGTCCAAGAGAACTAACAGAGACACACTCCCCTCGTCAAGTTCTTTGCGTAGATCATCCACTAACAAGACCAAGGCTGTTTCAGTACCATGGCCCAGTCTAAAGCCAGACTGTGATGTGTCCAGATAATTTGTTTTTTCCAAGAACACCCGGAGTTGCGAGGTGACCACATGATTCAAGATTTTGCCCAAAAGGGGGAGATTGGAAACTGACCGAAAGTTGTTCAATTGAGTGGGGTCCAGTGATGGCTTTTTCAATAGTGGTTTTATCACTGCCTCCTTTAGGCCCACTGGAATCTTGTCTTCTTGTAAGGAGGCATTAACCACCACCTTCACGCACTCTGCCAAACCCTTTCTGGTCTCCTTTATCAGCCAGCATGGGCAGGGGTCCAGGATGCACTTGATCACCTCTCCAAGGATATTGTCCATGTCTTCAGGTTGCACCAATTGAAATGAATCCATTTAAGTCCAGACAAGCGGATGCTCGTGATACATATTCAGAGACTGCAGTTAAAGTTGTATCCAGGTCGGAGCAGATCAGAACAACTTTATCTGCAAAAAACCGAGCAGATGCTTCACAGTGAGCTGCTGAATGGTCAGGGATCCCGTCTTGTGGAAGAGGATTTAACAACCCTCTGACCATTCGAAACAGCTTGGCTGAATGGTTCCTTGTGGATGCAATGTTGACTGCAACAAAGGATTTCTCTGTGGCCTTATATACCGTGTTTCCCCAAAAATAAGACAGTGTCTTATATTAATTTTTGCTCCTAAAGATGCACTAGGTCTTATTTTCAGGGGATGTCTTATTTTTCCATGAAGAATTCACATTTATTGTTGAACCAAAAAATGAACATTTATTATATACTGTACAGTAGTCATCACAAACCAGCATAACCAGACAAACTGTCAGTCTTATCAAGAATTCCTTGTTACTACCATTATTTCCATGTAAAACACTCTATGGTATGTACATTTACCAATCCTGCATGCTTTGGTGTTCTGTTCGTTGGGCATGCTTCCAAACAAAAACTTTGCTAGGTCTTACTTTCGGGAGAGACCTTACATTTAGCAATTCAGAAAAATCTCTACTAGGTCTTATTTTCTGGGGATGTCTTATTTTAGGGGAAACAGGGTAGGCACATACCCGAGTTCAGTCTGACTCGCTGCGAGTTGAATGCCACACGCGCTCTAGTTTCCGTTTCACACACTTCAATGCTGCCAGCTCCTTGTTGAACCAAGTAGATGATTTAGCTCTGCTATGCAAGAGGGGATGTTCCAGAGCAATCGTGTCTATTGCCCTAGTCATCTCCCCATTCCAGAGAATGACAAGAGTATCGACAAGATAACTACCAAAGTGTCAGTGGATTAAAGCCTTGTGACTTGAAGGTTGGGTTGCTGACCTGAAGGCTTCCAGGTTTGAATCCAACCCGGGGGGAGTGCAGGTGAGCTCCCTCTATCAGCTCCAGCTTCATGCTGGGACATGAGAGAAACCTCTCACAAGGATGGTAAAAACATCAAAACATCCAGGCATCCCTTGGGCAATGTCCTTGCAGACGGCCAATTCTCTCACACCAGAAGCGACTTGCAGTTTCTCAAGTCGCTCCTGACACACAAAAAAACTGTAAAGAGCTGTAAAGTTCATAACTCTACATTTAGATACGTTTCTCAGATTTCTTCACAACTCCTATATTTTTTCACACCAATCTGCCTCTTAACCATAGCTGCCTTCTTCAATAGATTTGAAAACTAAAGTATTTGAATGGTTAAACAACAGCACAGGCAGAATAAACTGGAGAATGAATTCTTTTAAGCATTGGTCAGAAGAGTCACACTATTTTGTTACAGATTCTCCTTTTTTTATTCTTTAAAAAATCACAAGTTAACTTTGAGGTCAATTTCCCTCATTTTGACACTGTTTTACACAGCTTAATGAAAGGCAGGGCTCTTCCTTCTGTTCCTTTTCTTCTAGTTAAAGGCTTAAAAAAAGCAAAAACAAAACTAGAAGAGCAAGAAGATGAACCCTTTTGTCTTAAAGGCAAGACATGACGTGAGATGCTACCAGGCTGTGCATTGTTATTGATCACACAATTTTTAATCTTTCTTTAAAAGAGAAAGACAGAGCGTGAGAGTTCATTAAATGGAGGTGCAAGGATGTGTATGTGTTTGTGAGTGAGTGTTTTCAGGTTCATTTTGCAATAGCCCCTCAAGCACAGAAGAAAGCTTAAACTGTAGCCTATATGGAATTCCTTGGGAAATATGCCTTTAATTAAGGCTGAAGAGCAGGAACAAATTTCCCTGGATATCCTTTCTACAAACCTTATTTTATTAGAGTCTTTAAAATAGACTTTCCTGTTAGCTATATGTCAGTTTCTCTTTCCAAATAATGAAAAAACGGACACGGCAGTCAGAAAGCTGGTCACAAAGCACAGGCCTGGAGCATTTTCTCAGGTGACAGATTGTGGAGTATTATTAAAGGCTATTTAAAGAAGAAAGCGTGCAAAAGTGGACATGATGGAGGGGAAAAAACCACCCAAAATTAAAGATCTATTTTTTTAAAAAAAAAATCAAAAATCAAAACCAGAAGTGTTTGGATAGACAGATCTATTTTCAAATAGACCACAGGCAACTGAAGAAATAATTGGTTGCACAATCGCTTCCCCAATGACTGCAACTCTTTCACAATCTGCTGCTAATTTCAAAAGAAAAAAAATGGAATTTGGCTTAACTGAGTCATTATCAATCTTCCCTGACTGAATTCAATAGATACACTGATTCCCTATATGAAGAAAAGTATGGTATATCTGCATATATATATATATTGCATTAGGAGCCACCTTAGGTGCATCTACAGTTGTTTATAAAAATCATTCTCAGCCTTGACATATGTGCTGACAGAAGAGAAAAGCAAATTTAGTCATCTTGGCTTTTGAAAATAGCATTCTTGAAAGAAATTCAAGTGGAAAGTTTCCCTGTAAATTTACACAGACATCACAGCTCATTAGATGTTATTAAACTGTTCAGATAATAAGAGTAGGATGACTTACACAATATGCTTTTAACTTTTCAGCCACTGTTACTTAGTTTTTTCATTTGGGAAACATTTTTTTCTTTTTTTTGAGGGAGGGGGTCACGTCACTACATTCTTTCCAATTAATTAAATAATTAATACATTGGGGGTATTTTTGTCATTACCCTTTTATATACCCTGTTTCCCCTAAAATAAGACATCCCCAGAAAATAAGACCTAGCAGAGGTTTTGCTGAATTGCTAAATATAAGGCTTCCCCCAAAAGTAAGACCTAGCAAAGTTTTTGTTTGTAAGCATGCCCACCGAACACAACACCAGAGCATGCAGGATTGGTAAATGTACGTATCATAGAGTGTTGTACATGGAAATAATGGTAGTAACAAGAAATTCTTGATAGGATTCACAGTTTGTCTGGTTATGCAGGTTTGTGATGACGACTACTGTACAGTATATAATAAATGTTCATTTTTTTTTTGTTCAACAATAAATGTGAATTGTTCTTCATGGAAAAATAAGACAGCCCCTGAAAATAAGACCTAGCACATCTTTGGGAGCAAAAAATAATATAAGACCCTGTCTTATTTTCGGGGAAACACGGTAGAAATCTTTATTTGGAGACACTGACGTTTATCACTGAGTCCAGATGAAATTGATCATAGAGATTCCTAGAGATGTATTTTCCCAGGGGAAAAGGGTTTTTTTTATATAAAAAATGCATTTTCCCACATTCACAGGGTCTTGCACCTCTAGCCCTAGTGAATGTGGAAAGGGAGAAATGTGCCAAGAGGAAGGCATGTCAAGCAAACTCGGGTCTGCCTTCCATTTGGAAATCTATGTCCTCACTGCAAAAGACTATGCAGATCTGGAAAAACTCAATAGTCACTTACAGACCCACAGCGAAGACTTTACCCTTGGAAGACAACCATACGCCACAATTCCCCACATGGAGGATCATTAAATACTTTGCTGCCAAAATTTGATTTTTAATAGCACAGGGGCTGGAAAAAAATTCCTCGCAGTAGCCATATAGATGAACTATCCATTGCCTCTCTTCCCTGCACTGGAGAGAAATTGATATTTAAACAGTGAACATGACTCTTTGACTACAAGTAGGTTTATCTGTTTGCCACGCTGTGGGTGAGGGATTGCTCATAACCATTAAAGTTCATTTCCTAAAACTAATGCATTAGGGTGAAATGCTCCAGCTGTTTCTTTTGAAGTATTTTGTTTTTTTCCAGGAAACCCACTCCAGATGTAAATGATTTGAAGATTACAAGCAGATTCTCTCTCCCCCCCCCCCCCCCCCCCCCGTAACAGCAGCTTGGTTTTTAAGAAGTTGTGCTTGTTTGCCTTATCTTCAGCTCATGCTAAATCATTTCAGCCTGCAAGTATTAAAGGGCATTCACAAAGTGGCAAATAAACTAGTTTTGTAAAAGTGAGAGGGTTTGGGGTTATATATATATGTTATACAAAACACTGGCTTGCACAATAGATTACAAAAACTCCACGGAACATAATACAATCTTAAACTCCCTTTCAGCAGTTTTCAATATCCACATCAATCTTTGATCATAAAAAATGACGGAATCAATAATGTGATGATAAGCTAGACAAAATTGTTTTTGACTGGCTTCAGCAGAAAATCACAAGAAGACCAAGCAACTAGCAAATACTGGATCTGGATTCTGGATCTGGATGAGTATTTTAGTTACTGTATATACTTGTGTATAAGTCTAAATTTTTTAATTAAAAAATCTGCGGTGACTTATTCTCAACTCAATATCAAGAATGGAATCAGCACCATCCCTGCGTAGAGTGGCAAAGGGTAAGAATGTACTCCATCCTAGGAGAACATACAAGAATTACTAACTCCCTCTATTTCATTTTCATTTTGCATGGGGATCCTGGATGAGTGACATGGAGTGATATACTGGAACCAAGTCCTGCAGAGCTGATGTACCAGGACTTTTTTTTTATTAACAAGAATATTAACATCTGTAATCCTTCTGACTGTTGGGGGGGGGGGGCAGACTATAAAGTAAAAGTAAAGGTTTCCCCTTAATATTCAGTCTAGTCGTGTCCAACTCTGGGGGTTGGTGCTCATCTCCATTTCAAAGCCGAAGAGCTGGCATTCTCCATAGACTCCTCCTAGGTCATGTGGCCAGCATGACTGCATAGAGCGCTGTTACCTTCCCGTTGAAGTGGTATCTCTTGATCTACTCACATTTGCATGTTTTCGTACTGCTAGGTTGGCAGAAGCTGGAGCTAACAATGGGAGCTCACCCCGCCCCGCGGATTTGAACCACTGACCTTCTGGTCAACAAATCCTGCAGCTTAGCAGTTTAACCCGCTGGACTATAGTTTGAACCAAATATCAACTACTTCCTATGCACACTGACCACACAGTTCTTATTTGTAGTGCCAAAAAACCCACACCAAAGAACCATACAATAATTTTAACCAACATAAACTTAGCAGTATTTCAGTGGGAGTTGTGGGCCTGTTTTTGGCTGGTGAGACAGACAAGTTAATTAGGATTGTTGTTGCTGTGTGCCTTCAAGTCATTTCAGACATAGGGCAACCCTAAGTCTAAAGTTTAGGGTGGGGGCCGGATAAATGACCTTAGATGGCTGCATCTAACTCGTGGGCCTTAATTTGGGAACCTCTAGTTGCCAAGACCAGATGAAGAATTTTGAGAACCCATCAACATACAATCCTAATTGAAAATTACTGGGTTGTTGTAAGTTTTCCGGGGTGTATGGCCATGTTCCTGAAGTATTCTCTCCTGGTGTTTCGCCCACATTGAAAATTACTGCTTTCTCGGTTTCCTATTTTTATCTCCAGTTTTCCCTTTTGATCCCTTCTCTCCCACGAACTTTTGTCCAGCCCCAGTGGAAGAGTAAAAATAAGGGGAAAAGACAGTCAAGTTCTTTCTTTATTTATACCTTGCTCAATTGTCTCTAATTGCAATCGGCTCCTTTTCTTTTGCTTGTAGTGCGAGCTGTTGCTGAAGGAAATTGAATAACGTTTGGAACGCTAACAGCTGCCGGCTTCGCAGGGTGTGAGACCTATGCTAGTTAACAGCAAAAGAAAATGACAAGTCTCTCTTATTGTGGCAAGGGATTATGAAAAATCCCTTTTGTATCCAAACCTGCAAGAAAAGAAAAGAAAATAACCTCCTAACAAATTGGAAGGAAGGGAAAAAACCTTGCAATTGAAATCAGTGCTGTTGGTACTAAAAGGAATATTTTTTTGTATTTAATGAATAGCTCTGCATGCATCCACACACATACACATACCTGTCATAGCTTTGCACAGTATACATAAAAATGTCCAGTGGGTTGCAAAGCATGCGAAACCGCTGCTTCTGGATCAGCACACAGTCATTTAGCCGGCCTCTCAAGCTGACAGCGAGTGCACCAGGCCTGTTACACATGAATGGCCAGGAAGAGCATCCTTGGATGTTATCCTCGTGTATGTCAATGAAACAGGAGCAAGGCAGATTCAAAAACAAGTTAAACAAAGCTGGAGCGAGCTTGTTTCTTGGCGCCTAAGGCAGGAGGAAGTGTCAGGTTTAAAATGGGGATTTCAGATCATGTTCTGCCCCCACCGCGAAGACAGCAAATCTAAGATGTGTACAATGAAGTAAGAATTACCCATCTCTTTTCCAGTTCTCAGCTTAATTCTCCATGGGAGAGCAAACTCTGTGTTCCATCATTGATTGAGTTGCTGTGGGTATATACAAGAGAAAGAAGCCCTTTGCTCAGGGTTTTACAGGTTTTATGGAATTTGTTGTCCAATAATATGATATTAACTCTTTCATTCCAAGGATTCATGTACCAAGTGTGAATGGTGTTACTAGATATGATTAGGAACAGGTTGATATGAATACGGGCCCCTGGTGGCACAGTGTGTTAAAGCGCTGAGCTGCTGAACTTGCAGAACTTGCGGAATGAGCGCCCGCTGTTAGCCCCAACTCCTGTCAACCTAGCAGTTCGAAAACATGCAAATGTGAGTAGATCAATAGGTACCGCTCCGGTGGGAAGGTAACAGCGCTCCATGCAGTCATGCCGGCCACATGACCTGGAGATGTCTACGGATAACGCCGGCTCTTCGGCTTAGAAATGGAGATGAGCACCAACCCCCAGAGTTGGTCACAACTGGACTTAACGTCAGGGGAAAACCTTACCTTACCTGATATGAATGTATTAGAGGCATAGAAGTGGGGAAACGATGACTAAATACCAATTTTTAAAAACTGAAACATCTCTAGAACTATCTAGTTGACCATAGAAGTGAGTCAGAGGACCTAAAAATGTAGTGGTTCTCAACTTGGGGTTCCCAGATGTTTTTGAACTACAACTCCTAGAAATCCCAGCCAGTTTATCAGGATTTCTTTCTGGGAGACTAGAATCATAGAATCATAGAATAGTAGAGTTGGAAGAGACCTCATGGGCCATCCAGTCCAACCCCCTGCTAAGAAACAGGAAATCACATTGACTAAGGCCAAAAACATCTGGTGACCCCAGGTTGAGAACCGCTGGGCTAGAGAAAGGTAGAGTGCATGCCCTGCTCCTGCCTTCACAATTTGCATTCTACAAGAGATATCTGTCAGTTCAGCTGCTCATCATTACTACATAATTAATCTATTTTATTTTAAATGAACATTTGGTGTTTTTGTAAATTGAGATCTACGATGATGTTTTTATGTTGAAATAAGTTATTTGATAGGCTTAGTTTCAGATTTGATCAGGTTGATATTGTATTTGTATTCATACTTTTATTTATAGTTGTGTCATGGCATTGAATGTTTGCCTTTTGTCTGTTGTAATCCGCTCTGAGTCCCCTCGGGGAGACAGGGCGGAATACAAATAAAGTTGTTGTTGTTGTTGTTGTTGACACAAAGGCAGAATATGACACAGCAAACCATATATGTATGCTGGATTTCGTATCACAGATTCACAAGTTGAACACTTCCCAAGCGTTTATGACTGTGTGATGTATTTTTGAATGATGCACACAGATCCCAGTAAGGTGGCCTTTTGCTGTTGACAGATCATAATTTTTTCAATTTTTATTGTTTTCAAATGCTGGCTGAGATCTTTAGGCATGGCATCTGGTTAATGCCAGAGCCTTTGCAGTTCGATTTTGAGGTCCTGATAACGGTTGAATTTTTCTTGCCGTTTTTCGTCAATTCGACTGTCACCTGGTATGGCAATATCAATAATCCAAACTTTTTTCATTTCCACAACTGTGAGGTCTGGTGTATTGTGTTCAAAAATTTTGTCAATCTGGATTCGAAAGTCCCACAGTATTTTTGCGTGTTCATTTTCCACTACCTTTGCAGGTTTGTGATCCCACCAATTCTTTACTACTGGCAGATGATACTCATGGCATAAATTCCAATGGACCATCCTCTGCTACCACCTCCCATGGGTGCCACCTTGTTGTGGTGGTTGTGGGCGGGGAGGGGGGGTTAACTTTTCCAAGGATGCTGAGATAATACTTGTGACATAAATTCCAATGGACCATCCTCTGCTACCACCTCCCATGGGTGCCAGCTTGTTGTGGTAGTGGTGGTGGGGGCTTAACTGTTCCAAGGATGCTGAGAGCTGTGCTGGCAGTAGTGTAACTACTAGCAGGTCCAACCAAGCCAGAGAGGTCTCAGCTGAGGAGTGGAACTAAGAGCACCTAACCCATTAGCACTATGGAGAAACAAACAGAAACGAAGTCTATACTGGCTCGGTCGTCACCCTGGATAAAAGGACCATGGTGGATGCTGCCGATTCTGGACATCCATCAACAAGTGGGCTACAGAATCAAAATACAAATGAACAGCCACAGAAGCAGCAGAAATATACAATGCCAGAAAACTGCACAATATAATCATCATCATCATCGCTAGGAATCTTGGTCCCCCAATGCTACTCATCCTATCATGCTGGAGGACCTAGAGGTTCCTAGAAATAACATATTAATTACATCTGCAAATAATCAAATTCATAAGAGTTAAGCCTGCAGAAGAGGAGAGCTGACTCCACATGACAATAAAAATAAATAGATCCGCTAGATCAATTGGTGAATGAGGAGTCAGCATATAGATAAATCGAATTGGTTCAATATCTCTGTATGTTTTACATTTCACAGTTATGTTTGATTTTTTTTTGTTTTTCAAAGCTGAAATTTCTCTAAAAATAAAGAAAATATATAAAAAGTATGGAACAGGGAAGGTGGGGCTATTGGTATATGTGTGGAGGTTCTATCGCAAGTCTATTAACGGACAAATCAGTGCAATTGTGGAAATGAAGAGAGGTGTGATAACAAAGGTGTCCATCATGGTATGTATCCTCTATCAGTAATAGCATAACTGAAGCGGAGTGGTGGGTTCATGTAATACAGTTATAGGGCTTTAATCTAGTGCATTGGTTCACAACCTGGGGTCCCCAGATGATTTTGGCCTTCAGCTCTCAGAAATCTTAACAGCTGGTAAACTGGCTGGGATTTCTGGGCCAAAAACATCTGGGGACCCCAGGTTGAGAGCCACTGATCTAGTGAGACCTGACTCCATTATGCCATCTAAAAGTGATTCCTGCATCCCCAGATTTTGCCCAGCAATGGCATAGATGCCCAAATAGTGGCAAGAAAAGGAATGAGTGTTGCACTGTGAGAACGTATTGCTTGTCAAAAGGAGCAAGCTGATCTGAAAGAGTTAAAGAGGTTTGATTGTGCGTTTCCAGTAATTAGCAGCAAGAATCTTGTTTTAATAATATGAAATCCAGTGATGGAGGAAAAAAACACAGCAAAGTCTTGAAATAATTAAAAACGAAAAGATTTCTAGAGTGATAGGAGGACATATTGAGGCCAAAGCCATTATGATAGCTGCTGGAATATGATTTTATTTCAAGTTTGAAATTGGATTTCTAAGGAAGCACCCACCCACAAAAAGTCAAAGATTTCATTTTTTTTTCTTTTTATGGCTTCCCGGTTGATTAAAGTTTTTGAAAGAGCAGGACTTTGAAAGAAAGGAATGAAATCGAATTCAACAAAATATCTGCCGTGTTTTATCTCTGGGGGAGATAGAAAGGCAAATAGAAGTGCTAACATATCAGCACAAGAAGTCTCTGTGAATCCTTGAAAAAAAGTTTCTCGTTCCTTGGGTAAGACATCTAAATGCTGCTTTTTAAAGTGAAAAGGATAGGGAAAAGACAGAAATGGTGTCCCTGAACTCCACCTCTTGAAATAGGCTAAATTAGCTTTGTATTCAAGCAGCAGACTTTGTATGTTGTAGTAGAGCCTCTGAGTAATGTTACAAACAGTAGTATGGGTGTCAGAAGGGGGAAAAGGGTTACTTGGGAACAGAAATCTGATGAAGAGAAAGAGGATCCGGGACATACTTACAGCACCTACAGATGAGGAGTCGTTTGAGGGATTCTCTGGGGATGATGGGTCAATGAGTGAAGGAGAAGAAGGAGACACCATGGATTGGACTAAGATAAGAGAAGTGCAAGCGACAGTAGAGTCTCACTTATCCAACACTCGCTTATCCAACGTTCTGGATTATCCAACGCATTTTTGTAGTCAATGTTTTCAATACATCATGATATTTTGATGCTAAATTTGTAAATACAGTAATTACTACATAGCATTACTGCATATTAAACTACCTTTTCTGTCAAATTTGTTGTATAACATGATGTTTTGGTGCTTAATTTGTAAAATCATAACTTAATTTGATGTTTTATAGGCTTTTCCTTAAACTCTCCTTATTATCCAAGATATTTGCTTATCCAAGGTTCTGCCGGCCCGTTTACATTGGATAAGTGAGATTCTACTGTATTTGTGAGGCGCCAACAACTAGTGATACCTTTATGGGATTCTCTGGGAGTGAAGACTGGCAATCAGGGGATCCAACTGATTCTTGGGGGATCTAAGTCTTGACAGGAGAGGGAGGAATTGGAGGGAGAGTCAAAGGAATTCACGTGAAGAGCTGGGAGCAGCTGTGGGAGATGATGATGGGGCAGTGGTCAGTTCATCCTCTGATGATGGTTTGTAGATAAAAGTGGGTTCAGGGGTGTGGGGTCTTTGCAGAAGGCAAGGTGTTGATGTGTGTTCATGTGCTGGGTATTGGGAAAGTTTCTTGTAGACTTGCTGCTGCCTGTTTCATGTTTGGATCTGCAGTTTGGACCTGAACTGGTTTGGCTGGAGACGCTGCTTCTGCAGACATTGGAGCAATGCTGCTTTGGATTTCTCGTGCTTCGACCTTGGACTTTGGCTGACGATGCTTCTCTTCTTGCAACTCCCTGTGTTAATTATTTGTGTACTGTGCCTTTTTGTTTTGCCTTAGAGCACTTTGTTTGACTTGTTGCTCTTTGCATCCAGTTAATCTGGATTACATTTCTGTTTACCCTTTTGGACCAGGTCTGGTTTGGGTTTTTGAGTTTTTGACCAGTGGAACTGCATTTAAGTATCCCTGTGTCCTTTTCCTTTTGTTTCAATAAACTCTGTTTTAAAGACACTTTTAAGTCTGGCCCTTTAAGGTATCTGTGATTCCAACATTGTGTTTTGATATGTTCATTTCAAACCTGTAAAATTTTTGAAAGTTGTTCTTATTGCTATCAGCAAGTATTTTATATCAGCATCCTAGTTGTTGTTGCTGTTTGGAGTGACCTTGAAGTCATTTCTGATTTACGATGACTGCAAGGCTAACCGATCACAGGGTTTTCTGGGACTGAGAGTGTGTGACTTGTCCAAGATCACCCAGTGTGTGACTTGTCCAAAGCAGGAATTTGAACCCTGATCTCCAGAGTCATAATCCAACACTCAAACCACTACACCACACTGGCTAACTTAGTTACAACTGTATAATTAAACAAAGTCTCTTGACCTAACCTCTTAATTCATTTTAACAGCTGCATGCTGTTTTTTTCCTTCTTTGCCAATCAGAAGAAAGCCAAATCACACTGTTCTCTGCAAAGCTCGTCTTCTATCTACTCCCCTCAGTGTCTCCTCTGTGTCTTTTGTGGTGTTTACAGGAGAGAGAAAGGCGTGTTCTTCGGAGGTTCATTCTGTTTCTGTGTGTTTTTTAAAATCTATCTTAAAGTAGCTCTTTGAGAATTCTATCTCTTTCTGTCCCTTCATCCAGTCTATAACCTTCCTCTGTTGAAATTATATCCAATCCCAAACTGCAGCCCCGGTCTTCTGGCACGAGCAGAATTCTGGGAAGTGTAGTTTGGGAAGGCAAGGACAGAGTATTCAAAAGACCCTGACCTAAACTATGTTTCCCAGAATTCCTCTCATGCCAGAAGAACAAGGCTGCACACGTTAAAATCCCATTGTAAGTTGATTACATGTGCTTAAATTGGAAAAAAAAAATTAAAATCAGTGGATAGACTGATTGTTCTGAAACTTGGCAGGCTTGCTGCCCTGCTCATGTTGTCTCACTGAGCCACAATTTGAGGGGATATCTCTTGTGCTTTTAAAAAATCATTTTTTAATTGAAACAACTTTTAAAAATTCCTAAAAATTAGTATATTTTCTAAAACTCAGTGGATCACTGAAACAATCTGAAACTTGGCAGGCTTAAAGTTTCAAACATGTACAAGTGTGCGACGTTTCATCCTGATTGCCATAAAATGACAGAGAAACAGCCTCAACTTGTTGCTAATGGAACAAATCTTAACAAAACAATTATGAAGCTTTAGAGATTTGGATTGCATATCAGAACGGGATCACTCTGAATTTTTACGAATTGAAGCAGGAGCTATCCGAATCTCCAAAATGAATTACTAATCAGATTTCAGCTGTTTCACACACCTCTAAAGTATACTTAACTGGGAACAAGATGATGTGGAAACATGAAGGGGCTGCCTAAGCACACATTACATTTGTAAGACCCTTTATAGTTAAGAATGATAATGGGTTAAAAAAGTATTTTGACTGTTTTGTGGCTTATCACAACAGTTATCATACAAAAGATTACATGATAACTGTTGTGATGGCCTAAGATTCCAAGTCACACGAGGAGGGAGATTATCTATGCTGTTTATGGTTTTATTAAGCCATGGGTGGGCTTATCATCTGGAGTGGGACCATGGGGCAAAGTCTAGCCCCTGGATTACATGCCTTCAATTTTCTTTGCCAGAAAGTGATGATGCCCCATCAAACTTCAAATCCCAGGATTCCATAACATTGAGCCATGGCAGTTAAAGTGGGGTCAAACTGCACTAATTCTACAGTGTAGATCAGTAATTCCCAATCTTTGGGCCTCCAGGTGTTTTGGACTGCAGCTCCCACAGTTTCTAACAGCTGGTAAGTTGGCTGGGATTTCTGGGAGTTGATATCCTGGAGGCCCAAAGGTTGGGAACCACTGGTGTAGATGCCTCTCTTGTCTTCTGATAGGGCTGAACCTGTCCCCTACCTTTGCATTAGTGTTACTGAGCCAGTTTGGAATTCTGTTTTTGGATCATACTTTAGAGCTCTACCCCAACATAACTCCATATGAAAAAGTACATGAAGACCCTTTGTAATTGCAAAGATTTTTTTTAAATGATAAGTTTTTTTAAAAAAAATTGGAAAACCAACATTTTAGGATATGGCATTTCAAAGTTGTTTTCAGATGGCTGAGCAAAACGCAAATCATGGGGAACATCAGGATATAATTAGTTACTCTATAGAGAAATCTACCATGAAGTGAAATGCACGCCTGCTCCACCTCCCTCCTTCTTTTCTCTTTCTCTCCCCCCCCCCCCCACCCAAATACAAATGACAGTACAGAAGGGAACAGTGTGAAGCAGAGCATGAAAAAAATATCCCTGCACAAATCATTAGCGCCCTTCGTTTGGTGGGAGAGACATTAACAGCTCCATGATTCTGAACCAAACAATTGTCAGCTGTCAACCTCTCTTTAACAAGGCAATTAAAAATTTCACATTGTGCCAAGTGGAGAAGAGAGGTCAAAGGGAGGCTTGGGGAATTTAAAACTAGATTTCCTTTATATGAGGATTTAGGGTAATTGGTTGAGGCCTAAAGCTACGTGCTCAAATGTACTGACTGTATAGGAGAGAAGGAAAAGAGGCTTTGTTTGGTTCAAAATTCTCAATGAAAGTATCAATTTTGGATCTGTCGAGACTTGCTGGGAGAGTAAACCATGCAATTGATAATATATATGTTAAGTTACTGTGTTCATATTTTGTATATGAGAAAAATGCATATAATATACACACATTAAACATAGGTACAAAATTATGTTCATTATCTTTAATATCCTTTTTTGTAGTTCACAATTAAGTGAAAAGATAGTACAGTAGAGTCTCACTTATCCAAGCCTAGCTTATCCAAGTTTCTGGATTATCCAAGCCATTTTTGTAGTCAATGTTTTCAATATATCATGATATTTTGGTGCTAAATTCGCAAATAAGTAATTACAACATAACATTCCTGCATATTGAACTACTTTTTCTGTCAAATTTGTTGTATAACATGATGTTTTGGTGCTTAATTTGTAAACTTATAACCTAATTTGATGTTTAATAGGCTTTTCCTTAATCCCTCCCTATTATCCAAGACATTCGCTTATCCAAGCTTCTGCTGGCCCATTTAGCTTGGATAAGTGAGACTCTACTGTATATTGCCCACTCATCAATGAAATAATGAGACCAGACAACTGTGTTGAGAGAAATATAGGCAACTTTTATTAAATTGATACCTATTTAACTTTCTTCATGAACTGCAACCAGCTTAAAGTGGGGGTTTGAACTTGATGTTGTGTAAGCAAAGGCAGTGGCCATCCCAGACTCGCTCCTAAGCTGACATTGGGCAAGACACCTGGGTTCCCCACATAACTCATCATGAGTCGCAATCAGGGCAACCACGTAGAGAAGCTGCATAGAGTATTCAAAGCCCAAGTTGAGAAACTTCAGGAATTAGAATTCCCCAGCAGCTGCAAGGCCATTTCTCTTTGCCCTCCCCCCCTCACCTCGTTGTGGGAACTCACTGTTGGGGGTTCCCGTTTCTGGCCTTCACCAAAATGGGTGCTTTAGGTGCACACCGGGATGTAAATTGTACCCCCATATTCCACATGGAAGCCTATTTAATGGCTCCATCTAATACCATTAACCTCAACAGTGTAGAGTAGGCGAAAAAAAACCTATTAAAGAGAGAAAAAATTCCTATCCGGCCCTGAAGCAAGGGTGGGAGGGTGGGCCGATGTTTGTTGCTCCAATGCTGGAGCTGAGAAGAGTGTTCGCTCCACCCCCTTAACTTGCTCTCTTCATTGGGGTGGGCAAATAGCCCTCCCCTTCTAGGCATGGCTGGAAAGGGAAACTCAAAAATGCATACTCAGAACAAAAATAGCTTGGAGGCCTTCCTCTGTGAGGCCAAACCATCTTCCGGTGACTCCTTCCCCGTGCCATCAGAACAGCCAGCAGGTTGTATGATCCTGTGATCCTATTTCAGCTTTAACCAATAAACAAGTTGGGGCCTTTGTTATACCATCCTCACATGATGTGGTCTTTTGGATGAGGGTGACCACTTTGTGCTTGCAACTGTTCATCTAGCTTTGGAGGAGTTTTTCAAGAGAGTTTTAATTTTTTAAATTGTGACTTTTTAAAGCAACATCGAGGGTTTAAATTCATAAGTAGTAGTTACACACTATTCAAGAATCTACAACTATTTGTGCAACAGCTGACACTTGCAGAACTCTGATTATGTAATTGTCAGTTGAGTATAGACATTACTTCATTGCCCAAAAAATGCAAATAAAGGCAATCTTAATTTAATGTAACACAGTTTTACTGTATTATTAAAATAGTATTGTGATTGCATTATTTCTTCATACATATTTTTGCTGGTTGCTTAAGAATTCTGGTTGCTTGAGTTCCTGTTAACTCAGAGTCTACTGTACAAGTGCATTCAAAGAGGAACTTACTTGTGCATGTATCACCAACTGTAACTGTAATATTCATTGTAATATTCTTCCCCACTACAAAAACAACAAACAAATCTATTTCTCACATCCTCTTACATCTCCTATCCACCACTGGTGTCCATATATTAAGGGAAAGGAAAATGAGCCAATTTTCTTGTGGTTGAAAAAAAGCAATCTACCCATCAAAACCAAGTAAAGGAAGATCTTCCCACCCTCATTCATGTAAAACGTGTGTCTTTAGCTGAGAAAGCCAAGCCCTTCACCAGGGAGTTCACAGGCCATGTGGCTCTGTATATCATCTCTCATCTTCTTCTTCAAACAAAACAAGCTCTTTGAAGCTGTTTATCAAAAAGGATCATTAAGATGAGATTTGAGGGTAAAATAAGGAGAGGACAACAAGAAGATCCCCTGGTGATGCAGAAAACCAACCCAATTGTAACCATAGGGGAGAAATGTCTTTCAACACAAAAATGTAACATTTTTCCCACTTAAAAGAGTGGAATTTTAAAATACATAAGAATTTATCATAACTAGGTTATCCTCAAAGTAATACTTTTTGTCTACATATGCTGTTCTTGGTTTGCTCCTGATCCATTTTCACCTAAAGCTGGCCAACTCTGAAACATCAGCCAGCTACCACAGACACATCGTTGTATTTTTCATGGTACATATATCTCAAATTCTCAAGTCTATTTGATTTTGAAAAGAAAGATATTTGTATCTGTGTGTCAAGAACTGGATGCTGATTTCAGAGCCGAGGTTTAATCAAACCAAAGGAGGACTAGCATTCATTAATAGAGAAACCTAAATGCTTAAGTTCTTGATAATCCAGTCAAAATAATAGAAATACAAACACGAACTGATAAGGGTAAGCCAAGCCTAGTTCCACAGTCCAATTAGTGAAGTAAAGCCAGGGTAATATAGAGTCAAGTCAGGAACAAAAAATATATCTAAGGTCACAATCCAGAGTCTAAAATACTGAGCATCCAAAGAGTAGCGGAGTCGGGGTTCAGAAAAGAAACAACAATGAAGCCAATGTCAGAGTCCAGAAGTCAGACACCAGGAATTCTTGAAAACAAAGCAAGGTCAGAGTCCAGAAGTCAAATTCAATTCAAAGGACAGAGTAACCAGGGTCCAGAGCAAGAATACAATGTTATCTGCTATCCAGAGGTCTCAGCTGGTGCTCATTTTATCAAGCCTTCAAAACTAATTTCTGAGGCGTATGATATTTTCATGTTCCAAAGAATATAATAATAATGATAATAACTTTATTTTTGTATCCCACCTCCATCTCCCCGAAAGGACTCAGGGCGGCTCAAATGGGGACAAGCCTGATCAACATGGGTTAAAATATCCACATAATAATATCCACATAAAACAACATAAAACAACATCAACAGCAATTTAAAACCTGAGTTATAATAATTACTGGAAATTCAGAGGGTAAGAATTTGTGCATTAAATAGGATTGACCCTTGCTTAAAATACTGAGGAGTGTTTATTTCTGCTAAAGGCTTGCCTTCAACAGTAGCTGAGCTAGACAAGACAGACTGCTGGCCATGAACTATGTACATTCATGTATAAATCTAGAAATTTTAGTCAATTTTTTGTGTCAGGAGTGACTTGAAGAAACTGCAAGTCGCTTCTAATGTGAGAGAGTAAGAGAACTGACCATTTGCAAGGGCATTGCCCAGAGGATGCCCACATGTTTTACCATCCTGTGGGAGGCTTCTCTTATGTCCCCACATGAAAAGCTGGGGCTGACAGACAGGAGCTCACCTCACTCCCCGGATCTACAGTACATTTTATGTAGTCAATTATACAAAATTAGACAAAATAATCTTTTGTTTCTGCCAACCAGATTACTAGTTTAATATCTAGTAGGAATGCTGTGGGTGTCATTTATCTGAATTTGAATTATCTGAATTCTACTAGCAATGAATGGCTAGTAGAAAATGAAAGTGAAAGTGAAATTCCAGCTCTCATCTCTGCTTAGTCTATGCCACCAGCCCAATCCTATTTTCTGGAATTCTGTAGGCAAACCCTAACAAGTACATGCATACATGCATTGCACATGTTACTAAGCCCAGACAGAGAGATACACATGCTGAACAGGTGCTAATGCCTGATTTTTTTTTTTAAAGCCCAGTTGCATCCAGTTCTTCTATTCACAGGTGTCAGATCAGAACAATGTAATCATCACACTTTATGAAGAATGCCACAGGGTAAATGTAGCTGGCATATGCTTTTAAAATATTGCTAGTTTTGAGCTGCTCTTTTTCCTCACGGCATACAGAGACCTTCATCTCATTAATTTTTTTTGTTTTAACATCGGCTTCTACTCAAAAGGTAATTGTCAGTTTTGCTCTCTGTCATTGTGTGTTTGGGATGAGCAACAGTAGCACTTATATCTCATAAACAACTGCATTGTGTCCTCTTTTTCCAACAGTACCATTTCTGAACCAGGACTTACAGGGAGTATTGGGATATTTTGATCAGGAGAGATTATGACATTTTCATACCCACTAGAATTTCCAGTTGTCCCTGGGTTTTGTTGGAATGCATAGTAACTGATGGAACAGATTTTCTATTCAAAAATATTGTGATAAGATATCCTTGTTGGTAATCTAAAATATTTGCAATGGAGGTGAATTTGGTCTTGAATCATCTATAAAGTCCCAGAAGTTGGAAAACTGAGGTCTGTTTCAGCCTGCCTGTGGAGCAGGTGCTGGCACTTCTGGAGGCTAACTTTAGCCTCCTAAGAGTCTAGAAGATGGAGTAAGCTTGTTTTTGTCAGTATGTAATGTTATCTGGTATGAAAATTGCTTATAAGTTTAAACAGTATGGTTTCAGTAATGCAAGGGTTAAAACAAGAGATGTGAAGAATGGGTAGAGTGACCCTTTTAGAGTTTCCTGTTCCTGCTGGATAAAGAAGCTTCTAGAAATGCCAAGAAGCTTCTGTGAATGCAATGTGCCTTCTGTGCAGGCAATGTGCTTATGTGCAGTGAGCTGAGATGTGAACAGATATTACCAGAGAATGCTGTGTGTATAATAATAATAATAATAATAATAATAATAATAATACATCACACGGTCCTAGACACTTGGGAAGTGTTCGACTTGTGATTTTGTAATACGAAATCCAGCATATCTGTCTGGTTTGCTGTGTCATAATAAAATAACTTGCAAGGTTGAAACAGCTGAGATAGGGAAGGTGATTTATCTCAACCCTTTTTCCCGACAGTTTTCTCCTGCTGTAGGGATTAGAAAACAGAACAATGGATTCAAACTACAGGAAAAGAAATTCCACAGGCATATTAGAAAGCCCTTCCTGATCGTAAGAGCTGTTCAACAGTGGAATATGTCGCCTCGGAGTGTGGTGGAGCCTGGTTCTTTGGAGGTCTTTAAACAAAATCTGTATGGCCATCTGTTGGGAGTGTTTTGCAGAATGATAGAGGAAGGGATGATCCTTGTGATCTCTTCCAGTGCCATGAAAGAGTTAAAGAAAGTTGATTGTGCATTTCCAATAATTAATGTCAGAATTAATATGAAATCCAGTGATTGAGAGTTGGGGGAAGAATAGCACTCCCTCCCTGTTTATTTTTTTTTAATTGGTCTCACATGCCTGTCCTGCTTTGACTAATTTTATGTCCCCTGAGATCATAAGCTGCAATCAGAAGAGAGCCAAGTCCTGGAATTGGAAGAACATATTGTCAATAGCAAGTGATATAACTAGTGTTGCATAGATGCTATCAAACAAAGCCAAGCATTCCAGAGTTATGTGCAGTCAAGTCCTCGTGTAATCCAGGAGTCATAAATCTACCAGGAATATGGGAAACATACTGGGAGCTTGGAGCAAGGAGCAGGTATTCTTAGCTGCCTTTTGTAAGCATAGTTGTCAGGCCAATACCTAGATCCCTGGCTTTATTAAATGGCAGTGTCCTTCAGCTGTCCTCTGCTGGAGACCCTGATTGCAGCCACATATGATTTCTTGAGAATGAGGGATTGAACAAGATGCCTGTGATTCTGCTCTTTCCTGGAACTGATGGGGAAGGCTCTTTTCGTTCTTCACCTGCTCTGATCCTGACTTATTAACTAGAACAGTGGTTCCCAACTTGTGGTCCGTGGACCACCAGTAGTCCCCGAGAACTAAAATATGTTCCACGGCCTCACTGTTACTACACCACTGCAACAAGAGCAACTAGTCTCACAAAACCCTCTTATAGTGCCGAGGCAACAGGGATGTTGGGAGGGGAGAGAGTAACTACTCATGAAAGGTGCAACAAGTCCCCTGACTGCTGCTTATCTTCATCCTCCCTCCCACTGAGCAGAGCCATTCCATGTGGTGCCTGGAAGCAGGGGTCCCATGGTGTCTTTGGTTTTAGGCCTGGTCCTGGGGTTATTTGGGGTGCTGATTCAGAAATCCCCCTCGATGGATTGTCACCTTGACGTGGTGAGGGGGCTTGCGTGTTCCAATGAACCTGCAGGCACAACCACGGGAGTCACACACTCCCCGGAGTGGCCACAGGGGAGGATCCAGACCAAGAACAATCCGAAGACCCAAAGACCTCAATGGTGGAGCAGGCAGAGGATAACATGGTACATGTTACAATGGCTGTGAAGGCGGAAGAAGGCTGCAACAGACTGAGAAGCCACTCTGGTTGTGTTAATCACACCACTGCTGGGACCTCAATCTGTGAAGACTGTGTGTTGACTGGCCGTGCACTGACCTCCACACATTAAAAAAAATCATGCACAGGCGTCTTCCAAGAAATGGAGGACTATCGTCCTCAAACTACGAGGGATCGCCTAAGTAAGTAAGATTCAGAAAATTACATTGGATAGACCACATCAACTCTCAATTATTAAATATAGTTTTCTGTGGACAAGCAGATGGCGACTACTGGATGGTATATGTTCTGTATCAGAAACTAGAGCTGATGTAGTCTATCCAATGTAATTTTCTGAAACAGCACCACAAATAACCAAACCGAATCTAAAATTGACCAAAAACTGATTTGTAGCCCTTTTGGTACTAATGTTGGAGAGTGGTCCCTGGTCAAAGTGGTCCCTGGTCAAAAATAGAGGCTGATTTAATATATTTTTTGTATCATCCTCTTTCTTTTATATAGAATGGGAAACGCCAAGGCGAAGATGGAAGTCATTTTTATATATATTATTATTTTTATTATTTTTATTTTTATTCTTTTGTTTTTTGGTTTTTTTTCCTTTTTATCTTCTTTTCCCATTCCCACATTTTTTCCTTCCCATTTTTTTCCAATATAGACTCTCTCTCTCTCTCTCTCTCTCTCTCTCTCTCTCTCTCTCTCTCTCTCTTTCTTCTCTTTTTTTCTTCACTTTCTGTTAAAAACTATTGTTCCCACTCTTTCATTGTTACTTAATTATTATATATATCAATAAAAAAATTTTATATATATATATATATATATATATATATATATATATATATAGGGAACTATTGAACTAGGAGGAGGGTTGAGTTTCTTTAACTGGTAAGTCACCATCTCCTCCCCTTTCCTCCTCCCTCCTCCCTCCCCCTTCTCTTCTTCTTCTTCTTCTTCTTCTTCAGAACCCTCAAAGATGTCATATCCTGGAGGGTTATAGAAGCATTTTTGATACAATTTTGAGTCCCTGGGCCATTCTAGAGTCAGGAGAGGACTTTATAATAATAAGTAGTGGCTTTGGAAATCAAGATCCTGAAATGTCCAGGTTAGACCATTTTGAGAAATATGAAAACACATACACATGATCATTCCTGGAGACTAAAACTGATGTGGGGACTACGTTTTGGCCAGCCTTACTATATAGCATCTTCCATCTGAGAGCTTGGACTTCTCATCCAATGCAAATCCTTCCAGTTGTATATCTGCTTTCATGAGTGAGAAATGCCACAGAATCACTACAAACATATTTACACATGCAAGGATTCTGCATCCATGGGTTGAAAATATTCCAAAAAGAAATTACAAGAAACCTTGATTTTACCATCTTATATGAGGGACACCATTTTACTACTCCATTGCATATAGTTGGACTTCAATATCTATGGATTTTGGTATCCACAGGGGGGTCCTGGAACCAAAGCTTTGCAAGTACAGTAGAGTCTCACTTATCCAAGCCTCGCTTATCCAAGCTTCTGGATTATCCAAGCCATTTTTGTAGTCAATGTTTTCAATATATCATGATATTTTGGTGCTAAATTTGTAAATACAGTAATTACAACATAACATTACTGCGTATTGAACTACTTTTTCTATCAAATTTGTTGTATAACATGATGTTTTGGCGCTTAACTTGTAAAATCATAACCTAATTTGATGTTTAATAGGCTTCTCCTTAATCCCTTCTTATTATCCAAGATATTGGCTTATTCAAGCTTCTGCCAGCCCGTTTAGCTTGGATAAGTGAGACTCTACTGTACCAAGGACATATTCTGAGTCAATACCCATATCTATTGTCCAATGCTGTTATTTGGTGCATAAATGAGCTTTATTATTTTTACATACAAAACAATTTCAGCATGGGATGGACACTTTTGGATTAACTTTAATTTAAATGACATTTTGCATCTGAATCCTTTCAAAGCTTTTGCCATGGATATGGGAAAAGATTGGGAACAGCATGGGAAGAAATTTGGAACAGCAACTACAATTCAGTGGCGGAGGTCTCCAAAGAGGACATGTTGGCCCTGTCCAAATGTTCCGTGTTCTAGTTAAACCGAAAGGTAGGTCAGCCCTATCAACTTTTAACGTTTGCTGCAAATTAGCTCATCAGGAAGGCTCAAGGGAAGTTCATTTGCATACCTTTAGAGATAGAAATATGTCAAGCCAGAGGAAGGAAAGATCTCTGGCTGCTACCTAGGATGACCTAGATGGCATGCAAAAATCCAAAGGATGCAGAAATTCTGCTCTCACTAGATCTCATCAACAGAATCCAGCTGTTGCTGCCGCCTCCTCCCCCCCTCCCTCCCCCGTTATTGGTTTTAAATTGAATAATGGGCAAAATCAGACAGTTGCATTGCTTACAGTTATTTGTAGCATCCATAGGGAATGCTAATTCTGCATAACTTGTATAATTTCAAGGGAAAGGTTTCAATACCTTAAATGTTTGCTAGGCCAGATCTCTTGAACAAAAAACTTAGGGCATATATTAAACTTTGTACTCTTGGTTTATTTTTATTTTTTTTTGTAAAATAATGTTTATTGAAGTTTTCCACTATCATATTAAAATACGGATAAGAAAATAGCAAAATTAGCAAGAACTGAATAGGAAAGAGAGGAAAGAGCAACTTTGTACTCTTGGTTTATAACAAACAAAGCAACTCAGTGATATAAACATGATTGCAACAATGACATTTTAGGTGATAAACAAAATGTTATTCTTCTTGCTGTTGTTAGATGCCTCCAAAACAACTTTGATTTACGGTTATTAGTATAATTAGATGGCACAGTGGGTTAAACTGCTGAGCTGCTTAACTTGCAGACCAAAAGGTCAGCAGTGTGACTCCAAGGAGCAGAGTGAGCTCCTGCTGTTAACCCCAGCTTCTGCCAACCTAGCAGTTCAAAAACATGCAAGTGTGATCAATAGGTACCGCTTCAGCAGGAAGGTAACGGCACTCCATGCAGTCATGCCGGCCATATAACCTTGGAGGCATCTATGGACAACGCTGGCTCTTCGGTTTAGAAATTGAGATGAGCACCAACCCCAGAGTTGGACACGACTAGACTTAATGTCAGGGAAAACCTTTACCTTTAGAATAACTATATTTTATGAGGTGAACAATATGGCCTCTATATTTAGCATTAACTGCTTTCAATCCATTTTTGACTTAAAAGATTGATAATAAAGATTAAAAGACTTGATCTACTCTTGTAAATTCAGGGCTGTAGGTTCCATATTGGAGTCCATCTACCTGTACTTATGTTTTCCTCTTTTCCTTTCTCTCTTTCCTCCCACTTTTTGGGAAGAAGAGTTATTGACTTCCATATGTACATGTTCCTTTGTGGAGAGTGCATTGCATTTATGATTCTAATTATTGTTAATAGATTGGCTGAAGCTTACATGCAATTTGGGTTCTGTTGACATTTCTAATGAGGGAAAAAATATTGAGAAGTCTTGGCCTGCTCTACCAAAAAGAAAAAGCATTTTCATCCTCTAGAAATTGGGTCTGTTTAAGAAAGCGGAGAACCATAAGCTGAAATGAGCCTATTCAATTTTCCCGAAAGAGCTGGCGAATACAATGCGGGGGACAGATTTTTCCTGTCGCTTTACTAAATGTTTGAAGTGAAAATGGCTGCTTTTTCAACACTGTAGACCTTGTGGGAAATGACCTGTACAGGGGATAAGTTGACAGGCACAGTGGGGGATTTCATTACACCTTCAGATTTGACTGGCACAACCAGCTCTCTGTAACCTCTGGTGAGTGCTCGGAATTGAATCTGTAAATGTTAATCAATATTTCAGGCCTATTAAATAAAGAAAAGCATCGTGGAAATCAAAGCACCAATGGCCAGCGTGGCACTTGGCAAAGGCTTCCAGCATGTCAGAAATCTTGTCAGGAGCAAAAGAGCAAATATTTTAATAAAACAATTATCTCTACAATATCAAACCCGTTGTGTGACTGGTGCCACTGGGGCAACTTAATTTTCATGCCACTGTGCACGGTGAGGATTCTCGAAGCACGGAGGCGGAAGGTGGAGCAGTCAGAGCAATGCAACTTGCACACAATCCTAAACACGTAATTGCAATACATTGAGTCGCTAGCAGCTTTGTGGCACACCGTGGTATTCTTTGAAAGAAACATATAAAATGTGAATGCCAAAGATAAATGACAGATAGATAGGTGCCCAGTTTGTTGGAATCAAGGGCAACATGCTTCCCAATGGACTGCCTCCATCTTGCCTGATGATCGGTGGCAACAGTGAAGGATGTTGCCACTGATCAACTGTGAATTTTTGTTTCGGACTACAACTCCAATGATCCTCAGACAGCATGAACCCAACTGACCCTGCTCTATCCTTGTGGGGAAGGAAGAGAAAAAGGCACAGACATAGATCCACAATGTCTATGTTCAGAAGCAAAAGCAAGGTCCTCCCTCTATTCCAATTGCCACTACCTTGGGTTCAGAGATAGAGAAGAAGAGGCAGCTTCTACTGGATAATCCATTTCTACACTGCCATTCCACTTCCTTGTGTGTCATGGAACCGTTTTTCTCATTATTTTTCTTGGATAATGTCACATACAATGATAGTAATGTATAAATCAGTGGTTCTTAACCTGTGGGCCGCAGTCCAGCAGTGGGCCACAATAATGAAAATCCGGTCCACGAACCTCCTTCCTCTTTATTTAATTTATTTTATTTATTTTATTTCTGCTCCTTTCTGTAGAGCTTACAATTGCATTGGATAGACCACATCAGCTCTAGATTATTAAATATGGATTTCTTTGGGAGAGCAGATAGCAACTACTGGATGACATATGTTCTGTATCAGAAACTAGAGCTGATGTGGTTTATCCAGTGCAGTTTTCTGAATCAGTACTCCAAATAACCAAACTGAATCTAAAGTTGACCAAAAACTGGTTTGTAACCCTTTTGGTACTAATGTTGCAGAGTGGTCAAAGTGGTCCCTGGTCAAAGTGGTCCCTATTCAAGTGGTCATAGAATCATAGAATAGTAGAGTTGGAAGAGACCTCATGGGCCATCCAGTCCAACCCCCTGCCAAGAAGCAGGAAATTGCATTCAAATCACCACCGACAGATGGCCATCCAGCCTCTGGTCCCTAGTCAAGTGGGCCCTGGTCAAAAAAAGGTTTGGAACCACTGGTATAAATAAAGGTATGATGATACAAGAGCAGGAATAATAGATTATGGGTGGCATAGCTTTGTCGTTTCATTAGCAATAGTGAGGTGTACCTCCTTGCACTGTCGATCTGGTAGAATTGGTCACTGGAGCAATTAATTACCATAGTTTCCCCCCTAGGGAACTGAACTGAGGACATCCCTCTTTATTCTTTGATATCAGCAAAATTAGATCAAATTAGACAAATTAGATCAGATATATTTTTGAGCAAGGCAGGCACACTGAACCTAGGCATACTTTTGGTGACATCACTAAGAGCAGAAGATAGAAAACTTGGCAATGCTGTATAGTGGTCTAAGTGTGGACTATGATGCTGGACACCAGGTCTCAAATGCCTATTTAGTAATGGGAACTCACTGGATGATCATAGTCAAAATTGCACTCTTTGAGCTCCAAAGGAAAGTAAAGGCAAGCCCCCTTGGAACAAATCGTGCCAAGAGAGGAGGAGGAGGAGGAGGAGGAGGAGGAGGAGGAGGAGGAGGAGGAGGAGGAGGAGGAGGAGGAGGAGGAGGAGGAATCATAGAATAGTAGAGTTGGAAGAGACCTCATGGGCCATCCAGTCCAACCCCCTGCTAAGAAGCAGGAAATCGCATTCAAAGCACCCCCGACAGATGGCCATCCAGCCTCTGCTTAAAAGCCTCCAAAGAAGGAGCCTCCACCACACTCCGGGGCAGAGAGTTCCACTGTCGAACATCTCTCACAGTGAGGAAGTTCTTCCTGATGTTCAGGTGGAATCTCCTTTCCTGTAGTTTGAAGCCATTCTTCCGTGTCCTAGTCTGCAGGGCAGCAGAAAACAAGCTTGCTCCCTCTTCCCTATGACTTCCCTTCACATATTTATACATGGCTATCATGTCTCCTCTCAGCCTTCTCTTCTGCAGGCTAAACATGCCCAGCTCTTTAAGCCGCTCCTCATAGGGCTTGTTCTCCAGACCCTTAATCATTTTAGTCGCCCTCCTCTGGACGCTTTCCAGCTTGTCAACATCTCCCTTCAACTGTGGTGCCCAAAATTGGACACAGTATTCCAGGTGTGGTCTGACCAAGGCAGAAGAGGAGGAGGAGGAGGAGGAGGAGGAGGATGATTTGATATTACAGGCATGCATCTTTAGACTAGACGATGGACATTTAAATTGGTCCAGTGATTCATTGGTAGGCTTGGGAAGGGATCAGTTGTTTCTGGATTTTGGATTTTTCTGAGTTTTGGAATATCTATATACATAGTGAAAGAAGGTTAGAGAGAAAAAAGAGGAAAGTCACACGTCCCGTCTATTTTGAGCTGCCTCTCAAAAAGCCCTCACTCCACCACTGACAGAAACCTTAAGGTGGGAAAGGATAGAGGATTAAGGTGTGTGTGTGTGTGTGTGGGGGGGGGGGGCTCTGCTTACATAAGACTCCTGGAAAAAGATGATCTCCCAAATGCTTTCCTGGCTGTCCACATACTTTCTACCCTTTTAGTAAAATAGCCAAGAAGGCCGGGGAATATTCCCCTTACCCTTGTGATTGTTTTCATTCTCTCTGGGCAGGATATAGATTGGGGACAATGGAGTCATTCAGTGCTCACCCTCAAAGCCATTTTCAGGGCATATGCCTCAACCATGCCTATCAATCAAACATCTAGGTGTTTGCCTTTTACAGTGGCCTAGTCTTAGTGGAGTCCTTCTGCCCAATCCCCTCCCAAACCCACCCCCAAAATCCATTTCCTCTGCCAAGAATCCTTGAGGACATGAAACTAGACCACTTTCTCCAAAGGCAAATTTGGGACATGTGGATTTCAGATTTCCAAACAAGGGAGATTCAACCTGTATTCGTTTTTTCCCCTAGTCTGTTTTATTTTATTTTTTGCTTAAGTACTAACGGTTTAAAAGCTGTTCACTCAGCTCTCATTCACACTTGGTGCTGTGCAAAAACTAGGTGGGAACTTTCACTATCACAGATTTATTCTTGAAACTCCCAAAGGGGGGGGAGTAGATACAGAACCATCTTGAAGGTGTGCTCCCCAATGAATAATCTGCATCAAGGGATGAAGCAGACACTTTTTCAAACACATACACACAGAAACACATAAAAGAAACTGAGACAAAGATATGATTAGATCAGTGTAAAGAACAACAGCCAAAAGGTTTGTTCCAAGATAAAAGTTGTCTCCAAGGAATTTGAAAGAACAGTCAAAATCTAGGAATGTACGAGGGCAAAACTGTCAGCAACTCTCTCAGCTTTTGACTAAGCATGAATTAGAATTCTATTTTTGATAAGCATTTTTGTAGTATTTGCTTCTTTTTTTTTTACAAAATAATGTGGAGCAAAAGCAAAACAGACATATTCCTTTAGCCAGCCTGAGATTTTGACTCTTTGTTTGCATTATATTTTTTTAATTACCAGTGTCTTCATAAATGTGATGGAGAGAAATTTTAGATTAAGATAATTTGAATACAGTAGAGTCTCACTTATCCAACATTCTGGATTATCCAACGCATTTTTTTAGTCAATGTTTTCAATACACCATGATTTTTTGCTGCTAAATTCATAAATACAGTAATTTCTATATAGCATTACTGCGTATTGAACTACTTTTTCTGTCAAATTTGTTGTATAACATGATGTTTTGGTGCTTAATTTGTAAAATCATAACCTAATTTGATGTTTAATAGGCTTTTCCTTAATACCTCCTTATTATCCAACATATTCGCTTATCTAACGTTCTGCCAGCCCGTTTATGTTGGAAAAGTGAGACTCTACTGTATTAGACAAAACAAATTCATCCGTACTTACCCCATATTGTCGATCATCTGGTGTTCTTGAACACACTGTAATTATAATAATGACAATGATAATGATAATAATAATAATTATTATTATTTATTTATTTATAACCACCCTATCTCTCCAAGGGGACTCAGTGCGCTTTCAAACAACATAACAAAATGGCAAACATTCAATACCAAAACAGACAAGTAATAAATTAATTAATAGATAAGACAACCTAAGACTATATAAGACTAAGAAATAATAAAATTAAGAGGTAGATAAACATAATTGAATATATCATACATATTTACCACATGATAAAATTTTATTAGTTAACTAAAAAGATATTAAAGCATGAAGTGGTTTATGGCATCCAACAGGCTGAGGTAGGTTTTGAGTATCTAGGTGAGGGACTGTAAGGAGATGTACTGATGTGCATATATATGCCTTGAATTTACCTGTTAACATATGGGGATGACTTGAATTTCATAGGGTTTTCTTACTCAGAGGTAGCTTTGCAAGATTCTTCCTCTGCAATACAACCTAACGCACCTGTGATAACCTCAGGGCTGGTTGGTTGGACATATGAAGCTCTACAATGTCACAGTTGAAGGAGACCCAGGTTTCATAAAACAATGTTATGCCTACTAAGACAAGTTACACTTTGTTTATTGTATACTTTGGGATTTTTTTTGTTTTTGTAAATTGTAAATCTACGTTGATGCACTATATGCTCACTGCTCCTGCTTATAAGATGCCACTGGAAACTGTGCAAAGAGAAGTTCTTCCAAGTGTTTTAAGTGTAATTTTGTTTGTTATATTTTTAACCTGTAACAATGGAGGAGTGAAGGGAAATGGAAGTGAAAAGGGGATGAATCTACACAAATGGAGTTTCAGGTACCAAAGGCTCATGTTTTTAGCAAGTAAGGACAAAAAGGTTCAGTCAAAAGCTTTGTGGATGAGACATGATAATGGATTTGAAAGGAAGATGGTAAGGGATGCTTTTAAAGCTGGAATGTATCCAGAAAAGAGGAACCAAGATGATCAAAGGTATGGAAACAAAGTCTTAGGAGGAACAACTTAAGGTGCTGACTGAACTTTACTTGGAAAAGAGAAGACTGAGGCTGGATCTATGCTACTCTATATCACAGGATCTGATTCCAGATTATCTGCTTTGAACTGTTTTATATGAGTCTACGCTGCCAAATTATCTGGGATAAGTAGATAACCTGGAATCAGATCCTGGGATATATGGCAGTATAGATCCAGCCTAAGAGATGACTGATGTTTGTAGGTGCCTTCAAGTCGATCCCTTGAATTACAATAGAGTCTCACTTATCCAAGCCTCGCTTATCCAAGTTTCTGGATTATCCAAGCCATTTTTGTAGTCAATGTTTTCAATATATCATGATATTTTGGTGCTAAATTCGTAAATACAGTAATTACAACATAACATTACTGTGCACTGAACTGCTTTTTCTTTCAAATTTGTTGTAAAACATGATGTTTTGGTGCTTAATTTGTAAAATCATAACCTAATTTGATGCATAATAGGCTTTTCCTTAATCCCTCCTTATTATCCAAGATATTGGCTTATCCAAGCTTCTGCTGGCCCGTTTAGCTTGGATAAGTGAGACTCTACTGTATATAGGTTTTTATTAGGCAAGGAATATACAGAAGTGTTTTGCTAGTTTATTTCTCTGAAATATAGCCGACAGCACCTAGTATTGGTTGGTGGTCTCCCATTGAAGTACTAACAAGGGCTGACCTTGCTTACCTTTCAAGATCACACGAGATTGGTGCCTTTGGTATTTCAATGACTGATTGGGATCTGAAGAAATATGTAGAAAATAGAGCAAGCTTGTTACCTGCTACTGCAGAGACTAGAAAGTAAATCAATGCATTCAAATTACAGGAAAAGAAATCCCATACACTCACATACAAAGCTTAGTTATAGAACAGATTTCTTCACAGAATGGTGGATTTTCTTTGTATGAAAATCTTTGAAGAGAGGTAGACTGGACATCGTTCAGAAGTGCTTTAGTTGTGCATTCCTGCGTGGCAAGGGATTGGACTTAATGGCCCCCACCAATTCTAGGGTTTTATGATAATAAAACTGGTGTGGGCAAATGCAGAGGGGAACATTCTCTTTTCTAACCTACCTATAATCTGTATTGTTACTCTGCATGTTACTGGAAGAAAATTCTTGTCCAAATACTGTTGATACTTGCATTATTTTAGTATTAGCAAGTTGGATGTAGTTGAGGGCAGGAGGTCCAAATAGTCACATTCCTCTAGTAGTTTCAAAGGTTGGTGGATGAATTTGGAGTTGAATTTATGGCATGAAAAATAATTTGAGACCTGAGGACTTCCACGATCACAAAATGGGTCCCTAGGGTCTGCAACCACCCTACATGGCACACTTTCTTCACCCAAGATTAAGAGAGTGAATCCTTCCATGCACATATATTTATAACGTTGGGGACACAAACTATATGAACCAAGCTGAAATATCAGAGCATGTAACCACGTCATTTAATGATGCTGAAGTTTTCCTTTCATTCTGTAATTAAAATGTACATGCATTCATTTGCCAATTAAATCGAACAATTTGAAACCTGAATGTGCTTTGATTGTGAACTTAGGGCGGGATGGTTGGTTTCTCCCATTCCAGCCCCTGGGGTTCATGTTTCCAGAACTATAGACGAGACACAATAGGAAGCACCAAGTGATCTCCCAGTACAATCAATATGTCCTGTTCTTGCGTCCACCCACTGCCATGTTTCCCTTTACCAGAGGGAAAGAGCAGTGTCACATTTGTTCTCGACAGCTTGCATGTGGCTTAACATTTAGACAATTCATGTTCAGACATTAATTAATGAGGGTGCGATGATGAACAAATGGCGAGGGAACTCTCCACTTCTCACCTCAAAAGCCGAGCAGAATGGGCAAGTTATGTCTGCAAGGCCCAGCCAGTGAAATGCATCAACTGCCAACAGCAGGAGACATTTCAGAAGCAGGCCTGAAGTCAACTTGTCAACAGCCTGTAACAATTAGAGCTTAATTTTCTACGAGAAAGAGAATTAGACAGTTAACACAAGGAAATCAAGGTCGGGATCTTTGTGCATTATGCTTGTGATTCTACTATCTTTACTTATTTATTTATTTACAGTATTTATATTCTGCCCTTCTCACCCCAAAGAGGACTCAGGGCGGATCACATTATATACATATAGGGCAAACATTCAGTGCCCATATACACATAGAACCGAGGCAGAGACAGACACAGAGGCAATTTAACCTTCTCCTGAGGGGATGTTCGATTCTGGCCACAGGGGGGAGCAGCTGCTTCATCATCCACTGTGACGGCATTTCCTCATTCCAATGTCGTAAATTAGTTAAATTTGCCTCCCCACTTTATAAGTGGTACCTTATTTCCTACTTGATAGATGTAACTATCTTTCGGGTTGCTAGGTCAGCAACAAACACTTGAGCAGGGGCTATTTTTAATTTTTTTAATTGATGCGTGCTCACCCCACCACGGGCTGGCCTCGAACTCATGACTTCTATGGAACTATCTTTGATGGTTCCATAGAAGTGGTGAGGGGAGGCAGACAAAATCAGCTGGCTCCAAATAATAATCCATTTCTCCAGTACCTTCCACCCTTCATGGCATGGTGTTAATCACTAGTATCCATTTACTGCCTTACTGTTTAACAGAGAGGACTCTAGTCTTTATCCCTTTCCCTGAGCCCTCCAAAGTATTCTGAAAATAGTGATTAGCTGGATTTTCTTACTATGCTGTTTCTTACTTCATACCTGACATCTCTAGTTTCAAAGATCCTAGTTGAGGATGGTATGATTGATTACTTTTGCTCTCCACATTTGAATTGTTTAAACCTCATATTTGCTTTTGATCTGGGCACTCTATCTCTGGCAGGGAGCAAATTCTTAAAATTGGTGTATAATTTTACTGTTTTCTAAACAAAAAAAATCAGTGCCCATAAATTAAAAGTAACTACAGTGCTGACCAAATAGTTTTTCTTCATCACAGGCAGGCCTGTGGCTAGATTTACAGATAACATCATCAGAGAGTTATGCTATGTCAATATGATGTAGGATTTTAGCCTACATTTTTACCCATCAGATTAGTACAATGCTGAGTTTGCAATCCTACCAAGGTAACATGAGATCCAGGATGGTGTTGTAGTTTGAACCTTGGACTCGAGCCCAGGAATTGATTTCCCATTCAGCCATGGAAATCAACTGGGTGACCTTTGGTGAGTAACGCACTCTCAGCCTCAGAAAACCCTGTGACTTGTTTGCCTTAGGGTCACCATATGTTGGAAATGACTTCAAGGCACACAAAAGCAGCATGAACCATACTTTTGAGACTCAGAAAATAGTTTCTAGGGCAAGCTAACTGGTGCGTAACTCCAGGATCAGGTTGCAAGCCTTATATTTTTATTGATTATTAATGAACAAAGATAACTGCTTAGTACCAGTGACAAGCTAAGCAACATCTTGATCCTATTTCTGATTGGAAAATTATGTAAGCTTAGGGTTGCCATGGTGATATGTGGGATAAATTCAGACTATTAATGCTTAGACATATAACTCCAGATCCTTCTCTCTGCCCAGCCCAACCCCAGCCCCCAAATCAGTCATTATGTATGTTAGAAATTCTCCCAAGAATCATTTTATCGCTATCTCTCTCATCTGTCTCCAGTAAAACATCTAGCTATTAAGGATCAGCACATTCCCTAAGGAAGTTCATGATATAATGATTGAAATATCAAGGAGAAGAAAGAACTGTTGCCGCATTAAACCCCCTAAAGAAAGTCTCCATCTGAAAAATATTATATAGCACAGGAGAGTGGATCAAGTGCTAGGGCTCTGCGTTTTGTATCACTCTTAAAATAAGAAAGTTCTGTAGATTGCTTCAGCTGAGATAATTTACTCCCATCACCTATATCATACATCATCTGAATCTCATTCCTTCTGTACTATAAATGGAGGGGGTGTCCTAAAGGAATATTGAATATTACAGAAGCTGGACTATTTTTCTTACATTAGAAATTAGAAATAGGATTGAAAGGAGAAAGAGGGAAACTCGGAGGACCTGAGAAAGGTATGCTGGATGCAATGCAGAGGTCCTCATACCCTTACGTTGGAAAGTTTCAGAGCACAAAAAGCCTGGGGAAGATCCTAGAAGATGCATGTTACACATAATGATGATATCTTGAATATAATAATACTTTGGGATAATAAGGGCATCGATTTTCCTCAGTAATATTATGATCAGTAATTTTGTAACATTTTGTCTTGTTTATAATAATAATACAGTAGAGTCTTGCTTATCCAACATAAACAGGCCAGCAGAATATTGAATAAGTGAAAAGTCTGGATAATAAGGAGGGATTAAGGAAAAACCACACTTTGCTGTGCAACAGCAGTTCTTGTTGGCAGCAATGTGCAGCATACCTCTCCAAGCGCAGGGTGCCCGCTGGGAGGGGTGATACGCGGCTGGCGCATCGAATAATACGGAGTGTCGGATAAACAGAGGCTGGATAATCAAGACTCTACTGTAATAATAGTAATAACAATAATGATAATTATAAAAATAATGATAACAACTTTATTTTTATACCTTGCCACAATCTCCCCAAAGGGACTCAGGGCAGATTTACAAAATGCAAGTGAAAGTATTGGGAAAGTTTTGATTCTTAATTTTTTGGCGTGGACCATGCCCACACATCGGATATCGCATTGTAAGTACAAATGTAATGAATTTGATACAACTTACAATGACTAATGAAAAAATTGCACATCCCTACTAGTTATGCCAGGCATGAACAGCATATAGCCTTCTGGATAATACTGGACTGAAACTCTCCTCATTTCTTTTATTTCTGGCTCCCTTATCTAGGTCTTACAAGAGTTGCAATCTCAAAAGATCTGCTGGGCTGCACTTTGTCTATCTTTTTTATGGGTTTACTGTAGCTATCTGTCAACACTATTGTATAATTGTTCTTCTTCCACCATTTGTTGCTGTTTTTTTGATGGATAAACACATCCTAGCCATCCAGCATTCATTCTTCTTTCTGAAGTACTATTCCCAAGGATATTGAATGTCCCTAACCAGCCAGCTCCCTCAGGTATCACTCTTTGGCAGCTGTCTGAAGACTGATGTCCCCAAGGGGAAGTGGATGCGTTTTAATATCCCAGGAGTCCAACAAGTGAAAAGTTATATGCAGTTCTGCTTCAGGTATCTTCCATTGGTTGCTATGGGGTGATCCTTGCCTGACTTTGTGGCTTTCTATTTCCTTCCTTCTTCCTTGGGCTAGAGGACTTTGTTACAGCTAACGGGTTTGTAAGGCGGACATCCCTTTCATTTAATATTATAAATTTATGGCCATTTGCACACAAAAGATATGACTTCAAAATCTTGATTTCACCTTACATTAGCTTGTCACATAAGATCATAGGACCTGGCCCAAAGTCTCCAGTTTTCAAGGCTCATTTCTAGACAAGAGACAAGGGTGCACATTCTTCACTTTTGCTCCACTCCGCCCTGGCAAGATGAAAAGACTATGTGCAAATCTCTAGCTAAGCTAGTAGAACTGCAGCTTGCTACAGTTTTCAAGGTTTAGTGGATTAGTTGCTGCAAATTACAAAAACTCTTAATGGATCTTAGTATTTTCTTAATTGGTTTTATCTTCTCTATTGCTGTGGCATCAGGGCTCACCTCCTCATCTATCTTCTGTCTAGAACCAAATTTTGTTGTTGTTGTGTGCCTTCAAGTCATTTCCAACTCATCAAAACCATTAGGTGAACCTAAACCAAAGTTTTCTGTGACAAAGAGTGTATAACTTTCCCAAAATTATCCAGTGGGTTTTCATGACAGGAAGGACTTCAACTGGGCTTTTAAGAGTTGTATTCCAATGCTCAAACCACTGTACCACCTGGCTGTTCTAGATCCAAATAGGATAGATTAAATGTCATTTATCTCATCTCATAAATAAGTAGAAGGAATAATAATCCCATTTCATTTCAATCTGGGAATAGGTTCTTTAGCAAATAATTTTTGTCTTAATTTTCAAAAAGCTAGCATATATATTTTCTCTTGTATATGTATGTATTTGAATGACAAGTTCTGAACAATTGTGATTGGCATTTAATGCATAACATTTAATGTAATAAACAAGGAATGTCCACAGGACTCAGGTTTTGGACTGCAAATCTCAGAGTTTGAGAAAATCCTAAATGTATCAAATTAATTTATAAGGTCCTCCCAACCTTCAGCTTCCTTCCAATAGAAGCAGTCCTTGGACAACTACATCTCCTCCGTTCTGGTCCATATAAAGATAATGGAAAAGATAAAAAGAAGAGGGAACCCCCCCCCCCTTCTCTAAATTTTGTTTGATCTCCACTGCTATTTCTACTGACGGATGGGCCAAGTATTCAGTGATATTCATTTTCTTGGTGAAAAGAGTTTCTTGGCATTTGAAAAACCCGATCAGGTTTGAAGACAGAGTCTAATAGTTCCTGAAGGAAGCCCTTAAGAGAGCTCATAGACCAAAATATATGAATTTTCTTTGTTAACTATTAAAATTAGCATCTTTTGAGTATCTTTAGAAGTTTTTCTGATTTCTTTTGTGATTCAAACTAAACTAGAGCCATCTAGTTGTTGAGCAGTGAGCCAAATCCATCTGATTCAATAACATTTCTTTAGTTGCTAATCCATGAAATATGCAGTATTTGAAGGGCATATCCTGACATTGATATTTTCAGCATTTTAATGTTTTAATGATTTATATAGGGTTTTAATGGCATGTTTTATATAGTATTTGATGGTCTGGCTTTTGTGTATTTGTTTGTTTGTCTTGCATGCGAAAGACCTATGGTCTAAGCATTAAATAAATCTGGATTTGGACAATAACATTTCTTTAGTTGGTAAGGATGAAGTTGAGGAAATTGAGGGAGATAGTGAGATGACATTTTGTTGTATGAGGGCAAGGGTCAAGATTTCATGTGGAAATTCTCTTCTGGCTCCATTTTGAGGCAAACCCAAGAAAAAAGGGGGCTTTTCAGAAAATTACATTTGTTTCTTAAAAGAGTGTTTTAATCTAATTCTTCAGCTAAAATGACTCTGTGGATAAGGTCAATTTTAAAAATGTAGGGTTTGTATAACACTGGACAAAAACAAGACAAACTTTGCCTTCTAGGGTAACGTTATAGTTATTCACTTGCTACTGTCTAAAATACAGGATCTCTATTAATATCCAATTTTTTCACTAAAGACAAAATGGAGAATAAAAAAAGGACTCCCCCTTCCCCCAAGTGATCAAAATACTTCCTAGTTTTGATATGGCAACATTTGGATAGTCACACTCCTTTTCTTTTCTTTATGCAACAACTTGCATTACTTGTTCTTAGTCATCTTTTGATTATTCCATGAGTCCCACTTAAGTAAAATAGAAATAATTGCCTGAATGCCCTGGGAGAACTAGGAATAGTACAACTGTGTCCCTTTGTCTGATACTTTTGTCCGTCCTTTTAGTCATCTTTCTTTCTTTTTTCTATCTGACACAATATGCACACTTCCAACCTAAAGGTAAGTGAGAAAAGAAGATAATGGGGATAATTCTGTGGTAATCGACCTGACATCTGATTTTGGTCTTGTTAAAAAAAACACAAGATCACGTGCTTTGCTTTCTAGGAATGGAGAAGACAATTTAACAAAAACTTGATAAACACACAATGCAAAAGAACTGGAGGCATATACAACAGTGACATCTGCAGAATTTAATTCAAGAACTTCAAAATAAAAATTTTAAAGTAGTCTTCTATTGTAGATAGGTAGGCATGTAAAGATAGATAGATATTAGAATCTATATCTGTATCTATATCTATATCTAAATTCATTTCCAGGAGTGCATCCATTACCTTGCACTGTATCTTTGTATAAACATGATATACTTTTTTTCAGTCACCATTTCAGAGTAGCATAAGACTCACAACACTGGTAAATGGTTGTAATTCCTTATTTTCTCTCTCTCTCAAAAATAAATGCAAAGACATTATAAAAATCAATGTTTCAAAATAATTATGTTTAGCTGAAGGCCCAATGAATTTTATTCTATTTTTTAAGGAAAGCAGATGAGTCCACATGGCAAGTGGTGTAATAGTTTAAAGCAGGGGTCCCCAAACTTTTTAAACGGGGGGCCAGTTCATGATCCTTCGGACCGTTGGAGGGCCGGACTATAGTGGGCCGAGCAATAATAATAATAATAATAATAATAATAATAATAATAATAATTAATAATAACAACAACAACAACAACAACAACAACAACAAAAAGAGGGTTGGAAGAGACCCTTTGGGCCATTGAGTCCAATCCCCTTCTGCCTTTGTGCACCGAAAGCACAAGCAAAGCACCCCTGACAGATGGCCACCCAGCCTCAATGTTAATAATAATAATAATAATAATAATAATAATAATAATAATAATAAAGAGGGTTGGAAGAGACCTCTTGGGCCATTTAGTCCAACCCCCGTCAGCCTCGTGCATCAAAAGCACAAGCAAACCATCCCTGACAGATGGCCACCCAGCCTCAATGTTAATAATAATAATAATAATAATAATAATAATAATAATAATAATAATAATAATAATAATAATCCAGACTGACAAAGTTCTGGAACACAACACACCAGACATCACAGTTGTGGAAAAGAACAAGGTTTGGATCATTGATGTTGCCATCCCAGGTGACAGTCGCATAGATGAAAAACAACAGGAAAAACTCAGCCGCTATCAGGACCTCAAGATTGAACTTCAAAGACTCTGGCAGAAACCAGTACAGGTGGTCCCGGTGGTGATGGGCACACTGGGTGCTGTGCCAAAAGATCTCAGCCGGCATTTGGAAACAATAGACATTGACAAAATCACCATCTGCCAACTGCAAAAGGCCACCCTACTGGGATCTGCACACATCATCAGAAAATACATCACACAGTCCTAGACACTTGGGAAGTGTTCGACTTGTGGTTTTGCGAAACGAAATCCAGCATATCTATCTTGTTTGCTGTGCCATACAACGTCGTTGTGTTGATAATAATAATAATAATAATAATAATAATAATAATAATAATAATTCTCAATTAAAAGACAAAGTATGGATTGTCGATGTTGCAATCCCAGGGGACAGCAGGATTGAGGAGAAACAATTGGAAAAGCTGACACAATATGAGGATTTAAAGATTGAACTGCAAAGACTCTGGCACAAGCCAATCACGGTGGTCCCAGTGGTGATCGGCACACTGGCTGCAGTGCCTAAAGACCTTGGCCTGCACTTAAACACAATCGGCACTTACAAAATTACCATCTGTCAGCTGCAGAAGGCCACCTTACTTGGATCTGCCCGCATTATTCACCGATACATTACACAGTCCTAGACACTTGGGAAGTGTCCAACATGTGATCCAATACAACAGCCAGCAGAATGTCTGCTGTGGACTCGTCTTGTTGTGTTTCAAATAATAATAATAATAATAATAATTGACAAAATTATGATCTGCCAACTGCAAAAGGCCACCCTCCTGGGATCTGCACGCATCATCCGAAAATACATCACACAGTCCTAGACACTTGGGAAGTGTTTGACTTGTGATTTTGTGAAATGAAATCCAGCATATCTATCTAGTTTGCTGTGTCATAATAAAATAATAATAATAATAATAATAATAATAATAATAATAATAATAATAATGGGCTGTAAGAGAAGAAAAGACCCCTTAGGTCATTTAGCCCAACCCCCTTCTGCCCTTGTGCCATGGGGGCCCGGATAAATGGCTTCGATGGGCCGCATCCTGCCCCCGGGCCTTGGTTTGGGGACCCCTGGTTTAAAGCATTGTTAGGATGGTTTTAAATATTTGTTTGTAGGAGAAATCTTCCTTCAATATTTTTCATACTCTGAAAATATAATAGCTGAACCTTGGGATATGAGTCAGTCACCTATTTTTAGAAGGAAACTATCTAGGCAGGTGTTTCTCTCCATTTGCTATCAACTATCCATTAGCTATCAACTGTTGAACATATCAACAGTTCAGGAGTATACGAGGCCCCTTCTACACAACTGTATAAAATCTAGATTATTTTATTTGAACTAGATTATATGGCAATGTAGATTTAGGTAATCCAATTCAAAGCAGATCATGTGGATTATCTGATTTGATAATCTGGATTATATGGCAGTTTAAGAAGGGGCCTCAGACTATATTCAGCAAGCTTAAAAACCATTGGGGTGTAGTGTTGAGGGGGCATAATGAGGATATTGCCCCAAATAAGAATTCTGCCCCTTGAAAATGATTTTATCTATTAATCCTCACATTTCCAGCCTTGCATTAACATACAACAGCAACAGGGCATTTAGAAACTACAGTTGGACATGTAAAATTATCAGGGTATGTACAGCATATAGGAAGAGGTCTTGCCACTAGACTTGGGCCAGGATCAGTTTGATCAAAAGTGATTTGTAATATTCACGGGTCTGTTTCGTGTAATTCCCAAAAACAGAATGGGGAGGAGGGGACAGAAAAGATGGGCAAAATGAATCAAGAAAACAGGATTTATCAGCTACTGGAGAGGATGAAGTTAAGTCTGCATTATACCTGAGGCAGGGGTTTGCTGTGGGGCTCCTGGATAAGATTCTGCAGCATCTTTTCTCCCTCTTAGCAACAGAAATGTTCCCTAGGCTCCTCCTCCAGAGAGGGCCCTGCTGGGAACTTGCTTTCCCAGCAGCACTTGCAAGGGGCGGACATTGAAAAGTCTCTGAGTTCCTCTCAGAGCATGATGGGAGTTGAAGTTTTTTTTCTCTTCTCTGTTTCTCAGCCACTAAAAGGCCTGGTTGTGTCCATGCTTTGATTGGCTCAGAATGGAAACAACCAGTGACTACAATTCCCAGAATCCTCTCTTGCGATTAATCTTATTTTAAAAAATGTTGTAAAAACTTAAAATAATTACAGTTCAGGTTCAGCCTATCTTTGTGATTGCATTTCCTACTACGAGCCTGCGCGATCCTGGAGTTCTGCTGGGGAGGTCCTCCTCTCGCTCCTGCCGCTATCCCAAACAGTTGGTGGGGACGAGGGAGAGGGCCTTCTCGGTGGTGGCCTCATGGCTCTGGAACTCCCTCCCAGACTAGCCCCCAACTTGGCCATATTCCAGAAAGATCTGAAAACCTGGTTATTTCAATGTGTGTTTGACTAATTTGGCACAAATTGACAGTGCCCTTTGCCTCCACCTACAACCAGCTGCTGCACTTTTTCTGGCCCATTTCATTAGAGTTTGCAATATATTTCACATATTGCCTCCAATTTTGAATATGCTCACTGCCCCTGGCTATTGACTATCGGTTCTAAGTATGTTTTTTATTGTATTTTATGTGCCTTAGGATTTTATATGTTAAATCTATGGTATGCTCCCATCAGAAATTGTCTGCTGCTCTTCTGACTACCAGCATTTCTGACTCTGGAAAGTGACCTTGGCTGTCATTGTTGTTTCTTGTCTTGAATCCTAACTGCTTCTTTCTGGACTACCAACACTTCTAGCTCTCTGGACTGTGACCTTGGCTTTCATTTGTTCCTGACCTGACTCTGTTGCTTCACTGGTTTGACTTTGACTACTTGGACTTTGAAACTCAGCATTGGCTCATCCCAATCTGTTTGTGCTTTGTATTTCTGTTGTTCAGGCTTGATTTCAAAAATGCCTGAATTTGGACTTCTGTATTTTCCTGTTGTTGAAATCTAAGCTCCTGATAACATGGCTGAGTTCACAACAATTTCCTAGGTCCTTCAGTGTCACTCTATGGCAGAACTTCTCAAACTGTGCTCCTCCAGATGTTTTGGACTTCAGCTCACACAATTCTTAACAGCTGGTAAACTGGCTGGGATTTCTGGGAGCTGAAGTTCAGAACACCTGGAAGAGCACAGTCTGAGAAACAATGCTCTAATATCTTATTATGCAATGCCAAAAGAACTATGTAACTTGGTGTAGGATTACCCCAATATCTGTCTCCACACCGGAGATAAGCAGGTTTGCTTAGGTAGTACATTGAAGCTGCATTCATTGTATAGACAGCTCTGTTTTGAATATCTCACTGGCACTAGATGCCTCCAAGCATCTGTTACATCTTCTTCACTCTGTCTAATACTCAGGCCAGTCTTGATGGGATCACGTGTTGTATGTATACATATTCTTTTCCTTCTGCCTTGCTGTTGTTTAAAAAAAAAAAAGCTTTACTTTTCTGTTTTATCCAAGCCACAATTTGTCATGTTATTCAAACCAGCAAACTATGGTTTCTGTGCTGTTCTTATGATCTTACAAATGGCCTTCTCCGTGAATGATTTTATAATCGCTTCAATATTCCCGGACTGAAGGGTTGATTATGTACTAAGCAATGACATTTTTAAAATACATGCATATGTTCCAATGGAATCAATTACAAAATGGATTGAGCAGTAAAAAAGCATATGATTGATACACTTCTATCTTCGAAATCGCCTTGTAGCTTTATTTAACAAATAGGGGAAAGAAAAGAAAACCCTAGAAGAATAACATGCTTGGATTTTTATGTGCTTCTCTGTGACTAATCCACATTTCATTGTTTTAACCAAACAGGAGGAAAAGAAACATTATTTATGTGTAACAACACAGTTAGATTACAAACAGATGCAGGCAGAAAGTGAATCTCTTATTAAATTAATTTGCCCTCTCCCTCTTTCTGAGAATTTGAACGCATAAATCCAGCTCCCCCCCTCGTTGCTCCAATTTTGAATTACAAACTGTGCTGTTGATGGAAATATGGATGGTTTATCATTTCAATTACTTATGTAACATGAACTGTGCATCAAGAATAGAATCGCTGTAATTTCTTCATAGCATGGGGTAATGGTTGGCTTCCAGATGTCATTTGACTGCAACTCCCATCCTCCCTTACAATTGAATACAATATCTAGAGATGACAAAGAGTCATAAGTCCTGAAGACTGCGCTTTGCCTGTCCTTGTCCTAAGGGGTGTATATAGACGCAAGAATCTTCAAGGCCTTGGCTATGGGAAGATTAAAAGATCATTGTCATATTGTGAATAAAAATTCTGCTCCCCTTCAAAACTAATTTTTTTCAGACTCAAATTTCTAGCATCACAGCGAATGAGGCACTGAAAATCATTCACATTTATATTTGATGAGCTTGGATTCCCTTGGGACCTTGATGTGTTCTTTTGTTTGCAAGATTTTCTCATTTGCCACCTCAAACTATAACTATATTAAACCTAATTCAAATAGACTAACTGCATCTATGGGACCTACCTGTATGTTGACTAATTATTCAGTAATATCCTTTCCTGTAGTTTGAAGCCATTGTTCCGCATCATATTTTCTGCTGCCCTGGAGACAGAGAACAATAACTTCAAACTACAGGAAAGGAGATTCCACATGAACATTAGGAAGACCGTCCTAACTGTGAGAGCTGTTAAGCAGTGGAACTCTCTGCTCCGGAGTGTGGTAGGGGCTCATCCTTTGGAGGCTTTTAAGCAGAGGCTGGATGGCCATCTGTCAGGGATGCTTTGAATGTGATTTTCCTGCTTTTTAGCAGAATGTGGTTGGACTAGATGGCCCACAAGGTATCTTCCAACTCTATGATTCTATGATTCTATGTTCAATCTTGTTGATCCATTGGTGCATCTACATTGTAGAATTAAACAATTTGATACCCCTTTAACTGCCATGGCTCCATGCTCTGGAATCTTGTGATTTGTAATTTGGTGGAGCACCAGCATTTTTTTTAGGCAGCGAAGGCTAAAGACCTTGTAAAACTACAACTCCCATGATTTTATAGCATTGAACCATAGCAGTGAAAGTGATATCAAACGGCATTAATTCTTCAGAGAAAACCTTACTATAGAGGAGGGTAAAATGATCTTGAATATAGTCTTCTTTTCTGAATCTCCACATCTCTTGGTTCTTTTCTCTGCTCATGGAGCTTGGTCAAAACCATCATAAGATCACTTAAATTGTGGGATGGAAGACTCTTTGATCCATTGCTATCCTTTGTAAAAATAAATTTCACCATGACTTGCAATGCCAAAAGGCCACTTCATTGAAAACACAGCCAATTGGAAACATACAATTGGCTCATTATTAAAGACATAGAGTTGGGAGAGCCTCAGGCTGGATCTACACTGCCATACAATCCAGTTTCTGAATCCAGATTATCTGCTTTGAATTGGATTATATGGCAGTGTGGATTCATATAATCCAGTTTAAATCAGATCATCTGGATTCAGAAACTGGATTATATGGCAGTGTAGATGAGGACTCTTCAACCTGTTGGTGATAAGAATCTTAGCATTTTTGGAGCTCCAAACTCTGAGAATTAGAAACATGCAATACTCTGCTGAAAATGTTATTGTCAGCATTCTTTTCCATCCAACATCATGGAATGTATCCATGGTCCATAATTATAGCAGTTTGATGCCACATGAATGACCATGACTCCATTCATTGGATTTGCCCCTTGACAAGTTGCTCTTTTGGACATTTTAGCTCTGAGTTCTCTGTCAGACCATTGACAATACCTGATAAAAACAACATATCCCAGAATTCCATTCAATGTGTAGTTTATATGTGTAGTAACATCTCCTTGTTTTATGAAATAATTCATTCCATCTGTTATGACTGACATTTTATAAGAACCAGGGAGGTGTTGAACCCTGTAAGATATATGGCTGGTTTTATTAGATTGAAACACATGATAGGAGAGGAGACCCTGTCAATGGTAAACCTACCTTCAAATAAACCCTTTTAAAACCTCCTTATATTTGGACTAGATTGTGTTTAATAGCATAAGAAAAGCCTTTCCATCTTCCTCAAGAAAGAATTCAAGAATGCCTCCATCAAGACGAAAAAGGGAAAACCAGAATCTGGGGCAGGACCTAAAAAAAACTGGTAACAGAAAATAAATGAGTAGATTATAGATGTATAAATTATTTTTCAATTGCTAGTTAATTTACTTAGTCAGTTATCTTGATATAATCAATACATAGAATATACAAATTGGTAATACTAAGAACAAGAAGAACCGAAGTGGTATAGTGGTTGAACCTTGGACTAAGGGCCCAGACAGACAGGCTGAAAACACAGGACCTCTCTCAGTTTTACCAGAAGCGTTCAAACAACACCTCCGGTAAAAAGCGAATTAATGCAGAGTAATATGGAGGTTTCCCTGGTTTATTTCACATTAATTAAACATCTCATTAGATCAGGATCTTTATGAAAGATCTGGGTCTAATGAGGTGCTGGGCCTGTGGGTACTGACTACCGGGATACATCACGCATTTCCCAAGGATCAGTTCCCAGCCATTCCATACCTTTGGGCTCCTGGAGCACCCATCTCCACCCCCAGCCCCTGATTTACCCCCTAAAACTTACTGAAATGGTCCCTGGCCCCCATTGAGTCTCTCCTTGCATTCTTGTGGCACAAGAAAACAATGTGACAGGTAATGGGGGGGCATGTAGAGGGATTTTCCCCATTACCCCTCCCATATCCTCAGGTGTCCTTTTCTCTGGCTATGAGGACACAAGGAGAAGCTCCATGAGGGCCAGGTGCCTTTTCAGTAAGTTTTTGGGGTAAATGGGGGGGGGCCTTCAGGGTGGCTTCATGCTATCCTGATTTCAATTGGGATCGCATGTAGCCACCCTGAGAGGGAAATCCTGGAATTGTGGGAGGAGGTGGGGACTAGAACTAGTGCCAAAGGGGGTTACTTCAGTCCATTTCGGTATGGGTTTTAATGATGTTGTTACACCCCAAGGTTACAGGAGCACCCTGAAAACCAGACAGGAGCCAGTATCACACGCAAGCAGTTTATTAAGGCATATATATATATACACACAAGGGCTATCCAGAAAACGTTTCTTATAGATAAATGAGTTTGAATAGTACTGCACCAGTAAATTTGCCACCTCTCTCCTCCGTTTCCAACAATGTGGGCGTGGCTGGCAGCGCAGCGTTTTGGCTACACTGCAGGAAGGGAGAAGGGGAAGAGCTGAAGACACAAGCGGGGAATTTACTGTTGCAGTACTTTTCAAACTCATTTATCTATAAGAAACGTGGCTAAATTTAAATGGGGATTACATGAGATTGTAGTTTTGGGATGTGTCTTTCAGCTGCATATGGTAAATGATTTATCCTATACTTTGTCCTTTTTAAAATCCAAAACGTAACCTACTTTCTGAATAGCTCTCGTATATATATACAGTTAGCGTAAAAAATTAGTCTAAGAAATAGTCTTTAAGGAAAAGTCTTTAACAATTCAAAACAAGTTCAGCAATGTCCCAATTGTAATCTACAAGTGCAACTTGTTAGTTCCACCAGGAAACCAAAGTTAGTCCAATAACCTGGAAACAGGAACAAGACGCTGCAAATCTGTAAACTGTAATGGACTCAGAGAGTCCTGCTTCAAGAACAGGAATAGCACAGCAACCGAGCCAAGGTCCATACAAGAGTCACTGATGCAGCACGGCTTGGCTGGGAAAGTCTTGGCTCAGGAACAAGGAAAGCAAGGTAAACAAGGCAAGGTCTACTTGGAAGTCACGGGTGTGGCGTGGTTTGCCTGGAACTGGATATCCGTCATGGATACAAGGCTGGAAAACAAGGCTTAGGAGCTGGATACTGGAACCTCTTCCGAGGAAAGTAAAGCTGACACCGCAGTGAGGAACACAAAGAGGAACACCTTTAAGGAGATCCCAAGGTTGCAAGATTAAGGGAGTACAGGACCCACAAAACTTCACATGGGAAAGTCAGCCATTATCGAGTCTGAGAGCTAACCTTTTATTCTTCACACACCCTCCCTCCTGCTTCTATCTCTTGTAAAAGACTCCCTCCAATTAAAAGGCCCATCTTCACCCGAATCAACACCATCTGGTGTATGCAAGATTGACGAGGCCTCAGAATGCTCTCCAATTAGCGGATCCTCTGGTGCTATAACATCTGGCAGCTGCAAGGCCAAGGGGCCTTGTTCTGGGTCTGGAATGTCTCCTAGATCTGTAGTATACTCTGTTTCCAAATCCATCTCCTGATGAAATATAGGCTGTGATGGCTGAGCTATAACAGATGTGTAGAAGCACCCTAAGACTCTGGAGACCAGAGCTTGAGTCCATATTGTGAAACCCACTGTGTTACCTTGGATAAGTCACACTCTTTCATCTTCAGAGGAAGGTAAATGCAACTCCACCTGAACAAATATGGCCAAGAAAACCCAGTGATAGGTTCTCCTTGGGTCCACCATAGCTCAGAAATTACTTCAATGTTCACACCAACCAAGTTACAATAGATATGAAACACCAACCGGGTACAAATCTTTTCACTGGAGGAAGATCAACTCTGAGAGCTGTTTGGCAGTGGAACTCTCTGCCCCGGAGTGTGGTGGAGGCTCCTTCTTTGGAGGCTTTTAAGCAGAGGCTGGATGGCCATCTGTTGGGGGTGCTTTGAATGCGATTTCCTTCTTCTTGGCAGAGGGTTGGACTGGATGGCCCATGAGGTCTCTTGAAACTCTATTATTCTATGATTCTAGTGTTATTGGGAGTAAACAAACCAATAATATAACAAAGGCCCGACTCTTTTTGATTTCACTGTCTTCATGAATAATCAATATGGAAGGTGAAGACAAGAGGCATTTTTATACTTAATACTTGAGGAATTTACACCAATGTGTTCGGCTCTGACACATGGGGAAAAAGAAAAGGTGGATAGGATTGGGATTCAAACTGAACACTAATGAAGACAGTAGGGTTTAAAGAAATAGGGTACCAATGCTGGATACTGACTTTTTAAATGTATTCACACTCACATATAATTTTGCTTATTTCTCAACTCTATTTGTTTATTTATCCACCAAGACAAAGCCTGCCAATATATGTGTGAGTAATCTCAAAACAAGAATGATACTTCCCTTGTGGCAAGTATTGCTTTTCTCATATGCAAATGTATGCAAATGTAATCAATTAATTTATCACTTGATTGACTATCACTAATATGATTAATTGGCTAAGATTTTTTTTAATTGTGTGACAGCCGTGCTCCTGACGTCTTGTTCCACAAAGCCTTTCCCTGCTCAATATGAAAATTGTTACATATTGTCTAGATGATTATTACTTATACTGGGATCGCTAAGGAAGTTAACCTTTGCAAATGCAGATATGAAATGACCAGATTTACATCCTCAGTTTGGACCAGAAAGTTACTATGGATCTGATTTGTCATTTTGCCAAATCCTGTGGCAGTATCCTTGCCTTGTGACAGGCATCAAATAAGATTTTAAAATTGTCTAGGTTGGATGTTAATACAGTAGAGTCTCACTTATCCAAGCTAAACGTGCCGGCAGAAGCTTGGATAAGCGAATATCTTGGATAATAAGGAGGGATTAAGGAAAAGCCTATTAAACATCAAATTAGGTTATGATTTTACAAATTAAGCACCAAAATATCATGTTTTACAACAAATTTGACAGAAAAAGTAGTTCAATATGCAGTAATGTTATGTTGTAATTACTGTATTTACGAATTTAGCACCAAAATATCACGATATATTGAAAACATAGACTACAAAAATGGCTTGGATTATCCAGAAGCTTGGATAAGTGAGGCTTGGATAAGTGAGACTCTACTGTATGTTGAGAATTCTGGATATGAAGAAAATATTATTATTGTTATCATTAAAAAAGCTCTTTTGATGCAATTTTTTCTATGAATTTGTGTATGTTCTTTTTTTTAAAAAAAAAACATGCTGTTGCAAAAATGAGATTGAAGGAGCTTCTGGGTAAATATATGAAGTAAAATTTTGAAAAAGAATACCGTTTTCCTAAATCAGGATCACCCACACTTTGGCATGATTGGTCTTGATTTATTTATTGACTATCTTTTACACTTAAGGTTCTTATCTATTTCCTTCCTAGTTTTCATCTTTTTTCTATCTGCAGTCTCTATTTTTAAAATATAACAGAGCCATTGTAAAACTATTTCTATATCATCATCATCCATTCTAAATTTATGTATCCCACCCGAGGTCATTATTTTAGATTCCTTCTTATTCTGCTGTAACCATGGTTTATTTAATTTTCATCACCTATCATTCCAGGTCGGCTATTTTCTGCCAGCATTCTTGTGTCACTGTACAGTTCAATTATTGACATTTTGCCCCAAGTTTTCACGCCTCCATTCCTCTGGTTCTAATGTTACTTTCTTTCTGACATTTGTGACCATACTGATCTATTTAGGCATTTTTTGAATTTCTTTCTTCTGCCAAATCATTGGGAAGTGAAAGACAAACCCGCCCCGGGTCCCTTCTCTTCCATTAGGCACATATGTCAAAACATACATCACTGCAACTGAAACGCAGGCATCAAGAATCTACCGCCTCATTTCTATTTATGAAGTGACAACATGGAAAAGTTACTTTCTAGAATCACCCACCACGCTTTTCGTCCTGGACATTTCGGAGACATTATTAATTATGATAATAAGGAAGCCTGCATCTCTGGACCAATGAGGACATCTATATATCAAGTGAACACATGACACTCAAAAATCCTTACAAAAGTAATCTCCGATAATAAAATTTCTAATTTTTCTTCACAAGCTTAGGTCACAGTTAGACAATATTACAAGCCCAGAAGGGGTTAGATTTCCGCTAGCCTATAAAACAAACCAATTGGAACCTCATTTGTAATCACAATTTTATCTTAGCTGTGTTTCTCTATCACCTGGCATCAGGGAGAGGCTTTATGCCATTATATTATTGTAATAATAACAAAGAAACAGAACTGTTTGCATCCACAATAATGAAACCAATTTGAAAAAGCTTGCATGAAAAAATACACCCATCCCCTCCTTCTCGACCCACTATTATTCCAAACATGATTACCTCGAGCGGCTGATAACATTTGTTAAAAAATGCTTCTTTACAATGTAGTGAGATCTCGACAACCCCTTTTGTTTGTTTTTTTTCTCCTCCACCTAATTTCCCAAACATATAAAGAAAGAAATGCATTATTATTTGCCAGTATTCGCCTCCTTTTGGATCCATCGCATTTTGGGAATGTAGTCCATGTTAATATAAAACGACAGAGAAGTTCTGCTTTCCTGCTGTCACGTCAGATTGCTGATCATTGTTTGCTTTTCTCTCTGTTCTTTCTCCTAACTAGAGAGAGAGAGAGAGAAATACTAATGTGAATGGTTGAAATCGATGCCAGTTACAGAATAAAGGATAATTAATATGAGAACCTCCACAAAGTGTTTTTAGCCCTATTAATCAACACCCACGGAGATGAACATTTTCTTTCTTTCTCAGAAGTGATGTTCAAACAGTGTCACAAAAGGAGTGAAAGCTAAAAGTAGTCGCTCCTGTTTAAGTAATGCAAAGTGGAGAAAAATACGGATGGGAACACTGGCGCAGAGGAAGTACCTAATGTGCAGTTAGAGACAGACTTACATTGCCCTGGAGAATTATTAAAAGCACATAAAAGTGTTATTTCGAAGAAATGCACCTTTTTTGATAGCAAAGATTTAAGCGGTTTCAGCTTTAAAAGTGCCAGAATGCCATTAGATGTGTTCTGGTTGTGCCTGGCATTAAATCCAAGCAAAACAAAAACATGATATTGTTAATATTAAGAGAGTACTCACTGTGATGATTTTCTTTCACCAAAAAGAGAAGGAAAACGCTTTTTCATAAAATACCAGGTACCCAATCATAATGGTTTGAATGAACTTACCAAAACATTTCATTTACAATATATTTGGTTCTTTTTGGTTGCCTCGAATAGTATACACTAGCAGTGCCCAGCCACGCGTTGCTGTGGCGAAGTATGGTGGTATGGGAAATAAAGTATTGAGGAATTGGTGGTAGTTAAGGTAAAGGGTAAAGGTTTCCCCCTGACATTAAGTCCATTATAAATGGGTAATATAGCTGTGTGGAAGAGCCTTGAGTCTACACTGCCATATAATCCAGTTCAAATCAGATAATCTGTATTTTATAGGCAGTGTGGAAGAGGCCTAAGTGAGGCCTAACTCTGCCTGTCCCCTGGGCTGAGTGGGTTGCTAGGATACCAAGTGGGCGGAGCTTAGCCTTCTAACTGGTAGCAATCGGATAAAAACCATTATTCCTCTCCCTCTAATTAGGACTTTATTTTTCTTTTCTTTTTGTTGTATGAACGCAGAGGCATGGACGAGGGATTGTGCTGCCAAGTTTAGTGTTTCTGGGATGTGTAGTTTTGTTGTTTTGTCCTAGGCCGAAATTTCATTACCCTTTTATATATATAGATTGTTCTCTGCATTCATAAAAAACCCTGTTAAAGAGATTAGGTGGAGGAAGATTAAATGAGCTCATCATTCCCCAAATGTCTGGGTGGTTGAGGAGATATTGGATGGAAGCTTATTCATAGAATTATAGAATTGGAAGAATGGTTCCAGACTGCACTAAATCATGGGTTTTAGTGAGGGGCAAAAAATCCAGGTACTTCAGAAGAGGTCCACATACAGACCTCTTTCTGCCTCCATCGTCCACACTTGATGCTTCGTTGCAAGATTGAGAGGCTAGAAACTTTGGCTTTTTTAAAACAAACAAACAAAACAAACCCCTCAAGATGTGGATATGTGGACATGCAAATCGCTGCAAATGATCTGTTCTTTGTCCTGGCCAGAGAAACTTTGCCCTCAACATGTTTGATAAAGTTTCTGGCACACAAATACACTTTGCAGTGTAGGATCACTTCTGCCCAAGTCAGCACTACACAATCAAACAGGAACACAGGTTTTCAAGCCAGGAACAGAACTTTGTCATTATTATTTGACAGATTTGGTTGTGTACTTGTGATATTACTGTTTCTGGGTTATACATGTCTGTTCCTCATTGCTCTTTTTCTGAAAAGATGTACAATGTTGACTAGGGGGGGCACAACTTTGTCCTGGCCAGATAAACTGTGCCCTCCAGATGTTTCATAAAGTATCTGCCACACAAACAAACTTCATGGGGTAGGACTACTTCCGTCCAAGTCAGCACTACACAATCAAACAGGGACACATACTTTCAAGTCAAGAACAGAACTTTGTCATTATTGACATTTTATAGAGTCTGCCTGCCTGGTCATCTGTCTAGACAGATTTGGTTGTGTACTTGTGGCATGGAACAACAGATTGCTGTTCCTAGTTTGAAAGTGTCTGTTCTTATTTCATTGTTACTACATACCATGAAAGTACTTGTTCCACCCCAGAAACTTCATTTTTTTTTCTGCCATAAACTTCATTAAACAGGTGAAGGACAAAGTTCCTCTTGCCAGAACAAAGTTTTCACCTTCTACTCTGTTGGTGTGTTTTGGTGTTTGGTGAAATGTTGAACCAAGTGTTTTGCTGTTGGAGCTTTGCAACTGTGTATTCCAGCAACACACGGGTTAATGGCAGGCCAGTTTGAGTGATAGCCTGCCTAGCCAATAGGTCAAGCCTTCCGGTCCCAGAGGGCAGACAGGACGTTTGTCATTCTGCTCTGGAATGGGAGAGTTGTCAACTGAAGTGCTTCAGATCGACAAAGAGTAAGGTCATGCTTTGCCTTGCTTAGGAAAGCATGATTCCCAATGAGCGATGGACTTTGTAACTGTAAGTATTCTGTATATAATAAAGCCTAAGAACCACTGCGTTCAGCTGAATTACGACTGTGTTGTCGTTTGTCGGTGCTGCTAAGCTGGATGCTTGAGAAGTCAGACAAAGGGTGGATTGGTGAGAGGCCTGGCTCACCAATAAATCAGGGTGGTTCAGAGGTGAATTAACCCCCTGACATACTCAAGTGTCACCTTCTTTTTAGGAACTGACCTATCAGGAACAAACATCTAAAACCCGGGAACAACCTTAGATAAAAACTCCATGATTTCTGATTGCTGGGACATACAGACATGCAGAGATCTGAATTTTCAGCTCACAACCGGGATATTCCCGTACCTGAAAATCTCATGGTTTTTGCTGTTTGTAGCTCCTCCTCCTGCATTTTGAGGGGATGGCAACTGGCCACCCTCTTGTTTGCTGCAGAAGTTCCTGGGATAAAGGTACTGACTGGACGGGCCTGAAGAGATCCCAAGGGCCTTCCAGTTCATGCCCAATCTGTCATGCAGGAACACACAATCAAAGCACCCGGATAGATAGCCATGTAGCCTCTGCTTGTGAACCTCCAGAGAAGGACACTCCACCACATTCCAAGACAGGATATTCCACTGCTGAACAGATCTTACTGTCAGGTAATTCTTTCTAATGTTTAGGTGAAATCTATTTTTTTACCATTTGAATAAATTGTTCCATGTCTTAGTCTTCAGAGCACCAGAAAACAAACTTGCCCCTTCCTCAGTGTGACATCCTTTTAAATATTTAAACATATGTATCATGTCCCCTCTCAGTCTTCTTTTCTCCAAGTTAAACATACTCAGCTCTTTAAGCCATTGCTTATAGGACTTGGTTTCAAAATCTCTGATCATTTTGGTTGCCTTTCTCTGGACATGTTCCGGCTTGTCAATACCTCCCTTCAATTGTAATGCCCAGAACTGGACACAGAATTCCAGGTGAGGTGTGACCAAAGCAGAACAGAGAACTGTTTTTCTATATTGTTAAACCAACCATCTTCCTTTTGAAAATGCTGCACTGTTGACAACAGAAAGCAATGCATCTTAGCATAATAGCAAAAAGTCTAAGCAACACAGAACTATGCTTTCCTCCTATCTAACACAGTCTATAAATTAGATCACTCAACCCTCCATCAGAAGACAACCATTATCTTTGTATGCCAAGGACACACAGTTCTAGATTTTCTTGGGTAGGAGCAAACATTTTTTGACTGCCATTAGCAACTTGACAAAAAACACACACAACTATTTTAAAGTACCTGGTGTAGCCAAGCACTGTACCCAAAGAGAGATACATTTGCTTTATGAATCACAAAAAAAACCCTCTAGGTAGGCTGTGAATGCATGAAACTCTTCAAAACATTTAATAAAACATTTGGCTTCCAACCACAGTAAGCACTGATTGCAAACATATTTACTTGGCGGTAGGTCACATTCATCTGAATAGAACTTTGAAAGGACTGTTATCTTTGACTGCAGCAAACCCCAATCATTTGAAGAGGGAGGAAATCATTTTCTGATCTGAAACTAATTAGGTAAATTATATGCAAATCTACTTGGGACTCAAATGGAGAGGAACAGAGGATACCGTAGATGGGCTTAGTCTTAGATGGTGTCATTTCATAGCATATGGGTGCAATCCATGTGTATAATTACATGAAAAACTCTCTCAACGAAATAGAATCCTAGATTTCAAAGAGATCACAAAAGCAATCCAGTCCAACCTGCAAGTGATAGTTCTACCTTTGTGTTAAAATGCTTGATTTGTGTCAGGATTTTAAAGGGGCGGAGCATTCATAAGACTTATCATTAGAATCTGAAATGAATAATAGAATCTTAGAGCTGGAAGGGACATTTGGTCTACTCCTGCCATGTAGGAACATACGTACAACTAAAACACTCCTGAACGATGCTATTCAACCTCTCTTTAAACACCATCAAAGAAGGAGAGTCGACTACGGTAGTCATGTGCATTCGTGACTTACCTTGTTCCGTTTCGTGTCCCAGCTTTCGGGGGTTTTGGCCTACAACTCTCAGAAATCCCAGTCAGTTTACTAGCTATTAGGATTTCTGGGAAGGCTAAAACATCTTGAGACCCACAGGATGAGAACAACTGTTCTAGATAAATGGTACTAGACTTCAAACAGCATGAACCAAGCTAAAATCCCTGCTCAAATCTCTATATCACGGGCTGTCACTATCTCTCAGCAAATCTACATTTTAAGCTTGTTATTCTGATCAAGTATAACAGGACTCATAGACTCAAAACACAAATTTTTGGTATGGTCATTATTGACAGCATACATTTTGCTAGGAGCAGTTACTTCTGTCAGAGCACCACTTCCTTTTCTTTTTTCTTTTTTGTAATCTGTTTTTTTAATCCATTATAAGGAAACAAATTCAGAGAGTATGTCTAGGAAGTATTATCACTCAACAGAATATTCAGAACTGCAAAACCTTATTTTCCAAAACACATTTTTATTCATCTAGAATGAAAGTTATATTTTTTTATTATTATAATTGTCCCAGTTATCAATGTGCAGATCCATTCTGATAAATGTTGCTAGCACAATCAAATGGGTTTTGTTGTGTTTCTCGAAATTCCTTCATTGTTTCCTTTATTCAGGAAAACCTGTAAACCTGCTTTGCAATCTGTGCTGTAGGCAAAAGTCCTATGGCAAGGCTAATACTTCACCAAAAGATTGACGGGATCATCTTTCAGTATGAACTGAACAAAATTTTCCAGACATGGTGTAACGTTGTGCCCTGCTAGTTTACAGCCTGTAAAATTTCATGATAAATCAATATGTGCTTCCTGAATTATTTAGATCATTATGCTTTACAAGTCCACCTTGCTCCTATTAGAGAACTTTACAGAGAAGCTAATTTGCTGTTCGTGCCCCAAAGCATTGTATACGAAGTTCCACCTCTGTGTAAAGGTTAACAGGCAGGATTGCTACAATTTCTTCCTGAAATGATGCCAGACTCAGATTTTTGGTAATTTATGTGATTATAAAAACAAGTGTTAAAATGTATGGAAATGTAATATATGTTGTAACAAACACATAAAGGATTACTGATATTTTGGAAAAAATGTTATAATGTAATAAGCTTCTCCAAGTTGCATCATAACTCTGGACACTAAAAACGGAAAATGTTGTGAAAATTACTAGTACAAATATCAAAGCTACAGAAGCCCCCTTTTGTATTAATAATGCTCATGGGCTTCAAATAAAGAGGTGAAAAACTAAAATGAAACCACTGAAATATTGAAATCTATATACAGTAATGCCAAAATGGACATGTTTAATATCTAGGGAATACCGTTGAACAGAATGATGGATAGTATGGAAAACTGAGTTCTTGCAGATGTGTCAAAGAGCTCTACGGAAATTATATTTGAGGATAAAGCACAAACAGCCTCAGAAAGGAAAAACACATGGAACACATCTACAAAACACATACAAATAGAATCAGTCTTCTAAATTTTCTACACCAGAAACCTCCACATTCTCAACAATGATACATTCAAGGAAGTCTAACAAGAGCTAGTTAGCTAGAAGCCTGTTGGCAACCTATGCTTGAATAAGTTCCATACAAGATGTGAACATCTGAGTTCAGGTCAAGGTTGTGGAAGTTGAGTTGTACATGCAGTGCCATGGTGTATATGGAAACATGTGGATACACAATGGGTTGTGGGCGGGACATTCAATTGCACATTTGGTTGTGCATTAAGTTATTCATTGTTAACATTCAATATAAGGATTGCATAGCACAATAGATGTGTAACTTTACGTGGGATAATTTATGCTATGCCACCCCAGTGTGGGATTTTGATCATTTCATGTATGTATTTAACTTATATTATGTCTTTCTTTCAAAAAAGAGAGCAATAATAATAATAATAATAATAATAATAATAATAATACCTTTATTTTTGTATCCTGCCTCCATCTCCCTACGGGGATTCAGAGCGGCTTACATAGGGAACAAGCCCAATCGACATCATAACAGTATAAAATGAAGAACATACATCATTACATAAACATAATAATCAACAGCAATTTAAAACAACATAGATATAAAGCATAAAAACAATCTAAACAATAAGCCATAGGGTTGTGCTAGTGAGGACACAAAAACTCATAGAAAAACACTTATCTGGGCATTTGCAGGTCCTCCAGTGATTCTGTAGTCAGTTTGTCATAAGAACCTAGAGATTCCTGAAGGTATTCTCTCAGGTTAAAAATGTTTTTTAACAAACAAAATAAAATGTGTTTTCCCACTTATGTAAGGAATTTGGAAGTCCAGCTATTAATTACAGCTACAACAGCATGGAGAAGTGGGTTTTCATTGCTGTAAATAACTACTTTTTCTATAATACCAATAAATCCACTTTCTCATCACTAACTTTATCTTATTGTGATCACTATCAAATCTGTTTTGGGTGTGGTAGCCCCAATTACATAACAGTTCATTGCAGTTGGTTATACCATGAGTCAGTAACCAATCCCTGCATATTCAGATAGATTCATGTCCAAATAGGAGTCTGGACCTTTTTCTCTTAAGTCCTAAACCAGTGCTAGCTCAATGCACTGCACTCGTTTATGGCTCTGCTGTATTGCCATCACTAGGTAAAATGGCTGAGTGAGGAAGGGACAGATGAGAAAAGAGAATATTTGAGTGGACCCCAATATAATAGGGACCAGATTCAGAAGAGCTCTGATAGGATTCTGGCTTGGCATTATTATGCTTACATACAAACCGTGTATCTATTTGAGTCCCCCGATGTTTTGGGACCTTAGCTCCAGCCAAGAAGGCCAATAGCAAAAGGGAAAGTAAAGGACTTGTATTGCCAAGTCCAGTTCTGAATCAAGGCAGAGGAGTCCATTTTATAAATACAGTGATCCATCCCTGTCAGTGTTTTTTAAAAATCAATCTGTGAAGTAATTTTTGAGAATCTTGGCTATAAAATGTCTTTGGGAAACAAACAGACTAAAGAATAACCCAGCTGCACTTCCCCATATGTTCTGCCTGACAGAAGAGTCAGCTCCACTGCCATCGCTAAATCCTTTCCTCCCTTGAGCAAGACCCTTATTGAGAATGTCCCTTTTTTGTTGTCCAAAAACTTTCATATAGGCCTCAGCTTCCAAAAACTGTTGTGATTGCTTGAAAATTGATTTGATGCCTTTTGTCCGTCCTTCCCGGGGGTCCCTCAAGACATTTTAATGCAAGCCATGACATTATGACGGATGGAGGCTGGCATTTTAGTGCCTCACTGTGACTCCCATGTGGAAAATAACAGCTTGTTCACAGTCCAAGTTGAAGTCAGATTTAGGATATATGGAGAAGTTAAAGCTTCTGTCTCTCCCCTAGTTCACTCCACTTTCATTTACAGTATCCTTCTCGAAGTACTCAATTTCATACATCAACTTGCCTCAGCAGGACCAGGATCTGTCTGACTAATCCTTACCAATCGTGCAAAGCCAAATTGAAGCAAACACCCCCCAGATCTGTCTTGGCAGCTACAAACACACAAGGAAATAATTTAGTGATAATTACTTGAACAGAAACAAGTCCAGCATTTGAAATGCCCTGCCAATTGCTTTGCTAATATAATCTGTCTTTTCTGACAACATCAAGATCTGCATGTTCTATAATGTTCAGAAGCGACACTGACAAAGACAATATGGCTGACTGGGCTTCGTCTGCTCTGGTAACTAAGTGTTGCTCCAGCATTTGTGATTACAATTGCACTAGCCAAAGTATGGATCATTGTCTAAGTAGAGCGTCTTACTTCCTGAATAGTCATACATTATGAAAAATAAAATAAGCCTCGGGAACATTGCCATGACTTAGCATATTGAACCAAAGATTATGCTTGCACAGTGTAAATTTACATGGTAGATACACCACAGTTTCATTATTCTGAATATTGACATGTGCAACCAAGGGCTTGTCTACATAAGCCAAAATCTTCATGTTGACTGTGAGTGGAAGGTTGCCTGTCTTTATGGCACACGGCTATGTCTGGTGAATATGCCAGGGATTTTATCTTTCAACCAGCTTTGCCCTGCTTTAGGAAAAGTCAGGAGGTGTTCTGGAGTTGTCTGGAAATGAAAGAGTATCCTGTAGCTTCAGGACATTCTGAACAGATGGATCAGGCCTAGTTTGGTGATACACTGTCCAGATGGGACCATGGTGCCATCATTCTTTCCTTGCACTCATCAGTGCAGGGAAAGGAGTGGATCATGGCTGTGTCACTGCCATTCCTACCTGAGCATAGAGCTCAGTGAGAGTGCCTACACAACCACCAGTGTCCACATCATGTGGATGCCCAATTTTGACATTAGCAGAGGTGGTCATGTGACCAGACAATCTCCCCTTCTTCCTGGATGTGTGGGCACCTTTGCAGATGCCAAAACTGGGCACTCCCCTTTTTGATCACAAGAGTCCCCTATTCTAATGTCAGCAGAGGTACCAAAGATGGCCAGAAGCTCTCACTGAGCTCTGTGGTCATAAAGCGGTAGCAGCAATACAGAGGAGGTAATATATGTGCCACCCCAGAGGAGTGACTAAAGTCCCTGGCCATGTAAACAATGACTTTGGATTTATTTACACTGGGCTAAATGGTTAAGGGGTTTTTGCTAGCATGTTTGCTTTATGTCCCATTGCGCAAATGGGAATGTACAAAAGCTGTTTTTGCAATCTCAGAGAATCGAGTGGTATAAGGATACAGATACATAAGGAGCCCTGGTGGCCAAGTGTGTTAAAGCGCTGAGCTGCTGAACTTGCAGACTGAAAGGTCCCAGGTTCAAACCCCGGGAGCGGCGTGAGCAGCCGCTGTTAGCTCCAGCTTCTGCCAACCTAGCAGTTCGAAAACATGCCAAAGTGAGTAGATCAATAGGTACCGCTCCGGTGGGAAGGTAACAGTGCTCCATGCAGTCATGCCGGCCACATGACCTGGAGATGTCTATGGACAACGTCGGCTCTTTGGCTTAGAAATGGAGATGAGCACCAACCCCCGACTGGTCACGACTGGACTTAATGTCAGGGGAAACCTTTATCTTTTAAGGGGATTTTGCTAGCATGCCTGCTTTATGTCCCATTGTGCAAATGGGAACGTACAAAAGCTGTTTTTGCAATCTCAGAGAATCGAGTGGTATAAGGAAACCACTGACATCATCTCAGAATGCTCAACTACATAACTGGAATCCTGCTTGCTCATCACAACTAGAATAGACCCATTTAATTATACTCGAGTATAAGCCTAGTTTTTCAGCCCTTTTTTAGGGCTGAAAAAACTCCCCTCGGCTTATACTCGAGTGAGGGTCCTGGCTGGCTTCTATTCAGGTCAGCTTATACTTGAGTATATAGTTATTCAGAGTTGGACAGTCTTATCTTGTTAAAGTCTTATTATTATCTTAAACTAGCTGTGCCCGGCCACGCGTTGCTGTGGCGAAGTCTGGTGGTATGGGAAATAAAGTATTGAGGAATTGGTGGTAGTTAAGGTAAAGGGTAACCGTTTTCCTCTGACGTTAAGTCCAGTCATGTATGATTCTGGGGGTTGGTGCTCATCTCCATTTCTAAGCTGAAGAGCCGGCGTTGTCCGTAGACTCCTCCAAAGTCATGTGGGATGACTGCATGGAGCGGCGTTACCTTCCCGCCGGAGCAGTACCTATTGATGCACTCACATTTGCATGTTTTTGAACTTCTGGGTTGGCAGAAGCTGGGGCTAACAGTGGGGGCTCTCTCCGCTCCCCCAATTCAAACCTGTGGCCTTTCGGTCCAGAAGTTCAGCAGCTCAGCGCTTTAACACGCTGCGCCATCAGGGGATATTATTTCCTAAAGGTTGTGAATATACAATATTTCTGATTTTTTTTTTGTCTGTTGGAGGCAAGTATGAATGCTGCAATTAGGAAAAATGATTAGGATGTAATGGCTTTGCAGCTTTAAAGCCTGGCTGTTTCCTCCCTGAGTGAATTTTTGTTGGGAGGTGTTAGCTGGCCCTGATTGTTTCCTGTCTGGAATTCCCTTGTTTTCAGAGTGGTGTTGTTTGCGATATGTGCTTCTACTGTCTGTGGCCCTGAGAAAACAGGATTTTCCAGACTTTGATGATGGGAATACTTTGTTGGGAGGTGTTAGCTGGCCCTGATTGTTTCCTGTGTGGAATTCCCCTGTTTATTTACTGTCCTGGTTTTAGAGATTATATTGTTCTGCATTATTCTATCCCAGTAATTATTTCATATTAAAGAAGAATCTCACTTATCCAACATTCGCTTATACAATGTTCTGGATTATCCAACGCAGTCTGCCTTTTCATAATCAATGTTTTTGTAGTCAGTGTTTTAAATTCATTGTGATATTTTAGTGGTAAATTTGTAAATACATTACAGTAGAGTCTCACTTATCCAACATAAATGGGCCGGCAGAACGTTGGATAAGCGAATATGTTGGATAATGAGGAATTAAGGATAAGCCTATTAAACATCAAATTAAGTTATGATTTTACAAATTAAGCACCAAAACATCATGTTAGACAACAAATTTGTCAGAAAAAGTAGTTCAGTACACAGTAATGCTATATAGTAATTACTGTATTTATGAATTTAGCACCAAAATATCACGATATATTGAAAGCATTGACTACAAAATGTGTTGGATAATCCAGAACGTTGAATAAGCGAGTGTTGGATAAGTGAGACTCTACTGTAAATACTACATAGCATTACTGCGCATGGAACTACTTTTTCTGTCAAATTTGTTGTATAATATGATGTTTTGGTGCTTAATTTGTATAACGATTACCTAATTTGATGTTTAATTGGCTTTTCCTGAATCCCTTCTTATTATCCAACATATTCACTTATCCTGCCGGCCTGTTTACGTTGGATAAGTGAGACTCTACTGTATATTTCTAATCTTATATTATCTGCTCAGAACTGGATTATATGAGGCTCCTTCTTCACAGCTGTATAAAATGCACACTGAAGTGGATTATATGGTAGTGTGGAATCAAGATAATCCAGTGCAAAGCAGATAATATAAGATTATAAATGGGTTATATAGCTGTGTGGAAGGGCCTTGAGTCTACACTGCCATATAATCCAGTGCAAATTAGATAATCTGTGGAAGAAGTCTAAGTGAGGCCTAAATCGGCCTGTCCCCTAACTGAAACCTGGCTGTCCCTTGGTTGCTAGGCAACCAAGTGGGCAGAGATTAGCCCTCTAAACTGGCAGCAATTGGATAAAAAAAATTATTGCTCTCCCTCTAATTAGGACTTTATTTTTCTTTTCTTTTTGTTGTATCAACCTTGAGGCGTGGATGATGGGTTGTATTGTCAAATTTTGAGGTTGGGGGGCCTGTAGTTTTGTTGTTTTGTGAATTGCCGTGATGCCATCACTCTTTTATATATATAGATTACAGTTTTATATAAGGTAAAGGTTTTCCCCTGATGTTAAGTCCAGTCATGTCTGACTCTGGGGTTTGGTGCTCATCTCCATTTCTAAGCCGAAGAGCCGGCGTTGTCCGTAGACACCTCCAAGGTCATGTGGCCAGCATGACTACATGGAGCGCCCTTATATACATATTCAAAAACATTTAACCTACTGATACCTTAAATAATGCAATTTTATTAATATCTATTTTTATTTTTGAATTTGACCCATAGCTGCTGCATTTCCCACCCTCGTCTTATACTTGAGTCAATAAGTTTTTCCAGTTTTTGTGGTAAAATTAGGTGCCTCTGCTTATATTCGGGTCGGTTTATACTCGAGTATATACGGTAATTGTTGAATGGTAATTCAGCCCATGGGTGAATTAGTAGGGACTGAGGCTGTATCTACAGTGCTCCTTATCCCAGGATATAATCCATGATTATCTGCTTTGAACTGGATTATATGAGTCTGCATTGCCAGATAATCTGGGATAAGAAGATAATCTGGGATCAGATTATGGGATAAGGAGCACTGTAGATCCAGCCCAAATTGGGTGACCTGGTCATTTATTTGGAATTACAGGAAAGGAGAGTGCATTCCTTTCTTGGAATCGTATCAGGTTTCCGTGTCCATGTTCTGTTCTTTTTTGAATCCACCTCCTTCCAGTTCTTTTTGACAATGTGAGAAAGTCTCACAGCTGAACGCAGCATTAATTACATTTCAAAGCAAACCTTTTATTCATTCAGAGACAATCTGTGAAAAAGATATCTCTGACTGAAGCTCCTGCCAAACCAATTATGGCAAAATAACTCAAATATGTCTCAACAGATTGCAGTTTCTCATCCCTCTCAGACCTGCTGAAGTCAGGTATCTTTCAGATCACATAGGCAACATTCAATTGCAGATAGACATGAGTTGCAATAGGCTGCATTTTCAGGTTAGAGGGCAAAAAGAAAAAGGATAGTGTAGAGTTTTTTTAGTTTCTGATTCCTGATTGTGAGCAACCCACTTAGGTTTCTACTTCTGAAGCCCCTTCTGCACTACCATATAACCCAGATTATCAAAGCATATAATCCACACTATCTACTTTAAACTGGTTACACTGTCATGTAATCTAGTTCAAGCAGATATTCTAGATTTTATATGGCAGTGTAGACAGGACCTGACTTCATCTTCAAGATGACTCCTAGCCATCTAGACATGGAAGCAATTCTTAAAATAGTCAAAAAAAATTGTCATTTTTGAACCTTTTTGGCAGATGGCTGAATTATATTTCCATTAATAGTGTAAAATGTACACATTGTGCAGAGTAAGGCCCCTTCTACACTTCCATATAATCCATGTTATCAAAGCAGATAATCTACATTATCTGCTTTGAACTGGACTTTATGAGTCCGCACTGCCATATAATTCAGTTCAAAACAAATAATCTGGATTTTATATGGAAGTAGAAGGGGCCTCAAGCTGGATCTACACCACGCTATATCCCAGGATCTGATCCCAAATTATCTGCTTTGAACTGGATTATATGAGGCTACACTTCCAGATAATCTGGGATAATCATAGTTAACAAGGAAGAAGTTACTGTGCTGGTCAACTGAGAAAAGAAATTGGCTCATTCAACCTTCTCTTGCCTTTGGGTATTTGGTTGCATACTGCAAGTCTACAAAGAAATGGAGCCACAAAGTGGAGTCCACAACATGTGACTAGAGAAAAGCAAATCACAGACCACTTACTACAATGCAACCTGAGCCCTGCCATATGCACAATGGAGGACCTTCTCAGGTTGCAACATCAGAGGCACTTCAAGTGGCCAGCGTCTGGTCGAAGGAAATCTAGTATAATGCCAAGTTTTTAACTTCCTTTGTTGTTTTTAAAGTACATTATAACTGTACCCTCAATTTGCTTCTGACACGATAAATAATACCTTTGAATATTTAAACTGTGCTTGGATATTTGTATCTTCCTTCCTTCCTCTTTTGTTTCTCCTCTTCCCCTGCTCTTCCTTTGTTTTCTCTCAAATGAGCTAAAACCGTTTTGCTGCTCAAGAATTGTGATTTTTGGAGGCATTTTAGTTGTTAACCTTACACTTTAACTCTGTAAACGACACCAATTTTTGCCATTTACTAAGAATTAAGGAAAACAATTCATGAGAGAAGACTGCTGAGAAGTTCTTGAAACATGCGGACAGATGAAATGAGAGTTTATTTTCAAGTTGTATAAGCCAAATAAAATCTGTGCATACTTCTTTCTTTTCCTTTTTTTTAAAATAAGGGTTTTTGCTGGAACATTTGAACCTTTAACAGCTTTGGTGGCAACTTGACAGAAGAATACATGCTAGGATTCCTTGCCAATTGTGGATCCAGCAAGGCTCCGTTGCAAAGTTCTCGCTTCTGGAGGCCAGCATCTGTGGGTTTGGCTTGCCAAGACAATCCTGTGAATGATGACTGGGCTATTGGCTCCAATGAGGAAACACATTGAGAGAGAGTGCAGAAGCTGGACTGAGTTCCAGAAAAAAGAGAAGGCAGAGCCAAGAAAGCATCACACTTATATATGTGAGCCAATTACCTTTGTAATTGCATTTTGCCGATAAAAGACAACACAGTGTCCAGAACCTTGTAAGCATGCTTGTTCCTGTGGCAAGTTATGGGTGCATTTAATTCAAAAACACACACATAGTACCCTCTCATTGTAAATGGCTATATAAAACTAAAGGGATGGGCAAAATTGTGGGAAATGGATACATTTGAAAATTTTAATTTTGGCCACAAGTTGTCCAAGTTCCCAGCAAAAGCAATGGGAAGCTACACTCGTTGCTAGCATTTGAGGAAGAAGCTTCGAGGAGTATCTGTCAGAGGGAGGGGGTGGGGAAAGAAAAGAATGTACCTCATCACAGAAGGAGCATTATATTTCAAACTGGTTTTGATAATGACACGTTCCATACACCCAGATGGCTGAATCCTTCTTCATGAATATCAAGTGGTGACAATACAACATTTGGAAATTTCTTGGAAAGTGCTCACAGTCATATCAGCTGTAGTGTTTGAGAGGCTTCATGGAAGTTGAAACCCTCGGTGGTTCATTGACAATGTACTGTATGTGTCACTGTCACAAAATGACTTATAATTTTGTGTTTAGCTTCCTGTAAAGAGGGGACCTTTAAGGATTAAGTCCTGAATCTCTTTTGTTAGTCCCAATTATAGTATGTTGCTGTGTGGCTACAAATAATTTTTAACTTACAGTGACGCTATCACAGGTTTTTCTGGACAAGATTTGTTCAGAGGGGATTTGTCTTTGCCTTACCTTGATGTCATTCCAGCTCTGATAGTGAGGACAAGGAGTTGCTGGCAAGGCCAGCAGAGGAGATGGAAGTCAGCAGCTCTCAGTAGTCTTCCCAGCCTAGCTCAGCCAGTGCTGAAGATGAACTTTCTCTAGTAACATTATGAGCAAATGCATTGGAACCCACACTTTTGGGGCCCAGGAGAGAGCATGCAGAGTACTTTGATGTCATTCCAGCTCTGATAGTGAGGACGAGGAGTTGCTGGCAGGGCCAGCAGAGGAGATGGAAGTCAGCAGCTCTCAGTAGTCTCCCCAGCCTAGCTCAGCCAGTGCTGAAGATGAACTTTCACTAGTAACATTATGAGCGAATGCATTGGAACCCACACTTTTGGGGCCCAGGAGAGAGCATGCAGAGTATCATAGGCAGAGCCGTCCCGAGGTAATTTTCAGGAGTAGGCAACCAGAATTTTGGCACACCTCCCAAATTTTGCTGCCGCCCCCCCAAAAAAATTGTTGATAAATACCGGCATCATTGGCGGCAGCAGCGGCAGCAGCGGCAGCAGGGGTGGCAGCGGTGGCGGCAGCCGCGGTAGCGGCGGTGGCAGTGCCGGCGGTGGCATCGCCAAGGCCTACCCCACACTCCCACCTGCAAGCAGGCCCTCCTCAGCACCGCCACCGCTGCCACTGGCAGAAAGCAGCCTGCTGCTCTTCTGCTTCATGACATGTTCATCGCAAAAGGAGGGCGGGATGCATGCAGGTGTTGCCACTAACACACTCGCTTCCCCACAAAGAGGCCCAGGAGGAAGGACAACATGCAGGCATGTCCGGACCCCCGGCGCACTGCTGCCAGAGAGGGACCCTCAGTCCTTCCTGCCAGATGGGGAGCCATCACCCCAAGCCCCCCCCCCCCGACAGGTGTGCGCAGGCCTTCTAATCGACCCTGTGGTCAATTGAAAGGCCTGCGTGCACGCACAGGCCCATTGACGGGCAGGCAGCAGGCAACAGCAAGGGAGAGTAGGAGAGCAGCCATGCGGACAAGTGGCTGGGCCTTCCGCCGCTGCCTCGACAGCGCCCCCGCATGGTCTGCACCACAAGCGACGGCTTAATTGGCCTTAAAGTTGGACCGCCTCTGATCGTAGGTCTGTGAGATTAGCCAGAGAAAATTAAAGGCCTTGTAAAGTTCGTACTCATTCAAATATTGTCCTGACTTCATTTGGTGTGTGTGTGTGGGGGGGGGGGGGGTGACCTAGCTTCAAGCATGGGGCATTTACTTGCATGACAGTTTTAGTTTTACATAGACAAATCTACCCTCATTTATTTTTTTCTTCTTAACACAATCATTATTTGAGCTGGGGAAGGGTGTATCAAATGAGTAATATACTTAAAAGCACCCCAATTCCAACACAAAGCAGAACACTCTAGGAATCTCCAAATTTACCGATTAAAAAGATAACAAAAATCAGAGGGGAGCATCATTAAAATAATTGGAACCCTCAGAAGGCTTTAATTCTCTCATCTTTTTTAAAAAAGGCTTCACTTAAAAACACACAAGCTCAAAATTGCTCATTATTCCATTTAGCATTCACCAAGGATAACGATAAAAGTGAAATAACAAAAGGGGGTTGAAACCTGGTTTTCATCCAGCAAAGATGTCTCTATGATATTATGGAGATTCATACTCCATACTAGTCGAAGGCCAAATTTTCAGGCATTTTCAAACATCAAATGAGCTGTTTCTGTACATTTGCACCTTGTTAGTCTCATTTCTTGCTTCTCCTCTTTTTCATTTCCTTGCACCCCGGGTGCAGCCCAAGAGTTATGTTCTAAGATCACCTTCAAGTCCACAGAGAAAGGTTAGCGATATTCTCTTGATTAAGGTTTCATCAGATCATTCCTTCTATTTATGGTAGTCAAGCTGTGAACAAGCCTAGGGAAATCCAAATCACTGAAACGGTGTCTTTTAAATATATGTGTGCATGTGTGTGTGTAAAAAATAACCTCATTTAGACTTAACACTAGTTCTGACAAGGTAATAAATATCTCAGATGATCCTACACATACCTTCATGAGATCCTCAAAGTTTTAGGAGAGGTTGTCAAGAATGGATTGCTGTTCACACCATTTTTATTTCTTTCACAAGCATTGGGTTCCAGTTTGGAATCTAGAGACAATGGCAGCTGATGGCTTCCATGCCATGCTTAGGATTTTAATCCAAACTTTAATTGAGTTATCCTTAAGGTCATTCTAGTATAGGTTCTTGTTGGATAGATAATTGAGGCTGAATATACACTTGCCGTATAATACATTTTGAGCTGCATTATATGGCCCATACAATGAAGTCGAATGTAGTTCAAACTGTATTGTATGGTCAGTGTAGAACCAGTCATACCATGGACTAACATTGAGAGTGGATATATGGTTTCTCATTGACAGGGAATCCACAGGCTATCACTGAACAAACTCCATCAGGAGGACAAATTTCACAAAGTTACTACTGAACTTTAAAAAAAATGAAATTTCAAGATAAATATTTTCAATTTGAAGACTCCAGTTTTGGGAGGGAATGCATAGAATTTCAGGGCAAAGCCAGCATTTCCGTATTGAAATCTCACTCTGGATTTTACACTTCCTTAACCTGGGGACAAAATAATGTGTGAAACAATCCTCTCTCAAAAGTAGTCAGTCAGACGAGTCTGAATGCATCGTCCAAGACTACATATCTCATCAGGAAAATAAAATCAAGAGGGTTGGTTCAGCTGTTCCAATGAACTGCTTTTTTTTTTTAGGGATCAATACCCATTTAACTCAGATGAGCCTTCTCATTCCATATTGCACCACAGCAATTGATTTCATTGAGGAGAAATAGATTACCTTCTTAAATTGATGAAGCATCCATTAAAGGGTGAGAACCAGGGATGATTGTTCTTTTAATGGACATCAGCCAAGAAGCCATATTTTAGTGTCCCAACTCCTGTTGGGAATTGTTGCCATCTGTTGCTTGCAGATAGGATTCTTGGGGAAACATATTCTATTCCCCACACATATATAAATGCATGGCTGCTTCCCTGAAAGTGTTGTCACAAGTAGCATCAGTTTGTGTGCATGTGTGGTTTGGAATTTGGGTTGTGGTGGATTTTCACGACATTTCCAACACCATAACTAAATGTGTAAATCTTTTCTCCCTCTGAAGACACAGTATCAGATGAAAGGATCCTTGTCTTCTGCACCTTATTACAGACGATTGCTATTAGTTCTCCTAATACATAGAAAATTCTAACTATTCCTCCTTCAAGATCATGGATTGAAGTGCCATGATATCGCCTCTATCCAATGGCCATGCTTTTACTCTGTGAAGCTGTGTTGTAGAGTTGATATATTAATCTGTTGTGATTGTTATGTATTTTATATTGTTGTATTTTATACTGTGTATTTCATACCACTCTATTTTATTGCATGTTGTTGGGCTTGGTCCCCATGTGAGCCATCTGAGTCCCCTCGAGGATATGGGGCAGGATATAAAAATAAAGTTGTTGTTGTTGTTGTTAATTTTATACAGATAATAATAATAACCATAACTGCAATATACCTACCCTTGAAGACTTGGATATTTAGACAAGCCTTTGAGAATGTCTAACCCAATGGTCTGCACAGCACTTTTATCCCATTCCCTTGTTTGTTAGCTACAACTTTCCTTTCTTCTTGTTTACAGTTGGCCATGTTTTTACGACAGATGACACTATAGGTCATTGGTGCTGTTCTGAGTTCAAATTTTTGTTTATATATTAGTGGTTTTATTTTGTATTGCATTGTGTGTTTATTTTATGCATTGTTTTAGGCATTGTTGTTGTTGTTTGGAATATATTTGTAGAATGCTGTTGAATTGAAAACTCCAGGATTCCTCGCTGATGGCTTTGCTTGCAAGGGAATTTACATCTGGAGAAGGTGCCATTGTGCTGTAGTGGTTTGAGTGTTGGACTAAACACCAAGACCAGTGTTTAAACTATTACTTGGCAATGGAACCCACTGGGTGAACTTGATCAAGTCAGAATCTCAGTGTCAAAGAAAAGCAATGGAAAATATATTCTGCCAAGAAAACTCTGCGATGGGATTGCTTTAGGGTTGCCAAGGTCAGGAACACAACAAGAACATATGGAGGGCAATCCTTCCTACCTTTTGTTGATAGAATGCTAGCAATAATCCCTAAGGTTCATTTGGCAGGTGAAGGTAGCTTCACACAATTATTATCTTGAAGTGGACAAAGACCAATGTGTTAATAGGCCCATTGTAAACATTGCTGCATAACAAATCAACATTTAAGTATATCTCATTATTTCAATGGGTCTACTCTCTCTGAGACTAACAATTGGACTCGGGGAGGGAGGTCCCTCGAGGATTCCCCAACTAGACAATAGAAGTTTTCTAGAATAACTTTCAAATAGAAACAAAATGGATGAAGTTAACTTTAATATGTCCCAGCAAGACACTGTTTTGAATTTTATTGGTTGTCCCAAATAGAGCAAAGCATGGGATTTGCCTATGTATGTTGATCAACAGTTAATTCAATGGATTTGGTCTGCTTAGGACTACTCAAAAGGTTATTAGCTGATGTTCATAGCCATCAAACAGTTCCGAGTAGTAAGAGGATGCTCAACAGCATTACAGAATGCCTTTGCGTTCTATTCACATTACTATCCCTCTTTGTTTGTTTCTTTCCTTGCATGTAAAGCCAGAGCTTGTTCCTCAGCAGGTGGTAAGCATGGTGTCAGTGCAGCTGTCCCTTGTAAAGCTCATAGTAGAAAAGGATTTGATAGGAGACTCCAGGGGATGGAGCCAACAAAAAGATGAAGAATCAGAGTCAGCCAAAGGTCACTCCGGCCAACCCAAATACAAAAACAGGTGGTTGTTACCATTGTCATTGTTTAAACAAGGAGGACAGAGAATGTGTGTGCTTTCTCCCCTCTTCAGACCTCTTTTACTTAGCTACTAGTACTCACACATGCACACACAGCCTCTCTACTGAGTTTGTATTGGCAAAACTGGCCACAAGAGATGCGAGGTGAGTGTCACAGGTCACTCAGCAGGGAGAGGAAACACTGTCATTAAAAAGGCCAGCAAGTACACCGGAGAGAAGGAAGGCAGCTGTCGCAACAGAACTGTTTAAGAACATTTCAGCTAAATCAATTTTGTTCCTAAGAAATCTAATATCCCTTTGGGTTATTGCAGGCCAACTTAGATCAAAAGAATTCAGTGCCTATATTCTCCAGAAGAATGAATTTTAGCTTCTCATGTTTCCAAGAAGCCACAACATCTATCTTCTGATGCTTATGGCATGAAACAAGGGGCTGTCTTCATCTTTTCATGTCTAATTGTCAAAATTACATTGTGGAAGGGATATATTTCTACTCAGAAATATCAAAGTCAGCCCTTCATGTTAACTCGTGTTAGGGACACGATTTGTGAAAAATCACAAATAAAAATAGTCCTAGATTATTTTTAGCTAAGAGAACACCTCGTCAATAATCTCCAGGTCCTCCAGTGTAACTCTGTGGGAAAGTTGACTACTGAGTTGCAACGGAAGACCTACAAATGCCCAGAAAAGTGTCCCCTTTAGGAATCTCCATGTTTTCCAGTTCAGATCTATGGTCAACTTGCAGTTCTGGTTTTAATTGAATATTAGGATTTTTTTTCACACAAGTGATGCAAACCAGCATTTAAGCAATGGGACTAGTATAGTATTGATAGCTAGCTACTGATGAGTTTTTGCTGTCAATAGCAGGGGGTGAGTTAATCATAAGAAGGGAACAAACAGACATTGAGATGTGTTCAACATTGTGTGATGGTCCTGCTTCTGTGTTGGTTTGCTTCCTCCATGCAATAAAGTTGGGTTGAATTCACTCATTTATCCTTTACTTTCCACCCCATTCAACTCAAGATGGACCAGACTGCTCTTGTCTTTTCCATTTTTGTCCCAACAATCATACTCCCAGGAGAGGCATCTCTTCATAGGATCTGCACCCATGAAATTCTCCTCCTCTTTCCTTCTCCCTGATCCTCATCTCTTTTCCAGACCATCCATATATATATATATATACACACACACACACACACACGCACGCACGCACGCACGCACGCACGCACGCACACACATATATACATACAGAGAGAGGGGGGTTAATATTTAGATTTTAAGCTTATCTGCTGCTGGAACTACAAAGTTATTTTAGCAACGCGAACAATGCAGAATTGTGTTTGATGAGACATCATCATTCTTTCATAGAGAAAACTATAGACTCTAAAACTGCCATGATTGACTGCCAACTCCCATGATTCTATAGCATTTAGTCATAACCATTAAAGTGGTGTCGAACTACATTAATTCTACAGTGCAGATGCACCTTTACTGTTGTGTTTGTTTAGAGAAAAGTCATTGGTGACATTTCTCAAAGACTGGAAACTCTTTCAAGACCTTTTCAGCAATGCAAAGGAAAAAATGACTTGGTATCTTTTGGTTTTGGCAATAAGTGATTTTATTAGAGAAAAAGAGAAATGGTATTAATGCTAGAAAGTCAAGGATGAATAATTACGTAACAGGTATAACTGCAGAAAAGATGGATCGAAGTCATTCTTGTCTTGATTTCTCTTCTTTTCTTTCTTTCCCCTTTCTTTTTCTTTGTGATCTTTTAGTGCAATGTTAAAAACTTTAATTAAAAAGTGTGAACCATAGAAACATTACCTCATTCATAGGCATGAGGATCTGTATTTTCCAAAAATGGAAAGAGAGGCAAATACTACCAACTAACAGTAACATCCCTCTTTACATCAACAACCAAAGAAGAAAATTCTAAATGGAATCAGCCTTCTTTAAATTATTCAGATAGCTATGGTAGAGGTCACTGCAGGACACTGTCTTTGGAGATGCCTAGAACTGGCTGCAGCATGTTCTGGTTAATGGGGGCAGGAGGGATGATTCTACCCATTCAGTAAATGAAAACAAGCATATCTACATCTACAAATTGAAAATGCTATTCTCATACATGTCCATGTCCCTGCTTAAAGTTCCAGTTAAGTTCCAGCCACATTCAGTAAACAACACCAAAAATGGGAATGTTTTCCTTTTCTGTTGCTTTTAAAAAACAAAATATAGTCGCATCTCATTTGTTAAACTGCAAAGAGTTACAGAGAAACTTCAGATGGCACTGGAAATTGTTTAGATGGAAAGAAAGAGCAGAGATGGAGCTTTAAAAAATAAAGATATTATGCTTCAAGGGTTTAAAAACATATCCCTCTTAAAAACAAAAGAAGGGAGATTGGCAAACCTAAATTGGATCAATGTTGTTGCTTGTGTTCTTTCTTATGACCCAGGGCATTGTTCCAGAACTGCAAATTTCAGACAGCCAAAACTCACAGGGCAAGAGAAAAAAACACCTTATTCTCTAAAATATTCCCAAATTCCCACAAAGTGATTCATAAATAGGAGCGATGACAGCCAGCATGATGCAGCCCTGGACTGGGCAATGTTTGAAGGTGTGGGTGTCATTTTGTGCTCTCCTAGATCTTGGTGTCAATCCAAATTTTATTTATCTTCTTGGGCATACAGAAACATTTATCTTTTTCTCTCCATTGCATGAGATGGTAGGCTTCTTTGTGTGATAGGATGGTAGGTATTTGCACAGAATCAGAAGTGCCATATGGATTCTACTTTCAGCAAACTGGACAAAGAAGAAACTGCACACTTCCCTCCCCAAGCCATTTCTCCTCCGTCCCCCAAGAAATGACTCCCATTCCCTTTCAAGCCAATTCTCTTCATTTCTCAACTTGGGAGATAGAGGACAAACAGAGCCCCCCCCCCCCCCATCCCAAATCATTTCTCCTTCATCCCTCATCTGGAGACAAAGGAGAAATTGTGTCCCTTTTTCTAAAGAAGGAAGGACAAGTGACATCGTTTTCCACCTGACAGAAGGGCACTGCTTCTCCTTCTTTCTTTAGAAAATCTTTTTTTATATAATGCACACCTCAAAATTGAGGTGCACATTACATTTGATGGTACGTTAGACTCAAGTAAATACAGATATGCTTTTGCAAAAATGAAATAAACTGGGAAACCCTTGGGCTGCAAATGGCAGAACTGCTCTTCACATACGCTACCAAAACAATTTGACCTTGTGGGTCCTTGAGAATAACAAAAACAGCCCTGGGGTTCACAATTTTCCCATCCTTGCATTGCAGTTTCATAGTGAAGGGACAAGACAATATGCATAAAATCTTTGGAGCAGTGACCCTTCAATGCAACATTACTCTGCAGGGGCTGCCTAGTGTTTCTGGCCTGGAAGAAACCCACGGAAGGCCAGTTGCCCTCCATATCCATGGTTCTGCATCCACAGATCCAACTAAACATGGCTTCAAAATGCTTTAAAAATAATCTCACAATACTTAACTTTAAGAATGTATCCATCAGATAATCTTTGAAGGAACATCTATGCATGTGCAGCTATATGGGCATAGATGATTTCAAACCCTTATCATACAAGGGTACTGTTTTTGTATCCTTAAAAAGTGCTACTTTGTCGACTTCTATGACATTATGTCCCATGAATCTTCAGGACTGGTTGGAAATGCAATGAACATGAGGATGTAATAAGCACTCTGCCAGATTACAGCAAATATCTTTGGGTGTGGCTGGGGGCTGGGGCAGGGGGCAGGGGGTAGGAAACTCAGGCTTTATGTTTCTATTAGTGTCTCAATGCTAGAAATTGTAAATACATTCATTAGATGTACTGATGGACCATTGTATCTGTACAATGAATTGTACTTGGTGGTTGATTGATTTACTGCTGTATTAACTCTTGTTTTATTGTCTTACTGTTTTTTATTTTTTTTTGTATATTGTTCAATGTATTTATGCTGTTTTTGTAAATTGTGCTAGTTGGGCCTTGCCCCATGTGAGCCGCCTCGAGTCCCCGTGGGGAGATGGTGGCAGGGTATAAATAAAGTTTATTATTATTATTATTATTATTATTATTATTATTATTATTATTATTATTATTTTATTATGACACAGCAAACAAGATAGATATGCTGGATTTCATATCACAAAATCACAAGTCGAACACTTCCCAAGTGTCTAGGACTGTGTGATGTATTTTCAGATGATGCGTGCAGATCCCAGCAGGGTGGTCTTTTGCAGCTGGCAGATCGTAATTTTGTCAATGTCTATTGTTTCCAAATGCCGGCTGAGATCTTTTGGCACGGCACCCAGTATGCCGATCACCACCGGGACCACCTGCACTGGTTTCTGCCAGAGTCTTTGAAGTTCAATCTTGAGGTCCTGATAGCGGCTGAGTTTTTCCTGTTGTTTTTCATCAATGCAACTGTCACCTGGGATGGCAACATCAATGATCCAAACCTTTTTCTTTTCCACAACTGTGATGTCTGGTGTGTTGTGTTCAAGAACTTTGTCAGTCTGGATTCGGAAGTCCCACAGTATCTTTGCATGTTCATTTTCCAATACTTTTTATTATCTGTAGGCTTCTGCATCCATGGCTTCCACCATCCACAGCGTGAAAACATTAAAAATATGTTGGAGTGGATTCTGGTGTATATTTCCAAGGATTCTGGAATTTTTCAGCGATAATAAATGTATGGAAATACATACATACATTTGAAAAAGATAACAGCCCAAAATCTGTATATATCAGAAATACGTGTACAAGTAGGACTGTATACATTTTGAAAGAAATGCATGTAAAATATGCTTAAATTCTATGCAGGGAACTTTATATTGAATTGGGACAGGACAAAAATATCATTAGTAGTTTGTGAAACAGAACAAAACCAAGATAGATAAACTTCCACATCCCTGATCTCTGTTATTTGCCATCTCAATTAGATTTCTGGACTGTTGCTTTTAAAGACATGTCTGAAGATGGGAAAAATGTCTTGAATTAATATTCAGCATTAGCTAAACCCTTTGGATTTCCTGACACAATTTGCATTTGCTCACAGCAGCCAAAGCCCCAAGAGAACCAAAGATATCAACAGCAAAACAAACACTTTGATATGTTAAAAATAAAAGTTTTGTGGGGAGGGGGAGGAAGTTTCCTTTCACCTTTGCTGTAATGTAACATAAGAAGACGAGATCCATTCCCCCATTGCATTCCTAAAGTAGCTGCAGCTACCGCTGTAAAATGAGCATTTAAATGGAGCGCAAAGCAAAAACTGGTTTTCAACAACAAAATAATGAGCGCAATCTAATAGCTCTTCCTCTTTTGCTGTTATTTCTGAATTTTTCTCATATGCCACAAAGAGAAAATGAATGCACATTCCCACATATATTGTTTAATCTGTAGAAAATAATGATGTGCAAGAATATACAGATCCATATCTGTCTGCTCATATACAGTGTTTCGCTAACAGGCATGGGTAAACATTAAAGCACTTTAGGGCAATTAGCATAGAAACTCTGTGTATAAATACAGCGTAGCCTATTTGTCTCTTGGTCACAGTAAATTTCCAAGCAGGCACACAGGAGAAAGAGGTGGCATCGTGCCTCATTTAAGTGTGAAAATAATGGTGCTTTAACCTGGTGTGGTAAGGAGGAAAAACGACAATGAGACTGTTCCTGGCCTCATGTATACAAGATATAGATGAGTCACAAGAAGGAAGGATAACTAGAGTTAAGATCTTCTTATGATAGGAATATCTTAAGCCAGTGGTTCTCAACCTGAGGCCCCCAGATGTTTTTGGCCTACAACTCCCAGAAATCCCTGCCAGTTTACCAGCTGTTAGAATTTCTGGGACTCGAAGGCCAAAAACATCTGGGGACCCCAAGTTGGCAACCACTGTTTTATTAGATCTTTAACCTACTCTCCCAAAGAGTGGTTGATGTGATCCTACATCATTGTTATAAAATGTAAACCTACATCTACATAGGCCACTTAATGTGGCACATGGAATCCTGTTTGAGCCCGCTGGATGGCCAGCCTTAAGTTGCTTTATTATCATCAAAGTGGCAGCCACAGATCTCCAAAGAGCTTCCAGTTGTCACTTGGCACATTTTCCCTTGCCATCAAAGGTGTCTGTGTAACTTGAGGTTGGAAAGGGCGGGAGGCAATCCTCCTCTCCTCTCCAAGTTGTGCCAGATGCCTTTGATGACATTAGCAAAAGTGCAGTGTGATGACCAGGAGCTCTTCAGAGTTCCATAGCTGCCACTACTTCAACTACAAAAAAATGACAAAGGTAAATGCCATCACGTTTTCCCCATGTTGTAGAGTGCAGAATGACAGTGCTGGCTCCTATGAACAGAGGGACCATCTCTGAATAGGAACTACCCATTTGTTCACAGCTTACTTACTTATTTACTTACTTACTTAGGTGACCCCTCATAGTTCGAGGATGATGGTCCTCCATTTCTTGGAAGACGCCTGTGCGTGTTGTTTTTTTTAATGTGTGGAGGTTGGTGCACGGCCGGTCAACACACAGTCTTCACCGATTGAGGTCCCAGCAGTGGTGTGAATAACACGACGAGAGTGGCTTCTCAGTCTGTTGCAGCCTTCTTCCGCCTTCACAGCCATTGTAACATGTACCATGTTATCCTCCGCCTGTTCCGCCGTTGAGGTCTTTGGGTCTTCGGATTGTACTTGGTCTGGAACCTCCTCTGTGGCCACTCCTGGGAGTGTGTGACTCCCGTGATTGTGCCTTTAGGTTAATTGGAACACGCAAGCCCCCTCACCACTCTGTCACGTTGAGGAATCTCCAGAACATTCCCTTGTCTCCTTATGTGGGGCAAAATGGTATCAAGAAATCTTGCCTGGAGTTGCGGGGAAGAAGTCCCCATGTGTCATGTAAATGCAATGGAGTGGATTCTCCCCTACTTTGCCCTATATCTCCTGTGTAGATGTCCCATGTTACATGGCAGTTGTGCTATGCCACTTTTTGGCTGAAATCTGCATACCTTCCAACTGTCCTAATTTGGCATGGGTAGTCTTAATTATTCTTATTGTCCTGTAATGCCAATGAACCAAATATTACATTGAAAGCACTGACAAATTCGAGTAGATGTCACCTAAGAATGTGTAAACCCACATACTTAGGATCTTGTTGGTTAGTCCCAACTAGAATCAACTCATTGTTCATATGTTGAAAAGAAAGTCAACACGTAGGCAAATCCTATAGATTCAATGTCCTTACTCCACTCAGACCTTACAGTGAGATAAATTTAATTGTCAATCTAAATGTCTCTGCTTTAGTTGAGATTAGCAATAAGATTTAGAGCTTTTCTACACTGGCCATACATCATGCATCATGTCAGAAATCACTCCTGAATGTTCACGTGATGCTCAGGGACTTCTGCTCCATTACACAGGTCAAACCAGTTAGGAGAAATCAGGAAATGAGCCTTTAGGTGAATTTCAACATTTTACATTTTTTAAGCTCAGCTTAAACATCTATGAAATGGAATACATCAATTGAGCAATGGCTGCAAGAGTACAAATGGCATATGAAAGGGAACTTACATGAGTGTATGGCACTATTACAATTCTGGCTCCTGAGTGTGTTTTGATTTGCAAATTACTTTTCATTCTATGAATAAGTAAACATTTCAATTTTGTTGTGAATATAGCCCTCCTCCCTACATAAACTTCAAATAAATCCAAATGGATTTGAATTTGAAGCCAGACTTGATGGATGGTAGAAAAGCCTCCCTTGCAACTAGGCCATCAAGTAGCAAAACCTGACAATATTATTTTAAGTAAGGTTTCTAGAGACCCCCTTCCCATGCTGCCATCATGAAAGCAACTGGGAAATATCAATTGTTTGGATCAAGAAGAGAAAATAATACTGGATTCTCATTGACATCCGCCTCAGATTCACTCATGGTATGGCCCCAGATTTATGTGCAATGTGACAGGCCTGATCAAACAGTCTGAAACCAAGGGAAACAATCCTCAGGAAAACCCAAGCTCCATGTCATAAGCACGAGAGCTGTAGGAAAGCGACAGGAAGCCAGCCTATGTAGTCTGCCGCTCTTGAGCACTGACAGATTGATTTCTGATCTGGGCAGTTGAGTTGGGAATTGTATCTGTGATAATAATGGGATCAGTCAGAGGGAAGCAATTTTTAAAAGACTTGCCTGCAGGCCAGAGGGTAAGCCCCAAGGGGGAAAATAAGCCATACTGACTTTCAACACCAGCATGGCTGACAATGATTGGCATTACAGGGGATACAGGAATTGGTTGTTGAAGCAAACATAGGGAGGACAGGACATAGCAGGGGTGTCAATCTATGTAAATTTTGTTCTGGCAGGGAAGATTGAACCATTTCACCTCATTTCCCCCTCTTTGTTGCAAGGTAGTAATTGAAATCTGCAGTTTTGGAGGACTATTTGTGGTTTGTAATTTAGTCTATGCAGAAAAATGCACAGTTTTGGCACATAAAACTAGCTTCCTACCCCCAAAACTTACATTTTTGACAGGGATGACAAGTCATAGAGCAGAGCTTCCTTAGAGGATCTCATATTCCAGTGTCATGTTTGGGAGGCAGCCTTTCTTAGCCTAGTCTCAGACCTATGCACCCAAACCTGCACCTTGAAGTGAAGCAAACTTGGAAATTATGTATTTGGTAGAAAACTAATTGTATGGATAAATTGTGTGAGTTTAAAACCAGTAATGTGAAGGAAAGTGATGGATTCATTATCTGGGTTGAGAATGGCTGTGGTTGTACCAGATCCACAACAAAAAGGTACCATGGCCAAACACTGGATTTCTTTGCAGAATTTGTTTCAAGAGGGATTGTCCTCGCCATCCTCTGAGATTGAGGGATCATGACTTACCAGTCACCCAGTGGGGTTCCATGGCCAAATGGGGATTTAAATCCTGGTCTCCCACTATCTAGTGTCTAACAATCAAACAATTACTCACTCTTGTTTTCATTTTCATTGTATTACCATACTCTTTTCAACTAATTTTAATAAGTTTACAGTCTGCTTGGAATGGCTTTGAAATGTTGCTGGCAGTTTAATTCCAATTTAATGCTGATCTTTTTTCTGTTTAAGCTATATTGCATTTTAATCTGTAAGCTGCTTGGGTCCCTTTTTTAGGGGTCACCAAAAGTAGAGGCTGATTTGGTTTCATTCTTCTCCTCTCTCCTCCTCTTCCTCTTCCATCTCCACTTGCACTTACTTCTCCGAAACTAACAAAATGAAGTTCAACAGGGACAAATGCAAGATATTCCACTTAGGCAGAAAAAATGGAATGCAAAGATACAGAATGGGGGACGTCTGGCTAGACAGCAGTACATGTGAAAAAGACCTTGGAGTCCTCGTGGACAAGTTAAACATGAGCCAGCAATGTGATGTGGCTGCTAAGAAAGCCAATGGGATTCTGGCCTGCATCAATAGGGGTATAGCGTCTAGATCCAGGGAAGTCCTGCTCCCCCTCTATTCTGCCTTGGTCAGACCACACCTGGAATACTGTGTCCAATTCTGGGCACCGCAGTTGAAGGGAGATGTTGACAAGCTGGAAAGTGTCCAGAGGAGGGCGACTAAAATGATTAAGGGTCTGGAGAACAAGCCCTATGAGGAGCAGCTTAAAGAGCTGGGCATGTTTAGCTGCAGAAGAGAAGAGGAGACATGATAGCCATGTACAAATATGTGAGGGGAAGTCATAGGGAGGAAGGAGCAAGCTTGTTTTCTGCTGCCCTGAAGACTAGGACGCGGAACAACGGCTTCAAACTTCAGGAAAGGAGATTCCACCTGAACATCAGGAAGAACTTCCTCACTGTGAGAGCCGTTCAGCAGTGGAACTCTCTGCCCCAGACTGTGGTGGAGGCTCCTTCTTTGGAAGCTTTTAAACAGAGGCTGGATGGCCATCTGTCGGGGGTGCTTTGAATGCGATTTCCTGCTTCTTGGCAGGGGGTTGGACTGGATGGCCCATGAGGTCTCTTCCAACTCTACTATTCTATGATTCCCTTCTCCTTCATCTCTTTCCTACTCCTCCTCTTTCTTCATCTCAGTCTCCTCCTTCTCCATCTCCATCTTCTCCACTTCTATCTTGTCTTCTTCCTCTTTCTTTCCAGGGAATTTGAATAGAGATATTAAAACCAAGTAATGGTGATTGCTGCTGTGCTGAAGTGGGAAAGGGAGTACATTGCTCCCTTGCAATGTAGGTAAAGACCTTCTTACACTAACACAAAAGGTTTGTCAAACTGAAGATTTTTAAGGAAAGTTCTTTTAAGAAGTTGCATTGTTTTAATTTGGACTGTTTTGAATTGTTTTTCACCCTTCTAAGTGTTTGTTTTAAATTGCCTTTATATTGTTAACAGTTTAAATCTATTTTAATGTTGAGCTTTTGTATATCTTTAATACTATTGTAATTGTTTTAATTTGTGAACTGCCTTAACTTCCAGTCTTGTGATAAGCTCTCAAAATCCTCCCAACCACCATAGCCACTATCATTGTTAACTGAAGGACTCTTCTACTTTGTGTCTTCAAAAACAATTTTTTCAAACTCCATCCTTTTCCAGACATTGGAATCAACCCACAGAAACTGCTTTTGTGCTGTATGTCCATTGCAAATTTTGTAGGTTTCAAGGGAATGATTCATATTCAAAAAAAAGTAGTTGGGTGTGAAGAGAAAGAAAATTATCAAAACAGCTGTCTAGTGAGACAACTCACTGAATTTTTTTTTTCTTATTTAATCAAAACTATTTATGACATGTTCCAAAAGAGCATATTTCTGCATAATGCCCGCACTTGGTACCATGTGTGTGACATCTTGCAGTTCCCTCACGTGTATCCACAATGTCACTGGCATCCCACTATTCATGAAAGAGAGAAAAGAAAACAACTGTACTTGGGTGGGGGGGACAGAAAACCAAAGGTCAACCTCTGATTCCTCTCCACAGCTCATTAGAAACAAGAGAACATTTCTTAACAGTTTTACAATGCAGAACAAATAGCTCATTAACCTCAAACAGAGCTGTCCATGCGCTGTGTGTTAGTGTATTCCAAAGTCATAATGACTGACATGACAAGTGGGTTACTCTGGACAGATTTGCATCACACCTTGGCTACTCTTTTGTCAACAGGCATGCTGTTCTGCAACAGAAGGACCGATCAAATGTGGCATCAGAACAAAATGTCTGCATTGATATGGACGGGTTGTCACAGAATGAAGTAGCTTTAAAGCACAAAATGTCCTCAGCCATCATCTAGTCCATCTCCTACTCAGGGCAAGAATGTTACTGTCAAAGACTGCCTGTTCTCTTCTAACATCCCTCTAGTACAGACGTGCTTCCTTTTCAAACCACAGTGATATATCCACTAATTTCATTCACTCATTTCAATTATACATCCTTTGCTAGTGATTCCCAAACACTAGTCCTCCAAGTGTTTTTAACTTCAGCTGCTTTGTCCAATGATCACTGATCCTGGGAAATGAAGTTCAAAACACCTGGAAGACCAGAGTTTGGGAAACACTATAATTATTTTACACTGTGTATTGTGCATTACTCAAAGACATTGGGTTATTGACACCCATGGCACATTGTTGCTAGTTTCCAGGCCTAATATTATTTGGTCACTCTTCTCTGGACACAATTCAATTTGTCAACATTCTTCTTGAATATTGTGGAGTCCAGAATTGGACACAGTATTCCAGATGAGATCTGGCCAAAGCAGAATAGAGTGGTGCTATTATTTCCCTTGATCTAGACACTGTAATCTTATTGATTACAGTGTCTAGTGATACAGCCTAGTATTAACTTGGTTAGCTGCCACATCACATGGTTGATCCACATTTAGTAGGCTTGTGTAATTCAGCTGGAAGGCAATCGTTTTTAGTATCCAAATTTCATTGGGCAACCACATCCATTTTTGTGAGCCTCACAAAATCGTTTAATGGAAATATCTGTTTACAGCGAGGAAGCCGAAAGATCTGGAAAGATCCGGCCAATTGGTGGCAATGGGTTACTTACAAGGCTCTCTTTCCATTTCTGGGATCCTTTCCTTTCTTCCTTTCAAAGGAGTCTGGGTTTGATCAACAGGGTTAAGGAAGCATCCTTCCTGTGGCCCTTTCCTTTCTTGCCTTCAAGGTAGTCTGGGTTTCAGTAGTGGGTTTAAGGAAGCATCCTTCATGGTTTGAAAATATTATTCTTATTTAATTTTGCAGTCCTTACTTTGAAAGTAGCTGTTATACTCCAGAAACTTTGTTTTTGTGGCTGTCGCAAACTATGTTGAATTTGTTGAGACTGATATTATATATACAACTATAGAAAAATGTGCTTCTCGATGTCCTGAAAAAAACAAAGTTTTGCAGTTTAATAATTTTTCCCATGTTTTTATGATAGAACCAATCAGAAAATGACATTTATAACCCAAGAACAAAAATTATGTTATATAGTATTACAGTAGAGTCTCACTTATCCAAGCCTCGCTTATCCAAGTTTCTGGATAATCCAAGCCATTTTTGTAGTCAATGTTTTCAATATATCATGATATTTTGGTGCTAAATTCGTAAATACAGTAATTACAACATACCATTCCTGCGTATTGAACTGCTTTTTCTGTCAAATTTGTGGTATAACATGATGTTTTGGTGCTTAATTTGTAAAATCATAACCTAATTGGATGTTTAATAGGCTTTTCCTTAATCCCTCCTTATTATCCAAGATATTCGCTTATACAAGCTTCTGCCGGCCCGTTTAGCTTGGATAAGTGAGACTCCACTGTACATTTAAATTTAGCCCTATGTTATAAATCCTTATAGTTGTTGTTATTGTTATTGTGTGACTTCAGATAATGTCTAACTTAGATGATGCTAGAGAACATGTCCAATTCTGGGCACCACAATTGACGAGAGATGTTGACAAGCTGGAAAGCGTCCAGAGGAGGGCAACTAAAATGATCAAAGGTCTGGAGAACAAGCCCTATGAGGAGCAGCTTAAAGAACTGGGCATGTTTAGCCTTCAGAAGAGAAGGCTGAGAGGAGACATGATAGCCATGTACAAATACGTGAAGGGAAGTCATAGGGAGGAGGGAGCAAGCTTGTTTTCTGCTGCCCTGCAGACTAGGACACGGAACAATGGCTTCAAACTACAGGAAAGGAGATTCCACCTGAACATTAGGAAGAACTTCCTCACTGTGAGGGCTGTTCGGCAGTGGAACTCTCTGCCCCAGACTGTGGTGAAGGCTCCTTCTTTGGAGGCTTTTAAGCAGAGGCTGGATGGCCATCTGTCGGGGGTGCTTTGAACGTGATTTCCTGCTACTTGGCAGGGGGTTGGACTGGATGGCCCATGAGGTCTCCTCCAACTCTACTATTCTATGATTCTATGATTCTATGAACATATCATGGTATCTTCTTGGCAAGGTTTATTCACAGGAAGTTAGCCTTTGCCTTCCTCTGAAGCTGAAACAGTTTGACTCTCCAAAGTCTTTCCAGTGGATTCACATGATTGTTATTGTTATTATTGTTATTGTGTTTATGTTTACATTTATTTATACACCACTTTTTGACTCCACAAAGGAGATTCAAAGCAGCTTACATTAAAAGCACTTCAATACAACTTTAAATCTACAAATCTACAAACATTAAAACAGAATTAAATATCAATGGTATTAAAAGATTCACAGTTAAAATTCATAAAAACTTATGAAAAACATATTCAAAGCTAAACTCACAGCAGCCAGTGCCTTGATTCGAACTATGAGTCCTAATCTAACACTCAAACCACAATATCACATTACCTCTCATTCAGTTCTTGTTAGGATGCTGTTTTCTTTCTAATTGCACAATTTGATATTCTATTCACACATATTACATTGCATCAGTAACCCCTACATTTGTGTTTTGCATTGCTGTCAGGGACGTAGTTTTAGGGGTTTTTTTACGTTGTTATTTTATTTTATTTTATTAATACAATAAACCTCTGTTTAGGGGCCTGCCTTTTTCCATACATTATTTCTCTCCATTTTCTGGCTTTGCTAAACAGTATACGTTCATTGGAGTTAATAAATCACCATTTATTTCCAACTGTTATTTCCAGAACAGAGTTATTACTCAATCTATCTCTCCCGACAGCTGTTCCCAACTAACCATGAGATTTCTGTGTATTCATAATGCTATTTATCACCATACCTGTCTTAAATATTAGTGCAGAACTGCAAGCCTCTGCTAAAAGCTTAACGTTTAATCTGTCTGGGAGGTATGTAGATTCTGACTTCTCATATAAAGTGGTATTATGGGAATTTTGCTGCTTATTGGATGTATGACATTCTCTCTTTCTTTGGCAGATTCAAGGTTGTTAACACACTGAACAAGAGGAAAGGAAACTAGAAAGCATTATGCAATAAGTAGTCAGATCATACATTACCTGTTGAATTGGTATATGAATGCAGATTAACCCCAAAGACACTTCTTCTCTTAGAGTTGCTAGCAAATTCAGATTTTACAGGTATAAACACATATTTCTGGTTTCTAATCTCTTGCAGTGCTCAAAATACAAGTTTGATATGCAAATAGCTGACAGGACAATTGTGCATATTGGGAATGTAACTAAACCATGGAATTCACTGCCACAGGATACTTTAATTAGCTATGTTTATGGATAATACAAGTGAAATGTAAAGGGCCGGGCTGTGGCGCAGCTGGTTAGTAACCAGCTGCAATAAATCACTACTGACCGAGAGGTCATGAGTTCGAAGCCCGGGTCGGGTTAACCTCCCGACCATTAAATAGCCCGGCTTGCTGTTGACCTATGCAGCCCCGAAAGACAGTTGCACCTGTCAATTAGGGAAATTTAGGCACGCTTTATGCTGGAGGCTAATTTAACTAATTTACAACATCATAAAACTGCCAGCAAAACACGAGGAATGGAATGAGGAAGTACAGCCACTAGTGGACAGTGAAGCAACAGCTCCCCCTGTGGCCGGAATCGTGAAGCTGGAAAAAAATATCAAAAATGTCTCTGTGTCTTTCTATATATGTTGTTTGTCTGTTGACATTGAATGTTTGCCATATATGTGTTCATTGTAATCCACCCTGAGTCCCCTTCGGGGTGAGAAGGGCGGAATATAAATACTGTAAATAAATAAATAAATAAATAAATAAATATCAGGTATAATTGCATGTCTTTCCCTCTCTACGCTCTTTATTTGTGCATGCTGGGATATTATTACCATTTAAAGACCAAGAGAGGAGATGGGGCAATTATGAAGCAGATGCTTGTTAGCAGCTTGTGGTGGTTGGTTGATGCCATTTTCCCAAACCTTTCCTCCCCGGACATTAAATGGTCATGCATTGGGCACTTTGACCCCAGCTTGGCAAAGAAAGAATAAAGCAGTCATTGCAGATGAAGGTGTTGACTATCTACATCCACCACAGTCATTAAAAGACTTTCTTGTTGATGATGTGTGCTTTCAAGTCATTTACAATGTATGGCGATCTTAAGGTGATACAATCACAGAGCTTTCTGGGGCTGAGATTATATGACATGCCCAAGGTCAAGTGTTCTCTATGGCTGAGAGAGGAATATAACCCTGGTCCCCAGCGTCATAGCCCATTTTTATATGAGACACTTAGAAGAACCGAACATTAAGAGGGCAAGATTGTTTCTTTAGTTCTTTTGTTGACAACTGGTTGGAATGAACCACCAAAAATGTCTGATCTTAATGAGCAATTGTCTATCAAAATTTCCTTTACACATGAATGCACTCATTAGATTTCTTAAAGGGACTTTGACTATTTCCTCCATGAAAGCACTATTGAATGTAGTGCCCAAAATAAGGCAAATGTAACTACAGTAGAGTCTCACTTATCCAAGCCTCACTTATCCAAGTTCCTGGATTATCCAAGCAATTTTTGTAGTTAAAGTTTTCAATATATTTTGGTGCTAAATTCATAAATACAGTAATTACAACATAACATTACTGCGTATTGAACTGCTTTTCCTGTCAAATTTGTTTTGGTGCTTAATTTGTAAAATCATAACCTAATTTGATGTTTAATAGGCTTTTCCTTGATCCCTCCTTATTATCCAAGATATTCACTTATCCAAGCTTCTGCTGGCCCGTTTAGCTTGGATAAGTGAGACTCTACTGTATTTACAATATATAAAAATATAAAAATTGGAATATGAAATATATATGAGGAGAAGGCTGTCAGTTGCTGAATTTGAAAGCCATCCATTAAAGGCACCCTGCTGCTACATAAAAGACAAGGAAAGCTGCTTGATGTTTGATTGACCAGCATGTTTATATCCTTTCTAAGGCAGAAAGCCCAAGCCAGTCATAAGGTTAATGAACCACAACATCTGTCTAATCAAATCCATTGGTCAATAAACAAAATAGCCCATCTGACTCCCATTCTAAACTGCAACTATAAAACTTTCAAGGCACAGAGCTTATTTCTCCTTCCCAATGCAATAAATGGTTTTGAATATTTACAAGAACAGCCTTCCAAGGTACAAAACTGAGGAACATACACTTTCCTGCTAGCAGTTTGGGTTTATGAAAGCCTAGAGATCAGGTTGATGTCACATGGAATTTGCAAGAGGAAGAAGCAACTTGTCATGTTGGATGTCTCATTCTGGTCAGCTCATTGATTCTGTTACAGCAGCTACAAACTGCCACCATGGTTTTAGCAAAACGCTCTCACCACGTGTTAAATTGAAATGAGTAATGTGCACTAATGGAACTGTGACAGAATTGGTCTGATTCTGTTTAAGATGAGTTCTTGGTAGCACTACAGCTCACAAATTCTGAACCTCATCACCTCAAGCATCTCAACTTCTTCCCTCCCATCAGCACTTGTAACTTTCTGGAATTATTGAGCCCCATGGGACTATGGGACACCATGGGACATCTAGTTCCACACAGTGGAGATTGGTACCTCAAATGGCATCAAGGTTTCATCGCCCACCTGAGTCTAAATAAATAATCTCCCAGTCTTGACTTACCAGGCAACTGCCAAGGCAGATGATGAGATTTGTTTTTCTGTCAGTAGGCAATCTGACTGTTCCATCAGAGATTGCTCACAAAAGGGGGCTGGAAATCTCAGTTTGCTACATCCAGAACAACATAACAACAGATTGTCATTGCTTGCAGCAGCTGCTGCCTGGTTAAACTAGGTTGATAAGGTTGGGTTAGGAGACACGCTTAGTTAAATAAATATACTTCCCAGACAGTTAAGTAGCTCATCTAGAATCTTGGTCTTTTTCTTTAAAAAGTATCACACACAAAAATCTTCAAAGGAAAAAAGGATACAAAACTAAGGCTTGAGCTGCATCTACGCAATGGTTCCATCTCTCCACAAAGGCATCATACTTGACTGCTTTAAATGCTCCGGGCAATGTTAAATAGCAACAATTAAAGACAGTTTGAGAGGTAATAATTAATTATCTCCCCAATAAATCAATTTCTTAGTGAATCAGAAAGGGAAATGCATTTGTACATTACCCGCTTAAAAAATCGTACTGAAGAAAGGAGAATGGCAGGCCATTGTAAAGTAAATGGGCTATGCAATCCTGATTACAATGAAATTAAGCAGTGATATATATATATATATATATATACACACACACACACACACACACACACACACACACACACACATATATACATACATACACTCCAAGAAACCTTGGTACAGACAATCCCATGATTTTTTTAAAAAAAGACAGAAAAATATTAACATAAAGTGGATCCTGGAAAATTAATAACTGCTATGCAGCCTTGTTCAGAATTTATTTTGTTTTTGTTTTTTCACTCATCTGCTGAGATTTGGCAGAGGGAAGATGTTCACTTTACCAAATATTTGCATTATATTGCATTCTGCTGGTGCTTCTAAATGTCCTTTGTTTGAATAAAGCATTCTGATACTTCCCCTTTTTTCTTTGAGCCTCAGTTTTGAGAGAAAGTCAGAACATTAATAGTAAAACTAATCATTAGTGGTGTGCAAAAGTTCATATTAAGATCATTTGTCGTATCTAATTCATAAGATTTGTATATGCGAACAGATATTAAGAAACACAGAAGGGCATCCACGCAGAAACTTCAGAATTGAAACACTTCTCTAATATTTTAGTTAAAATTCTGTAATACTCGGAAGCTTCTCAAAGTCAGTTTCATTTTCAGCGCGAGTGAGGTGAAGTCAAAGAGGCCCATTCCTCTTTAATAACAATGATTATTATTATTATTATTATTATTATTATTATTATTATTATTATTATTATTATCTTATCTGCCTCTCTCCATGGCTTGAGGCAGGTTACAGAACAATTAAAACACATAAGCACTGCAAAAATAGTGCAAATACACATATTAAAACATACCTCTATAAAAGGTACACACCAAAACGTATCTCTATAAAATACACAAAACAGAGATTAAACAAAGGGCATGCATTTAAAGTTAAATTAAGAAATTAAGAAAAGACAGGCTGCCTCTCACCAGCAGTTGGGTGGGATGAGCTGAGTGAACTGAGAAAGAGACTGAGAGAGCACAGAATTCTGAGAAATGTAGTTTAGGAAGGTGAGTTCTATGGCTGAGACTTCAAAAGGCCCTGCCCTAAACTACATTTCCCAGAATTCTGTTCAGCATCAAAAAGCCCCATTGAGGATAGGGAAGACATTATTGAATCTGCAAAGAGGACTAACTGATATTTTAATACTAGTAAGATCTGTGTTGTACTGGGAGGAAAATCCTAAATTCTATAGGTTAATATGTTGTGTTGGGTGTCATATAGAGATAGCTGTTGTGGCTTTAAAAAGCACTTTGAAATTTCAAAAATCAGATGTATGAATCTTTCTGAAACTTGGGGGAGAGGGGTGATTCCCTGCTATCTTGTGTCATTGTATAAAAAATTCAAAGTGATAGCTCTTGTAGTTTTTTTTAAATTAAAAATATTGTTTTAAAAATGTTGAAAATTCCCCAAAATTTTGTGAATGAGTACAACCGTCTCAAATATGATGGGCTAACAGTGGCAAATGTTTCATGCCAATAGCTCTAACAATGAGGGAGAAAAGAGTCTATGAAGTTTCCCCACTAGGACAATTAATGAAAAGTATTGAAGAAGTAGTTAACTCATTGTAGTTACGATACAGGCCCCGTCCAATTTTAGAAATACTTTAGAAACAATTTCCCACCCCACCCCCTAATTTCGCGATTAGTTTCGAAACATTTTTTTATTGATCGCACAAGTTTACTAATCATGCATGATAACATCTTTGTTCTTGCTTCCCTTCTTTTTGTTTGCTGTTCCTACCCTTAGCTTTCTTTGCCCACACAACCCATTAAATCCTTTTAGTGTGATCATCCATTGATTTAGAGATGTTATGGTGCACAATGAAAACCTGCTAGATCTCCTTCCATTTTAAGGCCAATTGAGTTCAATGGACCCGTGCCAAGGTACTGTATGTGTGCTTAGGTTTTCACTATATGAACTGAAAATCTGTAAGTCTATAGTTGAAGTGTCACCACTGGTGCAGAATTCATTAGATTACTTTGCAGAATTACCTCTCTCTTAGCTTCGACCTTCCTGTCTTCAATAAAATGATAGGATCATCCATGATATCATATTTCCCATTTATATGTATGGTTGTGAAAGATAAACAGTGAAAAAACTGGTAGAAAGGCAATTCATTTGTAATGTGAGGTTGAAATAAAGATCTGTTCATACTATGAACATTTTTAGAGGCAAATAAATGGTTCATTGAGCAAATCAAATTCTCCCTAGAAGCATCAATGACTAAGAGTTGAACCTATAGTGACAAGACATGACTCCTTGAGGAAATAAAGTGGAAAGCAATAGAAAAACATAGAGACTGCATTACAGGTTGATAGACTCAATCAAGAAAGCCATGGCTCTGCCTTTGCAGGACCTGAACAGGGCAGTTCATAACCAAGAGTCTCGGAGGTCATAAGGTTGCCATAATGACCGGATGGCATAAGGTTGTTATATGATCAGATGGCATATAACAAAAGAACAAAATACCTTTCTCATATATTTTATTTCCATCTTCCAGGGCTGCCACCAAATTTGCTCCCCCCCCCTTTCTTTTATTGGTTTGAGTCTAAGTTTTAGAGGAATTATGCTGTTAAAAGTGCAGAGCCTATTTTGGAGGCAAGATTCAGCACCTTAGGCACCCGCTAGATTTAAATCTCGAGCGGATTCTCTGACCCATGGACTCTGGAGCCACCAATCATCCTTGTTTTAGAGTGTAAGACAGCGATGGTCAAATCTCTTTGGCTCAGACCTGGAAGCAGTCGTCATGGTCTGTGAATTTCCTTGATTGTTACTTACAAGACTAATGACAGAAAGGCAGATGCTTAATGTCCAGGTACATAAAAAGAGAAAACTGCAGTTAAGAGCCTATTGTGAACAGCTCAGCTTCCCATCACTTTCGATTCTTTATGGCCACTTTATAGCTCACCTGTGTCTGTGGAGATGTATTTTTTTTTAAAAAAGGGGGCTGAACGAGTCAAATAAGGCCAGAACACATCTCCACTCATGTTAATGGGCCTGCTTATTCATCCCCTCTCATGGAACAACAAAGCAAACTGTGCATGTCCCCATTTATACTGCCAATGTCTTATTGAGCTTGATAAGGCTGATTCCTCGTTCTTCCACTCTTGTTGCCCCGTTGGAATAAAGCCCTTTGAAACCAATTAATAGTTGACCTACATAGTAATGTACTTATTTCCATGTCCCTCCTTTGCTTCGTACCATAGCAGGGATTTTGCATTGCCAGAAAAAGAATGTGAGTGATCATTGAAGCTTGAATTAAAATTTTCAGATTTAACACGATTACTGTCTTTGGTAATAGCTTTAAAAGCAAACCTTACAGTACAAGATTTAGAAAGACTACGCTACAACCCAGCCCCATATGCTTTCTGGTCTCTCAGTCATTGTTGTTTTAGTAATGGGACTCATCCTATAGCTCTTCTATATGTCCCACTAGTTTGGTTATTGAGTGGACAGACAAGGACCAAGATCCTGCACCATGCATACATAGCCATCTACACTGTTATATAACATCCAGATTATCTGCTTTGAACTAGATTATATGGCAGTGCAGACTCATACAACCCAGTTCAAAGCAGATAATGTGGAATATTTATTTTGGTAATTTGGCTTATATGGCAGTGTAGAAGGGGCCATTGTAGAACATTCAAGCTGCAAGAACATAGTTGGACATGTGTTGGGTGTTCCTGGCCTCCTTGAAACACTAAATATCCATATTGAGCAGCAAGAAAGTAGGTTCTCAATGCAAAATTGTCATTGTGCAGAGGAGGTAATGAATATCCCCCCTCCCAATCACTACAAAAGGACATAGAATGTATATGTTGGACTTATGCCTACATATGTTACCAACCAAATGCCAATTCCTGTCAACATTATTTTAACTCTAGGTGTAATTAACACATGAAGTGGGAAGCAAGATTATGCCTGTTGACTCTATTCCTTAGTCCATGAAGTTGTCAGATTGTCTGCATAACACTTATCTATTTACACAAGTATAGATATGTGACATTTATTCATCTATTCATTGTTTACTGTTAGAATGAGAGTGACTGCTGACAGAGTAGAAAAAGTTTGTAGTGGTTTAATGCTGGTGGAGTGGAAGGTTCTACCAGCATTCTTTACATGAAGGTCTAGGAGGGTGACAGCTGCTAGGAAATGGCATGGTAAAAGTCTCCTGGATCTTCTGAGACAATTAGTGGTCATGCAGTCCAGTGGTTAGAGCTGTAACTGATACTATCTGGCAGCCATTGAAAAGCCTTGGAAATTTGTCCTACAAAAAGGTGTTGAATGCCTCCTTGTGCAAAATTTTTAAAAGCCCTAATGCTAATGCAGGAGTGATAAAATAACATTACTGTGGATCATGGATTCCACTTTTGTGTTCTTCGAATTTTTGGCACAATTTTCAGGGCATTTTCCTCTGTACATTGCACCAACGCATTTGCCAAATACATGAACACATACATACTCCTTGCCCCCATACTTCCCATTCCCAAATCCATTTTTGCCATGTGCTACTTAACATGGCAACATAAAGTGACATGATGTCCAGCTACCATTTGACCTGGGATATGGCAAAAATATATGTGGTTGCCAATGGATGCCCTCAGTCCATGCGGAGTTGGAGAGATCCACCTAAATCTCCATTCACACACACACACCTGGGTTATGCTACCCTTGTGTTATCTTCAGTGCTCATCTTCCCCAAACATATGGGTGAAGTGCAGCTAAATTAAAAGTTAGACACTAGCTCTTTCACCAGCTCTTCTTCTCCTCATACCACCTTTGACAGAAATTCAGCTTTCTTTGTGGTCTTATTTACATTTTCCCCCTTCAGCCCCAGATGCAATTTTTGGACGAGTGCATGCTGATCTTATTTTCACTTTGCACCACCCTGAAGCTCATTTACCCTTCCTAATATTCCCCGTGAATTATTCTTGTGACATTTGTGTGTTAGGAGAAATGAATAGTCATTGTCAACAACTCTTCCTAACTCAACAGCAGCATGATACCCGTCATTCCCAATTAACACCTTTCCTCATGCCGGGCAGTTATTAATATTAAAAGGGAAAAAAGGCAGCTCACCTTTTCATTAAAACTTTACCAAGCCAATTGCACATGGAGAGATATAGGGTGACATTTCAGATTTGATTAAAATGAACCATCTATTTCACAAATGAGCTTGCTCATGCTGCCTGATATCTCTCTCACACACCTACACAAACTTAGCTACACAAAAATATTTATATGGGTTCAGAAATACTCAGAAACGATCTAGAATGCCCATTTGGAAATATGACAATGTTGCATAATACTGCAACTCTGCCTCCTTTTCTTCCTCCTTTCCCTTCTCATTCATTTATTTATGTATATTCCACCATTTCCCCAGCCCACTCAAGATGGCTTTTCGCAATAGCAACATGGTAAAAGATCTGGAAACCACGCCTTACGAGGAAGGGCTTAGGGAGCTGAGTAGTTTTAACTTGGAGAAAAGAAAGTTGAGAGAGGACATGATAGCCCTGTTTAAATATTTGAAAGGATTGAAAATATTGAGGAGAGAGCCAGGTTGTTTGCTATTGCTCAGACACTAGGACACAGAGCAATGAATTCAAACTTCAGGAAAATAGGTTTTGCCTAAACAATAACAAGAACCTGGTGGAAATAGCCCTTCAACAATGCCATCTTGGAGGCCGGTGGAGAGTCCCTCACCTGAGTTTTTAAAATGGACCAGATGGCCATCTGTTAGGAGTGCCTTGACTAGATACAGCATAGGCTCAGTCTGAATGGTAATTGTGGTCTACTCAAATTATATGACTCTACAATTCTAGTTTGTTTTGTCTTACAGAAAACCTAAAGTGAACATATCATGGTGTTTTCTTGACAAGGTTTGTTCTTGTCAGATAAATTGAAGTTTGCTCCAGGCAAGATAGAGGTGCTCCTGATCAATTAAAGACAGATTGGGAATGCATATTTAGAGTGTTTTAGACAGGGTTCTCCTAAAAATGTAGAATTGCAGAATGGGGTAGCCCTGGATTCAGTTTTGAGCCTGAAGACACAGGTTTCAGGAGTGACAAGGAATGCATTTACACAGTTATAACTAATATGCCAACTGTGTCAATTCTTGCAGAAGTCAGATCTGGCCACAATGAATTAACTATGGCCATCCCTGAGCAGGACCTGAGCGGGACTATTGATAACAAGGTGTCTTGGAGGCCTCTCATTTATAGGGTTGCCTTGAGTCAATGATGTATTTCAAAAATTACCCCAAACAACCACAGGCAAATAAAAATGATTGTGCTAACCCAAAAAATTTTCTTTTTCTTTTCCTGCTGCCTTCAACTTTACCTGGCATTTTCTGACATTTTCACATCGGAAAGCATTTAACAAAACCCCAGAACATTGCTTCTGCACTAAATCTGAAAAACAATGTTACATTTTAAGACTAATTGCATCAGATTCAAACTTTGATGCCTAGGTCAATGAGAAATGAAAAGACAGTAGAAATAGGGATTTATCCAAACTCCTAGACTTCTATGGGACATTTCATTGAGGGTCCCAATCCCAGCAAAAACAGATGTGTGTGAGGAAGAAACCGAGTTACAGTGCCCTTAACTAGTGGTGCTTTCCACTTTATTTTGCTTTCTTCTGACTACAATTCAATTGTTTGGATCGGATTAACAAATCTTAGAATGAAACAAGTTTAAAAGATTGGTATGTTGGGAGCACGGTGATACATCAGAATGAGCAGAGAGATCGATGATGTAACACAGTCTAGTGATTCTTACCGCTCTATCATGATTGTACATTTAGTGCTGTAGAAAGAAATTGATAAAATTGCTCTGGTTTACAAAGGAAGTTTTTTTCCCCCTATCTCCCTTTTATTTCCAAAGCGAGCTTTGCTAATATCTTAGCCAACAAATATCAGCAACCTGTAGTTGGGTTGTTGTCATAGTAACTCTCCCCTCCCTCCAACTCTCCCCTCCAACAATACAAGCACACTTTTAAAAACTTTTTATTTAATAACAGTGTGAACTGGCTCTTAGAGCTTTAAGAAAACATAACCTACTGGGGAGTAAATTACAAGGCACTGCATTCTGATACACTTCCTGTCTTCTCTACCATTTAGCTCCTTTGCCAGAACATGTGCTTTCACCTAAAAGCAGCAATTTGGATTCGCTTTGCCCTTTTGTACCACCCGCTGCTATACACCCCCCTGTGTAATACAACAGGTATGTGGCAGGTAGTTAGGGAAAACTAAAGGGATGAGGATTAAGGGTTTGGGAACACCTCCCTTTTATGGATGGAACAGTGGGGAAACCCCACTCTCCCCCAGCATGAGCAATGCACTTGTATTAAATTACCCTATTTGTTTCTACCTTGCAAATAAATCTCCGCTGTAGTGCCCATTGACTAATGCAGAATTGGTATTTGTAAAGTATGTAAGTAGCGTGACAAAATGTAGGGAAGTGGTCCCCCCTACTTTACTTTTAGGTCTGCAAAGGGCAAATTAAAGCTTCCCATGGAGAATGAATATCCAAGGACTTTTTTCCTTTTAAAATCCCCTTCAAAATAATGAAATATTCAAGGAGGTGGAGAAATTGCTTGAGACAAAAGGCAACAAGATTGCAGCAGTCCCAATTTGTGTGGATAAGCTGTAGCTTCACCTTAAAGTTTTAGAAAATACTAGGAAAGTGAAAGATGGCTTGCCAATGAATTCCATCATGATGAAACACGACAGTAGGTTTCCCCTGATGTTAAGTCCAGTCGTGACCGACTCTGTGGGTTGGTGCTCATCTCCATTTCTAAGTCGAAGAGCCAGCGTTGTCCATAGACACCTCCAAGGTCATGTGGCCGACATGACTGCATGGAGCACCGTTACCTTCCCGCTGGAGCGGTACCTATTGATCTACTCACATTTGCATGTTTTTGAACTGCTAGGTTGGCAGGAGCTGGGGCTAACAGTAGGCGCTCATTCCACTCCCGGGATTTGAACCTGGGACCTTTTGGTCCGTAAGTTTAGCAGCTCAGCACTTTAACACACTGTGCCACCAGGGGCCCCATACACGACACTGCAGTGTAGTGGTTTGAGTGTTAGACTATGACTCTGGAGACCAGGGTTCAAATACCCAGTGAGCCCCGAATATCCATTGGGTGACCCTGGGCAAGTCACACAATCCCAGCCCCAGAAAACCCTTTGATATATTCACCTTAGAGTTGCCATGAGTCAGAAATGATTTGAAGGCACACAATAACAGCAAGAAGACACATTACAGGTTTCAATAGGGGTGAAGCTGGATGTTGGAATTACTGGCAGATGTATCAGAATCCACATTACATTTGTGTGCTTTTGAGATGAACTTCAAAGGGTCAAGCGTGCAAAGTTTCCAGCTATTCCCTCTAGTTCTAGCCTATGTCTATGTCACATACAGTCACATTCATTCATTGCCCTGCTCCTGCAGGCCATATGTGATCATTGAGGCAGGTTATTATAAGGGAAGTGGAGAAAGGTAACTCAAGCCATTTCATGAAAGACGAAGGGAGGTACAGGGACAAGGTCTCAGCCAATTTAAAAGTCATTAGACTGAGCTCACAGTCCAGTTGAGGAGGGCAAAAAGGAGTAAAACGAGGAGATATTGGCAAGTCCATGGGATCTACAAGCAACCCCTAAGCAGTGAGAGCATTACTGGTTGGAGAGACAGAACAGCATCTCCTCAATAACATGGCCATTCATTGGTTATTAGCATACCACCAATGGTGGGCTGGGCACCATATTTCGTCCTGCTCAGTCCTCAGTTCCTGTCCTGTCTCTTGGCCATGAGTTCCTACATTTTAAGCTTACCTCTGATTGTTGTTGTTTATTCGTTCAGTTGCTTTCGACTCTTTGTGACCTCATGGACCAGCTCACACCAGAGCTCCCTGTTGCCTGTGGTCACCCCCAGCTCCTTCATGGTCAAACCAGTCACTTCAAGGATACCATCCATCCATTTTGCCCTTGGTCAGCCCCTCTTCCTTTTTCCTTCCATTTTCCTCAGCATCATTGTCTTCTCCAAGTTTTCTTATCTTCTTATGATGTGGCCAAAGTACTTCATCTTTGCCTCTAATATCCTTCCCTCCAGTGAGCAGTCGGGCATTATTTCCTGAAGGATGGACTGGTTGGATCTTCTTGCTGTCCAAGGCACTCTCAGGATTTTTCTCCAACACTACAGTTCAAAAGCGTATATCTTCAGCCTTCCTTATGGCCCAGCTCTTGAATGATAAATTCTGCAAATAGAATTCATATTCTTTTTACAAAGTACCCTAGGAAAAAAATGTTCCTTATGTGAAGAGACCACCAGGGCCATCCAGCCCATTTTGTCACATAGGAATAGAAAAACAATGTTCTGAGAGTTTAAAAACTTTCAGAAAAGAAAACTCCACCAGATTCCAAGGCAGCATATTCCACGGTTGAGCAGCTTTTACCATTAAAAGTTCTTTCTAATATTTAGGTGGAATCTCTTTTCCTTTAGTTTCAATCCATTGGTTCATGTACTAGTCCTTGGAGCAGAAAAAAACAAGCTTGCACTATCTTCTAAATGACATCATTTCAAATATTTAAACATGGCTATCATGTCCATCCCCTTTTGACCTTCTTTTCTCCAAGCAAAACATACCCAGCTTCTTAAGCTGCTCCCCACAAGGTGTGGTTTCCAGATCTTTTACTATTTTGACTCCCAGCTTGTTAGTATCCTTCTTTAATTGTGCTCAAAAGTGGACACAGTATTCCAGGTGAAGTCTGACCAAACCAGGATACAATCTACTTCCCTGGTCTTAGGGACTCACCCAGCACTCAGGAGAAAAATGAGAAAGACAGCAATAGACAGCAAAGACATTATTCGGCTTTCACACTTCTTTTTTATCCTTTATTTTCCTCTTCATTCTCCCTCTCCTAAACCTGGCTGCTGTCAGCTTGGTTCCCCAGGGACTTCAGTTTACGAAGATTAAGATTTAATCTCCCCTGGAAGAAAATGTCCACCCCAGACCTTTAGCACACGATGGCCTCATCTGGAGCCCTGTCAGAAGCTAAATAATAATAAGGATTTGCATGTCTGCATTCACATTCTGCGAGCCAGCATGGTGTAATGCTTTAAGCGTTGGCCTATGACTATGGTTCAAATCACTGCTCAGCCATGGAAACCTACTGAGTGAGCTTGGGAAAGTCATGCTCTCTGACCCTCAGAGGAAAGCAAAGGCAAACCCTCTCTGAACAATCTTGCAAAGAAATTCGTGTGATATGGATACCTTAGGGCAGGGGTCCTCAAACTTTTTAAGCCGAGGGCCGGTCCACAATCCTTCAGACTGTTGAGGGGCCAGATTATCATTTGGAAAAAAAAATACAAACAAATTCTGATGCACACTGCACATGTCTTATTTGTAGTGCAAAAACAACAACAAGAAGAAGAACAACAATGAAAGAACAATACAATATTTAAAAATAAAAATAATTTTAACCAACATACATTTATCAGGATTTCAATGGAAAGTGTGCTCCTGCTTCTGGCCAATGAGATAGTCAAGTTAATTAGGGTTGTAGTTGTTGTTGCGGTTGTTGTTGTTGTGTGCCTTCAAGTCATTTCAGACTTTGGGCGAGCCTAAGTCTAAAATGTATTTATTATTTATTTATTTACTGCATTTATTTACTACATTTGTATCACACCCTTCTCACCCCAAAGGGGACTCAGAGTGGCTTACAAATTATATGTACATACAATATATTATATTATTAGCATAGCACAATATTAGCTATATATTACTTTATTGAACTATACCACTATTCTGTAATATTATTAGTAATATTATATGTAATATAGAATATATAATTAATATTATTATATGGTATTATTATTAGTGTTATATTGTATTACATTATAATATTATTATCAATATTATATGTATATACAATATATTATATTATAAAACTGAGGGCGGGGGCCAGGTAAATGACCTCGGAGGGCCGCATCCGGCCCCCGGGCCTTAGTTTGGGGACCCCTGCCTTAGGGTTTCCATAAGTCAGAAGTGAAGACATACATAAAGAGCATCACGATTTCTTATTTGCTTCACTATAATTCCTTTTAGTCAGCTGAAACAAAATAAGAATAATACTCAGCCCTATTTCTGGCTTGGTCCAATTTCACTGCTTCCTTTTTGGTTCCTGAAAAAACCCATTAAATCAACATAATACTTAAATAGAAGGATTCCAGTCTCAAGAGGCAAGCAGGGACCAGTCCCACAGCATGAAGTATATCAGAGGAGGAGTTGAAGAATGAAGAGAATAACAAAATGCATTTACACCATGATAAACTGCTAGATGCCAACATTTGCCACCCTAGACTGCTTTACCTAGAATCCCATTATCATCACTAATAATGGGGATTGTCACATATTTTGAAATCTCAAGGTTTAGCCATGCATACAAACAGCAGGTTTAACTTGTGTAATAATAGCTAAAGAGTCACTGCAAGCATGTTTATAATCTGGGAACACAGTGATACACACACAGTTGGAAACCACCAATGTGATTTAGATCTAAGAAGCACACCTTGGAGCATCTATGCAAACTGCTGGATGCCCTGCTGTGCCACTCAGGGCTTGGTTGTGGGATTGTGCGATGCTTGGATCCCCAGGGGGTGGGGAGTAGTGCAGCACCATTTGCTCTGGCGTATTGATATCCTAGGTAGGGATAAATTAGAATTTGATTTCAGTCTCACACACACATTCCCTCTCTCACTTAGTAGGGGTGGAGAGTTGAGTATTTTTACACATTTTATTATGGAAAGAACTTGAGCTTTTCTTTCGTTTTTTAAAAATGGAGCCAGATAAATTTACCTTCTGGGCTACAAGAGTTATTTCTGGATGACACCATCCAGGCTACAAAGCTCAGGTTTCCACAGTCAACACACTATCTCACAATCTGATGCTGTCATCTTGACAGCTGGCATAATTATGGCATGAACACTGAAATTGTAAGAGGGGTAAAATGGCAACAGTAGTGGGCGGAAATTGGAAGAAGCCATCACTTGAGAAACTCTGTTTATGAATTGCAACACCTATGATTCCATAGCAGTTAAACTAGTCTCAAACTGTATTAACTCTACAGTGTAGATGCACCCTAGGCATCTATTGATCGAAGGAAAGCTCCTCAACATGGAAGATGGAGTGACAGCACACCCACCCCCCCTCCATGGCTGGAGTCAAGCAGAGCCTCCAAAATGCTGGAAATGATATGGACAAAACTGCCTTTACCTCTGTTTGTGTTGTCTGTCCTTGTTAATTGTATAATTGGCACTGAATATTTTCCATATATGTGTGTTCTGTAAGCCACTCTGAGTCCCTTTCAGGTTGAGAAGGGTGAGATATAAATACTGTAAATAAATAAATAATAAATAAATAAACTCTTTGAGACTGCACCAAAAACAATTGCATAAATATATATGGAAACATGTGTTTAAAAAGTGCATGCCCATTTCCATGTGGATGGAAACCCCTCACAAAACCTTCCAATTGATACAAAGTGAGGAGGGGATGTAAATGCAGAAGGGCCTCAGAGAACTGCAATAAAATTAATATTACCACCCCACATTCAATGTAGAATTATTTTTGCTCAGTCTTCTTGCTTCACATTGCATAATGTTCAGACCAATTCCAATTTTGTTTGGCTGAAGAGTTCACTTTCATGAGCTGCCTAGTTTCAGTCTATTTCCTCTTGCTCTGGTATTTTAACTAAATTAAGGGTGAAGTGCATGTTTGCTTTGGAGATGAATAATTAGGTCTTTCTCCACTTATTAAGAGAGGATTATGACTCTTCAGCACCAATATGTAACCACTTAATACAGGTAATTGCTTAGCTCTTTGGGCAGAAAACTCAAGCTTTAAATTCATATCTTTAAAAAAATCAGTATCACACTGTCCTATCCAATCTGCCTAAAAAAGATAGATTATATTTTCCACTTAATATTTAAGAAAATACATTATTGAGCTGAGATTGGGATTTGGGGCAAAATATATCAGATAAATGTAGATTAAACTCTGATCTGAAGAATCCTGGACTGAGAAGAATTCTGCAGCTTAAGATTGATTTTGTGAAAATTCACACAGCAGTACTGCATAAAATACAGAATTTTCTATGCATTAGTCAATATTTTCTATACAAAAAATCTGTTTTGTCAACAAAAAGGGCTGGATATTTACAAAATGTGTACACAATAGGTTTTCAACAAAGTAAATCTTGTGCAGTTTTGAAGACTTTCTCATAATGGGGAAACGTTGCTCAAAATACTTGTTGCTTCTTCAAGAAGAAAACTAGCTAACTGCATTCTTGTATGCAATGAGCAAAAAGAGACATTACATGAACTTAACAAACATTACACCTCCACAGATCACCATAAAATTCCAACCTATGTGCTGAGCATATCTGCAGCATATTTTGGGGAATGAGGAGAGCAGGCCTGTAGCGAGGGGGGGGGGGTTAGGGGTTCAACCCCCCCCCCCCAAATTTTTCAGGTTATTAAAAAAAACTGGTTTACTCATGAATTTTAACTGGTTAACCAAATCCCCATGCTAAGTCTATGAGACACAAAACATTAAGAGTCCCTCCAGGCACTATTTCAAGCAGATATTGACAGGTTTGTAGCGGGGAGGGGTGTGTGCTAGGGGTTAACCCCCCCCCCCCGAAATTTTCAAAACCCCTCCCGAAATTTTTTTCTGGCTACGGCCCTGGAGGAGAGCATATATTTTTTAAAGAAATGACGGATTTTTAATAGTGTTTAGAAATCCTGAGACCAGTGGTTCTCAACCTATGGATCCCCAGGTGTTTTTGCCTACAACTCCCAGAAATCCCAGCCAGTTTACCAGTTGTTACGGTTTCTGGGAGTTGAAAGCCAAAATACCTGGGGACCCAGAGGTTGAGAAATACTGCCCTGAGATGAATCTTGGAGTGTCAAGAATGTTCACTGTTTGGGACTTATTTTGTGCAAGATTTGCATGTGGTTGTTTTGTATAGAAATCAGTATTTTCTGTGTAAAAGTATTTCAAATATTATTTTCTGTGCAGAAAATGTTTTCTGCACAAATGGGCTGTATCTGCTATCCTATCAAATCAAGTGGTAGCTTAAAGGTAGTCATAAACAATTGTGCACTATTAGACTTATGGAATTCCACTCACTTTATTGAAAAGGAGATACTTGTTGAACTCTGCTTACAAACCATAAACTAGATATCTTTATTGCACAAGGGCCCAAAAAGTACAACTATGCATGTGAGGGAACGTACACATATTTATTATACTAGTAGCATTCATTAGAATGCATTAGTTACTTCTGGAATGACTGTTATTGTTTCTTTTTAAAATAAAAATCCTTTCATTGAGGGATAGGTCCAAGAAGGCCCAAGAGCTGTGAAAACAGCTTCAGGATATATGGCAAATAAAGTGGCTAAGAATGTTGCTAGTCTCTTTTAAACCCTTTTGGCAGTTTTCTTATTTCCTCAGATGTTTTGCCAGAGGAGAAATAACCAAATTTGCTTTGAATTTTGCTTCTGTCAAAACTCAGTAGCAACCTGGAGATGCACTGAACCCTTGGGAAACCTTCTCCAGGATAAAGCTGAAATTGACTTGAGTTCAAGACTCATTTAATGAAATGAAGCCTATTTTTGAGTGGACATATAGAGGCTTTCAGGGTTCGTGAATATTTGAACGAGTTTCTTCTGACATTCTTCAGATGCATTGTGAGCCAAAAGATCCATCATTTTATTACTGTACTTGTAATCCACAAATTGAAGGTTGAGCAACTTATTTCGGAAAACAAGGGGAATATACTGTGGCGTGAACTGACCTCTAGTGTCATTATCACATGTTGGAATAACTTAGAGTGGAGGTGGGTTTTTTTAATTCAGCAAATAGTCATTTCCCCCACAAACAATGTATGAATACACAATAAAAGAATGTTTTCTGTGAGAAAATGCTGTTTGATGGACAGTGACCTACTATAGTCAAAAGTCCTTGAAAAAAACAAAAACAAAAATAGATTGAGTTATTCCACCGACCTCTTTTGCCCTAAAGTCTCTCCCAAATTCTTCAAAACAACCCCTCAAATGACTTTTTGGCCAGATGACTTTGTGTTTCCAGGCTGGGTTTTAGCTACCAGCATCTCACAATACAATACACAAACCTTTGAACATCCTCCTTAATACGATAATGATATGAACCATGTCCCTTTGAAAAGGCCATAACCTCCAGCATCTTTAGGTACACTTAGGAAATACTTTTGTTTAAAGACCTTGAGGATTCCCTATCACTTACTATGTTGACCAGAATGGGAAACTATAACAGGCTGGGGGTGTGCTCCTGGGAACCTCCAGAGACTACACAGAGAGTAAAAATGCCAAACAATTATATTAAAAAGTGTTTGTGATTCCACGTCTGAAATACAGGTTCAGTTCGATGATAACAACACAGAGACTAGAAGGCAAGTTCTTCTTGTTGTTGACTACCAGAAGAGGGAACTAGGAAGTTCAGGACAGATTGAGGGCTATAAAAATAGCATTGGGAAAGAGTATATAGCTTCATGTCTGCACTTTGCCCAACTCTGTTATATGTCAAGTTGGATCATCAACCACTTGTCAACATTGATATCAAGTGACTTTCTATGTATTTATAAAAAGTCAACCAGGAGGCTTGTGTGGAAGATAACGACTGCAGCTTCTCCAAGCTTATGTGTTCTCCCTTATAAACAACATTGGACATCTTGATCATACTCTGATGTTGCTCCAGGTGAAATGTTGGATGGTTAAGTAAGAAACGTCTGGGAGTCATGGTGAGAAAATATCAATGGTAGACTTCTAGAATCACCATCAAGAGTTAATTGGCAATATCTGAGACCTGGACTGTAGAGCAGTAGGACCTGTGGGTAGGATATTGGTGGCTTTTTGTGATTCTCTTGAAGCATCCAGTGAAGTTGAGAAGCCAGATGGATGCAAAGAGAAGATCCCCCTCTGCATCTTTGAGGATATTGGTTGAGAGTCCAGAGAGGGAGTAAAATTCCTCCCCAAGATTTTCCACATTTTGTCTCCCTTTGAGGATTTCAATGTTTTAACAATATTGTTGCTACAACTCATTCCACTTCGTTTTCCCATTTTTATGTCTACTTGTGGTTATAAAATTGCATTTTTGTAAAAAAAAATCTAAAATATATGTAGAATTGTGATAGTGAACAATTGTATAAATTAAGTGTGCCAACAAAATGCGAACGAATGGGGAAGATGATTAAAATATGCAATAATTTCAATATGAGAACAAAACCAAAAGTCCTTACAACACAATATGATAAAGGACAGAGTGAAAAAGTAGGTGGGATTTAGAGAAAGTCAACACCATTGGATTTCACATCCCTATTCAAAACTCATAATGACTGATGTGAGAATAAATGAAATCTTGACAGAGTGTTGGACTAGAATGGTAATGATGTTTTAAAGTGACTTTCAGCGATCTGGAGACAATTAGGGGGAAAAGGCTGATTTTACTAACAAAAATGAATGTATACTATGCATCTGTGACTGTCATTTCTCAGTAGACTTTGTGTGTCATTTTTAAACTATTCCTGGCACCAAGTCCAGTAAGCCTGGGATAGACTCCATTTGAAACCTTAGAAAACCACTTGATGTACTGTAGAGAACAGTGAAGTCGATAGATCAATGGTTCGACTTAGTCTACAGAAACCTCCTGTGTTCCTTATGTCAAGTCCTAGATCCATAAAACAAGGGGAGAGATGTCTCTGAATGAATGTATGTGCTAAAATAAAGGCGTGGTGGGGGGGAGGAAAGAAAGAAAGAAAGAAAGAAAGAAAGAAAGAAAGAAAGAAAGAAAGAAAGAAAGAAAGGGAAAGAGAGAATGCATTCATTTGATGAGACAGTCTCATACTAAGACAGATCAGTCAGGTTATAATTAGCTCTAATTGGTATTCCCACAAGCTGTAATGCTCTTTATATTGCAGCCAAGTGACAATCACATTAACAAAAAAAAAGTTGAAAAGAGAGTGGGGAAGAAAGGTGAGAAATTGCTTCCTATCTTTGAAAAAAAAATCCACAAAAGAATGACTTCCAGTTACCTCTGTCTTAAGATAAGCGGGAAGGGGGAGAGTTGACAGATGTCATGTTAGACAGTAGTTTGGTCAAAGTCTTATATATTTCTTTTTGTAAATGATATTAAAAAGTACACTCTGGGTGCATCCGTGCTGTAGAATTAATGCAGTTTGACACTGCTGTGCCTCATTGCCATGGAATCATTGGAGCTGTAGTTTTACAAGGTCTTTAGTCCTATCTGCCAAAGAGTGCTGGAGTCTCGCCATCCTATGAATTATCTCATGATTCATAGCATTTGGCCATGGCATTTAAAGTGGTGTCAAACTACACTGATTATACAGTGTTGAGCTAGCATCTATGTTTTGTTTAAATGTTACTTCATGCACAAGTATATAGAGCCTTCCTGTCAAGGACAGAACGCCACAAGATTCAAAGTAACAGAGTTTATTAGATTACAGAACTCAAAAATGCCCGTAAAACACAAGGGCCAGGCAATTTTTGCCTTTAGGAGCAAAAAGGGACAAAAGTAAATGTTCAAAAGATAAACCGGATTAAACCGGAGTTTAATCCGGGTAAAAACAAAACTGCTTTCTTCAGCCTGGGTATAAACAAAACGAAAGCCAAGGAACAAAAGATACAAGGAATGCAACTAATTGGCAGCAGATTCCTCTCTGCTGCCAACACTGTGTTTAGAGTAACTTGCGTCGCTCCCACACACACACACAGCAGACAGGATCTCCAACACGAGCAGACGCAGCCAGGGATTTTAGCAGTAGAGTAGACCAGTTCCGTTCCGTAGATCAAAGCCAGAAGCAGACGTTTGTAGTTTTTCCAAGTCCAAGAAGGGGGGAAGACAAGCCGTGGTCAGTTCAGTCCGAGTTCTCAAAGCAGGAGATGGCGTCCGTCAAGAAGACGACGGAAGGTCAAGCTAATAAGAGTAAGCACAGGTTTGCACAAACAAATGCCCACACAATCCCTCCCGCCGTCTGACCCTGGATTCCAATCAACTTACGTCTCAGCACAGGAAAGCACACAAGTCTTCAGGGAAGCGTCCCACACACACACACGAATCCCAAGCGTTTGCCCAGATTACCTTGCCCGACGCAATTTGCAATTGCTCCCAAGCCCCATTTTATGCCAGTTACAAATCTTCATCACTGTCAGCTGTCCTCCTTAACCCGGGCGTTTCCTCATCACTTTCCTCGTCAGAGCTGGAACACCTCTGACTACGCCCAACAGCATCTCCAGCTGTGGATCCCGTCCCATCCCTCCAGCTAAGCCATGGGTCTAATCCTGAAGGTCCCCATTCATCTTCTGTCCCATCATGGCCAGTGGCCCCCAATTCCTCCCTTACCCGAGTCCAATCCATCTCATCCTCCTCTGAGCTAACCAGCCCCTCCTCCATTCTTTCCGTAAACCCTTCGAAAGACTCTTCGTCAGATGGTGCTGCAAATATGTCTCGCAGTCTTTTTCTCTCTCGCTCCTCGAGAGTATCTGACTCTCGAGGAGTCTTACGCCCACGCCTGTCAGTAACAGAGCCACGAGGCTCAATCATAACACTATCCCCTCTCACAAAGGCCTCCTCCTCCGATGGCGGAGAAGTGGCAGTGATACCCTCCGCTATAGCACCACGACGACTAGAGGTATCAAGTTTCAACAGCGAACGATGAAAGACTGGATGGACCTTTAAACTAGACGGTAAACGCAAACGAAACGCAACAGAAGAAATCTTTTTAACGATAGGAAAGGGACCCAAATACCGAGGCGCAAACTTTCCCCCAGCCTGTTTAATATGTTTGGAAGATAACCACACCAAATCCCCTTCTTCCAACTCCTCCCCTGCCTGCCTGTGGCGGTCAGCCTGAGTCTTCTGCGTTGCCTTAGCTTCCAACAGTAAGCGACGGGCAACATCATGCAATGCAGCCATTTCCGTAGAGCGGTACACAGGGTCCGAAGAGACCACATTGGTCGACGGCGCCACACCTCCCCGTGGGTGAAAGCCATAAGTAAGCTCAAACGGCGTATGCTGACTAGACGTGTGCACCGCATTGTTGTAAGCAAATTCCGCCACCGGTAACCACTTCACCCAAGCCGTGGGTTGATCTAAACAAAAACAACGCAAATACTGCTCTAAGAGCCCATTAACCCGTTCCGACTGTCCATCCGTTTGCGGATGGAAGGCGGACGACACGTTTAACTTAGTCCCCAAGCACTCATGGAAGTGTTTCCAAAAGCGTGACACAAATTGCGGAGCCCTATCGGAAATAATCACCTCGGGTGCTCCGTGCAAGCGATAGATGTGCTTTGTAAATAGTAAGGCCAACGTAGGGGCCGCCGGAATGGTTGAACAAGGAATAAAATGAGCCAGTTTACTAAATAAATCCACCACCACCCAAATACAAGTATAACCCCCAGACTTAGGCAAATCTGAAATGAAATCCATGGAAATGATTTGCCATGGCCTCTCCGGAACAGGTAAAGACGACAACAACCCTCTAGGGCGCCCAACAGGCGTCTTACTCTGCTGGCAAACGGCGCAGCTGTCACAAAAGCGCAGAATGTCTTGCCGCATCTTTGGCCACCAGTAGCTCCTGGTGATAAGCTGTACGGTCTTGAACCTGCCAAAGTGCCCAGCCATGGGTTCGTCATGGTGGGCTCTAATCACCTCCAACCTGAGGGCCCCCACTGGTACGTAAACCTGCCCCCTACGCACCAATACCCCGTCTTGATCTTGGAGATGCGGCAGTATGGTACGGTTACCTGCTGAGAGCAGCATCAGTTGCTCCTGTGTCCACACATCATCTTTCTGAGCCTCAAGGATCTGGTCATGTAACCCGAGCTCATTATCTACAACACACAGCGAGGCAGTAGGCAAGATGGTCTGACATACTACCTGCTCATTGGTCTTAAATTCTGGCTTGCGGGATAAAGCATCGGCCCGCAAGTTTGCCTTCCCCTCCACGAACTGCACCTTGAAGTTAAACCTGGAGAAAAACAAAGCCCAGCGGATTTGACGCTGGTTTAACTTCTTTGCTGTTTGCAAGTGCTCTAAGTTCTTATGATCAGACCTGACCACGATCTGGTGCCGTGCCCCTTCAAGCCAGTGCCGCCACACCTCAAACGCCACCTTAATCGCCAACAACTCCTTCTCCCATATGGTATAGTTCTGCTCGAAGGGTGTTAGTTGCCGCGAGTAAAATCCACAGGGACGCAAGGTCCCTGAGGAATCCTTCTGAGACAATACAGCCCCCAACGCGTAGCTAGAAGCGTCCGCTTCTACCACGAACGGCTTGTCAATATCAGGATGGGTTAGTATGTTGTCCGATTGAAAACTAGACTTAAGTTGTAGAAACGCCTCGTGAGCTTCCCGCCCCCACACAAATGGCTGTTTCTTGCGCAGAAGCTGCGTCAAAGGTACCGTGAGCTTTGCAAAATTCGGAATAAACTCCCGGTAGTAATTAGCGAAACCTAAAAACCTTTGTACGTCCTTCTTAGTCTTCAACTCCTGCCATGAGTTGACGGCGTCAACCTTATGTGGGTCCATTTTAAGTTCCCTACCTGACACTACATGACCTAGGAACTCCACTTCAGGCACATGAAAGACGCACTTGGAAGCCTTGGCGAAAAGCCCATTAGCCCGCAGTCGATGCAGAACCTGCTTGACATGTTGACGATGTTCTTTCTCGTCCTTAGAAAAAATCAAGATATCATCCAAATAAATCACTAAAAATTGGTCAATTAGGTCCCTGAACACATCGTTCATGAACCTCTGGAAGACCGCAGGAGCATTACAAAGCCCAAAAGGCATGACTCGGAACTCGTGGCATCCGAAACACGTGTTAAATGCCGTCTTCCATTCATCCCCTTCCCGTATACGGATTAAGTTATAGGCCCCCCGCAGGTCAAGCTTGGTAAAGACCTTAGCCCCTTGCACCCTTGATAACAGTTCCGAGATTAAAGGGAGCGGGTACCTATCCCGAATGGTGTATTTGTTTAGGATCCGATAGTCGCAGACCAGCCTAAGTTCCCCAGTCTTTTTGGCTACAAAGAATACTGGTGCCGCAGTTGGAGAACTAGATGGGCGAATAAACCCCTTGGCTAAATTTTCATCTAGAAACTCCCGCAAAGCTTGCCTTTCCGGTACAGTCAAGGCATACAGCCTCCCCGCTGGCAGTTTCGCACCTTCTGCCAACTTGATGGCGCAATCATATGGCCTGTGCGGTGGTAATTTGTCCGCTTCTCTTTTACAAAATACATCAGAGAACTCCCCATACTCAGCAGGCACTCCCTCCATATCAGAATGAGTAACATTTAGAGTGCAACAATCCTGCCTCTTTAAGATCACTTTACGTGTTGCCCAATCTACTTGTGGGTTTACTACAGCTAGCCAATCCATCCCCAGGATCACATCATATCTAGGCAAGCTCGTAATATCCCACACAAACGTTCCCGTTACTCCCTGCACCTCCCACGTTACTGCTGAGGTTTCCTGGTTAACCACCCCAGTCTCCAGCAGTCTCCCATCTGCTCCTTCCACCCACACGTCGCATGCCTTGCGCACTCTAGGAATGCCATGCTTCTTAGCAAACTCAATATCTACATATGAGACCGTAGCCCCTGAGTCCAGCAGTGCCAAAGTAGAAACAAGTTCCCTTCCCCCAACAGATAAAGTAATGGGTACGAAAACATGCTTCCTCCCCTCAGTTGACTGCTTGAGGAGCCCTAGTGCGTTGGACTCACGTCGCACTAGGGCTGGCCTTTTCCCGAAAGCTGGGAAGGTTTCACATTACAATTTTTGGCAAAATGCCCAGCATTCCCACAGTACAAACACAAGCCCAGCTGCCTCCTACGGCTCTTTTCCTCTGTAGACAGCTTTTTAAAGACCCCAAGCTCCATGGGCTCTTCCCCCATCACCACAGGTGCCCTGGTTACATGCATGGGTGGCGCACACATTGCTTTTGAGTGTTTACGAGCCTCGAACCTTGCGTCTAAACGCAGCACCTTAGCTACTAAGGCGTCCCAGCTTTCAGCCGGCTCCAAGCGTGCTAATTCATCCTGGAGCATATCATTTAACCCGGCAGTAAATAAAAGCATGAATGCATTTTCCCCCCAATCCAGCTGGTGGCGATACAGGTTAAACTTATTTAAGTAATCCAAAACAGTCCCCTTTCCCTGTTTCAACCGATACAGAGCCCACCCAGCGTTCTCCGTGCGGAGAGGATCCCCAAAAGTATCAGTTAACAACTTTTTGAAATTATTCAAATTGTCCTTGACTGGGTCATTTCCCAAAATTAAATTAGTGGCCCATTGTCCTGCGGGACCGGTCAACAAACTCAAAATAAAGGCCACCTTGCTAGTGTCTGTAGGAAAAGCGTGAGCACTGAGCTGAGAAAAATAAAGCTCCACTTGTGCCAAAAAGGTTGGCAACTTGCACCTGGTTCCGTCAAAGCGTTCAGGAGTCAAAACATGTCCTTTCACGGCATGAGCTGTTTGGCTAACGGTAAAAGCCGTTTGCAATTGGTCTAATTTGACCCTTAACTCATCCATCGTCTTCCTGACGGGTTTATTGCTGCAATAAACCTTTTATGGGCGTCGGGCAATCTGTCAAGGACAGAACGCCACAAGATTCAAAGTAACAGAGTTTATTAGATTACAGAACTCAAAAATGCCCGTAAAACACAAGGGCCAGGCAATTTTTGCCTTTAGGAGCAAAAAGGGACAAAAGTAAATGTTCAAAAGATTAAACCGGAGTTTAATCCGGGTAAAAACAAAACTGCTTTCTTCAGCCTGGGTATAAACAAAACGAAAGCCAAGGAACAAAAGATACAAGGAATGCAACTAATTGGCAGCAGATTCCTCTCTGCTGCCAACACTGTGTTTAGAGTAACTTGCGTCGCTCCCACACACACACACAGCAGACAGGATCTCCAACACGAGCAGACGCAGCCAGGGATTTTAGCAGTAGAGTAGACCAGTTCCGTTCCGTAGATCAAAGCCAGAAGCAGACGTTTGTAGTTTTTCCAAGTCCAAGAAGGGGGGAAGACAAGCCGTGGTCAGTTCAGTCCGAGTTCTCAAAGCAGGAGATGGCGTCCGTCAAGAAGACGACGGAAGGTCAAGCTAATAAGAGTAAGCACAGGTTTGCACAAACAAATGCCCACACAATCCCTCCCGCCGTCTGACCCTGGATTCCAATCAACTTACGTCTCAGCACAGGAAAGCACACAAGTCTTCAGGGAAGCGTCCCACACACACACACGAATCCCAAGCGTTTGCCCAGATTACCTTGCCCGACGCAATTTGCAATTGCTCCCAAGCCCCATTTTATGCCAGTTACAAATCTTCATCACTGTCAGCTGTCCTCCTTAACCCGGGCGTTTCCTCATCACTTTCCTCGTCAGAGCTGGAACACCTCTGACTACGCCCAACAGCATCTCCAGCTGTGGATCCCGTCCCATCCCTCCAGCTAAGCCATGGGTCTAATCCTGAAGGTCCCCATTCATCTTCTGTCCCATCATGGCCAGTGGCCCCCAATTCCTCCCTTACCCGAGTCCAATCCATCTCATCCTCCTCTGAGCTAACCAGCCCCTCCTCCATTCTTTCCGTAAACCCTTCGAAAGACTCTTCGTCAGATGGTGCTGCAAATATGTCTCGCAGTCTTTTTCTCTCTCGCTCCTCGAGAGTATCTGACTCTCGAGGAGTCTTACGCCCACGCCTGTCAGTAACAGAGCCACGAGGCTCAATCATAACACTTCCTGAACGTGCACACTTTTAATGCTTTTTTTCTTCAACAAATACATTTTCAAAAAATTCACCTTTTGTGTTGTATCCTTTTATTTGTATGTCATTTAAAAATGGAAAAATAGTGTCTGGCATTTGTAGGAAACTCTTTCATCAACAGTTTTTGCAGCTCATATTAAAAAAAAGAAAGAAAGAAAAGAAAATGGTCAATATAAATTCATTTTCCATCCTTAGACCAAACACCTGTTACTCTTGGTAATTATATATTCCAAATTCCCATGCATCTGAGATGTTGTTTTCCATGTGCCTGACATTCTGACTGAGTTTGGGTGACTTGGAAATCTACATGTCCCAAAGCACCAGTCTGAAACGTGCATGCTCAGGGGCTCAGTTCATCAATATTCCACTCCAGAGGAGATCATCTCAAGCTAATGATGCAGTTCACAATGTGTCCAAATATGATAAGCAGGAGACATCTATACAGTCATCCAGTGCCATTAATATGAATTTATTTTTGTGTACAAAGCCAAGCAGAAACATAGCTATTGGGCTATTCATTGTATACCCCTTTTTAATTAGAAGAAATATAATGGAAATCTCCTGCCAACCTAGCAGTTTGAAAACATGCAAATGTGAGTAGATCAATAGGTACCGCTCCGGTGGGAAGGTAACGGCGCTCCATGCAGTCATGCCAGTGGCCACATGACCTTGGAGGTGTCTATGGACAACGCCGGCTCTTCGGCTTAGAAATGGAGATGAGCACCAACCCCCAGAGTCATGCACGACTGGACTTAACGTCAGGGGAAAACCTTTATCTTTACCTATAATGGAAATATTTAATTTACCAAAGTCAAACATGGCAAATACAGTAGAGTCTCATTTATCCAACATAAATGGATAAGCAAATATGTTGGATAATAATGTTGAATGTTGGATAAGCAAATATGTTGGATAATAAGGAGGGATTAAAGAAAAGTCCATTAAACATCGAATTACATTATGATTTTACAAATTAAGCACCAAAACATCATGTTTTACAACAAACCAACAGAAAAAGCATTTCAATACATGGTAACATTATGTAGTAATTACTTTATTTACAAATTTAGCACCAAAATATGGCCATGGGACGGAGACAGTCCTGGTTGCCATTACAGATGAACTTCGTCGCCAGTCTGATAGCGCTACTGGTACTTCTCGACCTTACCGCAGCGTTTGACACCATTGACTACGATCTAATGATTCACCATCTCGCCATGTCCGGAGTTCGTGGTCAGGCCCTCAATTGGTTCAACTCATTTCTGCGAAACCGGAGCCAATGCATGGAGTATATGGATCAAGTCTCTGACAGTTCTCCCCTCCTATGTGGGGTACCCCAAGGTGCAATTCTCTCCCCTCTTCTCTTCAACATCTACGTTAGACCCCTTGCTAGTTTGGCTCGGAGTTTTGGCCTAGACTGCTATCAATATGCAGACGACACCCAACTCCTTTTGTGCTTGGAGCCTGGAGCAACGTCAATACCAGACAATTCCACCTTATGTCTGGAGGCTCTGTCGAACTGGCTATGTGCTAGTAGACTGAAGGTGAACCCAGCGAAGACCGAGATTCTCTGGCATGGCCACTCGACTGGTCTGACCCACTTGCTACCCACCTTCGATGGTGCTGCCCTATCTCCTTCACCTACCGTTAAGAGCCTGGGTGTTGTCTTGGATTCGCAGCTGACAATGGAAGCTCAAGTCGCTGCTGCCAGCAAACAGGCCTTTTTCCACCTATGACAAGCGAGGCAACTGGCACCCTATCTATCTGATGAAGCGCTGGCAACAGTCATCCATGCCATGTTCACGTCTAGGCTGGACTATTGCAACACCCTGTATGTTGGCCTTCCAATGTCCACAACCCGAAAGCTCCGTATTGTTTACAATGCGGCAGCCAGGCTACTCACAAGAACACCCATGAAATGCCACATAACACCAGTGCTGCAGCATCTGCATTGGCTTCCAACCAATTACCGTGGTCTATATAAGATGCTAGTTCTGACCTTTAAAACTCTTTACGGCCAGGGCCCATCGTACCTTAGGGACCATCTCTCCTTCTCCCATCATCGGAGGTCGCAACAACCATCCCAACGAGACTTACTTTATGTCCTAGAGAAGTGCACTTGGAAAGGACCAGGCGCAGAGCTTTTTCTGTTTCTGCCCCTGCCTTATGGAATGCCTTGCCGCCCTATATGAGAGCCATGCGTGAGTTAGGGCCTTTTACCCTCGCACTCAAGATCTGGCTCTTTACTAGAGCTTTTAATCTATGTTAATTTTATCAATATTTGTATGTATATATTTTTATCCTTTACAATTTTATCTTGTAAATCGCCTAGAGCATCGTGGATGGAGGGCGATTAATAAGTAATTAAATGATGATGATGATGATGATTATAATGATGATGAAAATATCGCAATGTATTGAAAACATTGACTACAAAAACACTGACTACTAAAAGGCAGACTGCGTTGGATAATCCATAATGATGGATAAGTGAATGTTGGATAAGTGAGACTCTAGTGTAAATATATATCTTAATTACTGTGTGTGGTGGGCTGCAGGAAAGGTCGGGCTGTGACTGAAATCCATGTCTCCAAACATACTGGGACCAACAAGAATGCAGTTGACCATCCAAAATCAGGAACTAGGAGGGCAAAGTGCCACTTGAAATGGATGTGGAGGGAAGAGTCAGGACCGGCAGTAAGAGATTCAAAAGAAGAGAATCCAAGGGAGAGGGAAGGAAGCCATGGAGGAGAAGATAGAAGACAAAATGGCACAGAGTCAAAAGAAGTAAACAAAGAGTAGATGGGAGGAGAGCAATGGTACAGGACTAGGTGGATGTGTAGAATTGGTCAAAAAGGGAAGAAACCAACCGTGGAGAGGCAAATGCAATGAAGGAAAATGAAGGACAGAGACAAAGGACAGAGGGAAGCGAAAAGTCTGAAAGCGTGGCAGAAATAAGCAGAGCAAACCATAGAATTGAGAGGTATGAAAAGACTGGGAAAAATTGGGGTGGTAAGAGTATGTCGAAGGCAAGAGAAAGACATAGCTGAGGGAAATGGATAAGAAGATAGGCAAACGGGACAGTAGAGAGGCAACACAAGGATCACAAGCATGACCGTTGCCAATGACTTTAGTTGGCTTTTGTTCGACTTCAGGTCCACCTTTCCACAAATGAGTAAAATGACCCATCTAAATTCTGTTATGGCAGGATGTCTGGTGGTGGCAGCATCAAAAGGTCTTATTTTTTGCACCCCATAGAATCCATGGCTACTTGGGAGACACGATGAAAAGGAAGCACTCCTGCCTGTTTCAGCTCTTTGTTCCAGGTACCTTTGCTACTTACATTTCTGAATATCCCCAGAATCAACGTATTAGGATTCTTAGTACAGAAAATCGCTCCTCTTCTTCTCAAAGACAATACATTGAAGGCTGAACTGTCATTACTAGAACTAGAAAAACCAGTCCTTAATAACAATGTTATCTGCTGTCAGATCTTCAGAGGCAAAAAATATATGATTCATTTGCTCAGAGGTGATGGAGGTCAGCAAGAGAGAAGCTGGAGCGACAGAAAAGCAGATTGATACCAAGGATGGAGCAGCACAACCGAACTGCGCGGTGGTAAGAATAAATGGAGAATTTCTAATCTAAAGACCCTATGAGACAGAATCCAGAGCGGGAGGATGGTAAAGGGGAAAAAAGATAAAGGACGTGACCAATTTTCTGTGGTGGAAAAAGAATACGGTGTCAGCTTTATACAAGATTAGCTAACAGCTCTATTTTTTTTCCATGTCAGGAGCAACGTAAGAAATTTCAAGTTGCTTCTTAGGTGAGAGAATTGGCCATCTGCAAGGACATTGCCCAGGGGACACCCAGATGTTTTTTTGATGTTTTACCATCCTTGTAAAAGGCTTCTCTCATGTCCCTGCATGGAGATGGAGCTGATAGAGGAAGCTCATCTGTGCTCTCCCCGGGTTGGATTTGAACCAGAAAACTTCAAGTCAGCAGTCCTGCTATCATAAGTGTTTAACCCACTGTGCAACTGATTATCTAGCATGACCCCAGCTAAGATTGTGTGAAGAAAACAGAGCGTCTTGGATCTTATTTTGTGTCCTGACACATGTGGTTGTACTACTTTATTGTATTGTGTTGTGTCTTCAAGTCAATTCCAGCTTTTGGTAATATGACCCAAGTGTCTTATTGTTGAGATTTAGTTAGCCATTCATTGCCTTTCTCTAAGCTCAGGGTGGTGTGAACCCATGGTTTTCTGTAGTTGAGTGGGTCTCTTAGAGTTTGTCTTCATTAGTTTAAAAAAAAGCCCTATACACACTCTGAATCTGAAGCTGACAGTCTTCACAATGCAGAGTGATGTCCGGTAAGTATCCAGAGTTTGTGTGCTTAACCTGACTTTGTCCTACACTGAGCAAAGTTGGTTCATACTCTGGACTTTTATCTGGACAGCTAGATTGGATTCACTTCTGCCTGATCCATTGTCCACATGCACATCATCTCCATCATCCTTTCCCTGTGATGGTCAATAGAGATGAGAGGATGGGTCATCCTTGTATTTCTAGCTTCTTCTTACTGGGTGTGGTACTCCCTTTAAGTGCCTGGCGATTGCGGTCATGACTATTATGACGTGTAAGAATGCTGTGCTCCTGTGATCACCAGGAAGGAGGATACCCTGTGATGACCTTTGCAGATGTGATGGGTGATGGACAGATGCTTTCAGGGAGCTGTGTGGCCAGTGAGTAATGGTTACAACAGAAGGACAAAAATATGGGCTAGCAAGGGAACAAGTTAAACCAAATGGGAACATGGCCTCAGATTCAACAGCTATGTGCCTAATCCAGGATAGGTCTGAAGCACAAACGCCACTCCTCACAACTTACACAGAAGTAAAAGCAAGCAGCTCCCACTGTTTTTTCAATTGTTTCTTCTTATAGTGGCTCCTCCAAAAATGAAAAAAATAAAAATAAAAATAAAATTGGAAATAAGATACATTGCATAACGTTATATTAGCTGGAACACTGGTTTTCCCTAGTTTTGTAATTCTTTTAAGATGCAGAAGGCTTCCTTCTTTGGGAAAATGTTTGACATGCAGCCACCATATGTTTCAGAGGCACACACACCAAAGTCAGAATGTTTTCCCCGATACCGGGGGGATCCATTTTATAGTTGGCATTGTCCCTGACACGACTCTTTTCTCTGTTTTTGATAGCATCAGAACTGTTGGAAAAAACCTCAAAACCAACAGCTATAAAATAAAAATGTTTTATTCACCAACAGGGAGAATTCCATCCCAGACCAAAAGACAACCAAGTGTTTTATTTGCTGTCAGTTATCATGTCCCCAGAGTCCAGGGAATGTCAAACTAGCAGCATTATCCCATAAAACAACAAATAGAACCAAGCATTCTCAAAACAGTATCAATGCCAGTGAGATGCCAAGCCCCATTTTAAGTGCCATAAAATATTCTGATAGTAGATTGTTAGTTTACCGTAGAGACAAACCATATATGTGGAGCCAGCTAAAATCGAATATGATAGGTTTTTTCTAAAGTAGGAATCTCTTTTTTATGTGGCAAAAACATTTGCCAGTGCAACCATCTTTGCATCTTTTGGAATTTATTTATTTGGAGCAAACTTTTCAACAACAAAAACAACATGATCACCATGCTGCTTGCTAAGATCAATAACATGCCCTCTGGCTCATGATCTAAAAATCATGATATTAAAGGAAAATTGCTTTGGAGTTTGTAGGAAAGAAGAAACCCATCAGTACTTATAACAACCAATTGTATTGGGGAATGAGGAAAATATCTGACTTTAGATTTTGTAGAGTTTCTCCAAATATCACTCGCTTTTTTCCCACCTCTGTTTTGAATCAAGCTGGGAGCATTTGTGGTTTGTTTACACACTGAAAATATGCATTCATTTCAGTACTTTATTTTTTAATTTGAACATTTATTTGCTCGGCTTATACTTAATTTACAAAACTTTCTACCCCATTGTCCAAAACATGTTTCCTCATTTTAAAAACAAACAAACACCCAGTACATTTTAAACATTCATATTTTATGGCTGGAATCCTCTTGATACATCCCAGCTAGACTACACATAGACTGTCCCTATCTACACTGCCATATAATGCAGTTTGAAACTGCATTATATGATCAATGTTTTAGCATCTAATGCAGTTCAAAGCAGTTAAGCTGCATTACATGAGTTTACACTGTCCATATAATACAGTTTCAAACTGCATTATATGGCAATGTGGATAAAGCCCTAGTCAATCACTGAATGTTAAGCCAATGTAAATGTAAATCCAATTGAATCAATGGCTCTCCTTTTAGTAAGGATCAATATTTTTTGTGTCAGGAGCGACTTGAGAAACTGCAAGTTGCTTCTGATGTGAGAGAATTGGCCGTCTGCAAGGACGTTGACGAGGAGACACCCAGATGTTTTGATGTTTGTACCATCCTTGTGGGAGGCTTTTTTCATGTCCTGTAAGGATTGATGATAGGATATAAATGCAATGTGCCTTATTTTGAGTCCATTTTATTTAATGGAAATGGTCTCTCTGCTTGGCTGGTATGAATAATCAAAATGAGAGGCACAGTTTGAGATAACAAATCTCAGAAGGTGAAAAATGTGCTAAATTTATTAAAACTATTAAATCCAGAGAAACAGGGTTCTATTTTCAAGGAAAAGAAGATCAAAAGTTGCTTGATCGTTCAAGTGGACTGATGGAGTGGACCTCCATGCCCTCTTTTTCCTACACACTGATGAAATGACTAGTGATGAAAGTGGAAAACTGACCTTCTAAGAATATTTCATGAAATCATAGAGTTGGAAACGTCCACAAGAGCCATCCAGTCCAAGTCCAATCTGTCATTAAGGAACATAGTTGAAGCACTACTAATAGCCATCTAACCTCTGTTTAAAAACCTCCAAAGAAGGAGTTTCAACCACACTATGAGAAAGCAGCATATTCCACTGCTGAACTGTTCTTACCATCATGAGGTTCTTCCAAAGTTTTAGGTGAAATCTCTTTTTTCTCTTTGATAGTTTCTCTTCATTATTTACTGGGTTAGATACCTAGAATCATAGAATCATAGAATAGTAGACTTGGAAGAGACCTCATTGGCCATCCAGTCCAACCCCCTGCCAAGAAGCAGGAAATCGCAACCTGGTGTTGCCCGGGTTATTTGAAAAAGTAATTTTTAAATTGTACAAAATTTATAATGTTGTGGGTGAACTACAACTCATATCATGCCAGGTTAACCCACTGAAACTCCATCAGTGGTCAAACTTGGTCATGTTGGGCAAGCTTGGTCTCTAGATGCATCACCAATGGGGTTCAGTTTGCTCTCTGGCTGTAGGATGAACTACAACTCCCACCATGGTGGGTCACTCATCCCTCAATTCCCTCCAGTAGGTTCAGTTGGTCATGGGGGTTCTGTGTGCCAAGTTTGGTCCTGGTCCATTGTCAGTGGTGGTCACGGTGTCTCTGGATGTGGGTGAACTACAACTCCCAGAAATTAAAGTCACTTCCCCCAAAACCCTTCCAGTATGTTCAGTTGCTCATGGTTCTGTCTGCCAAATGTTCTGTCTGCCAAATGTGGTCCATGTCCATTGTTGGTGGGGATCATAGTGCTGTGTCTTGATGTAGGGTGAACTACAACTTCCATCATGTTGAGTCAGTGTCCCAAACCCCTCCGGTATGTTTAGTGGCTCAGTTGCTGATCAATTCCGCTCTGTTTACTATGTGCCATCATAAAGGGTAGGAAAGGGTTAAGGGAGAGGCAGTGGGCGGAGTCATGCAATTTCCACACCAATAGAGAAAGAAAAGAACATTGGGAGATTTGCACTTTTATTATGTGTTTAGATGGAATATATTGCCTTAAAATGTGACGCTAATCACAGACTTTGGTAGCTTTAAATAATCAGCAAGTGAGAGCCCACTTGGTGGAGTGGTTTGAGCATTGGGCTACAACTAGGGTTCAAATCTCCACTCAGCCTTGCAACCCACTGGGTGATCTTTGGCCAGTTATACTCTTTCAACCACAGAGGAAGACAATGACAAACCTCTTCTGAATAAATCTTGATAAGAACACCTTGTGATAGGTTAGAAGCAGGCCTGTAGCGAGGGGGGGGGGAGTTAGGGGTTCAACCCCCCCCCCCCCCGAAATTTTTCAAGTTATAAAAAAAATCTCGTTTACTCATGAATTTTAACTGGTTAACCAAATCCCCATGCTAAGTCTATGAGATGCAAAACATTAAGAGTCCCTCCAGGCACTATCTCAAGCAGATATTAACAGGTTTGTAGCGAGGAGGGGTATGTGCTAGGGGTTCAACCCCCCCCCCCCCCGAAATTTTCAAAACCCCTCCCAAATTTTTTTTCTGGCTACGGCCCTGGTTAGAAGTTATCCCCCCCCCCCGAAGTGCCATAGACTGGCATTATATATGTGCTTTTTGGGTACAGTTGTTTATTTCATGCAGTCAGAGACTCAAGGATGAGCCTTTGGTAAGCAACACTTTCAGGAGCACTGATTTAGTATACTTCTGTGGTGCATAGCTATAGGAACTTGTTGCTTTTACATCTTTACACATCTCATTCCCGATGAGATTTAGTTGTATGTTAGCTTACTATCCAACTATTGATTCAATAGGGGTATTCTTTTTGGGCACTGGCCTAAATGTCCTAAAGGCATCTGATCCCATTTGAGCTTTGGATACTGAGCAAGATGTACCCTCAGTTCACTTCTGACACAATAAATAAAATCTCATTCAAGTATTAATTAGTGTTCAAGTTGTAATGTATTTGAAAACACAAACAATTTTTTTAAAAACTTGGTATTATACTAAATATCCTTTGACCAGAAACTGGCCACTTGGAGTGCTTCTGGTATTGCTGTAAGAAGGTCCTCCACTGTGCATGTGGCAGGGCGCAGACTGCATTGTAATAAGTGGTCTGTGGTTTGCTCTTCTCCACACTCGTATGTCATGGACTCTACTTTGTAGCCCATTTCTAAGGTTGGTTCTGCATCTCATGGTGCCACAGCACAGGTTGTTCAGCACCTTCCAAGTCACCCAGTCTTCTGTGTGCCCAGGAAGGAGTCTTTCATCCACTGATTGAAGTTCCAGGTTTTAGCCTGCCACTTTTGGATTCTTGCTTGCTGAGGTGTTCCTGCGAGTATCTCTGTAAATCTTAGGATTCTGTTTCTTGGTTTAAGGAGTTGGCATGCTGGTTGAAACCCAAACAGGGGATGGGCCAGAGATGTCAATGCCTTGGTCCTTTTATTGCTGGCTGCTACTTCCTGGCAGATACTTGAATGGGAAAGCACCAATAGATGCTGTGAGCTATATTTCAGAGGAAGGAATGGATAAAAACACTTCATTGCTTGGGAAAACCCAGTGCAATTCATGAGGTCACCAAAAGTGGACCAGAGACGTGAAGGTATATATATATACACACACAAGCACAATCTAACTGGGACTGACCAACAGGATGGGGAGCAATTGGTGATATTGTAGTTAAACATCTGTGAAAGGCCAAGGTCTCTCCATCCAGCACCAGCAAGAGTTCTTTTTGTGAAATAGTGATGCATATTCTGAAATATGGGGTTCCCACATTAACAGGGACTTCACCTCCTCACCAGCCCCTCCCTCTCTGCTACCTTGTCATCCAGAAGTTTACACAGTACAACTTAGACTTTAACAAGCAGGAGAAGCTGAGAGCAAATCCTTCATACTTAAACCAGACATTTAATACCATAGGGAGCTAGAGAAAAGTGCCTAAATTGCCCAGCTATGAAAGAAATTACCAAGCCGAGGATTTAGAGGAATGGTTTCTGAAATCTAATGATGAACATGGCATGGCAATTATGCCAGCCATTGTATTTCTTTCTGCAGTTGTGCCGCACGGTTAAATTAACTACATGAATTGAGCACGGAAAGAGAGATGTATATTGTCTGAAGGCAGTTAAAGCACTCCAATTGCTAAAAAACATTAACTTAATTATCTACATATTATACTCGGAAGAAAATCATTAGCTTCCTGTTTACGGGAAGCATTGGAGGCGAACCTACTTTGTTCGAGAAAACAGCACATAAAGAAAAATAAATGAAATGAACTTTCATTGAGGAGGGGAAATAATAATAATAATCCAAACTGAATACCAGGTTGGCTGGCTTTACATGCCTTGAAAAAAATAGAAACGTAAAACTACAAGAAAAAGAAACATTGATCCCGGGGCTGTTGCCAACATTTCAAATGGCAAAATATTCTAGTAGAATTGTTGGGTTGTTGTTAATATCAAGAGCACCTTGTTTTTCATACAGTCGTTTTGTACATAGCGTCTTCCAGAAAAGGCGTTTTTTAAATGGGTCTGTGTACATGATAAAAATGTAATTAGTGAATGAGAAAAAGCTTGGAATTCATCCAACAGTCATGTACTGTGGTAACGATATAAATGGCAGAGAATAAAAATCATATGCAGCTCGCTTTTTAAAGAGGGAAGCACCATGAGATCTCAGCCCTTCTGAAAATGTACTCAATTCCCCTTTACACCAAAGAATAGGGCTTGGCGTGACTCCAGAACTGACGTATAACTGTAATGTCATGCACATTTCATAGAAAACATTGTTTCATACATTAAAGTAGTTTTGTTTAATATGTATTGAAGGCTAGAGGTAATTGGGTGAGGAGTCGGAATGAGTGCTGATTGGTGGGATTTTTGAAGGGTGGTTTGCAATGGATGTGGCAGCGTGGAGTCGGGATATTGATGTGAAGCATGGGGTGAATGAGTGGAGATTATGGTTACAAGAGTCAGGTTTAGAAATTAGTGAATGTGATTTAACAATCTGATGAGGTAATTCAGCAAATTTTTTTGCAGTAAATGCTTCAAATCTTATTTTTGTTCTACTTCTTTTAGTGAGGCCTTCTGAGCCATGGGTTTGCAGATTTAACCATTCCTGGACTAAAATGCAGAAATAGATGTTTCTGATTTTTTGTAACAACAACATCATCATCATCAACAACAACAACAACAACAACAACAACAACAACAACAATATTAAAAATACCTAAATGCAACTATGCTAAGGAGCAGTCAAAAGGCAGTAGCATTCATGGGGCCCTAGAGCAGCAAAAATGACTTTTGTGAATCAAGTTGCACACTGAAAATTGTTACCATCACCCAAGAATCAGCAACTTCATGGTTCACATTCTCTTGGTTCATTCCTGATAGAATAAATCAATTCAAACAATTGTTGAATCATATAGTTATTATTATTATTCATTATTTATTATTGTATGACACAGCAAACAAGATAGATATGCTGGATTTCGTATCACAAAATCACAAGTCGAACACTTCCCAAGTGTCTAGGACTGTGTGATGTATTTTCGGATGATGCGCGCAGATCCCAGTAGTGTGGCCTTTTGCAGCTGACAGATCGTAATTTTGTCAATGTCTATTGTTTCCAAATGCCAGCTGAGATCTTTTGGCAGGGCACCCAGTGTGCCCATCACCACCAGGACCACCTGCACTGGTTTCTGCCAGAGTCTTTGAAGTTCAATCTTGAGGTCCTGATAGTGGCTGAGTTTTTCCTGTTGTTTTTCGTCAATGCGACTGTCACCTGGGATGGCGACATCAATGATCCAAACCTTTTTCTTTTCCACAACTGTGATGTCTGGTGTGTTGTGTTCCAGAACTTTGTCAGTCTGGATTCTGGCTTGTTGGAATAAGTGTGCTCTAGAGGACCTCAATGTAAGGGGTGGATTATATGGGAAAAGACTTTGTTCTACCTTCCAAGGCATCAGAAAACAAGTCTGACCCTCCTTTGTAGCAGCCCTGGAGGTATTTAAAGACTGCCATCATATCACCCTTCAGTCTGAAGAAAATGTGCATATTCAACTTTGTGAAATGCACATCTCCTTCAACCTTTCCTATTATGTTTTGTTCTCCATGGCAGTTACCCATTTCCTTAATCCTGGAGATCTTTCCCCTGCAATGTACAAAACAGAAATGACAGCTTCTCCCACCATGAATATTCTGGGGTCACAAGACTCCACCCCCAGACACTCCCCCGAATTACAAGTTGTATTGTAGCAGATGGAGTGCATACTGATTTTCCAATCACACGAAAAAACTCTCCTTCAGCAATAGAAAAATCCATAGCTTAAAAAACCACGATGAGAATCTCATGTTCAAATACTCTGTTTCTGTGATGTTTTGCAGATGGATTTCAATTGATTTATGACAGGATGAGGTGAACATCATGTGATGGGACTAATTTAAACTCATTCTCAAACAGTATCAGAAACGGAGTATTTTTTTATGTGATGAGATTCCATATCTCTTATCCTCATTGTCCTTCTTTGAATCTGCTCCAACTTGCCTAAGTATTTCTTAAAATGATGCATCCAGAACTGAACACAGTATTCCAGATCAGTCCTGACCATTGCAGAATATAGTAGGAAAATTACTTTTGCTCACTTGAAAACTATGCTTCTTTTAATGCAAGCTAAGATAGCATTCAAATCCTTTGCTACAGTCTAATACTGCAGGGTTATATTCAATTGATCAATGACAATAACCCCAAGATCTTTTTCATATGTAATATTGCTGAGCCAAGTATCCTTCATGCTATACTTGTGCATTTGGGTTTTGTAACATAGCTGTAGAATTTTGCATTTGTCTCTGTTGAATGTATTGTATTAGTTTCAGCCCAGTTTTCTAGTTTATCAAGGTCCTTTTGAGTTCTTTTCCTGTCTTCCAGTGTTTTAGCTATTTCTCTCAGTTGTATCTTCTACAATTTGACAAGAATTTCTTCCACTTCATCATTAAAGTCATTGATATAAATACTGAAGCACCTCAGCCCCAGGAAAGAACTCTGTGGCATTCTAGCAGAGAAGCACAGTCATGGATGACAGTTTGTTTTCCAAAAAGGTTTTCAGTGACTCTACTCTGGTTGGGACTAATAATAGGTTCTAGACCTATGACAAATGATTTGTCTTCTGAAAGTCAGCTTATAAATCTATGAACTGAATAAATCAGTTGTGAAGCAAAGTATGAGAACCAACGTGATCTGCTCAGGTCTTTCATGGTTCAGCTGCAGAACACCAACACAACATGGAGGAAAGGGCTGAGAATTGGCCTTTCTCGTCCTGTCTAGGGCTAGAGTTCAATTTTAGTTCATTTTTTAAATGAATATATCCCAAAATTGCAAAATTGGAATGTATGAGAAAACAAAACTAAGATTTGCCCTGTCACTACACAAGCCATGTGAGAACAATGAATTCTCTTTTTCTTTAGAACTTCAGTACTCGCTTGGTTTCTTTGTGTTGTCTGTTCATCTCTACCCACTCTATTTATCTGTTTTTCTCCCCAACTTCTGCTATGGACTATGTTCTTTGTAAACCTATCACTCCTTTGCCTGTCTTTGCTTTGCCATTTTCATGCTTATGAAACTTATCTGCCCAACCAGCAAGCATTAGTGTGAAGGCAAGTCATTTCTTTCCTCCCTCTTCTAGAAACAAATTGTAGAAATGGAGGGAAATGTTGTTTCCACAAACACTCCTATTGCAATATGCAAAAATATCTTTTCTTCAATGAAATATCTTGTTATGGTGAGACCAATTTTCTCATTGAGATGAGAGAACTTGGCATCATTTTGTACTCCCTTAGATACAATTGAGAAGAATTCTCACTCTTAGTCTCCAATTTATCTGGGGGTATTTGGGGGGTGCCATACACCAATGCACAAAAGCTTTCAAAATCCCAGAGCCATCACTGTACGATTTGTTCCATCCTGTTTTGATATTTGCAGATCATTTTTCAGGGATTAACTGTTCCCAGTTGACTCACAGTGTATTAAAACATAACATTCATTCATAGTGCTGCTACACACCATAAAACCACATACTATAAAACAGGGAAATATCTAAAAATGTTATAACTGAAGCAGTGTAAAAAACCAATGTAAATATCAAAACGAACCACAACACATAAAAAGTTTAGAAAGAGAGGCAGTTAAAAACCAACCAACAAAAAGAAGAACAAGTGCAAACACATTGTACTAAGATGTCTTCAGGGTCTGTTTAAAAGTCATCAGCATAGAGCCCAGAAGTACGTACATTCTTAGAGCTTTTTTTATCTAAACAAAAACACCAGGCTAATCTCTGATGCCTTGGGAGTCTGCAGTTACCATTTAACTCAGGTGATTCAGAACTCTTGTCTTTTTGTTCAATGTGGACAAATGCCCATTTGTTGTTCTTCTAAGGCAGTGGTTCTCAACCTGTGGGTCCCCAGGTTTTTTGGCCTACAACTCCGAGAAACCTCAGCCAGTTTACCAGTTGTTAGGATTTCTGGGAGTTGGAGGCCAAAACATCTGGGTTCTAAGGCGTGGTCTACATCAGCACAAAAACTCAACGTGGCCCCAAAGATATTCCTGGACAAAAATTGTCCCAGAACTCTCCACTGGATATTTGCTTGATGACCAGAGACTCCTGATCCTTAATATGGGTAAACCAAATTGACCTGGTTTCGCTCAATACTAAGACAAGTTAAGGATTTTTTGTATGTGTTAAATTTCTTCTTGCTAGTCATGTGGGTGGCTTTGCTGATGTCACAAAGATCAGAAACTCTTCTCTAGCTCTGTGGCTACCTGACAGTGGCAACAATGGCAAGGAAGGGAAGGTGTTGGTCCAACCTGATCTGAATTTGTTTCAACCCAGCTGAACCATGTAGACTCCACCCTGTTTCCACCATGGGTCAAGCATGGAGCATCATACCACGGGAGTCTCTGGGGACATTTTGAGTATTTCTGGCTTGGGTTGAGAAAATTTCTTCAGATGGTGTTTTTTCTTGCTTTCCTTTTAGGTTAAAAGATTGTGACTAGCTCAGGTCACCCAGTGGGTTTTCATGACTGAGTAAAGATTTGCATTCTGATGTCCATCGTCCCAGTCCAACACCCAACACCTTAGTGTTCTGGTTCCACACTGTGTGTGTGCTTTTACATTGCCTATTGACTGATGTAAAACCATATATTCCATTGGGTTTGCATAGGCAAGGGATAGTCAGAGGTGGTTTTGTCAATTCCTTCCTCTGAAATATAGCCTACAGCATCTGGCATACCTTGGTGGTCTCCCATCCAAAGACTAACAAGGACTAACCCTGCTTAGCTGATGGGCTTTGTTGTCTTTAGTATCTTTATGCCCTGGTTCCGCACTATTTAGGAGTAACTTATAGGATTCAGGATCATTTACCCCAATCTACCAGAATCTTAGTCTAACACTGTAACCACTATACCATGTTTACTTTTACCAATTATAAGACGTTTTGATTCAGAGCAGAGACTGGAATGTTTTTCTTCAAAATGTTTCTTACTATGTTTTAAGAAAAATAAAGAGGTTCATTCATCCATTCAGTTAGTATTTTAGCATTAACTTGAAAACATGGTTTAATTAATAAAACAATGATCCTTCTGGATCCAAAAAGGAACATTTTGTATGCTTTCAAATGCTTTTAGAATGGTGGATATATGTATGTTTCTGTGCATGTTTAGAATCTGATTTAATGCCCCAGACTCATTTGCCTTCTTTCATTTTTTTTATGTCACAGCTTTGTAAATCCTGCATCATAAATTATTATCTGTTCTCTCCTCCACAAAATGGTTCCTTCGATGCAGAGGGAGTTTAGGGAGCCATTACTGGCTATTAGGGACCTTTGTGCTTGTGTATGTGCATGTTGTGCAATGCACTTCTCAGAATGCTGGATGTTTATGATCTTGTGGAGTGCGTTGCCATGGCAGGAATTGTTTGGCGAGATATAAATGTGCCGCAAGTGCACACGTTTGCCGGCCTAAGTGTGGCAAAGAAAATCTGACAATAAGATCTTTGCAACTACTTAAGAACAATTTCGCCTATATTTTTGACAATAGAAAACACTTTCCCCCTCAGTGTTACAATTACCCATCACTATTAGTGTCGTGAACTAAAAAGCAAGTGCTGTGGCTGAGATGAAGTTTTAGTTTTCTCTCAAAACATTTAGCGCCAGAAGGTTTCCATTCAGTAGTACACAAAGTGTATCCTTGATAGTGAAATGATTTCATCTCTACTTGCTTTAAATGCAGCAGGTACTAAGACTCAGATAATTGTCTTTCTGGACTGGGTTATGGGTTCTCTTTATAACAACAGAAGGTGCTGCATGTTTCTAGGATCTCAAAAAATGGAGTATGAGAGCATAGAGTTGGAAGAGATCATAAATACCATCTAGTCAAACTCCCTGTCAAAATTCCCAACAGATGGATGTCCAGCCTCTGTTTAAAAACCACCAGAGAAGGAGACTCCATCACACTGTGAAGCAGCATTTATTTATTTATTTACAGTATTTATATTCCGCCCTTCTCATCCTGAAGGGGACTCAGGGCGGATTACAATGAAGATATATATGGCAAACATTCAATGTCATCAGACAAACAACATACAGTATAGACACACACACAGGCAATTTTAACATTTCCAGCTTCATGAGGGTATGCTTGATTCCGGCCACAGGGGGAGCTGTTGCTTCATCATCCATGAGTAACACCGAGTGCTGTACTTCCTCATTCCTTTCCACGTACTGCTGGCAGTTTTAGTAAGGTAAAGGTTTCCCCTGACGTTAAGTCCAGTCGTGACCAACTCTGGGGGTTGGTGCTAATTTCCATTTCTAGGCTGAAGAGCTGGTGTTGTCCGTAGACATCTCCAAGGTCTTGTGGGCGGCATGACTGCATGGACTGCCGTTACCTTCCCACCGGAGTGGTACCTATTGATCTACTCACATTGGCATGTTTTCAAACTGCTAGGTTGGCAGGAGCTGGGGCTAACAGCAGGCGCTCATTCCACTCCCAGGATTTGAACCTGGGACCTTTTGATCCGCAAGTTCAGCAGCTCAGTGCTTTAACACACTGTGCCACCAGGCAGTTTTATGGTGTTGCAATTAGTTAAATTAGCCTCCCCCGTAAAACATACCTAAATTTCCTCGTTGACAGATGCAACTGTCTTTCGGGCTGCTTAGGTAAACAGCAAGCCGGGCTATTTAATGGTCGGGAGCTTAACCTAACCCGGGCTTTGCACTCATGACCTCACGATCAGTAGTGATTTATTGCAGCTGGTTACTAGCCAGCTGAGCCACAGCCCATCCCAGTAGAGTCTTCCTTATTCAACATAAACGGGCTGGCAGAACGTTGGATAAGTGAAAATGCTGGATAATAAGGAAGGATTAATGAAAAGCCTATTAAACATCAAATTACCCTATGATTTTACAAATTAAGCACCAAAACACCATGTTTTACAACGTCTGTCACTTGTTTGGGAGCGTGGCTACACTTGTGTTGTTGTTGGGCATGTTGACCTGCTGCGTGTTGCTGCCTAGAGAAACAGCTGTGGATCCAGGTGAGAGGCAGAATGCATTGGATAATACAGAATGTTGGATAAGCAAAGGCTGGATAAACAAGACTCTACTGTACCACTTTTGAACACCTCTTAATATCCTTTTTCTTAATGTTTAGATGGAATTTTTTTCCCTACATATTGAATCTATTGCTCCATGTCCTAGTCTCTAGAACAGCAGAAAACAAGCTGATTCCCTCCTCAGTATGACATTATTTCAAATAAACATGACTGGCTATCATGTCCTCTCTTAACAAATATATAATTCAAGTGCTTGGGAGAGTTGAGCAGCATTGAAACTCCATTTTCTATGGGCATGGAAATGCCTAGTCATTTCAAGGCTAATCTTGGTTGTGAGAATCAACACTTCATACAGAGGTGGCTTGTGACTTTGGAATTCAGTTTTAACAGCAGCACCTCAATATAGGTTCAGCACCTGGACAGTTCCCTTACAATCTGTATCTAATGTGCTGGCATTAAAAAATTCCGGAACCAACAATGGTCTATAATTTATTATGCATGTTCTTTCGAAACAGAGCCTAACAAGTTCCATAGAACTTAATCCTAACTGAATATGCATTGTATTACAACCATATTATCGCAGGAAGACCAGACAACCAGCCGCTTGTGTTTATAATAGCCTAAATCCTATTGTTAATTCTAACTGGAAGGGAGCCATTGAATCAATTCAATTTATCTATGTGTTGACTCACCAGTCAACAATTGAGTCAATGTGTCTATTAAAAAACAACAACACAATTTTAGCAGAAGTAACCAACAAGATGATGTTAAAGACCTCTTATATTAATGAAAGGATATCATATTTAGCAACAAAAAGACTTTGTATTGTAAACACTTTACTGTACTTTCTCATTGAGTTATTGATTTCCACTTTGGTCAAAAGTTCATCTGGGCCTGCCCAGATACATTTGGGATGATGTGATCCTTCTTTCCAATTAAAATACATACACACACAAAGTGAGAAAGAGAGAGTGTGTTACTGCACATGTGTTACTAAATCTATTACAATGGCTCCCTCTATGTACCATGAATCAGAGTCTGACTATTTATCCCTTAAATGCATACAACAAAGTCAAATATTGCTGTGGGGGAGGCACAAACCAAGAACAGAACAGAACAAAACAACACATACCAATCAAAATTAGAAAGTTATTCAAGGATCCAAAGTAATTAATTAGGTGGAACAGAATTTTCTCCACTGAAAACATTTAGATGATGTTAATGTCTGTTTTTTTCTTTATTGCTTGTGATTTCTTCAGTGAGTCACATGAATGGTAACATACAATAAGATTAAGAGCACAGTGATACAACGTCACATTTGACGTGAATATATTCAGACATGAAATTGATAAGACTTGACCAAATCAATGATGGTGTCATTCAGCAGTAGACAATGAAAGCAAGTGAGAAAAATTCAAACAAATAAGCAATTATTTTCAAACAGAGTGCTCCCAAAAAGAACAAGGACATTTTGCATAGTGGTTTTAGGAGTAAAATAGAAGTGCTTTGTCATTGCATAGAAACCCAAAGCATCTGATCAAGAGCCTTAAAATCCCCAATGCCCTTTTTAATGGCGCATATTATCAGTCAAATAGGGCCATCATGTGCCAGTAATTCATATGATTCCACATTTGCAACCACCTGAGGCCAAACCTAGATTTGCTCTCCTGAAATCGAAAATAATTGGTACACAGCCACTTCAAATTCATTTAACATTGTTTTGGCCATATTTTCAAATTTGTTAGACTAATGCAGGCCTGCTCATCTTCTTAACCACTAAGCCAATCATAGTCCATCCGTTCTGCTCTAATAAACCTTCCTACTTATAAAACCCGAGGGAGGCTACAGAAATAGGAATTTATTGAGCTCTTGATGGACCGCCATGACTTCAGCTAGGTGTTCAGGATTTAGGCAAGCCTGCAGTAATACAAATCAGGTATCAAATTATTATCTTGTTTTTGGCAGACATTATCTTTTTTTTTCAGTACCAAGCTAAAGCAGTACTCTGTTCCCAGCATTTGACAGAATATAACCATTTTCAAATATCAGAACAAATAAGTGTCTTATAATCTGATTTCTTGGGGACGAGGTATTATTTTAATTCTTTTAAACTTCTATAGATGTTCTAGGCTTGAGCATTGGATGATGACTCTTGGTGCACTTAGAAGAAGACTGAGCATAGTTATCTGAGTCCTTATTTTATATAGCTTTTATCTTGTTTATTTATTTATTTATTTATTGTTTCAGGAGCGAATTGATAATACAGCTTGTTTGGCGAATGGGCTTAATAATACGATACCCTCACCATAAAAGCACACAGCAGAGTAACATATTTAGCAGCAGCAGTGTGACGCAGAATCAGTAGCCAGTATAAGATGAAATAAAAAACACAGAGACTATTGTTGTGTTCCTTTGGAGGCTTTTCTTGTAGAAAAATAATATGGTTACAAAAACAAGGTTTCCACAACATAAACAAAATTCTTGATACTTCCTTAGTATACCTTTGCTTCAGCTTCTTGCCTTCAAGCTGGGCTTCTCTCTCAATCTTCAAACTGAAGCAGCTTTCTCCTTGTAGCAAACACAACACTCTTTACACCTTCTTTACACAGAAAAGTAACTCACAGGCACATCTGCTTATACTACCCCACCGGCCCTGCTTAGTCATTGCATCATTCCAACTCTTTCAGTACCTGTACATCACCCTTTGCAATTAAAAATAAAGTGTTAATTTTCAATATTTCTGACAGTTATAATATACAGAAAAACCACAATGTTAAAACTTGGCATTATACTAAATTTCATTTGACCAGATGCTGGCCACTTCGAGTGCCTCTGGTGTGACTGTAAGAAGGTCCTCCATTGTGCATGTGGCAGGGCTCAGCAATTACTAATGCATTGTAGTAAGTGGTCTGTGGTTTGCTTTCTTCTCCACTTGCATGTCGTGGACATGAGAGAAGCCTCCCTGCAGGATAGTAACACATCCGGGTGTTCCCTGGGCAACATCTTTGTAGAGGGGGCGGGCTGTGGCGCAGGCTGGTGAGCAGCCTGCTGCAATAAATCACTCTGACTATGAGGTCATGAGTTTGAGGCCAGCCCATAGCGGGGTGAGCACCCGTCAATTAAAAAATAAAAAATAGCCCCTGACCAACCCGAAAGATAGTTGCATCTATCAAGTAGGAAATAAGGTACCACTTATAAAGTGGGGAGGCAAATTTAACTAATTTATGACGTTGGAATGAGGAAGTGCCGTCACAGTGGATGATGACGCAGCTGCTCCCCCCTGTGGCCAGAATCGAACATCCCCTCAGGAGAAGGTTAAATTGCATCTGCATCTGTCTCTGTCTCGGTTCTATGTGTATATGGGCATTGAATGTTTGCCCTATATGTATATAATGTGATCCGCCCTGAGTCCCCTTGGGGTGAGAAGGGTGGAATATAAATATTGTAAGTAATTAAATAAATAAATAAATAGATGGCTGATTCTCTCACACCAGAAGCGACTTGCAGCATGCAGCCAAACAAAAATCTACATCATATGGATGTTATTTGACTATAATGATTTATGAACATTGTAAAATGGTAATTTTAACTATATTACGATATTATGTTTATACTACAATGGTTTGTGGCTGACACAATTGAGGATCTCATCACATGAGCAGAGGTAAGTGGGGAGAATCATCTCAGCAGCACAGCAAATCATAGTGTCTAATCCAGAAGTTGATTGTCTAATTTTAATAGCTTTCATCACAGACATACGTTAGCCAGCCTTTCTCTCATACTTCCCCATGTCCAGAACCATCACTTGGGTAAGGTCTTTCCCTGCGCACTCCGTATTCTTTTTCTTTAACATGAACATCTTTAAAATCCCAGAATACAACTACATCAGAATACTGACATCTTTCCATTGCACAATTTATTTCAGTTCTTCCAAGAACACTGTCCATGGGAATGCCCACCATTCCATGTCACTGAAATGAAATGTAGTTGGAAAATCTGACAGATCCCCTTCCACATGTTTTGGAGTGCTTTCTCTCATTTTTGAGTGCATCAAGGGCTCAGAAGATGATTTCTTCCTATCTTCTCTTCTCCCCCCTTTCAATACATTTCAAGGATGAAACACAATGGATGTATCTCAGAAGTTATAAAACATTATTTGATATCTGTAGCAAGTAGTCCTTGAAATGCATTGCAAGTGTCTGGACATGGGAAGACACCAGTGCCTGATGAGCAATATTAGACTGTACTGCAAATAAAAGCTGGGAGCATGCATGCTAAACTTTTAAAAATTACTAATGCCAGCTTAAATTGGTGGTTGTAAATTACATTAGGAAAAGGGGAAATGTCATTCTGCTCCTCTTCTAACCATCAACAGTGTAGAACTAATGTAGTTTGAAACCACTGCACAACCATGGTCCAAATCCATGGAATCATAGGACTTGTAATATTAGATGATCTTTAGCCTTCTCTGCCAAAGAGCTTCACCAAACTACAAACTCTAGAATCCTTTGATATTCAGCCATAGCAGTTAAAGCAGTGTCAAACTACATCAATTCCAGAGTGGAAATGCATCCTTAGCCCTAAAACCAAGGCAGGGGAAAACTTCATCGGAATAAATCTTACCAAGGAGTTCCTTGGAGTTCATTTGAGGGCACGTCACAACAACAACCAAAGTTGCATGCTCAAAGCACTGTGAATAATAATAATAATAATAATAATAATAATAATAATAATAATAATAATAATAATTTTATTTTTATACCCTGCCACCATTTCCCCAGAGGGACTTGGGGCGGCTCACAGATATAAAACAAGCATACAGTGGTATCAAATAACAAAAAACACACAAATAAAATTAAAAGGCATAAAATAAAATCACAGTCATTATAAAACACATGAAAAAACACAGTAATAAAATCATACAATGGACTGGGCAAAGTGCACTGAGTGAAACTTGTAAACATGAAGGAAGTTAAGGTGCTATATTCACTGGGTTGCTGTGAGTTTTCTGGGCTGTATGGCCATGTTTCAGAAGCATTCTCTCCTGACATTTTGCCCACATCTATGGCAGGCATCCTCAGCGATTGCAATCTCTGAGGATGCCTGCTATAGATGTGGATGAAACTTCAGGAGAGAATGCTTCTGGAACATGACCATACAGCCCAGAAAACTCACAGCAATCCAATCAGACCACTTTCATAATACTTGAATTGCCCTTGTTCCATTTTAATAGCAACCTGGGATGTATAGTTCTTCAGATCCTTGCCATTCTGTATCCGAGAGTTACAATGCTGCAAATTAGAGGAGGGAATGAACTGGTAAACTCTAAGCATTTCACCAAAGTATGCATCACAGGATTTCATAAGATGAAGCCATGGCAATTAACCTGGAACCAAACTGCTATAACTGCTCAGTGTGGCTACCTCCCTTGTTTACAAATTTACATGAACTCAAGCTAAAGCTGTGCCTGCTGAAGATGCAGTCTCCATTCAACATTAATGTTTGCAATTTCTCCTGTGCATCCTCCACTCTGCAATAAGAATCTTGGCTCTCTTTGGGGCAGATATTGCTTCTTCTTCTTCTTTAGTCTGGCCTGAACCATTCCCTTCCACCTCCATAGATGTGCTCCCTTCACTGTTTTTCTCCTCCAAGCGAAAACAAGCCCTCCCCGCTTTCTGGTTTCCTTCCACTCAGTCTTGATGCTCTTCTTCTCCAAACCTGGCATCAAGGTCGTTCTTTTTTATTTACTAAATTAAAAAGCTTTCAGGCCGGCTCGCACTGACATGCTTTGGCGTTCAACTCTACAGACGCGGCGCCACGTGAAGCACTGCAATCAAGCTGACAACACAGCCAATCAAAGGCTGACCTGGAAGAAGTTGCCTTGGAAACTCACACACTCTAATAAAACATATAAGGAATTTAGGGTTTTTTTTTAATGCAGCAGGTTGTATTTTTTTTCCTGATTTGTTTTTCTCTTATACTTTTCTAGTTTGATTTGGGGGGGGGGGGGGAGGCTTAAATTGGAGCAGCATAATAGTTCCAACACACCAAGGAAATAATGCTTGTTAGACTCAATAATGGTAGCTATTTGTCCCCCTCTAGTGGCTATAGAATGAACAATATAAATGGGCATTCTGCCGTGGCCTTTTGACCAGTGCATGCATTTACACCAGGCCTGCACAACCTGTGGCCCTCAAAGTGTTTTGGATTTCAGATCCCAATATTCCTCCCCACTGGACATGTTGGTCAGGACTTCTTGGAGTTGGAGTCCCAAACACCTGGAGGGCCACAGACTGATCTACATTGTAGGATTAATGCAGTTTGACACCAGTTTACGTACCGTGGCTCAATGGTATAGAATCCTGGGATCTGTAGTTTGCTGAAGTTCCACCACTCTTTGGGAGAGTAGGTTAAAGACCTGATAAATACAGTGGTCCTTAACTTGGGTTCCCCGGATTTTTTGGCCTTCAACTCCCAGAAATCCTAACACCTGGTAAACTGCCTGGGATTTCTGGGAGTTGTAGACCAAAAACATCTGGTGACCTCAGGTTGAGAACCACTGTGATAAAACTACAACTTCAGGGAAAAATAGAAGGAACATAAGGCCAAGAAATGAAATGCTCTGTCATAGGATGGGTGACATCCTGCCTTGAAAAAAGTACATGTGAAAGGGAGCTAGAAGACTTAGTAGCCCACAAGCTGAACGTGAATCAACAGAGTGAAGTGGGAGCTTTAAAAGCCAATGCAATTCTAGACTGCATTGATGGGGAAATAGTGTCTAGAGATGGAGGGATTTAATAGCAACTTTCTATTTGCGTTTGGTCAGACCTCACCTGGAATACTGTGTCCAGTTCTGGGCATTACAATTCAAGAAGGACATGGACAAACTAGAAGGTGTCCAGAGAAGGATAACCAATGTGGTCAAAGCTCTGGAAGCCAAACTCTATGAGGAGCAGCTGAGGGAACTGGGTATGTTTAGCCTGAAAAAGAGAGGCCTGAGAAGGGACATGATAGCCCTGTTTGGGAGGTAAGCTTGTCTTCTGTTGCTCCAGAGCACACAGAGCAATGAACTGAAATAGCAGGGAAAGAGTTTCTACCTAAACATTAGGAAAATCCTCCCAAGTGTAAGTGCTGCTTGGATGGTGGAATAGTCTGCTTCGGCATGTGGTAGAGTCTCCTGCTTTGGAGATTTTCAAGAAAGGCTGGGTGGCCATCTGTTGGGATCACTGTGCCGTCCGCCGGACAATAAAAAACTATAAAACTGAAACGTGCTGTCCTTTATCCGGGCGAACTGCAAATCCCTATAAGCTGTCCTATAGATATTGAACAACTGAGTCTGGATAACTTCAAAAAAGGATGTTTATTCATACAAGGTTGTAAACCTGGCACAGATCTTAAAGTTGCAGAAAATGAAACAAATTTCTATAGGTTTTAGGTACAGAATTATCCCTGGTTCCAGAAAGCAAAGGTGATTATAAAACCACTATACCCTAATCACGCTGCCTATATTAGAAGGAGAAACTCTTTCCTTCCCTATCTTTACAGCAAAGATTAGTTCTAGAAGCGACAGAATAACCCTGCTCCTCCAACTAGATTTCCTATTCCAGATCAATATAATTCAATACTTATCTAATTTGGATAGGCTTAGATTGGCCTGGTTTTGAGGATGATTTGTCCCAGTTAGCCTTGCACAGCTCCAGCACGTTGGAAGATTATAGCCAGAATGAAGCTCCAAAATGGAGACTAGACCCTGGTAAAAAGGGCGGTCCTAAGATGTTGTACTCTTAGACCAATCATTGCAAAGAAAACTGCAGCCAGCTCTTGCAGACTTCAAGCCACCTTTCCTGGGCTTTGCAGCCAAAGGCTGAAACAAAATGCAAAGGAGGGAAAACAAACAAACGACCAATAGGTAAGGCAAACCATCGTCCTGGGGGACGGAACACTCCCCGCTAAATTCCCAGGATGTGGGAATTTACCAATCAAAAACATACAAACACCTTTGTATACACAACAATACAAACACTAGAACTTTAAACATCTCCAATAAGCAACACGAGGTCACTAATTGGTCTGTCCAGGACAGACATTTTGTCCTTACTATGAGTCTTTACTTGAACTTTTCTAACCTTACCGTCAGGGCAAGGAAAGGTCTTTAGTGTAATGCCCATAGGCCAGGCATAGCGGGGCAAGTCTTTGTCCTTTAGCAACACAAGGTTTCCCGCCTTGAAATTGTCCTTTGGGGTTTGCCAGAGTCTTCTGGTTGGAAGCTGGCTTAAGTATTCGGCCTTCCACCTCTTCCAGAAGTGGTTGGCTAAGGTCTGCACATGCAAAATTGGTGCCACAGTCCGACCAAATTGACTTAATTGGCCCTCTGAGGGCTATGAACCTTTTTAATGCGTTTAAAAATGATGAAGTGTCCATCCCTTCTATGACTTCTATATGGACAGCTCGTATTACTAAACAAGTAAACAAAACTGCCCACCTCTTGTTATTTACAACACCACCCCTGGTTTTCCTAGTGACAACCTCCCAAGGACCAAACACATCGATTCCCACATGGGAAAAGGGTGGGTCTGTCAAAGTCCTATCCTGAGGTAGTTCTGCCATCAACTGACTTTGACAGTTTCGCCTAAGGCGCCTGCATTTAACACATTTGAAAATACAACTGTTGACCAACCTTTTGGCATTAACTACCCACAGACCTTCATTTCTAAGGGCTGCCTCAGTTAGAGTTCTACCCTGATGATGGATCCTTTCATGGTGATGCCGAACGAGCAGCAATGCAGTGTGACTATTAGGGGGTATGATGATGGGGTTTTTTATGCACGCCTTGAGTTTAGCTTTGGCTAACCTTCCTCCAACTCTCAAAATACCCTCCTTGTCTAGAAATGGGTTTAACTCATTTAGAAGACTTTGATTAGGGATGTTGAGCCCTTGCTCTAGCCTAGCTATTTCCTGCTTGAAAGCAGATCTCTGTACTGACTTGAATATGACGCTCTTAGCCTTTATCATATCCTGGACCTGTAAAGGCTCACTATCTTTGCAAGCTAAACGATGTATAAGCCTAGCAACTGCTCTAAGAAGACTGTGCCACTCCGAAAAACATTCAAAACGGTGTGGTTCCAGGCAAGATCTTTGGCCCATCTTGATTTCTGTGGTCATCTTGCAAACTTTCACCTCTGCACTTCGTGAGACTTGAGCATTCATAATGTCCGAAAACCTTTGCTCATCTTTCGAGAGCGCTGTGGCTTCGTCTCTCTCAGAGACTTTGAAGATGGAGGAATACTCTGGAGTTATTGCTTGGCAGTAGACTGAGATGTGACTTAGGCAACTGCGCACAAGTGTAGGACGTCCACCTTTAAGCACCTGTGCTTGATTGGAGTCCAACGACGATGGTGGGTGCATCTTGTTTATGCACACTGGGCCTGTAACTGTCCAGCCTAGTGGTAGCAGCTGAGCAATGGGCGCCCCTGGAGGTCCCTTAACTTGGTCGTTCACATAGAACAAGTTCGGACAGTCCGCACCAAGCAGAAGGGCAATGTCCACATCTGGACGGAAAGCAGGTATGGCATTCTTTAATCGTCGCAAATGTGGATGAGCCTCCACAACTTCTCTAGTTACAATTTGTTTTTTGTTCCGAGGGATGGAGGAACACTCAATCAGGTCTGGCAACTTGAACTGCCTCTTCTGGTCGCAAGAGGAGACAACAAAGCCAGATGCTATGCGACCCTGCAACTTCTTTTTTCCTGCACACGTAGTCATAGTGTAGTCAACCATCTTGGTTTTAAGGTCAAACATGCGGAAGAACTCTGGAGTAGCCAGGGAGGCGTCGCTCTGTGAATCCAGGGCCACATAGAGTCTCTTTCTAAGCCAAGGGCTCTTGGCTGGATATACATCCGCTAGGCAGATAGGATGACAAACTCTGTACTGGTGCGAGTCAGAACACAGCTCTGTACAGGCGACTGCTGAAACCTCCACCTGCATCTCTGGTACGACTGGCTTGTCGGTGTCTTCGACTGCTGACTTTTCTTTTGGTGAAACGTTCCCTTTGGGGTGGGAGATGACACTGGAGTTGTGCATTGCGGTGCAATGCTTGAGGCTGTTGCATTTCTCACACTTGACGTTTTCTTTGCAGTTGGACGCAAAGTGTGGAGTTGCTCCACAGCATCTAAAGCAGATTCCCTGCTTTTGAACTAGCTGTTGCCTCTCTTTGTATGACTTTCTACTAAACTCCCTGCAGTTGGCCAAGCTGTGAGGCTTTTGGTGGATAGGGCAAAGCAACTCTTTTACCTCCGACCTGGGTTCATCAGTCTTGTGTTGAGTTTCGACTGCCTTTACGCTGACAGGTCTATTGGCCTCTCTAGGTGGTTTCTTGTCCACTTCAGATGCCTTCCCTGGATGGGTCCCTTGGTATAAGGTGGGGAGGCCCGTCTGCGGATCATTCCTTTCTCTGGCTGCCCTGGTGATGAACTGGACCAAATGAGAAAATGGAGGGTATGCCTGGGAGTGGGCCTCCTTGTAGTTGAAGACCTCCTGTCCCCAGCGTTCTTGCAAAGTGAAGGGCAGCTTGGTCAAGATCTGCCTCTGGGACAGGTGCTGATCGAGGCACTTCAAACCGGGCAGTTCTGGATTCTCCTTGGCCGACTCTAATTCCGTAAGGAGATCGCTAAGGTCCCACAAGAGTTTGAAGTCTTTGAGTTTTAAAGCTGGGAACCTTTGGAGCTTGTCCATAAGAGATGCTTCAATCTCTGTGCTGGCCCCATATCTCTGCTGCAACCTGGCCCAGGCCTTTTCCAGGGCTTTGTCGGGATCGGCTACGTGGGCTGCGTAGATCTTCTTAACTTGTGAGGATGAGGCTGGGCCCAACCATGCAGCCAGAAGAGTCAGTTCTTCCTCAGGCAATAACTTTAAGTCTCTGATTGCTCTCTGGAAGGTGGCCTTCCAGAGAAGAAATTCCTCAGGCTTGTCCGAAAACTTTTCGACACCCTTGTCCTTAAGATCTCTTCTGGGGCTTCTGATGATGGAGACAAGCTGGGACTCTGGCGTTGAAGGGAACAATTGAGGAGTTTGCTGTTGTGGAGTGGACTCCCACCGTGCACCTTGCGTCAACCTTTGGCCTCTTGGAGGGATGACATCGACCACTGACGAATCGGTGGCTCCCTGTGCAGCTGTCTGTAAGGGCCAACTAGCACTTGGCCTTGAGGCCCTGATTGACTGACCTAGGGATTTAGCAGGAGGCACAGGTAGCTCGGGCAAGGGTGAGCTCCCCGCTATGACGCTCTGCTCTGCAGGAAACTCAAAAGTGACTTTGGGGCCCTGCTCTGGGTAAGGAGAGAAGTCTTCCTGTTCCTCATCCGAAAACTGGCTGTTCATGCTGCCAAGGTGCGCAAACACTTTGGCAGAAGGATCCTGTATTGGTAACTGGCTTACATTTTCTTCTGTGAGTGGCTCAATTAGGGCTTTGGCCAAAGTCTCAGCCCTTACCCTTTTTGCTGCGGCATCCATCTTTATTCTAAGCATTTCTATTTCACCTTGCCTTTGGGCCTGTTCCATTTGCATTTCGCTTTGTCTACGGGCCTGTTCTATTTGCATTTCGCTTTGTCTACGGGCCTGTTCTATTTGCATTTCGCTTTGTCTACGGGCCTGTTCTATTTGCAGTCGTTGCTCTTCTTCTTTAAAGGGAAGGGTGAGATCAGCTGCCTTAGCATCAGCCTCCGCCCCCGCTACCTTGCTCTTTAGCTCCAGACGTGCAGCCTCCTTAATGTGCAAGGCAGCTAGGGAAGAGATGGCACTCCCAGCAGCAGAAGACTTGCTAGAGTGGCTATGTTTAGATGATGCACACTCCCTTAGTTTAGATACCTGGCTAGAGCGGTTGGACTTAAGACTAAGTGCCACAGCAGGTGATTTTAAAAGATTGGTCTCATGGCTGCATAAGGAAGACTGCTTTCCTTTTGGCTCAGACCTTAGATTAACAGGTGGAGAACTAAATTCCAAGGCATCTAGAATTGCCCTCACCTTATTTTCTTTCTCATTAGTGTCAGCTAAGACACACACTATTTCTAACTCTGAATCCTTGGCGTTAATGCGCTCGAGGACCTGGACTATCTTAGACACCAAACCCCTCCAGAGACCGAAGGTCTCTTCAAGGTCTGTCTGTAATATGGATGGCACCCTTGTAATACCCAAGCTCTCAATTCTGTCCATCAATGTCACAATTCGCTCCCATGCCGAACCTAACCTCACATGGAGGAGCTCCTTTTCATCTATTAGATGGGCTAGCATCTTGGCTGAAGGGTGCTTTATCCTTTGGGGCCTTTCATTCCTACTTTCAGCCTCAGAAGGAGGTATACCATCTGTATCATCTTGAAATTGCATAGACATTATGTATTCTTAATAGCAAGTAAATTTACAACAAAAGCAAATACAACATACCAGCAAGTAAATTTACAATAAAAGCAAATGCAATATATAATACAATGCACAACACTTAACCATAGCAATATATATCACTAAGTAACTATACTTTACAAAGATTGTGACCTTTGGCGCCAGATTTTAGTGGGCAAGCTGCAAAATGCCAACTGACAGCAACTTGCCACTTGATACCTCCCTTGCCCGAGTGACGTAAACTGCCAAAATGGCGACTTCGCCAAATTTTCAAGCACCTTGTGCTCTGCGGCTCGAGGCCTGCCGCCGAAGGAGCACCGAGGCTGGCTTTGGAAAGGAGGAGAGAAAAGACGCCTCCTCCCCGCTGTGAAGGGAGGTCACCACCGCAGGTCGATGAAACAGGTCACCACCGCAAGACGATGAAGCAGGTCACCACCGCAGGACGATGAGGCAGGTCACCACCGCAGGACGATGAGGCAGGTCACCACCGCAGGATGATGAGACAGGTCACCGCCGCAGGTCAATGAAGCAGGTCACCACCGCAGGACGATGAGGCAGGTCACCACCGCCGGACAATGAGGCAGGTCACCACCGCAGGACGATGAAGCAGGTCACCACCGCAGGACGATGAGGCAGGTCACCACCGCCGGACCATGAGGCAGGTCGAAGCCGGCCGAGTGCTCCGGCCGAACTCGCAGCAGCGTTGCCAGGCCTGTCCAGGTTCTAGCCTGGTTCTGGTGGGCTTCACGCCTCAGAGCCAGCCAAAGAACTGTCGCTGGTGCTCCGCGGCTCGAGGTCTACCGCCGAGGGAGCCCTGGACGTTGCTGGGAACTGCACAGCCTGTGCAAACCCAGAAAGCCACTGGGCCACGTGCGCACACGCGAGCCAAATAGCAAGGAAATAGAGCCCCACTATTTGACTCCTTCAGGTCTGAGAGCGGGCTCCACTGCCTCAGACGCTGGTAGAGTCTTTAGGTATGCAGACTGAGCTCAGGCGGAAAAGCCGCGGCCTAAACTAAACTTCCTAAACTATAAAAAACTATAAGCCGTGCAAGCTAGCTCAAGCGGAAAAACCGCTGATCTACCTCAAAACTGTGCCGTCCGCCGGACAATAAAAAACTATAAAACTGAAACGTGCTGTCCTTTATCCGGGCGAACTGCAAATCCCTATAAGCTGTCCTATAGATATTGAACAACTGAGTCTGGATAACTTCAAAAAAGGATGTTTATTCATACAAGGTTGTAAACCTGGCACAGATCTTAAAGTTGCAGAAAATGAAACAAATTTCTATAGGTTTTAGGTACAGAATTATCCCTGGTTCCAGAAAGCAAAGGTGATTATAAAACCACTATACCCTAATCACGCTGCCTATATTAGAAGGAGAAACTCTTTCCTTCCCTATCTTTACAGCAAAGATTAGTTCTAGAAGCGACAGAATAACCCTGCTCCTCCAACTAGATTTCCTATTCCAGATCAATATAATTCAATACTTATCTAATTTGGATAGGCTTAGATTGGCCTGGTTTTGAGGATGATTTGTCCCAGTTAGCCTTGCACAGCTCCAGCACGTTGGAAGATTATAGCCAGAATGAAGCTCCAAAATGGAGACTAGACCCTGGTAAAAAGGGCGGTCCTAAGATGTTGTACTCTTAGACCAATCATTGCAAAGAAAACTGCAGCCAGCTCTTGCAGACTTCAAGCCACCTTTCCTGGGCTTTGCAGCCAAAGGCTGAAACAAAATGCAAAGGAGGGAAAACAAACAAACGACCAATAGGTAAGGCAAACCATCGTCCTGGGGGACGGAACAATCACTTTGGTTGGATATTCTTGCATGGCAGGATTGGACTGGATGGCCCTAAGGGTTCCTTCCAGCTTTGTGATTGTATGATTCAATGATCTAGAGACTGAAAGAAGTAATTAAAAAATGTAGCCGCAGATCCCCAGGTGTGTCTGTTGTTTCATTTCTTCAGAACTCACCAGGAACTCTTCAGAACCCAAACAGCCTCTTGTACAAACAAGTATCTTTAACTTCCCTCCCCTCCAATTAAAATTTGCCCTCCCTGACAAATCAACTTAGTTGATTAATATACCAATTAAACTGATGAAAGCCTGCAGAGCTATTAACTTTATCATCAGGCTCCTCTCATTTTTCCGCCTATTACAACCGCTTTTGTGTCAGGCCACAAAATACCAAAGATATTAGAGAGAACAACAGACACTGCATTCATTATTGTTCACACAAAAAAATGAAGCAGGCAGCAGCAGGAAATTGACAGAAATCAAATGACAAGACAAACTCTCTCCCTCGCCTTCACAACCGATCATCTAGAAGTCGGCAGAATTTTCTCTTTTTTTCTCAAATAGGAAAAAGATCTAATACCAGGAATTGTACACCATTACAATGAGAAATTCTTTAATTATGTTGTAAAGGTCTGATATTCCTGTGAAATGTCATTTCAAAATAAACTTCTTACAGTTAATTATCAGTGATATTTAACTTGTGGGGAAATTAAATATCACTGCATACCTCTGTGATCATTTTATTGCTTTTATAGACATTTCAATATTTTAATGGTTTCTAAGTAACAATGGAAGGGAGGGGGAAAGACTTGCCATTGAAACGATCGGAAATGATCTGCCTCACCTGTCTCGAAACCCTGTAAGAGTAAAGATTTGCTCTCCCTTCGATGAGAGAGCAATTTCTGTTTTACCAATTTTTATTCAAGAAGAAACACAAATATAACACAGAGACATATTAGATATATAAAACTACCAAAACTGCCTAGGTACATGATCTACATCACAACTAAGCAACTATAAAGAACGAATAACTTCCCACTTTGTATCTGATGGTTATTATCACTTATCAGTCTATTCAGGCATGGGCAAACTTCGACCCTCCAGGTATTTAGAACTTCAACTCCCACAATTCCTAACACCTGGAGTGCCAAAGTATGCCCATGCCTGGTCCATTTCCTTTAAACAATAATACCATCACACTTATATTTAAATCCACGCTGACACTCTACTAATTCATGGATCACAAAGTTGACAAATATCCCTATCACATTGTGAAAAGGTAATGAATGTTGTCCCAACCTTTCTTAAAGTTGGTCAAAGTTTTCTCCTTGAGCAGCATAGTCTATTTACCAATTTCTACTATTTCATAGATCACCCATTCTTTTTGCATCAGGATAACTGGTTGCTTCAGTCATTAAGCATATTCAATCCTTGCAGCACCTTTCATATATAGTATTGTAGCATTCTCTTGTATTTTCTTTCTAGATAATCGTCCAGCATTCCCAGCAAATTACACTCCAGTCACATCTTCACGATGTTTTCCAGCATCAATTGTATCCAAGTCCAATGTTTTTGGGTGTTATATCCCAGCTACCTTTGGCCCCTGTACCTGACCCTGGGTTCACCTTTGACCAGGATGAAGAATATGTTGATATTTCTCCGCGTCAGCAATACCCGATGAATTTGCAGCTGCCACTTGTTGACGATACACAGCCAGCTCTAATTGAAAGGGAGAGTGTTGTGATAACTCTACTCCCTTGCCAGATGTCTCTAGCTCACCGGAATCAGTGTCCTTCAACCAGAGAGAGTATCTAAACAAGCAGAGATCTGAGAAACAATTGCTTGGCTGAGTGTGGAGACTCTTCCTAGAAGCCTTTCCCTTGGGAACTTTGGGGAGGAAGGCCTCCCTTTTAGGGGGAGACTCTGCACTTCAATAAAAGTTTTGCTCCCAGTAGTTTCCCTGCGGTGTCAACGTTGCTCAACTCTAAGAAGATACATTGGCTCCAGTTTCCAGCAGCTAGCAGCTGCTGTGACTCACGGGTAGACCCGGATTTAAGTCTACTTTCCTGTTATTTCACGAACCAAGATTTATTTCCACGATCTCAAGTTCCTGCCTTGCTTCTAAGAACTATTCTTGAACATTTGGACCTCGTTCGTCTGCCTAGCTTGTTGGTTTGATTCCCCACTCAAAGGCTATCATTAGTTTTGAGTGTGTTTCAGTTTCTGGACTTTGGACTCTAATACCAGACATATTCCTTGACATTTCTGGGCTATCTTATACCTTTTCTTAAAAGGCTATTGCTTGCTCAATGTTCCCACTAATTCATTTTTGGATTACTATTTGCTTTAATAAAGATATTAAAAAATTATTGGTCTCTGTGTTGGTTTTCAGTGCTCTCTCTGCCTGGACTGCAACGCTGGGTCTTTCCAGCAGAGCAGTGGTTCTCAATCTGTGGGTTCCCAAGTGTTTTGGCCTACAACTCCCAGAAATCCCAGACAGTTTACCAGATGTTAGGATTTCTGGGAGTTGAAGGCCAAAACATCTGGGGACCCTCAGGTTGAGAACTAGTGGCTTAGAGAAACTCTGAGAAGTAAAACAGAAGCTGAAATGTAGTTCTACCAGAAATCACCTCAAACTATTCTTATTGGCCTTGTAACCTGCTGAAATAACCTAAGGCAAATTAAAGCTACAAGTCCACCAGCTGCAGTTTATAGACAGTATGTACAGGACAGGGTTAAGAACCACTGCACTAGGAGCATCACGTATAATAAAATGTCCTAACATTGTGTTCACATTTCCTACATTGTTAGAGCTGCCATATCTCTTAGATACGTGAAATAGCGAAAATTGATATATTGACTATACTGATTAAGGAGAAATCTCTGTCTAACTTCACAATAATGATGGAGGGCAGTTATCAGCTTTGGGGTTCATCTTAAGATATATAAGGGCAAAGAGAGCAAATTTTTAAAATATCTGATTTAAAAACACCTGGTAAATATATATAGTCAAATACAAAAACTGGAAGGAAGCTGATTACATAAAATGATATACCAGCATTACTGAGTTTAATTAAGCCTAAATTTTATTAGTTAGTTCCAACTTTGGCAGAAACAGAGAGCCGGTGTTGTGTAGTGGTTTGGATGTTGGACTGGGACTCTGGAAACTAGGGTTGGAATCTTCTCTTGGACATGGATTCTGTAGTCAGGGATTTAACCTTCCACATCTTGAAAATATTCCAAAATAAAAATTCCAAAAAGCAAAGCTTGATTTTGCCATTTTATATAAGTAATGGCACTTTAAGATACCACAAGGGCCATCCAGTCCAACACCCTTCTAGGGGCCGGGCTGTGGCACAGGCTGGTTAGTAGCCAGCTGCAATAAATCACTCTGACCAAGAGGTCAGGAGTTCGAGGCCAGCCCATGTCGGGGTGAGCACCTGACAATTAAAAATAAAATATAGCCCCTGCTCGTTGCTGACCTATGCAACCCGAAAGATAGTTGCATCTATCAAGTAGGAAATTTAGGTACCACTTATATGTGGGGAGGCTAATTTACGACACCATAAAAATCATCCAGCCACCATTGGAATGAGGAAGTGCCATCACAGTGGATGATGAAGCAGCTACTCCCTCTGTGGCCGAAATCAAGCATACCCTCAGGAAGCTGGAAGCTGGAGAAGGTTTAAATTGCCTCTGCGTCTGTCTCTGTCTCTGTTCTATGTTATATGGCATTATATGTGTACAATGTGATCCGCCCTGAGTCCCCTTCGGGGTGAGAAGGGCGGAATATAAATACTGTAAATAATAATAATAATAATAATAATAATAATAATAATAATAATAATAATAACAATAATAATTCTTTATATACTGCTCCATCTCCTCAAGAGGATTTAGGGCGGTTTCCAGCATGTAAAAAACAGTCAGTTGTCAAAATAACATACAATGGCATTAACAAACAAACATAATAAAAACAATATCATAAAACAGCAGTAAAAACACTTCAATCTAAAATGAACAGTTACAGTAACAATCAACATGAAGGAGTCCAATACAGTAATCAGGACTGTGAGGTTGACATACTCAACTGAAAGATAGATACAGACTATGAAGGAACATACACTCAAAGCACCCCTGACAAGAGGCCATCGAAACTCTCTTTAAAACCTCCAATTTCTCCAAACTTGCATTTCTCCTCCTGCAAAATTCTGGGGCTTGTAGTTTAGGGAGAGGCCGGAGAGGCCTTTAAATTGCTCAGTCAGACAGGTCCTGGGTTTCACTCAATGACAAACACCAGAATTCTGCAGGAGACAGAAACCGGATTTAAAGTGGAGCCATGCTGTAGTGTGATGAGTTTGTACTAGTCTCTTAAGCAACAGAAAACAAGCTTACTCCTCAATGGGACATCTTTTCAAATATTTTAACATGGCTACCATATTTTCCCTAAGCTAACCATACCCATATAATAGGACTTGAGCATCCATGAATTTTGGTAACCATGGGAAGTCCTGATTACAAATCCCATGGTCTACAAAATTTGAAAGTAATTATAAATTTTAGTTCCACGTTTATAGTTTAGGGATTCAAAGATGCCAACCTCCCATGAAATTTTCCCAGCACTTATCAAATTTCAAACACTGAGAAGAGCCCACCTAAACTGGGCTCTACAGGCCAATGGAGACTCCACCACAGACATCAAAAGAGCTGCAAGGCCAAGAACAAGCCATGAGAGTCAAGACAAAGATCCACCCAGAGGAAAGGTGTTCTTACCATACATCAAGGGAACCACTGACCGCACAGGCAAACTGATGAAGCAGCACAACCTACAAACTATCTACAGACCCACAAAGAAAATCCAACAAATACTACGGTCAGCGAAAGACAAGAGGGATCCTCTCTCCTCTGCAGGAGTCTACCAGATACCATGCAGCTGTGGACAAGTCTACATAGGGACCACTAAATGTAGAGCCCAAACATGAGTCAAAGAACATGAAAGGCACTGCAGACTGATTCAACCAGAGAAATCAGCCATAGCAGGGCACTTGATGAACCAACTTGGACACAGTATATTATTTGAGAACACAGAAATGCTTGACCACTCCAACAACTATCATGTCAGACTACACAGGGAAGCCATTGAAATCCACAAGCATGTGGACAACTTCAACAGAAAGGAGGAAACCATGAACATGAACAAAATCTGGCTACCAGTATTTAAAAACTCAAAAATCACAACAGTAGATGGGAAGCAACACTCTGAGGGCAGAGGAGCCCCAGGGACGGCTAATGACTCTGAACAAAGGATGCCCCCCAGGCAAGAGACAAACCTTTCCAATGCTAATTAGGGTGATGAATTGCAACATTAACACTGACTTCCAACTGACAAAGGACTCTTGTCACACCCTGGACTCTCCACAGATATATATTTACCTTCCTTGCCTAGTCTCTCCACGCCTCACAGCTTCTGAGGATGCCTGCCATAGATGTGGGCGAAACGTCAGGAGAGAATGCTTCTGGAACATGGCCACACAGCCCGAAAGACATACAACAACCACATTGAAAAATGTTCACTGCTAGAACTCTTCTGTTTCCTGCGTCTGCCTTCTCTTGGTTTCTTTGCCTGTCTCATTTGTTTGGATGCCTAAGTGAATATTTATGTTATTACAGTGCTAGACATTTGGGAACTGAAGGAAAATCTCATTTGATGGCAGAATTCTTCCTTGAAGGGCCAAGTCCTCCTTTTGCCCTTCTTATAGCTGCTCTCCAAGAATTGAGAGATTCTCGTCTCTCAAGATGAACTATTCCCATCCCAGTTGTGTTTGCTTTCATTCAAAAATGATGCTTGAATGCCAAGCAGCCCTATTGCCCATGTCTACTTTGCCCATCGCTGCTATGGATCATATTATTTATTTTTTATTATTTAATTAATTAATTGATTGATTAATATATCGCTCTTCTCCCCAGGGGGACCCAGAGCAGTCTTACATAATGGCAGAATCAAGTGCCACATATAATACATGTAGAAAACCAAACATAAAACACAAATAAAAGCCAGTATCCAAATCAAATTAAAACCATGTGACTATTACAAAGGTTTTAATTCTAATTGTAATTGTAATTTAATTTAATTTAATATTAACATCATAGTAAAGTTCTGCACCACTTCCTTGGTCTGAATAACCTTTAGCCCTTGGCAGTTTCATTTCTTTTTTTTACTCAAGCCGATCATGATCTCAATTGATTGCAAAATCTTTTTTTAAAAAAATTAATAAAAATAAACCAAGAAACAATATAAAATTAAATATCTGAAAACGTTGGATTTTACAGCTTCAGTTATGGTCTTTTCGCATGCTGCCTGACAGGCACTTGCATTGCAAACACAACTTATTAAAAACAATCCAGCATGTAAGGGGAAGAAAGACGGGGAGCAAGAAATCAATACCTTTAAAACCGATTTTTCTAAAGTACACTTTGAATGATCAAAGAGAAAACAATTTTTGGATTGGCAGTCGTCACAACAGGAAAGAAGGGAGGAAGGGGGGAATCAATTGTGGGGATGCATGTATGCATGCACACACAGAGAAAGCATTTCACACATAATGCGCCATTAAGAAAGTTCCATAATATTGATGCTCACATGTAGGCTTAAGCTAGCACTTTGAAATGTTATCAAAAGAGCGATCAGATCTTTAGAATTCATTCATAAAAGGCACTGTTATATACAGAAAAAGGATGAAGGATGCTGTTAACCAAAGGTTTCGTATCCTGAGACATTTCAGAGAGAAAATTCACCAGCCGAGGGCCAGGCAAAGACATTGGACCACAGCTCCCATTATCCTCAGAGAGTATGACCACATTGTCTGAGGATGATAGGATTTGTATTCCGGTATTTCCATGAGGAAAGGTGTGGGCAAGGACCAAAGATAGGTGGGCTCTTCATGCATTCCACTCAAATGCTCAGAAGTTGTCATTTCATTCATTCTGGAGCAAGCTTGTTTTCTGCTGCTCCAGAGACTACAACACAAACCAATGGAGGCAAATTAGAAGAGAAGAGCTCCTGCTTAAGCATTGGAAACAACAGCTTGGCTGTAACAGTTGTTTGACAGTAAAATTGGGGAGGGGGGTCTTTGGAGGTGTTTAAACCGAGGTTGGATCAGCATCATTCAAGAGTACTTTAGCTGTGTATTTCTGCATATGAGGAAGTTGAATTTTTGCTGTCTTTTTCTATTATTCTGTGGCCTCAGCCTCAAGAGAAAACATATTGGTATGGGGAATCTTACCCAAATCATTTTTATGATTGAGGAAAAGATAGGTATTGAAATCCTACATCTTCCCATTGAGATGAAATGGCCAAGTTATTTTAGTAACTGAGCCTCATAATCCCACACCTGGCTGTGAAAATAGAACCTGGAATCTTGTTGGTAAGTCCCAAGAAGTGTAGACCCATTAGATCAATTATTGGATGGTAATTAAATCCAGGTGATTTAGTTACTCTACTTGAGTCAGGACTAACAATAGAGTCTAAGGTAAAGGTAAAGATTTCCCCTGACATTAAGTCCAGTCATGTCTGACTCTGGGGGTTGGTGCTCATCTCCATTTCGAAGCCAAAGAATTGGCATTGTCCGCAGACACCTCCAAGGTCATGTGGCCGGTATGACTGCATGGAGTGCCGTTACCTTCCCACCGGAGCTGTACCTATTGATCTACTCACATTTGCATGTTTTCGAACTGCTAGGTTGGCAGAAGCTGGAGCTAGGCGGGAGAGCAAGCCAGCTGCAATTAACTGCAATGAATCACTCTGACCAGGAGGGCATGAGTTCGAGGCCCGCTCGGAGCCTATGTTTGTCTTGTCTTTGTTCTATGTTAAAAGGCATTGAATGTTTGCCTATATGTGTAATGTGATCCGCCCTGAGTCCCCTTCGGGGTGAGAAGGGCGGAATATAAATGCTGTAAAATAAATAAATAAATAAATAATAACAGTGGGCGCTCATTCCGCTCCCCGGATTCGAACCTGTAACCTTTTGATCTGCAAGTTCAGCAGCTCAGCGTTTTAACACACTGAGCCACTAAGCAACTAATAAATGAAATAGCTAAAAGTTTTCTGCCCTTTCTTTGATGTCAGAGATCTGTTGCCAGGCAAATGCTGCACAGAACCTAATTGTGATTCTCACAGCAAAGATGCGTGAACTTGGTGGAGGCCCACTAAGTCTCTCATATTTCTCCCAAATGGCACTGCCATTTCCAGAGGAAAAGGAGCAATTCCAAAATAGTATTGCTGCCTGTGATCTGAAATCATACATTCCCACCAAGTTGTATCTTCTCTTGGAATGTCTCTGCCTATTCGTACAATCAGATGCAGCCCAACTTAATATTGCTCTATTTTTAACATTGTTGAATGTTCAAGTATTATTATTTGTCTCTTGCTTTTATCTCTGTGATTAAAATGCAAAGCAGTTGATTGAGGTGTGGTGTGAAAATAGCGTAGAGTCTGTGGGACAGAGTTTCAACAGATGGTAGCTGTGTAATAGAACACTTTACATGGAGAAAAACTCAGATTTAACCCCAAGCATAGCATATGGATTTGAGTGTTGGGCTAGGACACTGGAGACCAGGTTTTGAATACCATTCCACCATGAAAACTCACTGAATGACTCTGAGCAAGTCACATGCTCTCAGTTCCAGAAAACCCTGTGATGGTTCACCTTAGAATAGCTGTAAGTTGGACAAAATCTTGAAAGCACGTACCAATAAAAAACCACCATGGAAAAGGTACATCTTCACTTTATGAAACTATGAAGATTTGATGTCAGCCATGGGTGCTGATACTGTACATGATTTCTCCTCTTTTCCTTTTCCTTATATGCCTTTATCTGCTTAGATTGCAAGCCTGAGTGGGGTGGGGAGCAGTGGTTGTCTCATTTTAATATACACATAAGCCTCTTATTCTGTAGCACCAGGAATAACAAGCTGTAAACCTTCCTGGATTGTGTGGTCACTGATTCCTGTGGCCAGCTAAATCAGAGGCTTTGGCAAAATAATAATCCAGCCAATTCCTTTATCAAAAGAAGGAATACAACCCAAAGGCAAGAGAAAGTAATCCAGTTTGAATCAGGGAATTTTTCCCAGGGCTTCTATTGCCTGGGTATTATTGTTTGTGGTATCTTGTGGTGCTGCATTGAATAAAGATATCCCACAGCTGTGCATAATATACCTTTTTAAATAAAAGTATATGCATGTGCCTTCCACATTTGTGAGTTTATTTTTTATGGATTTGATTAATATGTGCTCTGTAGGAATCTCTAGTTCCTCCAGCACAATTCTAAGGTCAACCTCAGTATTTGTCCTCTAGCACAACTCTTTGGTAAATAATAACATCCAGTGGGTGTTCATTTTTTCCTCATGCTCCAATGCTGACATCTATACTCAACATTAGAATCTGAAAATAGATCAATGACTCATTGATCCAGCTCATGTGAAAAACAGCTTACCATTGTTTTAATAAGAAATCATTTAAAACTAAACATGTTCCTTATGTGTTTGGGTCCAATATCATATTTCTTTCTTATGAAACCGCCTGTAACCAACTGTTGCACCCGTAGGCTGCAGAGACACCTCAAAATCACACTGGAGTCCTAGACTATAAGCAAAGCAAGTTGTTTATTGAAGAATATATGTAAGCAATAGCAAATCAAACCTCAAAGTCAATGAAACAAGGTTTTAGTCCACCAGGTACAAGATACTTGAGAGTCTTGAAGCAAGGGTCCAAGAAAATCAAACACAACAAGTTATCAAAAATAGTCCAAGGAACAGGAACAAAACTGGAAGAGATAACAGGATCTTTGACTGGAAGAAGGAATACAAACTGCAAATCTTCCAGGAACAATGACTGGAACAAAATTCCCCATGAGCAAGAACAAAGACTGGAACAAAATTCAAGATACAAGGCTACATGAACTTGGCATGAAAATCCACAGACACATGAAACAGGATTCTGAGTCCATGAATAGGAACTACGCTCGATGAGCAAAGTTACCACCTCTGAAACTCTCTCAGAAGCAGTTCCTCTTAAAGCTGAAATCAAGGTCTCTTTCTGTGGGAAGTTTGTTCAAAACCCTTTCTCATTAATAGCCTTTTGCTGTGTCTCAAAACATCCCTTTCTTGTGTCTGCTGACATATAGCTTTCTTTCTGTCAATCTTGTTAGTCATATCATGACTGAAATGCCCATCTGGCAAGGGAAAGTTTGACCTTGACTCTCCCAAGGAATGTAGTTCAAGCTGCCTGATTGAAACCATTGTGTGCCTGTTCCCAAAATCCTCAGGGGCAGCAACCTCCTCTAACTCTGGCTGTCTAGGAACAGCAGGCTCATCTAGCTGCATGGCAATTCTAGGCTCCAACCCAGAGTCTTCTGACAAGTCAGGTGCAGGTACAATCACAGACCGAACAGGCCCAACCCAAGGCTCACAAGGCTCACCTGACAGCTCAGGTACAGGCTGGGCTACAACACCCACATCTCAAAATTAATGATTATTTTCTAGCCAGCCTGGATGACATGAGTTTAACATTCTGAATGTTTCTACACTATATTGTAATAGTAGTGTTGTACCACTTTATCTGCCATGGCTCCATCCTAAGGAATGCTGAAATTTGTAGTTTGGGAGGACCTTAACATTTTGTTCAAGAGAGCTGCCTTGCACTCCTCTGAAATGCAGAATTGGCAACAGAAAGGACTGAGGAACTCAGCAAGCTTCAAATCCCAGGTTTCTGTAAGATGGAGTCATAGCTATTAAAATGGTACTAGACCTTTTATACTAGACACACTGATTTGAGGTACGCTCTCCCTGTTTCAGTCTCAAGGGAATCTTTGCAAGATTCTTCTACAGCTCAAAAGATTTTGCTAAAAGCTAAAGCAAAATAATTAAGCAAGTGGATCTACCCCAACACTTTTCTCAAGCACAACAAGGAAACAGGGTGAAATTAGAGACTTTGGAGTTTTCCGCGTACTTCCTACTACATTAAAGTGTAAAACTCTCGATTAATGCTTTGAATCTGAATTCTGCATGAAGTCACCTGAGAATGCATCGCAGTCTTTCAAAAATGAAGTGGAAGACAACCTGAACCTGAAGATCAAAATAAGTGCTACATTTAGCATATTCTTAGAAGACACATTATCACATGTGGCGAAAGATGTCTGTTTATCATTACACAAGATTGTCCTTACCTGTGCATCTTGAACTTTCCACACTTTATTTCATGATAGGCCAGTGAAACATAAATATCATTTATTATTATTATTATTATTATTATTATTATTATTATTATTATTATTATATTTATTTGTATCCTGCTTTCTCTCCCTGAAAGCAGACTCAAAGCGACTTATCATAAAAGCATTAGCATAACCATTTAAAATATACAAATATATATACATTAAAAGAATTAAATATAAACAGTATTATTTTAAAAAGCCTAATTGTGGAGGCATGTGTCTCGGAGGATCCCTCAATGAGAAAATATATTAATAGAAGAGACTCTTTACTCCCTTTGTCCTCTTGTTTGACCCTGAAACAAAGCCATGGAAACCAAAGCACTTAGAAAATGAAGCTTTGTTCATTAATAAGGATGCATTTGCATATTAGATTTTTTTAAATTATTTTTTTTTCTGTGTAAACTTTGCAGCTGACTCTGGAGACTTCCCCTTAAAAGTGCCATGTGTGGGTGAGTGTGAAAAGAGAGTGGGGAAAAAATCAGCAGGATAGATAGATGTATTTGCCCCATCTGTCCCATGAAAGATGGGACAAAAAGCAATTCAAGATGCTCTTCCTCCTCCTCCTCCTCCTCCTCCTCCTCCTCCTCCTCCTCCTCCTCCTCCTCCTTCCCTGCTTTTATTTCTTGACCAAAATACAAAATGGCCCACAACATTTTTAAAAACATTCAGAAATGCATATCCTATTACTCTTCCAATGGAAGGGAGGGAGGAATTTTCGTATAATACAGCTTTTGCACCTTTTCACTTTTCTTTGAATTAGTGAAATAACAATGGTCAAGTCTTTCCTAAGGTCAATGACTCTTCCTCATCCATTCCAGAACAGATAAGTTGTTTAACATCCCAGTCCCACCTCTTTCCAATCCCATCCCAGCCAGGCCCCTTCTGGCCCCTCTCACACTCCCTCCCGGCCCAGCCTTTGCAGCCAAGCCCATAATGCGGCCCCAAGGCAAAAAAGTTTGCCCATGCCTGACTTAGCGGATGTATTTATCTCAAAATTCACCTTTATCTGAATAATTCACCATCATCAATGTAAATTATTTCCTTCCTACTTACCTTGCACGTTTCTTCAAATTTTGTGAAAATTAATATTTACCCATTGTGATATTCACATCTATAGGAAATACAAGAAAAATGTGTGTGTGTGTTTGTGTGTGTGTGTGTTTTAATGATGTTTAATATATAATTAAGGAAGAGGAGGATAAAGAAGAAAAAGGAAGAGGGAAGGAAGAGTAACAAGAAAATGGTGGAGACAAAAAGAACGAACATGGGATATGAGCATGAGCTAGGCATAAACATCAATGATATATAATATTTCTAATAATACCTTTTCTTGAAGCTTGTGTGCACATACATACATGTCCATGTGCTCTACATAAAACAGTCATTTCTTGGATAGATAATCATTGGTCAACACACATTCTGATGCCTTAAATTTTAGACCTATTTCTGGATTTGTTTGACCTGCTGATTCCAAAAATGGCACCGTTTTTCCTCTATCTCCTCTAATTTTTGAGATACAGAACATATGCCATATACCACTATCCATCTGCTCACCCATAAGAAATCATGATAACCATATCTAAGAAACTAGAGCTGATGCTGTTGTAGATCAGCCAGAGGCTGATGTTTTAACTAAGGATTTAGAGAGGATTGTGCGCTTTCCTGTGGCACAAAGTGATGGGTTCTCAAGTCTGGGAAATTCAGGTCTGGGAAATGATGTTTCTCTCTGTGAGAAAACTGGCTCAGAAAGTGCAGGGACTCAAGACTAGACTGAGGAGTCAATAGTAGATAAGGATTTGAGTGAAGAGCTGAGTAATAAGGAGGGTTCCCAGAAGACTCTACCTGTAGCTACGGAGATCAACAAAAGTCTCCGCTTACAAATCAGAGCAAAAAATATTATATGCTGGGCTGAGAGATTACATGGGAAAGTTGGAGAGAAAATTTACTAGAGATGTAATGCTTTCAAGTTGAGTATTAAACAACTAGTTGTTTTCTTTAAGGGCAGTTCAGGCAACGCTGCGTTAGAGTGAGAAGCTAAGCCTGAGTCCTCTTGTTCATGGTTCAAGTCAAGCCTTGATTTTGGATTTAATATATCCTGGAAATTTTCTATGTTTTTGTTCATGTACTCCTGCTCAAGCTTTACTAGTTATTTCTTCCTGATTGTGAAGTTTTGCAGTATCTGTGATTCCTGGCTGTTCCTGGATTTTGTCACCTTTGGAACTTTATGAGACATTTGAATTATTGTTTGGTTTTCAACTTTTGCTAAATCTTTTTGGATTACATATCTTCCTTCCTTATTCCTGATATGTTATATGCTTTTTATCTGATTTTACAATGAACTGTTTGCTTATATTCCTGGACTCTTGTGTGTTTGGCCTGGAGTACAACATCCAATTCAATTTTCTGAATCAGCACCCCAAATGACCCCAAGAACAGGCCTAAAAACCAAGGCATCAAGATTTTCTTTTGGTGAATAGTGTAATGATTATTGATCTGTTCACCTTCCGGCATGGACACTTTTTTGCAATAGTAAAAACATGCACAATTAAACCACAACTTCATTCAACAATTCAGAGTGGTCACAAGAAGCCCCAATTTAAATGAAGCAGTGTGCATCCACGAACCTGTACCATCTTCCTAAATGAAAATAACAAATGCAAACCGAATATTCAGACAGTTCTGAGTTTACAATTTTCCGGTGAGTTGTTTGTAGAAGGGTTTGTTTCCCCTTGCTTTTAATTTGAGCATATTGCCCGTTTGTGTTCTGTTTTCCAGTCATTAATTTGACGGGATGCTCTGTTTTCAGATGCTGGTTAAGTATGCAAAAAAGCCGTAATGAGCACATCAAGGTTCCAAGGTGGGAGGGGACGCAGGGAGAGAAAATGAGCCTGGTGCTTCCAAAAGTCCACATAGAATCGATGCCTTTCTCTCCTCCCAGCAAACTCTTTCCATCTTTTATGCTGAAGGTATTTATTTTCAACAAACTGAGGCTGGCGGAACTCTCTAATGATGAAGCTTTACGTCCATGATTAATGAACAAATTGCTGTTTCCACAAGGGCTCCGAAGGCAGCATGTGGTGGTCTTCCGTGGTTATTTAGAAGGCACTTTTGGCTTTCTTTGGGGACCTCATTATTTTCTATATGGCTTCAAAAAGAAATAAAAAAGAGCCCTAAAGGACATTTATGTATACATAAAGCAGAATAAGTTATCCCCCTGAAGGACTTCTGAGGCTCTGGAGTAATAACCAGCAAAAATTCATGTGAAATCCTTAATATTCCACACCTGTAAAACAGTTGAGGCACCTTCCTTGAATATTAATGAGATACTAGTATTAATTACGTGGGAGTAGTGCCATTCCTGCATTAAAATGTCCAGGATAGAAGTACACTCACAGTCAAAAATATAAATTTTTTAATTGCTAAATTTATTTTAAAAGAGGGAAGGAAGGAAAGAAGGAAGGAAGGGGACAATATTAGAAAGGAATGCCTTTAAAAAGTTGTTATTGTTTTGGTAGAAAAGAGTACACTCCAAATCTCCTCAAACCTTCATCCTGAATTTTAGAGGAAGTTTAGTGTCATACAAAAGTATAAGTTGACTCATGTGGCTGAATTTTTTGCTGTTATGCAATGAATGAAATCACTCCATGGCTGTATAAGAAGAGTTCTACAATTTGAGCCAACACAAAGGTCTGTCTTACCTTGGATACTCCCTGCTGTGTTGCACACCACCTATGCTATGTAACTAGTCCTTCAGAGGGAGTGAGTAGCTTATCCTGCTATGAAATTCAAGAACCACCCGTTTATAGGGATTATCTAACTAGGATTTGTCTTCAGTTTACTGGCTCCCATCAGCCCATTACAACATCTAGGCATTGGCCCAACATCTCAGAGCCTCAACCACTTGCAATGATAAGGGTCAGAAATGAGTGTTATTTGCATACGGAAATCCTGATGAGCCATCCCTGCCTGCCAGAGTTGACAGTATGTCACATGAAGCAATGTTCCAACTCAGCATGAAGCATTTTCCTATGTTTCCCATGCTGTCCAAGAGCCCAGAATTGACTGGCAAAGCTCCTGCCTGCTTTTCTTTTTTTATCATTCTTTCAAAAACAATGAGTGAGGTGGCTTTTCAAACAGAAGATGCTTTCAAAGAATGCACAGTTCTCTGACAGGCATTTAAATACAGGTCCATTCTTAAAGAAGAAAAGGTCTTCAGAAGGAGAAATGAAGATCAATGTCAACTGCATGTCTATTTTGTCCCATTCTTGATTGAGGAAAACGCTTTCAGTTTCACACATGAAGGCACAGTGGCAAAGTTGGGGGTATTTTGACTCAAGCCTATTTTTTTTAATAATGTAGAATCAATACAGTATTAATTTCTGAACTTGCCATTTCATTCTTCACATTTTTTTATCCTCACAAGAGAGGCTCTCTAGTTCTCTCCTTTTGAAGGAGAAAATGAAGACCATCCAACCTCTGTTCATAGAAGAGAAGGAGGACCCCTCAGTTCTCACAAGGTGCTTGCACTTCGAGACTATTCACATTGCAGAATTGTAATATGGGGAACCTTTATTAAACTGTTACCTATTTAAACAATCTTCATGAACTGCAACCAGCTAAAAGTGTTGGTTTGAACTTAATGTTGTGTAAGCAGAGGCAGTGGCCATCCCAGACCCACTCTTCAGAGGGGTAAATATTTCACAAAATTATAAATCCCATAATTCATGGCTGGCCATGCGAATGCCCAAGGGGCTTCCGGAGCTGAGGAGTCTTCCTATTAGAATGAATTCAGTGGCCCAGTGGTTAGAGATCTTGATTTAAGAAGCAAAGACACCAATGACTTGGAGAAAGAAAACTAAGCTTTATTGTAGGCAGTCCTTTCTAAGACAGAATGTTAATCTAAGCTAGCTACATCTTAGAAAGTCAAGAGAAGACTCGTGGGAAGAAGAAGTGGAGAAACATCCCTAAGAGTTTCAGTTTACATCACAGATAGATCAAGACAGGTAGACATAGACCAGTCATTCTCAACCTGTGGGTCTCCAGGTGTTTTGGCCTACAACTCCCAGAAATCCCAGCTAGTTTACCAGCTGTTAGGATTTCTGGGACTTGAAGGCCAAAACATCTGGGGACCCATAAGTTGAGAACCACTGACATAGAGGGAGAACTCTTCAGATTACTTAAGCTAGTATCTAACCCTATTACTGCTGCCCATTGTGAGGCTTCCTTCACTCCTTAGTGCTAGGCATTGATACATTTTCAATATTTTTAAAGTGGATTTTCCCAATAATTGCAGACATTGCCTTTACCCATTCCTTTCTGTGGATACCCTTCCACGCAGGCTGTAAATGGCCTTCCACACAGGTCATTAATTCCCAAATGCCTGGCAAAATAGAAAGGTCTTTGCTTACCAGCAGAAGCAAATAGAAGGGGCATTTGTCTAAGCTCCCAAGAGGAGAAATGCCACAGTGCCAGCTATTAAGGAAGTCTTCTCTTACGTCCTCACCAGATAGACTTGTATTTGTAACAAATCAGTGTACAGGGAGGTACTTTAAACAATACATTCTTGAGTGTAGGGAATCAGACTAGATAGCCTCTGAGATCCTTTCAACTGTATGATTTTGTGATTCCATAAAATGAAATACTAACATTGTTCAAACATTGCTCAAAGGACTAAAGCTAGGGACACAGAGCCACATTCTTGCCACTGAGGCCCAAGGAAATTTTGGAAGACAGGATTCATCATTTTGTCCTGATCTGGATGAAACACCAAGAATATGTGCCAAAGTCTAAAGTGGATGTCCCTGCTTTGTTACTCCTTCCTTTGACTGTATGGCCATGTTCCAGAAGCATGCTCTCTTAATGTTTCACCCACATCTATGGCAGGCATCCTCAGAGGTTGTGAGGTACCTCTGAGGATGCCTGCCATAGATGTGGGCAAAACGTCAGGAGAGAATGATTCTGAAACATGGCCATACAGCCCCCAAAATGCACAACAACCCAGTGATTCCGACCATTAAAGCCTTCGACAACCCAAAGTTTTCAAAGTCTGGCATCTGAGGAAGTAAGGTAAGGTAAAGGTTTCCCCTGACATTAAGTCCAGTCATGTCTGATTCTGGGGGTTGGTGCTCATCTCCATTTCTAAGCCGAAGAGCTGGCATTGTTCATAGACACCTTCAAGGTCATGTGGTCGGCATGACTGCATGGAGCGCTGTTACCTTCCTGCCGGAGCAGTACCTATTGATCTACTCACATTGGCATGTTTTCGAACTGCTGGGTTGGCAGAAGCTGCAAACTTCTTTCCCTCAGTCTCAAAGGTGATACAAGATCCTTTTACACATTTAAAGGGAACAGGGAAGTCTACAACATGGAGTTCCTTTATTTGAACTACAACTCTCAGAACTTAATGCCTGCTGAAGGATTCTGAGAGTTTTAGTCTTTTCTGGGAAATGCTTCAGCAACTACTTGATCTTCTCCAGATGCAATCTGCATCAATTTTGTAGGAAGGGAGTCTAAGACAGTGTCTAGTTAACATGGAAAACTTTGGGCAAGCCAATACATTGTCCTTTAGGGTTTTTCTATTAGTAGAAATGGTGACAGCAGGATTTTGCCAGAAATCAGAGTTGATTATGTTTCTCCTTATTACAGGGTAACTTTCTTTGTTTCCTCCCATCTGTTCTGCTACCCTGAGTGTGAATGTGCTTTGGGAGACATGGATTGCAGGCATTTGTGACAGGCAAGGTCTGAATGGGTTTCAGCTTGCAGGGTTTTGGATCTTTTCCTGGAAACAAGGAATGGGCCATCATCTGAAGAATCCTGCTGCTGAAAAGAGAAGCACAGGTGTGTTGGCCACCATCCTCCAAAATGCAGACTGGAGGTTGGATTTATTGGCAAGGGCAACCATGGAACATGTTGTAAAGCAAATGAATTTTACTTCCTGCAGAGCAACCGGAAAGAAGGCTGTTTAGCTGATTTTGTACATTAAATAAGGCTTGATTTGGAAACATGATAAATTTCCATGGACAGCAACATAAATTATAATAATTTCAGTTTATCTGCAGCTGGAGCATGGAGATTTTCTTTGCTCTGGCTCCTTCTATGGGCAGTCAAGAACATCAATGGGCATGTTTCAAAAGGGAAGTTAGTCTCTCCACCACCACTCCCTCCCTTGTAATTGGAGACCCAAAAATATTAAAATAAGGCTGATTCCACCCCGTGGGATGCAGTTTGGATTTCTGGGAGTTGTCCTTTGGTCAGGCACCAGAACTTTTGACAGAGAAGTTTGTAAAACTATAACTCTCGTGATTCGATAGTATTGACCCATGGCAATTGAAGTCAGGGCAAACTGCATCACTACTACAGTGTAGATGCACCTTGAATCTTATCTTGCACAGGCCTTCAGACAGGCTGTGGCGCAGCTGGCTAGTAACCAGCTGCTATAAATCACTACTGACCGAGAGGTCATGAGTTCGAAGCCCGGGTCGGGTTAAGCCTCCGACCATTAATAGCCCTGGCTTGCTGTTGACCTATGCAGCCCCGAAAGACAGTTGCACCTGTCAATTAGGGAAATTTAGGGACACTTTAGCCGGGGGGGGGGGGGCTAATTTACAACACCATAAAACTGCCAGCAAAACAAGAGGAAAGGAATGAGGAAGTACAGCCACTTCTGGATGGTGAAGCAACAGCTCCCCCCTGTGGCCGGAATCGTGAAGCTGGAAAAATGTTAAAAATGCCTCTGAGTCTGTCTAATGTATGTTGTTTGTCTGTTGGCATTGAATGTTTGCCATATATGTGTTCATTGTAATCCGCCCTGAGTCCCCTTCGGGGTGAGAAGGGCGGAATATAAATACTGTAAATAAAATAAATAAATAAATAAATAACCAAAGGTTCATTGACACCAGTCTCCCCCATAAAATGTTTTGTACCATAACTCCCATCAGCCTGGGTAAAATAATTATTCATTTGTCTGGCTGCATGATCCTGGTGGGAATTGTAGTCCAAAATTAGTTTGGGGAAAACTCCTCTAGTCCCAGCCCTCAGCTACATCACACTAATGTTCCTCTAAACCAGCCTTTTTGAACATAACATTTTAATCTACAATTTCCATCAGTCTCAGGCTGATGGGAGCAATAGTTCAAAAGACTTGTTGGGAAAAACTACTCTTATCACAGATCAGACCAAGATTCCTCTAGGTCAGCAATCAGTTTCCAAAAATGGGCTCTGGAAGCTCAGAACAAGGGCATTAAGATTATGACCACACCTTTTGTCTCTCCCTGGACCTTGATCTGAGGCAGGGAGTCATAAAATCATAGAGTTGGAAGGGACTGCGAGGTTCATCTAGTCCAACCACCTGTCATGTAAAAACATATTACTACAGAATTCCCAAAATAAGGCTTCCAAAGAAGGAGGGCCCACAAGCAAGTCATTTGAATCCATTGGTTCATGTTCTAGCTTCTGGAGTAGCTGAAAACAAACCTTCTCCATCTTCTCTATGACACTTCTTCAGGTATGTACAAATACCTTTTTGTTTTCTCTTTTCCAAACTGAACGTATCCATTCCTGTAAGTCATTCTGCAAAGTAATTTAATAATCTAAATCACCTTCACAACATGTTCCAGCTAATCAATATCCTGCTTAAATTGTAGTGTTCAGAATTGGTCAGAATTTCAGGTGAGTTCTCATGAAAACAATATTTAGCCTGAAGTTGATGCAACATTTACTTTTTCTCCACCATATCACATCATTGTTATTTTTTGTTGGGTCTGCCTTCAACACATTTCTGACTTATGGTGGCTGAAAGGTTTTCAAGACAACATTGCTCAGAGGGAATTTGTCATTGTCTTCTTCTGAGTCTGAGAGACTGTGATTCCCTCAAGCAGATATTTGAACCCTGGTCTCCAACATCCTCTGATTCATAACTGGCAAATAGAAGGAGAAAACATGGAGGCATTGACATACTTTATATTTCTAGGTGTGAAAATTACTGCAGATGAAGACTGCAGCCAGGAAATCAGAAGACATTTACTTCTTGGGAGGAGAGCAATGACCAATCTCGATAAAATAGTGAAGAGTAGAAACATCAAACGAAGGTCTGCATAATTAAAGCAATGAAGTCACGAAGAATCGGAAGGGACTGAACAAATAAACAACAATAACCCCAACATCCTTGTCCAACGTTAAAATCACTATACCACCCTGTTTGTGCTGTTGATTACTGTTTAATTTGTGGCCCACTAAGCCCACTAGATCCTATTCACATGTACTTCTTTCAAGCCTAGTGTCATCCATTTTATATATGTATATTGGTTCTGCCTAGATGTAGTTGTTAGTGTAGTTGCCTTAGTAGTCCTCAGCCAGATCCCAGGTATACAATCCATTCAATACATAGACCCATGAACAAAATTCAGTTCTGATGATCTTAGGAAAAAAGTTTGGTATTACTATAAGCTGGTGCGCCCTGGCTGTATACCAGCTTTGTTCTTACTGGTATCAGAATGAAGAAACTCATCCACTTGATGAGTAATGAATGTCTCTGTAGCAACTGGAGGGCATTCTTGTATTTCTTTCCCATGACAGGGGAAATTGATCTCTGTGACTTTTATGCCCACACATTCTCAATAAGATGTTTATGATAACTGTCTACATGGGGTTGTTGAGCAATTATACTTTTTTTTTAAAAAAAAACTATAATGATGTTAGGCTGAAGCAAGATATGAGTAGAAAATACCAGCTCATTATGCTAATCAATTTTATTCACCCACCTTGAGTGTTGCATTCAGATGTGATCATCTCCAAAAATATAAGCATCAGGAATAGAAAAGGTCCTCTGAAGGGCACCGAGGAATGATTACCAGCATGAGGTGGCTCCGACTGACGAGAGATTAAATATGCTTTGATTGATTATTTAACTTGGAAAAGAAGAGTCGCAAGAGACATGATAGCAAAAGGTACCTCCAGCAATTAATAGTGCAAGGGACATTATTGCTTTACTTGGTTGTATGCTGTCTCTGGTGCTTCAAGAGGTTTTCTTTAAAGGCAAGCGTGTAGGAACTTAGTTTCAGTTGCATAAGTTTCTCTGTGGATTTTATATAACTTGGTTACCAGACACAAATCAGTTATGTGGCTGTTATGCTGTGCTGTGGCACACACAGAAATAACTCATTGGAATTATAATAAGCAAGTTAGGTTGGGATGTCTTTACAAAGAGCTATTGATCACATCTCAAGATTTGGCAGTCAGACCAGTTGGTTTCAGTTTTGGAGGTCAGAATTATTGCTGTTACTTTAAAGGTGCTTTCAAGCATGCTGAGAACATTGTCTTGTTGCAAAATTCACATGGAAAGCAGGCATTGAAAGCACAGTCCAAAATGTATGTGGAATATTGGGTTGCGGTGAGTCTTTTGGGATATATATATATATATATATATATATATATATATATATATAAAACAATCAATGGCCAGCAACAGAAAATGTACAAGCATCAGGATAGCGTAGAAATATATGCAATTAGATATTAAGAAACACAGTGAAGAACAAGATTAAAACACAGTATTGAGTGTGGTAGTTAAAACGATATATGGCTATGTTCCATAAGCTTTCTCTCCTGACGGTTCGCCAACATCTCCTGACGTTTCGCCCCATAAAACTTCATGGATACAAAAAGCAATGGATGCTTGGGTTTCCATTATGGTGTAGTAAATTCTCAAGCAATGGATGGCTGAATCTATGGACGCAAAACCTGTGGATATGGAAGCCTGGCTGTTTTTCTGTTTATGTTATGAAATGTATTTTGTGCAAAAGTTATTTCTGTGCAGAAGGCATACCCAGTCTTACCTAACTAACCTATTCCCTGGTGTCTTGGGGTCATAGGGACCAAGATGTGATCTTCACAATACCAGATTGTTCTTCTGAAAGACAGCATTTAAGGGGATGCCAGCATTTTTATGAGTTAGCCCATATGAGGCTACTTTGGTTTCTCCTTTATTACAAATCTACTGTCCTATAAAAGAGTATATCCACTGGTCATGCTGTCAAGAGGATTATGGGAGTTGTACTCCCAAAATTGTGTGTCCAAGTTCCGTATAAAAAGATACCCTTTAGTGAGCACCTAGAGAAATCTTAATTCAGATGACATTCAGAACATTTTCTTCTTTGCTAATAATTTATTTCACAGGTTCAATAAATGTGGCTCCAGTGCTATTCATAACATTGTTTGCATTTCTGCTGTATTTCCAATTCTGTCTGCAAACAGGAAATATAAGGAGAGGAAGGATGTAGACACAGACAAGAAAGGCAAAAAGAAGTCTCATCATGGAAAAAAGAAAAGTAACAGTTTGGGTTCATATTCAGAGAGAGGACATGCGGAAGCTCCTTTTACACTGCCATATAAAATCCAGATTATCTGCTTTGAACTGGATCATATGGCAGTGTAGACTCATATGGATGATCTGCTTTGTTAATATGGATTCCATGGCAGCGTAGAAGGGGACGAAGACTGAAGACAAAATTATGGGAGGCCTTAGTTGAGGCTCAGCATAAAAGTCTCTCTCAACTCTTATTACTTCTCCTGACCTTCTTAAATCACAGGTCCTGTGCTTTCCCCAACAAGCAAAATCAAAGGGAAAATCAACACTGCTGGAAACAGAGAACTGAAAAGCATGGTCTCGAGTGGGTGCAATGGATTTCCAGTATCAGATAGGATCTGGTGCCTTCAGAGCATTTACATTCTGAAGAGCAATGCTAAAATTCTTGCTCATTCATGGAAACACAGGGCCCTTCCACACAGCCATATAACCCAGAATAACAAGGCAGAAAATCCCACAATATCTGCTTTGAACTGGGTTATCTGAGTCCACAGGCCCCTTCTACATTACCATATAAAATCCAGATTATCTGCTTTGAACTGGATTATATGACAGTGTAGACACAAATAATCTGGATTATATGGCAGTGCAGAAGGGACCCAAGTCTCTGTTTAAAAACTTCCAAAGATGAAGATTTAATTACACTTCTCTGTCAAACAGTTCAAAGATATATGTATTACTTGAATGTTCTTCGCATCCCTGTATGAAGAAAGATCCAGTGAAAATTGACTTCTGTTCATACTTGAAAGAGATGGTGATATCTGCTATGGATGTTACAATCAAATCCATAACACAGCGAGAGAGGAATTCAATAATTCTGCTATAGTTTATCCTAAGGCGCCAAAGGAGGAAACCATACTGAATAAGACCTCTGTGCAAGAAAAATGACCAATATTATTATTTTTCTCTGCCTGGCATGGACAGGACCCATGCTGAGAAGGAAAATAATTCACTTCTAGTGGATTAGGCTGTTAAAGTGTTAAATAGATTTTACCCTCCACTGTTAAACTGGGTCATTTATCCATGATACTAAATGGCGGTGCAGAGAGTGATACACAACACATTTTTCAAAGCCACCAGGTTCTCCCAATTGCATGAAGTTCAACCGTACCACTCTCCATGATATCCTTAACCCTGTCCACAAAATTTATGGCTGGTTTCAGAAAGAAGCAGGATCTGGTTTCAGTGAGGGAAACACTCTTCCCCACTGGTGGACCATTACTCCTCAGGTGGCTGCCATGTTAGAGCCGTGGAGCAATTGCTCCTGCTTTTATTAAATAAGGCTTATAGTTGACTTTGGCCAGGGCTGAGTTATCAGTCTTCCTGTGGGTAACAAATGTTTCCCCTTTGCGCAGATTCAGTTGCTCCAGTCAACCACACATGTGCTAAATGCCGCAGAAGGGAGCTGCAGTTTATACAGTATTAAGCTGACATATCTGTGAAAGATTCATGCTGCCCTACAGAGAAAACAGTGGTGCAATAGGCTGGGACTGGAAAACTTTCAAGCATTCTGATGATCCAAATTTGTTTCCATTTTTCAGAGCAGGGAGGAGTTTCAAATTAAACTAGTTTCATTTTTAAAGTGATAAAAACGTAAAGGTTTCCCCCTGACATTAGGTCTAGTTGTGTCCAACTCTGGGGGTTGATGCTCATCTCCATTTCTAAGCTGAAGAGCCGGCACTGTCCATAGACACCTCCAAGGTCATGTGACCAGCATGTCTGCATGGAACACCGTTACCTTCCCGCTGGTACCTATTAATCTAGTCACATTTGCATGTTCTTGAAATGATAAGTTGGCAGAAGCTGGGGCTAATAGCGGGAGCAAGTTCAGCAGCTCAGCGGTTTAACTCGCTGTGCCACCGGGGGCTCCTTTACAGTGGTACCATCTTCTATATCAGTGATTCCCAAACTCAAGTTCTCCAGTTGTTTTGGGTTGCACCTCCATTTACCTGAGTAGTGAGTAACCCTGAATAAAATGCTCCAGAGATACTCTTTTCTTCATTGCTCTTGAATTGCGATCCACTTTTTGGGTTAATTCCACTTAAACAGCTTATTGGGAGAAAGCTTTCTTGCTTTCTCCCAATAAGCTGTTTATTGTTGGGCACTAATGTCTGTTGGTTGCTAGCAACAGAGTCACTGTTCTAAAAAATAGCAACGGATGTGTTTGTTGTTATGCCCATGTTAGCCTCCACAGAATGAATGTTTTTATTTATTTTTTGGATCAGAAGCAAATTGAGGGTACAGTTATAATGTATTTTTTTTTTAAAAAAAAAAAACAAGATAAAGGTAAAGGTAAAGGATTTCCCCTGATAATTGTAGTTGTAGTTGTAGTCTAGTTGTGTCCGACTCTGGGGGTTGGTGCTCATCTCCATTTCTAAGTCGAAAAGCCGGCATTGTCTGTAGACAGACACTTCCTAGGTCATGTGGCCAGCATGACTGCATGGAGCACCGTTACCTTCCTGCCGGAGCGGTACTTATTAATCTACTCACATTTGCATGTTTTCGAACTGCTAGCTTGGCAGAAGCTGGATCAAACAGAGGACACTCATCCCGCTCCCCGAATTCAAACTGCTGACCTTTCGGTCAGCAAGTTCAGCAGCTCAGCAGTTTAACCCACTGCGCCACCGAGAGCTCTGCAAAAAAACACAAGCAAACTTAAAAAAATTCACATTATACTAGATTTCCTTTGACCAGAAGTTGGCCACTTGGAGTGCCTCTGGTGTTGCTATAAAAAGGTCCTCCATTGTGCATGTGGCAGGACTCTGACTACATTGTAATCAGTGGTCTGTGGTTTGCTCTTCTCCACACTTGCATGTCATGGACTCCACTTTACAGCCCCTTTTCTTAAGATTGGTCTGCATCTCGTGGTGCCAGAGTGCAGTCTGTTCAGTGCCTTCCAAGTCACCCAGTCTTCTGTGTGCCCAGGAGAAAGTCTCTCATCTGGTATCAGCCATGGATTGAAGTTTCAGGTTTTAACCTTCCACTTTTGGTCTCTCACTTGCTGAGGTGTTCCTGCTAGTATCTCTGTAGATCTTAGAAAGATGTTCCTTGATTTAAGGCATTGGCATGCTGGCTGATATCTGAACAGAGGATGGGACGGAGATGTCAATGAACATGACATTGGCTGAAACGAAATCGAAAGATCTTTTTCTAATGTGTCATAGGGTCAGCTATCTATCTGTCCACTTTGTTCCATTCTTACATCAGCCTGGGTTTTATTTAAGGCATGAACTTGTATTGTTTTAATTCGATGTTTTACAACTTTCCCCCTGAATTAAAATAAAAATTGCCCAACGAAAACTGCTAGCATTTGTGTAAGCATTTGTATGGATTGCATTTGTTGAAAATTTCTGATATGATTTGTACATTTGAAGCTGGTTTGAATGTTGTGTTATTTTCTTGAAACTTGTAGCCACTCAGGGATTCTGAAATAAAAGGATGCGATTCAAAAATGATCAATAAATATTTCATTAGCAATTTAAATTAAAAGTAATTTATATTGCAAAATTATATTACAACATATCAGGAACAATGTGTTGTCGAAGGCTTTCATGGCCAGAATCACTGGGTTTTCTGGGCTGTATGGCCATGTTCAAGAAGCATTCTCTCCTGAAATTTTGTCCCCATCTATGTCAGGCATCCTCAGAAGTTGTGAAGTTTGTTGGAAACTAAGTGAGATTTATACATCTGTGGAATGTCCAGGGTGGGGAAAATAACACTTGTCTGCTTGAGGTACGTGTGAATGTTGCAATTTGCCATCTTGATTAGCATTTTAATTGCCCACAATTTCAAGGCCTGACTCGTAGCTGCCTGGGGAATCCTTTGTTGGGAGGTGTTAGCTGGCCCTGATTGATTCTTGTCTGGAATTCGCCTCTTTTTTTAATCGTAGGTAAAGGGTAAAAGTTTTCCTCTGACATTATGTCTAGTTGTGTCTGACTCTGGGAGTTGGTGCTCATCTCCATGTCTAAGCTGAAGAGCCGGTGTTGTCGATAGACACCTCCAAGGTCATGTGGCCAGCATGACTGCATGGAGTGTCCTTACCTTCCTGCCGGAGTGGTACCTATTGATCTACTCACATTTGCATGTTTTCGAACTGTAGGTTGGCAGAAGCTGGACCTAACACAAGGGCTCACCCCGCTCCCTGGATTCAAACAGCCAACCATTCAGTCAGCAAGTTCAGCAGCTCAATGGTTTAACCACTTTTTTACTGTTCTGATTTTAGAGTTTTTTAATACTGGTAGCCAGATTGTGTTCATTTTCATGGTTTCCTCCTTTCTGATGAAATTGTCCACATGCTTGTGGATTTCAATGGCTTCTCTGTGTAGTCTGACATGATAGTTGTTGGAATGGTCCAGCATTTCTGTGTTCTCAAATGATATGTTGTGTTCAGGTTGGTTCATCCAGTGCTTTGCTATGTCTGACTTCTCTGGTTGCAGTGCCTTTCAGGAACAATAAAATTTCAAAGAGAACAATGATTTAATCTGTGTTTTTTTAGTCCAGAAATTGCAAAAAATCACCTTAAACAAATGTGTGTTAAAAGTCCAAAAAGCAAGTAGTAACTTTTAAATATAAATTTTCATGTGCTTTTTAAAAATAAAGGTTCAAGCATTTCTAGATAAGGCAAGCTGTTTCTTGTTCTGGAATAGTCACTGATTTGGCAAAGGATGAATCTAACATCCTACAAAATCCTACAATATCTACTCTTTCTCAATTAAAAGTAAAGAAAAAGGAAGCTGTTTTATTTTTCCCGTTCCATGCTTCTCAGCTTCTTAATATTGACAAACATACAGACAGAGTAAAATTAGGAAGAGAAGATGAAAATAGGGGCAGCTGCGGAGAGTAAGACTCAAAATACCTTTGTTTAAAAATCAAATTAAAATGAAGCAAGCAACCTGAGGGAATTGACACGAAGCAGATTATAAGAAAAAGGAGAAAGTTCCTTTATTACAATGGCAAGAGATGAAATGGGGGAAAGATAGCAGACCTTACAACAGGATTCTAGCTTTTCCTTCAGTGAAACAGAAAAGCTAGCAGTATTAAACCTATTAAGATTAAAATAAAACTGGAAGGCAAGCGGCAGTGGTTTATTCCATGATCTCTCCCTTCCTCCCTTTCTCTCCACAAGATGTAGGTAAAAAAAAAACCCTTAATACAATGTATTCCTTCTTGGCAAGACAATTAAAATGGGTAATATGTATTCAAAAAATTTAGAATTAAATCAGAAACTAAATAGCATTTTCATTATCATTCACATTAAGGATTTGATTATTATTCAAATTAGCTCGAATGGCATTTTCATCTACTTTGCTCTCCCCCCACCTTGTACTTCAAACCACATTTGATTGAATTCTGACATCTGAGAGAATACATTTCAAGTCACTGAACAAAGAGAGATAATGTAATGATGAACAATGCCAAGAAACCAGCAGGAATACGCCAGGAAAAGAGAAAGACGGAGGAGGAAAAGTGTGTGTATGTGTGTGGGTGTGGGTGCAGGCTGGGGAGGGGGGCTAGTTTTAGTTGTATAACAAATGCAATGTTTAGATAGCGTTTCTGTGATATACCGTGATAATTTATCAATTGCCATACAGCATCACCTATGTTATGGCCATAGCAAGCTTAAAAATGAACATGGTGTGGCATCCATCATTAAAAAAAATGTCAGCTTGCCTTGGATTCAGGGGAAGTCATCAATTTGTTATGATGAACTCATCACATGGAGCCCCAGAAGCATTTCTCTGTGCTAATAATAATAATAATAATAATAATAATAATAATAATAAGCCATCAGAACAAATGCAATTAAGGCCAAGATTGAAAAATCAGTTGATGACCCAAAATGCAGACTGTGCAAGGAAACCGACAAAACCATGGATCATATCCTCAGCTGCTGTAAGAAAATCACACAGGCAGACTACAAACAGAGGCACAACTATGTGGCCCAAATGATTCATTGGAACTTATGCCTCAAGTACCACCTCCCAGCAGCAAAGAACTGGTGGGATCACAAACTTGCAAAAGTATTGGAGAATGAGCACGCAAAGATACTGTGGGACTTCCGAATCCAGACTGACAAAGTTCTGGAACACAACACACCAGACATCACAGTTGTGGAAAAGAAAAAGGTTTGGATCATTGATGTCGCCATCCCAGGTGACAGTCGCATTGACAAAAAACAACAGGAAAAACTCAGCTGCTATCAGGACCTCAAGATTGAACTTCAAAGACTCTGGCAGAAACCAGTGCATGTGGTCCCGGTGGTGATTAGCACATTGTGTGCCGTGCCAAAAGATCTCAGCCAGCATTTGGAAACAATAGACATTGACAAAATTACGATCTGCCAACTGCAAAAGGCCACGCTACTGGGATCTGCGTGTATCATCCGAAAATACATCACACAGTCCTAGACACTTGGGAAGTGTTCGACTTGGGATTTTGAGATACGAAATCCAGCATATCTATCTTGTTTGCTGTGTCATACTATGTTGTTGTGTCAATAATAATAATAATCCTATTTCAAGGTGGATAGGCTCTTTTAAAGTTCAGACTAAATGCCAGAGTGGATTGACCATTCAACTGACACAAGAAGCTCAACAGTCCTTGGTTGAATTAATCCCCATGCCATCTTGACAGAAACTGAAATTGAGATTTTGTTGCATGAAACACTAGGCATCACTGTCAGCCAATGAAAGCAAGGGGATAAGTGACGAGCACTAGTTGTAGGAATACCACCTTTCCAGGGGGAGAAATCCCTCCTGTGTCAAAGACAGGCCAGGACAAGTGTGGTTTTACACCTGAGCACATCAAGAGTGTGGCTGTCCCTTCAGATAGTATCTGATTCTTGTCTTCTGATGTCCTGTGGGCCACAGATTGTATCTCTTTGTCTGCATGTGGTATCATCTGGCTATCCCTTTCCCCATCACATCTGCATCCCCAACATAGATTCCAATAGACATTATGGTGACTGCCATTTTGATTCTGTCCTTAGAATCAAAGCATTTCCCACAATGAACTTAACTTCCATATGCTCTGTTTTCATTACTGACTTTTACAGCTATTGTTTCAGAGTTAAATGATTCCCTTCTTTCAATTTGAAAACAGGGGCAGGGCTGGCTAATAACACTTCATGCAAGAAAACATTGTTTAACATGCAGTAATTTGTTTGTGTACAATTTTCCACATCACCAAGCAGCATTTTCTAGTGTATTCCAAGTGCTTTATAATACAAAATAATTTCTCAATTAATATTGGCTTGTTTTCCCCGTCCTCTTCTAACACTAGCTTTTAATTACATCACCACAGACAGTATAATATTAATCCATTGATGTGGTTACTGAGTGCTTTCACATTTCTTTTCTGACATGTTGACCAAATGGTCCTCTCAGATGTATCTGCCACTGACTGCCCATATACTGGGTATAACTTCTCATCTGAAGCCAGGAGCTTCTCTGGGTTTGATTATGAATTAAGACACACTCATATAAAAACCTTGAAGCTGAGAAAATGATCGCCAGCACTATTGAGCCCAGTGGTTCTTATCCTAGGGTCCCCAGATGTTTTTAGCCTACAACTTCCAGAAATCCCAGCCAGTTTACCAACGATTAGGATTTCTGGGAGTTGAAGGCCCAAAACATCTGATAACCACTGATAGCCCATAAGTAGCTGAATGCTAGGAGTCCAGAAACCTTTTTTTTGCATACAATATATCTTTCCTAAATCAAATCAAAACCCTGGGAACTGGCCAAAGGTTCACTTATTTCAATATAAATATAAAAAATGTATACAATTAAAATATATACATTCAAGAAAAGATTACAAGGCTATATATATAAACCATAAAGCAACACAACACATCATGTAAGGCCTATCCCAGCCAACTTCTAAAAACCTGATATCATAAGGATGTTTTAACTTGCTAGCAGAAGAACAGCAAGGATGAAACCATATTGGATTCCCCAGGGCAGGTGTTTCAAAGTACAGGAAGGCCCTTTCTCTTGTTCCAACAAAATGAACTATAGAAGATGGTAGAACAGAGAGAAGGGCATCTGTAAAAGATCTTAGTGGCCATCTGCATTATGATGCTGATCTGGAGTGATTCTGCACTGTTGAAGTCTGCATTGCCAGCCACCAAACTGGTAGTGATAGTTATTTTTCACTATAGTGACACTAGGCAGAGTGATGGAGGGGAGGTTGAAAATCATAGAATCATAGAATAATAGAGTTGGAAGAGACCTCATGGGACATCTAGTCCAACCCCCTGCCAAGAAGCAGGAGGAATTGTTCCCTCTTCCCCGCCCCCCTTCTCCAGTCACTAGTATCACTTTAGGCCCCAAGCAATGACCGCCACCACTTTTGTGCCCAGTAGATGACATTGCCCAAGGAAAGCAAGATAGCTCTGTAAATAGCTGCGGATGCTTCAGAGAAGCTCCAGAACACCACACAACTTTTCAATATGGAAAAAGGTTGTGTTAAGTGGACTTTTCTGACACTAAAGTGAATGGGACCCTCCACTGAATCATTTATCTCATATGCCCCCCATTAGAGCTCTAATTGGTTCATAAAGAGAGACATGATCCTCCAAAGAAGTGCTATGTTGGGGATTGTAACCCCTTTAAAAATCAAACTACTACTCATAGGAGCTTCTTGGAGGATTAATTTCTCCCCTTCCCATTGGAGGTCAATAAAAGTGCAGCTTGTAAATTTGGAGGGTTGGGGCACACTTTACCTACCTCTCCTTTAAAGACACCTGATGCAGATATCAAACTTTTTCACACTTTCACACTGTTCCACTGGCTGCCAGTCTGTTTCCGAGCTCAATTCAAAGTGCTGGCTTTAGCCTATAAGGCCCTAAAAGGTTCCGGCCCAGTTTACCTGTCTGAATGTATCTCCCTCTATGAACCACCTCGGAGATTAATCTGGGGAGGCCCTGCTCTTGATCCCACCCCCTTCATAAGCTCAACTGGTGGTGTTAGGGATTCCTCTTCTTCAGAAGAGGAAGGGGAGCAGGAAAGTGTTCAGGAATCAGAGGCCAGTTGGAATCTGAGAAGGAGATTTTGCAAGTGCCCACATTTCAGGAGAGGTGTAAGGAAACAGAGCAGAGATGTTGTTCAGATTTGGGAATTTATCAGAGACTAAGAACTGTGCTTGCCCTAAGACTTCCTTGCTTCCTTTTGCATTGTTCCTGTAGTGCTGTACTTTATGTTTTGCTGAAGTAAAGCAGTTTTCATTTACTTACCACAGTGTTTTAAGGCTGTTCTTGAAAGACAAAACAGGACAGGTGAGGACGAGAAACAGGGCCTTTTCAATGGTGGCCCCTCGGCTGTGAAACTCCTTCCCTAGCAATATCAGATCAACCCCCTCCCTCCTAGCCTTTAGAAGGAGAGTAAAAACCTGGCTTTGGGAGCAGGCCTTTGAAAAATAGCACAGTGCAAAGTTCTTAACGGGAAATTGTGCAATGTGATCGCGGAATGGCCTTGACTTTCTTTTTGGATGATCTGTTTTAACATTGGAATGTATTTTAATTATGCTTTTATGTATGTATTAATTTTAATTCAATTTTATCTCATGTTTATGTCTTATGCCTTAAGGCACTGTATAAGTTTTCTTTGTAAACCGCCTTGAGTCCCCCTCGGGGTAGAAAAAGGCGGGGTATAAATAAGGTAAATAAATAAATGTTGATGTATGAATATCTCTGAGAACACAGCAATGTCCAGTGCTCTGAGACCTGGCAACCCTATATTAGAAGTTGGACATTGTTTCCTTTCGATGACCTGTTCATACATCATAAAAAGCCTCAGATAAATTATATTACTTGCCAGTTTGGGATAGTTTGGGTATGACAGTGAACGGGCAACACGTATGGCTGGGAGATGGGAAGAACAAAGGCATCATTTTTAAAATTAGTCAAAACTTTGCTTAACAAAACATACACCGTGCAGAGCTCCATTGGCCTTTCATACTCTGTGGAAAGGGGTGAAAACAATATACCAAAATTGGCAAAAAACTGAGCAGCTTGTAGTTATGTTGCTATAGTTACGGGACTCTCGGAGCCCTGGGAAAGACAGCTTGGGAAAGGGGGCACACACAAACAGTTGTGTGTGGCAGGCGTGTGTCTCTACCTTCTCATTACAGCGACTTCAGACATTTTGAGCTGCAGGTTATACTCAGGCTCACTCAAGTACCTGGCGTAGGGAAATAAAACAATAGGTAAAATGAGTTAGGAATAAAAATGCCACGGAGCTGTCACCTAGAGGTCCAAAAATATTGTTAAGTGGAATGCTTTTAGTACCATGTTGCCTGAAGAGATAACAGCATCTATGGGTTTGGGAGTTGCATTTTATTTTAATTTAACAGCAAAAGACAGGTATCCCTGAGTTAATGAAGGAGATGTATTTTTGAGCATAACTTCTTTAACAGAAAAGTTCACATTAAGGGGAGAAATACCATGGCAAGAATAGGGATAGATTCCAAAACCACCAAAAGGAAGACAAGTACAGCATGTTTCAGCAAACTTTCTTATTCATGTATAAAATGAAGCATCCAAATAAGGTAAGCCTCACAGTGGTAAATGTTTTGAACCTTCCAAAGACTGTCTAATCCAGGAATGATTTTCTTCCATTATACTTTTCTTACAATTTCTATTTTGGTGGCTTCTCAATGGTCCAATGAAAATGGAAGGGAGTTGAAGAGAGAAGGAGAAATCATAAGATAGGTTCCATTTAAGGAAAAAATATAATTCATTTAGTAAAAAACATTTATACACATCACAGAGACATTCCACCGCATTGCACACACTGCAGTAGACTCATTGTGTTCCTCAAATTCCATGGTGGATGAGATACTTTGATAGGAGATATAATATAGTGGGCCAAACCTATTCCATCTATAGATTAAATTCTCAAAAGGAGCAAAAAATAATTTAGGCAACTTTCCTTCTACTGCAAGAAAGAATTTGAAAAAAAGTAGTTTTTGACGGTTATTCACAATTCAGAACTTATTCTACAAAAAGAAAAAAAATCCTACCTAATTGCTTTTGTGCAGAAATTGTCAGTGTCTTACACTGCTTTTTCCAACTGAAAACTTATATTTCTTTTCTGGGAAATTAATTCCTACACAGAAAATGCTGGAGGTTTTTTTCCACAAAAAATGTCTTAGTTGGAAAGATTATTTTGGCCATAAAATTTGCACATGGTTGATTTAAATATAAAATAACACCTTCTATACCAAAATCAATATTTCATGCATTAATATTTTTGCATCATTATATTAGTTTCCATACAGCTAAGTGTGTATTTTATGCGAAGGAAGCCCTAAGCTGTGAAGAAGATTCTGAACAAGTCAAGAGAGCCAACATGATTTAGTGGTTTGAACATTGAACCTTTTTTTATTGGATCAGAAGCGAATTGAGACAAGTCACTTCTGGTGTGAGAGAATTGGCTGTCTACAGAGACATTGCCCAGGGGATGCCCAGATGTGTTACCATCATGTGGGAGGCTTCTCCTATGTATCCACAAGGAAAACTAGGGCTGACAGATGGGAACTCACCCCATCTCGCGGATTCAAACCTTCAACCTTCAGGTCAGCAGTTCAGCTGGCACAAGGGTTTTACCCATTGTGCCACCATGGCTCCTTGAACTGTGACTCTGGATATCAGAATCTGAATACCTGCTTGGCCATGACAGCCATCATGTGACCTTGGGCAAATCTTACACATTTGGCTGATCTCTTCTGAAAAAAATCTTTCAAAGTAAACCTGTGATAGGTTCACTGCAGGGTCACTGTAAGCTGGAAACAACCTGAAGTGATACCAACAACTGCATATATGTAGCAATAAAAAAAGAACTCTAAAATAAAAATTTAGAATCTATAGTGACAATGGTCAAACCATCACTGCCACAACCATTTTTCATTGATGATGAGCAGTATCACCACCACAAACATTGTTCATTTATGTCAGTTTGTAGCATATGAACCTTCTAACCTATTCTTAGTCCTTCTAGTCCAGTCTTGTCAACTCTGATTAGGAGAAACCCTCTTGTCTGATCCTACCTGGATTTTCCAAGTGATTTCCCATCCAAGCATTAACTGTCATGCTTGGTCCAGATTTGTTTCCAAAATAAAATATGTGCTTAGGACTGTATGGTGGTCTAACCCCAACCTAGCCACACTTACACACTCTTGAAAGAAAGAGACAGGACACAATGCTTGAGTGGTAAAGCCATTCATTCACTATTTTCAAAGGTGCAGTTGTATTGAGCCAAGCTCCCTGCAATCTGCCTCTATTGATCCCACGGGTGAGTCATCCCAGCTCATGATTATCTCTCTCCTGGCTGTGTCTGCAAGAACATAATCCTGATACTGCTCCTTCTTCTGAGTCCCAGACTCAGAACAAGGACTTCTCTCCAGGACAACCATGAAGGTTCCCTTCTCAGACACCTCTGAGCCCCATAATTGAATGACTCAATCAGATGATCATGCTTCATTCTAGATAGCCATCTGTGAGTGCTTGCCAATGTGTTTGGACAAGGCCAATTGTTTAAATACAGCACCCATACAAAAAATGGACATTTTTACAAAATGAAGGGCAGTGAGAAAAGCACCCAAAGCATTTCCATCATGGAGGCCAAAATTACCACCCAGAACCGAAGGAACAAGCTGAGGTTCACAAGGAATGGTAGGGAGCCAGAATAAGACAGAAGAGTAATGGAGACAGATGTGAGAAAGCATAACATTGTGACCTCTTTGGGTCACAATGAAGCATAATTTTACTTTAGTCTACAGCCACCTTTTACAGAGAAAGGAAAGGAGAATTCCACCATGGAGCTTTTCTTAGGACGCGTAAGATAGCACCTAAAGGGTTTTCTCCCTTTGATTTTGAAACAAAATCAAATCATCTTTATCAATCAATGAAATTCAATCTGGGATCAGCCCTGAATCTACAAGAAATGAACAGGCTGGTGAACAACAGAGTCTCTTAGAGGTCTCTCATCCATAGGGTTATTAAATATCAAAGTTGGCCTAATATCACATAGTAATGAATGGCAAGCTGAGAGAAGTTGTCACATGCAAAGTCATGCAAGGACAAGCGTATCAAAATGGGAAATCCAGATCTTCTCAGTCCATGTCTCAATTTGCATTGATAGAGTAGATCTGGGTTGTGGAAAGTTCCATTTTGATTCTCTTTAGAGCAGCTAATTGTTCACTATTCCCCACTGAAGGCAGTCCATTTTAGACAAATGAAGTATGGAATAGCACCTCAGCAGTGATCAGTAGGAGGTTTGGCCTCCATAGCTGCAATTTTGAACTAATAGCTGTGAATAGGTATTACAGTAGCTTATCCACACATAAAATACCACTCTTTATTTTCAGAACTAAATGAACTTCATTCCACATCTGGTTCTAAAAAGCAACATCTTAGTACAATATTCAAAGGGTAAATAAATAAAGAATGCACCGGGCACAATAGTAATTTTAAAATAAAAAATGTCCATGTGTCATCCACAAAAATGGATGAATTGCTTCCGCAGGCTATAATTTCTCAGCAATGGTTCACTTGTTGCACAAAACCTGTTATTTTAAAGTGAATTAAATGACATCATCAAATGACTTAACTGACTCTGAAATTGCAACATGGGGGGAAATCTGGAAATGAAGTGCAAGGCTACCAATTTAAAGACTTTGGTAACAATAGCACAGGCAATCAGAGAACAAAAAAAGTCCACATGCCTCTCCTAAACCATCAATTATGGGGAAGGGGAGGAAACACTTGTTCATTAACATGAACATATAAGGCCAGAAGATTCTAACAGAACTCTGCAAGATTTTGTAAAGTCCTCTCTTACAAAAAGTTGTGGTGGGAATTGCTCTAGGAATGGAATTCTCCAGTTTATTAAGGGTGATGTTTGCAACCAATGGCCAGACTTCTATTGGTTAGTCCAAACTGTAGTAGACCACTGAAGTTTCAACAGATAGGTAATTCTTATTGATGTAAAGGGATGCAACTGCTCTAGTGCAAACTAACAACAGGAATATGGCCAATATTTCCTCAGCTCCAGCAACACACCTACAAATCAGAGGCAGGCAACTATGATCTTCTAGATTTTGGGGGGAGTACAGCTTCCATTGGGGGGTCTAGTCATATCTACCAGGCTTCAGATTATTCTTTCTGCCATGTAAGTGGACATACTTTAATTTGACCAGATTTTGCAGGTGGTTATTTGGCTGTCTTAAGCATTGCAGAGACATTTCATCCATCTCTAGCTTGATGTCTTTGGGGTTTTTGTTGTTCAGTAGACCTAGAAGCCCTGCCATCTTTTAGTCTCCTTAGACTTATTGTTTTGGGAGACCTCCGTATCCCTAGTTAATTCCTGGGAATAGTAATATAACCAACTGCAGTGAGAACTGTATCAACATTATCATAGTCACAATGACAGCAGCAACAAAATTAATGACTAGGAATTCAGGCATGGGACTGCGGAAGAAATGAGGCAACGTGAGTCAGTGAGAGGCAGATGTAGAGATGAGACCAAAAATGGAAAACCCCATCAGAAAATGTCCAATCTGGAAAATGTTACCCTATCTGTGCATGCCCACAACTTGTGTTTTTTCTCCCAAGTGAGGCTGAAAACTGCACTGATTTAAATGTGATCATGGCTATTTGAAGGCTTTGGGGCTGTGCCCACACCTTTTTATATCCCTTTGAGGCCAGGGCAGTGGAAGTTGGGATGAAGAGAGGGCCTTTCATCTGTTTCTGGACCTAAGCATAATGGAACTACACCTGTCTCTTTTTCTCTTCTTCTGCCAGAGCAGTGGTAGGTGAGATGATATGGTCTAGCTGTTTTCTTATGGATTGTAGAGAGAAGTGGCCTCTAGGTTTCTTAATTTGGGTGAATTGGGTGATGCACAATATCATTGGATATGGTTAGGATGTTTTCTGGTCACAATTTGGACATTAGGGAAGATCGGCTCATTCGTCAGAGATGGGGTGAGGTATATTTCTCTGGGAGAAAGGTGGCATACAAAAACAACACACACACACACAAACACAAATAAATAAAAGTGCAGTCTGCATGCTGTTCTAGATAGCTTTGTGGGATCAAGAAGCTAGAGAATAGTCTTGCTTCTTCTTATGGCAAAAAGGTTCCTTGTTGTGGCATGAGGCAATAGGCAAGCTATTATTTACCTTTTGGGTAACTTGGTTGAACTGTGCCTATCTAGCTTTGAGTGATGCATAGGTGCAGGGAGGTAAGCAACTTTTGGGGCCAATCCTACTCAACCTCTCCTCAAAGACACCTGCCTTGGGGGTGGTGGTGGTGGTGATGATGATGATGTTGATGATGTTTATTTATATCTCACTTTGTCACTCCACAAGGAGACTCAAATTGGGATGGGACTGCTTACAGTGGGCTCGGGCTGTGGTGCAGGCTGGAGAGCAGCTGCAATGAATCACTGCAATGAATCACTCTGACCAGGAGGTAATGAGTTCGAGGCCCGCTCGGAGCCTATGTTTGTTTGTCTTTGTTCTATGTTAAAAGGCATTGAATGTTTGCCTATATGTGTAATGTGATCCGCCCTGAGTCCCCTTCGGGGTGAGAAGGGCGGAATATAAATGCTGTAAATAAATAAATAAATAAATATCTCAGATCATGAATCACCAGCTAACCAATGTCGGGTTATAAGCTTGACATTAAGGTTGAGGTGCTAGTTCATTACAGTCAGCGATGTTCTGGCATTCTCCCTGCTGCAGCTGAGTGCCCCACTGCAAAATTGTGATTATAAATGGCTAAATAAATGTGGACATAGTTTACCCCATCATCTGTCTCCCCTCACTTTATTTCCAAATGGGGTAAGAGAAAAGTAGACACTAGCCTTTTGTTAAGTCAACCTATGATTGCAGTAGCTTTTTATCAGCTACATAACAGCAGTGTCATGTTCAGAAAGGAACCTACTAACCTGCTAAGGTGCTTAATCTTTCTCATAGATCCTTTTACTAAGCCAGATCTTTTCCATCTTACTCTTTTGCCAAAGGCTAAACTAAGGCTCACCTCATTTATATTCCCATAAGAACCCAATTCACCAGGAAACCAGGGTGCTTGAGAGAGAACAGCGGCATATGGCATCGTCAGCTGGTTGAAAAAGAAGGATTTTTAATTTAGAAACTGTGACTGAAAGAACTTGCCGACAGACAGTCCAAATGCCTGTTCATAGTTTTTGGAGAATGCAGATGCTTTTTTGGCTCCTGCTTTGGGTATTTCATAGCACCATCTGCGATCCTTGAAACTGGGAACTAGTGTGATGTAGCCTTTATATCTGGATAAGTTTTGAAGAACACTAGCTCATTACGTGGAAGAGCTATTGACGGATAGGGACATGATATCTGCTCAGTTGGAGAGACAAGGTCTATCACTAATAAAAAGGGATAAATGTGGGCATTCAGTTTGAGAGTGGATTCTGTTGGTCTCCCTAACTTACATTTGGTTTCTATTTCTGTGTGACTAAAACTATAACCAGCTCTCAGAGTGGAATTTGGAAAGTAGAATTCATCCAGACTGTGGACAAAAGTGTTTCCAGTGTCACTACAGCTGGCCCTCCACACTTGCAGATTCAACTTTGTGGTTTGATTATTTGCAAATTTGATTAATATATTATCTCTAGGAATATCTAGGTCCTCCAGTGTAATTCTATCATCAACTTCCACTGGAGTTGTAGAAAATCATGGGGACAGCCAGGAGCTGATTGCACAGGGAGTACAGCTTATTAACCCCATGTAGATGAGCCCTAAATCATATTAAACCACGTGTGTAAAATTATGTCACAGTTCTTTGATGTAGGATCTTACGGCCCTTCCACACAGCCATATAACCCAGAATATCAAAGCAGATAATCCACAATATCTGCTTTGAACTGGATTATCTGAATCCACACTGTCATATAACCCAGTTCAAAGGAAATAATGTGAGATTTTATACAGCTGTATGGAAGGGGACTTAGTCATTTTCTCTTTAAGCGAATGGTCACATATCCCAGGTTGATAATTCTTGGTTCTACATGTATGATTATTGTGTTTTCTTCAACAGGTTAAATCTCTTTAATGCAAAATGCTTGGGAACAGAAGTTTTTTGGATGTTGTATTCTCACCCCTAGCTTTTGAAATACAAGTATTTGCATATACTTAATGAATAAAGCATGGGGGGAAGAGGCCTAGTCACACATTCAGCAACTGCTAAGAGTTTCTCAAGGAAATCATTTTCCTTTAGCTGTCAGGATACTGTTGGATTTTTGGTTGTGTGTATATGAAATGTAAATCAAGTGTTTCTGCTGTTTTGCAAGTGTGTGTTTCAGCAATGAAACAGTTAACAGCAGGCCAGTTTGACTGACAGCCTGCTGTGACCTATGAGACATGATTTCCGGCCTTGGAGGTCGGAACTTCCTTCAGACTAAGGAATGTGTTTCTTATCTCTTGGTGAACTGTGAGAGACAAGCCGAGCCGAAGAATGCCAGCTTCGAGCAATGGACTTTGCTGCTTTGAAAATATCTTTATGAAAATTAAATAAGTGTTTGAACTTCAGACTACAGATGTCTTTGAGTCTGACATTGGAGGAATTGGTGAGGGCAGAAGTACACCAAATTCATCAGGGTGCTGGTCCGGAGCATGGTTGATCGATGGTGTTGAAGAAACCCACCCACACGCACCCTGAACCCTGGCTCTGCATCATGTCAGATACTCTGACTTTTTTGAGAAAGTAGCCAGGAAGGGAGGGGCAAATTCCTCCCCTTGAGTCTTTTTCAGTTTTTTGGACTAGATATAGGTGTTAGCCAATGAGGTCACTCTGTGGTCCCTCTTGCTCCCCATTTTTGCACTACCATTGGCCAGGAAGGAGGTCAGCATGGAAGTGTTCAAGGCATCTTTTTATAGGGGCCTTGTATAAGCAGAGTCCTCTCCAACTTCCTCCTCTTCTCTTTCTCCACTCAAGAGGGAAAAAAATCCAGTGGACACTAGTAGACTTGTAAAATAGTCCCTTTCCCCATAAGAAGCAATGGGTGGCAAGTGAAAAGGTTTAGTTTTTAAGTTTTTCAAATATTTCAGATTTTGGATTTCTTGGTAAGGGAGGTTTGACCTGTACTTGTAGCTTTTATATTGTAGCGGAACCTTTGTGCTACGGTCCATGCGAGCGCGTTGGGAGGAATTGAAGACGGACAACTGGAGTCTTTCCAAGAAAAACAGTTTATTGGCAAGTGGCCGCTGGGGTTCCCCCTAGCACAACACAGTGCTTCCCAAGGGAGAACCCCCAGCGGTGGGCTGAGTAAATATTTATACAGATTACAGGGTTCGGGTTATGCCTGCCCACAAGCAAATTCATTGGCTTAGAGTTGTGACGCGGCTCGAATTGCATCCAATCAGCGCCGACCAGCGGCCCGGGCACACTCTTTCCGTGTCGTGTTCACAATCACTCAGGGCGCCTGCGTGCGCACACGCAGTTTGCCTATTCTTAGCTTTCATTTCTTCAGAAACACGTGATTTCCCAGAAATCACGTGTTTCTGTGAGCTTATGCACCCGGCTCACTAGCCGTCGCCATCTCTGCCCATATATAGCATTTCCTGGGGTTCTTTAACCTCCCGCCTCACTCCCCCATTTTCTTTTTGCGAAGCGCGTGTACAGAAGCTGAAGCAAAGCATTATGGTTCCATCCAATCCCGCTTGGCTTGGAGTATGGCTATCTTTTCTCCAGGTAAAGATTGTGTGACACACCTAGTACACATTTGCATCATTATTGGAGTGCAGCACATAACTATGAGAACAATGAACAATCCTAAAATCCCTACCAACAATATGTCCTTCAACCATTCTACTGAGGGTAACCAGCTAGTCAACGAGGAGAAGGGAGACCAACCTCCTACCTCCTGGACATTATTGTAAATTAACTTTTGCAATGACTCGATGTCATCTTCAATAGTACTATTCAAGTTATGAAATTTCACTACACAATGCCCTCTAACCATGGCGCATAAACCCCCCCTGGCCGCCAGTAGGTAGTCAAGGGCCAGCTTATGCTGCAGGGCCATCTGGCTGATTTCTTCTACTTCAGACTGGATTTCCCGGAAAATTTTACCAGTGGCATTTATGGACTTTTCAAGACGGCAAGTCAGGCCCAGAACACTTCTACGATTGGCCTGGGCTACAATCCCTGGGTAGGCACCCAGGGTCAATAAGCCAGTGACCAAGCCTCCTCCTACACAAGAAGCTTCTGAGCCTGATAAAGCCTTATTAATAATTATTTCATCTATACATTCTGGTCCCAGAGGATCAGTTTGGATTATGTCTCGCTTACGTCTAAGTCTTGTTTTATGATATACTCTAACGGGGAAAGTTAAGTATCCTATTCCAACACATCGATAGCCTCCTGGGTGATAGTTTGTTGCCCACTTATCAAAAAAGAACCACAAGTTGGGGTCTCTGATTAACCATGAAGGCGGCATATCAGGCTGGGTCTTAACGGGCTGTCTTATCTGACCAGTCCCCCAACTAAGAAAAGGAATGTATCCCACCTCACCATCAGTAGAATTGTCAGTTTTGAACATGTCCTCAGGGGGAAGATATTCGGGGTACATAGATGTCCACTTGGTATCAGCTAGATTAGGGAAGGCATATGATTTGTTATACAGACCATGTAGATAGAAATGGTCCCGGCAATAGGAGTAGTTTCCTAACCGGGAAAAGAATGCCTGTCTGGGTCCCCAATGTTTCCACATGGAATTATCAACCTCCGGCCCCCCATGGCAGAAACACAGGCCTCTTGTGGAGGCATGATATCTGAAACGCCGGAATCGGGTGGAGTTTAACTCCCGGGATATGCTTGAAAATAGAGTGGGTGGCCACGCATTCTGGACCTTTACTAGTCCCTCTAAAACAATCTGTGGTTCATCAATCAAATCGGGAAGAAATGAAAAATCTCCTACGGTGAGGGGGTGTTCATAAATCAATGTTGCCTCTTTCCCATGTTGTTCAAACATATAATTGGCATGTCTTTTTATCCAATTCCCATGTGCTCTTTTTTCAAAAGAAAGAATAAAACTCAGCACAAATAATATACCAAAAACAGTACGCTTTCCTCCCCTCCTCATAACTTGTCTCCCACTTTTTCCTCTCAAAATGTCTAGCCACCATCTCCCGGAGAGCGCCTTTGTTGGGCCATGCTGCGACATACTTGACCACCGACGCTCCGTTGCACCCGAAGGGATCAGCTTCATGGCCTTGTTGACCCCTCAGGGAGTTGCCGGATGATCCTGAGTCTCAGGTCCTCACCAGGAACTCGCTCCGTCCGCCACTCCTCAGGTGCTAGTATCCACGGCTTAATCTCCTTCACCTTCACTGCAGTGGGGGTAGACAGGAGCACAACATAGGGTCCTCGCCACTTGGGTCCCAATGGCTCAATCTTCCAATCCTTGACCAAAACCTCGTCACCTGGTGAAAAACAATGTAGAGGTGTGGTAGGGAATGGTGGGTTCAATTCAGAAGTGTATTTTTCTAACTGCTGCACTTGTCTGCCCAAAGCCTGAACCTGGGCCAATGTCTGTTTCTCTCCTATGAGGTGTTGCTCAGCTCCTGTCTCTAAGGCTCCCTTCAAGTTCAAAGGGGGTCGTCCATAGAGTCTTTCAAAAGGGGAGAGTCCTGTCCGTTTGTGTGGTGTACATCTGATTCCTAATAATGCCATGGGCAAAACCACCGTCCACGGCAATCCTGTCTCCTGGCAAAGTTTCCCAAGCTGAGCCTTTAATGTCCTATTCATTCTTTCCACTTTTCCAGAAGATTGGGGTCTATATGCACAATGTAACTTCCATTTTATGCCCAAAATTCTACATAATCCTTGCACGGCCTGTTGAATATACGCTGGGCCATTATCTGATCCAATTTCCAAGGGTATGCCAAATCTGGGAATAACATCTTTCATCAGAGCTCTTGAAACCTCCACAGCCTTCTCAGTCTTTGTAGGGTACGCCTCTACCCATCCTGTGTATGTGTCCACAAACACCAGTAAATATTTGTATCCTTTGTATGGGGGCATTTCTGTAAAGTCAGTGACTAAAGCTTCAAAGGGTACCCCACCCACATGTTGGACTCCTGGTGGCTTGAGGGGTCCTTCTCTGGGGTTATTTTTGATACATGTCCAGCATCTTCAGGGTGCTGCTGCCGTTAGGCTATGTAATCCATCGATATACAACTGTCGTCCTAGCAGATTTGCCAGTGCCATTTTTCCTAAATGTGTGTTTTGGTGCATGTGTTGGACTATGTGCCATGCCAAGTCCTTAGGGACGTAGACACGGGCGTCTGGCATCACTATGAGTTCTCCTGACCACTGACCCTTCTCCTTTAAGGCCCATTCTTCTTCCTCTGGTGTATATGTAACATTATGTTCAGTTAATTCTACCTGTAGGGCCATTACCTGATGTTCAATATGGGGCAGCCTAGCTGCCTCTTTGGCTGCCAGATCAGCCTGCCTATTTCCTTGCACTACGGGATCGTCTCCACGTTGGTGCCCTTTACAATGCATCACAGCCACCTGCCTTGGCTTCCAAACCGCCTCCAGGAGATCCACAATCTCTCCGGCATGTTTCACGCACTTTCCTCCAGACGTGAGGAGCCCGCGCTCCTTGTACAGTGCTCCGTGTGCGTGGAGGGTAGTGAAGGCATATTTTGAGTCTGTGTAGATGTTAACCCGCTTTCCGCTTGACAATTCCAACGCTCGGGTCAGGGCAATCAATTCGGCCTTCTGGGCAGAAGTCCCCGGGGGCAGTGACCCTGCTTCCAGCGTCTCTCCCCCCACCAGACCACCGCATAACCCGAGTGTCTTTGACTATTTTCCATAAAGGAGCTTCCATCTGTGAACAGGGTGTCGTCCACCTTCGTCAGTGGCACATCCTTCAAGTCCGGTCGACTGGAGAATACCTCGTCCATCACCTGGGCACACTGATGGATCGTGGTGTCTCCTGGAGTCGGGAGCAGGGTGGCCGGATTCAGAGTGGAGCAAGTCTCCAGGGTCACCAGTGGGTTGTCACACAGCAATCCCTCATATTTCATTAACCTCTCACTTGTGAGCCAGCGCGGTCCCTTAGTGACTAACAGCGCCTTAACGCTATGGGGCACCTTAACTGTCAGTGGCTGTCCTAGGGTCAATTTATTTGCTTCTTTGATTAAATCTACTGATGCTGCCACAGCCCTCAGGCAAGGTGGCAATCCACGAGCCACTGTGTCCAATTGTTTTGACAAGTAGGCGACCGGCCTTTGCCATGAACCTAGTGGTTGGGTCAATACTCCAACCGCTGTTCCTTCCCGCTCCGCAGCGAACAGAGTGAATGGTTTTTCCAAATCGGGCAGTCCTAATGCTGGAGATGACATCAATGCTTCTTTTAATGCCTTAAATGCCTGTTGACATTTTTCTGTCCACTCAAACGGATCTTCTCTTCCACCTCTCATGGCCTGGTACAGCGGCTTAGCCAACACGGCGTAGTTGGGGATCCACTGTCTGCAATATCCTGCTGATCCCAAAAATTCCCGCACCTGTCGCCGGGTACTGGGAGTGGGAATGGCGCAAACAACTTCCTTTCTTTCAGCTCCTAACATCTTCTTTCCTTCGGTCAGAAGGAACCCAAAATATTTCACCGTGGGACAGCACAACTGGGCCTTTTTCCTTGACACTTTGTAACCCTTCTCTTCCAATTCCTTGAGTAACCTCAAAGTATGCTCTTTACAGCCCCCTAGTGTCCGGCAGGCAAGAAGCAGGTCATCTACATATTGAAGCCAAATTCCCTCTTCTTTAGGTATTACAAAATCTTGCAAGTCTTTGGCCAGGGCTTGACCAAAAATGGTCGGGCTGTTCTGGAACCCCTGAGGAAGGCGTGTCCAAACATACTGGGTCCTTTGTCCTGACTGCTGAGATTCCCATTGGAAAGCAAAGATCGGTTGGGATACAGGGGCCAATCGAATGCAAAAGAATGCATCCTTTAAATCCAATACAGTAAACCATTTGGCAAATGCTGGTACTAGACTCACCATGATGTATGGATTAGGCACTACTGGGGTTAGGGGAACGGTGGCTTGATTCACAGCCCGCAAATCTTGAACTGGGCGATATTCTCCTTGTCCTCCAGGTTTCTTGACTGGGAGCAGGGGCGTATTCCATGGGGAACTGCATGGTACCAATATCCCATGCTGCAGAAGTCGCTCTAGATGCTTTCTGATCCCCTGCACCGCCTCTGGACTGACAGGATACTGTGGCTTACATATGGGTCCCATTCCTCTTTTCACTTCCACCACCACCGGTGGAACATATTTAGCTAATCCTGGAGGATTATCTTCTGCCCATACTAAAGGAGTCTCATGCCATGGCCACTGTATTTCTTCAGTAAAAATCCTAACTTGAAACAGTCTCCATTCCTCTTCCATAGGAAATGATAGTTCCATTTGTTCATTCTTCATGAACTGGAGTTGTGCTTGTAATTTTGATAAAATGTCCCTTCCCAACAAAGGGACTGGGCAGTCTGGAAGATATAACATCTTATGCCTGACCTGATGTCCGGCCAGATTGCAGGTGCGTTCCTTGAGGAAGGGGCACTTCTGGGTCTTCCCAGACACCCCTATTACTTTCGTAGTTTCCCGAGTTGGTGGACTAATTTTTGTATTTACTACTGATTTTTCGGCACCCGTGTCCACTAAAAAGTCCAATTGTTGGTCCCCGATTTCAAGTGTGACCATCGGCTCCCCGGGGTCCAACAAAACAAGAGCCTGGCTTTCTCATTCCTCTCCTTCATCCATATCTTCCCATTCTTCTTCCATCACAGCTGCTGCAGCTATCACCTCTCTCACAGGAAAAGGTACGTAGTTTCCACGTCCTCTTCCCCTTCCTGGGTTTCTTCCTCTCTCAGGCCTTCCTCTTCCTCTCGGTCCTTCCTGACTTCCTTCTTTTCCTTCTGGGCATTCACCTTTCCAGTGTCCAAACTTCTTACATTTAGCACATTGGTCTCGACCTAACCTCTGAGGGGGCCCTCTTCTTCCTACTTGTCCCCCTCTGGCATATCCTCCTCTTCCTCTCTGTCCACTTGCACTCTGTTCCATCATGGTAACTAATGCTTGGTATCCCTGCTTCTTCTTCCTGTCCTTCTTCTCCTCTTCTACCTGGTCCCTTGCCATATAAACCTGATCTGCGAGTGCCAACAGTTCATTCATAGTCTTTCCTAGAAATCCTGGTTGCTTTTGAATCTTTCTCCGGATGTCAAGAGCCGCCAGACTGATAAAAGACTGTTGAATCGCCCTCCTACCGTTTTCATCCTCCAAATTATACGGGCTATACTTTCTGTATGCTGCCTCCAGCCTTTCCAAAAAGGCTGTTGGTGACTCAGATTTTTCCTGTACCACTCCCTGAATTTTTATAATGTTGATGGGTCGCGGCGGGCCCCTCTTTACCGCTTCTACCAATATACGCTGGAATCCTTTCAGTCTCTGCAAATGTCCTTGTTGCAGCGTGTCCCATTGGGGATCTATTTCCACAGGAAACCTCTGTGCTCCCCACTCGGCTGCATCATCATCTTGTGGGGCCCCAACCTGGGCTATGGCTACCCCATTATTCAACGCTGCTCTTCTCTCTTCTGATGTGAACAACATATTCAACAATTGTCTGCAATCTTGCCAGGTGGGATTATGGGTTGCCATAATCCCTTCCAATAGCCTAGCCATAGCTTGGGGTTCTTCACTATAAGGTGGAGTATTATTCTTCCAATTCAAAAGATCACTACTACTGAAAGGCACTGCCTGGTATGTTTGGACTATCTCATTCCTGTTGTTCATCACAGGCACCGTCCTCAAGGGCATCTGGAGGGCCGGTCCTGCCGGTGAATCACTGGGCCACACCAGAGCCCCATGTCTCCGGATCTGTGCCAGGGAAGCATCACTGGGCATCCGTTGTGACTTCTTCTTTTCCTTTGTTTCCTCCTGATATTTTTCTAGGCTAGGATAGTGTTTCCTGGCCGCTTCGGTTGACTCTGGAGAGTAGGGTGGGGGTCCCGTTTCTAGTGTAGGTGCACCGGGGACTGTTCCCTGGGGTGGGGGCGGTGGCAAGGGTGGCGGCAATAATTCCTGTTGTCTGGCCTGTACACTCAACTGTAAATCTGGGTAGTCCTCCTCGTTGGATTGGAAAACTTCCTTCTTTTTCCCTTCCTTCTTCACCACCATACATTTGCCATTTTTGCACTGTCAAACCCAATCTGGATCTTCTCTAACTACCCGTTCCCAGGTAGCAATATAGACCCACTGCTTCGGATGATTCACAGCACAATATTCTTCCACTGTTCGGATCAGTTTCAGATCCCACGTCCCTTCTCCTCGCCAACCTAACCCAAACTCTGGCCATTCTCCCTGACACAAATTCCTCAGTCTATAATCTCTCAGGTCCCTTGGATTGCCTGCTACGGCTCGGGTGGCAAAAGAGCCAAAATTATCTAAGATGCATTGTAAGGGAGTGGAACTCTTTGAGTTTTTCCCTCCCATCCTGCCTAATAGAGGGGACTGCCTTGGCCTGGGCACCCGGACACTCAACGGTATGCGTCAGGAATCACAAGACAGAGCCCCTTTCTACCTCCCTGGGAACCTTTGTGTGTCCCTCCCGGCGCCGGTGTTCCCTAGTGTCTTACTTGACCACTATACTTGCCAGATTTCTGTAGACGTCGGACCAACCTTCGCCCCTGGACTTTTCCCTGGATCCTTTTCCTCCTGGCTGGTTTCTATGGAACCTCGCTGGTGTTGCAGCTCCCTCTGTCGGTCGGCGTTGGCTGCAGAGACAAACACCGCAGCCGGTCTTAGGATGTTCAGGGGCCCCTTCCTCGTCTCAGTGTAGTTGTCTCCGGCCCCCGCCGCCGAGTCAGGGCCGTCCCGTCAACGGGATCCGCCTCCACCTCCCTGGCCCGTCTTACAGGAAATCACGTCGGGGTCACCAGAAAATGTAGTGGAACCTTTGTGCTACGGTCCATGCGAGCGCGTTGGGAGGAATTGAAGACGGACAACTGGAGTCTTTCCAAGAAAAACAGTTTACTGGCAAGCGGCCGCTGGGGTTCCCCCTAGCACAACACGGTGCTTCCCAAGGGAGAACCCCCAGCGGTGGGCTGAGTAAATATTTATACAGATTACAGGGTTCGGGTTATGCCCGCCCACAAGCAAATTCATTGGCTTAGAGTTGTGACGCGGCTCGAATTGCATCCAATCAGCGCCGACCAGCGGCCCGGGCACACTCTTTCCGTGTCGTGTTCACAATCACTCAGGGCGCCTGCGTGCGCACACGCAGTTTGCCTATTCTTAGCTTTCATTTCTTCAGAAACACGTGATTTCCCAGAAATCACGTGTTTCTGTGAGCTTATGCACCCGGCTCGCTAGCCGTCGCCATCTCTGCCCATATATAGCATTTCCTGGGGTTATTTTCCAAAAGCATCACAATAGCAAGAGCTTGAATTGGACATCAAACAGGATTCTGGTCACACCTTTGATGTGGCTCTCACAGCCTTGTCCTTTTAAGACCGTGGTCGAAATTGAACCACCAAGGTCAAACTCTGATGGAATTAACTTCAGAGTGTGAAATTAGGATTTTCAAAGGCTGTGCTGTCTACTATCCAGGGCAATTTAATTTGATCTGTGGATACAGGGGTGAGGTGAGTGATCTGTCTGGAAGACAGACTGGCCAACTCGCTGTGATCCATCAGAGTGAGGTAATAAAGGACGCTTTCCATTTTCTATCTGATCGCTCAATAAGATGGCCACTTCTGATTGCAAAATGGATAGGGCTCATTAGGAAACCAGCCCACATTTCTTCCTTTCCTTCCAAGAGAGTTGGAAATCCTTCATTACGTTGCTATACAGTGCTAGCACTTGCAAGATAATCTGTCAGTTACATGCATTCACAGTGTAAATTATCAAGATGCATGGAGACTTCTACACACTTTCATTCTCTCCCGCCCTCCCCAGTTCCAACACTTTTGTAGATGACTTGCTTCTCTCGCTTTCTCTTCTTCTTACTATTTCTTCTTCTTAAAAAAATCCCTTATCTCTCTTGCACCAGTAAGTGTTGGGCAACATTATCAATCATGTCTGCAAGAAAAGGCAATAAAAACTGTCAGACGAGGCTCATGTTTCTGGAGAGCTTTCCGACATGCCTGGAAACAATGGCGGGCAACTACTGGCAGTTTGACAAGCCCTGTCCTTTAAGTTATGAGAAAATAATCAGAAGATCAATAGAGGAGCAGAGGCAAGTTGAATTGGGCTGCATCAGAATGACATTTTCATGTCAATCAGGTTCTTCCTTGGAGGGTAGGTTTGCTAGGGAATTTTCTCAGCCCACCCGTTGCTTGATTCATTCATTTGTGCAGGTAAACAAAGCTAAGCAAAGGGAGAGGGATTGAAGGCGGAGGAAGGGTTCGGTAATGTTTGTGCAATATTCCTCCTCAAAGAGAGATGACTAGGGAAAAGGTCACCTGAAGCAAATCTGGAAGAATTTAGGAGTGGCTCTTTTCAGTGAAATGGCTCTGGACTTTTGAAAAATAGACTAAAAGCACTGCACATTGCACTGTTGTGTTGTAAATTTATTCTCATGGCAGTTGGACTACACTATCTATCTATTAAATGCTGGTATTGTGTAGCTTAATCAACCTGCTTATTGTTTCATCATGCAACGAAAAATGCCCAATGATTGTTTCTACCATGCCAGTGAATCGACTGATGAAGAGTTATGCAGCATCCAGGAATATGGAATAGCATGTGAAAAATAGCATGTCAACTCTGTTTCCAAAACCATTAACAGAATAGGTCTGTGGTGCAAATATAGGTAAATAAACATGGCCATGTCTGCCCAGTGGCTCAGCGGGTTAAGCCACTGAGCTTTCTGTCTGAAAGGTTGGTGTTTCGAATCTGGGGAGCAGAGTGAGCTCCTGCTATCAGCCCCAGCTTTTGCCAACCTAGCAATTTGAAAACATGCAAATGTGAGTAGATCAATAGGTACACTTCTGCAGGAAGGTAACGGCGCTCCATGCAGTCATGCCGGCCACATGACCTAGGAGGTGTCTACGGACAACGTCGACTCTTTGGCTTAGAAATGGAGATGAGTGCCAACCCCCAGAGTCGGACACGGCTGGACTTAATGTCAGCTGAAACCTTTAGCTTTACCTTATGTCTTTGATACCCAACGATTTCCACCATGGTATATTTCTGTGTGTACATGTATGGGTACTCATCAGTGTCAGGCATATCCATAGTGATTGGTCTCAATGTCACAAAGAGTATTTATTTTATGTATTAATTAAAATGTTTATATTTTACTGTTAATCTGACAATATTGTTTAAATCTGATTTTTAATGCTCACTACTCTGCATACTTTCTTCTACTGTTGAGCTTATAAAGCCATTCCAGTTAAACAGTCATTTGACTAGGTTTTTTAAAAAAATTACTTTGATTGTGAGCTGCCTTGAAGACCTGCCGGGGGCTGGTGTCCCAGTAGGTGGATATTTGGGACACAATATTCAGTGAAGTATTTCTGCTAGTCCAAATTATATTTCAGTTTTGTATGGCTAATTTTGAGGCAATGTAGTTTACTCATATGGTGATATACAAAGGAGTTCAAGGGGAAATGCATTTGTGCAACCATAAAAATGCACAAAACTTTACTAGCACACTATTTTCACATGTTAATGTTAGATTGGATTTAAACCTTCATTTTAAGAAAAACTATAAAAGAAGAAAATTATATACTTGTCATATTCTGGTTTTCTGGAGACTCTTGAAATGGTGACTGGTGTCTTCCATATTGTTGGGCAGTGAATCCCTTCCAGGTTTTAGGTTCCATCTACACTGATCATTTAATGCAGTTCAAAGCTAATTTCAAACTGTGGTGGCCAGACAACAAATGCCCAAGGAAGTGCACAAAAGAAAGCCCTTAATATGCGTCATTGCTCTGTGGTTGGTGCAATCACCATTCTAGTTCCAGGATTTCCTATGTAACCATCTGCAAAGTGAAACCATTTACTTCAAAATTAATTTAAAACTAACTTAGGTGGTCAGTATAGCTCTGCCATGAGTCTGAACTTTAAGACAGTGATCCAAAATGCTGACTCCAAAACCTCTAAATAGTTCTAGGGCTTTGTAAAGTTCTTTTAAAGCTTAGACTAAAACCTATAGATTATTCTCTGGGGAAATAATAATAATAATAATAATAATAATAATAATAATAATAATAAACTTTATAACCAACCTCCATCTACCCAAAGGGACTCGGAGCAGTTCACATGCGGATCGAGCCCAAGAATCAACAAATAAAAGCCTCCAGTGGCCTAGGGAATAAAAGCGTTGTGACTTGAAGGTTGGGTTGCTGACTTGAAGGCTGCCAGGTTCGAATCCCACCCGGGGAGAGCACGGATGAACTCCCTCTATCAGCTCCAGCTCCATGCGGGGACATGAGAGAAGCCTCCCACAAGGATGGTAAAAACATCAAAACATCTGGGCATCCTCTGGGTGTCCCCTGGGCAACGTCCTTGCAGACAGCCAATTCTCTCACTCCAGAAGCAACTCCGGTTGCTCCTGACACGAAAATAAAAATAAAAAATAAAAACAAAACATAATAACAGCATATAGTTAAAACAATAAAAACATTCATAAAATACAGCAGCGGGTGTCAGGACAAAATGATTGCAAGGGAAGGCAGGGATGTGCAAAATGCAAGGTAATAAAATTAGGGATAGAATAAAATGCTGGAGATTAGGGCAGTAAACAATTAAGACTGGATGGTGATAAAAACTGACCTACTGTTTGAAGGCACGTTGGAACATCCAAGTCTTCAAATTTTTGCGAAATGTGGCTAAGGTGGGGGCTAATCTAATCTCTGTGGGGAGAGAGTTCCAGAGCCGAGGGGGGCCACCGCCAAAAAGGCCCTATCCCTTGTCCCCACCAGATGTGTTTGGGATGGAGGTGGAACTGAGAGAAGGGCCTCCCTGGAAGATCTAAGAGCCCGCGCTGGTTTATAGGGGAAGATACGGTCACGCAATAAGCAGGACCCAAGCTGAACATATAAGGGTCCACTGATCCATTAGCAACTAATGCATTAGCCAAGCATCCTTTCAGTATAAGAGTTTATAAACCTCATAGACAGAACTTGGAGATAGGGGCAAGGGGACACATATCATAAGCCATTGACCTGGGCAAATCCTTGTTCCAGACCATGACATCCCCTCACAGAGTACATTTTCCCCCATTGACAGCTTATGCCAAGAATGATTGCTGGACAAAGCAAAAGGTCCAGTATGTTCCGTATTGATCCACTGTCTGCTTTGAAAGCTTTGTGACAGAATAGTTGAGATGAAAATATCTTGTCATGCTGCTTGGTTCAAAAGGTGAAGCTGCTGATTGCTCATCAAAGGTTTCAGGTAAACTTCAATTATATGCCCAGGAACTCAAAAGAGATGTATTCCACAGGGCTTCGCTTTCCATCAATCTTATCAGACATCTAACTAGATGAGATTCCATCAGGAGTACAGAGAATAAACTATACAAATAGATATCTATGCCCTGGTGGATATTCATCTATTTTTATCACTCTTTCCAGACTGAGGAGCCATTGTTCAGGAATGAAGGACACGTGTTGCATAAAGAGGGCCGCTATTTCAACTGTTGGCATCTGTCATTAGGATAATATCAGTAGCAAGTCTGAAAAGCTTCCACACATACATGAAGAATGCTCATGTGAGATGCTATTGAGAGTAAACAAGAAGGACCTGCCACTGTGCAGGTATTTACTTATTTAATTTCATTTTATTTCTGTAAAAAAATATGCAGAAATGCCATTTCCTGTACAGAAAATTCTGTTTAAGTGCAATAATACGATATTCAAATTTTGTGCACAGTAAGTCTCAGATTATAGTATTCCCTGCACAGGATATGGCATTTTCTGCATAGAAATAGCATTTCTCTGTAAAAATATTAATTTCTGTGCACAAAGAGATGTTTGTGCAGAAAATACTGTTTCCTGAAAAATTCCCCTGTGCAAATAATACACAGAATAATCCCCAAACTGCAAATAATCAAACTGTGAAATTTGTAAGATTTCTCAAAGTGCCTCTTCTTCCCTTAAAGAATAAAAAGGAATGAAGAATTCCATTCATGGTACAAAAAAAGTAAACCCCATGGATAAGGGAACTTACATATGAGTATGACGCCAAGAAAATTTTGCCCTGAAAGTTATAAAGATTCAAATGCAAATGAAATTGAAATCAATTTAAACAATTTCAAAATACTATAATGAAACAAACATTAAATGTCCAGTATGTCCATGTAAAGCCACTTGGCTACTTAAGGCTTGCTTGTAGAACACGGTCTTTATCTCAAGGTGGAAAATCAACATGAGACTATCAGGAATTCCAGAGTAGATTTCCTAAACTTTTAAGGGAAATTACTCATGATGATGATGATGATGATGATGATGATGATGATGATGATATGGATAGCCAGGAGACAGACTGATGTATCATTAGAGAATTTTTTTGACAATGTATCAATTACTGAAGCTTATCAATGGAGACTGAAAAACAACAAGTTGTGTATGTGTATGTCCTTTCAATTCACTTTTTGTCTTGTTAATTCTATAGGGAAGGCAAAGAATACACAGAGGTAATTTTGCCAGTTCATTCCTTTGAAATATAGCCTACAACATCGGATATCATTGATAGTCTTCCGTCCAAATGCTAAACAGGGCTGTAACTTCTGTGATGAAACTGAACCCCAGTTCTTTGGACAATATCTTCCAGCAGTTTCATATATAAGTTAAACAATGTGAGAGACAGCATTGAATGCCAAGGTTCACCAGACCAATGGCTAAGGTGTATAACAGGAATCCCGCTGGCATCACCACACTCTGAGTTCACTCCTCTAAAAAGGACTCAAATCACTATAAAAAATGCCTCCAATTCCTATCCCAGAATTGCACCACTTCAACTGCTATAGACTAATGCTATGGAATCATGAGATTTGTAGTTTGATAGGCACCAGTACTTTTTGGCAGAGAAGACTGAAGACCTTGTAATGCAGTGGTTCTCAACCTGGGGTCCCCAGATGTTTTTGGCCTACAATTCCCAGAAATCCCAGCCAGTTTACCAGCTATTAGGATTTCTGGGAGTTGAAGGCCAAAACCATCTAGGGACCCACAGATTTGGAACCACTGTTGTAATGCAGTAACTTCCATGATTCCATAGCATTGTCTTAACATTGATGACAGAGGTATGGAAAAAAGAAAACCCTCACTCTTGGTAGTAGTCATGTGACTGTGGCACTCTACACTTATGGTGGAAGTGGAAACTTAGGCAGAAGTTTATGTTTGGTGGGGAAAGTAGTGGAATAAGGAATCGACCCTCACATTGACCATCTCTAAGAATTCTCTTGAAGACCTGTCTTAGTGCACAGAATGTAAAGAAATCATTTGTCCTTATCAATCTTAAAAGGCCAGGAACAGAACCTGTAGGACATGGGATGTAATCTTTATAGAAATTTATAGGTCCCCCTCCAGCACCCTGAACTGAGTGCAAAATATTTTTTTTAAAAAAGACATTGTGTGCTATCTGCTCTCCATCTTGTCAAGGGAAATTACTCAGCTGTTTATTATCACCGCATCCATCCAGCCACCTGTGTTTCTTTTTTAAATCCCAGAATGTCACAAAAGAGGCAGCTATAACCATGAAAGCCCTCTTATTTATGGCTCCCACAAAACTAAAGCAATGTCTGGGTAATAAACAGCAGAGTGTCAACTTGTGAGATCTTCTAGAAAGCCTCTCCAGGGAGCCGAATTCCAAGCGGCCTTATTTAGCATGTTCAGTAATGATCCAGGGGAAAGGGATAAAACAACATGTTAATGAGATTCACAACTAATCGCAAGTTGGGAGGTGATGCCAACCGTAATGAAGATGGAGGTGTAATGCAAAATGGCCCTGCAGGATTTTGGAATATGGTGGGGGAATGCATTCAGATAAGAAATGCAAATAAACCTTGAGAGGGAAGAAATGATGTCACCAAATTGTAAAAATTGAATAATGTAGCTTTAATGCCCACTCGGTTCTTAAGATTCAGGACAAGCTTCTTAACTTGATTTTTGACTGTTATCGTAGGAAAATCAGAGTAATTCTGAGGCCCAAGAATCATATAATCATTAAGTTGGAAGAGATAACAAGGGTCAACCCCATTCTGCCTCACTGGAAAACACTATCAAACCACTCCCAACAGATGGCCACCTGTCTTCTGTTTAAAAACCTCCAGAGAAAGAGATTCCATCACAATCCCAGACAGAATATTCCACTGTCAAATAGCTCTTACTATCAGGAAGTTCTTCCTAATGGTTAGATAAAATCTCTTTTAATGCAGTTTCAATCCACTCTGTGTCTTAATCTCTGGAGCAGCAGAAAAACAAGCTTGCTTCTTCCTCCATTTGCCATCCTTGCAAATATTTAAACATGGTTATTATATCTCCCCTTAACATTCTCTTTTCCAAGAAAAAGAAACCCAGTTCCCTAATAAACAAGTCCCTAATATACCACTCCCTAATAGGGTTTGGTCTCCAGGCCTATCAAAAATGATTCCATCATGTGGATCCTTGTGATAAGGACTTTTCTAGCACAAGGTTGCAGGAATGCCTTTGACCACTGCTCCGATTCTCCAGCTACTATCAAACACAATCACAGCAAATTGAAGCCAAGATCTCAATGGAAGCTGGTGAAGTGAAACATTCTTTCAGCACACATATGGATTTAGATGATAGAAAAAGAAGCCAGAGGTAGTGGCATGATAGACCTTTACCATTACACAGCTTTGCAAAAATATTGCATAAGGAAGTACTGAATGCCTCCTTATCTACTGGGGATACAGTCCTGGTCAGACCATACATTTCAGCTGGAGGACCTAGAGATCCCTAGAGAGGTATCTTCTCCCAGAATTTGCAAGGTCCGCCATCAATTCTCTTTAGTAATTTCCAGAGAAAGTACACCACAGAATTGCCTGGAGGACCTTGCAAATTCCTAAAGAGATTATTTTTCCCTGGGCATGGGTAACTGACATCACAGATATGGGTTCCACAGTTCCAGGAATCTTATCATACCACAATGGAAAAAAGAGATCAGTTAGTATAGCTGCTGGTTAGACATAACTGCTGGTTTGAACAAGGGTGGGACATTGCAAGGGATATGGGTCTACATTAGTCTTGCAAGAGGCCTTGGAGGATGGCATCTCCCCATCCAATAGTAAAAATAAAATAAGTATGATTTGGGATACTGAAAACTCTAAAAAATGATTTCTAGGTCTACAAGTGAGCTGTGCATGGCCCATATTTTCCATGTCCTTGCATGAGAATCAAGCCTCAAGCTTGATCTTTCATTTCAGCAAAAGCAAGCCCATAGCCATGGGGAGCGGGAGCTAAGGGTTCACACCCCACCCCTGGAATTTCTCAGGTTTTTAAAAACTTGGTTTACTCATGAATTTTAACTGGTTAACCAAATCCTCATACTAAGTCTATGAGAAGCAAAAATTGTAGTTCCCCTAGAACTGCAAGCACTATCTCAACCAAATTTTAAAAATTTATCCACTCTATCATTTCTGCCAATTTACATTGCAATATCAGCACTAGCTAGCAGAGTGGAAGTGACCACGTTTGAGGTTGTGGATATTTAATCAACATTTTCAACATGAAGACGACATAATCCACCAAAACTGACTTCAGAATTGAAATCTCCAGGTTAAACTGCATTTGAAAATTTTAAGTTTACGTACAATTTACAATGTTTCCAGGTATATAACAACTATGAAAATTTGTGCTTGCTATAAAAGTTTATACTTTCATTTCTCCTAATTAGAAAGTATTTTTGAATAACCAGGTACCAGAATAAAATTACTTTAATGTAGTTTCTAAAAATGTAATAATATATGTGGATCATAGATCTTGGTTTTTAGATATTCCAATTTCAACTAAAATATATGTAGAAGAAATCTTAAAAAATGCTATATCTTTTATTCTAGTCAACATTTTGTGAAATGTGAACACAATTATAGATTTTTATTATGTAGTTTAATTTGAGTTTTACCCCATGTATTATCTTTAATATTTTTTGAAATATTCACGTACATGGTCATACATTGTTGTTGTTCTTGCAAAAACTATTTGATTTCTTGCAAAAACTATTAACTGGACGGTTTCACTGATTTTCTTAAAACAAGGAGGAAATGCATAAAAGTATTAATTCTTGCCTGCAGAAACTTGAGGATTGCATCCTTGTGTAGATATTTTGACTCTGGAACTTGTGTACTTACCCATTTTGCATTAGTCTGCCAAACTACAGACTTTGGACCCATCTACACTGTTATATAATCCAGTTGCTGAATCCAGATTATCTACTTTGAACTGGATTATATGGCAGTGTAGATCCAGCCTTTATCTTGCTGCTTTCAGTCATGCCCAGATTTAACTTTACTACTCATTTCTGCTGCCACAGGTGAAAACCAAATGAGCACATGGCTCAGAGGCCTCCCATGTTCTAGGAATGCACATGCCATGGGACGATTTTGCTCACAAATTTCCATGTTAAATGCTTGGAGCAGTAGGTTCATGAACCCACAGAAAATATGTATATTTTATTAGACCCTTGTAGAGCCCTGCCAAATTCATACATGATTCAAAAAGGAGATGATTTCTTCCATGTGATTATTCCCATGGAGATGAAGCCATTCCACTGTGAAAATGCAAAAGACTCTACCACCTATGTTTAAGGCAATTTCCACCCCCTGGTGTTCTATAGATCCATCAAAAAAGGAGACACACGTTTTCTCTTTCATCTTGTTCCACCATGACAACCCACACATGAAGTCCTTGAGGACAGCAGAGCATTTGTGTTATTTTGCAATTTATGTTGTATGACAGCTGATCATTATGCAATGAACACTCTAAGGGATAACTTCTTCCTCAAGTTTTGTAGACCATGATAATGAAGTTATGTAACTATTTCTTAAAAGGTAATACAGACCTCTGTAACTAAAATACTGATTATACCGCTGGCTTCAACCATAGTTAATGCTCGTTTCGTTATAGAGGGGTCAAACTGCACTATTTCTACAGTGTAGATGCACCTTAAGTAAACTCTCCTGACACATACCCCCAAACATGATGGAATCATCATTTATCCATTTTTTGATCACTGACAGAATGTCCATGTTTTTCTCTATGCCGCTGATACCAGTAATGTGGGTTTGGGAGAGACCTCCAATTGTGGTAATAGTGTCACAATTACTACTGAGAGCCATTGTGAATATTGCATATTTACCTAGATCGCCTCTTTGTAATTGCCCCATAGCTACAATCCCTACTTAGTTATGTCTGTGACATTATTACCACATTCACACATTGTGATCCCCAAACCTACTTCACTGGGTATCAACTATATTGGGGGTGGGTGGGTGGTAGTTCTATTCTGTTTTGCAGGGTTGGGGATCAAACCAGGAGACATTACTTAGTTAAGTATATTTATGCAGAATACTGGCTGCGATATAGGCATTATGACAACTAACTATTTTGGAGGCAGTGGCTTGGAATTATTGTCATTACTACTTTAAAAGTTAACTTCCAAATTAATGAATTGGTGCTATAAGAGAGCTGTAAACAAGGGCAGAATCTTCTCAAGAGCATGCTAGCTGATTCCCTATTATCTTTAATCAATGTTTGGCAAAGGATCCCTTCACCTCTTTATTTTCCTCATCCCATGAAAAGCATCTCTTGAAGAACTGAAAAATAGAGAGTGTACATTTCCTGATACTTTCCCCCCAGCAGTACTTTGGAAGAGGAAGCTTGCTCCACATTTCCAAGACCCCCAGAGCGATTTCACTTGGCTCAACAATTCTTATGTCACCTGGAACATATCCATTGGCTGTGTTCCTGATGCTTGTGTTATAGGGTCTGTTCCAAAAACTTGCAAAGTCAATCTGTCTTTTGGCAGGTCTCTGTCCAGTGGTCTGGATTATTACATGCATTTAGAGCTGAATTATGCCAGCCGCTCAGCCATGAGCACGGTCCATTGAGCAAAGATTGGGAGGAAATGAATGTAGTCCATATTCCAATAATATGCTTAGCTTGATTCATGCCTTGTGGCCAATGCACAATGTTTGATGGGCGGCCTGTCATTTATTGTTACATTGCATTTAATAGCTCTCCTAAAGCCATCATTTATCCTGCTATTTCCATGTATAGCACTCAATAAGGATGAGGTTCTGGTTTATGCTATATGTGAACAAAGAGTATTTTGAAGATTTATAGGAAAGATCTAAGAAAAGTAGCTTGGAAGTAAAAATAAATTAAGTATGGAAACTGTGAACAATGACAAGATCAACAACTATCTTCTGAAAATACTATTAATTTTAAGAATGTTCATAGGGTTTCATTTTTTTAATTGATATTTACTGTTTTTATCCATTGCCTTGTTTAGAATGCAAAAGATCATTATAATGTAACCATTTTTGCTTTTTACCCCATTCTTTCTTGAAAAAATGCTTGCTGCATTGACTAATAACAATATTCTTAGATTACACCAAACTCACAGAATAGCCTTTCTGGTATGTTTGTTTACCCAACTTGATAATCTATGAGTACATGGAACTTTGTCTCCTCATTTGCTTTGACTTTTCATACGTGCCTTTCAGTTATCTTTTTTTTCAATTTGGAGCATGTTTTCCGTCAGATATTTCAAAATAGCTATCATTATTGCTTCTCATTCCCATATCCTTGCTAACCATACCCAATTCCTTGCATAGTTCCTCATGTGGCTTGGTTTCCAGAACTTTGATAATCTTGGCTGCTCTTTTCTGAATATGTTCCAGCTTTCCAATATCTTTCTTGAACTATTGGGCTCAGAACTAGACACAATATTCTAGATGAGCTCAAAGTGGTAGTATTGCTTCCTTCAGTACCAATATGACATTCCTAATTCTCAACAGTACTGGAAATTCTAAATTGGATTCATTGTATAGTGAATGAAGAAGAAATACATAGCAGAAGAATATATTGCTGTTTAATGTGTTGTCGAAGGCTTTCATGGCCAGAATCACAGGGTTGTTGCATGTTTTCCGGGCTGTATGGCCATGTTCCAGAAGTATTCTCTCCTGACATTTCGCCCACATCTATGGCAGGCATCCTTAGAGGTTTTGAGGTATATCACAAGGTTGGAGAAGATAGGACTTAGAAAGTGTAGTTCTCTGTCAATGCCAACTTGTTTTGAAAGATTAGTGGAAAGAAATGAATGTGTGAAACTCCTTAAAGGGTTCAGCTGAGCCTGGATGGAAATTTTGAAGGGAACAACTAAGGGAAGTTCACTGGTAGTGAAACATTTTGGCTTGGGGTTTGAATTATTTCCTTTTGGATATCATGTAGTCTTGTGACTTTCTTGATTGTGTCAGTAGAAATGCATTATGGACATTTGTGTCTATGTTCCTTCAAGTAACCATATAGCAGCTGCATGGACTTCATAGATTTTCTCAGAGAAGGAGTACTTCCTCTGAAATATAACATACACCAACCTGGTTGAATGTAGTTCTATGGTCAACTTGCACAATATATACAGTATTCATCTCACCATAAAGTCAGAAGTGATGAGAAGAGATTGAGACCACATCTTATAAATACATGAACTTGGATTTCTTGTGCCAACTGAGAAAAGTCTGAAAATTCTGACCAATAATTAGCTACATTTTATCCAAATCCCCCTCATCCACAATCAGATGGCCCCAAAGCACTGCTGATCTGCAGCCCAATCCCTTCCTACTCTGCCTCTTTCAAGCTACAAGGGATCTGCTTTATATGCTCACAAAGATCTGTCTCCTGTTCTCAAGCTTTGGTTCTGAAAGCTCAGGGGAGGGGATGCCATTGACCTGTCAGTTTGGTCTGGGGTTCTAATGGATATAATTTGAAGAGAAGCTAGTGGGATATCATTGCCTGTGGCTTCCCAGGCTGGATGATGCCAAAACAAAGCACAACATTTGATAATAAAGCTATAGCAGGAGATCCTTTTCAGAGACAGGTAGTACCGCTGGGTATTCAGCTGCAGTTGGAAGGCCCAATAGCTTTGCTGTCCAAGATGTACATTGGGCTCTCTGTGACAGGTTTGAAACGGAGCTGGTGTTCCTCTCTCCCTATTTCAACAGTTCGGGCTGAAGAGAATGAAATGCACACGGGGACCTAGAGTTTATTTTTCTAAAAGGCTGCTGCTTTTGACCGAGACAACAACCTCCGTTATTAGCTTTTAGGATTGTTTCAAACACCCCCCCCTTTCCTTCCAAAACAAAAAAAAATGAAGAAAACATCTACTTGTTGTTCCTTTTTCCCTAGTTCTACCTATCTCTCTCTGCCATTCAAATACTCTGGGGGGGAAGCCAATTACCAGAGTCCTGAATAAGACAACCATCAAGCTATAGAGTCAGCGAGAAGAGAAGCTTTAGGATTCTGGAATGATTTGTAGGCAGGGGGTGTTATTTACAGGTGCCATTTATTTTCTGTCTTTCCACCTAACAGTAACTTCAGAGACACCCATTTTGAATGCATGGGGCAAGATCATAAATTGTGTTTGTGTAGTTTAAATCTGTACTACACCATTCTTCTGTGGAATACCTACATTATGCTACCAAATTGTGTACCTATCAATGCGCACATGTATTGTCCCCTGGTGCAATGGAGGTTCACAGTGGCTCTTTCTGTAGTCTCAGAGAATTGCAAATTTGCCAAGAATCTGAAATTGCATGTCTAGATTCATGGTAATCAATCCCAACTAGAGAAACTTCATTTAATGAACTGTTGGATCTTTGATCAACATATAAGTCAATCCAATTGATTCACTGGCTCTACTCCTTCTCCCTGTTGTTATTATTCCTGCTTTTCCCAAATGAGACTCAAATCAGGCTTACAACAGTTAAGAGAATCATAGCCTAAAACTCCCAAGATATAGAAGTTATCAATATATTTAAACTACACTTAGCTACAAAGTACTGTACTATCTACATATATTAAACTATTCATGTTCCTTCTGCCAGTTTTCATGACCCCTTCACGTCTATTTTCTCTCTCTCTGTATGATAAATTCTGCATATAAATAAAAAAGGTTGTTAAAATGCAAACTTGCCTAACTCTCTTGCCAATTGGTAAACATTCTGTTTCTCCACTCCCCTTTTTAGTGATCCATAACTTTTCATATTCTATACAATTAAAGACTTTACTTTAATCTGTAATATATTCCCCAGTTTTCTTCTGATATTCTTTAATGTACATCATTCACCAATTTATGCTTGCAGCGTGATGTCTAGATCCTCTTCCTTCCCTGAACTGGGCTTGGAATTCTGGCATTTCTTGCTCCACATACAGCAAAGGTCTTTGCTGTAAAATTATTTATTTATTATTTATTTATTTACCCCATTTGTACCCCACCTTTCTCTACCCCAAAGGGGACTCAAGGTGGCTTACATATGGCAATTATTCAATGCCTTAAAAACACATACAAAACATAAGCTAACATAAATGGAATTAAAAATTAATACATATTAAACATTAAAATTATATTCAGTATTAAAATCACGCCATCCAGAAATCGTAGTCTAAGGCAGTTCCATAGTCATCATTACAGGTATCCCAGATCTATTACTGCACTTGGCTATTTTTGATGGCCTGATCCCAGAGCCAGGTTTTTACTTTCCTTCTGAAGGCTAGGAGGGAGGGGGCTGATCTAATGTCACTGGGGAGGGAGTTCCACAGCCAAGGTGCCACCACTGAGAAGGCCCTGTCTCTCATCCCCGCCATCTGCGCATGCGAAGCAAGAGGGACCAAGAGCAGAGCCTCCCCAGATGATCTTAATCTCTGAGATGGTTCATAAGGGAAGATATGTTCAGACAGGTAAGCTGGGCTGGAATTACTTAGGGCTCTATAAGCTAAAGCCAGTACTTTGAATTGTGCTCAGTAGCAGACTGGCAGCCAGTGGAGCCGGCACAACAGGGGAGTTGTGTGCTCCCTGTACACCACTCCGGTGATCAACCTGGCTGCCGCGCATTGGACCAACTGAAGCTTCTGAACAGTCTTCAAAGGCATGAAATTACTTTACTTGCATGGGAGATTAATTTAATGATCTGGTGGCTGATTACTATAATCCCTAGTATTCCCTTTTTTAGTGATCAAAAGGTGTCTACAATTTGTAGGTCATTGTTTTTGTTCTCCATGTGGGTTGGTAGATCTTTGGGGCAAAATAAAGCAGACTCACAGCTCAGGTGGTATAGAAATAGTGCTAGCAAGAATCTAGGAGTGAGCTGCTTGCTGGTGGTGAGATGGTGGTGGCAACCCTTGGACCAGCCAGTCATGTGGACAACCAAAGGACCCCAGGGTTGCTCTCAGGTATATCAGAGCAGCTCTGGAACCCTTTTACACTTAATTTATCAGTAGGTATAAATGCAACTTTTGTCTCTGTAGCCTGAAAAGGAAGTCTTGGTATGACATCTGTTCCTATCAATTTATCTTCTCCAAGAGCTTTGAAAGCAGTTAATAAAACCAAGGGTTCATCATCCTTTAAGGAATCTTTCATCCTTCCATTTCACAATGTGTCGCTTCCATGACCAAAGGTCCGTCTAGAGCAGCCTCCAAAAAAGGTCCAATAGTTGCCTATGCAAAGCTGACAATGAGGCTATTAATGTAACAACCTTCCCTCTCGACCACCAGTCATGTGCTGTGCATATTGTTTTCTCTAAAACTAATTGTAATTTATTGGATAAATTTATTAGAAGATGTAGTGTTAGAAAACAGGGAGAGTAATTTTCCTTCTATCCACTTTCTCCACACCATGCTTTGCAAGGATTTTATTTTGTAAAAATCGAGGATGGAAATCACAATTTGATGAACACGCTCCACGCCTGATCCGTACTTTCCCTTGGCAGCTGAAACCCCTTCCTTTTGGCCATGTTCGACTTTGGCTCATTTTGGGTGTTCCAACTATCTTGAATAATCCTCCTCCTTTCCCGCCTCCACATTCTGTTTGTTCACAAAAGGCTGCATACAAAGACAATCTGATCTCATCTGGTTCATATTTAAGCACTTTCACAATCCCAGTTAAGCTCATGAAACTCATTTGGGAGGATTACAGACAACACAGTCCCCTGAAGCAGAAAGGTCTATGGATAGTCCAGCACAGGATTTGGACTAATGGTGTGGAAGTAAACTGGGGTCATTCCCAGTTTGAACACAGCTCCAACTATGCTTATCTGGTTGGCCAGATAAAAGTACCCACAGAGCTTAGGTACACCAGCTTTACAGAAGTGGGTTATAGGCAAGCATCAGAGCATAGGGACCACTTCAAACCCCAAAGACAACTAGAAATTCACATCATTCTCTTTTTTCTTTTCCAAATTGTATTTGCTCCCAGATTTCCCACACACTATCTGCATACTTTGCCATGGGGATGGTGAGTTCTGGAACTTTTGCTTCCAGATTTCTGTATTGGTGGAATATTCTATTTCCTCCGATCTAGGGATCTAATATGTATATTATTCAAACTAGTCTAATTATTCAGACTATTCTAATTTACATTCTAATTTTGCAAATTCTTCATTTATATTCTTGCATATTTTTCCACTATGTTTCAAACTTCATACCACATTTTTATAGTTACAGTTGATCTGAAAAAACTAGGACAAAGTAAAGTAGTCTCCCCTACATTTGTAGGGATTGATATGCATAGCTCAATTCTAAAGAATCCTGGGATGTGTAGTTGACACTAACACCCTGGCAGAGAAAGTTAAAGAACTTTTAACTCCCACAATTTCATAGCACTGAGCCATGGTGGTTAAAGTGGTGTCAAACTGCACTAACTCTACAGTGCAAATGCAACCCCCACCCCAACCCAGGTCTAAAGAAATATTCAGTGGTCCTGTTTTCTACAACTGTGTTTGACAGTTTTCATTTAAATACTGATTATGAGAACTAGTCATACTTCACCCTACTGAATCAACACAGCCAGAATATTGATCAACCTGAGGCCTGATCCAGGCTGGTATATTAAGGGTGAATAGTACAATAAGTGACAAGGGTCCAAGAATAGAATTGCAGGGCCAGTCTGGAGAGGCATTGTGTCACAATCTTCTCTAGCAAAAGCAACAGTCTTGCATTACTTAAAGGCTAACAAATTTTATTTGGCAGAAACCTTTGCAGACAATAGCATGCATTGAATCTATTGCCGACTAAAGGCTATGCCAAATAGGTCTTATTAGTCTTAAAATGTCCAAGACCTTTTGTTTTCTTTTTCCCATACACACAAAGTACCTAGGAATTCATCTAGAAATCAAAATTGTAGCGTAGTCTCTCTCCATTCTAGAGGGACTATAATATAAGTTTCTTGACCTTTCTGAAATGTAGGTCATAAATTCAGCAGCAATAACTGAGGTTTCTTCACAAAGAAGCAAACATTTACATCATGAATACTCCAGTTTCAATATAAAAGTAACACAGCAGCAGTGGGAGAAGTTAGGAATAGTAAGATTCTAACATTTTTTCCCTATTTCCCTGTTTCTTTTAAAAACATATGGCAAGATGCTTTCCTTTATTTTATTTTCAATATGTCTTCTCCCCCATTTTCCTTACAGCACAATATCTTACATTAAAACTCATAATTTCAATCAATCCTATTTTTCTATTCCCTCTCTTTCTCTGTGTGTGTATTTATGTGTGAACTTTTACAATCTTTCTGGGAACCCATCCAACTCCCAAGTCTCTGCTAGTCTGTGGATGGCGTGAAGGTCAGCATGTTTCCATGTTCCAGGCTATCTTGAGCCCTAACAGCTAAGGTTTCTTCACACATTGGAGAATTTATGGAGGATCTGCATGTGAACACATCGACTTGGACAGATGGTGTAGACAGATTTACCCATGAAAAGAAGAACACTTTTAGCTGAAGAGAGCTACGTATGGTCACTTGAGAACTGAACACAGGGATAAACTTTCTCACAAATAGCTAAAGATACATATAGGGAATTTTGAATCATAGTATCGTAGGGCTGGAAGGCCCACATGGAACATCTAGTCTAAGCCACTGCCATGGAGGAACACATTACTTAAAACCTCCTGCAAAATTCTTGTGCAACTTCTGTTTAAAGACCTCCAAAGAAGGAGAATCTATCAGCCTCTGAGTCAGTCTATTCCATAGTTAAACAGCTTTTAACAGTAAATAATTCTTTCCTAATGTTTTGATAGAATCTCTTTTCTAGTAATTTGTATCCATTAGTTAGTGTCCTAATCTCTGGAGCAGCAAAGAATGAGCTTACTCTGTCATCTATTTCAAATCTTTTTTCCAAGCTAAACATACCAAGTTTCCTAAGCCATTCTTCATAGAGGTTGATTTTCACAATTTATACCATCTTGGTCACCTTCCTCATAAGATTTGGTTTCCATAACTTTGTTCATCTTGGCCATCTTTCTATGAACACATTCCAACCAGTCAATATCCTTATTCAACTGTAGTGCCCAGAATTGGACACCATATTCCTAGGGAGGTGAAGAATAAAATTGCACTATTACTTCCATCATTTTGGAATTTGTGTTGTCGAAGGCTTTCATGGCCGGGATCACAGGGTTGTTGTATGTTTTCCGGGCTGTATGGCCATGTTCTAGAAGTATTTTCTCCTGACGTTTCGCTCACATCTATGGCAGGCATCCTCAGAGGTTGTGAGGTATGGAGAAACCTTCCTTGCTTAGTTTCTCCATACCTCACAACCTCTGAGGATGCCTGCCATAGATGTGGGCAAAACGTCAGGAGAGAATACTTCTAGAACATGGCCATACAGCCCAGAAAACATACAACCCATTTTGGAATTTATGCTTAAAAGCTCTTTTGGCAATGTTGTCTCCTCTGAAAGACACCAATTAAACATCACTTAATTTAAGCTCAAGCCCAACCAAGCAGCCATGAGATCATGTCTTACACATCTGGGTTTCAAGGACTTCTAATGGAGTATCTCCAAACGCCTAATTAATCTATCTTTCACCCCCTCCACCTGGAGACCTAATCTGATATCGCAGGAAAACTCCCCATCAGTTGAAGGCCGATTTCCAAGAGAAATTGATCTCTCCCCTGTTGCTAAGGAATGAACACCGGAATCCAAAACATGCTCTGTTTTATCTTCAGCTGCCTGCAGTTCTCTCTGATCTAAGGCCTGCAATTCTCCCCATCTCACACAGACTCCTCAGTTTGAAATCCCTCATCCTCTGAGAAATCTCCAGCCCCTTGTTTTTTATTTGGCTGATGGCTTCGCTGATTTTCTCAAAACTAGGTACTACTGCAAGCTCATTCCTGGTTTGTGAGTGCAACCTAAATTATGAACATAATATCTGTTTTTCTGTATGCATTTTTCCAAATACACTCACTTCAGTATGCTCTTCCCCATTCACTAAAGTATCTCCATGGTTTTGTGCTTGCATGTATTTTAGTGTACCTTTGTGGTGGTAGGTGGGCTTTCTCTTACAATCTGTTAATTGAGAACATCAGAACCAGTGCATTTCCCACTGCTCCTATTCTATTGCCAGGCTTCTCTGGCTATACATGGATTCAGTGTACTAGACTAGATGAACCTTTGATATCATCCAAAAGGTCAGCACTCATATTCTTGCTGATCTTCAAGCTTCTGGTTTGTTATTAGAAAGATCTGTAATAAAACCAGAAGAACTGTATATTGGCCTCGCCTAGTCCAACCTGTTCTTGCTCTTTTGCCTTTTGATTCTATTGACATTTAAAGGGAAATATGAAATCCTAGGCAATCTATAGAACTAACTTTAATCTCAATAGTTTACATGCAGAGAAAATGCATGTGCTGACAACAAAAACATCATTTTCTGTAGAGGAAGAAATGTTAATTATCAGCACCCTTCTGTATGAACATCGTGACTTTTTAGTGTGTTTGCTATTTGTGCTTTTTGCAGAGCTTGCAACTAAAATGTTACAATTAATGTTATTTCCTGTAACACATAGGCCAGCATCCCATGGGTGTCATACGTATCAGTAAGTTCCCTTTACAGCTGTACAATGTTAAGCCATTAGGGAACGGAGGTCCGTCAATGTAATAATTTCAAAGGCTTTTGTGCAGATATTGAAACACTATGGATCACTCTAAAAATGGGTATGCCACAACATTTAGTTGTGCTGATGAGTAACTTATGCATGGCATGTTCAACAAACAAGTTAAACAGGCTGATGAAATGCAGCCTCATTCACATCCCTTGCCAATTGGAAACCATTGATTTACCTGAACATCCGGTATTGAACAAAGGATTGGATATGGTGGCCAGTAAGACCTCTTCCAACTCTGATTCTGTGATACATAATACAAGCAGATAATTATATTATGTTATTTGTCATCAAGTCATCCTCAACCCATAGTGGCCCTGTGAATGAAAGATCTCCAAGAGTCCCAGTCATCCAGAGGTCTTGCAAACGCAGGGCAGCCATGGCTTTCGTACTATCCATCTGAAATATGGTCTACCTCTTTTCTTACTGCTTTCCACTTTAGTAAGTATTATCGTATTATGATATTACGATATGTCCAACCTACAATGATATCATAAATGCCAAGGGGGGGGGGTGTTATTTCTAGTAACAACTTCAATTAGGAATTCCTTTCAAAAAGTAAATTTTTAAGATCTGGTTTTTCCCCTCCTGATACACTTTTATGATACACTTCACAGTCTGTTGTCTTTCAGCTGGGACTAACTACAAATTCCATCACTCCCCAAGACTATGGCAACTATAGTCTGCTGCAGCTAAAGGGCACTTTCTCCATGTTACAGAAAGTAGTGGTATGGCACTAAAATCCTGAACTCTTGGTGCAAACTGCACAAGTAGGAAGCAAATCATAAAACCATATCATGTAGAAGTTAGGCTGTTGGAGTGGGGCATGGGAGATCCAGTTTTAATTCCCCAATCAGCTAGTCACTTCCTTCCCATCTGGCCTACCTCACAAGTTGTTAATAGGATAAATTTGGGAACAAAACTGTCATGTACATCCCTTGGAGCTCATTGGAGAAAAAGTGAGATATTAATTGACGAATGAATCCTTCTTCCATCCTGCTCTCCATGATGATGCCTCTTTGGTTGACTTCCTGTCTCTTGACTTCTAAAAGAGGCGACAAGGACTTTTCTGTTCCTCCATGCCTTTAATCTGTTTTCACCTCCTACTGTGGTGATGCATTTTTAAACTGACTCAGCTGTTTTATGCCGCTCTCATGCTGCTGTTTTAATGATACACGTTGATGTGCTGTATTTGTTTCCATCTGATTTCTATTTTATTGCATCTCTTTGTTTCCAAACTGGAAGTTATCTCCAACACACTACTGTAGGATAATATTTCCACCCGCCCCCCTAAAATACATAAAAATAAAGTGATTCATCACTAACGATGGCTTTATTGTTCTGCAAAGCACAGCAAAGCTGGAATGAATGAGAAGATCAGCTTGATATAAACCATCTACAAACTATTCCTCGACATTTGGACCACTTCCATTGGTATTTGGTAACTTCTGGTATAGTGCTGTGGGTATAGTGGGACATTAGGGACCTCATCCCACAAGAGTGGGAGGGAAGCATGTGGAATCATCTTCTTTGTGTTGCATTCCATGATGTTCCATCTTTAAAGAAGGCAGAGAATTTACTCACTCCCATCACACAGAATTATCTTCTCCCATTTCTAGATCAACCATCCACTTCATTTCCCATTACATGGGCAGGAGTCATCTCCCTCCTCCTTCATGCCTTCTTGGAGATAAGGCAGTATTTAAAAAGAAATAAAAACAGAGCCAGATGGATCTTCTCCCTCCCACATGTGTATTAGAGCTGGCTAGATCTGGGGCTCTCCCTTCTCCCTCCTCAGAAGTAAGAAAGTAAGCACCCCAGACACAGATAGCTCCATTTGTATTTCTTTTTTAAAAACCGACTTACCTCCAAGGAGGCGGATGGGTCTGAGGTTTTCCCTTCTCCGAAGTAAGAGAGAGAAAGCCCCAGATCCTGCCTTCTCCTTGGAAGTAAGAGCTTTCAAAAAGAAATGGAAAGTGAACTGGCTGGGTCTGAGGCTTTCCTTCTATTACTTCTGAGGAGGCAGGAGAGAGAAGGGAGAGCCCCAGACCCAGACAGCTCTATTTATTCATTTATTTACAGTACAGTAGAGTCTCACTTATCCAACGTTCTGGCTTATCCAATGCATTTTTGTAGACAATGTTTTCAATATATCATGATATTTTGGTGCTAAATTCATAAATACAATAATTACTACATAGCATTACTGCGTATTGAACTACTTTTTCTGTCAAATTTGTTGTATAACATGATGTTTTGATGCTTAATTTGTAAAATCATAACCTAATTGTTATTGGCATGTTTAGCCTGCATGTTTAGCCTGCAGAAGAGAAGGCTGAGAGGAGACATGATAGCCATGTACAAATACGTGAAGGGAAGTCATAGGGAGGAGGGAGCAAGCTTGTTTTCTGCGGCCCTGCAGACTAGGACGCAAGGGAACAATGGCTTCAAACTACAGGAAAGGAGATTCCACCTGAACATCAGGAAGAACTTCCTCACTGTGAGAAGGGCTGTTCGACAGTGGAACTCTCTCCCCCGGGCCGTGGTAGAGGCTCCTTCTTTGGAGGCTTTTAAGCAGAGGCTGGATGGCCATCTGTCGGGGGTGCTTTGAATGCGATTTCCTGCTTCTTAGCAGGGGGTGGACTGGATGGCTCATGAGGTCTCTTCCAACTCTACTATTCTATGATTCTATGATTCTATGATTCTATGATTCTAATTTGATGTTTAATAGGCTTTTCCTTAATGTCTCCTTATTATCCAACATATTCGCTTATCCAACATTCTGCCGGCCCGTTTATGTTGGATAAGTGAGACTCTACTGTATTTATATTCTGCCCTTCTCACCCCGAAGGGGACTCAGGGCGGATCACATTATGTACATATAGGGCAAACATTCAATGCCCATAAACACATCGAACTGAGACAGAGACAACTGACAGACAGACACAGAGGCAATTTAACCTTCTCCTGAGGGGATGTTAGATTCTGGCCACAGGGGGGAACAGCTGCTTCATCATCCACTCTGATGGCACTTCCTCACTTTCTCATTCCAACGTTGTAACTTAGTTAAACTTGCCTCCCCACTTTTATAAGTGGTACCTTATTTCCTACTTGATAGATGTAACTATCTTTCGAGTTGCTAGGTCAGCAACGAGCAGGGGCTATATTTTATTTTATTTTTAATTGACGGGTGCTCACCCCGCCACGGGCTGGCCTCGAACTCATGACCTCATGGTCAGAGTGATTTATTGCAGCAGCTGTTTACCAGCCTGCGCCACAGCCTGGCCCCTCTAATGCATATAATAATAATAATAATAATAATAATAATAATAATAATAATACTTCATTTATACCCCACCACCATCTCCCCGCGGGGACTTAGGGTGGCTCACATTGTTACAAAAGTAGCAACACAAATACATTAACACAATATACACAGGTTAAAACACAATAAGGCAATAAAACAAAAGTTAAAACAAAAGTTAATACAACAGTAATAAAAATCAGTAACATGAAGAAATAAAAATAAACCACTCCTTTCAGTGGGACTCACACAATCTTTAAACCAGTAAGGAGCATCGACAGGCATTAGCAGTCTGTCCACATGTAGGGACACACTGAAACATCATAAAACAGAGTGTAAATGGGCAAATCTATCACTTCTCACCCCAAGGAAAAACACCTATTTTTAAGCATTTCTACATGCAGGGAGAGAAGTGGAGTGGATTGCTTTTTTTCTGTGTCAGGAGCGACTTGAGAAACTGCAAGTTGCTTCTCGTGTGAGAGAATTGGCTGTCTGCAAGGATGTTGCTCTGAGGATGCCTGGATGTTTTGATGGTTTTACCATCCTTGTAGGAGGCTTCACTTATGTCCCCGCATGGAGTTGACAGAGGGAGCTCATCCATGCTCTCCCTGGATTTGAATGGGCAATCTTCAGGTCAGCAACCCAAGCTTCAAGTCAGCAGTCTGGCCGGCATAAGGATTTAACTTATTGCACCACCAGAGGCTCCTGACAGTCTTTCAAATCCTCCCATTTCTACACACTAGAGACAGAATCCCACAGGCAACCGCCGGAAGCAGTCCTGCATTGTTTAATGGACTCCATGAGATTCTGCCTGTGAAGTGTGTAGAAAATTGAGGAAAACCTCCATCTGATGAGGGCCTAGGTTTGAATCACTTCTTCTCCAGGAAAGCCCACATTCTCCACCTCAGAAGAAGGCAATATTAACCCTCTCTGAACAAATCTTGCTAAGAAAATACCTGAAGGTTGAATAGTTACCAATATGTTTCCCAGCTCAAGAGCAACCAGTGAAAGGTGCTGTGTGTGAGAGGAAACTTTGAAATCCTTCATGAATTGAAACCGGAACCCTTTGGGGCTTCAGCTCCATGCCAAGCCTGAACACATGCAGGAAGCAGAGCAAAGACTATTTAAAACACTTCTTACAACGCTTCTGTTGGCTTTATGTTGTGGCCCACCCTCCCTCTTTCAGCACAATATGAGATTAACTAATCACTTTGGGGAAATGTAGGAATTCTTACCCTTTTACAAGGATTTTTTTCACCTACCCCATACTGTTTCTGTGGGAATGTAGAAACGTGGCTTAGGGTGATGTCAGAAATGGGTTGTTCACTGGCAGATATTGGGGGTGGGGTAGAGTCGAAGACTTGAATTTATTGAGAATAGCCAGATATTCCTGTCTTGCCTCTTTACCTACTCTGGGCTGCATTTGCCCCACTGTATTATCTGCTCCATTATCCCCAAGTTAAGAAAAAAGACTTTTCGAAGAAGACTGAGACAAAAAAAAAGGTTTTGAATAGTTCTGGGTTTTTTCCGACTTGGTTTGTTCTAGTTTGTCTTTTTTGGACAAACAATATCCACAGAAACCTCCGGACCTCCTGGGCTTTTCTTTGGTCTTGGCACTTAGCAAAAGTAGACTGCTTCCAGGTCCCTATTTTTTTGTGATTTGGGGGTGTGTATTAACAGTTAAAAAACGAAAAATCACAGTATGTATGTATTTAAAGCTTGTCATCACTTATTTTTGCTGCATCTTAAAGGTCTGAAAAGCTATGTCAGTGGGGGTTTTAAGGAAAAACATCTTAAGGGCTCTGGAAACTCAGCAGGAGGACCTGTATAGTCTTTAAATGGGCACCTTGTGCAGATAGAACCTCCCGGAATATTTTGAGACTGTGCCTAATGCCATTAGAGTTCCCACATCAGCCATTTCTGCAGGAATCACTTTGGCTTCCCGAAAGCAAATACCATCCCATCAGTAAAATGCCAGTCGTTTGAAGAGTTTCAAAATAGAGATATGTCTCCATCTTCTTCCCACCACCCCTGAACATTTACTTGAAACTTAATTGAATGCTTCTTACATTCCCATGGAAACTGCTGCAGCGATTATGCCTTCCGAAACACAAGAAAAGACCACAAAGCTTTCCACAATGGCCATCTTAAGATGTCCAGGAGGTGCATAATCTTCTGTGAGCAAAAGGTTGGTCAAAGCTTGCTTATTTCACAGGTTTCTGGAGCAATAGAGTCTCTGGATAATCTATTTGTTCTGGATGTGATAGTGTAGAGAGCAGTTACTGGTGTTCCAGATCGGCCATGAAAACTTCTATAGCAGTAGTTCTCAACCTGTGGGCCCCCAAATATTTTGGCCTACAACTCACTAGCCTGGGCCGGGCTGTGGTACAGGCTGGTGAGCAGCCTGCTGCAATAAATCACTCTGACCATGAGGTCATGAGTTCGAGGCCAGCCCGTGACAGGATGAGCACCCATCAATTAAAAATAAAATAATAGCCCCTGCTCGTTGCTGATCTAGCAACCCGAAAGATAGTTGCATCTATCAAGTAGGAAATAAGGTACCACTTATAAAGTGGGGAGGCAAATTTAACTAATTTACGACATTGGAATGTGGAAGTGCCGTCACAGTAGATGATGAAGCAGCTGCTCCCCCTGTGGCCAGAATCGAACATCCCCTCAGGAGAAGGTTAAATTGCCTCTGCGTCTATCTCTGTCTCGGTTCTATGTGTATATGGGCATTGAATGTTTGCCCTATATGTATATAATGTGATCTGCCCTGAGTCCCCTTCGGGGTGAGAAGGGCGGAATATAAATACTGTAAATAAATAAATAAATAAATAAATTCCCAGAAATACCAGCCCATTTATCAGCTGTTAAGATTTCTGGGAGTTGAAGGCCAAAACATCTTGGGAACCACAGGTTGAGAACTACTGTTCTACAGCTACATGGATTGCAGGGGGACCTTGAAGCCAGTGAAGAAATTTTATGAGCCATTCTTGTCTTTGGTCAGAGAGTTTTCCCTCCCCTTCTTGAGAACACAGACCAACCACTTTTTTCATGAGTTAAAAGGAACCCTATATAGATTGATTGTCACAAATGTAGGTTCATATTGTAATGGGATAATGGTATATGTGCCAACAAGAATAACTTCAGTTCTTACAATAAGTTACAGTACAATCAAAGCAAAATGATGAAGGACAATGGTTCAGCCATGCCATCTTTTGTTGCAAGATGATTTTTTTCCATCCTTGAATGTCTAAAGGCAGTTGGCAGAGTCAACATTAGATACAACTTAGGAACAAATAAGTAAAAGCTGTTTGATGGTGGGAAAATCTACCTCAGAGGGTGGTGGAGTCAGACTTGACCTAAAACTCAGGGCCCTTCCACACAGCCATATAACTCAGAATATCAAGGCAAATTAACCACTATATCTGCTTCAAACTGAGTTATCTGGGTCCACTCTGCCATATAACCCAGTTCAAAGCAGATCATGTTGGATTTTATACAGCTGTGTGGAAGGGACCTCATTCAATACAGTTCAAAGCAGATAATCTGGGATCTGATCCTGGGAGATAAGAAAAGCGTGGAAGGGACCTCAGTCTCCTCTGGATTAAGTTTCAATTAGTTTGCTCTCATCCAGACCATTACTGAGAGCAAACATGAGTAGCTCAGGACTTCATGAACCATGAACAAGAACCATGGATCTGACCCAAGTGCCTTTTAGTATGTCTGCCAGGCTCTTGCTCCACACACTTTTGCCCTGTGCCCATGAAACATAGAGTTATTCCAAACTGAGCCCTTTAAGCAGTTCTACTTGAAGCAAATCACAAAAGATTGATCTGGCCCTCAAGTAACTTTTCACTCCTGGGAAATATGTAGCATTTTCTGTAATTTCCTGGACGGGTTTGCAACAAGCATTGCAGTAACTGGACCTGACAATGCTGCAGTTGCAGTTGTGACTTCATGACAGTGTTTTTGTTTATTGGAGGGCTGACAAATCTTAAATTACTGAGCAAAAAAAAGAGAATGACATTTCTTTCTCTGAAAAGTTCAGGAAAAAGGTAAATAATTTCTTAAACAGTCCTTTGGCATATAAGATGAGTTGTTGCTTAGGATTATTTCATTGACTGGTTGAAGGCTGTTTTTTCTGGATGTTAATTAAGACAGTTTTTGTTTAAACTTGTTTTTTAAAAAACAGGAAGAACTTTAATTACATTTCTTTCTTTATTTGATGTTATCACTGTTTGCTGCAATGAATGTCATTTCCTTTCTGGAATGCAGGGTAGATAAACAATAAAAAGTAATAGGGAACCCAGATGAAAGCTGTATTTGTGAGAGCACGACTCCTTGTGTTCAGAAAAGAAACCTTATAGAGCTCTGACTGAGAATTGATATAGCTTGGTATTGATACAATTCCTAAGAGTTCAAAGTCTTCCCACCTACTCAATTGAGCTTGTAATTCTCACAACAATCTTCTTAATAAACTCAGTGATATGATCAACCCATATTGCAGATCAGAAGGCTGAGGTCAAGAGGAAATGTCCACTTGATGAGTTCATGGCAGTCTCTCATCTGCAACATGATACTGTGGCAGGTGATAGCTATAATGTCAACGAGACCATGCATCCACTACAAAGTTTAGTCTGAACTTGAAAGCTACAATCCAAGAAGCCAAACCAGTTTTAGGGGGAGGAATCTAGTTCTTGGATAACTATGCATCATGTCAATATAGGCCCCTTCCACACAGCTGTATAAAATCCTACATTATCTGCTTTGAACTGGACTATATGGCAGTGTGGACTCATAATCCAGTTCAAAGCAGATATTGTGGATTATCTGCCTTGCTGTTCTGGGTTATATGGCTGTGTGGAAAAGCCCATACCCAACTGGAACATCTCTAACATGTTTTGAAGCTATTCAGACTTCCTGGGCTACAGATTCCTGGACATGGCATAAATCCTGGCATATTGTGGAGTGGGCAACTTTAGTGGGTCAGTGGACTTTTCAGAAAGCAGACAGACTTACAAAAAACATGAGGAGGAGGAAGTAGAGGAGGAGGAAGAGGAGAAGGAGGAAGAGGAGGAAGAAGGGAAATGGAAGGGAAGGGGGACAGGAGGAGGAGGAGGAAGAAGAAGAAGGGCTGGCCAGAAAATCTTGGTGAACACGTGGATCTCAAGGACCAGACCTGATCAAAAATTAGACAACTGCCTATATTCCGTGCTGTTCAAAAATATGCAAACCATACCATTCTGTGTCATGGGGTATTTGTCCTATTGCTCATCAGAGCTGAAATCCAGCAGATTACTGTTAGGGAAAGAAATGCAGAGGGCATTTGAGGTAACGGCAAACTTCATTGAATAATCAGGAAGTTCTGTTCCCTTATATTGTGGCGTATGTTTTTCTTCAATGGCTCATTTGCAATTCCCCCCTCCTCCTCAATTTTTTAAAATGTTTCCTTTTGTACTGTTCAGACCAGAGCCTTCTTATTGTGACAGATGACAGAACTTCTAGCATCTAAACCTATTTAAAAACTAAGATGCTAAGAACAGCTGCAGAAACAGCTTTGTACTCCTACCTACCACATTCCTGTCCCCCCCTCTTTAAAATACTTTTTGGATGAATTTGATTTTGCTTTCCTAGAAGATGTACTGCCATCTACTGTCAATTGAAGAAAAATGAATTTCTAAAGACCCCGGATTCAGTTTAGAACACAAACATTAACTGCTTATTAAAGGACTACACTGGTTTGGATTGGAATCAAATTTCATGGGTAAACCTCTCTTTTGCCTTGAATCACAATGCCAAAAACCAACTGCCCCTGTTTTCTAAGATTATTGCATTACTTAATATTCAAGAGAGAATATCATCTTACTAACATGTTACTTTAATAGCTGCCCTTGATTAAAATTGGTCCCCAATCATGCCTAAGTACCAATTCTAAAGTCAATTGTCTTAATTTTAATATTGCTGGCACAAGAACATTTAAGATTAACTACATGGTCCCTTGTTCCTTTTTAAAAGTGGAGCAAGTGACATTATTTTCTTCCAAGGTCCAGTTCTCTGCTATTCAGAAGCAATAGCAATAATGATCCCCCTTTTAGACAATTCCTACAGTCTTACTTTTCTCCCCACAAAGAAGAACCACCAAAAAAGGACTTCAGTAATGACACAATTTCTGTTAACTGTTGGGAGTTGGAGGTATATGGAACTCTATTGCTATTGGATTTAAAAAATAAGGCTGTGTATTTTTAAAAGCATTGCTTAAAGAATTGTATTAGCTTGACATGTTCTTGAAGTCAAGTTGCTTGGCATGACCTAGGTAAATGTGGTTAATGCTTTTGATTAGGACCGAGGCATGTTATAGGCCCTATTCAACCATATATTGAATCTGATCACTTAAATTCTAATCCTCAACCCACATCATATTAGAGGTATTACAAGAATTTAAGAGAAAGGATAATGAAAACAGCACCAGGAAAAATACATCTTCTAAAGATAGGTTGAAGGAACAGGGTATTTTTAATCCAGTGGTAGCTGGTGGCTTTCATATCAAGAGAGACAATGAATTTGTTCCAGCATTTAGGTTGAGATTTAAAAGGCATTATCCAAGGTGCTGAACCCAACTGCTCAAAGTAAGTTCAGCAGTAGGAAAGTTCCTTTAAAATTCTGGCTAAAATTTGGACTGCCTCCCTCCCTAGTGCAGAAGCCACTAGCTGTCACAGGTTTTGCCTGGAGAAAAAGCTATGGAGGGGAAAATGGCCCTCTTTCATAGGCTTGGGAGTAAAATTCCAAATACTTTCATTAATATTTCACTCCTCTGATCACTGCCAGAATAAATGCCAGTATCGATGGCATGCAATGCAGGACATGTCCCTATGGTTTGAGCTGTCTTGGGAGGATTTCTTCTCTGTTTCCTTGGATTCCTCATTACTTCTGGCAGTTCTACTTGAAATGAGGTTTTGGTCCTCTTGCACACTTTCCCCAACTGGCTTATATGAAATTAAATAAAGCTCTGCTTTCAGCACATGCTAGCTTCTGCCTTGCACAAAGCAAAGAAATTAACAAATCAATACCCACCAACTCTGATAACACTGGCAAATTCCCAGAGTGATCCCTATCACTAAACTAGATTTAACCATTCATTCTCTTGTCTTCTGCCTATAAACAAAATAGTCAATTCAAACAGTTAATATAAGCGGTATTCCGCTAAGATGCAAACAAGCCTGATCTGTCTGACAATGGTTTTCTGGTGGGAAAAAAAGCAATTCAAGTTCTATAGACTGTCTTCACCTCTGAATATTGCTATCTCTTCAGTGTTAAATAGAGCAATTTAAAGGGGCCAAAAATAGTGAGATCTGGACAGTTTTTAGCGAAACCCCGGAGCATGGATATTGAGTCCCGTTAAGCGGGTGGCCAGTACCAGCAGTGTGCTGCCTGTGGATCTGTGTGCCTGGTGAGATGAAGGAGCTAGATCCAATCTTCCCCAATTAATAAATCTCACCAAGTTGAAGAAGAAGCCACCAAGGTATTTATTTAATCAGCTGAAAGTGATGCCAGCTTGTGGTTATCTGTCAAAGTAAGCTGAGATATGATAACAGTGAAAAACAGACATTTTATACCGTTTACTCCAAGCTTTGATGGTGTCAGGAAGGATTCCCTGCAGAGGCGGGTCTGCAGTTCCTGCCAGCCAATAGAAGAGCATTCTCCGCTTCCAGTGCAGATGGAGCGCTCTCCAATGGCTAATGAGGGACAAGATGGAAGCTTCAGACAAAGAAGACATAGTTTTATGAATGGATTACATTGTCCCAACTCTGGGACGAACAATGAGGGGCTATCAACTTCCATGCATCTTATTGTTGTGATGATTGTTTATATGAACACTGACCAAATGGATCTGGTGACTCTGTACCAGTGTCCTTTATAATAAAAAGCAGCATATAGTCCAGAGTGATGGGATTATGAGATCAGTTGCTGAGAAAAGGGGAAATGTCATTGTGGATAGCAAGGCAAGTCATCCCATCATCAGGGAAGAAAATGCCAGGTAATAAATGTCTTTTCAAATGTCCAGGTGACTGTACAAAGAACAGGTGGGCTGACTCCGAAGCCTGTTGTGTCTTGCACAGCCGGTGACATGGATCACAGGTGATGGGTGATTGAGTTCTTTGTAAATACGGGAAGACTGGGAAAACTGCTGGAGGGAATATCCAGGTCGAGAGATGCTGATGATGTCGCACCTCAGGATAGCTTCACCTTGCTGAACACACCAGGCTGTACACAGGTTGAAGTCTTTTGTAGTTTATTAGGAAATAGGAAATAGTTCTTAAGAAGAAAAAGTAAAGATCCAAAAGATTGTTGCAAAACCAAAGCTATACAGATTAAACCAAGAAAATCTTAGGCATAAAACAAGGTTCCATTAATACATGACATAGTCCCATGAACTTGATTACAGGATAACCCAAGAAAGCAAGAGCTGCTCCTAACTCAAACAAGATGTAGCTTTGACAAAGATTCCTCTCTCAGCAGACTGTTTTAATAGCATAACATGAAGGCATTCCTTTGCCCTTTGACCTCTCTCTTATTTGCTATTCTAAGACTTCTGCAAACTCCCCTAAATTCCAAGCGGCTGGCCCGATCCAGAGTATCGTCAGGGCCAAACTGCTCATTAGTGTTATCAGGCTGGGAACTGCTCTCCCTTCCTGCTTCTTGCACCTGGGAAACATCAGCATCAACAACACCATTTCCTCTCATGGGAAAGCCTCCTTGTTCCCCATCTTCCACAGTAGGAACACCCTGCACCTGAATCCCATAATTCCCATCAGAGTCATCTTGAAACTCATCCTGAACCTGAATCCCTCCATCTTGAACCTGTATCCCAAAATCCTCATCAGAGTCACTCTGAGGTTGAGTCACAACAGATGGTCCACTCAACAGATGTGTGGATTTGGTTTCCAAAGTTTCATATTAAGACATAAAATATAGAAATAGTAAACATAAACACACACGAGGGGCCCACCAATAGCAGGAGAACCAGACAATCACAAAGATCTGGTATCTGCAGGACGAGGGGGGCACGTATGCAGGGGATCCATGAATGCTGAGGGGGACCCAACAACTGCGGAGACCCTGAGAACCCATGGGGGAAGCTAGAGTGTCATGGGGTCACTAGGGCAAAGGTGAAGGGACAAGCACTATATTAAAAGTATACAGAGAAGGGGTGAAATATAGGGTCTGTGGGGTCCTACATTGGCAGGAGAGTGGCAAAGGGGTCCGGTGAAGGTAGAGGAAGGTTAGTTGGGGAAAAGCACTCATTAAAAGTATACAAAAAAGGGGATTAATATAGGGTCTGTGGGCTCCTACGTTGGCAGAAGAGTGGCGAAGGGGTTCGGTGAAGGTAGAGGATGGTTAGTAGGGGGAAAGCACTCATTAAAAGTATACAGAGAAGGGGAGAAATATAGGGTCTATGGGGTCCTACGTTGGCAGGAGAGTGGCAACGGGGTCCAGTGAAGGTAGAGGATGGTTTGTTGCTCAGCAACAATTGTATTAATTAATCTTTATGGAGGTGTAGCAACAGAACTATAAAGTCCATTATTCCCTCCGCACACTATTCAGGCATTTTTTTAAATGTTTGCTGGGTTAACTGAGCTTCCATCTCCTCTCTGTCTGTGCTAAACTATCTGAAAGTATATCATGATCGTGCCGATGTCTCTTTAGAATCAGGGTATATAAATCCTCTCTTATCCCTGAATCCTAAGAAACAAAGTTGGGATTTGTAAATCAAACATCTGGGATTTATTGGCATAATTTCTTTAAAAACTGTTTGGGGGTTTGCAAGCATGTTGCAGCATCGTGGAAGATTACTTTACAAATCTCTGGCGGGATTTGAGAAGTCACAGAAACTGTGTCATTATTTTGAGATGAGTGTTGTGGAAATTGGATCCTCTTGTTTTATAGCCCTAAGATGGGAGTGTTAATAAAAGAAGTGTAGCAACAAGATGGACTTGTAACAAGAGAGCCGCTTGTATTAGTCTTAGTCGGAGTAATTTTCAAACACTTATGTATTTTGTACCAGGATAATTGGCATCCTGGCACATTGAGACAACAAGCTCCTTACTCTCACGATGGCAAATATCTTTCAATCTTCTCTTCAGTTCAGTGTGCCCTGTAAAGTACAAAGGAACAGCCTTCAACATACCAGAGAGACAGCATGACTTGCGAGGAGAGCAAGGAGTTGCTTTTCTCTATTATTGTGATGTCATGTAATGTAATGTTTGCTAATATTTTCTTGTTGAAAGTTAAGGGTAAGGTTCATTCAGATGTATATAGTCTAATGGAAGGAGCAGTTTTTTGTCATCATGGTATAAGCCAAAGGAAAAGAATTCCTTTCTTTATAGTATACTAGCTGTGCCCGGCCACGCGTTGCTGTGGCGAAGTATGTTGGTATGGGAAATAAAGTATTGAGGTATTGGTGGTAGTTAAGGTAAAGGGTAAAGGTTTTCCCCTGACGGAGCTTAGCCTTCTAACTGGCAGCAATTGGATAAAAACAATTATTCCTCTCCCTCTAATTAGGACTTTATTTTTCTTTTCTTTTTGTTGTATGAACGTAGAGGCATGGATGACGGGTTGTGCTGCCAAGTTTAGTGTTTCTGGGGCATGTAGTTTTGTTGTTTTGTCCTAGGCCGAAATTTCATTACCCTTTTATATATATAGATATATTTAATTTGACTTAAAAATATCCTCTCTCTTTCTCTTTCTGGAATGTCTTGTAGAAACCTCCAAGGCAGTTTGAAACCAAATGTTTACATGGTAGATCACATACACAGATGTGTACCAATTTAAATATTTCTACAGCACCCTCTCCATGGGATCTCAGGGTGGCCCTGTGTTGGATTGAAGAAGGCAGCCAGCAGCTCAGGTGATCTGGCCTAAGACGTATTGTTGTCTGAGGCAGAGGGGGGAATGGTGTTCAATCCTTCCTTACCTGCCCCATGGAGTCTTAGTTCTGGGTTCCTTTCTCTCCCACTTATTATTAGAATGGTTGCTAGTGCCTTCTGGAAAGAGACCACGTCCAATGGAAGTGGCTTCTCAGAAAAGCTGGCAATGGCCCTTCTCTCCCTTTCTCCAACACTACCACTCTGTTCTTCATCCTGGTTGAGTATCTAAAGGAAAGCTGCCATATCCTGGTAGAACTCACTTAACAAAGTAGATGCATTCCCAGTCATTAGTTCATTCAGGGGAAATTTGGTTCCAGAGGGAGAAAATAACATAGAATGCCTAATATCAAAAATTAGAGTAAAACTAAAGGACACTAGACCAACCATCATGCCAATACATAACCCAAAGAAGATCACAGCAGAATTAAAAGAGAAAAATAGATCTGCACTAGTAAGCCTAATTGACCAGGAGTCAGAATCAAATTAAATCAGTTCTTTATTACATTCATAGACCAACATAAAAAGTGTGGGGTACAGTCTGATAAAAGCATAATACAGTAGAGTCTCACTTATCCAACTCTCACTTATCCAACGTTGTGGATTATCCAACTCATTTTTGTAGTCAATGTTTTCAATACATCGTGATATTTTGGTGCTAAATTCGTAAATGCAGTAATTACTACATAGCATTACTGCATATTGAACTACTTTTTCTGTCAAATTTGTTGTATAACATGATGTTTTGGTGCTTAATTTGTACCTAATCATAACCTAATTTGATGTTTAATAGGCTTTTCCTTAATCCCTCCTTATTATCCAACACATTCGCTTATCCAGCATTCTGCCAGACCGCTTATGTTGGATAAGTGAGACTCTACTGTACATGAAAATCTCAGCTACAAGCTAAAATGCAAAGGTATATTTTTGCATATTTTCCCCTGGGGAGAGAGGGCGGGATGGAAATAAAGTGTTGTTGTTGTTGTTGTTGTTGTTGCTGTTGTTGTTGTTGTTGTTGTTGTTGCTGTTGTTGTTGTTGTAGTAGTAGTATTAAATAGCTGAAACAGAAGATACCAATTAAAAATCTAGAGGGAAAGGGAATGGAAGAAAATCTGGATAGGGGGTAGCAGCATTCTGGGAATATGAACGATCATAAGGTGGGTGGGCTACAATCAGACACAGGTCTAGGGGACTGGGGGTGGAAACATTAAATATATCCATAGTTACCATAAGCATTTTATTAGAACTAAGATCGCATATCGCACTCTGCACTTGCCCTATAAGCCTTATATATCACCTGTCACATCAGCACTTTTAATCTTGTACCCATTACTCTGGCCCGGCCCAGTTCTATTGTGTTTTAGCGTATTGTTATTGCTTGTGGTTTATACTGTTTTAATTGTTTTTAATTTGCCTTTGTTTTGTATTGTTATATTGTGTGTTGAGGCCTTGGCCTTTGTAAGCCGCATCGAGTCCTTCGGGAGATGCTAGTGGGGTACAAATAAAGTTTAATAATAATAATAATCATAATAATAATAATAATAATAATAATAATAATAATAATAAAAAGTTAAAATTTTCTGATAAGTTAGAATGCTAACTTGTGGTACCAGTCACCACCCAGATAATCTTAAGTGCTGCTGTGCAGAACATTATAGGTTGTAACAGAGTTGTTATCCAACAGCAACAGGGTGGTGTAATATTGTCCTGAGCACCCTGAGTGTTTATATAGCAATGGTGAGATGAGACTAGTTCAAATGTCTCTATAAAATAAGCACTGGAAGAGCACATGTTCAGCTGTTTCTACGTGTCCAGAGTCACAGGGACACAGTCTCTCCGGGTAGGGGGTTCTTCCAATTTCAGCCTTTGAGTAGTACAGCTGATGGGAGGGCATGACATTGTGCCAGGGTAAAGGCTCTCCAATGTTTGGGTACCTCTAGATTAGTCAAGTATGTCATAGGGGAGGTGAGGCATCCATTGGCTTTGTTGATGTTAAAGGTTGGGGAACTGGCAAGATTCAATTGGCGCTCTGTGTCTATTTGGCGCTTTGTATCTAAATTAAAACCGTTTCTATATTCCAACTCCTATCAGTTCTAGTCATGATGTCTAAATGATGAGGAATAGAGGAATTATAGTCCAGCATTTGGAGGACCACATATAATGACAGGGTGGGCCAGATTTGGCCCGTGGACCTGGCATTTGACTCTAGTGGCTTGAGGCAATATGTCTCCATACACTGAAAAGATAATTCTAGTTTGAAAGAAAGCTAGGCTTTAACATTACACCATTCTAGCTTCCATTCTGGAATGGAAGCATGTTCCAATCGCAGCACTTGGGGAGTGTGAAGTCACAGAGCTGTACATATGCAATTTTTTTTTGCAATTTTATTCTCATTTAACAATTTGAAAACGTAAGTTTAGGAAGCAGCTAGTACAAAAACCTCAGACCTAAAAAAACCCTGCAGTTTTGCAGGTAGATCTTATCTCAAGTGAGTACCATGTGTCTAAATTGCATGCATTATACAAGAAAATAGTTCTTTTTGACCCAAACTGACATAAGGAATAATCCAAATCACCAAATTGGGCTATGATCCCACACGTATAATATGCACACAGAAAAACCTATAACTATGATGCCATGCAATTACTGATAGCTGAATATAACTACAGTGAACATAATGCCCAAGGAAGTATGTGCAAAAAAAGAAGGGGGGGGGGTTAATCACCAACTTAATCAAGCAATTAGTTGGGCAATTTATTCTGAGTAGGAGTAACATTTCCACAAGTTCCTTAACATATGGTGATAACAAGATAGGAAGCGAGAGTATGGCTGCAGGAGAGGGCTTTTTTTGGTATGCTGCTGAATGCCATTAACTTAAATGTAAATCATTTGTAACTAGGGGTGTGCATAAGACAAATTTATTGCCACTTAAGAAACGTGAAGCTTTCTCTTCCTTCTTCCTTTGTTAGTTCTGGAACAGAATGTTTACATCTTCATTAAATGTCCAGAGCAGAAGAGAAGTGCCTGAATGAATGCCAGGGGGACATATGGAATGCCTTGCTTAACGATTAGCAGATCTATAGATATCACAGTCAATTTGCAGTCTTCTTTTCTATCACGTTGTCACATGCCAGCAGCCTCACACTAGAGCAGAAGCGGGGGAAATAAAACTGAAGGACTAAATGGAGTCTAGGGCCCTAAATCATGGCCCTCGAAGCCCCCCAAATACTTCTAAAGTTCCCACTTCCTTTTTTTAAAAAAATCTGGGTACAGTATTTCCAAAAACTCTCCAAAAGATTCAAAACTACTGGAAAATGCTGCAGTTTTGTTTTACCTCTAAATCCCCAATGCTCACAATAGCAAAACATCCCAAAGCAAGGCCCTTGAAGCTCACCCTAGAGTTCTCCAAAGCCCCCATTTCTTTTTAATAAATTGGGGTAATTTTCTTTCTGCCCCCAATCCTCTCCAAAAGATTCATAACCACATGAATATGCTGTAGTATTGCTTCCAACTTCCAATTCTCCAATGCTCACAAAACAAAAACAAAAAACCCAAAGCATGTAGAAAAATACACGCTATTGTCTCTGCAGTTGTTCCCTCCTGAATTAGAGGAAGATGAGAAGTAACAGTCATAGAATTTGACTTGAAAAGGAACAGTGGGTTAAACTGCCAGCTACAGAAAACCTTGCTGACTGGAAGGTTAGCAATTCAAGCTTTGGGTTGGGATGAGCTCCTGACATCATCCCCAGCTTCTGCTTACCTAGCAGTTTGAAAACAATGTGAGTAGATAAATAGGTACCGCTTTGGCAGGGAGGTAAAAAGCGCCCTGAAAAACACGCCAGCAAATTTGATCAGGAAGGCGTCCATGGACGACAGGCTCCTCAGCATGAAAAACGAAACAACAGCACCTCCCCATGGCTGAGTTGAGCACAGCCTCCAGATGCCAGAGATGAAAAAGAGGAAGCCTTGCCTCTGTTTATGTACTTCCTGTCTTTGTCAATTGTATAACAGCATTGAATGTTTGCCATATATGTACCTGTAATCCACTCTGAGTCCCCTTGGGGAGATAGAGCGGAATATAAATAAAGTATATTATTATTAGTTCTACACTTTGACAGGGCCATTGGTATCCAACATAGGAAGCAGCTCTCTTAGGCATCTTCATTCCTACAGCCATCAACAGCAGCAGTGTCATAAGGTTGAGGATGAGTTGGACTGAAGATGGACATGTAGGATGCTATCACAATGCAACAGTTCTGAAGACAAATTGGATGTTGTAGAAGGGGGAAGGGAATGCCAACTTCTGCAATGGACGAAACAAAGAACATTGATCAAGGATGCTGGGATTTAGAGTCTAGAGTATATCCCCTAACTGGATGCCAGCCAACAAGCACATAAATGCATTTTAATGGATGTTTTTCAAGACTACTGTATCAGAGCTCAGAAGGCTCCCCTTTTTTGGACTACATCACCCAGGATCATTGAGAGACTTTGGAAAATGTTGAACCAAAACTGAGCCTTTCCCAAGCTCTGCACTGTTTTAAGCATTGCTGAGCTGTGTGTTTTATGTATTGTTTGGACATTATTGTTAACCATGTCAAGTTTTTTCTTTCTTTTACAGATTGGGATGTACATTTTAAAAATCAGTAAAATGCATCAGGTTGTGTACATATGAATGCAAAAAGCTCACATCCCTGCATGTTGCCCCATATGTCTTTTAGGGTCCTTGAAAAAGCTGGTTCATTATTATGCCTTTCCTTGATTTGTCATCATGCCAGCGCTATTGCTATAATAGTAAAGGAGTGATTTTCTTGCTGCCCCTTTAGTCTTGTTCTGTCCACTCTGTTCTGTTTTTAGATATTTTCCCTGCCCTTTCTCTCTCTTTACCATGCCCCTTCCCAAAATCTCCTTAAAGGGCCCTCATCTTCTCTGAAATATAAAAAGGATTGTTTGCAACAACTCTCGTCTTAGCCAAAAACAATGAACTGGAACAGAGGAAGTCAACTCAAGTGCTTTTCCCAATTTGCAATGAGGGAATTTCCTTGGAAGAAATAAACGTTAACAAACCTTGTTGGCTCAAACCAAAAATCCACCCTATTCCTCATTGTCCAGTCAGATACAGTTGACAAAAATAGGAAAACAAGGGTAAAATAGTCCCCAGCTGTACAATGTCATGTTGACAAAAATGGCATGAAAACAGAAATAGTTTTGCTATTCTTATATCCTCCTCCTTGTTGCAGGTTTGAAAAGGATATAGCTAAAACGTGCATTATTTTTTAACTAATTCTGGAGAGTAGTCAACTTCTTTGGAAACACATTGTAAAACCAAGAATTTGGAAGAAGATGCAATGGAGTGATTTAGATTTTGGCATATTGTCACTCCTTTGAGAATATGCAGGTCTTTCTTCTCCATTATCTTTCAAGGTGACAAGCAGAGCTTGTTAATTTAAAACCAATCTTTGTCATCCCTTTGGTGGGTCATGAAGGTTTAACTTGTGTTATGCAAGATGTTAGGTATTCTAATACTTATTAGAAATGCTCAGTGATGTCTCTAAGGGGTACAAACCACAGCAAATGTCTCTAAGGGGTACAAACCACAGCAAATGACATCAAAATGGCTGCCTATGATATATTTTGTGTAATATTTCAGCATAAAACAATTTAAAGGGACACCATAATGAGAGGGCCATTTTCTCATGTGAAGCTTCCACCTGTTGTCTGACTCAAATAGATGGTAGCCATTGGCTTCCATGTTAAGTATGTAATGAATCCACTCTGGATTTGATTTCAGACTTTAAATGAGCTGTCCGAAGTTCTGAAACTATTATGAAGCACACAGGATAGCTTCTGTAAAGCTTGGACTAAAATGCAAAGTGGATTTGTGGCACTTCTGACCCCAAAGATGCATGCTGCAACTAACACAGGTTCTCCATGACTTCTCGCAAAAGTGAACTTTGACCATTTCAGTCTGCTTTGCTTTCCTGCTTTTTCTGTTTCCTTTACTTGAAGTGAGGCTCTTATTTATTCCATGAGAATTTAGCTGCCACCAGAAGTGTAAAGGCAAATGATCTCTCTCCCCCCCCCCTTCCCGCCGCCTCCACTCCACAATGTACATTCCAACTTTAGCAGCATCCAAAACCAAATTTAGAAGCGTCCTAGCAGGAACACCAGAGAACGGTGTGAAAATTAACAGATCCACATTGCCTGCCCACACATTGCGAAGTTCTGTCACAGTCAATTATGAACTTCCCCAATTGTGCACCTGCATACATTCACACAGTCACACACACACACACACACACACACACTATAGCCCTGCAGGAAACGGCACGTGCTGGCATGGTTGAACAAACTAAATGGAGCATGTCTCCAAAGCAAATATGGATCCCAGTTGCACACATTCAAGGCATGTGTTTAAAAGATGCTAACTGGTGAAGAAAAAGCAAGTTATTTCCTATCCAATTAAAAAGCTGGGGTTAAATGCATCTACATCAGATCCAGTGAAGTAACAGTTGAATTATAAGTTGAAAGTAGGGGTCTACAGTTAAATTTAGAGCCTGAACTCATATTTGTTGATATAGGAATATCTGGAGTATGGGAGTCAGATGTTGAGGCCAAAAAACTATTGCTAATTCTAGCTAGATTGGATCCTCTTGGTGATATAAGGCAAATCACACTGTTCACCTAAAGCAGTGGTTCCAAACCTTTGGGCCTCCAGGTGTTTTGGACTTCAGCTCCCACAATTCCTAACTGTTGGTAAGAGGCTGGGATTTTTGGGAGTAAAAGTCCAAAGCACCTGGATGCCCATAGGTTAGAAATCACTGGTCTAAAGAATGCCATAAATTGAAAATGACTCAAGGGCATTGTAGTAGCACCAGCAGCACCAACAACAGATTCATTGAAGGAAACCACAGCTATTCCGAGTTTGCAAGACGTGAGCAGGGTTGCTGATACAGGGTGTGTTGGAGGTCTGCAATTCATAGGGTCACCTTAAATCAACTTGGGAGCAGTTCACAACACCTGAAGATGGAAACAACTAGAAGTCACACAAAATTAACAACCTATGGACTTTTATGTAGATCAATGTCCTCCTCCCTGCTTTATTCTGCAATGCATGACCTGGTGTTTTTGGAAATGTAGTGGACCATTTTACAAATGCTGCCTGCAATTATCTTTGATTAAACTTTCTCACCATAATTACATGTTCTTCACACTCTGCTTGGCTCCGTTCCCTTCCTTTTTGTATCTTGGGTTTTATTCTCCTATGTATACAAACCTGCTGAGCTGAAGCTTTCCTCCCCCACCGTATTCCTGCCAAACTGTCCAAAACCTTTGTCAAGGACTACATAGAAGCACCATAGTAAATGTTCTGGCTTGTGGCCAAGAAACCTACTTTACATCTGTAGGAATTCGATTTCAGCTTCATTTATCGGCAGGTTCAGCTAAAGGGTTCAAGTCCCCGAGAAGCTGGTTGCATTTGTGATAAATTCCTCTAAGCTGGGTTGCTGTTTTCCATTAAATTCTGGTTAATTGAAGGAAAAGACAAGGCTTCAGAACTAATAGGGAGTTCTTAACAATGATCCCTGTTCTATTAGAGGAAGGAGGGGAGAGATGCAAGATGTACTGACTTTTAAAAACACACACACAGTGAATAGAACAAAACTTCAACATTTAGTAGAAGCATAGAAACAGAGTGGTGGACAAGTTGACTTGGGCCTCTGAGAACTGTCATCCGCAACTTCTTTCAAGCCATGGGTAGCATTCTTTGGGAATTATACAGTAGGAAGATAACCCAAGACTTGCCATGCAGTAATACACAGATGGTCATCTAACATCTATTTAAAAAGGAGATGTCACCACATCTCAAGGCAAAGTATTCCCCTGTCAAACAGGTCATATCATCACAACATTCCTCCTAGTGTAGTGGTGGAATCACTGTCACTGTACAGTACTTTGAATCCATTTTTCCACATCCAAGTCTTTGTAGTAGCAGAAAACAAACTGAATCCACCTTCAATATGACATCCTTTCAAACGTTTAAAGGTGACTATCATGTCCTATCTTCAAATTCTCTTCTCCAGGCTGTGTTCAAAACTAACACAGAATTCCAAGTGAGGTCTTACCAAAGTAAAAAAGAATGGTCCTTTTACTTTCCTTAATTTAGACACTGGATTCCTATAGATGCAGCCTAGCATTGCATTGGCTTTTTTAGCTGCTGAAACACACTATTCGCTCATGTTAAGCTTGTGGTTTCCTAAGACTCCTAGATCCCTTTCACATGTACTGTTGTCAAACTAGGTGTCACTCATCATTTTTTTCAATGTTCAGTTAAACTGATAAGATACTGCAATGCTAGAAATTTAGAAATTGAAGAAAAATTATATCGGAGAGGGCAGAATATTTTTTGGAGGCAATGTCTGTATTTTTGCCATGTCTTCATGTCCTGGACAACAGGACTGGGAACCACTAGCCTTCTTAGAATATCCAGGATCCCTTACTTAGAGGTCAGGGGCTCTACTCCAGAGTCAGAGTAGTTTATTGCCTCTTATACTAACCCAGTGGCACGCGTATTAAACTGCTGAACTTGCTGACCAAAAGGTCAATGGTTCAAATCCAGGGAGTGGGGTGAGCTCTTGCTATTAGCCCCAGCTTCTGCCAACATAGCAGTATGAGCAGACCAACAGGTACTGCTCCGCAGGAAGGTAATAGGGTTACATGCAGTCATGCCAGCCACCTGACCTTGGAGGTGTCTACGGACAATACCAGCTCTTTGGCTTAGAAATGGAGATGAGCACCAACTCCCAAAATTGGACACGACAAGACATAATGTCAGGGGAAAACCTTTACCTTTACCTATTAACAATAAGGAGGAGTACCTGCTTGCAAAAGAGTAATGGACTGCTGATTTTCAAGGCTCTGGCTCTGCAAACTATGTTATTGCTCAGAGTGACTTGAAACTGAGTATTTGGAGATCCTTCTGTAAGCTTATAAGCCTTAGTCACAGAAAGGGAATAGAGTTAATCTATCTGCTCTGGGAGGTCTTTGATTCTCTACATACTGATTTGTTACACCTCAACCTGTCTCTGGACTTTCCATTTGAATCTGTCTCACCAGGATAACCTAATACTTGGTTGGACTGGGCTAAATCAGGGCTGGGCAACATGTGCTGTTGTTGGTGTGCAACTAAGAGAGGGTTGAATGAAAAGTAATGCCTCCACCTTCATAACTTCTCAACAGATGGCAGTACTGGTATGCAGCAGGTACTGGCCTGTTCAGTAGACTCTCCTCTACAGTTCCATTTGGTGGGGAGCCTTAGCATTGAACAGTTGTTAAAGAGCAAAGTATGGAACCCTGCACAGACGGTCAGTCAATGTCACTTAAGCAACGTACAGTCATTGACAGCAGAAGGTGTCACCCCAAAGGAGATTCATCAGAGAATGCAAGCTGTTTATGGTGATTGTGTTTGTGTGAGTACTATGCGTCATTGGGTGAGTAAGTTAAAAGATGCTGAGGTGGGAACATCTGACTTGCATGACAAACAAAGAGTTGGACATCCTGTGACAGCAACCACCGAGTTTCACAAGCAAAAGCTTGACAGATTGATTCAGGACAATCACCGTATCACTCAGAGAGAAATTTGAAGCATATTCGGCATTTCACAAGAACGTGTGGGTCACATTATTGCTTTTTTGGCTATTGGAAGATCTGTGCACGATGGGTACTGTGAGACGCTGGTTGCAGAAACAGTGTCGACTTCTTCTGTGACGGCTTCAGAAAACTTGTTCATTGTTGGCAGAAATGTATCCAATTGTCTGGTGATTATGTGGAAAAGTGAATAGTGGTAGTTAAAGAGCACATTCTAAGGATTATTTCTGCGTTTGATTTATTAAAATATTCCCATCCAAACCCAAGTAACGAAGGTGGAGGCATTACTTTTCATTCAACCCTCGTACTATCATTCTTCACTATTGGCTGTGCTGGCACTTGAGAATCCTACAAGTACTTATCCACAACTATGACAGTAAAGGTTACAACTATAGCAAATGAAACACAATTTTTGAGTGGAGGCATGAATAATCTACACTTTGGCATTTGCCACTAAATTATGGTTTATATCTTACTAGCTGTGCCCAGCCCAGCATTGCTGTGGCTTATAAGAATCATTTGTTGGCCAAGTAGAATAACAGTTAATAGCCTTGCTATTCACTTGCAGCCTCAAAGCCTGGCCATTTTCTTCTTATGGCAATGCTTGTTTGGAATAGGCTTGCTGCTTGGAAGGCTGGGTTTTTGCATTCTAGGGGAATGGTTTTTTGAGCTGCTAGAATTGCAATGAATAGCTTCGCTGCTTCAAAGCCTGTCTGCCTTCTACCAAAGTTAATCCTATGTTGGTAGGGTTGAATTGGACTGAATAGCCTTGCAGCTTCAATGCCTGGCTGTGTTATACTGAGGGGAATCCTTGTTTGGCAAGCTGGAGTAGCACCCTCAATCAAAGAGCTGCTTTGAAGCCTGGCTACTTCCTTTGTAGGGGAATCATTGTTTGGCCAGCTTGAATTGCATTGAATAGTCTTGCAGCTTAAAAGCCTGGGTGCTTTCTACATAGGGGCATCCTTCTTTGACCAGGTTGAATGAGACGGAGTAGCCTCATGGTTTCAAAGCCTGGGGGTTTTCTACCTAGGGGAAATCTTGGTTGGCCAGGTTGAACAGCTTTGAATAGCCTTGTTGCTTGCAAGCCTGACCGCTTTCTACCTTGTGGAATCATTGATTGACCAGGTCGAATGGCAATGAATAGTCTCAGTGTGACAAGTATGAATGCTGCAATTAGTCAACTTGATTAGCTTTTAATGGCCTTGTAGCTTAAAAGCCTGACTGCTTCCTGCCTGGGGGAATCCCTTGTTGGGAGGTGTTAGCTGGCCCTGATTGTTTCCTGTCTGGAATTCCCCTGTTTTCCAAGTGTTGCTATTTATTTATTGCCCTGATTTTAGTGCTTATATTGTTCTGCTTTATTATAACAAAGTATTTTTATATATTATATTTATAATCTTATATTATTTGCTTTGAACTGGATTATATGAGGCCCCTTCTACACAAGTGCATAAAATCTACACTGAATTGCATTATATGTCAGTGTGGACTCAAGATAACCCAGTTCAAAGCAGATACTGTGGATTGACTCTGCCTTGGCATTTGGGGTAATATAGCTTCAAAGCCTGGCTGCTTCCTACCTGGGGAATTTTTTTGTTAGGAGTTGTTAGCTGGCCCTGATTGTTTCCTGTCTGAAATTCCCCTGTTTTCAGAGTGTTGTTCTTTATTTAGTGTTCTGATTTTACAGTTTTTTTAATACTTGGAGCTAGATTGTGTTCATTTTCATGGTTCACAGCATACACAGTAATACTAATATTATTAATAATAGTAATAATAATAATAGTAATGATAATGTCTCTGATAATACACACTACTTCTCTCCCTCCCCAGCTACCTGCCTGGGCAAATCCTTTGTTGGGAGGTGTTAGCTGGCCCTGATTGTTTCCAGTCTGGAATTCCCCTGTTTTCCAAGTGAGACAAGGGGGCGGGGCCTAAAGGGGGCTGGGCTTACTCTTTTGACTGGCTGCCAGGGAGAAAATGGCTTTTCCACATCTTCTAATGTGGACTTTATTTTTCTAGGGTTTTTTTTTTGTTTGAAAGACATAGATTGGATGGGTATGTCTTTTGTGGCCAAATTTTGTGTGTTTGGGTTCAGTGGCTTTGTTGTTTACTCCATAGTTAAAAAAAAAACACATTACATTTATATATAGATAGATAGATTCTTCCTCATGTTTCATTACTCATTACTCCATCCTGCTTCTAGCTTTGCCTTTCAAGCTTCACTTCCCTTTAGTCCTGACTTCTAAATCTTCTGGATCCTGGCTCCTGGTTCATGTGGTCCTTGGCTCAGTCGCCCAGTCCTGGCATACAGTTGCAGTTAAAAATACAGAAAAAATATTTTTCATAGAGTGGCAACACTATTATAGCATGGTCCTGGATTAGATAGATGATAGATAGATAGATAGATAGATAGATAGATAGATAGATAGATAGATAGATAGATAGATAGAAATGGATCTCCTTTTGACTCAAGGGGCATTTGTTATTTCTCAAAAATGAGTTTTCAAGGCAGTGGGGAAAGCTTTAATGAAGCTCATTTTGTTCAGAAAAGCCACACCATTGTTCCATGAACCTCCACAGAAGCAGTAATCTGATTTTGTGCTTACTACAGCAGTGCTAATTAGTTACCTAATATTAATTATAGTAATTACACACATACCTAACTGTACAACTATTAAAGAGGTGATTAGAAGTAGTGAAGAAAGAAACAAAGATGTTCCATGGTGGCTTTGTTAATCAGTTAATATCTGTTTCGTGCCACAAAGCTGCTAGTTTTACACTTGAAAGCCGTTCCAAACAGAGAAAGCTTGAATCAAAAGCCCAACGAAGGAAAACAGTAGGGTTATTTCTTGGCAGGACAGGAAAGTGAGGTTGCTATTCTTCAAAGGGTGCTATTCTTCAGCATACCAGCTCCAGAAAGTATGGTCAAGTGATAGAGATGACGAAATTGCTTTCCAAGAACCTCTGATGGGCCACAGGCTCTCTGAATGTGATTGTTTTGGTACAGGTTAAATCAAAATGGCTTATACTCTATCCTCCCATCCTTTTTGCCTTGTTTTTATTTATGTTGCAATTTGAAATGGTCATATGACTGGTCAAACACATAAATTATTATTATTATTATTATTATTATTATTATTATTATTATTATTATTATTATTATCATTATTATTATTACATTGCTTATACTGGAAAAAAAATTAAAAATAATATTATTTCCCTCGCTTTCCACCATTCTTGTCACCTGGCCAGGCTTTCTGGTGCTGGTTGAAGATCAACAGCTTTTACTCACTAACAACAAATCTAGGGAAAAAAATAGACTAGGGAGCATCTTGCACACTATTATTGTTGTTGTTTAGGGGGCCCTGGTGGCACAGTGTGTTAAAGCGCTGACGTGCTGAACTTGCAGAGCGAAAGGTCCCAGGTTCAAATCCGGGGAGCAGAATGAGCGCCCGCTGTTAGCCCCAGCTCCTGCCAACCTAGCAGTTCAAAAACATGCAAATGTGAGTAGATCAATAGGTACCGCTCATGTGGGAAGGTAACAGCACTCCATACAGTCATGCCGGCCACATGACCTTGGAGGTGTCTGTGGACAACACCAGCTCTTTGGCATAGAAATGGAGATGAGCACCAACTCCCAGAGTCGGTCACAACTGGACTTAATGTCAGGGGAAACCTTTGCCTTTGCCTTAGTGTTTTCAAGGAGTTTCTGACTTATGATGACCCTAAGGTGAACCTATCTCAGTGTTTTCTGGGGCTGAAAGTAATGAATTCCCTAAAGCCACCAAGTGGGTTTTCATGGCTGAGCAGGGATTCAAAATCTATTCTGTATGTAATAATCAAATCATGACACCATACTGCCTCCATGCATGATGATCTCCCAATGATTAATGTCCTGAAGTGTCACAGAGGACATAATCTGCAAATAAAAACATCTGTTTGCTGCACAAATCCCATTTTCTCATAAGACTTGGTTTTTAGACCTTTGACCATCTTGGATGCCATTCTCTGGACATGTTCCAGCTTGCTGTTAACATGCTTGAGCTGTAGTGCTCAGAACTGGACACCGTAATCCAGGTGAGGATGATCAAAGTGGAATTGAATGGCACAAAAAACATTGGCCAAGACCCAATGCTGAGTCCAAAATCTAATGGCTAACCTTATGATAATAGAGACACATCACAGACATGATACACAAGCATTGTACTGAATTTCTGGACTACATTCTTGTACACTGGGATGTACAAGAGGCATTCCATGCACAACAGGATCAAGCATTGTACTACATGACATATTGTACATCGGGACAAGATGTGAAATGGGCAATGAGATTAATGGTCCCCACTGTATAGCTCTGTCTCCTCTTGAAAATATGAACATTGTGCAATGGTGAAATTCAACTTGATACAGTCTAAAATCAAGTTATAATATGCAACTTCTCAACAAGATGCCAGCCACTGTGCAGGAACTCTGTTTTCTGATATTTTACGGAAGAAAATTTGTTCTTCTGCCCTGAAAATATTTGTTTGTCTGTTTGTTTATTTTATATCTCTCCTTTCTCCCATTACGAGCCCAAGAGACCTTCAAGTTTGAGGAGAATAATTTGGAGGGATATTCATTTTCTTCTGTAATGGAAAGAAGCCTAACATAAATATTCGAGAACTTATATTGACAGGTTCTGCACAGTTGCCTTCCCTTGGCACAGATCTTTTTGGAAGATCCATCAAGAAAATCCATATATTCTTAAAATGCAGCCAATATCTTCAAAGGAAGTGTGTGCTTACATGTATCTCAGTGGTCCCGACTCCCTAACAGCATTCTGACTCTGATTATATATATATATATATATATATATATATATATATATATATATGTGTGTGTGTGTGTGTGTGTGTGTGTGTGTGTGTGTGTGTGTGTGTGTGTGTATACAAACCCTATCTCAAAGGTTTAATATGCAGTTCTTTATCTCCATCTGGTGGAGAAAAAGACTAATTCTTTTGCAAGATTATATTCTGCAGCAGGGAGAAAAACAATAAATAGCTCAACCTAGTCTTACATGATGTTTATTGCAGAGAACCAAAACTATGTGAGGTCACTAACTAGTGTGCATTAGAGCTGTCTCTGTGTTCTGAAGCTAATTAATAACCACACTGGGCAAAAAGATTTAGTTCAGTGAGTGTTTGAAGGCCTCAAAAATTAAATAATTTCCATATAGGTCCATTATGAATGCAATGCTTACAGTGATGTCCATTAACAAAAAGGATTAGCCCCAATCATAGAATCATAGAGTTGGAAGAGACCTCCAGGACCATCCAGTCCAACCTGATTCTGCCATGTAGGAAAACACAACCAAAGCACTTCCGACAGATGGCCATTCAGTTTCTGCTTTAAAAGCTCCAGAGAAGGAGACTCCAAAAAACTTCCAGGTAGCAGATTCCATTGTCAAACAACTCTAACCACCAGGAAATTCTTCCTAATGTTTGGAAAGAATCTCTTTTCCTATATTTATATCCTTTGCTCAGTGTTCCAGTTCCTAAAACAGTAGAAAGCAAGCTTGCCTCCTTCCTCAATGTGACACCCTTTCAAATATTTAAACATGGCTATCATGTCCCCACTCAGCCTTCTTTTCTCCAAGCTAAACATACCCAACTCTCTAAGCCACCCCTCATGGAGCAAGCTTGTTTTGTTTTGTTTTATTTTGTTTTTTGCTGTTCTAGAGACTACATGAGCCACTCAATCTGAGGCTGGTCTGGAGAGTAGCAATACTCCAAACTAGTCACAGGTGCATCTATCTTGCTTGTCTCACAGCAGCAATGAGATGGAGACCAGATCATGCAGTGGAGCCAAACACTTCAGCCCCAATGGCCTGCTACCTTACTTTCTTTGCTGCAAGTAGCACACTACTGGGTTATTTTCACTTTATGATTGACAACAGTTCCTTCGCTTCTGGTGTAGGGAGTTACCCTGGACCACACTCTAACCTACAAGAAGCACTGCTTGAATATCAAGCAAAACATGGGTGCTAGAAACAATGTTATATGAAAGCTGACTGGCACAACCTGGGAATCACAACCAAATACAGTGAAGACATCTGCCCTTGCACTTTGCTACTCTGCTGCTGAATACGCATGCCCAGTGTGGAATACATCTCACCATGTTAAAACAGTGGATGTGGCTCTTAATGAGACCTGCCGCATTATCACAGGATGTCTACACCCTACACCACTGGAGAAATTACACTGCCCCGGAGTGTGGTGGAGGCTCCTTCTTTGGAGGCTTTTAAGCAGAGGCTGGATGGCCATCTGTCGGGGGTGCTTTGAATGCGATTTCCTGATTCTTGGCAGGGGGTTGGACTGGATGGCCCATGAGGTCTCTTCCAACTCTACTATTCTATGATTCTGCTGTTTTACTGACATTGCACCACCTGACATCTGCTGGGAAGTAGCAGCCATCAATGAAAGGACTAAGGCAGTGACATCTCTGGCCCATCCCATTTAGATTTCAGCCAGCATGCCAATGCCTTAAATCAAGAAATAGTTTTTTAAAGATCTACAGACATATTTGCAGGAATGCCTCAGAAAGCGAGAGTCCAAAAGTGGCAGATTAAGATCTGGAACCTCAATTCATGGCTGATACCAAATGAGAGACTCCCTCCTGGGCACACAGAAAACTGGGTGACTTGGAAGGCACTGAACAGACTACACTCTGGCAACAAGAGATATAGAGTCAACCTTAAAAAATGGGGCTATGAAGTGGAGCCCACGACATGCAAGTGTGGAGAAGAGCAAACCACAGACCACTGACTACAATGCAGCCTGAACCCTGCCACATACACAATGAAGGACCTCCTTATAGCAACCCCAGAGGCACTCCAAGTGGCCTGCTACTAGTTAAAGGATATTATTATAATGCCAAGTTTTTAACTTTGCTTGTGTTTTTAAATACATTACAACTGTACCCTCGGTTTGCTTCTAATACGATAGATAGATAGATAGATAGATAGATAGATAGATAGATAGATAGATAGATGATAGATAGATAGATAACAATATTCCCAAGACTATTTTCACATGTACTGCTGCTAAACCAATCGTCTCCCCTTTCTGCATTTATGTTATTTTATGTTGTTTTGGTGGCCCAAATATAGAATTTTGCATCACCTCTGTGGAATTTCATTCTATCAGTTACTGCCCAAATTTCTAGGTCATCAGGGTCCCTTTGAATTCTGTTCCCATCCTCCTACATGTTAGCTACTCCATCCAGTTTCATATCATCCACAAACTCAATAAAGATTCCCTCTGACCCATCATCTAAGCAACTGATAAAATTATTGATGTGTTGGCCTGAGGACAGAACCCTGTGGCATTCTACTCTTTTCAAGTATTCTTTGTGGTCTACTGGAGAAACTGTTAATGCCGTGGGCAAGTTGAAGAAGTGCAGGGATCAGAGTTTCATTTTAGATTATCGAATGTAATCTAAACTGAAACTGAAAGGTGAGTTTGGACATTCTACATAGGGGGAATATCTGAACAATTTAAAGCAAAGCAGGAATTTAAAAAATCATGAGTCTGTGTGTATGATCTGTTAACCCTTCTACCTTAGCTTCAAACACATCAAGGTTTCTGATTATATCATACACTGACTGAGATTCTACATTCAACAGACAGAGTGTAACTTCATATCCATGCAGTTCCATACTTCTTCTTCTTAGAAAACCTGTCAGACCCAAAGAGAAGCTTTCATCGCTGCTGATTCCAGTAAGGAAGGGGAGAAAGGGGAAAGGAGATGAGGAAGTTACACTTAGTCCTAGCTCCTATGGAGGAAGAAAGAAGGTTACACTCACAGTCAGAGTGCATCCTCCTTTTCCTTCTCAATAGAGCTCAGAGCAGCTGCAACTTTGTCATTTGAATTGCCTTCTACTGATAAGCCATATTCCCTGTGCTCTGTCCAAAAACACACAGGTAAGCAATCTTACACATGTAAGATTGGAAAGGTTACGCATGTATATGTGACTATTCCAATCTGCAATTGATCTCAATCATTACTCCCCCCCCCCCCCATGCCACCATTAAAATGCTCAAATGACTTCAATCTATGCTTATCCATATTTCTGGGGGATAAAACCCTGGAGACTCTAAAAAATATCACTTTTTTGATCAACAATCCCTCCATGTCATCTTCTGGAAAGGATCATCCAGGTAAAATGAGGACCAAATGCAGAACAGTAGTTCTTCTTCTTCTTCTTCTTCTTCTTCAATCACACAGTCGTTTCTGACCCTTCGTGACCTCATGGGACAGTCCACACCAGAGCTCCCTGTCGGCTGTCGCTGCCCCCAGCTCCTTCAAGGTCAAGCCAGTCACTTCAAGGATACCATCCATCCATCTCACACTTGGTCGGCCTCTCTTCCTTTTTCCTTCCATTTCCCCAAGCATCATTCTCTTCTCCAAGCTTTCCTGTCTTCTCATGATGTGGCCAAAATACTTCAACGTTGCCTCTCATATCCTTCCCTCCAGTGAGCAGCTGGGCATTATTTCCTGGAGGATGGACTGGTTGGATCTTCTTGTGGTCCAAGGCACTCTCAGGATTTTCCACCAGCACCAAAGTTCAGAAGCATCTATCTTCCTTCACTCAGCCTTAACAAGGACTGTAGGACTCCTACATTAATTCCAACATCATTCATACATGATCAAGCAAGAGGTTGCATGCATAATCTAAGCACATTCAATTTATTCAGACACAAAGTTGTCTACAAAACTGTCAGGACCCAGGCTGCAGAGCACCAATAACCTTACACAGAGGCCAGAATCTATCTAATATCTTTATTAAAGAAATATATAAAGTCAATAAAAACAAGTGAAGAATATAGTTCAGAAGCAGACCTTTCAG